>NC_064627.1:476216618-477466618 GCF_023864275.1 Schistocerca cancellata
AGAGCAACCCTATCGTTTCTCACTACATTAATGAAACCTTCCTTTATTTAACTTATTTATCAAATTAAATTATTGCAGGCGCCAAACTCTTTTCTACTCCACTTGCAGGGTTGCTTACAGTCAGTTCGCGTATCTTTTTAATCCATGTGCAACAGCAAAAGTCGGAGTTAGAATAGGGGGGGGCTTAGAGCATCATTTACATATGTAGATTCTAGAAGAACTTAGTGTTAAATACACTGCTAGCCCCGGCACCTCGCAATCTACTTGTTTATTAGAACATGTAGGTGATTTTTTAGTTGTTGGCCTCATGGGAGTGATAATTTTAACGACTTCTTTCAAAACCTGAATTCGGTTCACCCAACATTGCTGTCACAATGGAATTGGAAGAGGATGTCTGGCTTCCCTTCCTTGATGAGTTGGTCAGGAGGAAGGTTGATGGTACGTTTGGACATGCCGTTTATAGGAGGCCTACTCATACTGACTTAGCCGGCCGGGGTGGCCGAGCGGTTCTAGGCGCTACGGTCTTGAACCGTGCGACCGCTAAGGTCGCAGGTTCGAATCCTACCTCGGGCATGGGTGTGTGTGCTGTCCTTAGGTTAGTTAGGTTTAAGTAGTTCTAAGTTCTAGGGGACTGATGACCTCAGAAGTTAAGTCCCGTGGTGCTCAGAGCCATTTGAACCAAGCCATACTGACTTATATCTACAGGCCGATAGTTGTCAGCATCCGCCTCAGCGTGAGAGGTACTTCGCACAGTGGCGTTCGCAGACAGTTTAGAAACTGTGTTATGTAAAAACATAATATATATTACTAACATTAACCCTCAATCGGTTTTGTGGAGTATGAGGACACCCCCTCCAAAATTCCAATGCGCGTAACGTCAGTATTTTACGTGCTGCGCACTTCCGCTGCTCGATAGTTTTCGCTCAGAAGATATTGAATACAGTGATGCTGAAACTACCAACGAAAGTGATCCTGAACGTAACAGTGAACACGATACTGAATCAGAACTGGATATATCAGATAGTGATGAGTGTGAACGAGTTAGAGAAGAAACAAAACAGAACACTTTCTATGGACGCAGCCGCTGTAAGTGGTCGACAGTGGAACCTAAGAGAAATGTTCGAACGCCTGCTCACAATACGAGTATTAGAATACATCTTCCTGGACTCAAAGGGAATGCACAACGTCTTGGCCATTCTTGTGCACCACTGCAGATATGGGAATGCTTTTTTTCAGAGGACTTGCTAACTGAAGTTGTAACACATATAAATGAGAAAATCAAACAATGTAGAAGTAGATATGCTGATAAAACCAGAACAGAATTGAGAGATTATCACTGATAGAAATGAAGACCTTTATTGGATTACTGTACTATACTGCAATTTTCAGATCCAATTAAGAGAATCTTAAATCGCTCTTTGCTACCGATGGTACCGGTCACGATATGTTTTGCTGCACAATGTCATTGAAACGAATGTTAGTTCTACTAATATGTCTTCAGTTCGATGACTCCGGAACTAGGAATGAGAGACTGAAAACCGATCCTGCTGCTGCAATATCATATCTATTTAATTCATTTGTCAGAAACGGTCATGACTGCTACTGCATAGGAGAAACAGCCTGTATTGATGAAATGTTGCTAAGATTTCATAGAAGATGCAGATCTCAAATGTACATGGCACTGAAACCTGAAAAATGTGGGCTCAAAATCATGATCTTATGTGATGCCGCAACACATTATCTCCTAAACGCCTACATATATACTGGCAAAGGCAGCAGGTTTGTCACCTGAGGAGAAGAAATTATTGATACCATCACAGAGTGTAATTCGACTGTCCAAACCTGTCCAGGGTACTTGGAGAAATATCACAGTTGACAATTACTTCAGCTCAATAGAAGTTGTAGACGAATTGAAAAAACGGAAGCTAACTTATGTAGGCACTCTGAAGAAAAATGAAAGGGTAATTCCGTTAGAGTTCTTGCCACAAAAGGATCGTAAACAGGGCTTATCCGAATATGGGTTTACTAAAGACAACACCCTGGTTTCAAATGTGCCCAAGAAAAATAAAGCAGTGGTATTAATTTCATCCATGCATCACTCTAAAAGCACAGATCATGAGACAGGCAAGCCTGAAATAATACTTTTTTTTATAATCAAACCAAACGAGGTGTTGACGGATTAGATGAAAACCTTTCCAACTAGCAGGGGCACCTGTCGTTGGCCAATGGCAATGTTCTTTGGAATACTTAACATTGCTGATGTAAATTCACATATACTTTATTCAGCCTTCAGAGACAATAAACCCCTCTCAAGATTCGATTTCCTAAAGGACCTTTCAAAGCAACTGTTTGAAATGTACCTAAATGAAAGTCTACTGAATGCATGACCACCTAGAGAACTCACTCAGAGGTTCTATTGGACGTATTCTGAATAATCCACTGCCTTCTTCAGTGCAAAATGTTGGTCCAGTGAAACGGAAGAGGTGTTTCCTGTGTCCTTGACCATCGGATAAGAAGACTGAAGTGGTCTGTATAAACTGCAAATGACATACTTCTGCATTCTATAGGCACTCAAAATGTTTAGAGTGTGTAAATGAATGAAAATTTGTTCAAGTTCAGCGTTTGTGGAATTACGTTAAATTGAACATGACCTGACTAATCTTTGTTTTGTTTCATATTTTGGACACTAATGCACATAACGGAACTGCTCTTAATTTCCAGAGTTATGTTTTAAATTTTTTCGGTAATTAACAGATACTTCGCAATTTGAAACTGGTAAGCTAAGGAGGTATTAACTTTTAAAAAGGCGATTGTTATGTTTTGATGGTGCAATGGTGTGCAAAATTAATCCAGATAACACATTTGAGTTTACTCATGTTGTTCGTTTGCTGGGTGCAGTCTGTTTCATATAAACTATTTACATGTTGTAGTCTGTTGTTTAGAGCTAGTTAATACGTATTCTGTTTACATTTTATTATGCTCAGGGTGTGTTTAATCAATCCTGTCTTTGCGGCACAACAACAGCGTTCGTGGCTGAACAGGTCGTCGACCTCTGCGAGTTGAGTATGTAACGTGCGCGTGGGGCACACAATACTCATTAAAACCTGTACTATGGTAAGTGAGCGGGGTTCACCTTATGAGAAAGGATTTTCGTATAGATATCGACCGCGTGTACCTGAATGGTGGCAAATCAGACTTACACCCACTCTGTTATAACAATGATCCGTCAAGCAAGTTCGAAATGCAATTACACGTCAGGATGGACCAAAAGCAACACTGAAGATGCTACCAATTTGATAATAATACGGTCGCCAGCCTAATTAGGCATTAACTGATTTTCTTCCCTGTACAAGTTGGTATATGTTCATGCAAAACAACAGGTTGTAACACTGCATAATATAGTAGAATTTTAGAACCAGAAAATCTATTGAACTGATAGTTTCACGTTCTGTACTGATATGGAAAACCCGGAATACATAACATTACACTATAATGTATACTACAAAACTTTATACTGTCTATTAATCTGATTAAAATCGGGCATAGGTTACCCTAGAAAGTGCACTTTCATGCCACACACAAAATGTCAATTTTGATAAAGATAAAACACTGATAAATTTTGGCTTTTATATTGACTTTAACTTTTGCTGGTCAAACCAATTTAGAACACTTCAGAATTCAAATGAATAAAAAGGGGGAGGGGGACCCTGAAACTGTTATGATCACTGTATTAAAAAAATTGATTACTGAATTTATTATGCGTTCAAGATTTCCAGTATATAAGTTACTACTCTTTTCACCTTATTTACTGCTCATTTAAGCACTTTTATATCTGTCTCAAAATAATAAACTTCATTACTATATCAATATTAAAGTTATCTTTCAACTTCGTTAGACCTTCGTTATTCATTTACTGGTTCATTAACAAAACAGTTCTTTAAACACCATTCTAACATAGCTATGTCTGCAAGTAATTATTATTAACACAAAATTTAATTTTTCATTTCGGGACACTCGGATTGCACAACATTTGGAAAGGACCCTGTCTAGGTTAGTTGTGAGGATAATTAAATGATGGGAAAGTTCTGGTAAAATTTAGGTTATTATTGAACAGTTCACTCTATGGTCCATACGAATACAGTACTAAAAGTTTCAACCTGCTTGTATCGATGCGGCGGTTGGCGGGCGGCGAGATGGCGAGGCACAGAGCACACATACAACCACAGCTATGGCTCTTGACGTATCGGCACTTTAATTCTTCTTAGCGTCGCAATACTTTTCCATTTAGTGCCTATGGAATTTTGCCACGCTGTGTGGGCGTTGGAACAGCATACCTGAGGCTCAGTGAAACTACGTCTTCCAGGAGAGCCTCCTCGCTCCACAAGGTGTTGCTCAGACCAATGCCAAACTCCGACTACTACTGCTGAGCCCGTTGTGCTGTGCAGTGCCCGTGCGCATTTTCCCGCGCTCGCCTGCCATCCACCTTTTACCGCTCCCTGACAGGCAGAGTACTCACCCTAGGTTTTGCATTCTACATATCCTAACACATTGCCTACGTATGGAACAGACGCACAGTTACAATTTTAAACATCTTACAACAGTTTCAACGTTTGCTACATTTCAATTCTATTACAATATTGCTTGACATTTGACATAAACATTAATATTCACATTGAAACTTATTTACAGTTTTCTTAGCACAATGACATGAAACAAAAAAAGAAATGAAATCAGAACATCATCTACACTAGTTTATCGAAAAATCAGGAAAAAAAATTGCTTATATGTACAGCGTCGTTGTTGTTACAAGTAATTACATTTGTTCGTCAAATGTTTACAATGGCGAATGCAACGAGTTCGTTTCTTGTCCACTACAGCTGCGTGACACTAGTATCTCGTCACTAAAACATGGAAAAGTAGTAGAATCAGACTCATAGTACACTTACCGTCCATTGTAAACAAGTCGTTGGCGTTACTGTAGAACTGGAATTTGAATAATCGACACTGTACGTCAGTATTTAACAGTCAGCTTAATGCGTTGAGTACATGTCGCGTGTTCATCGTGCTCGTTCGTGTGAATCGCGTGACGCAACTGTTTCTGTAAGTGTTCACTTTTTTGCAACCACACCATCGAGACATCACGACATACAGTTTACGCATTGTCGCAGTTTGTAGTATATGAGCAAGTACAAGCTATTGGTTTTTACTGTGCAGCGTAGTTCGGTGCCTCATGCAGCTGAAACGTAACATCGGCATTGTTCGTCTCTGAAGATACTCAACATGGATAATGAGTCTCATTGTAGAGTGTATATCGTCTGTCTGAAAAGTATGGACAGTACTGTTCAGGTCTGACGATAGCCAGCATAAAAAATGAATCTGGTGCAGATAGCGTATTAAAAAATGTTCACAATGTCACTGCACATATTGTCCATTCACCATAAGTTTGTCATTAACGTTCACAGTTAACTGAAAGCCCATATAAAATGTCAATAATGTATTTATCGTAACACGGGTGGAAATGGAGTACAACAAAGTACCACTGCATCACCTACCAGGAAAATATTTACACAAAAGCACCCCTGTTTCCTTATTCAGGTTAACCGATTTTCAGCTTATAAGGTCTTCATCAGATTTTAACTGTTGAAAATTGATGACGGCCGTGTAAGCCGAAAACTATATAAACTGAATAAATGAGTTCTGTAGAACATAAGCAATATACTGCTTTTCTATTATTGTGATGTTCTACCAAGAAGCGACGAAAGAATATATAGTAAACAACGCACTTGTTTTTTCATCAACACAGAGAACTCTGCACACAGATAAAGCAACTGACAGAACACTACCTCGCATAGGAAATACTCAAAACGGAAGGGCGTACATTTATAACTATACCAAGACATCAGCTACCCTGTTTGACTGAAATGACTAAGAGAATTCCAAATCCTTCTAACCACGTCAGGTATAAGTAAAATTCGTTGCTTATAAGATCGTTAGTGTCTTATGTTGACTTTGTCACTGCACTATACACGTACTACGTAGCATATCACATACAGACATCTTATATTTACGCACAATAAAAAGTAAGCGTGAAGCTTAATATCGTATACAAACTAAGCATCAACTATAATTAACGCACACACTATTGTTCATATACAACTGACTAACAGTCACTCTTCAGTGGTGGAATTGGTGGAATCTTTTCAAGTCTTTGTCTTCACCCTACAATACACCGAATAAACAAGAAGATATCTCTCTGGATTAGGTAATGTGGCAATGGTGTACAGCCCAAAAGCAATAACTGCCATTTCTTGACCGTTTTAGTTAGCAAAGAGGACTTGGAATGACGCCTCGTGAGGATTTTATCAGCCGGTTGATAAGTACTATTCGGCCCCGTTTTGCTGTCAAAATGTAGCTTCCTAAGCCTCGACTTTTCAGTTGTTGCAGTGATGACTTGTCAGATCGTTTCATTCCATGCAGCTGTGTCACGCGGAATCTTAGGAATCAGTGAGTTCCGTTTACTCATTCTTTTCTGGCTGACTTTCCGTCAGCACCCTTAGAGTGCAGTTTCTTGATGAGTGAGGTAAGTTGTTCTAGATCTCTTCACATTTCCCAAGGTACTCGTACCATGCATTACGTCTTTTGTGGCAGCAAGTACGAATGAATCTCTTGAATTCCCTGAATACCCTCGTAAATGGATTTGCTTCGTGATGGAATTTACAGATCAAAATCTGCCAAATACCACTCTGTTACAGGAAGTCCTTCTACCGGACACAGGTAAAGCTAATACCATTTTGAGACAGGATGGCTTCATACAATACTGCAATGCCTGTCTTAATCCGAATTACGATGCAAATTTCCTTTGGACATGCCTACATGTCCAAAGGAATAGGCAGTGTGGCAAGTACAGCCGTTATGAAATATGTTAAATGTATTCGAAATTGCTAATACGGACAGCCATCATCTGAGGAATTGACTGACGACAGTAAAAATATTTGCCGGACCATGCCAGGAAGGCAGATTTCCTGCTTGTCGCCATTTTTTACCTCATTTTTGTTCATTAGTGGTAGTTGTATTTGTTGCGTGCGGGCGTCCCATGATGCTTGTTCAAGTTCATCGTTGATCCATTAGCTCATTATTTTTTAATTACAGAGGGCAGCTAATCCTCTGACCCAGTACACTGAGCCACCGTATTGGCCACCATTTGGCCATGGGTCTGGCCGTGAGTCTTGAACGGACAATCAAATGGTGAAGGGACCACTCGCGATAAGCGGGAAATCCGGGTTCGTGTCCCGGTCGGGCACAAATTTTCATTGTCGTCATTCCATTCCCAGTTTCGAATGCATTTGTTGTATTTAATGCATAAGGATGCTTCAGGTTGACCAAATCTGGTTGTTTAGTAGTTCTGGAGTCTTCTGATAATCACCCCACTTGTGACAGTGCATGTTGTATACAAATGCATGTGCTGAGAGAAAATACCATAGAACAGAAATGCAAACTGTGCTCTGGTTCGACTCCTGGGCTGTGGACCACAAGTGTCGAGTGCATGTAGTTCATCTTCCTACAAACATTAGGAGGTTTTACTTTCTGGCAAATCAGACAAGTTTTCAACACTTACTGACCTTTCTTCTCAAGTTGGTGAAATAGCAGTTTTCCCTAATCTTTTTAGCGCAGTTGATTAGCCCCAAAGTGTCTCCGTGCATAATTAATACATCAGATGTTTCTGTCTTCTACCTTAGCCAGTCTACAGAGACACCGGCTATCAGACTGTGCATTTCGCCACTAGAAAAGCACACCATTGTGTATCCTATAGCGTGTGCTGAGCTTTTCAGAAGGGTTATCTTGTAAAAGTTGTTTGATTCATTACCAGTTCGGGTCCATATCTTGCCCCTGTGCAATTTTC
Organism: Schistocerca cancellata; assembly: GCF_023864275.1. Classification (NCBI taxonomy): domain Eukaryota; kingdom Metazoa; phylum Arthropoda; class Insecta; order Orthoptera; family Acrididae; genus Schistocerca; species Schistocerca cancellata. The sequence continues at coordinate 476,224,519 of NC_064627.1, forward strand.
CTGCACAATGTTGGGAAATACCTCTAACTGGTTTCATCTTTCATGTGTTCCACGTTAATGCCACAGTCACGATCATTAACTTTTGGCACCTCATCTAAAACTCAGGTAACCTAGAGAGAGTGTCAGTCACAACATTATCTTCGTCCCTGATGTGAATAATATCTAAGCTGTACTCTTTCTAGGCTAACGACCACCTCAGCAGCCTTGCATGGAACACCTTACATCTCAATAGAAAGATGGTCGCAGTACATGTGTGTGTGGTGGTCATACAAGTTTCATTGTCCACAATACAGACGAGGTTTATTTTTGGCTGTGGTGTGCTTTCGGCAAGATTTCTGTGTGTTCATCCAAGGTGGAAATCTAGCAATTCAGCAACCAGTATAGTGTCAATGGTTGATATGAATGCTCCAGAGTTCACTTTCTGATAAATGAGTAGTACCTTAAAATCAATAACTACGACCAGCAAAGATAAACGCCATATATATAAGAGAATCTCTGGCCAGCGGAACCTCCTAGTATGATCCTCTCAGGTCAATATTCGACAAATACGTCACCTCATGAAAACTCTGAATTTCCTACTCAATGTTTTCTGGAAAAGTTTGTACCAGAACCAATATTCTGTCAGTGGTCCTCACATCCAGCACTAAACGGACCTTTCCTCCTTGCTTGGACACGGCTAACAAAGGCCTACAGTACGAGCTTTTTGCAGTTTCAATAATTCCAATCCAAAATTTTCCGTATCTTCTTTGAGACTGTTAGTCTCTTCGTCCATGGAACACTGTCTAAAATGTGGCAAGAGGTGTTATCTGCATATATGCCAAATCTGTTATTATACTGGCCAATGACACCAGTAAATTCTTCAAAAATTACGACAAAGGCACTTGGATGTTGCTCTATGTGGGTTTGCTACGAATTTCGGATACAGACAGATTCCTGGACCTCTCTACAGAAGACAATGCGTGGATCGGTACTCAAATGTTCTTTGTAAGGCAGGCATCCGTCGCTATGACGAACCTGAACTTCACCCCCTCAGAAAACATTTCTCGACCTCTTGTGACAGTGATTAAATTAATGGTGACGTCGTGACTGAATATTCTCAAGTGTAGCTTGCTGGCTGAGAGGTCCATTACAGCATCCTTCTCATTCATAACGTCAATGTCCCTGATACAGTCAGTAGTCAGACCGTCTACGATGGGAAACAAGTACAAGATATTCACTTTTCCTAATTTTACCTGTAGCAAGGCTGGGTTTTGACGGGTTTAGTCTTGGGGTCAATTTCTTTCATTATCTTGCATCCAGTGACAGGTAATGTTAACACATTCTATAGTGCAGTAACAAGCTTGCAGAGACGAATAGATATACCACGGGAAGATATATAGATTATTGGTAATCTGTAGACTATGGTTTCTACCACAGACTGCACACTGTATTCCACATGTTCATCTAACAGACGCATTGTATTGTACCTTACGTAATGTATATCCTGGTGCTCACCCCAGGGTTCGTGAATCATCTCGATATTATCAATTACTGACAGAAATGAGTCCATATTTTCATCTGGTACATTAATCAGTTTCTCTTTTGTTTTGCTGGGCTGGTTTGCCTTTAAAATGCTCAGTACATCATGGTTCGTGATTACTTCATACTAGAACTTAGTTTTGCTCATGTCTTTTTCGAAGTAGTGCCTATGGCTACCCAGCCGTTCATGCTATGACACACAATTGAAGACATCTCTGCAGAGGTAATCCTGTAAACTAGTACTTAACCAAGAATGCTTTCTCGAATTCTTTATAAGTTACACAAGCATTCGCAACCATTGGACGTACACTTTTCTTATAAGTAGCTAAAATGTTAAATTAACGATAGCGGATCACATTTTCCTCCATCATAGCATTGGCGGTTAGTGGGGTGGTACCCAATGCATAGGTTGCTTCAGGGATTGTAATAACATGTTCTTGGATTTGTAAAGTAGGTCAAATCTACCATACAGACTAATCACATGTGTCTCCAAAATCTTGGACGATCTGTCTGCTCCAATAATTTGGTTAACCTGACTCACGTCTTGTTTTACAGAAGTGAAATCTCTCACTACTGATTTGCGTCACTCTTCTGTTTTCGAAGGGTCGCAGTATTTTCCATTTTTTATTGTCTTATTGTTTTTACATGAATCTCTTGTTCTTTCTTTATAAGGTTAAACTGCTTCTGCAAAAGCAACTGCTTGACCATAATCTCACCAATGCGGTTATTAGCTTTTGTATAGTAATCTTGCAGAGTTGCCTCTCTCTTAGCTTGCTGTTCTCTCTACCAAGCGATAAATTTCTTGTTAATGACATCAATGGTCTGAGCATCTTTTTCAGTGAACCACTGAGTTGTTTCTTGTTGCATAGCAGCACAATAGCGATGGAACTGATCGGCGATTATTGTCTCCAGTTTCGCTGTTACATGCTTAGGAAGTTCTGATTGAACACCCTGTCATGCATTGGCAGATTCTTCCTCTATGTGGACAGATTCTTGCTGCTCACATAATATCTCTGTAATTTGATTTAATAACTCTACCTTTATGTGTTCTTGGGCTTCTCATGACTGTTCTATTTTCGTTAATAATTCTACATTTATGTCGTTTCGGACTTTGGATGACTTTTCGATTTCTGTCAGTAACTCTGTTTTAGTCTACTCGTGTGTTGTTAACACATTCTTCATGACCAAGGTCAAGCCTTGTATTTTGCACGGCATCTAATCTATCTGACTAACAGGCGCTGCTATAATAGTTTATTTTTCTCTGGGCGGCATTTCGATTAATTAATGTTACCCAAAAAATTGCACTACAACTGATACCAATTCTGCAAAAGAAAATAATTCAGAATTAAAGTGCTTCCTGCTCAGCCTGTGGGAATGGAGCAAAAACTTCATGTCTATGTGAAGCTAGCACCTTTGCACGCTGAATCCCGCCATTACACGTAAAGCAGCAGAACACTTCAGCAATGGTATTATTGAATTTACAATTCTGGGCTTTCCTGCGCAAAAAGAAATTACAGTTATGCACTACTCTAAGCAGCTGTGTAGCTTTTAATTAAAATGAGAATTCTTACTTTAATTTTTCCAGTGACGGAAGAGCTCATCATCACACGTCCTTTTGCAGAATTCTCTGGTTGCTGTATTTCCTGGCATTTGCACTCCGATGTCACTCGTCACTCGTAATTCTCTCAGTAGTTCTGAGCATGAAACAAACAGAAAATGCATGTATCAATACACTTATAAAGGAGTCGCCAATGTGGCGTCTATAGACGATTGAAAAAAGTACTGTCAAAATATATAAGTAGATGTCATTAACATTACTTATTACTTATTATTGGCATAAAAATATGAAATAAAGTCTTTACCTAAATGAATTTAACTGACAGATCTTTCTTCACAGAAGAATAACATTAGACGCATGACACTGAGCCGATATATACATGACAAAATAATACTATGTACTAGTGAAATCTATGTGGAATAGTTTTCAGAGCAGTGGCACCCGTATTATAACTACTGACGCTGGTACCCAACAAACAAAAGAAGACGAAGCTAATTCGTGTTCTCTTTTCTTCCATAAATGAAAACTAGAATTGCGTCCAAAGGTGCGATTCTGTGTCTTAAGCAGCTACTGTGACTGCAGAGATGAGTTAACTCTAGAAGGCATATAGTAGAAGTTAAAATAAGTTTGAAAAAAATTACAGTTACTTCGTTCAAAGGGAGCACGTCATCCCAGACCCAGAAAGTTTGTCAGCTGAGTTAGCCCATCTAGAGATCACTTTTCATCAGAATGGTTATAGTGAAAGTCAGATCATACGTGCATTGCGCTGTCGACCCTCCGTGCACCGGCTGAGTAATGAGTTGGCTGAAATATGATGTGAAGTGTGTTTTTCGACCGCTCTCTAAGATAATAGTCCTTTTAGGTTACATAAAGGAACAGCCCAGCTAATCTGTTGCATAACATCGTCTTGGCATCCGTCATCCTATAGAATATAATAACATGGCAATCCATGGACTTCCAGCTGGTGGGATGATGTTATTAAGAAAACATTTGAAAGTACGTTATCTAGTAATCCCATAAACAGAGATATCGTTTTTGCATAAATTACATGTGGAATCCTGCTCTCTCCTTTGTCAAAAAACAAAGGAGCCGGCCGCGGTGGTCTAGCGGTTCTGGCGCTGCAGTCCGGAACCGCGGGACTGCTACGGTCGCAGGTTCGAATCCTGCCTCGGGCATGGGTGTGTGTGATGTCCTTAGGTTAGTTCGGATTTAAGTAGTTCTAAGTTCTAGGGGACTTATGACCTAAGATGTTGAGTCCCATAGTGCTCAGAGCCATTTTTTTTTTAAACAAAGGAACATATTATCTAGAACTTCTGACGTCGGTCATCTTTGGTTGTGTGATGGCACAAGTGTTTACAGTGTGAGTGTATGGGAGTGTGTGTGTGTGTGTGTGTGTGTGTGTGTGTGTGTGTGTGTGTGTTATCTTCCCGGAATGCAAACTGAAGTTTTAAATCTCCTTGCACAGCACTTATTTGATGCAGTTTTGCCTTGAAAATGACAGGGTGTGCACCTGTCGAAATATCGACCGTTGTCGAAACGTAACGCTGATCTATTCCCGGAAGTTAATCGAACATTGTATACGCCTGGAATTAGTCATCTTACTAGGGCATTTTCTTATGGAATCGTTAGAAAACTAATGCTGCGTTCGACATTGTTATTTTGTCTTTCAATAATACGAAAGTGGCAAACTACATAAATTCACAGTGCAAAAAAAAAGAAAAAAAAAAGAACTGCTAATACCTTTCAACTTGGCCACCTGTAAGAACGATAACCACTGCCTTATTATCTGGAATTTCGGAGAAACTAGGTTAACTGCAGAACTACATGTGTAAGAATAATACTATAGTTCGTTGAATTTTGAAAATCAGTGCTTGATTTCAGCTATAAATGAGAGAAACTATAACTGTCCGCTCCACTTGAGAGAGAGCGTAACGACAGGAAATTAGCTTTCTGTCCCGAGTCACATGACTTAGATGTTGCTTTCAAACGTTAACACGGCAGAGATAGGGACATATGCGGTCTATATTTATATGGTCTATGATATTAACGGAAATAAAGTTCACAGATCACATAGTGCTGCATTTCACAGATAACGAATTACCAATAAATTAAATATTATGTCCGTCATGCACGCTTAACGCTGCCATTACATAGATATTCATGTGGATAAAACGGAATTTTTTTTTTAAATATGTCTGTGACGCCATACTGCACTTGTGAATGCTATGCGCCACCAAGAGATGCATAAAGAAGAGTCTGATACGCTTGATAATAAGTGTTTGCTGCTTGCTTATCATTTTTAATTGTGCATAATATCGTATTAATTTCAAGGTTCATAATACTACATGACAATATTGACAGGTTTCCACTAGATGCATGTTAGTATGTGTAGTACTGCTAACTAATTATATGCGTTTTCGTTGTTTTATAAAACTTGATAACTTGGTGAAGTAGTCCCAAGACGTGTTAAGTAAATCACACATCATCGATAGCTGGTGCGTAACAGTCTCCACGATAATTAAGTTAATGTGCTGTTTAGTGAACTGTAACTGATAAGCGTGTAGTAACACTCAGTGCTATGTTTATGTGGTTTGTAAATAGACTTTGTCTATATCATTTCGGTGAAAACCGTGTAAACAATCCACGGAACACGTTACTCACTAACTAAGGTAGTGACTGAGTGGGAGAAGAAAGAACCTCGGAGTTAGTGGCACGAGTGTTGGTGGAGGCCTCTCCCGCCCCACAGTGGAAGCCGTTGAGTGGACTAGCGAGTAGCTGGGGACCGGCGCATCTGCCTGAGCCCTGACCCGGCGGGGAAAGGAGCACTGGGGGCGCGGCTCGGCGCGGCAAGCCAATTTCAGCGCGCGGTAGCCGACGCAGAGGCAAGGCAGAGCAGACTCGAGGGCAGTGGGGACTGCGGCGGCCATTCGGTGACGGAATCAGAGCGGGGGCATCTCGGCCGGCCCGGAGCCATCCACTCCAGGGCTGTCCGGCTGATGGCCACTCTAGCAGCGCACCTGATCAATACGTCACCCTCGCGGGGCCGCGAGTCTGCCTACGCCGAAGATGGAAGACCCTGTCCGCCGTGGGGCTCTCCGTTTAGTTTCATTTTGTCGCAACCCAAACTTCAGCTTGAAACACCAACGAGATGTGGTGGTGATTACGGTAAGATGGGATTAGTGAAGGCTGGATATCAACCTTAACTGCACATTATACGGAAGTAGTTAAGTACAAATTTTCCTATGCATGTGATAAACGCATTTCAGTCAAAAGCACACATCGTCCAAGAGTACGCACTTTACGTTTCCCTGTCTTAGCTTCTCTTGGTGTGAAATTGACAATGTCTAGCCGCTGTAACAGTCTTTAGTGACGTTACAAACAAACGTTTTCTCTTCCCATCTATTATTTCTTACTGCTCAGGTAACTTATTTTTCTTCGATCCAAAGTATAATACTAAACATATCTGTTTAAATTGTTTTAACCTGTCGCTCCAGTGTAGTTTAGTGCGTTAACAAAAATATCGAAAAGTTCTTAACTGGCTTACTTCAAATCTTCACACGATAGGCTAATAAACTTTCGTGTACTCTGGAAATGAACAATTTTGTTTTCTTTCTCGCAGTCAGTTTTAAACACAATAGATGGGCATTTAAATCTTTAGTCTAACAGTTTCGAACACATTTATTCTTCTTCCTCGTACATAATTTCAAACAAAGACGGTCTCTACAGTAATCTCAGGTTTTAACAAAATAAAGGAAAGTTGTATATATGGCTTACTGCTTGTTATCAGAACAGTACAATGGAACCTGAATCATCTGAATCTCTGTAATCCTTCGCATCTGTAGATTAAAACAATGCGAAATACTGTCATTCAAGCTACTATACTCAAAGATTCAGAAGCCGGACATATCTCTCTCATACCCTGTATACCAATGACTTAAACCGATTTACTCATTCATTTTAAGTGTTTTAAATTCTCAGTCAAAGTTTAGTTTACAATAACAATAAACAAGACTCACGTTCAGAGGCAGACGGAGGAAGAGGAGGAAGTGGAAAGAGGGAGGAGGAAGGAGGAAAGGGGCACAAGGAGGAGATGAAATGAGAGAGGGAACACAGGGGTGGGCAGAGACAGGGAGGAGGAGGGGGTACACAGAGAAATGGAGGAGTACGAGATGGACACAGAGAGGGGTGATAAGGAGGTTACGACTTTTATCAAAATTCCATATATATTTTTCAGTTGTGAAGCATTGTCAGGTTCACTAGTGTTTGTATGAAAGGCATTAATACAAGCCCCTACTGATGACATAGAATCCCAAATACACAACTCTTGTAGATATACTTATCTTGCGGTGGATAGTTGCCCAGGGTTGCAAGTCCAAGGATCCAATTTGTGTCTGATGTGGTCTTACAAATGACAAAAAACTAATTTTGGGCGATGTTAGTTTATCCATGTTCAGTATAAAAGCACTAATACAAGTGAGATGCACTGAAATATCTCGCTGCCACAGTGCTCCAAACTTCATACTAGGCAAAGAAGTAGAATATATTCTTGAAAAAATGTACAACTGTATGTGTTACAGCTTCGGCTTTCTACCCTCATCGATATCGTGCAAAGACTTTCCGCAACTGGCAACCACTAGCTGAGGCTGCTGCTGTCATTGTGGTGCCTTCTACCGTCATTCCCAAGGCGTCATAGAGTCTTACGTCAAAATTACGACGTGCCTTATGAAACAGTCCTAGATAAATATAATTTTATGTTGATGGTCGACTATATGAGTAACTCACTGCATCTAAATGACATTCTGGGTTCCTCACAAAATGTCTTTATTGTTTGCACGAGAATCGTGTTTGTAATGTATTGATTTAACCAGACCGAATGGGAGCTGGAAGGTCTGAAAACGTACAGAAACAAACTGTAACAGAAAAACGCCGAAACAAAAATCAAAAAGAAAGTTATTATTGTACATATAAAACGATTCCGTTTGTTCAAAGCGTTATCAACGTGAGACGGGTTTTTGTCTCAGCAAATTGTCACGAGAGTTATAGACTTTTAATTTATCGGTGTTTTATTGGTTAACAGTAATTGAAACATAAACCTTAAAGTAAAACTAGTTATGTGAAAGAGGTATTTTAATTTCGTGCTTTGTCTGAAATACCACAAAAGACTGATAAAAATGTGTACAACTTTAGATGAGCAGCGTACTCTGCACAATTAGTTCACGGGAGCTGTTTCCCAGAAAACTTATTACGTCACTGGAAGTAAGAGATGTTACAAATTTCTAACACATGTCAGTAAAGCCGGTATTACTAAAAAAGAATCCAAATACGAAATGTTAAACCACACAAAGAAAACAAATATTTCATTAATTATTTTTTTTAAGTAGGTGCAAATAGTTCAGAAGAGAAGGCAAAACAGTACACTGAAGAAGCAATGTGGGAGACATTTAGTGAATCACAGATTAATCTCACTTCCCCATATGAAGTAAATAAGATGGTCATAGCTCTAGAAAGTAAAGATGGACATTATCGTTAATAAGACATAAAAGTTGTAGCCATATATATGTACTGTTCTTTTCACTTACGTAATGCATCGTTAACTGAGAGTATTTTCCCAGGAAGACAGAAACATACCATTGTTATGCCTTTCCATGAAAAGGGTGACTCCAATTATGTCAATAACTATCATTCATTGTCACTCCTTACCCTATTTTCTAATATTTCCGAAATTTTTGAGAAGGTAATGTATTCCTGGGTTGTCACCTACAAGTGTAGGAGTGCGGTAATTAGCCATTGGCAGTTTGGATTTCAGAAATGCCATTTTACTGTGTCAGCTGTTTATACATTTACTGAGCACATAATAAAAATTTAGAATGTTAAAGCTGCACCAGCTGATATCTTACGTGACTTACCAAAGGCCTTTGATTGTACCATTCATTATACAGTGTTAGGGAAGTTCTTATGGAGTACACAGTTTAGAAAATAACTGGTTTAGTTTTTATTTAAGAAACAGAATGCAAGAAGTTATCTCAGGCTGTTTGAGTAACGCAAAGACGCATGGCACATCATCTGCATAGCGAGAAATTACATTGAAAGCCCCACAGGGTTCGATGATTGGCCCACTACTTTCCTTACTTTGTGTTAATGATCTGCCATTGTATTTAAATCAGCAGGCAAAATTAGTTCAGTTTGCAGGTGATACAAGTATTGGTGTAAAGCCAAGCAAGGAAGCATCAACAGACAAAGCAGTAAATAATGTTTTTGTGAAAGTTACTAAATATTTTTTCCACAAATGGACTAGCTTCAAACTTTGAGAAAACGCAGTTCACTAAGTTTTGTTACGTCAAAGTACTGTGAGTCCTTTTAATCTAGAATATCAACAAGAAATAATAAACATGTCAGAAAACTATTAGTTCTTGTGTGTACATACTGATGAAAATTTAAACTGGAAAATCATATAGTAGACTTCCTAAATTGTTAGGTTTGGCCAGCTTTGCCATAGAAATAATTGCCAAGTTTGAGGATACAGAAGTCAGTAAGTTAACATATTTTGCATATTTTCATTCACTGAGTTCTTAAAGCACAATATGATGGGGTAACTACTCGCTCGAGGCAAAAACTATACGCTGTACAGTAGACATTAATTAGAAATTTGTGAATGGCTTCAGAAACATAGATGTTGCAGGCATCTCTTTAAGCAGCTTTGTTTTGGAGCAAAGTACTCGAGAGAATTTTTATGGCAATGTAAACACATTTGGATGACAGTACAGGTGCCCAGATTATTAACAGACAGCACACTTGCTGCAGCCATCGTCAGGTGAGCCAAGAGTTGAATGTCGATCAGTGTCATTTAACAGCTGTGATGAAGGGAGAATATGGCAATGTAATGTTTGTAGTAAGTGAATACCATACACCATTCTACAAACTGCCAATGGAGCTGATTGATGCCGAACTACATAGACAGAAACAGTTATCAGCATACAGCTGTGGCTTTATGTGACATAGATACCTTGCATCGATTCAATCATACACTGGAGAAATTTCGAGGAGATAATATCAAAGTATGATCTATCGTCCGCAGGACGTTATCACTTCCATCTAACACAGCACATTGTTCTTCCCGCACTCACCACAGAAAGCTTTACTTCCTCTTTAATCAGAATTAATTATATTGAGGCTTTAAATATGTATCTGGCTGCTGACAGGAATACTGAACACATGGAATAATGAACAAATGCACAAGCAAATTAATGACTGCGTCACGTAAAATTAGTCCATAAAATCATTGTACTCCAACACGAGGAAAGGGAAAAGCACTTTCGAAATCTTGAAACTTGTTTTCTGGGGCAAAACCATTAGTTGCCTTTAATTCACAAAGATAGAGTCTACAGCCCGGCCTTCTTTGAGCATTCAGTCTACGTCTTCATGAAGGCTGGATTGGGGAAATGTTTTGGTATCCTACAGTCCTTCATGGGCAGTGCTATACGATGACTGTGTGAATCCATTTCTACTGAAAGTCTAGCTGTTCACGTTGTGAAGAGTTAAACTGGATGATAAGACCGGCATCAGAGCACCTCGCTAGAAGGATATTGTACTATCACACCGAGGGAGGAGCTTACCACATGATTGCCCCGTAGCACATTTGTAATCTTTCTTTAGATACGCCATTTTCCCACATAAAATGCCATCTCGACATAAAACTAGATGTTTCCGCCCTGTCATATGAGAGGAATACTTATTCCACATGCGTATGAAACATGACCCGTTTGCGATGATGCGTATAGTGGTTTTAACAGGGAAAGGTAGAAGGTCATCGGTTCAAATCAGACGCAGGTGGCTAACTTCTCATTACTTTTATCCTTTTAATTAGTTGAATTCATATCAGAAATATATCCATTTAATTAAATCGCAAACCTGTAATTCTGTGCGGGCAAGGGGAAGAGGAAAAATTAATATCACAGTATTCCACAAATGTGTCGTGTGCTTGTTTCGCAAATCAGCCTAATAGAACTACACACATCGTTCATAAAAAATATTGGGAAAATTCGCACGTTTAACGTAAAAACGGGTGATTATGCTATTTTCTTATGTGCTACCGACACAGTACTAAATTTAGTTTAATTTGATTTTTCGATAGTACATACTACCAATGATATGCACGTTCTGTTGGCTCTGTCAACCTGTACTTCTAAGCGTTTGAAAAAATAACCTGAATAACTCATAAATAGAAAATACTTCTGTTTCCCACTTGCACTTGATTGCCTTCATAAGTGCGGTGCTGAACCGCAAATCCATATTCTGAAAATCAGTTCTTCATTAATCACAGTTTTACTCTAAATATCAACTATTAATTCTTATTTCCCGTAGACAGATAATAAAGAGGTCATACAGGCGATACTTGATAGTTTTTAAGTATTTAAGACTTAACCACACATGGTCGAAAAAATTAAATCTACTTCAAAGGGGACCAACGGCTTACGCAAAACCTCCACTAGTGAAATCACGGCAGAAGTGAAAGAATTCTATCAACCAAGCAATATTAGACAAGCTGTTCTAAGCAAACTAGGTATAATAAGTGGTTTGCAACTGCTTCCAATTGAAATGAAATAGCTTTTGGGACTCGATTATGGCTGAGGACTGAAGAAAGAATAGTTTAACTGCTATAGGGCATTGAGTGGAAGTGAAATAAGATTACAGCGAAATCTGTAGGTGAAGGAACTGAAAAAATTACGAATTCTACAGAAGGATGTTATTAATTAGCAGATCGGACACAGTAGTATCTGAATAGGTAATAGAAATATGTGTGAGAAATGTATGAAAAATCCTTTGCTAGGAGATGGCACAGAGTAAGCGAATGTATCGTAGCTACCACGAATGTCTGCTTGACACTGTAAGGAACAGTAGACAAGAAAGTTTTTAAAGGTCCCAGCACTGAAATATCTTTGTACAAAACAAAGCTACAACGAAGGCAATCATGCTGATTGATGTCCCCTTGGCGGCTAAAGAACATTTGCTTGAAACATGCTGTCATTGTATGCAACCCGCAACGTTATAGCTGTCCATCATAAACCAAGCACGATATTTTCATATTCCATCTCTCGCTATGGGCAAGCTATTAGTCCTACAGAAAAATGAGCGGAACCATTTTGTAGGAAACTACACTATACAGGGCGCCCCGTTTACCTTGGCCACCTCAAATATCTATCGTCTGGCTACAAGGGGACATTATCCAGCATGATTACATTTCTTATAACTTAAAGACACATAGGAATTGAAGATATTAGCAGTCATTGGGCAATGATTTATATCAATGGGGCAAGTTGAAAATTTTTTGCTGCACTGGGACTCAAACGCAGGCCTCTTGCTTTCGAGGCACTTGCCCTGACCACTAAGCCATCCATACAGTGGTCAACACAGCCGCACGGACTACACTCCCATGCCTCCCATCAGACCGAAATTCTCAAGTTACCCCACGCACTACCGATGTAGTGCCGCTGCTCATTAATCTCCTTATTTGTTGCATTACACTAATTCCCTTAAGAGTTTGAGCTTTTTGTGAATCTGCACTGAAGGGATTATTGGCTGTCGTCGCCTTGATGACCACATATACACAAATTAAAAAATGTTTTGCATCACCTCGGTTCCGAGAGTTCCGGAACCTGTACAGAAAATTGGAATAGAGATCAACATAAACATCATTTCCGCCCTTCTTATTGCTCATGAAAACCACACATTGCATGTTGTACCACCATACAGCGCGATCTTCAGATGTGGTGGTCCAGACTGCTGTACACACCGGTACCTCTAATACCTAGTAGCACGCTCTCTCGCATTGATGCATGCCTGCATTCGTCGTGGCATACTGTCCACAAGTTCATCAAGGCACTCTTGGTCCATATTGTCCCACTCCTCAACGGTGATTGGACGTCGATCCCTCAGAATGGGTGGTGGGTCACGTCGTCCATAAAAAGCCCTTTTCAAACTATCCCAGGCATGTACGATAGGGTTCATGTCTGGAGAACATGCTGGTCACTCTAGTCGAGCGATGTCGTTATCCTGGAGGAAGTCATTCACAAGATGTGCACCATGGGGGTGCGAATTGTCGCCCATGAAGACGAATACCTCGCCAATATGCTGCCGATATGGCTGCACTATCGGTGGGAGGATGGCATTCACGTACCGTACAGCCGTTACGGCGCCTTCCATGACCACCAGCAGAGTACGTCGGCCTCACATAATATCACCCCAAAATAGCAGGGAACCTCCACCTTGCTGCACTCGCCGGACAGTGTGTCTAAGGCGTTCAGCCTGACCGGGTTACCTCCGAACAAGTCTCCGACGAATATCTGGTTGAAGGCATATGCGACACTCATCGGTGAAGAGAAAGTGATGCCAATTCTGAGCGGTCCATTCTGTATGCTTTTGGGCCCATCTGTACCGCGCTGCGTGGTGTCATGGTTGCAAAGATGGACCTCGCTATGGACGTCGGGAGTGAAGCTGCACATCAGGCAACCTATTGCGCACAGTTTGAGTATTAACACGCCGTCCAGTGGCTGCACGAAGAGCATTATTCAACATGGTGGCGTTGTTGTCATGGTTCTTCCGAGCCATAATTCGTAGGTACCGCTCATCCACTGCAGTATTAATCCTTGTACAAGCTGAACAAGGCATGTCATTGGCAGTTCCTGTCTCTCTGCATCTCCTCCACGTCCGAACAACGTCACTTTGGTTCATTCCGAGATGCGTGGACACTTCCCTTGTTGAGAGCCCTTCATGGCACAAAGTAACAATGCGGACGGGATCGAAGCGCGGTATTGGCGGTTTAGGCATGGTTGAACTTCAGGCAACACGAACCGTGTACCTCCTTCTTGGCGGAATGACTGGAACCCCTCCGTTTAATAGGCGCTGCTCATGCATGGTTGTTTACATCTTTGGGCGGGTTTAGTAGTTCAGATGCCTCTGATGGCTCTGAGCACTATGAAACTTAACTTCTGAGGTCTTCAGTCCCCTAGAACTTAGAACTACTTAAACCTAACTAACCTAAGGACATCACACACACCCATACCCGAGGCAGGATTCGAACCTGCGACCGTAGCTGTCGCGCGGTTACAGGCTGTAGCGCCTAGAACCGCTCGGCCACCTCGGCCGGCTCGGGTTTAGTGACATCTATGAACAGTCAAAGGGACTGTGTCTCTGATACAATATCCACAGTCAACGTCTATCTTCAGGAGTTCTGGGAACCGGGATGATGCAAAACTTTTTTTGATGTATGTGTAATCTCGTAACTTTCTTCGTTACGGTGGTATGAAGAGCAGCAGGTCATTTGTAAATGTCACCCTGTAATTTTTAGTCACTAATACACTTTCTCCGGTCGAGAGCTGCCAAAAAAGTGCCACTGTGGACCGTTCACGTATGGACCATTCACGTACGCGTATCTCCATTAATAACATAACAGAAAACTGACCTCGACTCTCCTTTATTAGCCCTCAGAGTAGGTAGCACTTATAATGTAATACGTTCATTTGCCTGGGTTGACAATAAACAGATGTAATAAAGGGGAAACACTCTCTGGTCATTCAGTCAACTGTCTTCAGTTTATTGTGGGTTTAATGTGCGCCAACTAAGAGAAGGTAGAAATGCAACTCATTTGGTGTGGTACTATGATTCCATCTGCCACTGGCATCAACTTTTTCCGTGTTCGACCACACAGAGATTTTGTACCTGTTGGCACTGTTTTATATCCAGGTCGGTGCACTCGACAAGATGCCACATGTACACAACTATAGTGAGCTTACTACTGTTTATGCCCCTTTTGGTGCACTCGCCATGACGTAAGATGTATACAATGACGGCCACCTTATCGCTGTTTATATTCACTCTTGTGCACTCGACATGATGTGAGATGTGCAAAATTACAGCCCACTGACTACTGTTTGCAACCACTCTGGAGTACTGGACAACATTCAAGAAGTACGCTACAAATACCAGCTATGATTTGAATAAGCTGCGACTGTTAGAATTCTTATTGGAGAACACGACAGGTTTCGCAAATTAAATTTGCATCTTCAGATGCCTCACTGCATACAAAGGAATAAAAGAATTTAACCATGCCAAGAAACAGACAAATAAAGGGAACAAGGTGTGTGTCTATCTACAGCCAAAAGATGAAGGTCCTATTTAAACCAGGTAAACCCAATCCCAACATTTATGTCCAGCTATTAAAAACTTCTGACTCACAAAGTGCGAGCGTCTATGATAAAATGTATGGCGGCTAAAACCTAAAAAAGAACCCAGTAAAAACGACCAAATATGCACGTAGTAGCTACTTATATAAATTATAATAAAAAATAATTAAAATACATAGCAAAAACGCCGAGTTTGTAACATTAAAAGAGAACAGTGTTGTCACACTTAACATCCATTGTACACATCCTGGGGAGTAAGCGTTGCTGTTGCAGGCGCCACCTGAGCGCTATCTGTAGCGAGGCCTGCGAGGAAAGCAGCGCATGCACAGTGTCACAAATATTAAGTAAGCAGAAAAGTTGACTGAACTATTGGAGGCTGCCTGCACGTTTTAAATTACCAAACTGCAATAATCAGAAATAATATACCCTGTTTATGGATCCCATATGTCAGAATACCCCCACCCCCCATGAACCATGGACCTTGACGTTGGTGGGGAGGCTTGCATGCCTCAGCGATACAGATAGCCCTACCGTAGGTGCAACCACAGCGGATGGGTATCTTATCTACTGAGAGGCCAGACATTCCTGAAGAGGGGCAGCAGCCTTTTTAATTGTTGCAGGGGCAACAGTCTGGATGATAACCAAACACTAACCAAAATGGCCTTGCTGTTCTGGTACTGCGAATGGATGAAAGCAATGGGAAACTAAAACCGTAATTTTTCAAGAGGGCATGCAGCTTTACTGTGCGGTTAAATTATGGTGGCGTCCCCTTAGGTAAAATATTGTGGAGGTAAAATAGTCCCTTATTCAGGTCTCGGGGCGGGGACTACTCAGGAGGAAGCCATTATCAGGAGAAAGAAAACTGGCGTTTCACGATTCGGAGCGTGGAATATCAGATCCCTTAATCGGGCAGGTAGGATAGAAAATTTAAAAAGGGATATGGATAGGTTAAAGTTAGATATAGTGCGAATTAATGAAGTTCGGTGGCAGGAGAACCAAGATTACTGGTCAGGTGAACACAGGGTTATAAATACAAAATCAAATAGGGGTAATGCACGAGTAGGTTTAATAATGAATTAAAAAATAATTATGAACCAGGTTTTAAATTGTAAGACATTTCCAGGGGCAGATGTGGACTCTGGCCACAATCTATTGGTTATGAACTGTAGATTAAAACTGAAGAAACTGCAAAAAGGTGGGAATTTCAGGAGATGGAACGTGGATAAACTGACAGAACCAGAGATTGTAGAGAGTTTCAGGGAGAGCATTAGGGAACGATTGACAAGAATGGGGAAAAGAAATACAGTATAACAAAAATGGGTAGCTTTGAGGGATGAAATAGTGAATGTAGCAGAGCATCAAGTAGGTAAAAAGACGAGGGCTAGTAGAAATCCTTGGGTAACAGAAGATATATGGAATTTAATTGTTGAAAGGAGAAAATATAAAAATGCAGTAAATGAAGCAGGCAAAAAGAAATACAAACGTCTCAAAAATGAGATCGACAGGAAGTGCAAAATGGCTAAGCAGGGATGGCTAGAGGACAAATGTAAGGATGTAGAGGCATATCTCACTAGGGGTAAGATAGATACTGCCTAGAGGAAAATTAAAGAGACCTTTGGAGAAAAGAGATCCACTTGTATGAATATCAAGAGCTCAGAAGGGAAAAGAAGGGAAAGCAGAAAGGTAGAAGGAGTATATGGAGGGTCTATACAAGGGCAATGTACTTCAGGACAATATTATGGAAATGGAAGAGGATGTAGATGAAGATGAAATGGGAGATATGATACTGCGTGAAGAGTTTGACAGAACACTGAAAGACCTAAGTCGAAACACAATACCTATGTCAGATCATAACACTAGAGTGATGCATCACGAGAACTTACTCTACCAGGCAAATTACCAAATCGTAAAAAAATTATTTATGCAGTTCCTGTGAAGGGAAATGATTATTTGTGCTTTCTTTTCTAATAAAGCACATCATAAACGTATTCTTTACTGGGTCTGTAGACAGAAAATAGTGATATTAGTACATCTATTAAATTTTATTTTAACCAATGCTGCAGTGCAGCTAGAAACTAGATATTAAACAAAATGAGCAATCTCTCAACTAGAAAGAAAATATATGTAAAAATATATCTCATCATTTGATTAGGCATTTTAGTAAATATCATAAATTAAGAGCTCCACTGTGTAATCATATGTTTTCAGGTTTGAGCGTGTCGTATTTGCGATGCTTTCTACAAAGAAATGTCAATAGCGAGGATAATGGCCTCTCTTTTTTTTCACCTAATTACTGTTTCTCCAGGTGGCTGGCACAGCTGGACGCCCACAAGGCTTTATGTCATGGTCACTTAGCTTTCTTACCGAAATATTTACGACACCATGTAATGGCCCCACAGAAAATACCCTCTACCACGCACCAATTAATCATTTTCAATCAAACCATCCACATTCATTCACTTTGGAACAGTTATCTGATCTGATTTTCTCATAATATATGCGGCGACAACACGACGACACCAAAATATTTTCTAGTGCATTTATTCTTTGAAATAACAGAAATACATATATGCCCGCATCTCGTGGTCGTGTGGTAGCGTTCTCGCTTCCCACGCCCGGGTTCCCGGGTTCGATTCCCGGTGGGGTCAGGGATTTTCTCTGCCTCGTGATGGATGGGTGTTGTGTGCTGTCCTTAGGTTAGTTAGGTTTAAGTAGTTCTAAGTTCTAGGGGACTGATGACCATAGCTGTTAAGTCCCATAGTGCTAAGAGCCAAATACATATATGCATTCTCCATGGTTGTTAAGAGTGGTAACTAGGACAGCTTCTGGAGTATCTGTTGAGGGATTGACGTGTTTCTGAGAGATACATATTCCGCTTTTCTTCTCGCTAGAGCGAGCCAATTAACATTTCTGCCGCTAGCGGTTTGTTTGAAGAGAAAGAGACTGTAAATGGAAAATAATTAAGGCGTGGAATCACCGGAGATCTGGACATGTAATGGAGATGGATTTAATACACAATTTCCTCCATAAGTAAGGTTTGTGACTTTTTTGTTCTGGAGTGAATGAACGAATGAGTTTTTTCTGAATCATTTTATGATCACGTTGGCCCTGTAATTAGCGGGGAAGTTTCAGCTGTGTCGAAGAGAGCCTGCAATCACTGAGTCTGTGTTAAATCGTCCAAAAAGGCTTCGTACACATCTGTAATTCTCAATCTTTCGTAAAAGGAACAAATTGTCTAAACGATTGATTCTCCCGATTGACTGCAGTGTTTAACAGTAATAATAAATGTAAAGATCTCTTACAGCAAACCAGCCGCTGATTACCAAGATGAAGGACTCCACCAAAGATCCTATTTGGCTGATTTCACGTAATGAAATACACTCCTGGAAATTGAAATAAGAACACCGTGAATTCATTGTCCCAGGAAGGGGAAACTTTATTGACACATTCCTGGGGTCAGATACATCACATGATCACACTGACAGAACCACAGGCACATAGACACAGGCAACAGAGCATGCACAACGTCGGCACTAGTACAGTGTACATCCACCTTTCGCAGCAATGCAGGCTGCTATTCTCCCATGGAGACGATCCTAGAGATGCTGGATGTAGTCCTGTGGAACGGCTTGCCATGCCATTTCCACCTGGCGCCTCAGTTGGACCAGCGTTCGTGCTGGACGTGCAGACCGCGTGAGACAACGCTTCATCCAGTCCCAAACATGCTCAATGGGGGACAGATCTGGAGATCTTGCTGGCCAGGGTAGTTGACTTACACCTTCTAGAGCACGTTGGGTGGCACGGGATACATGCGGACGTGCATTGTCCTGTTGGAACAGCAAGTCCCTTGCCGGTCTAGGAATGGTAGAACGATGGGTTCGATGACGGTTTGGATGTACCGTGCACTATTCAGTGTCCCCTCGACGATCACCAGTGGTGTACGGCCAGTGTAGGAGATCGCTCCCCACACCATGATGCCGGGTGTTGGCCCTGTGTGCCTCGGTCGTATGCAGTCCTGAATGTGGCGCTCACCTGCACGGCGCCAAACACGCATACGACCATCATTGGCACCAAGGCAGAAGCGACTCTCATCGCTGAAGACGACACATCTCCATTCGTCCCTCCATTCACGCCTGTCGCGACACCACTGGAGGCCGGCTGCACGATGTTGGGGCGTGAGCGGAAGACGGCCTAACGGTGTGCGGGACCGTAGCCCAGCTTCACGGAGACGGTTGCGAATGATCCTCGCCGATACCCCAGGAGCAACAGTGTCCCTAATTTGCTGGGAAGTGGCGGTGCGGTCCCCTACGGCACTGCGTAGGATCCTACGGTCTTGGCGTGCATCCGTGCGTCGCTGCGGTCCGGTCCCAGGTCGACGGGCACGTGCACCTTCCGTCGACCACTGGCGACAACATCGATGTACTGTGGAGACCTCACGCCCCACGTGTTGAGCAATTCGGCGGTACGTCCACCCGGCCTCCCGCATGCCCACTATACGCCCTCGCTCAAAGTCCGTCAACTGCACATACGGTTCACGTCCACGCTGCCGCGGCATGCTACCAGTGTTAAAGACTGCGATGGAGCTCCGTATGCCACGGCAAACTGGCTGACACTGACGGCGGCGGTGCACAAATGCTGCGCAGCTAGCGCCATTCGATGGCCAACACCGCGGTTCCTGGTGTGTCCGCTGTGCCGTGCGTGTGATCATTGCTTGTACAGCCCTCTCGCAGTGTCCGGAGCAAGTATGGTGGGTCTGACACACCGGTGTCAATGTGTTCTTTTTTCCATTTCCAGGAGTGTATTATATTAAAAACTGTACATAGATAAAGGAGAGAAAGAGAGAGAGCGAATGAAAATGGAGATAA
Source organism: Schistocerca cancellata (assembly GCF_023864275.1). Classification (NCBI taxonomy): domain Eukaryota; kingdom Metazoa; phylum Arthropoda; class Insecta; order Orthoptera; family Acrididae; genus Schistocerca; species Schistocerca cancellata. Next base: position 476,244,639 of record NC_064627.1, read on the forward strand.
TACTAATAATCCTCCATTAGTCTAATTTTTCGCCTGTCTTATCACGGATCAGCCAAGAACTGGGGGGCGGGGGGCTTACTTTACTGTATAGATTTATGTGTGAAGGTGAAGGGATCTTAAAGGCAACAGATACACGTCTATACAGACAAGACATTACACAGGGACAGCGGCTAGCTGCATTCATAATCTATTCTTAGATAAAGAGACGGCAACTTATTATTCGGACATTTAAAAATGTTAAAATGGCCAGTCCGTGACAGGACACGTTTTGATTGACCTGTCTCAGTTGCATTTATCTGTATATGTACATTAAGTAAGTAGACATATAAGTAAATTCAATTTGAACATTGAATAATTGTGTTCATGCTAGATATAGGAAGTGTTTTGATTGACCTGTCTCAGTTGCATTTATCTGTTTATGTACATTAAGAAAGTAGACACAGAAGCACTCTTGTGTGAACGGAGTTACATATAGTGACAGTAGAAGGGAGTTATATATATATAGTGACAGTAGAACATTTATATGGTTTTAACTAGGGTAATGTTTAGGATGAGTCAAGCAGCACGCATCAGCCTTCAGCAGTTAGCACTGATAATAATGAAGCAGTAAGAAGTGTTGTAGGGCCGATGGCTACAGACAGCACAACAGAACGCCCTGTAGGCACGGCTGGAGGTGTAACAGCAGGTACGCAGCAGGGATTAGATCCATTAGTAATTACCATGAGACGGATGCAGATGATAACCGAGAACATGTATACTTTGAAAACCGACATTAATGCGAAATTTGCCTCAGTTACTGAAGGGCAGGAAAATCTGAAAACCGACATTAACGCGAAATTAGCCTCAGTTACTGAAGGGCAGAAAAATCTGAAAACCTACATTAAAGCACAATTAGTGACAGTCCCTCAAACTCAAGAAGAGATGAAATTAGTCCAGACTGAGATTAAGCAGTAGTTACAAGACAGTTTTTCCGAATTAGAGCAGCGGATAGAGGCGAAGACCAAAGAACTCAAAGATCAGGCCGAAGAGACGGAACGAAAATTAACTGCACAAATAGAATTGGTGAAAGCACAATGTGAGGAATCTACTCACCGCGTACGTGTCGAAATGAAGGAGTATGTGGCTATTAAGATAGATACTGTACGGGAACAAGTGGAAATGGTTCCGCAATTAGTACAAAAGCAAGACGCCATGTCATGTGCAGTTGCGCAACTTCCTGAATTGACACGTACACAGACTAACCTAAAGGAAAGCGTTGAACATCTGACAGAGCGTCAAGACGTTATAGACCACCAAATTAACGTATTAACGGGTAGATTATCTGAAATCACATTAGAAAACATAAGGCTAAAGTGTGAAAACGTTGAGCAAAATGTTAAGGCAGCATTCCAGAGTTTATCTGGCAAACAGGAAGAGAATTTGTTTGCGAAAGGACTTGAGGAGGTGCGACAGCAGTTAGGTGCTGATTTGGAGCATTGGAAACAAACGATAGAAGAGTCGATGCGCGCTTCACAACAAAGCTCAGAACAAATGAAGATAGGGCAGCAGCAGAAGTTGGCAGCGACTATAGAGCCAGTTACTGCCCATTCGCACACAATACCGACTTGTGCAAGTAATTCAAACATTAAATTGCCACAAGCTGGTTGTTCGCGTGAATTCTTATCTAACGGAGATTACGAAAGCCTTTGCCATGCCGAAGAAAAAATGATAAAGCATCGGCAATTCCACATTTTTAACCCTGACAATAGGGGGTCCATCCAATTGTTTTTATTCGAAGTTTCAGAGGAGTGCTACCCAGAAATTGGCCGGAGTGGCAGAAGATCAGTTTTGTTACAGGATATATACAAGGTTCGGGGGCGATCTGGGCCTCGGACATGACTTCTGTTTGCCCGACATATGACGATTTTGAGAAGGCGTTTTTAGCAAAGTCCTGGTCAGAAGGGATACAGGAACGCCTACGGCAGGAGGTGCTCTACCCAGAGCCTTTCTCCTTTTCGAAAGGAAGCCTTAGAAGATACTTCGAAAAATATATAAATAAAACGAGATACTGGGACAGACCTATGACCTTGCCAGACATAATAAACATACTTAAGGCAAGACTACCAACTAGCATCCGGAATCAATTGATTTACGGCAACGACAAAGACTTGGAGTCGTTCCTCACGACGTTAGACCATATAGATATTATCGAAGAGAACAACCAGAAAGCCCGTGATAACAGATTCCAATATAGGGCGATAGAACCTCCGCCAAACGGTAGGCAAGGTGGAAGTATGGGTTATACCAATGGCAGTCAATCGACACTTAGAAGGAATGAACAGAGATCGTTAAATAATGGAGGAACCCCTCAAAATCTCAATAGCAATCCCAGCAATGGTCTTGCGAGGGGCTATTCAAGAAACAACAGGAACGAGAAAAGATACAACCCCGTGTGGGGGAACGAAAGAAATTTCAGATCTCAAGCCTGGGATAATAACAATAACAGAAAGTGGAATCAACCGGGAGGAATGAATTCAAATAGCCAACATCAGTGGGGACGGACATCTACGAATCAAGCGGTAATTACCGAAGTGACGGATGATGTCAACCAGCAGACAAATCAAAATCCAACAAACTTGTAAGGACCCACTCGCGCCCCAGAGGAGCGGTCAACAATTGGTTGAGGGGGAACAGGATATGTGTACCCATGCTCACGTATAATGATGGACGATTACTGGCAGATGAACTGACCGAGGACGTAGAACCACAAGATGAGGATAAGGAACAGGTGGCAGTAGCCGAAGTGCAAGTCATTATGGAGATCGTACCTATAGTGGCGGTTTTAGACACAGTTGCAACCACAAATGTTATTTCGGAGGCACTATTCAACAGGATCAGAAATATAAGACGAGTACCAGTTTTTCCAGTTCAGTATTGCAGAATAATAGGCGCCGTTGGGGCTCGATCGGCTAATGTAAAAGTGTAGTCACTGCTTGGTGTGGAATTCGGAAATGTAGCAATATTAAGCACATTCCTTGTTGTGAAAAATTTGGTGGTAGATTGCATTATCGGAGTCGACAGCCTACGTCAATACGGATGCAGAATAGATTTTAAAACAGGAAAAATTTGGTTGAATGTTAATAAACAAGAAAGTGAGTTGGAGTTGTTGAAAAAAAAAGCCTTACGAGAAAATATAATTGTGGGATCAGTGTGCAAGTAATCAGGACGGCCCAAAATTCTAAAGAGCACGTAATTAATGAGTTCCAAGTCAAAGAAGATTTCGGTTAATTAGTGTTTGAAAAGTTAAATGAATCCGACTGCATTATCAAAGATCAGAAGAAGCAGCTCAATGAATTATTATTAACGTATGAAAACGTTTTTGATGAAAGGCCAGGAGTTATTAAGGGATACATATGCCATCTCTACGTTAAGCCACGCAAAACGTATTGAAGAACTTTCTATCCTGTTCCCTGGAGGTTAAAGGCTCAAGTTCAAAAGGAAATAGATCGCATGTTGAAATGGGGTTTGATCGGACCCTCTACAAGCCCATACTGCTCCCCATTGTTAGTCGTGCCAAAAGCAAATGGAACTGTTAGACTGGTACTCGATGCCAGAGAAATAAATAAAACCATAATTCCAGTGAGAACACATCCGGAAAACAGACGAACTTATACAACGGTTCCAGGATGTCCAATACTTGACGAGCATTGATTTGTGGAGCTCTTATTGGCAAGTTAAGCTGGATGAGTCATCAAGGAAGTATACGGCTTTCATTTATTCCGGAAGAAGTTACCAATTTACCGTAGTTCCTTCCGGACTCAACATTAGTGCTGGAATCTTATAGCAGCTCTAGATTATGCACTAGGCCCAGAAATCAGAAGTAGGATAACAGTGTTTGTTGATGATTTGCTTATTGCATCGAAAACTTGGGAGGAGCATATTACCTTACTGAACCGAGTGTTGGACGTGTTCAAAACCACGGGAATAACTGCTAACCTACAGAAATCCCATTTTGCAGTAAACAGAATCAAGTTCCTGGGGCATATAATTGGCGCAAAGGGATTTTACCAACCAAGGAGAAGCTAATTGCGATTAGTAAGTTACCAACACCCAGGAATAGGAGACAATTAAAAGGGTTTATGGGCCTTGCCTCATTTTTTAGAAGATTCGTTACAAATCAGGCGATGAACGCAGCAGCTCTAAATAGTCAGTTGAAGAAGGATGTGCCCTGGCTCTGGACATTAGAGTGTCAAGAAGCATTCGAAGAGATAAAGAAGCAATTAGTAAATGCACCGCTTTTGTACCATCCGGACATGCAAGAAGAATTTTACTTGTCAACAGATTCTTCGAATGTGGGTACTGTAGTGCGCCTTTTCCAAGTACGCAAGATAAATGGACAACTCACCTTCTGTCCTATTGCGTTTGCGTCGTGTTTTGTCCAACTGTGAACGAACTTACACGACGACAGAATTAGAGGCTCTTGCGGTCATCTGGGGCTTTAAAAAATTTCATTATTATCTATATGGGTCAAAGACTATAGTATATTAAAGTTTTCACAAACGTGTAAACTGTTACACTCTCGCTCTGCAACAATACCAATTTAAGATCGTGCATGTCTCAGGACAGCAAAACATTATTGCTGACGCTCTATCAAGGTCACCACAGGGTTTGACCAAAGAGATTGAAGTAAATAATAACTCAGAATTCCTTGTATTGCTGCTGCAGGAAAATCCATATAAGATGTACTACGTCAATTTGTGTTCGCATATGGCACAGTTACAGAAAAGAGATGCTCAATGGGGAAGTGTCATTCAAAGATTACAACAGCAACCTTCGGATCAGATGGCAAATTATTACAAGCTGGAAAATGGCGTATTATTTTTCCGCTGTGGAAGGCCCAACAAAGTCCGTTGGTGTGTTTGTACACCTGAGGCGCTAATAGAGAAACTCGTATGGTTCACCCATTTAACATGGGGACATTTCGGTGCGACAAAATGTGCAGACAAGCGTGTACTGTTATTTTCCCAACACTAAGCGCAGAGTGCATGAGGCCTTGAAGAAACGCATAATCTGTCAAAAATTTCGTGCGATCTGTGTGGACCGTTACCTACTTCAAGAGGAGGTGTTAGATATGTGTTGGCATTTCTCGATGTGTGTACGAAATACGTAAAGCTATACCCGATAAAGGCGGCTACAGCCAAAGTAATTGTATTAAGATTGACAAGGGATTATCTTCCACATGTTGGTATACCTAAGGCGATAATAACAGACAATGCTAAGATATTCACGGGACTCCGATGGAAACAGGCTTTGTCTCAAGTCGGTGTGACGCACATACTAACATCATTTTACCACCCACAAGGCAATTTGGTTGAGAGAATTTTTAGAGAGTTCAATCGATTTATGAGGACCTATTGCCATAATAAGTAGACTGCGTGGGCAAATTACGTGGAAGAATTTGAGCAGATATACAACAACATGCCCCACTCCTCCACTGGATATACACCTCATGAATTGATGTTCGAGGCATAAGAAGAAAACTTCTGGACTGAACATATGCCCAAAACTCAGGATACGGAGATGCCTTGGGAAGAAAAAATAAGACAAGCCATCATAAATATGACGCAAAAGGCTCATCAGAGAAAACAACAATATGACAAATTAATCAAGAGGGTACAGGCGTACCACGTCGGAGAGAAGGCACTAGTCAAAAGACATACCAAATCATCCTTCATAAAGAAGAGTATAAAGAAATGGGAGTTATTATATACTGGCCCATACATCATTCTACAAATTCGGAACCCTGGGGCTTATCTGTTAGCACACCCGGGATCTAACAAAATTAAAGGGTTATTTTCCCATAACGACTTGAAAAAATTTAATGAAGATTAGAAGATAGGGAGGAATAGTGTTGCGAGTGACAGAGATGAACGTTCGTAAAAACATAACAATAAACTGTGTGTGTTTAGTGAAGAAAACTTTAAACTGAAATAATTAATCAGTGACAAGGATTGTAGAAATAGTGGCTAACTATTACTATCGAGTGCTGCAAAGAAGATATTGGAGATTGGCTTCACCTGTGTTTGGGTAAACATAGAACTTTAGCATTACTAATGTCATCAAGAATTATAAAGGATCTGAATGACCTTCAAGAAGAAAGAAATATTTCCCTAAAATGACGCTGCATAATCAAAAGAGGTTCCCAGTGAATGTTCATATATAATTTCAAGTGCACGCTTAGATGTGTAAACGTGTGAAGTGAAGTTTTGCGGTTAAGTAGTGAATCATGAGTGACGGTTAACGCCGCAAAGATAATTTCCCGCGCAAAACAATTGACGTCGGCGCGAGAGTTAGAATCGATATAGACGTCACAGATATGCTTTGTAAGAGAGTTGCATCAAACGCGAGGGGAAACTGATTGATGTTGATCTTCAAAAAAAGTATCATAATTAGACGTTAAGAGTTCTTGATTTATTGTTCAATGTCAAAAGAAAGTAATATTCATAGAATTAGTAATTATTTAATGGGTCTCGTTCACTTTGGAATTTTATTTGAAAATCCATTTCCATAGATGTGCATGTATGACTGCCGGATGAATCAGAGAAGGAATGAAAGAAGTGAATCCACATTCCTCACTACTAATAACTTTTACATTACAGCAATCAAGCGGAGAAATATATGTATTTAGGATAAAATTTTTATGAGTATAGATAAATGATATGACTTTTAAAGGAAATGATGGATTATGTCTTTGTATAAAATGAACCACACTTTCCATTATTCGACGATTTGAATCCAAAATCTACTGCAAGTTGCATGAATCCTTTAAATTACGAAGAATAAATGATTAACAGAAATTGTGTCAGAATTTTTGGACTTATAAGCACAAGTGGTGATGCGAAGTCCAAAAGAAAATTCAAACTAGAGTAAATATTATGATGTTTTCGGCAACAGCATTAGTCAATCGATAAATGGAAACCTTAAGTCAATGGCTAAATTCCTTGCAGTACATCGTAAGAAAAAGGATGCATTAAGCCATAGGGATTTTGGTTTCAAAAAGGAGAATCTTGGACGGTGCAACCTAACCAGTTCTTTTACGGGAAGAGTTTCCCTTTCGGTCATTGCTAATTCTTTTGGAATGAATGTTGCATATAAAATCTGGTATCCCTGTCCCTTCTACTCTTCCCATTGTGGGCCGCGTCGAAGACCGACTACAAATGTGGACGTCGGGGACATGCAAGATCCGGGAGAGTTTCAGCACCGCAAGATATTGTCCTGGGAACAAGATTGTGAAAAAAAAACTCGAGTTGTTGATTGTGGAGGCACAAATCACTCTTCTCCAAATCGTTATATAAATCGATCCCTATCTTTCCTTTAGAGATCAATTTCAAAATTATTTTTTCTCTTCTGTAGGCTAGCCTATTTTCTATGTACCGTACGCTGGGGGTCTAGGCTTAAGAGGTTTTCCAAGGTTCCCCTGCTTAAGAAAGTTCCCGAATGGGTAGACCCTGATAACAGTTTCATGAAAGATCATCTTCCTTGGTTGTGCACAGCAGACATAACACCTTGATGCACGTAAAAGTAATACAGCCGCGGTACCTGTCTCTTCATTTCTTCTGTTTTCAATGTATCTTTTCTTCGTCTGTCTTAAACATAATTTTTTTTCTCAGTCGGAGGACTGACACTCATCACTTCCGGGTTACCCACACTAATAGATAGCTCGCGAAGTGTGTTCGGTAAATCAAAATTAGGCTCACAAACTTCGCTCGCTGCGAGGGGCATTGTAATGTCCCCACAGAAAATACCCTCTACCACGCACCAATTAATCATTTTCAATCAAACCATCCACATTCATTCACTTTGGAAAAGTTATCTGATCTGATTTTCTCGTAATATATGCGGCGACAGCACGACGACACCAAAGTATTTTCTAGTGCGTTCATTCTTTGAAATAACAGAGATGCATATATGCATTCTCCATGGTTGTTAAGAGCGGTAACTAGGACAGCTTCTGGAGTATCTGTTGAGGGATTGACGTGTTTCTGAGAGATACATATTCCGCTTTTCTTCTCGCTAGAGCGAGCCAATTAACATTTCTGCCGCTAGCGGTTTGTTTGAAGAGAAAGAGACTGTAAATGGAAAATAATTAAGGCGTGGAATCACCGGAGATCTGGACATGTAATGGAGATGGATTTAATACACAATTTCCTCCATAAGTAAGGTTTGTGACTTTTTTGTTCTGGAGTGAATGAACGAATGAGTTTTTTCTGAATCATTTTATGATCACGTTGGCCCTGTAATTAGCGGGGAAGTTTCAGCTGTGTCGAAGAGAGCCTGCAATCACTGAGTCTGTGTTAAATCGTCCATAAAGGCTTCGTACACATCTGTAATTCTCAATCTTTCGTAAAAGGAACAAATTGTCCAAACGATTGATTCTCCCGACTGACTGCAGTGTTTAACAGTAATAATAAATGTAAAGATCTCTTACAGTAAACCAGCCGCTGATTACCAAGATGAAGGACTCCACCAAAGATCCTATTTGGCTGATTTCACGTAATGAAACATTATATTAAAAACTGTACATAGATAAAGGAGAGAAAGAGAGACAGCGAATGAAAATAGAGATAATACTAACAATCCTCCATTAGTCTAATTTTTCGCCTGTCTTATCACGGATCAGCCAAGAACTGGGGGTGGAGCTTACTTTACTGTATAGATTTATGTGTGAAGGTGAAGGGATCTTAAAGGCAACAGATACACGTCTGTACAGACAAGACATTACACAGAGATAGCGGCTAGCTGCATTCATCATCTATTCTTAGGTAAAGAGACGGCAACTTATTATCCGAACATTTAAAAATGTTAAAACCAGTTTCCGCTACAGTCTCATATAAAAATTTTCACAGGTCGAAAATTTTCATTACAAATGTGTAGAAACAAAATCCTATAAATGTAAGTGTCCAAAAATTTTCGCCGGCATTGGGATACATCACGCATTTACAAACATTTCATAACTCTTAAAGTACAATTCTTGGTTTCCAACATCCTTTTTCACAAGTCAGAGTCCCCATCCACTACTCATTATTCCTTACCTTATTATACATATACATATTCGTCGACACTTCTTCAATATTTCATCATAATAAATGCATAGCTTAATCAAATTCATCATATAGTATCAGCTTATTGATCATAAACATACAACATACCTCAACAGCATAATACACACTGTCATCATAATAATAACATCATAAAAACTCAGCCAAATCTCAAAAACGTCGTAGCTTTCTGCAATAATTTCAAAACCTAAAAAAAATTCTCTGTTCATTTCAATAGTGTCATCTACCTCAAACGTACTTTAAAAATCATGATCCCATACCAAATACATCATTCAAAGCTCTCCTAATATCACAATGGTTCCGAAAAAATATGAACAGTTCACAAAGTATAGACAAAATACAATTTCATAAGTGTGAAGTTATCCAACTGTGTAATTGCGTAAACGTGTGCCACTGATGTAGTAAAATAAATTCTTGTCTCTCTCAGTTAAATGATCAGATAGCTGTGTAATTTATGTGTCAGAGAAATATGGTACCGATGTGTAAAGTTGTGTAAACAAATACCACATTAGCTAGGGCTCCTTGTGCTTGCCAAACACATGGTACACAAAGTAAGCGTGTACCCCCCTGAGGATTAATGTAATTATACCTTCAGGTGTTGCAGATTACAGCAATGGAATGAAATGTATCACGGAAAACTTTCTTTGTAATTAGAAAATCTTTAAAAATAAATGTTTTAAGTACAAAATTAATCACGCAAATACGTGTCCTTTAGCGCTAAATGTGCGTCTTGCTATAAGATAATCCTGTGGAAGTGTCGTAGTTATCGTCCTCCGAAAGCTAAGTTCTGCAGAAGTCAATGTACTTCTTCTTCTTCTTCGGTTATCAACCCACAGGTTGGTTGGCAGCAGCACGCCATTCCGTTCTTTTGTCAACTTTCTTCTTCATATCTGCATAGGTCTGGCACCCGATGTCATTTATTACTTGTTGAATGTAGGTTAATCTAGGTCGTCCTCGGCGAGTTCTTCCTTCAATGATTCCTTCTAATATTCTCTTAATGAAATTGTTATGCCGTAAAATGTGACCTATGAAGGTTATTCTTCTTTTCTGTATATTTCGCCAAAGAGATCTGTTTTCTTTCACTCTTCTGAGGACATCTTCGTTTGTAGCCTTGTCTCGCCAGCTGATTTTTTCCATTCTCCGGTAGCACCACATTTCGAATGCCTCTAATCTTCTCTTTTCTTCTTTTCCACAAGTCCAAGTTTCACATCCGTAAAGGGCTGTACTCCACACATAGGTTTTCATGACTCTCTTTCTTACGTCTAAACTAACATTTCTACTCGTCAGTAAGTTTCTTTTTCCATTGAATGCTATTTTGGCAAGTTGTATTCTGTTTTTAATGTCACTTTTGCTCCTTCCATCTGCTGTTATTTTGCTACCTAAGTAGTTAAATTCTGTAACCTGCCCTAGTTTCTCTCCCTTTATTGTTATTCGTATGGGTTCATTGTAGTTCAGGGCGCCACTCACCATCACTTTAGTCTTTTTCTTATTTATTTTCATTCCATACTGTTCTTTTAAGGTGTTTTCCATTTCATTGAGTGCGGCTTCTAAATCTTCTTTCCTTTCTGTAATTATGGCGATATCATCTGCATATCGCAACATATCTATTTTCATTCCGTTAAGTTTTATTCCTACTTCAATATTCTCTCTTATTTTGTCTATTGCTTCTTGGATATATGCGTTGAAAATTACTGGAGATAGTGGGCATCCCTGTCTCACTCCTTTCCTTATTCTTGCTGTTTCTTCTTTGTTTTCCTTCTTAACTAAGGCTGTTTCATTTTGGTATATTTTAAAGATTATCCTTCTATCATTATATTTCAGACCAGCCTTCTTCAGAATTCTAAACATTTCTGGCCATACAACATTGTCAAATGCCTTTTCGAGGTCTACGAAGGCTATAAATACTTGTTTGTTTTTGGAAATTTGTTTCTCAATTATTAGTCTTAAAGATAAGATTGCTTCCCTCGTCCCTACACCGCTTCTAAAGCCGAATTGGTCTTCACTTAGAGTGCTATTCAATTGGTTTTCAACTCTTTTCAAAATTATTCTTATTAGAATTTTTGATGCGTGTGAAAGAAGACTGAGTGTTCGATGGTTTTCACAGTCCATAGTAGATGCTTTCTTAGGTATGGGGAATATGATGCATTTCTGATAGTCTTCAGGAACTTCACCTGTTTTGTATATTTTCTGTATGAGTTGCAGTAATGTAGCTTTCATTTTGTCTCCTGATTTCTTAATTAGTTCAGAAGGTATATCATCAACACCTGCCGCTTTCTTATCTGGTAGTTCTTTTAGTGCTTTTTCAAATTCATCTTTCAGAATTGTGTCCCCTAGTTCTTCTTTCTCTACTTCTTCGCTTAATTCTATCATATTATCTGTTAGAGGGTCTCCTTGATATAGCTCTTCAATGTATTCTTGCCATCTCTTCAGCGTGTCATATCCAAATAGTACCTTGCCCTCTTTGTTCTTTATAGTTCCTGAAGATTTTACTTTCCGTTTAGCAAAGTTTTGTTTTATTGTTCTGTAGGCCAAGTCAGTTTTTCCTTTAACCATGTTTTCCTCCACCTCTTTACAAATGCTGTTGAGGTAATTTTCTTTTGCTTTCCTAGATTCTCTGTTTATTTGGTTTCTAAGCTTTCTATATTTGTTTTCGCTTTGCTCGTCAAAGGCATTTTTGTATAGTCTTCTTTCTTCCATTAGACAAATTATTTCAGGTGTTATCCACTCTTTCCTGTTTACAGGTTTGGCTTTCCCAATAAATTCTTCTGCTGCTTTATGTATGCCTTCTTTGATTTGTTTCCACTCCTCGTTAGTACTCCCGGGAATAATGTTTGATGCCATCTCATCAGTTTTCCGTGCATAAGGGATCACTAGTTCTTCAGACTTTAGGTTATCTCTGTTCCATACTTTGTTCGTTTTTCTCTCTAATCGCTTGAGTTTGAGTAAGCATTTCATCATTACAAGGTTGTGATCACTATTAATATCCGCAGACGGGTAGCTTCTGCAGTCCTTGATTTGGTTTTTAAAACGCGATTTTACTAATATATAGTCGATTTGGTGTCTTCTAGTATCTCCTGGGGCTTTCCACGTGTACCTTCTTCTTTTATGGTGGTTGAAAAGGGAGTTCGCTATGACCAACTTGTTTTTGGCACAAAATTCAATCAGCCGGCTTCCTCTTTCGTTTCTATCTCCTAGACCATATTTCCCTACAATTCCGTCAACTTCCTCTTCTCCAACACTAGCATTCCAATCTCCCATTATAATTAAGTTCTCTTCACCTTTAACATAATTTATAACTTTGTTGATGTCTTCATACACTGTTTCTATTACATCGTCTTCTTCTGCCGATGTCGGCATATAGACTTGTACTATTACCGTGTTCTTTGGTTTGGTTCCAATTTTGACTAGTATTATCCTAGAGTTAAATTGCACATATCCTGTGACTAGATTCCCGAGTTTTCCTTTTAGAATTATTCCAACTCCACCGATTCCAGTTGTTCCTTGGTTAGTACCTGTATGAATGATACGATAATTTCCTGATCTGAAGTCTCCTGGTTCAGGCCATCGCATCTCAGATATTCCTATTATGTCTGTTCCCATTCTGTCCATCTCTAGTTTGAGGTTCTCTAATTTCCCGCATTGGAGGAGTGTTCTTACATTCCATGTTGCTATTTTTAGTGTATTCTTCAACTTTGCCTGACCTTCCATTGTCCCCACCCGGAGATCCGATTGGGGGACTATTACTCCGGATTTATGTTTAACAGAAGATTCTGGCATGGTGCGCTACTGATTCTTGGGATATCTTGAGTGATCTTTAATGGAGTGGTTTCCCGTTGCCTTCTCCATCCTATGCCGTTGACTGTGAAGTTCTTCCGCCTTTAGGAGCAATTTCTCACTCCAAGGACAAGAGAGTGCCCTGCCTCTATCCGCTCATCCGCTCTCTTTGAGACCGTTGGCACTTGATAGGGGGCGTTTCCTTATCCCGGGAAACACTCGGTCGTCAGAGCCTCGTTAGCAATAACAGGGTGTACCGTGCAGCAATCCTTAGCTGCAACTCGGGTAGGTGAGGTTGACATTTGTACAGGAGAGGCTGTTAGAGTCGCTTCACTGTACCTTACACCCCTCAATGTACTTACCTCATCATGAGGTAAGTCAATGTACTTACCTCATGATAAACAAAAGTGAAACGCTATGCGTATAGATATCGTAGTTATTACGTACAATACCGTGATCAAGAAAGTACTACACTGTAACGTATTGTTGTGCTACAAAAAAGGCTGTCTTAGTGTAGCTATACCACAAAAGTTACTACTAAAACATGTTTTAATTTCCAGAAGAATTCAGAAAAACTGTGTAGATATAAAACAGATACACCGCAAAAGCAGCAATGTAAATTGTCAAATCTTTAAGATATTGCAGCGCGTCAGCAACTGTGAAATGTACAGAAAATAAACAATTTTTCAGCCTTCAGTTGCAAGGTAATTTTTACTTGTTTAACTAGGTTTCGATTCCAGTAATGGAATCTTCTTTAGAACAAAAAGTAAATTATTTTGAGAGCCAAACACTGGCCATGTCACAGGTTAAAAATTAAAACAATAGAGACGCATAATCATAAGATTATGTCTGTCGAAATTAAAACCATTAAGGCGAACGTAGACGGGGCTACGCCAGCCAGACATAAGGACCACACGTGAGCGATAAACGAGTAAAAATTACCTTGCAACTGAAGGCTGAAAAAATTGTTCATTTAATGTAAATTGTGTCACACATTAGTAGCGTCGTGATATAATCGTGTAGCTGACAAAGAAACCAAATGCTAAGTCATCTTTAATCTCACAGAAAGTACTTCAAATAAAGAATGTCTTTTCAAGTAAACCAAAATGTTGCATGAAAATCTCATTAGCAGTGCCGGTACATGTTCTGAGTATGTGAGCCTTGTAGTCGTTACGTAATCATACAACTAACAAGCAAGAATGTACACACACAATAACACTGTGTCGTCTGTTCACTATAACAATGCATTTGTCATTACTGTCTAAATATGTTCCCTACGTTCTAGACTGGATAATTAACTTTAAAACATAGTTGCATGTTAACAGTTTCCTGTGTGAAAAATTTTATGGCAAAGACTAAGTTAAAAAGCAGATTATCTTTCAATAAACGGTTTTACATGTGAAATGTGGTGCAAGCCTTTACTCTTCCTAGTGCTCAGAGTTAACTTCAAAGCAATTATCATGTTGTATACATCGGTAAGGTATGCTAAAATTTTTCTCGAGGTTAGCGTCTATGTTATTTTTCCCTGAGCCAGCCGGCGCACGTGGCTGCCTGCGGTGCGAGTCGTTGTCTGTCTTTTTGTTGGCGCGCGTCGTAATTAGGATTAGGAGACCTAAAATCGTAGAGGAAGACCAAGAGATGAACACACTAAGCAGATTGAGAAGGGTGTAAGTTGCAGTAGGTACTGGGAGATGAAGAAGCTTGCACAGGATAGAGTAGCATGAAGAGCTGCATCAAACCATTCTCTATACTGAATACCACAACAACAATAACAACAAACATTCTTTTCATTTCTCAGTCAGTCATGTCACTCCCTTTTCTTTTATCTCCATTAACGGTGTTTTATAACCGTCTTATTCCTGTCCGTCTACTAATTCCTATCCCTTCTTTCATGTCCATTGTTGGTAGTCTTCAAAATTTTAATCTATCATCCTGTAACATGTTTGTATTGTTGTAATCAAGAAGGAATGTAAATTGTTTTTCTTTTCTTCTGCCTCTTGTAATTACTGCCTGTTTTCTAATGCTGCAAGTTGGGTGTAGTCTATAACATGGCTACGTAAGTAATGCAATGCGAAATACATACACAGAATGACTAATTAGATGTAACAGAGGATCTGATGACCATAAACTTTCCAGGTAAAATAAATCAATAAATATACAAACCAATAAATAATATCCCATCTTGTGTCAATAAGTATGCCAGCCGCAGGGTTCATGTTCCTGTAGTTCGTGGCTTTAGGAAACTGGAAACAATGGACTGCATGTTACCAATGTAGCCAGCATTAGCTGGTGACCAACCGCCAACGTACATCGATTCAAACCTGTTGCAGAGTTCCAGCTTCAAATGAACAATGTCAGAACTGTAGACGAAGCCATATGGTCTGCTACAACTGTGTAGGTTAGATGACGATCATTCGGCTGTAGCTACAGTGATCCACTTCTTCTGATGACTGCCACCCACAAATCAATGTCGTTGCAGTAAACCCTACAGAGACGAGCTAATGTCTTGGTATCACAATCCCATTAAAAAAAAAGTAGGACCCCGTCGTTCTAATGCACCAATGTTGAAACGTGTGAAATTTTATGGGTCTTAACTGCTAAGGTCTTCAGTCCCTAAGCTTACACGCTACTTAAGCTAAATTATCCTAATGACAAACACACATACCCATGTCCGATGGAGGACTCGTACCTCCACCGGGATCAGCCGCACAGTCCATGAATGGAGCCCCCTAGACCGCTCAGTTATTCCCGAGCGGCTCTAATGTACCTTCGTGTTGATATTTGTCTATTTGACATTGATTAATCATCACTGGTACTGTCATCCAAATTTTCATTTCGTTTAACACATCCATAGTAATAGACCTAGATGAAAACTTGACCTTTCAAGTTGTAGCGTCGCAGCTAATATGCGATTGCTGATTTTTGCAGTAAGTTTGTTACGTTATGGCAAGCTGTTTTGGAAGCCTGCGGTATAACAGCGTTCGGTGGCGGCCGGCATGTGGCCTGCTGTATGCGCCATAGCCCCATCTGTCGCTAAAGAGGACCGTGAGAATGCTTACTATCGCTCGTACTACAATCACTTATTCACCTCACCTAAGAAACTATCTAACTAGGTTAAATATTAGCTGTTTTATCCCAAATTTGGTACATGACTTTTGTTATTCAGACGAGCTTGTCTCGAAATTGGTACCGCTACCTATACTGAAAAAAATGGTTCAAATGGCTCTGAGCACTATGGGAAATAACTTCTGAGGTCATCAGTCCCCTAGAATAACCTATGGACATCACACACATCCATGCCCGAGGCAGGATTCGAACCTGCGACTGTAGCGGTCGCGCAGTTCCAGACTGTAGCGCATAGAACCGCTCGGCCACCCCGGTCGGCACCTATAATAATTTCAGAGATAAAAAACTTATTAAAAAGTACTTAACTGACACTTAAGAAAATAAATTCAGATAGTGATAATAACAGTTTATATTTATTTTGTTATAGTACTCTTAGTGTGCTGATTTAATTTATACAGATTTTCAGTTCGAAACTTTCGATAATTTTTCATTCATAATGGAAATAACAGTTTAAAAGTTAATATTTATATTTTGTGTTAGGCTGAGAGTAAATGAGAGTGTGAGTGTGTATGTGAGACATACATCAAATTTCAATTCTATATTTGTATTGCACCTTACGTAATTAGCAAATGTTATGCCACCAGGATGTCATGAAAAACTGTGAATCCTCCTAACTGGCAGATGACGTATGTCTACGATGGTTTGCTTTTGTAATAAGGCAGCCAGAAAGGTAGTAAGAGGATGATCAGTTCTAAAGTACACTCCTGGAAATGGAAAAAAGAACACATTGACACCGGTGTGTCAGATTGCTCCGGACACTGCGAGAGGGCTGTACAAGCAATGATCACACGCACGGCACAGCGGACACACCAGGAACCGCGGTGTTGGCCGTCGAATGGCGCTAGCTGCGCAGCATTTGTGCACCGCCGCCGTCAGTGTCAGCAAGTTTGCCGTGGCATACGGAGCTCCATCGCAGTCTTTAACACTGGTAGCATGCCGCGACAGCGTGGACGTGAACCGTATGTGCAGTTGACGGACTTTGAGCGAGGGCGTATAGTGGGCATGCGGGAGGCCGGGTGGACGTACCGCCGAATTGCTCAACACGTGGGGCGTGAGGTCTCCACAGTACATCGATGTTGTCGCCAGTGGTCGGCGGAAGGTGCACGTGCCCGTCGACCTGGGACCGGACCGCAGCGACGCACGGATGCACGCCAAGACCGTAGGATCCTACGCAGTGCCGTAGGGGACCGCACCGCCACTTCCCAGCAAATTAGGGACACTGTTGCTCCTGGGGTATCGGCGAGGACCATTCGCAACCGTCTCCATGAAGCTGGGCTACGGTCCCGCACACCGTTAGGCCGTCTTCCGCTCACGCCCCAACATCGTGCAGCCCGCCTCCAGTGGTGTCGCGACAGGCGTGAATGGAGGGACGAATGGAGACGTGTAGTCTTCAGCGATGAGAGTCGCTTCTGCCTTGGTGCCAATGATGGTCGTATGCGTGTTTGGCGCCGTGCAGATGAGCGCCACAATCAGGACTGCATACGACCGAGGCACACAGGGCCAACACCTGGCATCATGGTGTGGGGAGCGATCTCCTACACTGGCCGTACACCACTGGTGATCGTCGAGGGGACACTGAATAGTGCACGGTACATCCAAACCGTCATAGAACCCATCGTTCTACCATTCCTAGACCGGCAAGGGAACTTGCTGTTCCAACAGGACAATGCACGTCCGCATGTATCCCGTGCCACCCAACGTGCTCTAGAAGGTGTAAGTCAACTACCCTGGCCAGCAAGATCTCCGGATCTGTCCCCCATTGAGCATGTTTGGGACTGGATGAAGCGTCGTCTCACGCGGTCTGCACGTCCAGCACGAACGCTGGTCCAACTGAGGCGCCAGGTGGAAATGGCATGGCAAGCCGTTCCACAGGACTACATCCAGCATCTCTAGGATCGTCTCCATGGGAGAATAGCAGCCTGCATTGCTGCGAAAGGTGGATATACACTGTACTAGTGCCGACATTGTGCATGCTCTGTTGCCTGTGTCTATGTGCCTGTGGTTCTGTCAGTGTGATCATGTGATGTATCTGACCCCAGGAATGTGTCAATAAAGTTTCCCCTTCCTGGGACAATGAATTCACGGTGTTCTTATTTCAATTTCCAGGAGTGTATATTTCAAGCCTAAATTTCTCTTAGTTTTTGTTTTGTTTGGTTCAGTGGAACATTTTATTAATACTTGTAGCATGAAATGACGTAGATGCAGCTGCGAATGTTGATTGAAGTAAAGCAGAATACGCGCAGATTTGATGATGAAAGATTAATCCGATTGGCTGTTTGTTTTGATCAACCAATGAGAGTAAAGTCTTTCCCGCGCATTGGGATGTGTTATATGTCCTGAAAGCAACGCCATTCGGTCAGTCATGCACTAACTGCTGGACGAGAAGGTCATGTTAGACGTGTCATAAAAATTATTCGTAAAATGAGAAAAATACTGTTATATCGCGTTCGCTTTGTATCGCCGTGCAAGCAGATGCACTTTGAATTTTAGGAGATTTTGGAGTGTTTGTTGTGGAGAAAACAGCGTGTGAAACTATTGGCCTTTGTAAAGAATTCTGCGTGGAGTGTTCAGTATGCATTTACAGAACATTTTTGGGGAACATCTTCATTTGAAGAAGCCACTGAAAAGGACCGAGTGTGAAACTCATTTCGTGGCAGAAAATTGACTGTATTAATCTCGTAATATTTCGGGTTGGACTTAGCACATTTGTGGCTATCGTGAGTGTGACATAAGCTGCCTGAACTAGTAGTGGATGTGCTATCGACGTAAACGTGGACTTGTTGACACAGTAGCTAAAAGACAATAAAAAACAATAGTATCAATAAGCCGACATTTTCAATTAAGGAAAGAAGCATCCCCCTATGGCCGTTACTACTACAGATTTGCAGGTTTATTTTGTTACCTGAGTTACACGGACTATACAGTCGTAAGTATGGACGATGGTTTTCTTCAACGCTGCTTGTAACAGAGTCTGCATTGTACCTACGAATGCAGAGCAACGGACGGTGAACGAACGCTATACTGAGGTAGGTGGACATTAATTTTGCAGCTTGCTTCACTCAGTGCTAGCGATCAAGAGTCGAACCGCCCCGCCGCAAAGTTAAACAGGAGAGGGCAATGATTGTGTATTGTGTATTGGACCGAGAACCCAGAACTGACGGAGAGGCTTCGTCCTGCCGTAGCCCTCAGTGGTTCACAACCACACAACATGCGACAGCAGTCCACCCACCTATCCACCGCCCCACGCCAAACCCCAAGGGTTATTGTGCGGTTCGCCCTCCAGTGGACCCTCCCCCCCCCCCCCCCCCCCCTGGGAATGTCTCACACCAGATGAGTGTAACCCCAATGTTTACGTGGTAGAGTAATAATGGTGTACGCGTACATGGAGAAGAATATGCGCAGCAATTGCCGACATAGTGTAACTGAGGCAGAATAAGGGGAACCAGACCGCATTCGCCGAGGTAGATGCAAAACCGCCTTAAAAACCATCTATAGGCCGGCACACCGGACCTCGACACTAATCAGCGGATTCGTGCCGGGGACCAGCACGCCTTCCCGCTCGGGTAGCAGCGGTGTTAGACCGCGCGGATAGCTGGGCGGGCAAAAAGAGGACAATGATACTTCTACGCCATTTCACTGTAGTTTTAATCACTTATTGCCCCTACACTGTCTTCACATCTTCACTATCCTTGAACTAGGGCGGGCTGTATATTGACACCTCGCTCGAGTGAACCGGATTGGATGTGAAAAGTGTTAAGCTGGCCTTCACTATGTACCGAGTGGTTATAATTAAAGTGCAGCTGCTCACGGAAGTCCAGTGTTTGCTGTACTATCGGATGTCATCCAGAAGCGGTTTATTCTGGAAAAAAAATAGTTCCAACTTTGGCCATCTGGTGCAAATCTGGAGCTGTACACGGTTTGTATGACGGTATGACTCTCATCTGACAAGCCATAACGTCCATGAACAGCGTGGCTATAGAGAATAGAGATCGTGCGCTTTTAGTGCTACGTTTTATGTGAACGGCAGCAAGTACATTGCTGCATTGAGACAGTATCGCCGCCTGAAAGGTCCGCAGCTCGTGGTCTAGTAGCTAATGTTGCTGCCTCTGGGTCCTGGGTTCCCAGGTTCGATTCCTGGCCGGGTTTGGGATTTTCTCTGCCCGGGGACTGGGTGTTTGTGTTCGCCTCATCATTTCATCATCATTATCGTTCGTGATAGTGGCTCGATTGGATTGTGTAAAAATTGGGAGTTTGTGCAGGCGCTGATGACCGTGCAGTTGAGCGCCCCACAAACCAAACATCATCATCATCATTATCGCCTTCTGAAAGGTCTAAGGAAAGGCTCTATGTCATTAAATGGTTTAAAGAAAATAATAATGAAGTTCGAAAAGACGAATGAGCTCGGCTTGCCACCTGGAAAAGGAAGGCGTTCTATCCCTGTGGAAGTTGCTATTAGTATACCTGACAATGCAGCATGTAACCTTAATAGTGCTAGTATTCGTGCACCATCACGAAACTTGTTCATCCCATGGTCAACAGCACAGAAATTATTTCGGTCGTTTTTGAGCCCTTACCCATGCAAGGTCCAGAATGAACAGCAACTGAAGGCTTGTGATCCGCAGCAACATTCTGAATTCTGAATCCGCTCTTCAGTTTCTGGCATGGATCAAAGTTGATGACATATGGCCGGACTATATTGTATAGAGTGACAAGGCACATTTTACACTACAGGGTGCAATGAATGCACAAAACCGCCGAATTTGGGGAACTGTTAAATCGCGTGTTGTGCATAAAGAGCCACTGCACCAGCCGTATGTGACTGTGGTGTGGATTCACATGCATCTTTACGCACGGGCCGCTCTTCTTTGAAAAAAATTCACCAAGAGACCTGACAGCCACCCCAGAATTGCTATCAAGTCTTCCAATGAAGCACTTGTGAAACGGTCTGAATTCACGACATCAAGGAATATATGTATGACCATATCGGTTATTTTGAGAGATGAATATGGGGCCTGAAGATGGTATAGTGGAAGGCCAAAACTGGTAGTCAGAATAAAAAGAAAAGAAAATATCAGTTACACGGTAGTTGGTGAATTTCGTTGATATTGACAATTACTTGACCAGCTGATGTCCCCTGTCCATGATGGATCAACAGAGATATCCACAAATGGCGCTACATGCACCTGCAAATTTATATCATGGTACCAAACATAGTTCGGAAGGTATGATGTTATAAATACTGAGATACGTGAAACAATTCTGCATTTTTCATGATGTTTAACTTTATTACTTTATTGATACTAACTTTATTCGCAACACATTTTGCAGAGAGTACTCACATATGAAGATAAGTGTACCTACAGAATTATATCATTGTCTGGCACACAGATTAGAAGATATGATTTCATAAACAGTGAGATCGATGAAAAAATCCCACATCATGTATGAGGTTTTAACACAGTTATTCTTTACTGCTAAGACGCTCCTATAGTCGAGTCAACCTAAGGAAATCGCTGACACCTGGCAGCGCTTTCAACTGCGAAGCGCTAACGGCTGTAGGCAAAAACAGTAGGCTTCTGTAGACCTGTGAAGAGGCGTTGCCATAGAAACGTTCACAAAATTGTGTTGCAGACACGGAAAGCAGCTGCGTCCAGAGTGCAAAAAGTGTCCGGGTTCATCTCACACTGAGTCTACTGCGGGAGCAGACCTAAATATGCTTCGTTTCTAATAGAAAACTAGCGAAATGAATACCTGGGCAATGCCGGGTTTGGCTCTAAGCACTATGGGACTTAACATCTGAGGTCATCAGTCCCTAGTGCCGGACTTGTCAAATTGTTCAAATGCCTCTGAGCACTATGGGACTTAACATCTATGGTTACCAGTCCCCTAGAACTTAGAACTACTTAAACGTAACTAACATAAGGACATCACACAACACCCAGCCATCACGAGGCAGAGAAAATCCCTGACCCCGCCGGGAATCGAATCCGGGAACCCGGGCGAGGGAAGCGAGAACGCTACCGCACGACCACGAGCTGCGGACCCGGGCTTGTCAGCTAGTAAGTAATGTAAAAAGCTTTCTTACATTTAGGCGTACACTTGAAAACAGAAGCTAGGAGCTAATTCGTACCTCAGATACTTATAAAGTTGAAAACCGAAAATACACAGTAGAATAATTACAGTGGCCAGGCACAACTTTATCTTTACAGTGTAAGAAGTTATTAATTAATTACAATACCCCTTTGAATGGCTGTGAAATTATTGATAACTCCATTAAACTACACCTAAGGGGGTTCTATCGACGCAGAATAATACATAGCAGTAGTTACAGGATTACCGTCCATTGGGCGTGAGACGTTACCTTATCAAATGGTTCAAATGGCTCTGAGCACTATGGGACTTAACATCTGAGGTCATCAGTCCCCTAGAACTTAGAACTACTTAAACCTAACTAACCTAAGGACATCACACAACACCCAGCCATCACGAGGCAGAGAAAATCCCTGACCCCGCCGGGAATCGAACCCGGGAACCCGGGTGTGGGAAGCGAGAACGCTACCGCACGACCACGAGATGCGGGCGTTACCTTATCACCCGTGGGTGTTGTTATCGTGAATAATACAAAACAATTAATTCAGAGGACATGACACTCGTTTTATCATTTTGTTATTATATATGGTTTATTACTTGGTTAGCAATGTCAGGTGTCATGTACTAGTTTGAACGGCTGGAAACTATCGTGCTCCGGACGAATACATAGACAATATTGCGTCCCCATCTGGGCATAGTCAACAGAAACAGTAGAAAACCGCGGCAGTTTCTTCAGACGTTCGTTTTGCAGATAACGTAAGTGTTGTTACTGTGAGAAATTGTTAAAGAATTATAGTTTTGAAACTAATTGTGATATGTACATAGTATACCAGTTCTTCTCGTAGGTACTGCATCATTCCGTCGGCACCAGTATAAAATGAGAAATTTTTGTTCTTGTTTCACAAATTTGGATGGGACAGTTCGTCACAGGCTGTGCCATTGTACTGGTTGATGGTTGTAGTTAATGATGGTGGACCCAGGAATTTTGTTCAGGTGACGTCGTCGCCTGGCGTAGTACGCATATGAATGATAAGGTCCTCAACAAGGAAGGTAATCATCAGAACAGTAGGCTGAGGATATCCTACCGACTTTTTTGTTTCTCAAGGTTGACTCATACAGCACCGCTTTGAGAGGGTACATGAAACAATTGTACAGTGGAATTACTGCTACATTAAGTATCACCTACGCAGGTTATACTGAAAGGAAATCGTTCTTTAGAGTGCAAGTAAAATTTTTCTTTGCATTAATACATATAACAACACAGGCCTACAACATATTAAATGGATTCGTGTTATACATGGGGGATCTTTCTGTTTTTCTTGTATAAAGCGTCGTTCTTCGTTTTATATATAGTGTCAAAACTATTGATGTTCGTGATGAACGAGTACATGTAGTTAAAATCACTCCTTCAGTTGATATCCACAACATCCACATTTTTCGAATCTCGGTCAGGCAAGTCACATTGTTTATAAACACGTACTTCAGTTCAATAATGACTACACGCCGAGCGTTCGTAGCAACAATCGGGACTGGCGCCCAACCCAGAGGCGGTTCTCTCACGCCACCGGCTCGCTAACTCTTGTGCGTCGAAACAGTGCGATCCTTGGTGCGAGTGGTTGTTGAGTGTGCGAACAGGCGTCGCATCCCAGGAATCATCGCAACACGCAAAAACAAAGTAGGTTTACAATCATTAGTCTTGTGTCGTAAGTGACTCTGTCCTGACCGTCATGTGTTCTTGCATTGTCTAAGAATCATAATTCATATATGTTAAGAAAACACTGGCCACTTGTAGGACAAGTAGAGTTAGGTCAAAGCAACACATTGGACTCGGAAAAGGAAAACAACACAAAAGGAAACGAAAACGTCAAAGCTGAGCAAAGTACATACATAAACTAGCAAGTATCCAGGAAACTGTACTCATACATAACCAATATTTACAAGCTTTTGGAAACTACTAAAACTAAACCACTTTCTGAAAGATCTTTCCATTGTAACATGAAATTTATGAACATGTACAAAGGTTTACATTTATATCAATTTTTCATTTTGCCATGTACTTCATTTACTGATTCCTGAAGTACTGGAAGAACATGTTTGGATATCAACCATGCAACTTTACAACTAAATCTTGCAGACTCACAACAAATGGTTCACGTCGTAATGAGTCAACTCGGATGAATATACTAGTGTCAAGACTTTCTTTTCTTACCATCGATATGTTAATACTTTTAAGGAAGAAGCACAGTTCCATTAAGACAAATTAATTCCAAGCAATAAATCTTGTCATTGACTTCATAGGTCGACATAGTCGCATCACGAGTCGTTACAGCACTTAAAGCTCAGTACTATAGTGTATTGTCCAAGCAACGTACAAATTAACGTCTCAGCATTTTGGTTTAACTCTTCTCATAATTACTACTCGTATTTACACGTTTTTGTATATCAGTTAATGCTTGAATATTCCTGAAGTACGAGCTCTAGCAAGCAATGCACTGAACAGAAACAAACTGTAAGTTGAGCTGTACTTACTTAAACATCACTAAGTTAAAATTTCTCCAACAAATGAAGGTTCAATTATTAGCGAACCGTTGTGCGATCGATAGCTGTCTCCACATCTCCTACAACACTATCTCTGGCGCGAAGGGGGCGTGGCACGACCGCCGCGAGCGCCGTCGGGGCCGTTTCCGGAGGAAGGCACGGACAGCGCAGATCTGCGGGCCGGCGTTTGTTCCACCTGGCGTGTGACTTCCAAGTTGGCCTGGCTGAGCATCTTCCAGAGACGAGGGACGTTCACAGGGAACAGGAGTGGACGCATTCTTCCTTTGGCCGACCATGTCTGCGGCGAGTGGGTCGTCGTCATCCACACATCTCCTGGCGGCTCAAAGATTTTATGCTCACCGGCTTTTGTATGCTCAGAGAGCTACTTCTAGTTCTTTGCTTCGGTGCCGAGACCACGTGGCATTCGTAAAGGCTGCTTTCCCCCGCACTGTGAGCGTGATAATTGTAACTGGTTTGGTTCCTACAAGTGTTTGTGCCCTGCTGCTTCTATATGGTTCAGTCTCCTGTTGTTGTTGTCCCCTGCTCCTGTGTGTGGCCAGGCGATTTGAGGAGCGTGTCGCTCGTATCAAAACATAATACTTTCCGTTTGGAAATTGTAGAATTTCGATTTCTGAGTGTTTTGTAAATCTGTTGTAATTTCAGTGTCCTTAACCATAACGCCCAAAATATTTTTATTGCCTAGTACCTGATGTACTAAATCACCAAGTCACTTTCTTTATTTATTTGTAGCCCGCAAGCATCTGCGCCTCACCGGGGCGAGTCTTGTTTCTTAGCAGTGGTTAGACACTGGACTCGCATTCGGGAGGACGACGGTTCAATCCCGCGTCTGGCCATCCTGATTTAGGTTTTCCGTGATTTCCCTAAATCATTCCAGGCAAATGCCGGGATGGTTCCTCTGAAAGGGCACGACCAACTTCCTTCCCTAATCCGATGAGACCGATGACCTCGCTGTCTGGTCTCCTTCCCCAAACAACCAACCAATCTTGTTTCTTATATTTTGGCAGGCTATACCTCCAAGCCAAGATCGCGTTCACGTATGTGAGGTTCATCAGCCAGCCGTTCACGTCTTTCTTACGCATATGTTTTCCATCCCGCTCGGTGATTAAGTATTTACCGTTTCCGCCTCATGGTTTGATCTTCAGCTGAATCTCGCCTGGCAGCTGAACGTTTTACATCAGGTGTAAGTGGGGGTGGTTTCCTTGGCTAGCTAGTATATCATCTTTTAGCGACTTTTCACAAATATTTTGTCCACGCTGTCAGCGTGTAATCTGGTGGCTTAAGTTATACTAGTTTTACTTAGAAATAACTTCTCTGTTCATCAAGTTACATTGTGTGTTTGTGCCTTAGAGCGTGTTATCTCTGGTTGTTTAGAAGAGGAGGAGCGTGGTGAACGGTGTATCGGGCCTACCCTAAGTAATTTCCAGTCCGTTTGTGCAGATCGCATTGCCCAATGTGTAGTGGTTTCAGAATGGTGGATACTGCTGGGGTGTTAAAAAAATGGTTCAAATGGCTCTGAGCACTATGGGACTTAACTTCTGAGGTCATCAGTCCCCTAGAACTTAGAACTACTTAAACATAACTAACCTAAGGACATCACACACATCCATGCCCTAGGCAGGATCGAAACTGCGACCGTAGCGGTCGCGTGGTTCCAGACTGAAGCGCCTAGAACCGCTCGGCCACACTGACCGGCCGCTGGGGTGTTCCCACTGGTTGCTTAGAAAAGGAAAAGTGTGATAAGCGTACCGGTACTGCCCTAAGTAATTTCAGGACTGTTCGTCCAGACCGCATTGCCCAACGTGTGGTGCATACCATTGGTATGGTATATACTTAAACGTTGCGTGGGACAGAAAGCATAGGTGTAAGGAAGATGTGAACGGTTGACTGAATCAGTAACATTAATATCCTAACATTTCTCCAATCCATGCATATATCTTTCTTATATATCATAAAGCCAACCACTGAAGCACTGGCTGATCCGTTCACAAATCTCAAATAATAATTACATGAAACACTAGATAGTACATATAAAAGTCCATTCATTTGGGGAAATCTTTTTTGCAATACTAGTGGGCACACAAACTCTTAATCTTATTGGTTTTCTTGTGGAATGTTTGCAGTCTGTTGACTCCTATACAAAAGTTTCTATTTGCAGATTCTTCTGTAAAGAAATGTATATTTTGGGTGACTTCTCAAGGGAATATATTCTTCTACCTGATATGTCTGCAACTGTCAAAATCTTCTGTCATAATAGATTTTTCTCATGTGTGCCTCTTCAGTGTGTGAGATTAAGACTTTTCTTATCGTTTCTTCCAAGGAACACCCTTCTCTGCGTCTGCATGGAAGAGGATTTACCCATTCATTTTTCTCCTTTGTACTACTTAAGAGTTCAGCTGGTGTGAGTTGTGTATTGTACAGTGGCAAATTGTTCATCGAAGGTTTTAGGTTGCGTTATTACAAGGCTGATGTGCTTATCAATGGCTCTCACATCATAAACCAGAACAACACTCCCATCAGAATTTGCCACAGCTAAAAGAAAGACTACAATAAAGTGACGTGGAGGGTTCAATTGTTCTCCATTCACGCATTTGTTTGTTTCCATTCGTGAGAGCTGCCCTCTTGTCTCAAGGGATGGTATACGCATTGTGAAAACAGATCTCATGGAGAGGGACTTCCATTTCGTACTGGTATGATTTGATAATACCAGGCTTATTTCTAAACACATGTACGTAACTTAACAATAAATCTCTTAATTCTGCTTGTTGCAGTGCGTCAGTAGTGGATTAAGCAACCTTATCCTTCACCAAATTCTCAATATCTTCAATCTGACTACAGTTTGAGGGTGTGTTTCTGGTGTATTGTGTCTTTGTTCAAAGTAGTCGTATACCTAAACCTGGCAGTATTCACCATATTCCAATGTTCTTTCATTAGTTCTATGACGGTGTTTTGACTCTCAGTGTTTAAAGAACATTTACCAGAGAATTCAGTTATTTTGCCTCTTTTTTTGAGGGAAACCAGTACTTAGAATTCACTGTACTATTAATCCACTCGAAATTAGGAATGGGTATTTCATCACTCCATTTCCTGTTTTCACCTCCACCTGAGCCTGAATCTTAACATTATGTGATTTAACTGCAATAGCTCCTATGATTCTACAGTTCTGTACTCGATGAGTGGTTACTTTAGCGACCTCACAGATTTTATTCAATAAATTAGATGATATAACACTCTTCATAGCACACATGTCTAATACAACTGTAGTTGGTGTCTTTCCCACTACTGCATGTATTGTGCCTTGTCCAATGTCTTCATTCTGAAAATAGCATTTTGCATGATATGTAGTAAGTTCCTCTCAGGTGTCCACATCATCATTATAATATAACAACCAGACACACCTAATTCGTTAACCCGCGAGTATTCAGAGCACGGAAGAAATGAACAGGCGGAGAAAGCCGCAGTTCTATTTAAAAAAAAAATGGCTCTGAGCACTATGGGACTCAACATCTTAGGTCATAAGTCCTCTAGAACTTAGAACTACTTAAACCTAACTAACCTAAGGACATCACACACACCCATGCCCGAGGCAGGATTCGAACCTGCGACCGTAGCAGTCCCGCGGTTCCGGACTGCAGCGCCAGAACCGCTAGACCACCGCGGCCGGCAGTTCTATTTCTTGACCCATAATTATTCGTAGCGCTGGAGACAACTCGTGGTTCTCAACAAGCAGCAGCATCAACAGCTGCAGCTCAACATTGTCGTCGGCTACATTATTCGTCGTCTGCACAGCTACAACACCGTAAAACTGTTAACTAATATTATGCAGGCATTACCCAGTGGCGTTTCTTTCACAAAGATTAACTTTTTTGAATAATTGCCTGGAATAGTTAGAACTTTCAGGGTACCTGTGCTATCATTGTCCTCAGACATGCTATCATTGTCCCTGCTTAGTATAGCAGGGTCCCTATCCTTTCCATGAAATCACCAAATGTCGTAAAAATTTTAAAACTGAATAACTAGTTACTTTCAGTTTGCTAATGAACAATTTCTGTCTAAATTTTGCCGCCTCAGTAACGGTTCATTCTTGTATTGCATAATAGAGTCTTAACTAATTTGCAGTTTTGAGTACTAACTTCACTCACTTAAAGTAACATAAAATTTCACTGGCAAAACAAATAACTAAAGATACAGCACAAATTAAGATTGCGCAATTACATTTATTTTGTATTTAGCTCAGCGAGTGACTTCTGTTGGCTCGGTAGTACCTTATTGTTATGATAATAATAAATAGGGTGCTCATTTGCTTAAAGTAAACTAAATTGCTTGCCTTCTTCCAAATGTTGCACTACGTTATGCTGAAGTTACTGAAAATCTTTTGTTACGAAACAAAGTTTCAGTTTCCAGAATGAGATTTTCACTCTGCAGCGGAGTGTGCGCTGATATGAAACTTCCTGGCAGATTAAAACTGTGTGCCCGACCGAGACTCGAACTCGGGACCTTTGCCTTTCGCGGGCAAGTTTCAAAGTTTCAGTTACAATATGTCATTTATTTAACCAGCAACTTCATTTAACTTTACTTTCAAAATTTAGTACTTTAGATCAAGAAACTGAAACCTCAGTGCTTTATGATTCACTTATTTTCTCGTGAACTGTTGTGGTGTGGAAAGCGTGACAACCTCCTGTTGTGACGTCACAGGTTATTTGATTGATTTTCTTTGCCATTACCTTTCTTACGATTCTGGATATTCAGTGCCTTAGTCAGCTGGCGACCGTTTAATTATTCCTTTTTTGCTAATCAGTATTTTTTGTATTAAATATTACGTGGTACTCTTTTTCCCCCTGTGTGGTTCGCGAGAGATTGCACTTTATTCCATTATTTGAAAATTAAATTAGGTTTAGAGTAGAGTCTTCCTTCAAAAGAGTCTGTTGTACCCTTTCCTCCTACTAACCGATATAATTTTCCTTCGGTAACGATAGACTTATTCACTGTAAAATTTCATTAGGCATACGCGATCATGGTCAATTATATCGCAATCTAGTAGGCCGATTGGGAAGGGGGAGATTACATGTAGCAACGCTAGTGACAGGACAGTAACAATTTGGTATTGTTCTTGGTACGAATTTTGCATTGTTCCGTTTCGTAGCGAGTTAAACCCTTTCGTTAAAGATAAAGTCGTTCACACACGGCAATAGTAAGTTAAACAGACAACATGATGAACATAAATGGAAGTCATAATTTGATTGTACTTGACGGGGAACAACCTGTAAAACAAAGGGGAACGCTGGCAGCGGAATCCATTACTTAGGACCCGGCGGCTAGAATCACAGACGCTACCACTGAAACACAGGAACTGAGGAAAATGGAATTCCTGGCACTGGCAGATGCTACGGAATTCGGAATAAAGATCAAAACCGAATCCATTGATGCTGGATACGAGGAAGCCATTAAGAAAGAACCAGTGATAGAGTCGAGACCAGTAATATCTAGAAATACAAGCGATTTGTGGAGCATGTTGATTACTAAAATTAATGCTCAGTCCGAATCACTTAATGCTTATTCCAAACCAATTAACTGTAGAACTGATAAACAATTAAGGACAATGGATGATCAGGACAAAGCAATCTTGATTGTTAACAATGACATTGGTGTTGTTAACACGAAATTAGATGAAATCAAGACAGAAACTATTGTAATGAATACCGAAATCGGTAATCTTGAGCAGGACATGACAGAGGTACAGTCAAAAATAGGGAGCAGAAAAAGTCGTTTTCCGACTATGTAGGGAGGCTCGAACAGAAACTGGAACAGACTGTTGATCCCATTATTGAAAATAAAGTAATTGAAAAAGAATTAGCGCGAAGAAACGATAGGGAAAAGGTTACGAATTTGCAAAGTTTAGTATCACTTCGTAGATACTAGAGTGAAGAAACAGCTGACTAGGTGTGATGAGGAAAAGACGGAAGTGAAAATGTTACTGAGTACTTACAAAAGTAACCGAACTAGAAAAGAAGTTAGACAAAAAGCTGCACTATGTCACGCATGTATTACTGAAATCCTTGCGAAGGAGGAGCGTTTCGATCTCTCAAATAACAGGGTGGATTGCAGGCTATCGATTTCATTAAAGATTGCGAAAGGGTATTGCCTGAAGCATGGACAGATAAGACAAAAATTAACGCTGTAATCGACGTGTTAGCAGGCGAGGCTATGCGATGGGGCTTAAACCTCGATACTGTAAACTTCAGCTTTGAAGAATTTAATGATGCATTCTGGAAAGAATATTGGTCAGAGCAGAAGCAGGAGAGTGTATGGCCCGATTTCGTAGTGTCAAAATCCTACGACACAAACTCGTGCCTCTCGATGAAAGAATTTTGCGAAAATTGGATCCGCAAATTAGAACATTTGCGTGATCAACTGCCTGGGAGTTGTGGAAGAAGCTTCCGGATGATTCCAAGAGGTAATTAGGCAGTAGTTACAGAACGACTACTGCATTCTTAGGAAAGGTCGAAGATCAAGACAATTGGCTAAATAACCAAGAAAATTTTAAGAGTCGTGGTAAGAGCAACTGTTAACATGAGGGCAACAACTATAATAACAATAACCATGTCAATAACTGTAATCATCACCATGGTAATAATAGCAACTCACACCACAGTAACAATAACATAGCGGGAAAATAATAGAAATGAAAGGGGCCAGTATCAAGTGAATGTGTTACGTGGTTCTCAGCAGAATGACAGTAGGCGGGAGTAAAAGCACCCGTTGCGACAGCCAGGTAGAAACGGGCCTGTCGTACTTAATCGGAGAAACCATTAGCCGCGCCGGTTTAGGGCCCATCGGGCGTGGGAAGACCTTGGCGGCCCAGGACAAAGCCTAGGCAATGTCGCTAGGACAGATCCGAATGGAAAAATCGGCGATGGGAGAATGTGCAAGAAGACAGAGTGAGTAACGCACCAAC
Source organism: Schistocerca cancellata (assembly GCF_023864275.1). NCBI lineage: Eukaryota > Metazoa > Arthropoda > Insecta > Orthoptera > Acrididae > Schistocerca > Schistocerca cancellata. The sequence continues at coordinate 476,276,238 of NC_064627.1, forward strand.
AGTAACAATAACTGAAAACGAAATGGCATCGACAAAGTGATCACTGTACGTAACAACGGTTAAAATAGAGTACCGGTCATTGAGGAATGGACGACTGCTGTTAAAGCAACAACGATACCACAAGCTCCAATACAATGTGATTCGCCGGCGAAATTAAAGAAGCCGATATCGGATAAAACTTCCGTTATTGCGCAGGGCAACGCGAAACGCGAGGAGGAGTGGCTAGGTCAGTTCGGTCGGATATACGACGAACTGAAGACTTACAGAGGATTGTACGAGAGATGTGCTAACGGGAAGAGCTGACAATATTTGACGCTTCTCAATCCACATGAAATTAACGGTTATGAAGAAACGGAAAGCTCTGTACAGAAGAGGCAGCCTTGTCCAAATGTTGTAGTAATTCAAGTAGCCAGCCCCAATGAAACCCAAGGCCAAATTTCTGAAGAGGGGCAAGATGCCGATGGTGATCGGGTACGACTAATCGTAAGCCTCATAGATTACAACATCTACGAGATTAAGGCTGACGTCACACACTGAGAGTGGTATGGGTTGCGTGAGTTCGGGAGAAGAATTAGAAGCAGAAACAGGGCACATTTCTCCAAGCAATTTGGGAGATGATAGCCGTTATTCCGAGGAAAATTTATTTGCCATTACCTTTCTTAAGAGACTGGGTATTATTACCCGAGTGGGCTGCCGACCGTTTAATTATCCCTTTTTTGCTTATCAGTATTTTTTGTGTTAAATATTACGTAGTGCCCATTTCCACCCTGTGTGGTTTGTGAGCGTTTGCTCTAAATTCCACCATTTCAAAACTATCAGTATTTCAATTAGGTTTATAATAGATTCTTCCTTCAGAAGGGTCTGTTGTACACTTTTCTGCTCCTAACCGCTATTATTTTCCTTCCGTAGCGATAGACATACTCAATGTAAAATTTCATTAGCCGTACGCAATCATGGTCAGTTATAATGCATTCTAGTAGGCCGATTAGGAAGGGTGAGGTTACAGACTACATTAAAGACACTTCCTGGTAGATTAAAACTGTGTGCCGGACCGAGACTCGAACTCGGGACCTTTGCCTTTCGCGGGCAGGTGCTCTGCCACCCCAAGGACGAATCACGACCCGTCCGCACAGCTTCAGTTCTACCAGTACTTCGCCTCCTACCTTCCAAACTTCACAGAAGCTCTTCTGCAAACCTTGCAGAACTAGCACGCCTGGAAGAAAGGATATTGCGGAGACATGGCTTAGCCACAGCCTGAGGGATGTTTCTTCCAGGAGTGCTAGTTCTGCATGGTTTGCAGAAGAGCTTCTGTGAAGTTTGGAAGGTAGGAGACGAGGTACTGGTAGAACTGAAGCTGTGAGGACGGATCGTGAGTCGTCCTTGAGGTGGTACAGCACCTGCCCGCGAAAGGCAAAGGTCCCGAGTTCGAGTCTCGGTCTGGCACACAGTTTTAATCTGCCAGGAAATTTCATATCAGCACACACTCCGCTGCAGAGTATTAATCTCATTCTACATTCAAGACACATCTCTGGATTCCAGGATTTTGAAGATGGCAGGGAAACCAGGAAATCTGAAAAGGTAAATGCTAAGGTTCAATCTAGATATAATTAATCATTGAAGTGAAATGGATAGAAGGCATCGATTTTTAATCAGGAAAATATAGGTTAATATCAACATCAGCGGAAAATGGAATAATGGCAGTAGGATTCGTTATGAACTTGAAGACAAACAGAAAGTTTGGTGCTGTGTACACGATAATGATAAGATTCTTCTCATCGGATCGACAGCAAACTAACAATGACCACAGAAGTTCGGGTATGCATGTCAAAGTCGCAAGCAAAAGATGAAGAGCTAAAGTATATGAGGATACAGAACAAGTAAAACAGTATGTAAAATGAGACGAAAATCTAATAGTCATGGGGGGACTGGAATGCGGTTGGTAGGGAAAGGAATAGAAGAAATGGTTACAGGACAATACGGGCTTAGTAGAAGGAATGAGAAAGGAGAAAGACTAACTGAGATCTGCAATTAACTTCACCTAGTATTAGCAAATACTACACTCCTGGAAATTGAAATAAGAACACCGTGAATTCATTGTCCCAGGAAGGGGAAACTTTATTGACACATTCCTGGGGTCAGATACATCACATGATCACACTGACAGAACCACAGGCACATAGACACAGGCAACAGAGCATGCACAATGTCGGCACTAGTACAGTGTATATCCACCTTTCACAGCAATGCAGGCTGCTATTCTCCCATGGAGACGATCGTAGAGATGCTGGATGTAGTCCTGTGGAACGGCTTGCCATGCCATTTCCACCTGGCGCCTCAGTTGGACCAGCGTTCGTGCTGGACGTGCAGACCGCGTGAGACGACGCTTCACCCAGTCCCAAACATGCTCAATGGGGGACAGATCCGGAGATCTTGCTGGCCAGGGTAGTTGACTTACACCTTCTAGAGCACGTTGGGTGGCACGGGATACATGCGGACGTGCATTGTCCTGTTGGAACAGCAAGTTCCCTTGCCGGTCTAGGAATGGTAGAACGATGGGTTCGATGACGGTTTGGATGTACCGTGCACTATTCAGTGTCCCCTCGACGATCACCAGTGGTGTACGGCCAGTGTAGGAGATCGCTCCCCACACCATGATGCCGGGTGTTGGCCCTGTGTGCCTCGGTCGTATGCAGTCCTGATTGTGGCGCTCACCTGCACGGCGCCAAACACGCATACGACCATCATTGGCACCAAGGCAGAAGCGACTCTCATCGCTGAAGACGACACGTCTCCATTCGTCCCTCCATTCACGCCTGTCGCGACACCACTGGAGGCGGGCTGCACGATGTTGGGGCGTGAGCGGAAGACGGCCTAACGGTGTGCGGGACCGTAGCCCAGCTTCATGGAGACGGTTGCGAATGGTCCTCGCCGATACCTCAGGAGCAACAGTGTCCCTAATTTTCTGGGAAGTGGCTGTGCGGTCCCCTACGGCACTGCGTAGGATCCTACGGTCTTGGCGTGCATCCGTGCGTCGCTGCGGTCCGGTCCCAGGTCGACGGGCACGTGCAGCTTCCGCCGACCACTGGCGACTACATTGATGTACTGTGGAGACCTTACGCCCCACGTGTTGAGCAATTCGGCGGTACGTCCACCCGGCCTCCCGCATGCCCACTATACGCCCTCGCTCAAAGTCCGTCAACTGCACATACGGTTCACGTCCACGCTGTCGCGGCATGCTACCAGTGTTAAAGACTGCGATGGAGCTCCGTATGCCACGGCAAACTGGCTGACACTGACGGCGGCGGTGCACAAATGCTGCGCAGCTAGCGCCATTCGACGGCCAACACCGTGGTTCCTGGTGTGTCCGCTGTGCCGTGCGTGTGATCATTGCTTGTACAGCCCTCTCGCAGTGTCCGGAGCAAGTATGGTGGGTCTGACACACCGGTGTCAATGTGTTCTTTTTTCCATTTCCAGGAGTGTATCTTCAGCAATCACAAGAGACGTAGGTATATATGGCAAAGGCTGGGAGATACGGGAAGAATACAGTTACATTGCAATGTGGTCAGGCAAAGATTTGAAAATCAGATATTGGATTGTAAGGCGTACACAGGAACAGATATATAGTTAGATCAGAGTTTAATAACGCTGAAGAGCAAGCTGAAGTTTAAGAGACGATTCATGAAGAACCAGTGCACAAAGAAGTGAGTTACGGAAGTACTAAGGAATGAGGAGATGTGCTTGAAGTTCTAGGAGGCAATTCATAATAGATAACGAAAAGTTCTGTAGACAGTCCAGTTGAAGACGAATGCACACCTGTAAAAAAGACAATCACAGAACATGTAAAGTAAACCGTAGGTACATGTTAGGTAACCGCGAACAAAGCATGGGTAACAGAAGAAGTATTTCAGTTGGTCAACGAGAGAAGGAAGTACAAAAATGTTCAGGGAAATTCAGAAATACGGAAATGTAAGTCACTTAGTAACGAAATAAGTAGAAGTGCAGGGAAGCTAAGGCGAAGTGGGTGCATGAAAAATGTCGGACGGGCAGACTTAGCATACAGAAAAGTCAAAACAACTTTCGGTGAAGGCAACGGCGGTAACATTAAGAGATAAATGAGAATTCCACTGATGCAGAGGAGGGAACGGATAGATGGAAGCAGCACACAAATTGTCTCTATGAGAGGGAGGACTTGTCCGAAACATGCTGGAAGATGGAATATTAGCAGGGAAGAAGTAGGAAATCCAGTAGGCGGAAGCGATTGATAACATTCCATTGGAATTTCTAATGTCATTGGTGGAAGAGGGAATAAAACCACTATTTACGTTGCTGTGTAGAATATATGTGACCAGCGATATACCATCAGACTTTCGGAAGAACTTTGTCTATACAATTCCGAAGATAGCAAAAGCTGACAAGTGTGAAAATTGTCAGACAGTCGACCTAACAGCTTATGCGTCCAAGCTGCTGACTTGGATGATACACGAAAGAATGGAAAACAAAACTGAGGATGTGTTAGATGACGATCAGTTTGGCTTTAGCAAAGGTAAAGGCACAAGAGGGGCATTTCTGACGATGCGGTTGATGCTGGCAGCAAAACTGAAGAACAAAATCAACTAAGGTTCACAGGACTTTTTCGACCTGGAAAAAGAGTTTCACAGTGTAAAATGGCGTAAGATGAAAAAATAGGGCCACGCTTTAGGGAAAAACGGGTAATATACAATATTTTTGAGAACTAAGAGGGAACAATAAGACTGGAAGACCAAGAACAAAGTGCTCAGATTGAAAATGGTGTGAGACACGGATGTAGTCTTTCGGCCTACAGTTCAGTGTACACATCAACGAAGCAATGACGTAAATAAAAGAAATGTTCCAGAATGGGATTAAAATTCAAGATGAAATGATGTCAATGATAAGATTCGATGATGACATTGCTTTACTCATTGAAAGCGAAGGGTCTGTTGAATGAAGAGTCTAATGAGTACTGAATATGGACTGAGGGTAAACTGAAGAAAGTAATGAGAAGTAGCAGCAATGAGAATATTGATAAACTTAACATCGGAATGGGAGATCATGAAGTACACAAAATTAAGCAATTCTTCTAGCTAGGCAACAAAATAGCTCATGACTGACGGAACAAGGAGGAGATAAAAAGCAGACTAGTAGTGTCAAAAAGGATATTCCTGATCAAGACAAGTCTACTAGTATCAAACATAGACCTTAATTTGAGGAAGAAATTTCTGAGAATGGACGTTTGGAGCACAGCATTACATGGTAGAGAAACGTGGACTATGGGAAAACCAGAACAGAAGAGAATGAAGCATTTGACATACGGTGCTACAGACGTAAGTTGAAAATTCAGTAGATTGATAACGAATGTGCTTGCACTAAGGAAAATTAGTGAGGAAGGGAATATATATCAAACACTAATAAAAAGAAGGGGCTGGATGACACGACAACTCTTAAGACGTCAGGGAGTAACTTCCATATTACTAGAGGGGAGTGTAGAGAGTAAAAACTGTAGAGGAAGACAGAGACTGGAATACATCCAGCCGAAAATTGAGGATATACACTCCTGGAAATGGAAAAAAGAACACATTGACACCGATGTGTCAGACCCACCATACTTGCTCCGGACACTGCGAGAGGGCTGTACAAGCAATGATCACACGCACGGCACAGCGGACACACCAGGAACCGCGGTGTTGGCCGTCGAATGGCGCTAGCTGCGCAGCATTTGTGCACCGCCGCCGTCAGTGTCAGCCAGTTTGCCGTGGCATACGGAGCTCCATCGCAGTCTTTAACACTGGTAGCATGCCGCGACAGCGTGGACGTGAACCGTATGTGCAGTTGACGGACTTTGAGCGAGGGCGTATAGTGGGCATGCGGGAGGCCGGGTGGACGTACCGCCGAATTGCTCAACATGTGGGGCGTGAGGTCTCCACAGTACATCGATGTTGTCACCAGTGGTCGGCGGAAGGTGCACGTGCCCGTCGACCTGGGACCGGACCGCAGCGACGCACGGGTGCACGCCAAGACCGTAGGATCCTACGCAGTGCCGTAGGGGACCGCACCGCCACTTCCCAGCAAATTAGGGACACTGTTGCTCCTGGGGTATCGGCGAGGACCATTCGCAACCATCTCCATGAAGCTGGGCTACGGTCCCGCACACCGTTAGGCCGTCTTCCGCTCACGCCCCAACATCGTGCAGCCGGCCTCCAGTGGTGTCGCGACAGGCGTGAATGGAGGGACGAATGGAGACGTGTCGTCTTCAGCGATGAGAGTCGCTTCTGCCTTGGTGCCAATGATGGTCGTATGCGTGTTTGGCGCCGTGCAGGTGAGCGCCACAGTCAGGACTGCATACGACCGAGGCACACAGGGCCAACACCCGGCATCATGGTGTGGGGAGCGATCTCCTACACTGGCCGTACACCACTAGTGATCGTCGAGGGGACACTGAATAGTGCACGGTACATCCAAACCGTCATCGAACCCATCGTTCTACCATTCCTAGACCGGCAAGGGAACTTGCTGTTCCAACAGGACAATGAATGTCCGCATGTATCCCGTGCTACCCAACGTGCTCTAGAAGGTGTAAGTCAACTACCATGGCCAGCAAGCTCTCCGGATCTGTCCCCCATTGAGCATGTTTGGGACTGGATGAAGCGTCGTCTCACGCGGTCTGCACGTCCAGCACGAACGCTGGTCCAACTGAGGCGCCAGGTGGAAATGGCATGGCAAGCCGTTCCACAGGACTACATCCAGCATCTCTACGATCGTCTCCATGGGAGAATAGCAGCCTGCATTGCTGCGAAAGGTGGATATACACTGTACTAGTGCCGACATTGTGCATGCTCTGTTGCCTGTGTCTATGTGCCTGTGGTTCTGTCAGTGTGATCATGTGATGTATCTGACCCCAGGAATGTGTCAATAAAGTTTCCCCTTCCTGGGACAATGAATTCACGGTGTTCTTATTTCAATTTCCAGGAGTGTAGTTTGCAATTGCTGCTCTGAGATGAAAAGGTTGGCAAGGGAGATGAATTCGCGGCAGGCTACATCAAGCCATTTACAAGATCGATGGAAAAAATATGCATGGGTTGTTGATCGTAGTTTTCAGTACGGGATTGCCACCTGTTGTTGTCGTAGTGGGTATTATGATTCGATTAATGTTCGTCACCATTACCATAATATCCTGGATGACAGCAGTTATCATTTCATTTCTTTTTATCCGAATTCTGTGGAGCGCAGTCTGTCTGCTGCACATTGCGTGTAGGAGACGAACCCAGTTGTGTGACTAACTTGCTCGATGTTCTCTTGTCTCGACATGAGTTTACCACGGGGCGTGTCGTGGAGGGTGTTGTTCTGTACGCCTATTGTGATTACTGTTAAATCTAGCATCCTCTTCTATGAGAACCAGATAACCTAGTACAGACATGAAATGTTCAAGATCGTTCTCAGACATGTGGACCAGTTTGTTTCTGAGATCAAGTGCTAGTCAGCCTTTGACGTTCTGAGAACGTCAAGATTACGAGATCTGTGAGAAAAGTAATGTGACCAATTTTTTATCTACCAAACTTTTTATTTTTTCAAACAACAGTATCGTCTCCTTCAAAGTAGTCCCCTTCGGCAGTTACACACCGGCGGAGTCGTTGTTTCCAGTCTTGGTAGCAGTGCTGAGAGGCTTCAATTGGTAGGGCCTTTAACATGTCGGTCACATTCTTTTTAATGTTCTCCGGGTTCCCGAAATGACGTCCTTTTAAGACATTTTTCAAAAAATCACAGAGACTCATACCAGGTGAATAGGGAGGCTGTGTAACAACAGGAACGCCTTTTGAGGTCAAAAATTCCGTAGTGGAAGTGTTCATGTGAATGGGGCATTGACATGACGCAGAATCCACTTGAGTGCAATATCTGGTCTCACTCGATTCACCCTTTTCCCGAGGTTTTGTAAAACACTTCGTTGGCAGTTTGCCATGGAGAAAAAATTCTGTATGTACAATACTCCTACTGTCAACAAAGAAAATCAAATTAACATTGCTTTGATCTTCGATTGCTTATGCGAGCTTTTTTCGGTAGAGGAGATGTCTTAGTGTACCATCCCTCTGTTTTGTCTCAGGATCGTACTGAAAAATCCAGGATTCATCACCTGTGATCGCATGGTTCAAATGGCTCTGAGCACTATGGGACTTAACATCTGAGGTCATCAGTCCCCTAGAACTTAGAACTACTTAAACCTAACTAACCAAAGGACATCACACACATCCATGCCCCAGGCAGGATTCGAACCTGCGACCGTAGTGTGATCAGATGACTGAACTATTTGTGGTCATTGGGAAACCTCTCGAGGAGATCAGCGCCTACATTTCTTCGATTCTCTTTCTGCTCAGTTGTAGCGCTTTTCGACAACATTTCAGCACAAACCTTTCGTATGTGCAAAATTTCGGTCAAAATTTGATGTACTGCGAAATTCTTTTAAATTTAACAGGTTACCCATCGTGCTGTTTGATAAACGTCGGTCTGATATCTCGAGAGCACGCGCAAGTTCGTCAGTTTCGTCGGGTTTGTGAAGTTGAAGGTCTCCCTGAGCGAGATTAATCTTCAACGTGTTCTCGGCCTTCCGAAAATCATTCGCGCCAAATAAAAAGTTGAAACGTCCCCTTAGAACAATTTATACAAGACTATGCTTAAACTGACACAATATTTTTTTTTTTTAGCGCAACGCAATCTGACTTTCAAAAATCCCTACAAAAGAATGGCCCTGACTAACATTAAACTATACCTTTCACAAATCACTTACCTCACAAAAATCTCCGTTACTCGAACTACTGCAATACGGCGAGCACCACTACTGCCAGCTAAATAAAAGATTCAAACTACGGAAGGCACTAACTACTGATAGGGATAGTTAGCAAATGAAAGATTTTAATAGAGAACAAACACTGTATTTAGCTTAATAATCATAATATATATAGCAGTTCAATTTCAAAACTTCCGCCATCTCTCTCCCCACATCCACCACTGCTGGCGGCTCACCTCCAACTGTCCAACGCTACGCGCTGTTCACATCCAGCTGCCGCTGCCTAACACTACAATGGCAGACAACAATGCAAACTAGCACACAGAGCGCTACGTAACGTTGCCAATAAGAAAACATAAACAGCCTACTTACATAGCCCCCATGCTCCCCACAAAAAATTTTTACAAATGGTGTTGGGCACTGGCCAATACAGATTTGAAAAAAAAATTTTCACAATTACAGTAACAAAGATATAAAATGCACACACTTATTGATACAATGTTGGTCAAAAGCTAAAATTTTCTCACAGTCCATAAAGACAGTCCAGATCATTCATCATAGTAAAACTGCCGTTTCTTTTATCAAAGTCTGAGCAGTAAAAGACAATGCACACGGAAGTAGTGGATTTCCATGCAGTCTTGAAGAAGTAGTGTTGTCCTTCCAACAGAAAGACAGTGCTGACTCTTGACATGCTGACAGGTAATGGGCCACAATGGAGCAAACCCACATTAGAGTCATTCGAAGTTCTGACGAATATTGGTAGGTAGGTCATCACAGAGCAGACCCACTGCAGTCCTGGTAGAGAGTATTGTATTGGTGGGCCACCAGAGGTGCAGACCCACTGTAGTCCTGGTATAAATTATGATATTGGTGAGTCAGCAAAGGTGTAGACCCACTGTAGTCCTTGTAGAAGTAATGGTATTGGTGGATCATCAAAGGTGTAGACCCACTGTAGTCCTTGTAGAGATGGCCAGCAGCCATCTGCTGCGACTGTGCAGGTGCACAATCACCATCGAAGAGTCTTGCAGAGAAGATAGCAAGTCCATAAACCACCACTTGTGCACGCACAAAGTTTTTCGAATTGTCCTTAGAAGTCTTGCAGACAATATAGCAAGTCCATAAACCACCACTTGTGCACTCACAAAGTTTTTGGAATTGTCCTTAGAACCAGCAATGCTGTTATCCAGTCCCTTGCTGAATTATTAACACACGTGCAAACTCTAATAGTCCCTACTTCTCACATATTGTCCATATACTATGACCAACAGAACGTGTGCAGTGAAATGTAACGTACAAGTTACTTAATTAGATGAACTGGTGTCAATTACGATATTATAACATGAGAATACAATTATAAAGGTACAAAATACATCATTAAAAACATAACAATACAGATAACATTTGTAGTACAGGCTTTACAACAGAATAGAAATAAACATATACATCAGTGTTACAGGAATTATGACATGAGTACAAAAATAAAAGATCAGAATAATTATTGAAACATCAACTTCACACATGAACATTAAAACAAAACAGAATAAATAATGTCTAAGCATATTTACAAGGCAAATAACATATTATTAATGCCAATTATATTTGAGGAGAACAGTATTCCTCATCATAGTGAATGCAGCTTTCTGCAATAATTTTAAAACCTAACAAAATTCTCTGCTCATGTCAAAAGTGTCATCTGCCTCAAACGTTCTTTAAAATCATGCTCCCTTACCAAATACATCATTCAAAGCTCTCATAGTATCACAATGGTACCAAAAAAATATGAACAGTTCACAAAGTACAGACAAAATACAATTTCGTAAGTGTGAAGTTATCCAACAGTGTAATTACGTAAACATCTGTCACTGATGTAGTAAAATAAATGTTTGTCTCTCTCAGTTAAACGATCAGATAGTTGTGTAATTTGTGTGTTAGAGAAATATGGTACCGATGTGTAAAGTTGTCTAAGCAAATACCATATTAGCTAGGGCTCCTTGTGCTTGCCAAACACATGGTACACAAAGTAAGCATGTACCCCCCTGAGGATTATTGTAATTATACCCTCAGGTGTTACAGATTACAGCAATGGAATGAAATGTATCACGAAAAACTTTCTTTGTAATTCAAAAATCTTTAAAAATAAATGTTTTAAGTACAAAATTAATCACTCAAATACGTGTCCTGTAGCGCTAAATGTGCGTCTTGCTGTAAGATAATCTCTGGGAAGTGTCGTAGTTATTGTCCTCCGAAAGCTAAGTTCTGTAGAAGTCAATGTACTTACCTCATGATACACAAAAGTGAAATGCTTTGCGTATAGATAACTTAGTTATTACGCGTATTGCCGTGATGAGGAAAGTACTGTGCTGTAACGTATTGTTGTCCTACGGAAAAGGCTGTCTCCTTGTAGCAATAGCACAAAAGGTACTACTAATACATGTTTTACTTTACAGAAGAATTCAGAAAAACTGTGCAGATATCAAACAGATACACCGCAAAAGCAACATTGTAAATTGTCGGTCATTAGTAGCGTCGTGATAAAATCATGTAGCTGTCACATAAACTAACCACTGTCTCATCTGGTATCTCACTGAAAGTACCTTAAATCCAGAATCCACTCTCAAGCAAACCAAAATGTTGCATGAAAATTTCATTAGCAGTGCCGGTATATGTTCCAAGTATGTGAGCCTTATAGTCATTACATAATCGTGCAACTAACAAGCAAGAATGCACACACACAATAACACTGTGTCGCCTGTTCACAATAACAATGCATTCGTAATTTCTGTTTAAATAAGTTCTCTTGGTTCTTGACTGGATATTTAACTTCAAACATTGTTGCATGTTAACAGTTTCTCAGTGTGACAAATTGTACAAGTAGCGTGAAGTGAAAATTGCAAAGACTAAGTTAAAAAGCAGATTATCTGTCAATAAATGGTTTTACATGAGAAATGTGGTGTAAACCTTTACTCTTCCTAGTACGCAGAGTTTCAACTTCAACGCAATTATCATGTGGTATACGTCGGTAAAGAATACTGGAATTTTTCTCAAGGTTAGCGTCTATGTTATTTTTCCCTGAGCCAGCCGGCGCACGCGGGTGCCTGCGGTGCTAGTCATTGTCTGCTACCTCTTTGTTGGCGCGCGCCGTCATTGGGATTTGGAGACCTGGGCCCTGCCCTGTTTAAATCCCGCCAGTTCTGATGAAATTCACGTCTGTCGTTACGATCACATCGTCTGTCGTCATGTCGGTAGTTCCTGTAGTTTCTTTCTTGTCGGTTAAGTGGTGGAGAATTTCTCCCTGAGTCGTAACCGCGCGCTGGACCGTTGTGTCTAAAGTTATTCTGTCTCCCTTGATAATAATTGTTTTGGTTCCCATATTGTCTGTTTCTCTGATTGTCTCTGTGATAGTCATTACCACGGAGAGGTGATCTTTCCCTGTAATTATGACTACTCTGCCAACGGTTGTCATACAGGTGGTGTCTATTTTGGTCACGATTTGTGTGGTGAGAATAGCCTTGTCGCGTCCAGTTATCATTTCTGTCGTCACGGAATTGTGACGGATGTGACCTGTAGTGATTGTTTTCCTGTTTTCGCATCCCGCGACTGTCTGTGTCAATTTCTAATTCTTGTAACAGTCCCTGAAAAGCTTCAATGTCGTCTTTGCAACGTCCTGCTAAAATAATATGCCGTAAATGTTCAGGCAGTTTGATTAAGCAAGTGCGGATGAGTTCTGGGGGGCTGTATGGGTTTGACAGGTACTGATTCTTGTGCAACATGTCTTCAAAATATTTGACAAGACTGGAAAATTCAGATTGTTCAAAGTGGTTCATCATCATGATGCTATGTTTTACTCGGTCTTGTGTAGCTTGTGACCAATATGCTGAGAGGAAGGCATGGTAAAGTTCTCCTTCACTGTGGCAATCGTGAATGACCGATCGCATTCTTACAGCTGGTTCATTCTCTAAATAGCCACACATAAATTCTAATCTGTGCTCTAATGACCAGTTGGGAGGAAAACAATGAGAGAATTGATGGAGCCACGCTTGTGGATGAATGTCGCTGGCAGTGTTCTTAAACGTTTTGAATTAACGTGTAGTAATGAACAGCTTATAATCAAAATCATCATGTCGGCGAGTCGCATGTCGGTCATTGTTACGTTGTGTCGGCGGTTCCATCTCAAAATTCGGTGTACCTTGCCAATTTCTTTCATAACTTCCAAAGTGCCCTGAATTACTATTTTGTGGCTGTTCCATATTTCTATGTCCCTCTTCCCGTGTTGGAGCGCGAGTGTCCTCTGAAATATGTAATTCTTGTATTACCTGCGTCAACTGATCTTGTACTTCCCGGATTTCTCTTTTGTACTGTGTATTGATTTGATTTTGATTTTGTTTGAATTTTCTTATTTGTTCATACTCTTCTGTGTCATTAAAGACTACTGGTTTTGTGTCATTCAGATTATCATCTACCTTCGTAGATAAATTATTTAGCTGATCCGAAAGTTGAACTACTTTCTCTGATAATGAACTAATTTCCCCCATGTGTCTTTCTACTGTGTCCTTTAAATTTTCCTGAGTTTTTGCAAGTTGCGTAACCGAATCGGTAGATGCAACTGAGTCCATTTTAGCTTGCAAGGTCTCATGATTTTCATGAACAGTAGTCTGCAGTTCTTTTATGGCTGCTTCGTGATTCTGTAACGCATTCTCATGACGCGAAAAAATAGGTTGGAAATGCTCACAAATTTGTGTTTTTACGTCATTACAGACCTTTTGACATTTCGATTCGATGTTATGTAACTCAGTAGTTAAATCTTCACGTGTTTGTTCAAGTGTGGTGTCTAACTTTTGAAGATTTTGTTCCATTGTGTCTAACTTCTGAAGATTTTGTTCCATTGTGTCTAACTTCTGAAGCTTTTGCTGTGTTTGTCTCTGATTTTGTTCCATTGTGTCTAACTTTTGAAGATTTTGTCCCATTTGTTTCTGATTTTGTTCAAGCGTTGTGTCTAACTTTTGTAGCCTTTGTCCCATTTGTTGCATTAACTGTAATAACAATGCACTGGTGTCTGAAACATGTTCCTCAGTGCTTTTCGGCAGTGAATTTGCACCGGCAACATTCACATTTTGACACGTGGAAAATGTGTCTTGACTCATTTGAGAAAACGGTGAGGACACAAAACCTGAATCTACAGTATTTGCAAAATTGTGTCCTATCATTTCGGATTCCTGAGGCGAACTGTTGCCGACCGATCGATCGATAATGCTTCCCTGTTCACTACCTGTTTCACTGCCTACGCCACTGTTTGATGCCCGCTCCATTTCCCTATGCACAGTTACCAAATTACTACTTTGAATATTAGTTAATTCATTACATGGTGGGGCCAACACACTACTTTCGTCTTCACTGTCATTTCTCAGTTTACTTTGGAGCCGAGTGTTACGTTTTTCACACGCCATTATTGTCACAATATTTCACACGATAACACAGAAAAGCACAATTTGAATAGCCAAAATAGGAGAACACATTAACATAGCACTGAAAATAATATGTAGTTAATTACAAGCACAGCTGCGAAATACTTGGTGCAAACCTACATGCATGCCACAACTGTTTTACTGTACAACAATGAAAAACCACAACTACCAAGGAAATTCTCTCTATAATTATGTGCTAGCAATAAACAAAAGCTACACTAAATACACAAACAACAAGAAAAAATCAGAAGATTCCAGTGAGGTATCCTGGCAGGGTCGCCATATGAAACGTCCCCTTAGAACAATTTATACAAGACTATGCTTAAACTGACACAATTTTTTTTTAGCGCAACGCAATCTGACTTTCAAAAATCCCTACAAAAGAATGGCCCTGACTAACATTAAACTATACCTTTCACAAATCACTTACCTCACAAAAATCTCCGTTACTCGAACTACTGCAATACGGCGAGCACTACTACTGCCAGCTAAATAAAAGATTAAAACTACGGAAGGCACTAACTACTGATAGGGATAGTTAGCAAATGAAAGATTTTAATAGAGAACAAACACTGTATTTACCTTAATAATCATAATATATATAGCAGTTCAATTTCAAAACTTCCGCCATCTCTCTCCCCACATCCACCACTGCTGGCGGCTCACCTCCAACTGTGCAACGCTACGCGCTGTTCACATCCAGCTGCCGCTGCCTAACACTACAATGGCAGACAACAATGCAAACTAGCGCACAGAGCGCTACGTAACGTTGCCAATAAGAAAACATAAACAGCCTACTTACAAAGTGTGCTCTTGATAAGGAATGTTCCTCACTCATGGATTTCCAAAGTTAAACATCAAACTTGATTGATGGTATAACATGACTCTTAATTCCGCTGTACCATTTTCGTAACACAACAACAACACAACTTCACTGAAGGCGCTCTCAATAATCACGTAATGACTGTACAGAGCTGAAACTCGGAATGGACATCGGCAAGGGACAAACACACTTGCATACACAAGTAGAACAACACAACATTGTCAGATCGGTCGCAGTGTTGTCAGTCTCATTAATTTTATCACTCACCTCGTAGATATGGGCATGTCTCAGTATCTTTGTTGTTTTATTAATATATTTTTCAAAATACTTGTGGAGGCTATCCTGTTTGCTGTTAAAACGGCTATGGATTAAAGGCCTCCCTTTGTAGTTTTTCCTGGATACAGTGAGACCAATACTTCCCCAAAAACGTTTGCTCAAATCGCTCATAATCTTGACTGTTCTCTGCAGTCTCTGTGACCCAAAGGGTGGCCTCGCCTTACATGAAATCTGTGATGAAGGGAATTCTTTGTCTGTCAGCTCATTACCTATACAGTACACTCCTTATCCGGTACGAACGCCTCAAATTGTCAGTTGTAGTAACTTTTGTACAACACGACACATGACAATTATGGTTCTTCCCACATCCCGTACAATGCTGCCTGTGCTATTTAAACCGATGGCATACCCTTCATTATAGACCTTGGGGCTAACGTGATTACCCTCTACTACCACAACAGAGGGTAAGAAGTCACGTACGTTCTGTTTTAGCGCTATCAGTTCTTGTTGGATACTACTACTGTGCGAAGCGGCGTTTTCTCAGCACTTTGGTGGGTCTTTATCTATCGCTGTTTTAATTTGCTGCAGCTCCGTGTTCATGATCTCTCCAGAATGGCCTCCTTGTGACAACACTTCACTCACTGTTTGTTGTACAGTCCACTGTAGCTCCGAATTTGAACTTTCATTAATATGTGATTCCCTCTTCGAAATCCACCCCCTGTAATCTTTCGCTGCAGAGAAATACTCTACCTTTAAATCTAGCTTGCAGATAGACTCACTGATACGAAATTGTTCGTCAGACATTTGTTTCATTGTGTCGGGTAGACTCTTGTATTCACCTATGAATGCAGTGACTTCAGTGTTTAATGGGTCGCATTGAGAAAACAGATTTGTCATGACAGTCATCATACCATTTTGCTATAAGGTTACATCTGAGACAGTGATGCTTAAGCTTGTTATTTGAGAAGAAATTTTATCGAACTTAGTTCACATTCCACTTTTAGTACATATTTCGTTACTCAGAGCTGAGATTTCACTTTTGGTCCACATTACATTATGTATGATTGTTATTTGAAAAGACAATTGATCCGATATTTGCTTTAGCGTATCCGCTGAATCGAGAGACTGAGCAGTACTGCTATCGGATAGTTGGCTAGTGGCGAGACTAACAGTAGGGTTAATTGTTTCGTTTTCAGCCCACGATTCACTTTCGCGTGTTTCATGTACAGCCATGTCAGCATACTCGCTCTCATGGGCACTGAATTCTGGGTTCCATATTAGATAACCTCCAGATTGTCATCATAACACTAAAAAATTACTGAAGTCAAGTATATTGATTTCTATAATCCGTATTAATATCAGCACAAGACTGATTAACTTTGTTGAGCAGGAATGGTCTTGAATATGACATCACTGAGATGAAACAATGAAATGTCGCTGTGTCTTTAAGCGTCTTTGCGACATTATTTCAACCATTTTGCACAGTTAAGTTAGTGATCCTTTGTTAAAGCTATCTACTATTTTCTATGAGCACAACTAAGGAAAGAAATAGACAATGCTTCATTACCTTTTCTTTTACAGCTTAGTATTGTCATTGAGCATACAGTAACTATATAATTATTCAGTCTTCATTTAGTACTATTGTCTTTTTATATTCCTTCTAATTAATTTCTTCCGTTCTATCAATTTTTGTCACACTCTATTTTCATGAAAAAGAAGAAAGGAAGGTTATAACAGTACAAAGTTTTTTAAATATTGTGTACATAAAATTTATACATGCATAATATACATGTAGATGTGATCCTGTCACCGTGTAGGCAGTTTAATGTATCCTGATGAAATAGAAAAAATGGAGATGGAATTGGAATTGACTTGAAATTCTTCCCAAAACGAGTGGTTCGGAAGTCGGGATACATCACAGCGACCACAGCAGAAGCAGAAAAAGGAAAGAAACACCAAATAATTTTCATTTTTAGTAATTTATCCTACTGATGGTCGAATGAACCGTATTTGTTACCTGCTTTTGTAGTCGTCAAGTTCAGATTCTTTGTTGGAGAACAAGTACGTTTGGTGGCAGTGGGCCGTGGTAGCATGAAGTACAATGCGACGGTATGTTTTGTATTATATTATAAAACAATAATCAGACTTCGGAAAGAAATTTAGACTGCAAGGTTTGACTTCTGTATCCTGGAAATCTACACATAACGGCGCGTAAATCAACACGCCACCAAAGCAACCGCTTCCCAACGTAATAAAAACGCAAGCAAGAAGAATTTCGTGACATTTCATTAACGACAGACTGTTAAGTAATATAAAAGAGCCTTCTTATATTTAGATGTACAGGCGAGAACAGAAGCTAGGGTCCGATTCGTACCTCAGATATTCATGAAATTGAATTGGAAAATTCTTAGTAACGACGGCTGTAGTATAATTACAAGTGGTAATGTACGATTTTACTTTTGCAGTGTAAGAAGAAATTCATTAATTACAGTTGGTTGCGCACTTGCCTGCAAAGGCAAAGGTTCTGAGTTCTAGTCTCAGTCCAACACACAGTTTTAATCTGCCAGAAAGTTTGATTTATGTTCCTTTTTGGAGAAACGTTAGGAACGTGACAAAAGGAAGTTAAAATATCTTCCTATAAGTGACAGGGCATTCAATTGTGAACAGAGTGCAGGGTAGCTT
Organism: Schistocerca cancellata; assembly: GCF_023864275.1. Taxonomy (NCBI): domain Eukaryota; kingdom Metazoa; phylum Arthropoda; class Insecta; order Orthoptera; family Acrididae; genus Schistocerca; species Schistocerca cancellata. Next base: position 476,294,275 of record NC_064627.1, read on the forward strand.
TTTCCATTCGAAGAAACCAGTAACAGAGAGTGTATTTTCGAATGTTTCACAGAGGGGCATAGCTAACGTACTAGATAAGTCAGACGCTGAGTTTCGATAATGATGATATGATCCGAATTTCACCTACAGATTTTTAATCATAGCATCTGTGTACTTCCATGTATTCAGTCTGTGGGTTAAAGCTTGTTCCTGCCACATGTATCTTTGTTGGTGTTTCATTTGCATAAACGATAGCGTAAGACACCCATTATATTCACTTGAGACGTATCTCAAATATTTCTAATTTCTGTGGCTGCCATGATTCATTTTATCTCCCAAGCCAATGAGTCCCGAACCAAGCTAGATACGCCACATGAAAGTATTCTATGTGACAGGAGTCGGTTACTGAAACGAAGGAATACTTAATTGTATCCATGCAAATACTTCTGCACATGTTTCATACCACAGCTGTACCACTGAGTCAGTCTTATGTTGTATGTAATGATCAGTCATACGTTATCCAACAAGCTGAAATGATCATTACTGAATATAATGCAATAGTAAAATCTAATGAAGACAGTTCAGTAACCGAAAACATAAAAGAGATTTTATAGAAAATTACTAACTGCTGCTCAGAAAATGGTCTCTTACTAAACTCAGATGAAACACAATACATTGATTCTATACTGCACAGGCCCTAACCGCCCATCCTACTCCCCCCTTCCAGAAAATAACTCACTAGATAGAAGCAAAATACTTCGATGTGTACGCTAATAAGAACGAGAACTGCAATCTAAACGTCGAAACTCAGCAATTTTTGGATTACAGATATTAGCAGACTTTCGAGCTGATAATATCACAAAGTTGATGTAATTTTAAGTCAATGACACCTTACCCCAAATTGGAAAATATTAATGAATACAGTACTAGAATGAGAAATGACTTAACTATCGATTACTCAGCCTTAGCGCGACACATTTTTTCCACACTTACCCATCCATCAAAAGGGTGATAGATACTTCGTAAAACTAACTACAATTGTTTACTTGTAACCAATATAAATTTGCGTGCGAGCGTGTGTGTGTGTGTGTGTGTGTGTGTGTGTGTGTGTGTGTGTGTGTGTGTATTTTTCATATAAAACCTAACTCAAACATCCAGATTACTGTAAAAGTCAGTCATGTAAATTATCATTACATGGCCACATTTTTCACTCGGAGCATGTCATACCGTGAGATTGCAATTATGGTCTGGGGAAAGTGCAAATGACGGATTAACTTAAGATGCTGCGTACGGAGGGAGCGATTTGCTTTCTAGTGGTCACTATCATAAGCTGGTTGCTATCTTGAAGATCTTTTAGTGCTATATACGTCGAATTATGCAAAACAAAACAGCTAATTGCTTATGACGAATACGATCTATGGGCTACTGACTAACAAGGGAAGTGTGCTAATTTGAAACTCCCGTAGTCTGTTGGCGCTCTTAAGAGGTGACTGAAACTTGCTTATCTTCAAACATATTTCGAGCAGTAACACCATCGAAAGAAAGGATGCCTTATAAAGAAAGTGCGCATTTCGTAGGAGTGAAGCTTGTTAGACATAGCACCCACTTAACGAGCAAACTTTAGGTGATAACATCCGAGTGCAGCTTCAAAAGCCACTTAGAATTTTAGTGTTGGAGGGAGAAGACATAAAACCAAGATGAGCCCTGATGCAAGCACTCTGCCAGACCTTATTGTTAGAATCTGCTAGCGTTTTCTCTAGAGACCTTCACGTGGATGTTCCGTGCACAAGAACTCTTTGCTGATGATCTAAACCGGATGATGTAATTCAAATTAAGTGCTACTTTCAGATAATTATGGGGATTATGATGATTATGATTATTATGACAAAAACAACAGAAACAGCAAAATACTACTGAGTTCAAAGCTGTATTATTTTTAACCAGTTAGTGTATAAATGGATAACGTTTGATTTGTTAAGAAAATTACAAGACCGCATGCAGTACTGTGTCAATAAACATTAGGTAATAACATGCGTAGAAAAAGAGACAGGACAGACATGAGAGAGATAAATAGAGAGAGAGAGAGAATATCAGAGCGGAAACGAAGAAAGTGGAATAAAAGACAGGAGTTCCATGAGATTTAACGGTTCCAGAAAGAGGGAAGCAAAGATAAGAGAACGAAGATATATATATATAAAAAAACAACCAATGACCCACGACAGACTACTTTAATTTTTAACGAAAAAAGCCTATTTATATCTTTACTGACAGAATGGCCCTACTGTGGTCACATTGAAATTTTGTTTTCTTCATCCCACTATGTAAAACGTACTTAGGCAGTCGTATAATTCGTACCACTGGCGAGTCGTTAGTATGAAGTGAAAGCTCAATGTTACAATCACAGTACAGGACAAAAAGGCTTGTATTGAGGTAATGAGTTTTTGATGACAGAAGCCTGCAACGGGACATCCTCCTCTAGCATTACCTTTCCTCAACGGTACTTGTCGATACCAACATTATTTTTCGAATTCCACACAGGTCAGTATTATCTCAGTTGCTTTTCTGCAAACTTTCATGTAATTTTTATACACAGTATGTTATCTTTCAAGCTACAATTTATGAAAAGGAATTAGTTTTTAAAATATTTTAGTTTCGATGTTATAATCGACAACTACTAGTCCTGAATGTACGGTCAAAATTATCTTTTATAAACATTTGAAATTACCAATTACTGGCTCACTTAAAATTTCTATTATTAATTATGCAATCCTGTACTGTTCGCTATGTTTATTTCTGGATTCATTTATGAAAAAATAATCGAAATTAGTAATGTAACGGAAACTAGTAGAAATTCACTTGTTAAGAAAAATTGTAAACCCTCTGGAATATAGTTATTTCCTCAGAGTGTGGGAGTCGTAAGCTTGCTTCTGATGTGATCGGACATATTTTTGTTTGAACAATGTAGTTTCAGCTTTCCTAATGTGAAAAATCAAAATACTGTATGATATATACTGTATATGTGAGAAAATATGTTTACGTAGAAAATGCTACACCAACAATCTTCAAATTTATTTAGTCCAGACCAATCGTGAGGACCGGACATGAGATTTTCAGTTTCAAGAATCAGACTCCTAGTCAAGAAGAACTGGAGCCATCTCAGCATGACAAGCTAAGTCAACTTTAAAGTTTATTGTAATCGTCAGTCCTCTCAAATCTCCAAAAAGCCTTTGCTTATTAATTACTTGGACGGGACATTGTTTAATGTGGACAATCAGAAGCCCTAAAAACCGATACAAGAAAACGAAGACTGAAGAAATACAAGTAAAAGAGAGACTGGCGTAATTTTTATTTAAAAAAAATGATTACACTACCATTTACTGACCCTGATTCTTGAAATACAAAATTATGATTATTTTACTTTATGCAAACGATGCATCAATACTACACAAAACTTACGACCTACAGCGTGCACCTCACATTTGAGCCATCTGTGTAAACAAAGTCCTGTTAAGACCTCTAAAATCAAGATTTAAAGAGTTGAATTTCTGTCGTCAGTATCCAGTCTGAAACACAATCACTGAGTACACCAATTCTCTGCGTAATTCTGAAGGTAGCAAGGATAAAATACAGGGACTGAAAGGTTATTTACAACTTGTACGGGAACTGGACGAAGCACATAAAATGAAAGCAATAGATGAAAATGACGTGTAACTGTGTTGTAGCCTATCCTCTCTGTTATTTTATCTGCATACTGGCAGTATGCACAGGAAACCAAGGAGAAACCTAGAAAGGGGTTTAAAGTTGAGAGAGTAGAGACAAAAAATGCCGACGGCATTATTTTTCTGCCAGAGATGGGGAAGAACATAGAAGAACAGTTGAATAGAATGGGTAGGTTCTTGAAAAGAGGTTGTAAAATGAAAGTTGAGAAAAGTGCAGCAAGAACAATAGAATATAGCCGAATTAAATCGTGTGATGCTGAGGGGAGCTGACCGGTGTGGACGTGCGGTTCTAGGAGCTTCAGTCTGGAACCGCGTGTCCGCTACGGTCGCAGGTTCGAATCCTGCCTCGGGCAAGGAAGTGTGTGATGTCCTTAGGTTAGTTAGGTTTAAGTAGTTCTAAGTTCTAGGGGACTGATGACCACAGACGTTAAGTCCCATAGTGCGCAGAGCCATTTGAACCATTTTTGCTGAGGGAATTTGACTAGAAAAAACATCATTAAAGGGTCGAGTATCTTATATTTGCACAGAAAAATGACTGACGATGGCCCAAAATGAGGAGATATAAAATGCAAACTGGCAAAGCAAGAAAATCATTTCTAAAAAAGTGCAACTGGTCAATTTCGAATACAAGTTTACGTGTTACTAAGTCCTTTCTGAAGGTAATTCGTTTGGAGAGTATGCCTTCACGGAAGTGAAAAGGGGACTATAAACAGTTCAGATAAGAGGAGCGTAGAAGATTTTTAATGTATTGTGTTACAGAAGAATACTGAAAACTAGTGGGTAGATGCGATACTAAATCTGTTTCGGGAGAAAAGAAATTTATGACTCTACTTGATTAAAATTAGGGACTGGTTGATATGAAAGAACCTAAGACAGCAATATATAGCCTATTTGATAACGGAGGAGAGTGTGAGGGCGGGAGGGAGGTATACATATAAATTTTGGAGAAAAAATTGTGCTAGACCAAAGTAGGCAGCTTCAAACTAATGTTCGTTGCAGAAGTTATGAAGTGATGAAGAAGCTTGGATAGAATAGACCAGTGAGGAGAGTTTCGTCAAACTAAGCTTAGGACTGAAGGCCACATCAAAAAAACGAGTTAGGAACTGGTATTGTCAGCTGTCAAAGTAACCTGCACAGTATCAAAGATCTAGATGTAAAAGTAAATGTTACACTTTAAAATTACAGGCAAGCGACATTCAGCATAAAATATTTCAGTAATTAATCTATTTTTTTAGCAGCTTGTAGCGGCATTTTACAAAAAAAAAAATGACTTTGCAGAAACCTTCTGTCTTCTAAAAGAACATACAACTGTCATTTACCAAGGTCAGTTCATCCCTCTTCCCTGTATTTAGCTAACTCCACCTTCATCCTCTCCTGACGGTGATCAGCACTGCTCCATCAAATCGTCTAGGTAGAAAAACCCTCACACATTTGCACACGAATGTTTTCTGGCTGTTCGCCCTCCATTATGCAAAGTGATTTACATGTTACAGGGCGTTGTTATTGCTTATAACGAATTCTACTATCGGAATATGACTATAACTGATCCATTCAGGTGATTAGAGAAGGTCGTGTAAGAGACAGGAAGTGTTAATGATGAAGTATGATAACGTCATAATGAAGATATACCGAACCAGATTCTTTAAAATGTAGGACAGGGTGTAGAAAAAAAACTAATTTCAGAAGAACTTATTCCTGAGAACGAAGACTTTGCGACGGCACTGATATGTAAAACATTCTCGGTTTTCTTGCCGCGTCAATCCTGGATAAAATCTCAAGCTTTCGACGATGAGATGACGATAGAGGCTATCGTCGAAAGCTTGAGATTTTATCCCTAATTGATGCGGCAAGAAAAGCGAGAATGTTTTACTTACGACTTATGATCAAATCAAATGTTCAAATGTGTGTGAAATCTAATGGGACTTAACTGCTAAGGTCATCAGTCCCTAACCTTACACACTGCTTAATCTGAATTATCCTAAGGACAAACACACACACCCATGCCCGAGGGAGGACTCGAACCTCCGCCGGGACCTGCCGCACAGTCCACGACTGCAGCGCCTCAGACCGCTCGGCTAATCCCGCGCAGCAAGACTTATGCCTTCTACATGTTATTCGTAGACGATTTTTATTTTCAAAAGATGCAACGTATCTTTCAATGGCATACTTTACATGTGCACATACATAAATCTTGTTGAACTTTTTACAGTTACATTTAAGATCAGTGTTTCCGTTTATCTTTCGAAAATGTTCCAAGAGGTCTACTAGACGTTCGTGAAACATCAAGACGATAGTCAAAGTCGTCTTATATATTCAGGAGATGTTCACTATAAATCAAAACTAGTTATGAAATGAAATATAACACTTTAGCAATCAAATACTGATTTACAAGAAGATGTTATTACATCACTGATGAAAGCTGTTGTTGTCAATAAGTGTGTGTGTGTATTCCGTCGATCCGTCGATGTTGTAAATGAGCACAAAAGGAGCAGAACCCTCGAAGACAGTCGGTATCTACAGCAACTGATAAAAAGAAAGAAATCCGCTAATCCTGTATAAACTGAGGCAATGCTAGTGCTTCAGACACCCACGTTTCCCACGTAATCAGTTCACAGACTACTATACGCTGTGAGATTGTAATCTCAGAAGCCCTGTTAATGCGTTCCATTGACTTCGAACCACCGCCTTACGATATTATAGTAGTGCACTACGTATTATAATACCATTTAACAGCAAAGGATATGCGCAATGTTGTACTATGAGTTCTTGTTGAGAGTATCCAACATCGGTTGACACAGAACGAATTAGACGCACAGTTCGATGATCAAAACGCATAACAATGCGACGATTAATGTAGACGTGGTATCATGGTCTCGAGAGAGACTCATGTTCTATACAAGAACATAGTGGGGCCTCGTTGGCCACAGAGGACACGTATTGTCGCGGTAGCTGAGAATACATTCGATCTTTTGTTGGTGTAGTTGCACGTGACCTCATTTTTATGGATGACAACAGCGGTCCCCGCAGACCTTCCCGTATTTGCGAGTCGCTGGAGACGCGTAAGGACACGGCGAGGATGGAGCGGCCTGCGTATTATTGTAGGATGCGAGGGGCGCCCTCTGGAGACGCGTTGCGCAGAGCTGGCCGCCGCCTCTCACCCTTGGAGACCGGAAAATCCATTGATCGACGATTTCGACAAAATTCCTACAGACCTTCTAGAAGGGTTCGCGGTGAACCCGAAACACCTGCAGATCGCGTATTCCTCAGTGGTTGTGGCCACACAGTAAACTGATCTATATCTGCTCTGTACCTAACGGACAAGTATTTTGGGTATACTAACGTATACTTTTAGTTTAACGTTTTTACCAAAATATCTTCAAAATCTCGTGCCTCATTCACTTCAAATTTGTAAACTATAAATGCACATAAATGCACAAACGAACATATGCTACCTTTATATATATCTTTTATATAAGTTCTTCACCGATTTAATTCAATTTACACGATACTCCAATAAGCTTTCAGATGCACATAGGTTATGTACTTCCTTAATACATGTGATACATAAATGCACACACTATACATAAAGGGAAAACATTGTTAGTAAAAAGCCCATAAAGTCGTTGACAGATGGGCCATATGTATATTTTTGAAACAATAATGTACAGATATACTATCAAAACCGACTGCAAGAAAGAAAATGGTGTGCTGTGAAGTTATATGGTTTCCTTTTATTTCTCGCAGTCAGGTTAAACTGACATATCAGGGCATTTAAATCGTTAGATACATTGTTTCTTCCACAAATCTTATTCCTCCTTACATATAATAACTTAAAATAAAAAATGTATCGACAATATTGTGCTGCTTTGTACTCTTTCTTGCAGACAGTTATAAGAGGACAGGGGAATGTTGTATTTATGGTTTATCAACTGATGATGAGAATATTATTATGTAATGTGAATCGTCCGAAACTTCGAATCCTACCCATTCACATATTACGACTATGAGAAATATTGTTGTTGGAGGTACTATCCTCACTGATCCAAATGATGGAGACGCCTTTCCTGTACTCCTTATACTCATGGTCCAAACCGATTTACCCAAATTCCCAATTGAAGTTTCGCTTTCAATAACAATAAACGAGGTTCAAATGGTTCAAATGGCTCTGAGCACTATGGGACTTAACATCTATCGTCATCAGTCCCCTAGAACTTAGAACTACTTAAACCTACCTATTCTAAGGACACCACACAATAAACGAGGTTCAAGGTCAGAGAGAGGAAGAGGATATGAACGGAGAGGGGAATGGGGAGAAAACGGACAGAGAGAGAGGAAAGGAGGAGACAGATAGAGGAGCAGGAGATGGAAAAAGAAAGGAGGAGGGGGTGATGGACCAAGAGAGGGAGAGCGCGAGATGAACAGGGAGAGTAGGCAAGGATATTAGAACGTTTATACAATACCAATACATATTTAGCAATTACGAAATCTTTCCGGGTTCGCCAGTACCTTATATTATTGTTGTTACCCTCTCCATTCACATATGGTGCGTGAGAAGAACATTGTATAGTAATTCCCTGTACGAAAAACAGTTAGTCTAATTTTATCTTCTTTACTACACAGTCTGAAGAAAATCAAACCTCTGTACGAATAGTAGACTAACTATATCTTCATTACTACACAGACTGAAGAGAGACAAACCTACCTTTATAGTGTTGGTAGGCGAAGAAAAAGTTTCTGATAATGTTTTAAATGTTCTCAGTGAACGCGTAGCGTTAGTCAATGCTTTTATAAAAATTCATTGAATGCATGAATGTACGTTCCCCATTTCCTAGTACAATGGGTCTGAGCCGTGGTGCGCCTTTTCTGGCACACCAGCTCTTTGGACGGCTATCGATTACCCGGCTGTACTACGATCTCTGCCGCTGTTGTGATCTGGCGGCGGGTATTTGCGGTCGGGGAGTTGGTAGTGGGACTCGCTACGAGGCGTTAGCACGTGCTTGAGGGGACGAAGGAGCAAAACACGCTGGCTCGGCCAGCAGCGGCGCGGCCGGTCTACCTTTCATGACGGCCGCCTTGCTTTGGTACCTGTTTTCTCGGACAAGACCATTTCCTCGAGACCATCTCGAACAACGCTCTCCATCGAAAGTGTAAGTGGTTTTGGTGCCTTCGTTTCGTGGAACCAGTTGCGTTGTAGCGACTGTCACTTGTTGGTTGGTTGCCCTAATGTTTGTGTTGTTGAAGTAAGAATAGCCGGCAAGGTGTGTCATCGCAAGGAGACCAGCAGTCACTACTTCCTTTAAGGAAATCAGCGTCCCCAAAATATGTAGTAACCGTAAGTTACTGAAGATATTAGGTCATAGTCTAGTTGTAATTTTCTACGTACCAAGCTTACACTATTGCCAGTAAATTACAGACCTATGCAAGGAAGTTAAAGTGCACAAAACCTAGTTTTTGCTGAAGTTGTGCATTTTAATAACGTAATTTTATCTTGAAATTATTTCCATTTCATCTTTGTACACATTGTCAGCCTTAATGATGTGTTCAAATATTCATTGCCTAACTATGAGAGTCTGATGTTTTAGTCGTTTGTTCAAGGCACTTAATGTTTTTTTTTAATTATATTATTATTTATTGATTCGTAACTTATATTAAATGATGTTTTCTTGGTGTTTGCTGTGTTTTCTGCGGTCTGTTTGTGTTCGTTTTTCTGCGAGTTGGGGTGTGTGGAAACGGCGCCACGATCTGCTTCGGTGCACAGAAGCTGTGACGTGTCATCTAATGGGAAGTGACTCCTGGTTGGGCCCCGGCGTTTAGGTGTTGGTTTGGACGGCTGGTCTGCTGCTTCCGGCATTTTAAGTAAGTCACCCTTTAACCAGGGCAGCCTGGCGTCACTGCCCATTTGATAAAAATTTAACATCTATCGTGTATTTTTTTTTAAATTTAATTTGCATGCCAATGAATTATATTAAGTGTAACGTATTGTGGTGGTTGTGTTATTGCTCCAAAGATTTTTATCTGAGCCACCCTTTTAAATTACTTCTGATTTATTGTTCATTAAGTAATTCTCATTTGTTGCTTGCTTGAGAAGGAAGCCATTCGTCATTTTGGAGATTGTTTTAAGACGACCACGTGTTGACTGTACGTTAGCTCTTTTTATAAATGTGGTCTTGAATAAATTATTGATCTACTAGTTGTGTTTAAGGAGTGACATTATAGGGGCCTTGACCTGCCATGCTAATCCCGACTTCCTAAGTCACAGGGTCGATTTCAGACAAACTTGGTGCAAATATCTCTCACTCCCGGAAAGAATCATGGCTGAGTTAAGAACTACCTGCCTCCTGTAAGGGTGAAAAGGGGCTGCCGTAGAAGTATAACTCAGGAAATTCTGGATCAATTTCAACAAGATTTTATATATACCTGACTCATTATTTATGTTATTTGTATAAAAATACTGTGCAGGTAATATACCTCTATCACTCCTAGTATAAGGGGTGAGAAGCTGTATTAAGTAAAAATATTTGATAAAGAAGGATCATAGTGTCGAACCAATAGTTTTCGTGATCACTAGTCTCATTCGTGTCATTCCTGATGACGGTTCACCCCTAGGGGTGGGGGGAGAGGCTAGGGTGGAAATACAGTGACATATCATTATATCATTATGTCTCCGTGATTCTTGCACCAATTTCTACCAAATTTGGGACACGTATTTCTTTTTTTCTGCAAAATAATATCTATGGCAGTAAGACGCACCTTGTAAACCATTGGCTGAGGATTCGGGTGAAAAGGGGTACCACAAAAGCATAACTGAAGAACACCTGAAGAAATTTCAACAAAAATTTGAAAATATGTGACTTATTGTTTGAATAAAAATACTGTGGGAGCAAGATAACATTACTAGCCCTATTGGTGAGTGTAGGTATCAGAAGACTTGATGTAAAAATGTTCGATGACGGCCAGTGGGTGTTTCTTTCCTACATGTAATTGGCTTGAAATGCTTTAAAAGTATACAGTCTGTATCTTAATTGTTTTGCTCAATGTCTCGACTAGTTTTTAGAGTACTGTTTATAAATTGAAATTAAATCTGCTTCCAGATATCGAGACGCTTTTGTTATTTTGTAGGTTGTACTGAGAAATAACTGTTCAGAAAAATATCTGATACGTTGCCCCGTTTACGAGTTAATTAGCAGGCCGTTGCGCCAGCAAATTCAAGCAGCCCGCAAGGAATGGTGACGCCTAACATGGACACGGTGATTATAATTAAAGTTAAACTTGCAAAACGCTGTAGAAATAACACCACAAAATAACAAAAAATGATTTCGAGTCAATGAGAAGTAGAGAGATGAATTACTTACACTATTACGACTGTAAAAAGTATCTGCCGCATATTCACACCCGAAAAATTGAAAAATTATCCTTGAGTTTTTGTATAATTTTTACCAAGGAAGAATTGCAAATTTCTCAGGATTCAGAAGAAAATATTGGATGAAATTCACTGCAGAGCCAGATGAAATATGTGTACAAATACGTGTGAACATATATATGTAATTTTTTTTTCAAGCGGCCAGCGAGATACATTTAGTAACAGTTGTTCTCACAGCGTAGTTGATAGCGCACGAGACTGCTCAACATTTGGCTTGGTTTCGATCCTTACAACCATCCCATGTCCGATTTTTGTATCGCTCTCCTATCTGGTTTTATGACACCAAACGAAGTACAGGGTGATTGTAATTAAACTTTCAAACCGCTGTAGAAATAACACCACTGGTCAACTGGTCAGAATGACGTCAAATTGCAACGGAATATTATAGGACAAGGGGCAAAAGCCGGTCGGAGTGGCCGTGCGGTTCTGGGCGCTACAGTCTGGAGCCGAGCGACCGCTCCGGTCGCAGGTTCGAATCCTGCCTCGGGCATGGATGTGTGTGACGTCCTTAGGTTAGTTCGGTTTAATTAGTTCTAAGTTCTAGGCGACTGATGACCTCAGCAGTTGAGTCGCATAGTGCTCAGAGCCATTTGAACCATTTTTGAACAAGGGCAAAAAGTATGGCAGAAGAAAAATAAATAGTTACAAAGTGTAGCAATAGATGGTGCTGTACGCATCATAATTTGATAGTGGTCGATTATAAATGACAAATGAATCGTACAACAGTGCCTAAGGTGTTCGTCTGACGTTAAACAAACTGTACTACTGAGTGTGCATGGGTGTGCAGGTGTGATACTGTTAGTTACTTAAGCCGATCCACCACGGCAAGGTCATATCAGATGCATAAAAATCATCAATCAAAATCAAATCGGATTATTAATTTCCGTGTTACTGGCGAAAAACATGTTCAATATGCTGTCCATCGTTTTCTGCAACAAGTTGAAATCGAGAAGCAGCATGTTCAACAACTGATTGAAGTGTTTCCGGGGTATTCAGAATGTGCTGCGCAATGCGTGCATTCAGTGCAGCAAAGTTTGCAATCGGAGCACTGAACACAACATCTTTCGGACAGCCCCACGGCCGGAAGTCACACGGATTCAGATCAGGTGATCGGGACGGCCAGGCTGTAGGGAAATGGCGACTGATAATTCTAGCATTTCCGAAATGGCGGTTCAGCAGCTGATTAAATGTATTTTCAATGTGCACAGGTGCGCCATCTTGCAAAAAAATGATCCCACCCACACACACACGCTATTGGAGAGCTGGAATTATGTGGTTGCGCAAAAGAGACTCATAGCGCTTACCAGTGACGGTACAGGTAACAGGGCAGGAAGGACCAGCCTCTTCGAAAAAATGTGGCCCTATGACAAATGATGCCATAAACCCGCACCACACAGTGACCTTTTCGAGATGAAGTAGTACCGGTTGATTTGCGTGTGGATTTTCCGTTTCCCACATTTGACAATTCTGTGAATTGACATATCCTGTCAGATGGAACTGGGCTTCGTCTGTCTACCAAATCTTCCACGGCCAATCATTGTCCACTTCCATGTTAGAAAGAAATTCTAAAGCAAAGATCTCTCTTGCTGGCAGGTCAACAGGAAGCAACTCGTGCACATGGGTAATTTTGAATGGATAGCAAGGATGGATGTTTCGTAGGATTTTAACCACCGTGCTCACGGGTATGTCCAATGTTCGGGCATTTCTCCGTGCACTACACGTTTGCACACCACCACTCGTCTCCTCTTGCACTGCTGTGGCCACTGCTTCCACTGACGTCGAATCAATTCGTTTCCTCCTTCTACCAGGCTGCACACCAAAAGCACCCGTCTTTTCGAATTTCCGAATTATTTTCTCCAGACCCACGGCAATCATCGGACCAACGCATTTTTTCAAACCCTTCAGTGTCCGAAGCTTCTGCAGAGCGACGTGTGACCTGTCGTCATTGTTGTAATACAGCTATACAAGCAGAGCGCGACCCTGCATTGAGACACTAATGGCGAACATCGCAGAAGCAAAAGGAGGAAAAGCCGTGTACCCGACGTGTTTATACCAGCTTCAATGGGTCATGCGCGTGACTGGTGTTTTTATTTTCGTATTCTGACAGATACAGTGCCATCTATTGATCAATTTTCGCACTACTGTTTTCTCTTCTGCCATACGTTTTCTCCTTTTCCAGTAATATTCCGTTGCAATTTGACGTCATTCTGACCAGTGGTGTTATTTCTACAGCGTTTCGAAAGTTTAACTTTAATTATAATCACTACGTACATGCAATTTTGTCGTATGATGACACGATGGAGACCGTGGCTGTTGTTTTGAAGACAAATCATAGCATCTGTGATACTCATGTTTGTAAGCTCTTTGTATGTATCAAAACATGTGGTGCGTGGTTGAAATGATCTCAGCGACAAATCTAAAGTGTACAGTGAGAACTATTTACGTGTGCAACAACGAGGATGCAGCGGGAATGCATTTACATCGGTTGGACGAATGTTATGAAAACAAACACTCGAAACCGACGTTTCACGTAAGTCACATGCAACGAAAATCTGTAACGCAACCATCTGTGTGTGTCGTGTTTATAATTATGTTTTATTTATATTTTAGGACAATTAACCTATAAAAACACACCAAATGTCATAAAGAAAGCGAGTAAACCGTCTGAGGATGAATCACAACGATTCGAAACCGGTAACGTTTTCCTGTGAATAAATAAAGGAACTGAAAGTAAATTTGTGGCTGGTTGCTGTCCTAACACCATCAACATTTGTCACTATGTACATGTTTGGCGACACCATTTCGTGCGGGCCGCTTCAATTTGCTCGCGTAACGACCAGCTAATTAGCTCTGAAACGGCGCAACGTATCGGTTATTTTTCTGAAGAGTTATTTCTCGGTAAACCTACCCCGCAACACTCTTACAATCTTCTCAAGTAGTTTCTGGCTACCCTGTGCATGAGCAGGTGAAGTCGTGGACATGAAGCTGGTTATCTCTAAAGATTCGTCTTCATCAGGAAAGCAATTGACTGTCATAGAAGTAACAGGATCACACAGATACAAGCGATGTACTACCCATTGCAACAAGAAACTACACTGGCGCCAACGATGACGCATCATCTGCTGCGTATTTCTTTTCCGCAACGATGAATAATACGGAACATACTCCTATAGGGTTTCTCGGTATCACGTGTCCGCGTCGACACTTTGCTGGATGCGTAACCCATAACTGCCTTAATGTTTCTGAAAAACTTGCTAATTTCCACAGCCTCATTGATGACTGAGGCACAATAGATTGAGCTGTGGACTAGAAGCCGTTTCTGCTATAACGGTATCTCGTACTTATGCGTTATATGTCTGCACGATTTGTGTCTTCGATGTTTGCTACAGAGATGGAAAGCAGTCCTAATAGACTATCTCAAGTAGTTATTGCTGTACTCACTAAGAATACCGTAAACACCAGGAACTTTGATGACATGATTATCATTTACAGGATGCAACGTCTGAGATTCTCAGACGGTCGAAAGACAATCTTCATCTCATGTCTGTCCTAGATACGTCTACTTTTACTTGAAGTTTCTCCACAAACGGAAGGAACATCGTGTGCTGATCTTCTGCTATTTTACGGGTTTCAGATCATCGCTTTCTGGAAAGTGCTAACTTGATTTCGTATATCTGATAGTCATTATTTCTGTGATCAGGTGACTCCTTGTTGCACACTGTTCAGCGCCGTTATCTTTCGGACAGCTAACCGCAGCTCGTGGTCGTGCGGTAGCGTTCTCGCTTCCCACGCCCGGGTTCCCGGGTTCGATTCCAGGCGGGGTCAGGGATTTTCTCTGCCTCGTGACGACTGGGTGTTGTGTGATGTCCTTATGTTGGTTAGGTTTAAGTAGTTCTAAGTTCTAGGGGACTGATGACCATAGGTGTTAAGTCCCATAGTGCTCAGAGCCATTTGAACCATTTTTTTTTTTTTTTTTTTTTGGACAGGTAGACCGAAACTGTGCCTGTTGAAATACCTGTCCGTGTGGATTTGTTTGCGATACACGGAGTTTAAATGGTTCTGAACACTACGGGACTTAACTTCAGAGGTCATCAGTCCCCTAGAACTTAGAACTACTTAAACCTAACTAACCTAAGGACATCACAGACGTACATGCCCGAGGCAGGATTCGAACCTGCGACCTAGCAGCAGTGCGGTTCCGGACTGAAGCGCCCAGAATCGCTCGGTCACAACTTCCGGCGATACACGGAGTGCCCCGGTCGACCGTCTAACTTGCGCTCAATACGACGACTGCGAAGGATAGCTTTTCTTCCTTCCGCCTTTTCCCGTTAATATTTATGTTGCGATGTATACTCCTTAAATATTCAGTGAACTGCTGCAACGTTCCCATGCCTTGCGCTGAAATCAGAAAAGGCCCTCCTGATTTTTAACTTTAGTGCGAGACGGTGTAGCAACTTTTTGTGGTGCTCGTTTTCCGGAGTAGTGACTGGATTTGTCTTTTTTAAACCTGTGTTATTGTTGCAGAGCGTGAATTAGTCGCACGGAAGTAGTGACAGTTTGAACCCTGTTTTATTGGTCGAAACAAGGCTAGCGACCCTTTTTATTACACTGATTTAAATGTAAAGCACTGCGGGTTCTGGCACCAAACTACGTGTACTAGACGTCATCGTTGAGTCGTCGGATTTCTCCACATCGTCCCCCCTACAAGTAAATCTGCTGAGCAATACTTAGCGTAATTCATCTCGCATACCACACGTTGATTAGAGAGTATGGATTCTGCCTGTAGATGCGGAAGGGACTTCGCATGACGCCACGGAATTAGGTAGGCAGTGCGGGTTCTGGCACCAAACTACGTCAACTATGACGTCATCGTTGATTTCTCCACACCGTCCCCCCTCCCCGTCTCTGACATAGCCCAGTTTCCCTATGTATTAAAAGGGGGAAATTCAGATTTCGGGGGGATATTCAAAAATTTACGGGAAATTCAAAAATAGCAGTGTTTTTCCACCACTCGTATGATGTCGCTGAGGAAGTAGAGCTGTTGCCCTTCTTATAAACTGGCGGAAAATTCATAAAGCCAAGATGGCGTATTATTATGCTGGTGTGAAATTAAGTAGGCTAAGTGTATTCTGGCGCATTAAGTAGGTCACCAGTGATGACATTGATGAGTCATCAGATCACCTACTGCCGCAATCTTAGTATGGTGTCCGAATCCGAGATGGCTGACCAAGCCAAGGTGTTAGGACAAAGGTAATTAACTTGCCTGCTAGGAAGCACCCGGACCGAGCGAGGTGGGGCAGTGGTTAGCACACTGAACTCGCATTCGGGAGGACGACGGTTCAATGCCGCGTCCGGCCATCCTGATTTAGGTTTTCCGTGATTTCCCTAAATCGTTCCAGGCCAATGTCGGGATGGTTCCTTTGAAAGGGCACTGCCGACCTCCTTCCCGTCCTTCCCTAATCCGATGAGACCGATGACCTCGCTGTTTGGTCTCTTCCCCCCAAACAACCGAACAACCCAACAGGAAGCACCCAGCCCTGGAGAGATATGTAAAGCTACTTATAGCAGTCATGTCATTTGTTCTAAGTGTGGAATCCCATACAGCGTGTCCTATGTTAAGCAATCCACCTCTTACGTCACCATTTACACAATTGGCACGCTTAGTTCAAAATGGCCAACACATATCACACAGCATCGTGTTATTTCAATTCAAAAATCTGGACCCCCACATTTTCACCAAGTCCAGTTGTTCTGCGCTTAATCAATCTTCCCCTACTCCTCTGACATAAGAGTTTAAACAATTCTACATCGACGCCACTTACCGTAAGTTCAAAATGGTAAGAAAATTCACGTACCCCAAGTTTAAAATGACAGGAAGTTTGTCAAAACTATAGAGCACTTGTCATAACTTTAAGACTGAGTAACCCACTGATACGTCATGTATGGATATCATTATCACGTATAGTAGGAATAGGATAGGAACAATTGCGCCTTTATTTAAACAAACACGACACTGAGAATGGCTTCTTCCACGAAGTTTAAAATATGTTGATGAATACCACACTAAATAGGTGACGGCGCTATACGTGGCCTTCAAACTGGCGTCCGTAACGGAGATGCGTTCGAAGCAGATAGCTGTTATCGAGTCTCTTTTGGTGAAAACCAGAGCACTGCAAACATTCATAGGCCCTTGAAGAATGTCAGCAGAGACGTGGAAGGGAACAAAAGCGTGGTGACTCGTTGGGCCAGGCGTCTGTTACTATTGCAATAAAGTAACTCAAACTTGTCCGATATCTCGCGTGCCGACCGACCGCACACAGCTGTGATTCCTGCAATGTTGCAAAGTGCGGACATTCTCGTCGGGGGTGACCGACGGATCACGACCAAACACCTCGCAACAGAACTGAATGTCTCTGTTGATAGTACTGACACTGCCTCGATAGCTGAGTGGAGAGCGCGGCCGAATGCTGTGCAAAGGGGCCCGGGTTCGATTCCCGGCTGGGTCGGAGATTTTCTCCACTCAGGGACTGGGTTCATCATCATATCATCCCCATCGACATGCAAGTCGCCGCAGAGGTGTCAACTCAAAAGACTTGCACCAGGCGACCGGTCTACCCGACGTTTCATTTCACTCGTCCACCAGTTGAGGTACTCAAAGGTGTGTGACCACTGGCTTCCTCGCCGCCGCACGGAAGACCATAACGAGCAACTATGAGGAATTGCTAGCACGTTATGAGGCTGATCGTGACAGTTTTCTGCCACACATCATCCCAAAACGTCATTGGAATGTTCTTCCTCATCCATCCTATAGACCGGATCTCGCATCTTTATTGATGCAGCAAAGCGATAGCTCCGACGTCAACCAATGAAGTGGTACCATGCGAGCATACAGGCCCTGCCAAAAAGGTGGCGTAAGGCCGTTGCATTGAACGGTAATTATATTGAAAAATAGGATTTTGTTGCCAAAAGGTTGAGGAATAATATGGTGTATCGTAAGCCTGAATAAAACCAACTTGCTTTCACAAAAAAGGTTTTGCAGTACTTATTCGATGCCCCTCGTAATTATGGTAAGCAGTTGGCACGTGACGTTTTGGTTACAACTATGTATGAAGATAGGCTTCCGCCGAAATAGGTACGATTCATTGATTAGTTTGTCAGATATATGTGAAAGTCTAAGAAAGAAATATACTGAGACAAGGGCAAGTATACTCCGCCATGCACTCCATAATATGTTGCAGATTAAGAATATAGTTGTAAATCTAAGTACGTTCGCCGAAACAAGACATATGCAGATGCGTCTACATATTTTGTAGCCAGAGTTTTCCAACTGTAATTCTTCCAATGGCTCAATTTCTGTACGACAGCACAGTTCCACGTAGCTGTCGCCAACAACCGTGCTTCTCTGAAGATTGTAGCCTTAGCAATTCATCCAGCCACACTTCACTTAAGAGTCTCCCTAAAGAGCGCGTAAACGAAAAATTCATCGCAAGTTGATTGCGATTGCAAAGTGAAAGGGAAATTGGATGACGGACTTCAATTAAGCTATGTTATTTTCTCTGCGAAAAGCGAGAGTAACAGCTTTCCAGCTCTTTTATTAGGGCCGCGCAGCTGCCTTCCAGCACGGCAATCAGCATCGGAATCCTGTGATAGCTTTTACTGCTAACGGTTCGCTCCTCTGAGAATTCCTTCATATAGCGTGAAAACCGATGAACATCGAGCTTTGCCAGTCGTTCGAATCTGCTTTGTTGTAGAGCACAGTTTTCCATGAAGTGTAGAAGAATGCATTTGTATTTCTGTCACAGAAGAGTGAACACATGTACAACTGTTGAAGGTGTAGAGGTAAACAAGTGGCCAATTGAAGCTACCAGGCCATCAGTGAGACGTGGCCGAAGAGTGTAATCGGTGGCGCAGTGCCCACTTAGGTTGGGATCTGGGTTCGTTGTCCGGTCCGACATACAATTTATTTTAATCTGTCATAAATCTTGTGCTGTGCTAAAAATAAGAGAAATGGCACCTTACAATAACATAGAACAATTAGGAGATTTCATTCGCAAAGAATAAATTCTAATTCATTGTCTCCGAGGAAACTCGGAATTTTAGCCAATTTTTTGGCTCAATTCGCATATTGGAAATTTCACTGTCTCCAAACAAAGATCTGAATTGACATCCGCACTTAGGAAGTCAGGCAACCACGGAATATTGCACTTGGACCTGACCACTACGTCAAATAGCGAGTGAAGATAGGCATTAATTTGCGGTCCTGATGCCAAATGTAGACTTAGGGATAAGGGAAGATGTAAGAAATTAGAAAATAATTCAGAGTTATTTCGCAGAAGTTTGGACGACGTTTATAGGCTGGACTAGTTGAATTGACAGCCCGCCCGGTTAGCCGTGCGGTCTAACGCACTGCTTTCCAGGCGGGGCCAGCCCCCGTCACGAATCCGCCCGGCGAATTAGTGTCGAGGCCCGGTGTGCCGGGCGGTCTGTGGATGGTTTTTAGGGTGGTTTTTAGGGTGGTTTTCCGGCGTCCACTGGGGGCCGGATTGCACAATGACGCTGAGTTCGGTGTGAGGTGGAGGTGGGGTGAGTGGGCTGCTGTAGCCTGTTGTGGGGTTGTGAACCACTGAGGGCTATGGCGGGGACGAAGCCTCTCCATCGTTTCTAGGTTCCCATTTCACTACAATACAGTACAGTACTTGAACTGACAGTCGAGAAGTTGAACAATAACAGGACGATCACTGTTAAGAGCATTCATGCATGGTAGTTATTGTAGCATCATTCTTTTAAATTGCAAAAAACGAAATGAAATTTATACGTCCTCGTATGTGTACTGTCTATAGTGATATCGGCCTGCATACGACAGCATGCGTACCAATACGAGTATGTTCCAAGTCGTAGCACATAAAAACGGGATTTTTCAGTGCTCATACCTTGGTTTCCATTGGTGATTAAAAAGTAGGGTCAGTATTCAGCATTTTGGATTGCTCTTGGGCTAGGGACCATTTATACCCAACAGAAGGGTCATCCTAATGTGATTATCCTACAGTACAATGTCGAAGTATGAAAGTTACACACTTCCTCCTGCTTAGGCAAATGGAGCAATTCAGTTGGTTCTTTTTGCATTTGATGTGGTCTGCGGCGGACTTGATGGGTCTTACGGTGGTACCATTAGTTCACTGGCGATTCCTCGGAAAGCCCCACAAAAAGAAGTTTTGTACTACATTTAATCCATCACCAATCGACCAACCCCAGCCGATGATTCTAAGATGGATATGCACAGCAAATGACTGAATTTTTTACGATATTCCTAAGATCCCAATCTCGATCACCTACAAAATTTTCTTGACAACTTTATCCTCTTCCAAGACACAGAGGTTCAAAGTTACACGTCTACACGTAAAATTCGGTATGAGGCGAAATCAGAATATACATAAAAGTAGAAAATTGCTCAAATTTAACATTATACTCTATAGGCATTTATCTAGAAGAGATATCTCTCCGTTTTCAAAAATCTTTATTCGTTATCGAGAAACACCCCCAAAAAATTGTAATTTTCGGATACCAAAATCCAGCCAGGGATTCCGAGACAGCTATGAACAGCAAATGACTACAATTTTTGCGATGTACTCCTGGGATCTCGAACAACCTCGAAAAATTACCTCATACCTTTATCCGTTTCCGAGATGTTGTTGTTGTTGTTGTGGTCTTCAGTCCTGAGACTGGTTTGATGCAGCTCTCCATGCTACTCTATCCTGTGCAAGCTGCTTCATCTCCCAGTAACTACTGCAACCTACATCCTTCTGAATCTGCTTAGTGTATTCATCTCCTGGTCTCCCTCTACGATTTTTACCCTCCACGCCGCCCTCCAATACTAAACTGGTGATCCCTTGATGCCTCAGAACATGTCCTACCAACCGATCCCTTCTTCTGGTCAAGTTGTGCCACAAACTTCTCTTCTCCCCAATCCTATTCAATACTTCCTCATTAGTTATGTGATCTACCCATCTAATCTTCAGCATTCTTCTGTAGCACCACATTTCGAAAGCTTCTATTCTCTTCTTGTCCAAACTATTTACCGTCCATGTTTCACTTCCATACATGGCTACACTCCATACAAATACTTTCAGAAATGACTTCCTGACACTTAAATCTATACTCGATGTTAACAAATTTCTCTTCTTCAGAAACGCTTTCCTTGCCTTTGCCAGTCTACATTTTATATCCTCTCTACTTCGACCATCATCAGTTATTTTGCTCCCCAAATAGCAAAACTCCTTTACTACCTTAAGTGTCTCATTCCCTAATCTAATTCCCTCAGCATCACCCGACTTAATTCGACTGCATTCCATTATCCTTGTTTTGCTTTTGTTGATGTTCATCTTATATCCTCCTTTCAAGACACTGTCCATTCCATTCAACTGTTCTTCCAAGTCCTTTGCTGTCTCTGACAGAATTACAATGTCATCGGCGAACCTCAAAGTTTTTATTTCTTCTCCGTGGATTTTAATACCTACTCCGAATTTTTCTTTTGTTTCCTTTACTGCTTGCTCAATATACAGATTGAATAAAATCGGGGAGAGGCTACAACCCTGTCTTACTCCCTTCCCAACCACTGCTTCCCTTTCATGTCCCTCGACTCTTATAACTGCCATCTGGTTTCTGTACAAATTGTAAATAGCCTTTCGCTCCCTGTATTTTACCCCTGCCACCTTTAGAATTTGAAAGAGAGAATTCCAGTCAACATTGACAAAAGCTTTTTCCAAGTCTACAAATGCTAGAAACGTAGGTTTGCCTTTCCTTAATCTTTCTTCTAAGATAAGTCGTAAGGTCAGTATTGCCTCACGTGTTCCAGTATTTCTACGGAATCCAAACTGATCTTCCCCGAGGTCGGCTTCTACTAGTTTTTCCATTCGCCCGTAAAGAATTCGTGTTAGTATTTTGCAACTGTGGCTCATCAAACTGATTGTTCAGTAATTTTCACATCTGTCAACACCTGCCCTCTTTGGGATTGGAACTATTACACTCTTCTTGAAGTCTGAAGGTATTTCGCCTTTTTCATACATCTTGCTCACCAGATGGTAGAGTTTTGTCAGGACTGGCTCTCCCAAGGCCGTCAGTTGTTCCAATGGAATGTTGTCTACTCCGGGGGCCTTGCTTCGACTCAGGTCTTTCAGTGCTCTGTTAAACTCTTCACGCAGTATCGTGTCTCCCATTTCATCTTCATCTACATCCTCTTCCATTTCCATAATATTGTCCTCAAGTACATCACCCTTGTATAGACCCTCTATATACTCCTTCCACCTTTCTGCTTTCCCTTCTTTGCTTAGAACTGGGTTTCCATCTGAGCTCTTGATATTCATACAAGTGGTTCTCTTATCTCCAAAGGTCTCTTTAATTTTCCTGTAGGCAGTATCTATCTTACCCCTAGTGAGATAAGCCTCTACATCCTTACATTTGTCCTCTAGCCATTCCTGCTTAGCCATTTTGCACTTCCTGTCGATCTCATTTTTGAGACGTTTGTATTCCTTTTTGCCTGCTTCATTTACTGCATTTTTATATTTTCTCCTTTCATCAATTAAATACAATATTTCATCTGTTACCCAAGAATTTCTACTAGCCCTCGTCTTTTTACCTACTTGGTCCTCTGCTGCCTTCACTACTTCATCCCTCAAAGCTACCCATTCGTCTTCTACTGTATTTCTTTCCCCCATTCCTGTTAATGGTCCCTTATGCTCTCCCTAAAATTCTGTACAACCTCTGGTTCTTTCAGTTTATCCAGGTCCCATCTCCTTAAATTCCCACCTTTTGCAGTTTCTTCAGTTTTAATCTACAGGTCATAACCAATAGATTGTGGTCAGAGTCCACATCTGCCCCTGGAAATATCTTACAATTTAGAACCTGGTTCCTAAATCTCTGTCTTACCATTATATAATCTATCTGATACCTTTTAGTATCTCCAGGGTTCTTCCATGTATACAACCTTCTATCATGATTCTTAAACCAAGTGTTAGCTATGATTAAGCTGTGCTCTGTGCAAAATTCTACCAGGCGGCTTCCTCTTTCATTTCTTAGCCCCAATCCATATTCACCTACTATGTTTCCTTCTCTCCCTTTTCCTACACTCGAATTCCAGTCACCCATGACTATTAAATTTTCGTCTCCCTTCACTATCTGAATAATTTCTTTTATTTCATCATACATTTCTTCAATTTCTTCGTCATCTGCAGAGCTAGTTGGCATATAAACTTGTACTACTGTAGTAGGTGTGGGCTTCGTATCTATCTTGGCCACAATAATGCGTTCACTATGCTGTTTGTAGTAGCTTACCCGCATTCCTATTTTCCTATTCATTATTAAACCTACTCCTGCATTACCCCTATTTGACTTTGTGTTTATAAACCTGTAGTCACCTGACCTGAAGTCTTGTTCCTCCTGCCACCGAACTTCACTAATTCCCACTATATCTAACTTTAACCTATCCATTTCCCTTTTTAACTTTTCTAACCTACCTGCCCGATATATATATATATATATATATATATATATATATATATATATATATTATTGTGAAATATGTGAAATATAATGTACATATAAAAGCAAAAGTTCCACAACCGTGAATCCGAACAATTATTCACAAAAGTCAGGACGGGAGGTTGGGAAGGGTTCCCGATGTATTACAGTGCCGTAAATCTGAGTCGTCGAATCCCCTGGCGATTAAAAACAAGAAACAGTATATTGGTATATAAAGTACGATAACGCGGCGTCCGCCACCACTCCCATTGAGCATTAACCGTATATTGCTGATAGATACGAGGGTCGATATCGTTCTTGCCTCCCACTACATAGTGAAGTAAAAGGCCTAAGAGCCGCATAATCGTATTGGGTTTTCTCGGCTGGAATAGGAAGAGTCTGGAAGTAGGATATCAGAACTACTTAGACTACCCGAGCACACCGCCAGGACCGACCCAAACTTCCATACATCGGAGAGTGTCTACGTCCTACACTCGCACAGTTGCTGTGATTCCCGCACCGGAAGAGACTTTCATTATTATCGTCGCTGCCTTGTCTAGACATGACATAGTATCTCCAGAAATGTCATAGTTCATCGTATAATACAGACACTACAAGCACTATTTTTTGCTTTTCCTGGCAATCCACAAGACTAAGAGCAAAGAGTGGATTGATATTGAAATCATAAAGTATTTTACCAGACGCTGTGATATGTAACACTTCCTTTCTTATCCTTCCTTTTCAGTTTAATTGGCCGTAACCTTCAGCTGCTACCGCGCACTGCAGAGCAGGATCAGCACATAAACGTCTGGATTTGTGCTCCAGACATTCCATTCTCTCTTTATATAACAGCAGCCGCCATTCGTTTCTTCCTGTTCTCTATTTTCCTCAGTCGCGAAAAATTGCTCTCCACCGTAGCCGCCTTCCAGGTTCTGGGAGTGGACCGGAGGTACTGACGGATGGAAGTTTCGAGTGGGTACGACAGGCACGCTCGGCTGGCGCTTACGCCACTGCTCTGCTAGCGAATCTGGTGGTCCAGGTTCGATACTCGATCCCGTAGCCTGCATTAACTCGTTAGGAAGTTTCGTTGTATACACACATCGCTTGCAGATAGTAACTTTTATTCTGAAATGCAATATTTAGCGCGGCTAAGAAAATATAGAGTCCACAAATACAGCATGCGAATATAACAAAAAATTCAAAGCAAGGCGATATGTTATATAAACTGCATTGTTATTTCCACGCAATTGCACGTGCTTCACTGGGTGTACGAAATTTTTATGAACACTTAAGGCAAGATGTATGGTCCAGATTGTATACCAGTCAGGTTCCTTTCAGAGTATGTGATACAATGGCTCCATACGTAGCCATCATAGAAAACCACTCGCTTATAGAAAGATCCGTACCCAAAGACAGGAAAGTTGCACAAGTTACACTAATATCCAAGAACGGAAACAGGAGTAATCAGCTGTGCTACAGACCCATATCACTAACATTGATTTGCAGCAAGAAGGAAGGAAGATTGCGTTTAACGTCTCTTCGACGTCGAGGTCATTAGAGACGAATTACAAGCTCCTATTGTGTCAAGGATGGGGAAGGAAATTGGCCGTGGCCTTTCAAAGGAACCATTGAGACATTTGCCTGGAGCGATTTAGGGAAATCACGGAAAACCTAAATGTGGTGGCAGGATGCGGGTTTGAATTGTCGTCCTCCCGAATGCGAGTCCAGTGTACTAACCACTGTGCCACCTCAAACGCTGACTTGCAGTAGGATTTTGGAACATGAACTGTGCTGGAACACTGTGAATTACCTCGAAGAAAGCGATTTATTGACAAATAGCCAACACGGATTCAGACAATGTCGTTGTTGTGAAACACAACTGCTTATTTATTCTAACAAAGTAATGAATACTATCGACAGGGGACGTCAAATTGATCCCAAATTTTTAGACTTCCATAAGGCTTTTGACACCGTTGTTTTCAGGCGACTTGTAATCAAATTACACTGTATCGTCTGAGTTTTGCGATTGCATTCATGATTTCCTGTCAAGAAGGTTACAGTTCGTAATGTTGTTGTTGTTGTGGTCTTCAGTCCTGAGACTGGTTTGATGCAGCTCTCCATGCTACTCTATCCTGTGCAAGCTTCTTCATCTCCCAGTACCTACTGCAACCTACATCCTTCTGAATCTGCTTAGTGTATTGATCTCTTGGTCTCCCTCTACGATTTTTACCCTCCACGCTGCCCTCCAATGCTAAATTTGTGATCCCTCGATGCCTCAGAACATGTCCTACCAACCGATCCCTTCTTCTAGTCAAGTTGTGCCACAAACTTCTCTTCTCCCCAATCCTATTCAATACCTCCTCATTAGTTACGTGATCTACCCACCTTATCTTCAGCATTCTTCTGTAGCACCACATTTCGAAAGCTTCTATTCTCTTCTTGTCCAAACTAGTTATCGTCCATGTCTCACTTCCATACATGGCTACACTCCATACAAATACTTTCAGAAACGACTTCCTGACACCTAAATCTATATTCGATGTTAACAAATTTCTCTTCTTCAGGAACGCTTTCCTTGCCATTGCCAGTCTACATTTTATATCCTCTCTACTTCGACCATCATCGGTTATTTTACTCCCTAAATAGCAAAACTCCTTTACTACTTTAAGTGTCTCATTTCCTAGTCTAATTCCCTCAGCATCACCCGACTTAATTTGACAACATTCCATTATCCTCGTTTTGCTTTTGTTGATGTTCATCTTATATCCTCCTTTCAAGACACTGTCCATTCCGTTCAACTGTTCTTCCAAGTCCTTTGCTGTCTCTGACAGAATTACAATGTCATCGGCGAACCTCAAAGTTTTTACTTCTTCCCCATGAATTTTAATACCTACTCCGAATTTTTCTTTTGTTTCCTTTACTGCTTGCTCAATATACAGATTGAATAACATCGGGGAGAGGCTACAACCCTGTCTCACTCCTTTCCCACAGTTCGTAATAATTGACGGAAAGTCATCGAGGGAAACAGAAATAGTATACGGCGTTCCTCAAAAAAGTGTTATGGTCCCTGTGTTGTTCGTGATCTGCATAAACGATTTACAGACTGTCTGATCAGCTCTCCTAAATTGTTTGCAAATGATACTGTCATTTACCGCCTCGTAAAATTATCAGATGACCAAAACAAATTGCAAAATGGTTTAGGCAAGATATCTGCATGGCGCAAAAAGTAGCAGCTACCTGTAAATAATGAAAAGTGTGGAGTCATTCACATGAGCACTGAAAGGAGTCCACTAAATTTCGGTTACACGATAAATCACACAAATCTAAAGACTGCAAACTTAAGTAAATACTTAGGGATTACAGTTACAACTAAGTTAAATTGGATTGATCACATAGCTAATGTTGTGGGGGAAGCAAACGAAAGACTGTGAGTTAGTGGCAGAGCACTTACAAAATGTCACAGTTCTACTAAAGAGACTGCTTACACTATGCTTGTCCGCCCTGTTATACACTATTGCTGTGCGGTGTGGTATCCACATCGGATTGACGGAGGACATCGTAAAAGTTCAAAGAGCTGGTCGCTTTGCATTATCGCGACATAGGGGAGAGAGTGTCACTGATATGATACACGAACTGGGGTGGCATTCATTAAAAAGAAAAAAAAAAGGTTCAAATGGCTCTGAGCACTATGGGCACTATGCGACTTAAATTCTGACGTCATCAGTCGCCTAGAACTTAGAACTACTTAAACCTAACTAACCTAAGGACATCACACACATCCATGCCCGAAGCAGGATTCGAACCTGTGACCGTAGCGGTCGCTCGGTTCCAGACTGTAGCGCCTAGAACCACACGGCCACTCCGGCCGGCCCGGCATTCATTAAAATAAAGGCGTTTTTTTGCTGGGGCAAGACCTACTCGTAAAACTGCTATCAGTAACATTCTCCTCAGAAAGTGAAAATGAAATCAGAACTCGCACGGAAATATTTAAGGTTCGTTTCTCTCGCACGCTGTTCGAGAGTGAAGCGTGAACGTTCTGCCAGCCACTTAACTGTGATTTGCAGAGTGATCATGTAGATGTAGATGTAGGTGAACAGTTGACATTTCGAAACGACTATTCTTCAAATTATACTTACTGTGTGCAACTTTCAGATAATGGTCAGGGTTGTTTTCTGACTGTTCTACTACCAGGACATGTGTAAGGGAAAACATATGGCCCAGCCACTGATTGGATTCTCACCTGCCGAATGTTAAGGAGCGAAGTAGGGTGAACCACTATGTTCCTTCAAGTAGTCTCTCCCATTTTGTTTCTGAGTGTGGGTCCGACCACTTTTGTGACTATATCGTATTTAGAATATCTACACACTGGGCAAAACTGTGAGATACGAAGTGTGAGTAGTTTTTTAAGAAAGTGTTTCGACACGACACATTGTAGACATTCTCGAGGACACGGTTAAAGCATATGTCGGCTCTTCGTTCCCAGACTTCAATTCTTACAACTGTACGACTCTAACATTTATACGGTGAGAGATAACGAAAATTTGGGAAACAAATGGTAATGCAACAACCCTGTTATCGCATATTGTGATGCAGAACATCGCAGGAGTTGATCAAAATATCTACTGTGTATGGTACAATAAGGCAGCACGGACTGTCTCACGCGCTAGAGAACTTCCAGAGATCGGCATGCATTTACGTCTGCATAAGAGGGCATCATCTTCTGAATGTGCTTTTCCATTTCACCCCCTTCTTCAAACGCTTCACAGCGTGTAACCATCACTTGCATTTACACTCCTGGAAATTGAAATAAGAACACCGTGAATTCATTGTCCCAGGAAGGGGAAACTTTATTGACACATTCCTGGGGTCAGATACATCACATGATCACACTGACAGAACCACAGGCACATAGACACAGGCAACAGAGCATGCACAATGTCGGCACTAGTACAGTGTATATCCACCTTTCGCAGCAATGCAGGCTGCTATTCTCCCATGGAGACGATCGTAGAGATGCTGGATGTAGTCCTGTGGAACGGCTTGCCATGCCATTTCCACCTGGCGCCTCAGTTGGACCAGCGTTCGTGCTGGACGTGCAGACCGCGTGAGACGACGCTTCATCCAGTCCCAAACATGCTCAATGGGGGACAGATCCGGAGATCTTGCTGCCCAGGGTAGTTGACTTACACCTTCTAGAGCACGTTGGGTGGCACGGGATACATGCGGACGTGCATTGTCCTGTTGGAACAGCAAGTTCCCTTGCCGGTCTAGGAATGGTAGAACGATGGGTTCGATGACGGTTTGGATGTACCGTGCACTATTCAGTGTCCCCTCGACGATCACCAGTGGTGTACGGCCAGTGTAGGAGATCGCTCCCCACACCATGATGCCGGGTGTTGGCCCTGTGTGCCTCGTTCGTATGCAGTCGATTGTGGCGCTCACCTGCACGGCGCCAAACACGCATACGACCATCATTGGCACCAAGGCAGAAGCGACTCTCATCGCTGAAGGCGACACGTCTCCATTCGTCCCTCCGTTCACGCCTGTCGCGACACCACTGGAGGCGGGCTGCACGATGTTGGGGCGTGAGTGGAAGACGGCCTAACGGTGTGGGGGACCGTAGCCCAGCTTCATGGAGACGGTTGCGAATGGTCCTCGCCGATACCCCAGGAGCAACAGTGTCCCTAATTTGCTGGGAAGTGGCGGTGCGGTCCCCTACGGCACTGCGTAGGATCCTACGGTCTTGGCGTGCATCCGTGCGTCGCTGCGGTCCGGTCCCAGGTCGACGGGCACGTGCACCTTCCGCCGACCACTGGCGACAACATCGATGTACTGTGGAGACCTCACGCCCCACGTGTTGAGCAATTCGGCGGTACGTCCACCTGGCCTCCCGCATGCCCACTATACGCCCTCGCTCAAAGTCCGTCAACTGCACATACGGTTCACGTCCACGCTGTCGCGGCATGCTACCAGTGTTAAAGACTGCGATGGAGCTCCGTCTGCCACGGCAAACTGGCTGACACTGACGGCGGCGGTGCACAAATGCTGCGCAGCTAGCGCCATTCGACGGCCAACACCGCGGTTCCTGGTGTGTCCGCTGTGCCGTGCGTGTGATCATTGCTTGTACAGCCCTCTCGCAGTGTCCGGAGCAAGTATGGTGGGTCTGACACACCGGTGTCAATGTGTTCTTTTTTCCATTTCCAGGAGTGTATGTTAACCGTGGCAACGGTTCCGTCTTCGTTGTTCTCAAAGCTGAAAAGATCACAGTGCTTTAACCGCTGATGGTAAAATAATCCTCTGCCAAACTGGTGAAATATAAACCTGAACAACATTTACGGAGCAGTGTACATATTAGGAATAAACAACGGATTTCTTAAAAGTAACAGGTTCTGCGTACACAGTAGAAGTAGTAGCCTGCATAATTTTACAGTGAATTTTGCAAAGAGCTGTGTTTCGACTGGTTGCAGGGGACATACCCTGGAACAAACTTCAGATACCTGAATTAAAACATTTCTTGCAGAAATAACGCAAAAGTAAAAGTCCCGACGAGTCTACTCTCAGGAAGAATTTCTTGGATTCTTGCTGTGTTAACATATGAGAAAAAGTCAGCGCTGACATTGCAAATCACCTACATGGATTTCTGCTAATGAACCGACTGATGCTGTAAGCCGTTTCATCACTGATCTAATTGTGACCAGGCTTGGCTCTGAGGCTGCATTTAAGCCCTATTTAATTTACTCCAAGCCTTTGGAGGCAACCAATATTTCAACAATTGCTAGACTCATTAAAAATGGACTTAAGGTACTGTAGTGAGATGGCGTAAAAGAAGGGAGGGCCCTACTGATGTGCGTAGATGCAGCTCCGTACATGTTCAAAGTGGAAAAATCGCTTATGTAAATTATCCAAACGTAGTGCATGTTACATGTACGGCTCATGCATTGCCGCGAGTGGCAGAGACAGTTAGACACCAGTTTCCAAAAGTAAATATACTGGTATCAGCAACGGAAAAGGTTTTCTTGAAATTTCCTTATCCTGTAGAACGCTACAAGCAGCAACTACTTGAGGCACCTCTGTCACCGTAGGCAGTGATAGCAACGTGGGCAACAAGGACTGAAGCTGTGATTTTCAACTGCAGTCACCCTGAAGCTGCGAAGTTAGTGATGAAGAACTTTTCTCCTGATCCTGCAATGTCTGTGAGTGAATCCTCGTCAGCACTCAACAGTTCTAAACTGCTCAGTTCAGTTTCATATACCGCGAGTCACTTCTGCAGGCTTCCCAGCAGTATCAAAAAACTGGAGACTCCATATCTAGCTATCCAAGAGGCTGTGGGAATAATGGAATATGCAGTTCGGAAGGTCAGAGTTGTACAATGTGAAGTGGATGGCCGGCCGCGGTGGTCTAGCGGTTCTAGGCGCTCAGTCCGGAACCGCGCGACTGCTACGGTCGCAGGTTCGAATCCTGCCTCGGGCATGGATGTGTGTGATGTCCTTAGGTTAGTTAGGTTTAAGTAGTTCTAAGTTCTAGGGGACTGATGACCACAGATGTTTAGTCCCATAGTGCTCAGAGCCATTTGAAGTGGATGATGTAGTTTCCAGCAAATTTCAATCTGTGCTGAAAAAGAGCCAAAGCCTTGTTGCCTTGTCTCGCTTATCTAATGGTGTATTTGCAGAACCCCCTATGAATATTATTCCTACCACAATCCCTCTGTATAAATATGCACTTCTTGCGAAAATGAGCGATCTTTCTCTTGTCGGACAGACTACTGCGTACGGCGACAAAACATTTGCAGAAGTATATTATGAATAACTGTGCATCCTTTTTCCAGTGCAACTTAAATACTTGAATAGGAGACACTTCAGTATTTTTAGCAGAAGTGAATTGTTTAAGAATTAACAAAGATATTTGACTTCCTACCTGTGAACCTATATTTTATTGTAAACAAATAAAATTTTGGATTTTACGTATAATTGCTTCAGTATGTATTTGTTTACAATTTCATCAATTTTTGTTACATGTTTATGTTCATATTTCTTAATTTGATATTACATAAAATTCAGGCTCTAATTACAACTGTCGGAGCAGCGTACTTCTTCAGGACTTGACTGGCAACAATCAGTGTCGAATGTCGCCGAATGAATGTCGTATACTTGCCCCTGTGCCTATCTGCCAATTATTGTCAACACAAACCAGGGAGTTTCCCACACAGCTGCTTGCTCCAACATCTATGTTTGTCTGCTAGTTACGGTCGCAGATGGTTTGCGAAGGACCTCCCTAAAAACAAAAAATATGACATTCATTGTTAATTAAATCATTGGCCAAACAATTAAATAGAACAATTATTGTTTATAAATAAACTTCACGTATTCCAGACCACATTTCCGGATATATCAAAAAGCCACCCTGCATACATTCTCTTGATAATGAAAATAGATTCTTTTCCAAGCAGTATGTAGATGTAGAAAGTTCCTGCATTTGGGTGAACTAGGCGTTCTCCAAAGCTTGAGCTCTCTTCATTAAGAGCTCCATACTTAGATACATGCTTATTCGCAAGCAGCTGAAGAACTTCAGAAGACGTATGCACAAAACCAAAGAGCCAAACAGAAAAATGACACATACCTTTTGATAGAGTATCTCTCAAGTTTCGATTCGTAATATGCACCATGGCGTAATTGCTATAGGGAGCAGGTATGTCGGAAGATGTAGACAAATTATCTCCGTATTGTCGCATCTAATTAGTTCAAGCCTTTTAAGGCCTCCACCCTATTTGTAGATTAAATGTTGACCCTGGAATCCTGGACTGTGACAGTACTGGTGAGTTACTTTGCTGCTACGATGCACGGATCATAATAACAAAGTTCTGTTGCGCTACGCCCTAGCCTGGAGCACAGGACGGTCTGGCGCCACTGAAGCAATACGACTTCGTAGGGAGAGGTGTCATCATTGTGGTGGTCCAGCACTATGAAGTAAAGAGACGTTCAAGAGTACTCATTCAGAAAGGTAACCAACAGAAAGAAGCTAGCCGGCATCTCTGTAGGAGAAGTTGGGCAATACTACAGCTCTGGCTAGGCTCCTTCAACAGTTGACTAAACAATAAGAGCAGAACGAATGGAGTTATCGCCACCGTATATTGACGCTTTGCTATTGTGACCTGTTTTCTCTTCCGGGGTGGAGGTACATAAGTGCCAAAATTACGCCTGCCCTGTCAAACACGTACTCGTACTGCTCCACATAACTGCTCTACTCATCACGAGGAAAGGATCACTTTTTAGAGACCCTGTATATGTCTTCCATTGTGACGGGTAAGATTTTAATTTGTGTCGAGGTTGCCTACAATCTTCCTCTGCAATAGTGCAAAAGCATCGCTTCAAACAACACGGTGTCGACACAAGTGAAAAAAGGCCATAGCTCAGAAGTTCA
Organism: Schistocerca cancellata; assembly: GCF_023864275.1. Taxonomy (NCBI): domain Eukaryota; kingdom Metazoa; phylum Arthropoda; class Insecta; order Orthoptera; family Acrididae; genus Schistocerca; species Schistocerca cancellata. Next base: position 476,327,323 of record NC_064627.1, read on the forward strand.
TGCTAGATGTAAGGTAGATTGATTATGTCAGAAAGGCATCAAATTTCACCACATTTCTTCCCAGCGCCACCGTGGCCGTGTCACACTTTGAGAATGTCGTCACAGTCCCTCTGAGCAACATTTCACCCCTGCTTTTGACATCTCTGTGATGGAAGTCAGAACCACGACCCTCAACGTTGAAGTCATGCGGTTTTCTTGTGGGTGGCCAATGAAAATATTTCAGACACACCGCCGCTCAGACTAAACAATAAAATCCCTCAGGAGATAGCATAAAGGGCGTCAATGAAACCACCCTTTCACTTGGGCCGTTGATTTCGACATATTTCACTGTCGAAAATGACAGTTCGCAGTATGATGAGCAACAATTCAGTAATACCCATAAAATATACAGAGATATTTCTTGAAATCATAAATAGTTAGGTACTAGTGACAGGATTTCACATATTACTCGAGTTAGCCGTACGGTCACCGTAAAATACTGTGTGTTTTCTCGTTTTGTACAAAACTAATCTGAATCGAACATTTGTTACTTTTCTCACCTGCTTTTCGCATTCCAATGCGCGACTGCAAACGCAATGCTTGAAATCGCCCCTCTCTCCAGGCTGTGCCGGACTAGTCTGATTCGTGTCAGATCTACAGGGGATCACCGCGCTACCTGTGCCCTCTGGTCTGGCAGAGACGAGTCGGGGAAAGATTCGTTGCGTACTAACTGTACTGATGTCTGTATCCTTATAGTCTGCAGACAGGGAACCCAATGAACAGCTTGCAAAAGTGGATGTCGTCGCGCCTTCCTGGGCAATTCGTGTCAGGGACTATTTAAGTAGATGCAAGCAGGCAATAACGTTTGCTGCATCACAAACTGTGGCGATTTGATTAGATTAGATTACTACTTGTTCCATCGATCATGCATACGGCACTTCGTAATAATGTGGAACGTGTCAGGTTAATAAAAGGTGTCTATACAAGATATTACATTACACAAAATATTACATGACACTTAATATTTTTAATTTTTTTTGGAGGGGGGTGGGGAAATTACCCACTTACTATATTCAAAAATCCATCTAATGAGTAGAAGGAGTTGTCATTCAGAAATTCTTTTAATTTCCTTTTAAATGCTATATGGCTATCTGTCAGACTTTTGATGCTATTAGGTAAGTGACCAAAGACTTTTGTGGCAGCATAATTTACCCCCTTCTGAGCCAAAGTTAGACTTAACCTTGAGTAGTGAAGATCATCCTTTCTCCTACTGTTGTAGCCATGTACACTGCTAGTACTTTTGAATTTGTTCGGATTGTTAATAACAAATTTCGTAAGTGAATATATATATTGTGAGGCTACAGTGAAGATCCCTAGCTCTATAAATGTCTACAGGATGGTCTTGAATGAGCTCCAGCAATTATTCTGATTACACGCTTTTGTGCAATGAACACCCTTTTACTCAATGATGAGTTACCTCAGAATATGATGCCATACGAAAGCAGAGAATGAAAACAGGCTTGGTAAGCTAATTTACTGAGATGTATATTGATAAAATCTGCAATGACCCTAATAGCATAAGTAGCTGAACTCAAACGTTTCAGCAGATCTTCAGTGTGTTTTTTTCAGTTCAAGCCCTCATTAATGCATACACATAAAAACTTTGAATATTCTACCTTAGCTACCGATTTCTGATCGAAGTCTATATTTATTAATAGTGTCATTCCATTTACTGTGTGGAACTGTATATACCGTGTTTAGTCAAAGCTTAATGAGATCCCATTTGCAGAGAACCACTTAATGATTTTCTGAAAAGCATCATTTACAATTTCACCAGTTAATTCTTGTCTGTTGGGTGTGATAGATATACTTGTATCATCGGCAAAAAGTACCGGCTTTGCATCTTCGTGAATATAGAATATATTAAGAACAGCAGAGGACCCAAGACCGAACCTTGCGGCACCCCTTTTTTGATTGTTCCCCAGTTTGAGAAATCACCAGTTTTTTGCATATTGTGTAAACTGCTTATTTCAACTTTCTGCGCTCTTTCAGTTAGGTGTGATTTAAACCATTTGAGCTCTGTCTCATTCATACCACAGTACTTGAGCTTATCTAAAAGTATTTCATGATTTACACAGTCAAAAGCCTTTGAGAGACCACAAAAAAAACCAACAGGTGACTTCCGGTTACTCAGAGCATTTAATATTTCGTTAGTGAAAGTATATATAGCATTTTCAGTTGAAAAACTTTTCTGGAAACCAAACTGATATTTTGTTAAAACTTTATTTTTACAAAGGTGTGAAGCTACTGTACAATACATTACTTTTTCAAGAATTTTGGATAAGGCAGTCAGAAGAAAGATTGAGCGGTAGTTGCTTACATCAGACGTATCCCCTTTTTTATGCAGTGGTTTAACAATGGCATACTTCAGTCTATATGGGAAAATACCCTGCTTTAGAGAGCTATTACATATGTGGCTATGAATCCCACTTATCTCGTGGGAACAAGCTTTTATTATCCTGCTGGAAATGCCATGAATTCCATATAAGCTTTTATTCTTGAGAGAGTTTATTATCTTCCTAATTTCAGAAGGAGAGGTAGGTGGAATTTCAATTGTATCAAATTGTATGGGTAATTCCTCTTCCATTAACTGCCTTGCCTCTTCTTATGAAGATTTAGATCCTATTTTCTCTAAAACATTTAAAAAAATGATTATTCAAAATGTTTTCAACTTCTGGCTTGTTGTTTGTCATGTTTCCATTCGCTTTGATGGTAATGCTTGAAAGGTGGCTACACTGAGCCACAGCGCCAAAAATCGCGCCAGAGAGAGTATTGTTCCGCCGCCTCCACTGGCAGTGCGTGTTGAGAGGTAGTGGCAAGCAGTTCTTGCGGAGAGTTCTTGCCGAGCAGTCGTGGTGGACACTGCTTTTATCGGAAGTTGGAATGAGATGGGTAGTAGTGAGTGTTGTTCCATGTTGTGCAGCTATGTGATGGGAGAGATAGCAGATGTTATTCTAATGGAGATATTGTAATGATCTGAGTGCTTTTCGTCAATATAAATTAAGGTAACTAACTACTGTTATTTATTTTCTTATTATTTGTGTGTCCTGAATAATGCTTCATTACAGGTTCAGTCAACAAAGCATCTGGCTTGTGTTCGTGTATTAGAGTGTAATTTTGGTTTTCTTGCACAATTATAGTATTTCTAATTTTCTTTTATCACGTCAGTATAAATCATATTTAAAAATTCTTGTCTTGTTGAAGAAGAACCGTGCCAGATGTGCGTTGAGTCATACTACCACATACAGAACAGCTACACTTGTGTTTGTTGGCTTCGTAGATTTTATAGTTGCTGGGGACTTAATTAGTTAATTGTGTTAACAGAAATTTTCTTACATTCTTTGTTGACATTCTGTGCAGTCAGATAGCGTAACAATTAGTTGTCAGGGCCAGCCGTTTACGAGACTTGCGTAATCGGACTTACAGCTACTAAAAAAGTTTTGCATTTCATTTATTCATTTTATTAAGCCCCCATGCACGTGGCGACCCTGCCAGGATTCGAACCTGGAATCTTCTGATTGTAAAAATAGTAGACAGTAGTAATTTGTAGCTTAATAGTTGTAGTCTGTATTGCATGTGTAGATTTGGTGATTGTCATTGTTCTATTGTTCGTTAATCGTGTTTGAAGGAAGCATTTCTTGTGATTGATATTGTTGGTGATAAAGTGTCATTGTGTGTAATTTTCATATAGTGACGAGTTTTGTATGTTTTGTAAATGATTACGCGATCAATGAAAAAGGCAAAAATGATGAATAGTGAGAATAACGAAATTGTTGACATGGCGAACTCGCCAACACAGGACAACAGTATGATGGATAATGTAGTGGAAAACAATTTAATAAGTAGGGAAAATAGTCCGGAACCATTTCAAAATTTTTCTCAATCAGAAAATTCACAGAATACGAGATTAACGATAGAGGATTCTGAAGTAGTATCGAACAGAGATAGCCTTTCAGCTATGCAGAAGGAAGTTAGTTTTGTGGGAAATGTTAGGGGCGAAAAGAATTTCGAACAACTTAACACGGAGCAGTTGATGAGTGCAATATTAAATTTGGGATCACAAATGGGAACAATGGCAGCTCGGTTAGACTCACTGGGATCACAAATGGGAACAATGAAATCACAGATGGGAACTTTGCGATCTGAATTTAAAACATATAGGGAAACAATGGAAACACGGTTAGACTCACTTGGATCGCAGTTAGGATCCGAATTAAAAACAGAGATGGGAACTTTGGCAACACGATTAGAAACTGATATGGGAACAATGGAAACACGGCTAGACTCACGAATAGGGACATGTTTCAAAAATATGAAAGATTAATTAAAGAAAGAAAATCGAGAAGAGGTACAACCGATTTTGAATGCTCACAATAATAGATTGGTTGCAGTAGAGATTAGACAAAGGGAACAGGATAGAGAACAGGAAGAAAGAGATCGCGTGATAGTGCAAAATTTTTCAGAGTTAAATTTACAACGTGCACACGATAAGGAGGAAATATTTGAGAGAATCGAGAAATCCGTACCAAATGACAGATTAAATAACCTAACACAACAGTATGAACAGTTAACTACTAAATGCGTTAATACTGAAACGCGAGTCGCGACACTTACGGAAGACGTAAATAAACAGAAAGAACAAATTGGCGACTTAGCGGAAAGAGTTGAGGAGATTGCAGATAAATTGACAAGTCTTAGTTTAAATTGGGACAGAGATTCAGATGACACAGCTCCATTGCCATTTTCAGAAACCGAAGAGTACCAGAGCATAAATAAACATGTTGAAAATCAGGGAAAGTTTAATGAACGCGTTAAAAGGGAAGTGGAGGCGGCGGAACAATACTCTCTCTGGCGCGATTTTTGGCGCTGTGGCTCAGTGTAGCCACCTTTCATAAGTAGTTAGTTACCTTAATTTATATTGACGAAAAGCACTCAGATCATTACAATATCTCCATTAGAATAACATCTGCTATCTCTCCCATCACATAGCTGCACAACATGGAACAACACTCACTACTACCCATCTCATTCCAACTTCCGATAAAAGCAGTGTCCACCACGACTGCTCGGCAAGAACTCTCCGCAAGAACTGCTTGCCACTACCTCTCAACACGCACTGCCAGTGGAGGCGGCGGAACAATACTCTCTCTGGCGCGATTTTTGGCGCTGTGGCTCAGTGTAGCCACCTTAGGAAGGAAGCTAACGACATGACATACCAACACAGTTATTACACTGCATTTTTCGTGAGCAATTGAAAGAGGATGTGACACTTGACACAAGAAATACTCCACATGTTTGCTTCTGTTTGCCATAATTCTTGAAGTGGTGTACACACTGTGAAATATTATGATCATTCACACTCCGTAATCGTACTTAATTACTGAGGGTTATTCGAACTAAGTCTGTTAGAGGTCATGTATGCATTCTTTGTTTATAATTCATAATGAGTAGAAGAATTTGGTCAGATGGATTACACAGAGGTTGTGTGTTGACAGTGTGTCTTCGGATTGTATGGGATGAGGAGGTTTGCATTGGGATTTTATCTGTACTTTTCGAGGAGACTGACTTGAGGAAAGAGTTGTTATGGAAATGAAATGATATTGGTGCTAAGGTTTATATGTCGACGTATTGAAGAGGTGTTATTGAGGTATTGAGATTATATGAAGTTGATTGGAGCTTTGATGGATAAGAAGTAAAGTAAGTGAGGTGCATATTTTTTTTTTTGTTGTTGGTCTATATGGAACAAGGAGGATGAAGATAGCAGACTAGAACACTAAAATGGAAGGAAGATTGTCTACACACACTTTGTTAAATCACTAAGCAGTATGTACTTTTTTTTTTTTGGAGAGAGGAAGCATTGCATATCTTGGCACACTGACAGTTGCTCAGCAACCATACATTTTGATCTGGCTTGGCAAACATTGGTCTTGACATGATGACTATGACGTTGACTTAACAATTATTGACTGTTATACATTGCTGCCACTACTACTTGATACACATGATGAACATGAAATTTGACAGAAGTGGATTCAGACAGTTAACACTATACAATTACACAGCAGTACTTAATGTGGATGAAAGATGAGTGAGTGTGTTTTGTGTGTTTTCCTTTCCTAATCCTACCCACCTATCTCCTAAATATTATTTTATTTGTTTGTAGTGGCTTGCACTGACACCCATAAATATTATAGGTTTACTAATGTTTGTGTATTTGTAATAGTAATATGACAATTATCTGATATCATTTGTGTGTTTGTTATGATTTGTATGTTTAGTGTAAGAGCATTGTAAAAGCATTTGTATGTGCATTCAAACTATTGTTCATGCTTGTACTGTCTAAATAGTGACTGATTATGGACTGTTACTTGTACTTTTTCTACATGATTGGTGCCACTAGGACATGTTTAATTTGTGCTGAGGAACAGTGTGATCAGTGATAGTTGTTTAATGTCATTTGTCGGTGTCTGCACCTACTCAACATTGCTGGATGCCACTGATGGACTGCTTCTACTGCAATGATGTTACTTCTTGCTGTCTGCACCTACTCAACTTTGCTGGGTGCCACTGATGGACTGCATCTATTGAAATAATGTCACTTGTTGGTGTCTGCACCTGTTCAACATTGCTGGGTGCCACTGATGGACTGCTTCTACTGAAATGAAGTCACTTCTTGGTGTAGCACCTGTTCAACATTGCTGGGTGCCATTGATGGACTGCTTCTACTAAAATGATGTCACCTGTTGGATTCTGCACCTGTTCCACAATGCTGGGTGCCACTGATGGAACTGCTTCTACTGAAATGATGTCACCTGTTGGAGTCTGAACCTACTCCACAATGCTGGGTGCCACTGATGAACTGCTTCTACTGAAATGATGTCACCCGTTGGAGTCTGCACCTGTTCCACAATGCTGGGTGCCACTGATGGACTGCTTCTACTGAGATGTCACTTGTTGCTGTCAGCACCTATTCAACAATGCTGGGGGCTACTGCTGGAACTGTGAACTACTTGTTGTGAATATTTGTATTAACTGATTTTTTGTGTATTACTGTTTGTGAAAGTTATAAGACTCTTACCTGCTCATATTCGTCATTGCTGACGTTATCGATTGAATTGTTTAACCACATGATATTTCTGTAAACTATTACGTAAAGTCACATGTATGAAAGAATTTGTATTGCTTAGTGTATTTTATTAGGCTATTGAAAGGTCAGTGCAAAGCCAAAATTTTATCTAGTTATATGATATTTACGTATTAATATGATCTTTTATTTTTGTCTGTATTTTTTTTGACGAATTTGGTGGTATTTTCACCACCAATGCTGGCAAAAATACCATCAAATTCTAGCCCGTGGAGGAAGGGCATATGAAAGGTGGCTACACTGAGCCACAGCGCCAAAAATCGCGCCAGAGAGAGTATTGTTCCGCCGCCTCCACTGGCAGTGCGTGTTGAGAGGTAGTGGCAAGCAGTTCTTGCGGAGAGTTCTTGCCGAGCAGTCGTGGTGGACACTGCTTTTATCGGAAGTTGGAATGAGATGGGTAGTAGTGAGTGTTGTTCCATGTTGTGCAGCTATGTGATGGGAGAGATAGCAGATGTTATTCTAATGGAGATATTGTAATGATCTGAGTGCTTTTCGTCAATATAAATTAAGGTAACTAACTACTGTTATTTATTTTCTTATTATTTGTGTGTCCTGAATAATGCTTCATTACAGGTTCAGTCAACAAAGCATCTGGCTTGTGTTCGTGTATTAGAGTGTAATTTTGGTTTTCTTGCACAATTATAGTATTTCTAATTTTCTTTTATCACGTCAGTATAAATCATATTTAAAAATTCTTGTCTTGTTGAAGAAGAACCGTGCCAGATGTGCGTTGAGTCATACTACCACATACAGAACAGCTACACTTGTGTTTGTTGGCTTCGTAGATTTTATAGTTGCTGGGGACTTAATTAGTTAATTGTGTTAACAGAAATTTTCTTACATTCTTTGTTGACATTCTGTGCAGTCAGATAGCGTAACAATTAGTTGTCAGGGCCAGCCGTTTACGAGACTTGCGTAATCGGACTTACAGCTACTAAAAAAGTTTTGCATTTCATTTATTCATTTTATTAAGCCCCCATGCATGCTGTCATCCTGTACTCTTGGTTGCCCTGTCTCCCTTGTAATAATATTTCAAATTGTTTCGATTTTGTTATCAGAGGTATTAATTTCAGACATGCACCTGTAATGTGATTTGAAACTCAGAAAGATGTCTATGTACTATTACTGCTGTATTTTCTGTAAGCAGATATATATATATATATATATATATATATATATATATATATATATATATATATATATATGTGTGTGTGTGTATATATATATATATATATATATATATATATATATATATATATATATATATATATATATATACTAGTATGACAGATATCTGAGGAACCCAGTATCCAAATGCAGGGTGGTTGCTTTACAATGTCATGTAGTTTTTGCGCAGTCGTCGTCTTGAACCACAGAGGTAGTTACACAGTACGTCCAAAACGTTCCGAGACTGATTTTATTCCTGACGTATAAGCGCCGTAGAGGGTAATAACGGGAGAGGAAGACGGAGATTGGAATACATCCTGCAAATAATTGAGGACTAGGCTGCAATTGCTACTCTCATATGAGAAGCTTGGCACAGGAAAGGAATTCGTGGTGGGCCGAATCAAACTCAAGGAGAAAAAAAAAAAAGAAACGACGTCAGTGCAGTAAATTTGGCACCAGCTTAAAGGGAGTTGAAACGCCCTATCCCGACAATGCTAAATTTAGTGACTTAACTTCCCAGTATTTCAGGAACCACTGTAGCCACTGACATCAAACTTTTACAGGACATTAAACTGTATGTTCTGAGTCTACTGAACTACAATAATTGCATTTCAGCCACTGATGTCGGAAATACAACTTTTTAATTACATGGTTAAAATTTTGTGTACTTTTTGTACGTTATCTTAACTAATTTTAATTATACATAACATTATGTTCATCTTTTTGTTCAGTAGATTCAGGATAAGTATGTTATTACTCCCTGAAAATGTGAATATTCTAAGTGGTTTCTGAGATTTAGGGAAAATGCAACAGAAAATGCAAATTTTCAGGAAAGGCTTCTGCAATTTCAAAAGACTGTAACTTACTTAATACATGCTTAATTTTTTTTTTATTTTTAATCACTCAGAAGCCCCCTGCACCATACTGTATATCATCCTCTTAATGTTTTTCGAAGTTTTTTCTTCTTTTCTTCTTCTGGACTTCTTGGTGGCCAACTGTGCTGCATTCTCTGCTTTACCAATGCGAACCTTGTGCGTCCATTCAAGTTCTCTGATAAATTTTGGAGGACGCAGATCCTTCTGGTCCTGTTACCTGTGCCGGCACCGGGAAGCGCTATGAGTGTCTTTTGCACAACCACGTTATTCCAGCTCTACAACAGCGTGAAAGTGTGGATGGGATCATTTTTATGCAAGATGGCGCACTTCCACACATTGCAATTCCAGTTAAGAAACTGCTGAAGCGCCATTTCGGAAATACTAGAATTATCAGGCGCCATTTCCCTACAGCTTGGTCGTCCGGATCACCTTGTCTTAATCCGTGTGACATCTGGGTGTGGGGCTATCTGAAAGATGTGTTCAGTGTTCCGACTGCAAACTTGGCTGCATTGAAGGTACGCATTGGGCAACACGTTCTGAACGTAACCCCGGAAATCAGTTGTGGAACATGATGTTTGTCGATTTCAACTTCTGCAGAAAATGGTGGACTGCGTATTGACCATGTTTTTCGCCAGTCACACGGAAATTAATAATACGATCTGATTTTGATTCATGCTTTCTATGCGGTTTTTGGCCCCAGGACGATTAAAAAACGATGTGATTGACGCTTTTTATGCGGTTTTTGGACTCAGGACAATCAAAAACCGATGTGATTGATACTTCTTATGCAGTTTACGGCCTCTGGACAAATAAAAATCGATGTGATTGACGCTTTTTATTCGGATTTTGGCCTCAGGAAAATTAAAAACCGATGTGATTGATATTTTCTATGCGGTTTGCGGCCTCAGGACAATTAGAAGTCGATTTTTCCCATCCGATGTGATATGACCTTGCCGTGGTGGATCGGTTTACGTAACTAACAGTATCTAAAACTGAGTACTAGAGTTTGTTTAAATCAAACGTGCACCTTAGGAATTGTTGTATCATTCATTTGTCATTTGTAGTCGATCACTATTAAATTATGATGCTTACAGCGCCATCTTTTTCCCCCTTCTCCGATAATATTCCGTTGCAATTTGACGTCATTCTGACCAGTGGTGTTATTTCTACAGAGATTTCAAAATTTAACTTTAATTATAACCACCCTGTAAATCAGATTTCCTTTAAACAGACGCTGTAACGCCAGTGAGCGTTAGTTACCTTTGAGACTAGACGTGGTGAGTTTATGTTGGCCAAGAACGTCTTTAAGGTAACAAAGATGCCATTATCAACGCCTCATTGAGTTTTAACAAGGTTGTGTACTAGGGTTACGAGAACCTAGATGTTCCTTCTGCAAATTTGAAGAAACAGTCGGCAGGACTGTAGGTGCTGTATATGATTGCTTGCAGCTTTAGTCACGAAGATGAACGGTCGCAAAGAGACCGGACTCTGGTCGCGTGAGGGAAGACCGTAGTGTCCGGCATATGGCTCTGGCGCATGGTAACAGGATCTGCAGCAGCAACTGGAGCGATAATTGGCAACACAGTGATACAATGAACTGTTACAAATAGGTTACTTCAAGGACAACTTCGAGCCAGACACCTTGTAGCGTCCTTTCCACTGATCCCAAACCACCGCCATTTGTGACTTCAATGGTGTCAACCGAGAACTCGTTAGGGGACTGGGTGTACGTCTATTGCATTTTCTGATGAAAGATGGTTCTGCCTCGGTGCCACTGATGGCCTCGTGTTGGTTAGAAGGACGCCACGTGTCTGCGTGCTAGAAACACTGGACCTACACCTGGAATTCTGGTCTGAGGTGATACTTCGAATGACAACAGGAGCACTCTTGTGGTTAACACACGCACCCTGACTACAGATCTGCACGTCAGTATGATCATTCGATCTGTTATGATGCCATTCGTGAACACCATTCCAGAAGGTGTTTTCCAGAAGAATAACGCTCGCCCTCATAGTACTGTTGCACTCCAATATTTTCTACAGAGAACTGACATGTTGCCTTGGCTTGTTCCATCACCAGATGTGTCTACAATCCAGCACATACGGGACATCATCGGGCGGCAACTCAAGCAGCGTCGTCCACCATTGACTGACCCTCCATTGACTGACCAGGTGCCACAGGCATGGAACTCCAACCCGCACCTGGCACCTGCCACCCGTACAACACAATGCATGCACGTTTGCATGCTTGCAGTAGCATTCTGGAAACTACACCGGTTATTTTCAATGGCTTACCTCTTGCCTACATTAACCGGTGATCTTTCAGTGTTAATCACTTAATTATGTTACCCAAACGAGTCCCAGAAATTTTATTTTTTGGAAAGGGACTGCCTTCCCACACCGATCTGAAATTCCTTCCTCTTGTCAACATCCTCTGAAGAGGTCTTTTAGCTCGAATTTTTAACTTTCTGAACTTGATACTGTTATGTCTATACCCAGTTCCAGCAGCCAACTGCCCTTTAAGAAATTAGTACAAATGAGTTACTATCTGAGATTAAATTTATCTCTCTCTCTCTCTCTCTCTCTCTCTCTCTCTCTCTCTCTAAACATACGCTTATTTTATCCACGGTAGGTTTAGAACGCAGTGAATATTTTTGGAAATATCGCTGAAAAAAAGTAAACTTAAACCAGCCACCTTTTTATACTTAAAGATTTAATCAACGTTACTAGTTTCTGGCCTATCATCAGACGACAGCGAGGATATATAAATTTCACATTCTTGTCTCATACACTGAAGCGCCAAAGAAGTTGGTATAGGCATGCGTATCCAAATATAGAGGTACATAAACGGGCAGAATACGGCGCTACGGTCGGCAACGCCTAAATAACACAACAAGCGTCTAGCACTGTTGTTAGATCGGTTATTGCTGCTATAATGCCAGGTTATCAAGATTTAAGTGAGTTTGAACGTATTGTTATAGTCGGCGCACCAACCATGGGACACAGCATGTCCAAGATAGCGATGAAGTGGGGATTTTCCTGTTCTACCGTTTCACGGGTTTACAGTGAATATCAGTAATCCGGTAAAACATCAAATCTTCGACATCGCCTGCAGCCGGAATAAGATCCTGCAAGAACGGAACCAACGACGACTGAAGAGAATCGTTCAACGTGACAGATGTGCGACTGAAGCATTCAACGAAACATCGTCGATATGGGCTTTCGGGGCCTAAGGCCCACTCTTGTACCCTTGAAGACTGCACGACACAAAGCTTTACATCTCGCCTCGGCCTGTCAACACCGACACTGGACTGTTGAAGACTGGAAACATATTGTCTGGTCAGTCGAGACTTGTTCAAATTGTTACTTGTTTAAATACTTCCTCTGGCCACCAAACTCCCCAGACATGACCATTATTGAGCATATCTAAGATGCCTGGCAACTTTCTGTTTAGAGGAGATCTCCACCCCGTTGTACTCTTACGGATTTGTGGACAGAACTGCAGGATTCATGGTGTCAATTCCCTCCAGCAGTACTTAAGACATTAGTCAAAGGCCACGTCGTGTTTAGTCACTTCTGCGTGCTCCTGGGGACCCATACGAAATTAGGCAGGTGTACCAGTTTCTGTGGCTCTTCAGTGTATATTAGCAACTAAGGGGATAAGCCATTTGTTAATATTCCAGCTTTGAAATTTCGTGATATGAACTGTGCAGTCCTATTGCACCACAATTTCTTGAAAATTTTTCTCTCCCTATTTCTTAAAAGCTGCAATATTTATTCATAGTGATCATTTAAAATGATAGCACAAACTTGAGAGCAAACCGAAATACTGTTAATAATATTTTATTCAAAGTTATTTGTTTATAATTAACTCAAATGTAATTTAAATTGTTCTACTATAAATTTATTGAAATCGTGTATGAAATGAAGTAAACTTTTCCAAATTGAATATCAGAATATGCAGGGCAATATGTATCCCATTTTTTGATGTATGTAACTAAAATCATCTCATGACTTTTAATTGTTATTTTGTAAATTTTACATTCAATAGTTATTCGATTGTTTTGTTTTACATGAGAGGAAGTGGCCCTTGAGCCTCGAAGTCGGTCTGCCTTATTGTCTTTAGGAAGCTGTCAGACGTCCCATGTACATTCCGCCTATGTACTTTATAATCAGTCACAATATATGACAAGAAAAGTGTTATACTCTGTGTTTTATTTTAAAAATGAGCACAACAGTAACGCAGAATTCCGAGTTTTTCTGAAGCAACAACCCCCGAGGATATCAAAGTTGAGTCATCATATGGAGCAGCTAAGTTATTATGTGATCTTCCATGAACTGTGGTTGAAATTTTCTAGTTTCACTCGTCTTCGTACTTGTGAATCGTGAAGACCCAAACTATTAAGTTGATCCGACGGTATGATTGAGAATTAACTATTACCACTGTCCAACTATAGTCAGAACTTGAGAAACTGTATATTTTTTCTCACTCAGCGTTAGTGATACTTAAATTGCTTCATTCCTCTCGCATTTAAGGATGGCATTTTATATTGTACATTAATTATTTTTTTGGTACTGCGATTTTTCCGTCAGTGTATTTTAATTTTTTAGAGGAAATCTATGTTGTAATAATGAAGTACTGCAGCTTTTTGTTAGGTGAAACAAGGAACTGAATTTTGCGCTGGGTTCGGAATAACTCCTTCCAGAGGCGGAGAGCAGAAATGTTGGTGAAGTTCGCAAATGTTTCCGTTTTGTCGATTAGAACAACTAAGACAGCATATAAGTGAGACGTTGAGTTGTGTTTATGATGAGACGGCAGGCACCTAACCTCTGATGTGAGATACTGGCGTCGGCCGCGGCTGCCGAGCGGTTCTAGGCGCTTCAGTCCGGAACCGCGCGACTGCTACGGTCGCAGGTTCGAATCCTGCCTGGGGCATGGATGTGTGTGATGTCCTTAGGTTAGTTAGGTTTAAGTAGCTTTAAGTCTAGGGGACTGATGACCTCAGATGTTAAGTCCCATAGTGCTTAGAGCCATTTGAACCATTTTTTTGAGATACTGGCGTGTACGCACAGTAAGAAGCTACGAATTAGAGTGTATGGTAGACACGTAACTTGCCTGTCCGCAACCATCCTAACTGGGCGTATGAAGCAGTGACCTGGTGAAACAGACGGGTGTCGCAGACGTAACGCACGCAAGTACACATAATTAGATCTCTATCCACACTGCTCGTGTCTTGGATTACACCGCAGTAGTGGACGTTCGGTACAGCATGTGATTGCAGGAGCTTCTGTTTCACGTACTGAGAAAATATGCTCCGAAACTTTTGCAGGGGGAGACGTGTACCTGCACATGGCGAAAGTATCTTTTGCACAGTTGAGGTGCTCATCGAAAGTTACACCCAAGTGCTTCGCCGTTTTTTGATACGGTATTTGAATACCGTCGTGAAGAACAGTAATTCGGGACCAATTGATTCCTGATAGCATACTAAAATTACTTGGGATTTATTCGTAGGGAGTTTAAGTTCCAAATTTTTCACTCGTCTGAACACGAAGGACGGATGGTCATTCATCTAGACGATGGCAGTGTTGATATCTTCATGTTGGCGAATTCGCAGACAGAAAGGTTATTATAGCAAAATTTCTGAACACTCACTAGAAGCAGTTACTTCCATAAAATATCGAGGAGCATGCGTATATAGCAGTTTAAAGTGGAACGACCACATAAAATTAATCGGGAGTAAGATAGATGTAAGATATTCGCGAAATGCAGTCCATCAGCAAAGGAAGTAGCTTACAAAACACACTTTCGACCAATATGGGAATGCTGCTCATCAGTCTGGGTTTCTGTGCCAGAAAGGACTGATAGAAGAAAAAGAGAAGATCCAAAGAAGAGCAGCGATTTCGTTACAGGTTCATTTAGTAAGGGCGAAAGCGTCACGGAAATGCTCAGCGAACTCCAATGGCGGACGCTGCGAGAGAGGCGCTCTGCATCACGGTATGGTCTACTGTTAAAGTTCCGAGACCGTTCATTCCTAGAAGAGTCAACCAATATATTGCTTCCTCCTACGTATATTTCGCGAAAAGACCATGAAGATAAAATCAGAGAGATTCGAATCCACACAGTGGCTTCTCAGCAATCGTTCTTCCCGCGAACCATATGCGACTGGAACAAGACATGGGGAAGTGATACTGGTACACAAGGTATTTTCTGCCACACTCCGTAACTTGGCTTGCGGATTATAGATATAGACGTAAATGCAGACGTAGACGTAGAAGCAAAGCTGGAACTCGTTGCCACATAAATGATAGTTACAGGTCAGAACCAACAATGAGAATGGCCCTGGACTCAACCCCGTGGCACGCCTGAGACAACTTGTCTCCAACAAAACTTATTATTTTCATAGACCACACGCTGCTGTCTGTTTCTCAAGTAGCTTTCAAATCAGTACAGCGAGCTGTATGGAAGTTTTAGCTGTCGAATTTTGCTAGTCAGTGTGTCAGAGCTATCGACGTCAAATGCGTTGCTGCAGTGTAGTATTGTTAATATTGCGGCTTCAAGATTTTCTACGGCGTAGTTCAAGTTGTTCATTACCTGAATTAGTGCAGAGTCTGTAGTTTGATATTTGCAAGTACAGGACTTATATTCGTCGTCTAAGCTGAATTTTAGCAAGTATTCAGTTTATCTTGAACAATATGTTCTAGGGTTTTGGATACAGTAAGGAAGAACACTAATTGGTCGGAAATCACAAAATGGTAGTGGGTTTTTCTTTTTAGCGATAGGTCGTGTGATAGTTGTTTTCCGCTGAGTGGGACGTATCCCAGTCACGAAAGAAAAATCGAATATCTATGTCAAGAATGGTCCTAAGTATTTTCGGTCATGGTTATGCTGTTACCGTGGTTGACTATCGCTTCACATAGGATTACCGTTATTAATTTCCTTGTTGTGTCTAATGTAACGTTTATTAGATGGAAAGTGTCTGTATTAGGTATGTTCCCTGTGGGCTGTTGCGAAAGATGGTGGACTGACTGAATCTGAAAAGAAAACTCATTCACATCATCAGCTGAGAGCTGAAAAACAATTTTATATTTTGTATTTACGACAGCACCGCTACGAAATTTCTTCCACACAATCGCGACGCTGATGTTGGCGTTAAGATGTAACAAGAATGCCTAATTTTGTCATTCGGGGCGCATTTTTTACTCCGCTTTGCAGCTTTCTGAATTAGATCATCGTTGATTCTTAACTAAGCTGCCGTAGCCTAAATGCGACCGAACTACGTCACGATACTCGTTCGTGAACTTGTGAGCCTTTCCTTTACTTGAACTAGAGATATACGCTCATTTCACTGGTGTTCAGGTGTTATCAGAGCAGTAAAGTCACAATGGTAGGTAGCGAAACAAAGCTAACATATTATTATTTAACGAGTCATTGCAGACGAAAAACACTCCGCCAACAATACTGATCAATCTCTGAGCGTTCGTGGTTACACATCGGTTGCACACTCTATAACAAATCGATGCAATAAATTTTCATCCTCCCGAGTGATATCCCACATTAAATGCAAAAATGATGTTCCTGATCGACTGCGTGCAGTGAAAGACTTACTGAAAAGGATATAATTTCAAGTCGAAAGAAATCGTCGAATTCTGCCAGAAAAACTGCATTAAAGATTCACATTCTGCACATAATCTGAACTGGAAACATGACTAAGAAGTGAAGAACGCAAAAGACGAAATTCGTTAAGTATTCTGTTGTTCGGATCATGAGGAAAACATAACATCATCAGTGGCGTAAAGAAAGGTTTGCTATTTGCATTCATATTCTTGGCTTTGCTCTTACAATATACTTTATGACTTTAATAGACATAAAAAAGATGTAATGTTAATACTGACTCAAATGTGAGTAAAAAACTTATATATTATAAAAAACACGTTTTGAGTCATTAACTTTTTCTGTTTTTTCTTATTTGTTTTTGTTTTAAAACACGTTTTGAGTCATTAACTTTTTCTGTTTTTTTCTTTTTTGTTTTTGTTATTTCCTTCTTCTCTACAGTAAGTGTCACCGATTCCGTCGCAGAAAAGAACGGGGTACAAGGCTCGGTTTTTGCACTCGAGTTCTGTTTGCATTAAATCTACACAGCGACCTACTTCTTCACGAAATATTCTCATCAGTGTGCATAAGAAATAAGTGCTTTGGAGGAAAGTCAAGATTTTCCATTAAGAGCCCGCATCAGACTAGCCAGCCACAGAATGAAAAGAAACTGTCTTACTTTGCAGTAAAAACTCCCGGAGTCGTTATGTCTTGATCTAAAGTAAATTGTGAGCCAGGAAGTGCTTCCAGCGCGCGCCAGTCGGCCCCCAAAGATTTTATTTCGCCCGAAGTTTCTCCTCGAAACTCTCATTCAATTATTGTCTTCAGTCGGGAAGAAACATTCCCGGCTCTGTGCAGAGACCACTGCACTGTATCACGAAATAAATTATTCTGAAACGAACCAAGTGTCGTAAAGGACATTACACTTTGTCACTGGGAAGGCAACGCCTCGATCCACGTCCACTGGAATTCGTGCAACTATTTAAATGTTGCAAACAGAGATTCAAGCCAGGGTTCTAAACACGACGTGACTACAAGGCTATTCCATTCGTGCAGCGCAGTTACCATTACTTCAGTTCACCTCTCTTGTCACTTCCACTTTTTAGAGGAAGGCCTGGTAGTATCGAAAGTGTATGGCATTGAACAAGAGCTCTTTTTGAAATCCAGCATTACTGACAGCTATGGAGGAGTTAGACCAGTCACGGGATTTTGAATCTAATCGACGGTACGGTTTGGAGTGACAACAAAGTATCTGTTCCTAGTGAGTTTTTGGGTGCACGATCTAAACTTTGGAGTGTTGTATTTTGCTTGCAAGTATGTAATATTACATTTTATTGTATCTTTAGATTGTAGGGTGCAATAACGAGTAGCCCAAGTAATAACAATGGGAATTACAGAGTGGTATGTTCGGGCTGCATCGGGCAAATCAATTTCGGGTTGTACTTAATCAAACAGATAGAGTAAAAACTTTTATTTTGACAGCTCATTTTTTTAGCAGCAAACTGATGGAAAAGCCAGGACATTAACTGGATTAAAATGACATGTAGAGAGCCAGTCCTTGAAATGACTATCGTGGAAGAGAGTTAGTAATAATCAGTTCCAAGAAGCACATTAAGTAATAAAAGTTTACAGGTAAACAAAGAGGTGACCATGAAACCTGTTTCAGAAAATAATAAGTTTTTCCCCGAAAACATTCAGTGCAGGTAACAGATTTTGATAGCCAGTTTACGCCTTTGAGTAAAGAACACTTCTTAAATCTAGTGAATAAATGTGCAGAACAATAAAATACGGCATAATTTCAGGAAAACAAAAAGTAGAGACGGTAAAAGCTTTTGTTGTGATTTTATAAAATGGCCGAGGACATATGAATCTACGACTTTTTAGGGAGCAGTAGATTTCAGCAAGTGACAAGTTGACATATTCTTTGACAGACTGGATGAGTTTACGGACGAGCTCAAGTTTATAATCAGCTACTATCCAATTAAAACTTTTTGCAACAAACAAAACGTGTTTACGCATTGCAGTTTCACATCCGACACAACTCTCCAAAACTTTTAACGACCATAATGCAAATGGTGCAATCAGCAGCCGCGAGGCAGTGTGCATGTAGTGCTTGAGTGTTGTTTAATTGGGCAAGTCCATTGTGTGCTTGAATAGCAACGAGCAACATACGATCATCCATGCAGAATACGCAGGCATGGTGTTTGTGTACAGCTACTGTAATGGCAGTGCCCTTGTGACTGTGACAATACCAGAGACGTTCCTCTCATCGACAAACCCCCAGTGCCAGAGTATTTGCCAGGGTATTTAAAACATTATGTGAATCCAGAACAGTACTCAGTATACACAGGCTATTACCGTCTGCAGTATTTACCTTCCACCTGATGGTGCTGTCGCGCAGCATGTCCTGGCTGCTCTGATAGCCCAACTGCCGCCACCTTTTTTGCTGCTGGGCGATTTCAATGCCCACAACCCTCTATGGGGTGGGACTGTCTCCGATGACCGCGGTCGGGCCGTGGAGCATGTGTTGGCTCAGTTCGACCTTAGCCTCTTGAACACCGGTGCTCCCACGCATTTCAGTGTGGCCCATGGCTCGTTCTCGGCCATCGATCTCTCTATTTGCAGCCCTGGACTTGTCCCATCCCTCCACTGGAGAGTGCATCCTGACCTGTGTGGTAGTGACCATTTTCCCATCTATTTGTCACTGCCCCAGTGTCATTCTTCTGGGCGCCTGCCCCGCTGGGCTCTCCACAGGGCTGACTGGCCGGCTTTTACTTCCGCTGCAACCATTGAGTCTCCCCCACAGGGTGACATTGACGAGGTGGTGCGTGTTTTAACCACGTCCATCATTTCAGCGGCCGAGGCTGCCATCCCCCGTTCTTCTGGCCACCCTCGGAGGAGGGCTGTACCCTGGTGGTCGCCGGAGGTTGCTGAGGCTATTCGCGACCGTCGGCGGGCTCTCCAGCGTCATAGGCGGCACCCGTCTCTTGAGACCCTCATCACCTTTAAGAGGCTCCGTGCTGGGAGAGGTATGTCTCATCCTTGGGCTCCCATGTCTCCCCCTCGCTCATGTGGTCCCGGATCCGGCGTATTTACGGATACCAGACCCCTATGGGTGTCCCTGGGCTCTCCTTGGACGGCGCTGTCTGCACGGACGCTGCCGCCATTGCTGAACGGCTTGCCGCGCACTTTGCTCAGAGCTCTGCGACTGCATCCTATCCCCCCGCCTTTCGCTCTCTAAAGGAGCGAGCCGAGCGGACGCCGTTCTCATTCCACACGCGTCGTTCTGAAACATACAATGCTCCTTTCAGCGAGAGGGAATTCCTCGCTGCCCTCGCCGATTGCCCTGATACAGCACCAGGCCCAGACTGCATCCACGCACAGATGCTGAAGCATCTCTCCAGGGACTGCCAGAGACACATTCTCGCGATATTTAATCGCATTTGGAGCGAAGGCGTGTTCCCGTCGCAATGGCGAGAGGGTGTTATTGTCCCCATCTTGAAGCCCGGTGCGGACCCACTGGCGGTGGACAGCTATCGTCCCATTACCCTCACCAACGTTTTGTGCAAATTGCTCGAACGTATGGTGGGGCGGCGTTTGTGTTGGGTCCTTGAGTCGCGCGGTCTCCTCGCTCCAACCCAGGGTGGCTTCCGTCGGGGCAGGTCTGTCACGGACAATTTGGTGCGGCTGGAATTTGCAGTCCGTACGGCCTTTGCCCGACGTCAGCATCTCGTTGCTGTATTTTTCGATCTGCGGAAGGCGTATGACACCACATGGCGGCATCACATCCTCGCCACGTTGCATGAGTGGGGTCTTCGTGGTCGGCTCCCGGCTTTTCTTCAAACCTTTTTATTGCGCCGCTCTTTCCGGGTGCAAGTCGGTGCCGCCTCTAGTTCATCTTATATACAGGAAAATGGGGTCCCGCAGGGCTCGGTGTTGAGCGTCTCCTTATTTCTAGTGGCCATTAATGGTCTGGCTGCAGCCGTGGGGTCGTCGGTGTCTCCTTCTTTGTATGCCGACGACTTCTGCATCTCATTTAGCTCCACGACTACGGGAGTCGCCGAACGCAGGCTGCAAGTCGCCGTTCGCAAGGCAGCATCATGGACTCTGACTCATGGTTTTCAGTTCTCTGCAGCCAAGACTCGAGTTATGCACTTCTGCAGGCGTCGGATGGTCCACCCTCATCCTGAACTTTACCTCGACGGCCACCTGCTTGAAGTGGTGGACACTTGCCGCTTCTTGGGACTCGTGTTTGATGCCCGGCTCACATGGGTTCCTCATATTACTCAGCTGAAGCAAAAATGCTGGCGGCACCTCAACGCCCTCCGCTGCCTTAGCCATACGTCTTGGGGTGCAGATCGCTGCACGCTGCTGCGATTGTACAGAGCCCTTGTGCAGTCCCGGCTTGATTATGGGAGCCCGGCCTATGGGTCTGCATCACCCTCAGTGTTGAAGTTGTTAGACCCCATACACCACTGTGGGGTTCGGCTTGCAACTGGCGCTTTTCGTACCAGCCCCGTGGATAGTCTACTGGTGGAGGCCGGGGTTCCCCCGCTGCGGATTCACCGCCATCGACTGCTCGCCGACTATGCTGTCCACGTGCATTGCTCGCCAGGCCATCCCAGTCGTCGCCTGCTTTTCCCTGCCATGGTCCTCCATCTGCCCGAACAGCGACCTAGGTCTGGGCTTTCCGTAGCTGTCCGTGTCCAGTCCCTGCTGTCAGAACTGGGGTCGTTCCCTCTCCTGCCTCCCTTCCGGGTCCGTACACCTACGCCTCCCTGGTGTTTCTCCCGGCCGTCCGTCCGTCTGGATTTGGCACAGGGACCTAAGGACTCGGTTCCGCCTGTGGCCCTCCGTCGCCGTTTTCTTGCGCTCCTCGAATCATTTCCGGGCTGTGAGCCTGTCTACACTGATGGTTCCCTGGTTGATGGTCGCACTGCCTACGCTTTTGCTCACGCTGCCCATGTTGAGCAACGCTCCTTGCCGGCTGGCTGCAGTATTTTTACTGCAGAGCTGGTGGCCATCTTGCGCGCTCTTGAGCATATGCGTTTCTGCTCAGGTAGGTCCGTCGTCATCTGCAGTGACTCCCTGAGCAGCCTTCAGGCCATCGACCGCTGCTATCCCTCTTCTCCTCTGGTGTCCTCTATTCAGGAGTCTGTTTCCGCCATTGCCCGCTCTGGTCGTTCAGTGGTCTTGGTTTGGACGCCAGGTCACGTTGGCATCCCGGGGAACGAACGTGTTGACAGGCTGGCCAAAGGGGCGATCGACGCCCTAGCTTTGGAGATCGGCCTCACAGCTCGCGACCTGCAGCTGGTGTTGCGCTGTAAGGTGCTTGGGGTGTGGTCTGTTGAGTGGCATGGCATGACAGCCCAGAATAAACTGCAGGCTGTCAAGGAGACGACCGATGTGTGGCGCTCCTCCCTGCGGTCTTCTCGCAGGGACTCTGTCATCCTGTGTCGGCTCCGCATCGGCCATACATACCTGACGCACGGCCATCTTTTACGTCAGGAGGATCCCCCCCTGTGTCGGTGTGGGTCCCGGCTGACGGTCGCCCACGTTTTATTGGAGTGTCCCCGACTGCGCACCCTTCGGCAGTCTTTTAATCTCCCGGGCACCTTGCCTTTGATTTTATGCGACGATGCCTCCATGGCTGACAGTGTTTTACATTTTATCCGTGCTAGTCCTTTTTATGGATCCATTTAGGGGGGTCCTGCACTTTTCCGTTTCTGTGTCTTTTGTCCTCACGTCTCTCCATATTTGTTGCTGTTTTGGTGTCTCACCGGATGGTTGACTCTTTCCCTTTTTTGTTGTCGTGGTCAGTCAACCAGTCTCCGGCCATCTTCTTTTTTTTCTGTTTCTTTCTGTCTGGTGTTCATCTGTCCTCTTCGTGTCTGTCGTATTCGTTACCGCATTTGTGTTCTTTTAGGGCCTGGGGGGAGTATCCTTCCCCTAGGGGTTTTATCTGCTCCGCGCCTTAATGTCTCGCCTGTTTTTGGAATGGGGGACTGATGACCTTAGCTGTTTAGTCCCCCTTAAACATCCTAACAACCACCAACAACCACCATCACAACGTAAGACTGTCCAGTCAATTGAGGAAAGGGAAGACATTATTGCAGTGGCACAACAGTACACGGCGCATTAGCAGTCAGTTCGATATTCCACACACGCGAATGTGAGTACATTACATTCTGAGGGCTTATACCCATTCTATGTGAAGTCTGTACAACATCTGCATCCAGGTGACTCAATAAGCAGACAAGAATTTTGTAAATGGTTGTCTGTACACAGAGACGTCTTGCAATACACTTCATTTACAGATAAGGCTACATTTACGCACTATGGTATCATGAACACCCACAAATTACATTAAATTACTATGGAGAATCCACATGATACTGGTGAAATAAGATTATAAGTTAGGTTCTCATTGAACGTCTGAAGTGGTATGATTGATGACCTAGTGATACAGCCTCTCTTCCTGCTAAATCGCATGACAGCCACAGCATACGCACATTTCCTGATAGAAAACCTACCTGCACTTTTGGAAGATGCTACATTACAGCAACTGCAGTAAATGTACTGCAACGTGATAGATCATCGATTTACTGTACCAGGCAGGTATCCCAGTATCTGAATAACACATCCCTTCAACAGTGGATTGGCCGTGACACACCCTTTAACTGGCCTGCCACATCACGCGACCTATTCCCATTATGGTTCTGTTTATGGGGCTCTTTAGAGGGGGATGTGTATGCTATGAAGGTGGAAATGTGAAAAACTTGTCGCTAGCATCGCCGATGCAGTTGTCCACCAGCAGGCTTGCGGTTCTTTCATTATGTTAGTTTGTCCGTGGCACACATGGAGTCCCGAACTACTGCTGCCCGTTCTTCCTTCCTGGGCTGCATTTCCTTCCCCATGCCACTGGCTCCCTGTCCTCATTCCTTCCCTTCTCCCCCTCCTTCCCCCTCTCTCTACATTCTTACTTATGTCGATTTGGTAATCCATCTGTTTTTTTGTGTTCCTTCCAGTCTTTGTTGTCCTTGCCTTTTCCTTCTCATCCTTCCTTTTGACCTTTTAGGTCTTCCTTTGCGGTTTGACCTCCACTTCTAAATTTTCTCTCAATAATGTGAGCAATTTTGGGAAGAACTTACTCTGTATAGCATCTAAAGTGTGGATTCCTCTCTCCCCTCCTTCTCCTCTTCCTTCCCTGCTGTCAACCCTCTGCCCCCGACCCACTAGGTCACCAGCACGTGTAGCCAGTCTGTGTGGTGGGGATGTATGCACCCAGCTGGCTGAGCCCCCTGACAACACAGGGGTCAGACTTCTGATACCTGAGCTGTTGTCTTCTTATGGAGGCCTAGAAGTGGTTGCCTATTCTGGAGCATGGGAAGCAATGGCTGCTGTACCAGACAGACCTTGCTTTGGCTGGGTTGTACCCAGGGGGATAGCTCCTGATGGGAGTGGGTGGTGTCTGGGCAGATGCTTTACATATGAAACATTAAGCACCGCTGGCCGTCCCTTCACTTGGTAATGTATCATTTAATGCCGCTTCTTATGACGCTGCGCCCTTCCCTTCACTGGCTATGCCCTGGGAGGAGGGCAAGTTTTATTGTCTTTCTCCACTATCTAGTCGGCACTAGGACTGACACTTGGTGACCTCTGTGGAATATCAGCTCCAGCGTGCCATCCAGCGCGCTTCCATGTGTACACTCCGTCCTCTTGAGTCAAGAGTGATGCATTTTTGTCGCTGTGCTACAGCCCATCGTGATCTGGAGCTCTACCTCGATACCTAGCACCTGATTGTGGTGCCCCAGCTCCGTTTCTTAGGTCTTCTATTAGACAACAAGCTTACTTGGTTTCTCCATATCCGCCTTCTGAAGATTAACTGCCATCATAAACTCAATGTCCTTCACTTTCTTGTCCACACCTCTTGGGGAGCAGATTGTTCGACCCTTCTCTGCCTACATTCGACGTCAGTCTTGATTTGGACTATGGTTGTCAGGTTTATGGATCAGCTTCCCCTTCCATGCTGCTCCTCTTTGAATTGGTTCACCTCCCACCTTAGCAGATGACCCTTGCATGGTTACTTCTGTCCTGAGTTTCCTTCATGAAAGTAGTTTACCTTTCGCAGAAGTCCTGTCGATGGGCTTCTTGTTGATGCTGGGATCCCTTCCCTTTTGATTCACCAGTACCAGCACCTGGTTTCCTATGCCATCACTATCCAGCTTCCCCTGGTCACCCCTCCTATTCTATTCTTTATGTCACCCAGCCACTGCCCTCTCTCAGTTAGGTTTACTGGATGCACTCAGCCTCGTTTCTCTCTGCTGCTATTTCCATTACCCCTGAATGTCCTCTTCCCCACGTTCTCTGCCAACTCCCCCTCCCCCTCCCCCCTTAGTTAGTTCTTTGGAGGCACCTTGTCACTGACTGCACGGCCCCTCCCACTGGAGATTCGAGTCCCTTGGGCATGTGCGTATTTGTTGTTATTAGCATAGGTTAGTTTACGTTAGTTTAAGTAGTGTGTAAGTCTAAGGACACATTTCAACATTTTTTGAGTTCTTTGGATCCAGATTTGGATGGATCACTTCCAAGGACCTAAACCCTCCCTTGTTTGTTCTGCCCATTCTTATGGGAGTTTCAGGGTGCCACTGTTGCCACTGATGGCTCTAAATCTGACAATCACTTGGGATACGCTTTCACACCTTCTGTTATCACGGAACACCATCTCTTGCCTGCCGTGTGTGTTGTGTTGACTGTGGAAATGATGGCCATCTATTGGGCCATCAGCTTTATGAAACAGTCCTCCCTTACCCGTTTTGTTATGTATGTATGCAATGAGTGACCTTGAGGCTATGGTTCAGTGTTTTTCCGACCACCCCTTGGTCTCTGCCATCCACGACTTTCTCGCCGATCTTGGCGATGCTGCTTGTTTAGTTGATTTCCTTGACGTTTCTGGCCACATGGGTATCCTGGATAATGAACTTTCTGAACGTCTGGATTGGGAGGGGGAGGGGGAAGCCACCTAACCCCCATTCTCCATGATTCCATGATCCCTCTGAGGACGGATCTACAGCCTTACATAAAATCCCTTTTTACCCAATTGTGGGCCGACTCTTGGGAGGCTATCTCCTGTCTAATCTAATAAACTTCATACAATCAAAGAGACTCCCACCACATGCGGTCTTCCCTCTGCTTCTCCTGACGGGGATCTACCACTCTCTGCCGTCTTTGTATTGGCCATACTGGGTTGACCCATGATCTTTAATTTCTCAATGAGCTGCCCCACCTTTGCTAGAAGCAGTGATCCATATTTTGCTGGACTGCCCACTCGTTTTGGCCCTTCACACTAAATATGCTGTCCTACCTTCCTTGTGCCAGGTGTTAGCGGACAACCCTTGCATTATTATGTCTTTCTTCGGTTTTCTTCATGCAACTGGTTTGTCCTATCAGTTTTAAATACTTGAAATTCCCTTTAGAATTGGAGTCTATAGGTTTGCGTTGGCGTTGGCGATTGTTATGGAGACCTTGGCCTTGCTTCCACACTGACCTGGCTCTTCCCCCCTTTTTCACAACGTTTTGTCTGGTCTTCCGTGACATTTTGTTTCCCTTTTTCTTGTGTCTTCTTTCCCTAGTGTTGCCCCTGTTGTATCGTACAGATATCAGGACAGGTCGGTGGATGTGCTGGGGCCCCAACGCGCTTAGCATTTCTATGGTGGCCCTGCTCTCGCCATTCCCCCCTCCTTATCCCCCCCCACCCTCCTCTTCTTTGCTCTTTCTACTGCACTGACGTCCCTTTTACCTCTTTGTTTGCCCATTTTCCCTTCGACTGGACTGCACTGTTTGTGTTGTTCTAC
Source organism: Schistocerca cancellata (assembly GCF_023864275.1). Lineage (NCBI taxonomy): Eukaryota > Metazoa > Arthropoda > Insecta > Orthoptera > Acrididae > Schistocerca > Schistocerca cancellata. The sequence continues at coordinate 476,353,992 of NC_064627.1, forward strand.
CCATGGTTTCTGCCACCTTAGGTCGTGGAACTGTCTGGTTCTCTCCCTCCAGTCATCCAACCAACCAACCAGCCAACACTTCTGCCCGTAGTAAAGACCGCTGGGATGGTGTTCGATATGCAACACAAAGTATCTTTCAGTGAGTTGACAAGTGCATTGGGATGGGTAGGGTACTTATTGGACACTTCTTCTAGGATGGCTCAGTCGTCTGTCCCACCATTATTCTGTCCACCACAGTGCCTACACAATATTTCGGTAAATAATATTCACACTTGTAGTCATATTCATTCATGCAAGTGTGTAAGCTTCAAGCCACTCCAGTTCTGTAATGATCGAAAATCGGACACGTGTTCATTGGAAATAATCGGTTTATTTTCACATGTAGAGTTACCTCGCAAATTATGTGACATTCTTTTTGAATCGCCCTGTATAACTGTTTAGTTACACACCGTCACGTTATACGCTACAAGTTGGAGCCTTCTAGCGGCAGAAGGTTTCAACTTGCGTCAGTGAAGTGGGACACTTGATGGAATAATATTCATGATATGTAATACCTAAACCAGAATTGAGAACAGAATAAAAAGTTTGGAGGCATTACTTTTCAGGACGCCCTCGTGCTACAGCCACCTATGTATCGTCTCCGAAGGGACCACGAAAACAAGGTTAGACTAATTACAGTGAACACAAAGGTAATTCAAATGCTTAAATTTCCGCCCACTATACGTGAATGTAACGGGAAGACATCCTAAAACATGATATAATGGGAAGTACCGTCTGTGCCCATTTGACTGTGGTTTCCAGTGTGTGGATGTAGATGTAGAAAATTATACAAAGATTCTTCGAAATATGTTTATCCAGAGATTAGATCCTTGTCAGTGCAGCGCACGGACATGCATATCGTTGATCCTCCAAACAATAATAAACATAGCATAACTCTGAAGTTGACTAATAATCAGAAATATGTCGGAAAATTAAGAAGCTGCGTAGGTGCATTCCCAATGACTATTTTAGGCAGTGAAATGATCTAATTTACTGTTCATGTAGACAACTACATGTTTATGCACTTTTAACCTCTTCGTTCCCTCGGTCCACACATGGTGACCGTCGTTCCTTCTTTTCTCCTCTTAAGTAGTTACAGTTTGCCGCTTATAGACCGATGGTCCAATAGTGTGGACCTCCTAGTTCTTAGTTTTAAAGACAGGGTGCAGGGCCGGCCGCGGTGGTCTAGCGGTTCTAGGCGCTCAGTCCGGAACCGCGAGACTGCTACGCTCGCAGGTTCGAATCCTGCCTCGGGCATGGATGTGTGTGATGTCCTTAGGTTAGTTAGGTTTAAGTAGTTCTAAGTTCTAGGGGACTGATGACCACAGATGTTAAGTCCCATAGTGCTCAGAGCCATTTGAACCATTTGAACAGGGTGCAGGACCTTGCAAGGTATGATTCGTGTGTTAGTTTACAGTTGGTCGTAGGGAGATAATTTTTACTTCTGCATATAAAAAGGTATATAAATAATTATTGTGCCTAAATGTTAGACCGAGAATCTGTATTATCTCTTCCTACATTTTCCTAACTCTTCTAGATGTTGTGAGTTCAGATTTGTATAAATTTTGTTCGGTACTAAGAAATAACCCATTCTCCGAGTCCTCGAACGTGAACCAGAGATCAAAATGCACATTTGCTAATTTCATTTTTGTCTTCGGCAATGGAATACTGTTATTTTGACACTCTACAGCAAAACATCAAATATTTACTGATGAGCAGTTAGAAGCTCTTTTTAGTAACAGCAAAGCGAAAGATCTGATTGGGAAGATGATGAATTCTCGTTTCTGATTGAAGGTTCTCATGCTGAGCCTGATGAAACTGTCTAGTAAACAATAAGAACGTTAAGGGTTTGTGTCAGTAGTTAGGAGAAGAGGACGTCTTTGTGCAGTGAATACCTCTGACGGTGAACATGTAGATGATGTAGAAAGTGTGAATAAGAAGCCAAGAATAGCTGTGCTGCAACCATTTGCAGGAATTAAGTTTTAAACTGTAGGCCAACTACCAAAATTTGTTGAGTCAAGGAATCCCTCAAAATGCAGGATACCTGGCTGCAATTCCAAGATAAGAGACATGTGCATCAAATGTGGACAGTATTTATGTATTGTGAAAAAGAAATGTTTTGAAGCTTATCATAAAACTACCGTAAAGACTTCTTCACTTAGTACCAAATTATTACTATCCAAGAATTGTTGTATAACAGTCATTTTCTCGCATTTGTGAAGCTGTTTTAGGGCATCAACAAAAACCTCTGTTGAAAGTTATATACCGCTGTCGGAGATTTGATGCTTTACCGGATTCCTGATGTTCACGGCGCACTTGTGAATTGTTCGTACGGGAGAATCCCAACTTCATTCCAACCTCGGAGATGCTGTGTCTCATGGCTCGTACACCAACTACAACTACACTTTCAAACTCACTTAAATCTCGATAACCTGACATTGTAGCAGCAGTAACCGATCTAACTGGCCAGACACTTGTCTTGTATAGGCGTTGCCGACCGCAGTGCCATATTCCGCCTGTTTACATATCTCCGTATTTGCATACGCATTCCTATACGCTTCTTTGGCGCTTCAGTGTATGTATTGCTCAATAAAATGTTTTTGTTGAAACTGAGGAAAAGGAAATCCAAAGCAAGAGAGAGTTGAAATCCTCATTTTCGGACCTCCATTTGTGCCTTAGTGAATTATCAAAAAAACATTTCACTTGCATTTTGTCGTGTTTTTTTACTAGATTACTGGAAAATATGAAAAGAAATATTTCCTGCAATTTTTTTAATCTCAGCAGTGAAGGGGTTATATTAAAAGTGAGAGAAGTAAACTATATCCCGGCGTGACAACGCTGACCCTACTTAGACTAAGAGAAAAATGATTTCTAGTGTTAAACGTCGGGTGATAAACATGTGGGAGGAAGACTTATAGCAACTTACGCACTTAACATCAAATTGCTTTAGTTTACCGTCTCTTGCAAGCTATTTTTCATCTTCCATTATCATTGTGTCTCCCCAGTATTTGCTGATTAGCATGTTATTATTCCTCAATCTATTTTGTCTTCTGTTCCCTCTGACACCATAAGACCGAGTAACGTTACACTCCGGTATTTGAACGTAGTGCTAACAGCAAACTGGATTAGAGACTGAAACAGCGCTTCGAAATCCTACCTACTGTAACGAAGGAAACAGGAATTCTCAGCCTCTGACAACTGCAGGGCAAACACCAATAGCCACTCAATGAACACTAACATTGCTACGTGCTTTTTTCCTTATTGGTCGCCCACACTGATGTTAGAGACATAGCAGTTGATAGGCTGAAATAACCAGCAAATCCGGTCTCTTAGAAACCACTCCGTCTTTCGCGTGAAGTGTGCTAGGGAGCAACAGAAAATTCAAATAATAATAATAAACGGACGGGCTTTGATGGCCGTTCCTAACAATCACGAATTGACAGCGCCTCATCATTCGGTAACTCTGTTGTAGGTCAAAGCAAAACATGATCATGTTTTTCCTAACATCACGACTTTCGTTGCCTTAACACTGTTTCTGACACCAAATCATTAAATATGCTTCATTCGCATATCTCTAGCATGAAATTAATGCAAGATACATTAAAATAATCAGCCTTTAATCTCGGGGCCGCTGAGAAAAGACAGGTTAACGACTGAATGCAATACACACTCGATTATTAGGCCTCTTCATAATAATGTGCTGGATCCTGTGTGTAACAAATTGTACAATAGCAAAAAGTCAAGTAATTATTCACCCTGGCAGTAGGTAGATCTAAAATAATTACAAAAGTTCTAAACAGATACCACATTTAACTTCTTTAAGCTAGAGAAAATTATAATTTAACGACAACTTACACAGCATGTCTTCTCGCAACAGACTACTCGAGGAAGACAAAGAAGAGTGAAATACATCGCGCTCTGCCTTACCGCAGTGGATACACCGGTTCCCCTCAAATCACCGAAGTTAAGCGCTCCCGGGCGTGTGCGGCACTTGCATGGGTGACCATCTAGGCCGCCATGCGCTGTTGTCATTTTTCGGGGTGCACTCGGCCTCGTGATGCCAATTGAGGAGCTACCCGATCGAATACTGGCGGCTCCGGTCAAAGAAAACCATAATAGCGACCGGAAGAGCGGTGTGCTGACCACACGTCCCTCCTATCCGCATCCTTAGATGAAGATGACATGTCGGTTGGAAGGTCCCGATGGGCCACTTGTGGCCTGGAGACGGAATGCTTACACAGAAAACAAGAGTAAATTTTTGCCTACTGAGTTCTGGTTCAGCAAGAGGCTATTTCAGTGTCGACGGTCATCGATAAATTTTGATTACAGTGTCAAATAATACAGTAGTTATTATTATTATTACAATTCATTGAACAACTAGACATTGTGTGGGATTTTTCTTACTTATACAGAAATTATTATAAGAAAAAACATATGCACAAGAGACTGGCTCTTTACAAGCATTTATGAAAATGCATTCTTCCACCAAAAAGTAACACTTTAGTGTTTCCTGAATTTATACTAAGTGTCCCGTAAATTACAGCGAAAGAATAGTTAGAACTGAAAGAAAGTTCACGGTTCAACGGCTCATCGACAATGAGATCATTATAGATGGGGCTATTAATCGACGAAAAACCTAAATGCGATACCAATGTCGTAAAAAAGCTGCTAGAGGCGAAGCAGTCACAGAGCACCTCGCACTATAGAAAGATTGAATTCCTCGATCAGCGATTTGTCGCTGATCCTATCAAAATTACTCCTCTGACATGTCTGGCAGCACAGTGGCCATGTGTGCCGCTGAATTTCTGCGAAGATATTTGTGTGCGTGTGTGTGTGTGTGTGTGTGTGTGTGTGTGTGTGTGTGTGTGTGTGTGTGTGTGTGTGTGTGTGTGTGTGTGTATGCGTGTGTGTGTGTGTGTATGCGTGTGTGTGTGTGTGTATGCGTGTGTGTGTGTGTGTATGCGTGTGTGTGTGTGTGTGTGTGTGTGTGTGTGTGTGTGCGCGCGCAATGAGCAGAGACCAATGCACCCTCTGGTGAGCTACCGCCTTTGCTAGAAATGTCCTCCGCTGAAAAACGTGCAGAAGATCCCAGGCACCTTCATTAATCACCGCCAATGGATCTCGAATTCGCGCTGAAGCTGCAAATCCTTTCTCAGGGGGAATAAGCGAAATCTATTCCATCCACTGCGGCTGGTCGCGGCGGGGCCTAATGGATTTCGTAGGAAATTTTACGTGGATCTAGGAGCGCTATAAATTATGAGTTTTATATCTGCAGATCTTTAATGATGTTGATGTGTCACTCCAGTGCCTACCAGCGGTGCAACACGACTCCACTTAGTAGAACATTAACACATTCAGTAGGTACTATAGGATCTGTTGAGAAAAAGTCTTCAGTTGAAAGTGTTGCAGACAAATTAAAATGTATGTGCACTTCAGGCCACTGATGTCTTAATATATTGAGGCGAAATGCATCTGGTAAAACAAATATTACCTTAATTCAGTTGCCTACAGACGGTGCTAACGTAGCAGCCATTAATAAAATACTTACTTTTAGAGTTAGAGTATTGACCGATATTGCATTCTGCATAGATACGGTTGCAATAAAAAAGCATGTTTACAATCATTGATTTTTGTTATGTGTGACGTATTCAAAAATCTTGCAATTAAAAATGTGTAAAGCGTGCATTGCATTTACGCCGTAATTCATAAGTTTGATAAAGCTGTTAATACGTTCCTTGACTTCTACATGGCAACTGATACTGTTTCATATTGACGTGGTACACGACAAAATGAAGACCTTTCATCAGACCTACCTTGTGACAACCAAGAGCGCAAATACGTTACTGTTTACGATATATTAGGGTAAAGTAGATGGAAATCTAGTAGAGCAGGCTGGTTTTTAAAAGTATTCAAGATTTAATTTTATCTCGGTTTACAAGTTTGTCTGGTTTTCAATGGCGTTATCATTTTTTCTTCATATGATTATTCGACATTTCCCAGGTTTTCAGTCTCTCCATCATTGATGAGGATGGCATCTCTGAGGCACGCACCCACAGTATATGTAATCACATGCACGATTAGACACACATTCACGCTGCAAATGTTTATTATTCATACAGTATACATGATAGATGTCAAAATACACATTCCATGATCGAATGTACCTGTATACAATAAAAGCATCATAAACAAGCACTAAAAAAGCATATTATTTCTCGTATTTAGGAATAAGCTATAATGAGAAAAAATCTAATACCGGAATAACAAAAGATAATACATCGATACCATGTTACATATATAAGAAACGAAAATTATACATACACAGTGCAACCTCAGTGTGACAAAACATAAATAAGAAAATAAAATACCTGGAAAAGGTATCCACTAATTATTGCAACCAGTCACCTTTTGTTTTGTTCTTCAATTTTTATTTCCTGTAACCGGTTTCGAATCGCACAATTCATCATCGGATAATACATATTTATAAAACAAAAAGCGATTGATTGCAGTAATTTGTGGAAAACTCTATCCATTACAGTCGCAGTGTTCAACATCCATAATGGACACCTGAACAGACAAAAAGCTAGAATTTGTTTGTGCTGATAGTAACAGCAGGCAACGAGCTAAACATCAGCAAATTAAAAATCATCTCCCTAGGGTAAGCATCGTTTGAAAATTGTGTATATATGCAACTCCAAACAATCTCCTAAATTATTTCATCTCCATCACCCTGGAGATTAAAATTTTTAAATGTCGTTACAATAATGAATGTTTTCACAAAATAAAATACAGTTGGGGAACTGTATAGGTTATAAAATAAAAAGCTTATTTACTGTTCAAAATATTTACAAAGATAATAATAATAATAATAATAATAATAATAATAATAATAATAATAATAATAATAATAATAATAATAATAATGGCGTGTGACGAGGACCTCCCGTCGGGTAGACCGCTCGCCTGGTGCAAGTCTTTAGCTTTGACGCCACTTCGGCGACTTGCGCGTCGATGGGGATGAAATGATGATGATTAGGACAACACAACACACAGTCCCTGAGCGGATAAAATCTCCGACCCAGCCGGGAATCGAACCCGGGTCCTTAGGATTGACAGTCCGTTGCGTTGACCACTTTTTTTTAATTTCTTTTTATTCCACAAAAACAGTAACAAAAATGGCTACAATGAAATGACATAAATAAAGTGATAGATAATTGCAGTCATAAAGTACAGCATTCAAAGAATCAGTTTTTAGCAGTAGCACAAGTTAGCACCTTCACTGTCACCTTCAACTGGTGGCAGTTCAACATGCACATTTTCTTCTTCTGCAGCCGGTTTCTCATCATCATTTACCAGACCCAAATTAATCATTTAGTAAATCCTTGATGTGTGTTCCTTCCAGGGTAAATTACGTGGACAGAAGAGCAGTCTCGAACAGCGACATCGCAAAATACTTCACTGCCTTGTTATTTTTGTCTGCTCCAGCCTTCTAAATGAATCCATAGGGAGTTCAAGATCTTCCTTTATAGCAGACACCAGATGTTTGTCGCCATATTCTTGTATATGCTGTACTACTGATTTATTTTTCATGTGTGACTTGCTCAGCTACCGGGGGGGGACATTTATAAAGATGACACAAGTGATTTGTTCTTGAAGACTACCAGGGGTAAGCGTATCGTTGCACAGCGAAATAATATATTGGTGCAACGAAGAATTAAGACACCTTCGCTGGTAACGCAATAAACCACAGAATGGAGGAGTGTTGAGAAACACCCACGTCCAAGGCATTGAAATGTCAGGTGCCAATGTAGCAAAACGACGTCATAGGAAGAGATGTTCTATCACGTTGGTGACCATGCACAATTGCGCAAGAACACCTAAGTTGGACGAAAGAGTAATTATAGCGTGTAGGCTTTCACGGCCGGCGTCTTCAGTCACCTCAGATGATGTTGCCCGCGGTTGGCAACGAAACGTCAGGGAGAAGTATTTCTACTATTGGACCACGGCCTCTTAGCCCGGAAGTTTTAATTAGTGAAAGATTAATTGTTCAGTGTACATATGCTGCAGGCTACACCACCAAAACCCCTAAATGTAAACTTAGGACATCACAGAGAATTTAGAAAAGCTGACCAGGTGGGAAAAGTAGGGCAAGTGATGTCATTATTGCCTCATGTCAACATGATGAGTGCGGGCCTGTCTCATATACATACTGCTCTTTTCCAGTGGAAGCATTTTTAGTTTTCAGGCGACCAGGCTGGAAGAGAGACCTATGCCGGTCTAACTGTCTACAAAAATACAAGTCTTTGCTCCATTTTCTCACAATATTCGTATTACTCTCTTTTTTGATTGTCCCTTCTCTGTTCCCGCATGAACCATGGACCTTGCCGTTGGTGGGAAGGCTTGCGTGCCTCAGCGATACAGATGGCCGTACCGTAGGTGCAACCACAACGGAGGAGTATGTGTTGAGAGGCCAGACAAACGTGTGATTTCTGAAGTGGGGCAGCAGACTTTTCAGTAGTTGCAGGGGCAGCAGTCCGGATGATTGACTGATTTGGCCTTGTAACACTAACCAAAACGGCCCTGCTGTGCTGGTACTGCGAACGGCTGAAAGCAAGGGGAAACTACAGCCGTAATTTTTCCCGAGGGCATGCAGCTTTACTGTATGGAGATGAAGAAGCTTGCACAGGATAGAGTAATATGGAGAGCTGCATCAAACCAGTCTCAGGACTGAAGACCACAATAACAACTTCTCTGTTTGTGTTATATGCCAGTATTTCATTAACAATATAATATTATTACGTGACTGATACAATATTTTAAGATACTTTTCTTGGAACAGCGTGTCGGAGGGAATTTGAGGCCCTCTGCTCGCCTATGCTGCATTCTGGTGGCTACACCAATACAGAGTGCAAATTACTTACCTCAGTCTTCATCTGTTTCGCTTCATTCACTATTTGTCTATGTTATTAATTTCACCCAGAATGGCCACAAGGGTATTGTCACTTAACCATTTTCTTTTTAACGACTTTAAACATAACTTTTTTCATTTCCTTAATTTATTACTTTTTATCACTGTACTAACTCTTACACTTGGTAAGCCCATTATAAATTTTACCTATTGGATTGTTCAGTGCATTGCATTCGGTACAATTTTATAATTGGCGAATATGTGTAGACGGAGAGTAGCGACATGTAACGAGCGTACAACAAAAACATATATTGTGTCTACTTTACTGCATTTTGTTTTGAGCAGCAGCGTGATTAACAGTAGGATGGTTTGTGAGGCACCGCACATCGTGGTTATCACCGCTCGTACAAATTCAAAATCTTTTCAATTACAGTCCCGCCGGTTTCCGAATGATGATGAAATGATAAGGACAACATAAACTTCCAGTACCCGGGCGGAGAAAATCCCCGATCCGGCCGTGAATCTAACCTGGTACGGAGAAAATCCCCGATCCGCCCAAGAATCGAACATGGTACCCTGTGATGCAGAGGCAGCAACGCTAATCACTAGACTACGAGCTGTGGGTTTAACAGTAGGAGCCGGCCGGTGTTCTAAGCGCTTCAGTCTGGAACCGCGTGACCACTACGGTCGCAGGTTCGAATCCTGCCTCGGGTATGGATGTGTGTGATGTCCTTAGGTTAGTTAGGTTTAAGTGGTTCTAAGTTCTAGGGGACTGATGACCTCAGAAGTTAAGTCCCATAGTGCTCAGAGCCACTTGAACCATTTTAACAGTAGGACTCTGCCGGCACTGTGGTCTAGTTTCTACGATATTTTAAAAACAATGTTGGAAGAAAATCTCAACAAGAAGAAGGAGTTTTGCGACGTAAACGAAAGCTGGTAGGCGTGTTTCTGCTTATGAAAGATTATGTCTGTCCCAATTTCTCGCCAGTCGCATAACAGTTTCGCTTATAGCGCCTCTATGGGGATGCAAATCAGGTTTGCTTTAAATACACGCTGTAACGCCTGTGAGCTTTAGTTACCTTTGAAATTGGATATGGTGAGTCGATGTTAGTCAAGAACATCTTTATGGCAACAAAGATGCCATTATCAACACCTCACTGAGCTTGTATGAGGTCGTGTAATAGGCCTACAAGAAGCTAGATGTTCCTTCTGCGAACCTGCAGACAGAGTTGGCAGAACTGTAGCAGAACTGTAGCCGCTGTGCATGATTGCTGGCAGCGCTGGTGACGAGAATGTACGGTCGCAAGAAGATTGGGCTCTGGCTCATCGTACTGCATCTGTATCTGCAGCAGCAATTTCAGCAGCAGCTGACACCAATGTTGCACAAAAAACTGTTACAAATCAGTTACTTTGAGGACAGATCCAATCCCTGTAGTGTAGATTCCACTGACCCCAAACCACTGCCATTTGCGACTTGGAGTCATGCGAGCGCTCATTGGAGGGCAGGGTGGAGGTTTGTTGTATTTTATTTTTTTGATAAAAAAAAAGAAGTGATGGCCATGTGTTGATTAGAAGGAGGCCAGTTGAGGGCCTGCAACCATCCTGTCTGCATCCTAGACACATTGAAACTGCACCTGTGGAACTACACCTGGAGTTTCGTATGACAGTAGCTGCACTCTCGTGTCTAACCCACGCACTCTGACTGCAAACTTGTACGTCAGTCTGGTGATTCGACCTGTTGTGCTGCTATTCATGAACAGCATTCCAAGGGCTGTTTTCCTACAGGATAACGTTCGCCCACATACCACTGTTTTAGTCCAACATGCTCTACGGCATATCGACATGTTACTTTGACCTGCTCGAGCACCAGATCTAGGATGTCAAATTAAACACTTTTTAGCTGTCAATTTTCTACTTTATTTTATTAGGCAACCAGTTTCGTCGCTTTATTACGCCCTCTTCAGGCCCCTAACCGACGTCTACGAATAATCTACCTCGCTTGTGATCGAAGCAGGGGCCAGCAATACAGGTATAAGTAGATATCTACTTGCTGCAGTGACCACTTCAAACATAACCCGCCGAATATTAGATAAAGATCGCTAGAAAGGTGGACATAGAGAGAGATCTGTCCCCAACTTAGCACATATGGGACATCATCGGACAACTCCAGCATCATCCACAAACAACATTAACTCTCCCTGCATTGACTGACCTGGTGCAACAAGCATGGAACCGCATCCCCCAAACTGATATCTGGCTCACATACAACATAATGCATGCCCGTTTGCCTGCTCGCATTCAACGTTCTGGTGGTTACCCGATTATTAATGTATCAGCATTTCACATTTGCTATGGTTTATCTCGCGCTTACATTAACATGTGATCTTGCAGCGTTAATAACTTAAATGTGTTACCTACACAAATGTATTCCCGAACTTTCATTACTCTATATTAATTTTTTTTTTTTTGTTGTTGCGATTTTTTCCGTCAGTGTACGCGCGTCACTACTGAGCTCATGGTGTGTGTATTGTGTGACGATGGCACTATAGCTTCAAGATATTACACTACTGGCCATTCAAATTGCTACACCACGATGATGACGTGCTACAGACGCGAAATTTAACCGACAGGAAGAAGATGCTGTGATACGCAATTTATTAGCTTTTCAGAGCATTCACACAAGGTTGGCGCCGGAGGCGACACCTACAACGTGCTGACATGAGGAAAGTTTCCAACCGATTTCTCATACACAAACAGCAGTTGACCGGCGTTGCCTGGTAAAACGTTGTTGGGATGCCTCGTGTAAGGAGGAGAAGTGCGTACCAACATATTTCCGACTTTGATAAAGGTCGGATTGTAGACTATCGCGATTGCGGTTTGCTCGCGTTGGTAGAGATCCAATGACTGTTAGCAGAATATGGAGTCGATGGGTTCGGGTGGGTAATACGGAACGCCGTGCTCGATCCAAACGGCCTCGTATCGCTAGCAGTCGAGATGACAGCCATCTTATCTGCATTGCTGTAACGGATCGTGCAGCCACGTCTCGATCCCTGAGGGACGTTTACAAGACAACAACCATTTGCACGAACAGTTCGACGACGTTTGCAGCAGCATGGACTATCAGCTCGGAGACCATGCCTGCGGTTACCCTTGACGGTGCATCACAGACAGGAGCGCCTGCGATGGTGTACTCAACGACGAACCTGGGTGCACGGATGGCAAAACGTCATTTTTTCGGATGAATCCAGGTTCTGTTTACAGCATCATGATGGTCGCATCCGTGTTTGGCGACATCGTGCTGAACGCACATTGGAAGCGTGTTCAAAATGGCTCTGAGCACTATGGGACTTAACTTCTGAGGTCATCAATCCCCTAGATCTTAGAAATACTTAAACCAAACTAACCTAAGGACAACACACACATCCATTCCCGAGGCAGGATTCGAACCTGCGACCGTAGCGGTCGCGCAGCACCAAACTATAGCGCCCAGAACCGCTCGGCCACTCCAGCCGGCTTGGAATCGTGTATTCGTCATCGTCATACTGGTGTATCACCCGGCGTGATGGTATGGCGTGCCATTGGTTACACGTCTCGGTCACCTCTTGTTCGCATTGACAGCATTTGAACAGTGGACGTTACATTTCAGATGTGTTACGACTCGTGGCTCTACCCTTCATTCGATCCCTGCAAAACCCTACATTTCTGCAGGATAATGCACGACCGCATGTTGCAGGTCCTGTACGGGCCTTTCTGGATACAGAAAATGTTCGACTGCTGCCCTGACCAGCACATTCTCCAGATCTCTCACCAACTGAAAACGTCTGATCCATGGTGGCCGAGCATCTTGCTCGTCACAAGACGGCAGTCACTACTCTTTATGAACTGTGGTATCGTGTTGAAGCTGCATGGACAGCTGTACCTGTACACGCCATGCAAGCTCTGTTTGACTCAATGCCCAGGCGTATCAAGGTCGTTATTACGGCTAGAGGTGGTTGTTCTGGGTACTGATTTCTCAGGATCTATGCACCCAAATTGCGTGAATACGTAATCACACTTCAGATCTAGTATAATATATTTGTCCAATGAATACCCGTTTAACATCTGCATTTCTTCTTGGTGTAGCAGTTTTAATGGCCAGAAGTGTAGAACGTGTTGTAAAATAGACTGCCTCGTCATATTGCTAGTGTATGTTTTCACATCTACGAAAGTAACACTTTTCAATATGGCATATTTTACTGCGTTCAGATGTAAATTGTGTACTAGTTGTATTCCGTTTTTCCACATTTTGCTGCAGATCTGAAGACGGTCACTGCTGACTGAAATCGGTAGTGTAAGGGCGAAAAGTTACGTGATCGTTGATGGGCAGAATTGAAATTGGTTCTGCTTACGAATAACCCTGTGCTGCTGAACTCTGGTTCCGTGTAACCGCGTGGGTGCGCCAGACGCGGCGTAGGCTGTCCCCGCGCAGGTGTCGCGTGTTATTGTGCGGGCCGGCGGCTGGGAGCGCGGGCGCTTGTGATTAGCCGCTGAATAATGCATGGCCGTAATTGCAGGCGCCTAATTGCGACCGACCTGATTGCTGTTATCTGTGACGCCGCGTCGCGCCGCGCGGCTCAAAGGCAGGCTTCCAGCCGGCGCCCGGCGCCCCAGGGGCGAGTCGGCGCGCGACTTTATGTGGCCGCGGGCCGCCGCAAACACTGCCTAATTCACTGCCCCGACCGTGGCCTGATCCAGCGGGTAAGACACGCGGACGCGGCGAGACGATGAATGGGCCGGCGGTAAGCGGCTTTCTGCTGCTCATGTGTAGCCGGCGCCCCTCCAAACTAGGGCTCAGTCCGACGCCCTTCCCTTTGAGCTCCGGTGATGAGAGCCCTCCATTTTACACGCCGTGCTGTTTCGCCCTTCAAAATGAAAAACATGTGCGGACGGGAAACGCCGTAACTGAGCTGTACGAGATGCTCTGAAGAATGAGCGCAGGCATCACGTGTAATAAGCCACATCCCCGCTTTGTGAACAAAGACCGAAAAGAAATCTAATTAAACACGGGAGAGTGTGTACGCATCGTAATAAACGTTTTAGCACTCCTCTATCACCCGACTTGCGCCGCGTATTTTGTAATACAAACACAATCTGTAACAGTAATACACAAAATAGTGACTATAGTAAAATGATTTTGATTTTATGTGGATGAACTTACACGTATTTCCTCTGAATGTAGCATGCTAATCCTCTTTACATAACTACTAGCTGAGTATCCACATTGCCCAGATATGTATTTATGCTAACGCTGTATTAGTCCATCTACTCCTTGACCCTCTTTCGGTCCATCTCCTCCTTCACACATTCTCTCTTCTCTCTCTCTCTCTCTCTCTCTCTCTCTCTCTCTCTCTCTCTCTCTGTGTAACTCTCTCCCTCCATGCCTCTCTCCACCTCCTCCACCCCACTCTGTCCATCTCCTCCTGACCCTTCTCTTCCTTTCCCCTCTGTCCATCTCCTCCTTTAATTACGTCACCTCCTTCACCTCCCCCCATTCTCTTCCTCCATCTCTTCCTCCATCTCTTCCTCTTTCCTCTCTCTGTCCATCACATTCTCCCCCTCTAATTCCATCACCTCCCCCCTCTCTTCCTCCATCTTCTCCTCACTGCTTTCTCTGTCCATCAGTTCCTCCCCGCCGGCCGGAGTGGCCGAGCGGTTCTAGGCGCTACAGTCTGGAGCTGTGCGACCGCTACGGTCGCAGGTTCGAATCCTGCCTCGGGGATGGATGTGTGTGATGTCCTTAGATTAGTTAGGTTTAAGTAGTTCTACGTTCTAGGGGACTGATGACCTCAGAAGTTAAGTCCCATAGTGCTCAGAGCCATTTGAACCATTTGAACTTCCTCCCCTCTCTGTCCATCTCCTCCACCCACTCTCCCTATTCGTCTCCACACCTCTCCTTTGTCTGTCCTTCTCCTCCTCCCCCTATTAATATTTATGTCCTCCTCCACCTCTCTCTCCCTATCTCCTTTTCTCTCTGACTCTGTCCATCTCGTATCTTTCCTTTCTCTGTTCATCTCCTCCTCTCCCCTCTCTCTGTCCATTTACCCCTTTCCATCTCTCTGTCCATTTCCTCCCGTCTGTGCCCATCTCCCCTCCCCCATCGCAGTCTGTCTGTCTCCTCCTCCACCCTCCTCTCTCCACATATCGGACTCACCCCAACAGGAGGCTGGTGGTTCTTGCGCCACAGTATCTCTTTCCAGATTGTAACTAACATGTGTTCCAAATTCGGTTGAAATCGTTCCAGGGGTTTACAACAAGCCTTTCACCCTTGGCTTTGCCTGCGTGCTCACGTGTCAAATACATTTCACATACATTTAACATATTTCACACGTATTTGTACACATATTTTACATGTATCTTTAACGAATTGTGCCCTAAAGTTTCATTTTCACATCTCTCAATCTTTATGGCGTCATATCTTCTGAATTATGTGCTGTACAATGATAGAACCTTATAGGCACATTCAAATGTGTTGCGAACAGAGTTAGTAGCATAGAAGTAATAAATTAAAACCCCCTACAAGATGCGGCAGTTTTTTACGCATCTCAATATTTGACGTCAAATCTCCTGAAATGTGTCATACAATGATACAAGCTTTCTGGTACATTCAGTGGTGTATGTGAATACTGTCTTAAAATGTGTCGCGAGTATAGACAGCAGTAAAGAAGTAATAAATTAAAACGTCATATTCATGTGACAGTTTTACAGCATGAAGAGTGAAAGTGTAGTAAGCGATAAACTTTTTACCACTCATTATTTTTCAAGGGTCATCAGCGAGAAAAGGTTTGAAATTATACGTAAAGTTTGTTCAAAAATGGTTCAAATGGCTCTGAGCACTATGGGACTTAACAGCTATGGTCATCAGTCACCTAGAACTTAGAACTACTTAAACCTAACCAACCTAAGGACAGCACACAACACCAAGTCATCACGAGGCAGAGAAAATCCCTGACCCCGCCGGGAATCGAACACGCGAACCCGGGCGCGGGAAGAGAGAACGCTACCGCAAGACCACGAGCTGCGGACTGTAAATTTGTTGCAAGTCTCGAAGTACCTTAAGTCTCGTATTCGTGCGTCGTGGGCTACAATGTTTTTTCACCTCCGCTTCATCACTCTGATAGATGGACGGGTCATACTCCCACAGTGTTTATTTCCATGCAGTAAGTGATACGTATACCAAGATCGTTGAAATTGGTCGAGTGGTTTGTAAGAAGATACGAACATACATCCATTTTATAATATTTATGGATATTCTACCGCCGTTGCACATGTAAAATTAAAATTACACAGAGTTTAGGGAGAATACCAAGCGGCTTGAGATATGAATGGGAATTTTGATTGAGGAGGTAGTCTTGATAGGATAGTAGTGAGTGCAGTTGTGCAAAAACACTGTGCCAGTGTAACGCAGTGGTTAGTGCATCCTGTTAGTGAGCAGGGGGCCAAGATCCGTCGCTTGAGTCTGCATATATACACCGCAAAGAGGATAATTAACTGTCTTGCCAAAAGCAAATTCAGATTGTTACGTATAGTTTCCAACACATTGGGAACAAATTTGGATCTAGCGAATATCGTAAACCTTCGATATATTCTCTGAAGTGTTTCGTCGTATGATACCTTGCGTCTCCAAACCTTTTCTTATGTATGCTACAGTCGTCGATTTGTTAGTGTTCTGTTAACAATATGACCAGGCCTTGTGTATGATAGCTTGAATGGTGCTGTTTACTAGACCTTCATAGGTCAGTTGGGGATGGTGGGAGTGCTGAACATCTCTAAGCCGGAGATCTGCTTTGTCCAGCGACAGGAGATTCAGCGCTGTTTGTACGAAGATTTTGGTGGCCGACTGATCTGTGACAATTCCGTTCTCATTGTCGAAATTAACGAACTTGTTTAAAAAACATGCTACTGAAAGAAAAAAAAAGATTGAGGTAATTCTTCTGTAGCTTGTCCACGCGTTTAGGTTAAGTTGGAAGGTCGTTGTTTGGAAGTGAGTTGGTGGGACCAAAACACCATGGTTCATAATCTTTTATTCCTCATATATACATTCTATAATTACATTTACGCCCCCGATAAAAACCCTCATGTTCCCAATATGGTCTGGATTTTCATCTTTTTAATAATTTTAAAGTGTTAATAACAAGAATATCCGCATCCGAAAACTCCAGTTGCCGTGATGTTCCAATTAGTTTGTTGGGTTCATTTATGGTAGTTTACTCGTGTTGTTAGTAATGTCACCCATTGGTCTTTCTCGAGGCTGGTATCTCTGCTATTGTTGATGATTTCATCGGTCTGTAGGAACGTCGCACAATGTACTAACCCTCAAATTTTCATAGTAGCAAATCGCACTATCTTGATTTTTAACAACAGAGTGATTGTACGCATACAAAGTGGGGCAAATGAAAGTGGCCCAAAGAAAAGATTCCAGGGTACAAAGAAACACAGCAGAGGGAAGGAAACACGGTGTTAATCTGGTTGTGGTAGATGTTGAAAGTGAGCACGATTCACCTCCTGGCACTCTTGGGTCCTCGTCAGCAAGTTGCTGAAGGAGGATCGAAGCTGTACTGCTGGAAGTACCTGCAATCTCATCCGAAATGTTCCGCTGCAGTTTTTGGAGACACTGGGGTTATTGCGATACACATTAGACATGAGTCTCCCCCCCCCCCCATACAAAGCAATCGCACACCGATATATCGGGTGATCAGGGTGGGCAGCTAGGGCCGCGTATAGACTGAGCTCTACGAACAACTCTGTCAGGCGTGAATATTGTGTAAATCTGCTCCAAACTGAACGGTGTTGAACACGTGGCGGGCGTACAAGTGGTGTGCGCGTCACGGGGTGTATTACACTACTGGCATTAAAATTGTTACACCACGAAGATGACGTGTTACAGACGCGAAATTTAACCGACAGGAAGAAGATGCTGTGATATGCAGAAGATTAGGTTTTCAGAGCACTCACACAAGGTTGGCGCCGGTGGCGACACCTACAACGTGCTGACATGAGGAAAGTTTCCAACCGATTTCACATACACAAACAGCAGTTGACCGGCGTTGCCTCCTGAAACGTTGTTGTGATGCCTCGCGTAAGGAGGAGAAATGAGTACCATCACGTTTCCGACTTTGATAAAGGTCGGATTGTAGCCTATCACGATTGCGATTTATCGTATCGCGACACTGCTGCTCGCGTTGGTCGTGTTCCAACGACTGTTAGCAGAATATGGAATCGGTTGGTTCGGGAGGGTAATACGGAACGCCGTGCTGGATCCCTACGGCCTCGTATCGCTAGCAGTCGAGATGACAGGCATCTTATCCTCATGGCTGTAACGGATCGTGCAGCCACGTCTCGATCCCTGAGTCAATAGATAGGGACGTTTCCAAGACAAGCCCGCATCTCGTGGTCGTGCGGTAGCGTTCTCGCTTCCCACGCCCGGGTTCCCGGGTTCGATTCCCGGCGGGGTCAGGGATTTTCTCTGCCTCGTGATGGCTGTGTGTTGTGTGCTGTCCTTAGGTTAGTTAGGTTTAAGTAGTTCTAAGTTCTAAGGGACTGATGACCATAGATGTTAAGTCCCATAGTGCTCAGAGCCAGTTGAACCATTTTTTGTTTCCAAGACAACAACCATCTGCACGAACAGTTCGTTGACGTTTGCAGCAGCATGGACTATCAGCTCAGAGACCATGGCTGCGGTTACCCTTGACGCTGTATCACAGACAGGAGCGCCTGCGATGGTGTACTCGACGACGAACCTGGGTGCACAAATGGCAAAACGTCATTTTTTCGGATGAATCCAGGTTCTGTTTACAGCATCATGATGGTCGCATCCGTGTTTGGCGACATCGCGGTGAACGCACACTGTAAGCGTGTATTAGTCATCGCCATACTGGCGTATCACCCGGCGTGATGGTATGGGGTGCCATTGGTTACACGTCTCGGTCACCTCTTGTTCGCATTGACGGCACTTCGAACAGTGGACGTTACATTTCAGATGTGTTACGACCCGTGGCTCTACCCTTCATTCGATCCCTGCGAAACGCTACATTTCAGCAGAATAATGCACGACCACATGTTGCAGGTCCTCTACGTGCCTTTCTGGATACAGGAGATGTTCGACTGCTGCCTTGGCCAGCACATTCTCCAGATCTCTCCCCAACTGAAAACGTCTGGTCAATGGTGGTCGGGCAACTGGCTTGTCACAATACGGCGGTCACTACTCTTGATGAACTGTGGTATGGTGTTGAAGCTGCATGGCCAGCTGTACCTGCGCAAGCCATCCAAGCTCTGACTCAATGACCAGGCGTATTAAGGCCGTTATTACGGCCAGAAGTGGTTGTTATGGGTACTGATTTCTCAGGATCTATGCATCCAAATTGCGTGAAAATGTAATCACGTGTCAGTTCTACTATAATATATTTGTCCAATGAATACTCGTTTATCATCTGCATTTCTTTTGGTACATCAATTTTAATGGCCAGTAGTGTATGTGCACACATTCACGCCCAAACGTATACACTCGTCATGGCCACTTTTATTCACCCCACCCTGTAAGTATTGTGCAGGAAACATACTCACTGTGTTAATAGTTGCTTGTCATTGGAATCACGGTAGGCATTCGGTGACCTGCTGACCCACATGACCAAGATCCCCAGTAACGTAAGTAGAGAGTGGATTTTCCTGAATTCTAGTTGACTTTCAAGTGGGTACCCAACTGACGCTGAAACTTTTTTGCAAGTTTCTCGCTGTTATAAGCTATAGAGGGTTTTTCACGGCAACGCTAGGAAGTAATTAATAATAGTGAGAGATTTAACCTGACTGTAGTTCAAAGTTGAAACATGTAATTAACTGAAGACGGGACAGAAACTACTACTAGTAATGCAGGTCTGTCGATACATCCCTAGTATCGACGCGTATCAGAGAGTTTTGTCCGCACCGGCTAGGAAACGGGCCGAGACAATAACATTCGTAATCTTCCCGAGCAGTAGATGATCGGACACTGATTGTGGAAGTAGTCGCATGTGTGAGCGACGGACGGAATGACCCGCCGATTTGAAAGACAACACACAGCTGATTGGGCCCCGGTATGCGAAGCGACAGAGAGGTAGCAGCGGTGGCCGTCACAGTCGTGAAATTTGGTTGATGCGTCAGGGCCCTGCCACAACCTGCTACGCATCGAGGACAGCGGGTGATGTTCTAGGTAATGTTTCTTTCACTGACTAGTGGAAAGCTGGTTACATGGTACGGAGGCTTTCCATGGTTCTTCGTTGGTTTGTGTCTTTGATTTCGGTTTAGGAACTGTCAAAGTGCTTAGTGTGCAAGCATGTTATTTAAACAGCCAGTAGAAAACTGTATCGCTTTGTATCTGCCACAGTGTGTTAGCGCAAGTTAATATACACTCATCAAAAAACGTTTTGCGTCACCTTGGTTCCGAGGGTTCCGGAACCTTTACAGAAAATTGGAATAGAGATCAACAGAAACATCATTTCTGCCCTTCTCATTGCTCATGAAAACTAAACATAGCATGTTTTACCACCATACAGCGAGACCTTCAGAGGTGGTGGTCCAGATTGCTGTACACACCAGTACCTCTGATACCCAGTAGCACCTCCTCTTGCACTGATTTGCACTGATGCATTCCTATATTCATCGTGGCATTCTATCCAGAAGTTCATCAAGGCACTGTTAGTCCAGATTGTCCCACTCCTCAACCGCTGTTCGGCGCAGATCCCTTAGAGTGGTTGGTGGGTCACGTCGTTCATAAACAGCCCTTTTCAGTCTATCCCAGGAATGTTCGATGGGGTTCATGTGTGGAGAACATACTGGCCACTATAGGCGAGTGATGTCGTTATGCTGAAGGAAGTCATTCAGAAGATGTACTCGATGGGGGCGCGAATTGTCATCCATGAAGATGAATGCTTCGCCAATATGCTGCCGATATGGTTGCACAATCGGTCGGAGGATGGCATTCACGTATCGTACAGCCGTTACAGCGCCTTCCATGACAACCAGCGGCGTACGTCGGCCCCACATAATGCCGCCCCAAAGCAGCAGGGAACCTCCACCTTGCTGCACTCGCTGGACAGCGTGTCTAAGGCGTTCTGCCTGACCGCGTTGACTCAAAACAGGTCTCCGACCATTGTCTGTTTGAAGGCATATGGGACACTCATCGGTAAAGAGAACGTGATTCCAATCCTGAGCACTCCATTCGGCAAGTTGTTGGGCCAATCTGTTCCGCGCTGCATGGTGTCGTGGTTGCAAAGATGGACCTCGCCATGGACATCGGAGTGAAGTTGCACGACGTCCTGTGGCTGCACGAAGAGCGTTATTCAACTTGGTGGCGTTGCTGTCAGGGTTCCTCCGAGCCATAATTCGTAAGTAGCGGTCATCCACTGCAGTAGTAGCCCTTCGGCGGCCTGAGCGACACATGTCATCGACAGTTCCTGTCTCTCTGTATCTCCTCCATGTCAGAACAACATCGCTTTGGTTCACTCCTAGACGATTGGACCCTTCCCTTGTTGAGAGCCCTTCCTGGCACACAGTAACAATGCGGATGCGATCGAAACGCGGTATTGTCCGTCTAGGCATGGTTGAACTACAGACAACACGAGCCGTGTACTTCCTTCCTGGTGGTATGACGGAAACTGATCGGCTGTCGTATCCCTCCCGCTACTCATGCGTGGTTGTTTACATCTTTGGGCGGGTTTAGTGACATAACTGAACAGTCAGGAGTCTGTCTTCAGGAGTTCTGGGAACCGGGGTGATGCAAAACATTTTTTGATTTGTGTATTTGAACATTTCTTGCAAGTTAAAATTTAAATGTCACAGTGTTTTAATTGCGGGCAAGTTCATTGTAACGGCTAGCACAAACCGTTTCTGTTTGGCCGTTGTTGCCACTGGGTGTTAGCGCCAGTAAATGTATTTGTATTTGTGTCTCTAGTTAGAGGATTAGTAGTGGTTAGCGCATTTGATGAGGACTGCTTAAGACTGTTAGTGCTTTAACAGTAACTGCCCATGGCTACAGCGTTCGTAAATGCAGTTGAATTTTGCTTCTTGCCGAAGTACGTCCAACATTATTGATATTCGGACACTGCACGGCGTGTATACACCGGTTCGTTCTTTGAAGGCAAATGTTCGAGTTAACTGCTGCCTGTAAGGTCGTCGAAAATTCAATACATTCTTTTCAAGAAAGCGTAATTGCTGCTGTGAGCTTTTTTTCCATCATCAGTCTTCTGACTGCTTTTATGCGGCCCCCCATGAATTCCTCTCCTGTGCCAATCTCATCATCTCAGAGTAGCACTTGCAACCGACGTCATTAATTATGTGCTGGATGTATTGCAATCTCTGTCTTCCTTTATGGTTTTTGCCAACTACAGCTCCTTCTAGTACCATGGAACTAATTCCCTTATGTCTTAACAGGTGGCCTATCATTCTGTCTCTCTCCTTGTCGGTATTTTCCACATATTCCTTTCCTCTCCGATTTTGCGGAGAGCATCCTCATTCCTTACCCTATCAGTCCACCTAGTTTTCAACATTATCCTGTAGCACCACATCTGAAATGCTTCGATTCTCTTCTGTTCCGGTTTTCCCACAGTCTATGTTTCACTGCCATACAATGCTGTGCTCCAGACGTACATTCTCAGAAATTTCTTCCTATGTTTGATACTAGTAAACCTCTCTTGGCCAGGCGGAATTTCGTTTTTGCCAGTGCTCGTCTGCTTTTGACGTCCTCATTCCTCCGTCTGACATTCCATTGCTCCGTCTTCATCCACTTCGTGACTATCAATGTTAAGTTTCTCATTTCTGCTACTTCTCATTACTTTTGTCTTTCTTCAATTTACTCTGAATTCACATTCTGTGTTCATTAGATTGTTCACTCCATTCGGCATATCATATATTTCTTCTTCACTTTCACTCAGGATAGCACTGTCATCAGCGAATCCTGTCATTGATATTCTTTCACCTTGAATTTTAATTCCACTCCTGAAACTTTCTTTTTATTTCCATCATTTCTTCTTCGATGTACAGATTGAACAGTAGGGGGAAATACTACATCTCTGTCTCACACCCTTTTTAATCCAAGCACTTCGTTCTTGGTTGTCCACTCTTATTATTCCCTCTCGGCTTTTGTACGTATAGTATATTACCAATCTCTCCCGGTAGCTTACCCCTATTTTTCTAAAAATTTCGAACATCTTGCACCAATTTACGTTGTCTAACGCTTTTTCCAGGTCGCAAATCCTATGAACGTGTCTTGACTTCTCTGTATTGTTGCTTCCATTATTAACCACAACGTCGGAATTGCCTCTCTGGCGCCCTTACCTTTTCTGAAGTCAAACTGAACGTTTTCCAACACATCCTCAATTTTTTTTTCTAGTCTTCTGTATATTCTTGTCAGCAACTTGGATGCATCAGCTGTTTAGATGATTGCGTGATTATTTTCGCACTTGTGAGCCCTTGTAGTCTTCGGAATTGTGTCGATGATATTTTTCCGAAATTCAGGTCGTATGTCACCAGACCCTTACATTCTACACACCAGCGTGTGATGATGTTTGGTTTGTGGGGCGCTCAACTGCGTGGTTATCAGCGCCCGAACACACCAGCGTGTATAGTAGTTCTGTTGCCACTTCCTCCACTGATTTTAGAAGTTCTCGTGGAATGTTATCTGTCCCTTCTGCCTTATTGATTTAAGTCCACCAAAGCTCTCTTCATTTCTGATTCTAATTCTGGATCCCCTATCTCTCCTAATAGATTCCTGTTTCTTCTTCTATCACATCGGACAAATCTTCCCCCTCATAGAGGCCTTCAATGTACTTTTTCCACCTAAACACTCTCTCCTCTGCATTTAACAGTGCAATTCCCGTTGTACGCTTAATGTTACCACCCTTGCTTTTAGTGTTTTGACTTTCCTGTATGCTGAGTTAGTCCTTCCGACAACCATTTCTTTTTCGATTTCTTCCATTTTTCGTGCAGCCATTTCGTCTTAGCTTCCCTGCACTACCTGTTTATTTCATTCCTCAGTGACTTGTATTTCTGTATTCTTGAATTTCCCTGAACGTTTTTTTTTTTTGTACTTCCTTCTTTCATCAATCTACTGAAGTATTTCTTCTGTTACGCAAAGTTTCTTCGTAGTTACCTTTGGGTTAGTGCCCGTAAATTACATCTTGATGAAAGTCTTAATATTTTAAAGTGTTTAATATTCAGCATGTGTTGTTTGGCAAAGAGTAATTTCTGGAGTGACGTAGTCCCCGTAGTTCTTAGCTGGCATTTAAAAGAAAGAAAAGGTAGTTTGTGGGATAGCGCCCGTAAATTTATTTATTATTCAGTATATGTTAGTTTGAACAAAAGTAATTGCTGCAACGGGATAGTGCCCGTAGATTTCACTTTGAGGAAAGTATTAAAATAACTGTTGCTCAGTGACAAATTGTTTGTAAGTTCGATTGTTAATAAATTGTTGTTCTAAAAGTCCAGTGGCTTTCACTCCAGGACCTTGGGTCCTAGCTTACCAGCACTAAGGTACTTCCGTCTTTTCACCCTGAATGCAAAGGTAGTATCAAGTAGGTTCATTACCGAGGCAATAGCTAACCAGTGTGTAGCTGTAGTGAAGTTGGACATTTCGGGATGTTACGTAGAGTCAGCTAGCGGCAGGTAAGTACTTGTGCAGTGATCACTTGGTGGAGTGCGATCACATAGCAGCAGGGCTCAAATCACTGTTTCCAGAGCACAGACTCATTACTCTCGTCCCGTCGACCAAAGCAGGACTGGAAACCCTAACTGAAATAATTTGACGGGTATGCCAATAACTAAAACTGGCGTGAGACCGACACAAAATAGATTTTATTTAACTCCACGCTTTTATTTGCGAAGTTTCAGAATCGCATTTGCAGCACGTTATCGAAATCACCTGGAGACAACGCATTGTGCCGGAATTTCCGCCTGTAACTCCACGTAACAAGCCCTGTTAGCAGCATACACAACCCCGCCTCAGTAAGAGAAGGAACTGAGAAAAAAAAATTAACATGTCTATAGAATTATGATTTTTAATGTGAAGGAACGCAGTGGTAATACTCTCGCTACAGTTCAGGTTCTGGGGAATTGCAGTTGAGCACCTAAACGACAGCTATTTGCGTAAATTGTTATCGATAATGCTTTTAAATACCTTTCCTTTATGTGTTATTATTATCTTAAGGTCAATAGCAGTGACTTTTAATGCGTAGTTCCTCTTACATTGACGTGAACACATTATCGGAAAAATTGCAATTGCGTATCGTACACAGTCCAGTAATAACAAAGATTAAATACCATAAATTGATCGAAATTAATTTGAAATTATTTTGTCTAAACACGTACGTAAGAGCTAGCGCTTTAGAACTGTTCCTAAACAGAAATAATTTAATTTTCTTACTTATAACCCTTTAGAGCAGTCAAGAAACACTATTACCAATACACCCGTGAGATTGCTATTTAATGTAAGTCACAGACATTAAATGCACTCGCTTCCCTATCGAGAGTTCAGTAAAACCACAGTAATGGTTGATATATTTTACTATCTTCTTACTTACGCGTCCTGCCTTCACCAAAAATCCAAATTATTTTTCAAAATGTATGAATTTTGATAGATACAGTTCGCGATCTAATTTATTTCTACGGCAACACCCGTCAATAATACGTCTCTGTCTTTATGCATGGGTGTGTTTATTGTCCTTAGCGTAAGTTAAAGTTAGATTAAATTGTGTGTAAGCCTAGGGACCGACGACATCAGCAGTTTCGTCTCATAGGAACTTACCACAAATTTCCAGTTCCCCTAATTATTTCATTATAATTGTATCAGCTAAACTATCTTAAAGTGAAAATTCTTTAACTCATAAATACTTTGAATTACCTGTCTTGCGTTCATTTGTCACTCAAAAATCTCAGACTTTGACTTGAACAAAGACCGCTGACCTGGATGTTCTGGTAACAATCTTCAAACCTCAACAAAAATCGAGAACTCCGCTCGGCAATAAAATAATTCAGTATTAACCAAAACTTACTTACAAATCACCTCAAATACCAAATACATCGAATACGTTAAACGCCCATTACTCGCTGCCTCCGAGAACGCCTTCGTCAACTTTTACAATTAATCACAGCACCCACTGTTACAGGCGTGCCTCAAATACACCATAACCAGAACCACTACTCAAGTAGCTTCAGTCTTATCGCTGAAGTCAAACAATACTTCTTCGATATACGATTCACAATCCTCAGAAAACCCGTAACCGCATTAGAAGACAAAACTTAAACGCACACTCAGCTAAATGAAGTACGCCTATTTGCGATAATTCTTCAAAATTAATCGAAGAGCGCAATAAAATTATTTCCCGTCTCTTATATCCAGCCCTACAACCGTTGCTGCAATCTTTCACCGAAATATAGATACTTTCATTCATACTTCTCAAATTGCGGAAAATTCCCACATGTGCAATAAATCGATACAACCGTGCGATTAATTAATATTGATAGGTAACCGCGTCAGCTCAAGTTAGCGAACAGACAGCAACTACATATCTGGTCCTTCCGGCCCTCTACACACCAAATTAGTTCCTATTAAGTGTCTCTAACCGCTGCTCCAAAGTAACTCCTTTCCTCGGGCGTAAGACCATGCTGAACCTCTTCGTTGATAAAAGTATGGCGCTACAATTATTCCTTAACAATTGTCAAAGAGCGACAAACAGCCGTTGGTCGTTGTCCTGGCAGCCAGCTTTGTGCATGATGGTCTCTGGCCCCAGCGCTCTGCGGTTGTCTCTGAACCGACGGATGATCTTTGCCGCCATTTCCTGAACATGCTGTACAAGGTACTCGACTATCTGCACAAATACGCTAGACATACATTACATACAGAAAAATAAATTACACTGCCAAAACGTGCGAAATCATTGTGTCAGAGCACAACGGCAGCGAGCGTTCCCTAATACCATGGAATACAAGAACATTTCGAAACTTTCACGCTCTTTACTTAAACAGGGCGTCCAGGAAACCGCCAACAAGTTTTTTGGACAGGTTTCTTACTGCAAAACAAGAAAGAAATTTTTAGTAAACATGGACTCATCCGAAAGACTCTCCACACTTGCCTTCAAATCTGCTAACAAGGTATACACCATCGTGAATGCACGTGCCCCCATAAATGAAGATAGTGTAAATAACAAAGAAAGGGTGGAACTTTTTTGGGACCAACTCGATGATGCTTTGAAAAAAATGCCAGAAAAACGCAATGTCCTACTTATAGGGGACTTCGAGGCCCAGAGAAGAAAGAGAAGAAATACAACAACAAAAAAACGTTGGAAGCTACCCAACACATAACACGGTAAACCAAAATGGCATCAGAGTGATAGAATTATGCCAAGCGTACAATGTGACCCTGAAATCCAGGTCTTTAAAAAGCTACCTTGAAAAATGAAAACATGGGTCTCACCAAAGGCGTTCGATACAGTTCCGCACTGTTGCCTGATAAACAAAGTAAGAGCCTACGGAATATCAGACCAGCTGTGTGGCTGGATTGAAGAGTTGTTAGCAAACAGAACACAGCATGTTGTTCTCAATGGAGAGACGTCTACAGACGTTAAAATAAATTCTGGCGTACCACAGGGGAGTGTTATGGGACCATTGCTTTTCACAATACATATAAATGACCTAGTAGATAGTGTCGGAAGTTCCATGTGGCTTTTCGCGGATGATGCTGTAGTATACAGAGAAGTTGCAGATTTAGAAAATTACAGCGTAATGCAGGAAGATCTGCAGCGCAGTTGGTGCAGGGAGTGGCAACTGACCCTTAACATAGATAAATGTAATGTATTGCGAATACATAGAAAGAAGGATCCTTTATTGTATGATTATGTGATAGCGGAACAAACACTGGTGTAGTTACTTCTGTAAAATATCTGGGATGAAGTGGAATGATCATATAAAATTAATTGTTGGTAAGGCAGGTGCCAGGTTGAAATTCATTAGGAGCGTCCTTAGAAAATGTACTCCATCAACAAAGGAGGTGGCTTACAAAACACTCATTCGGCCTATACGTGAGTATTGCTCATCAGTGTTGGATCCGTACCAAGTTGGGTTGACAGAGGAGATAGAGAAGATCCAAAGAAGAGCGGCGCGTTTCGTCACAGGGTTATTTGGTAAGCGTGATAGCGTTACGGAGATGTTTAGCAAACTCAAGTGGCAGACTCTTCAAGAGAGGCGCTCTGCATCGCAGTGTAGCTTGCTCAAAAAATGGTTCAAATGGCTCTGAGCACTATGGGACTCAACTGCTGTGGTCATAAGTCACCTAGAACTTAGAACTACTTAAACCTAACTAACCTAAGGACAACACACAACACCCAGCCATCACGAGGCAGAGAAAATCCCTGACCCCGCCGGGAATCGAACCCGGGAACCCGGGAACCCGGGCGTTGGAAGCGAGAACGCTACCGCACGACCACGAGATGCGGGCGGGTGTAGCTTGCTGTCCAGGTTTCGAGAGGGTGCGTTTCTGGATGATGTATCGAATATATTGCTTCCCCCTACTTATACCTTCCGAGGAGATCTCGAATGTAAAATTAGAGAGATTCGAGCGCGCACGGAGGCTTTCCGGCAGTCGTTCTTCCCGCGAACCATACACGAGTGGAACAGGAAACGGAGGCAATGACAGTGGCACGTAAAGTGCCCTCCGCCACACACCTTTGGGTGGCTTGCGGAGTATGAACGTAGATGTAGATGTAGATCAACACCTAGGTGAATTCCCACGTGATTGCGTGGCAATCAAACTAAAGTTCCATAAGAAAATACAAATGTCAACGTCCTGAAAAATCATCCTAAAAAGGAAAAACGGAACCAACAACCCCAAAGAAGATAATACACTCCAAGGAGTTTCCCCTCGTGCCAGAAGACATGCAAAACCAAAACTGGGATCAAATAAAAGAAAACCTAATAAGGAAAGCCGAACAATTAGCTCCCATAACCAAAGCCAAAAAACAAACTTGATGGACAGAAGAATGTGACATACTCCTTGAACTAATAAGACAAGCGTGGCAACAGTGGTAATACAGAGGAATGAACGTAACAGACACAACTTCTTAAAGATAAGAAAATTAGTGAGCAAAAATATGAAAAGAATGAGAAAGACCAAGAAAACGAATTCATCTTTCAGATCAATGAAGACTTCATCAGAAACAACACAATAAGACTATTAATTAAAAAATAATCAAGCAAAGCCCACCGACCCTACAGCTCCAAGACAAAAACGAAAATACTGTGCGTAACAACAGGGATAGTTGCAAAATATTGGCGGAATATTTCAGTAATCTTTTTAACTGTGCATAACCCATAGAAAAAAGGGACTTTAAGACCCCGACAATAACCAATCCTGACTCTGCACCACCCTCCCGGCGGAACCACAGACAGTCATTTCAAATCTCAAAAACTATAAACCTCGGTAGAATACTAAATCACAGCTGAACTTTGGAAAAAGTTAACAAAATGACATAGGCTCTTTCCGTAACGTCTTTGAAGAAATCTGGACAAATTAAAGAATTCCAAATGAATGGTCTCATCTACCCACTCTATAAGAAAAGATGCAAAACAGATCCCAACTACAGACGGATCTCACGCCAAGGCGTAACATACAAGACATTCTCTAAAGTCGTACTGAACAGGGCAGAGCACCAACTAGACCATAAACTTCGAGAATAACGAGCGGGTTTCAGGAAAGGGAGATGCTGCCCGGAACAAATCCTAAACTTGAAACACCTCACTGCCTACCAAAAATCAAAAGCAAAATCATGTGGTATCATTTTCATTGGTTTTCAGAAAGCACACGACTCAGTAGACCGGAAGTTCCTCATCTTTATACTAAAAAAAAAATTAAACCTAGACAGTAAAACCACTAACTTCATCAGAGAAACCATTACGAAAACATATTCCAAAGTCAATTCGTGCGAGAACTCTCCCACTGTCTTAAGATAAAAAATGATGCACGGCAAGGAGATAGACTCTCTCCACTGCTATTTAACTGCACCCTAAAAAAGGTAGTCAGAGAGAGGAACAGGAAGATGCGTAGTGTAAACCGACTAGGAACAGAAAACGAAGACATCAAGGTCACTTGGGCTAGCCTTTGCAGATGATATGGACCTACTAGCCGAGACGTGGGAAGAAGCCAAAAAACAAACCCTGGAACTACAAAAACAAGTTGAAAAGATGGGGATCAAAATCGCCTTTGAAAAGATCGCGATAATGATAAACGTAAAAAAAAACCACCATAATATTTTAAAATGGGAGGACACAAAAATTGAGATCGTCAAATAATTCAAATATCTTGGAGAATTTATCAGCTGGAATGCCCTCGAGAGAAAGGCAGTTTAATCTAGAAGTAAAGTTGGAGGAAGGCACAAAGAAGACAGAATCAAATAATTCTTCTGGTTTTGCATTGCTGTGAACTTCCGTAATCGGTTTCTCTTTTCAATAATCGCATGAACGCCGAAAAAGTGATATTAAAATAAGTGATTTGCGGAACAGAAAAATCAACTTAAATGGCTCAATCGAGGAGAGGAAAGAAGTACAGTTGGTGTTAGGAGCAGGGGATGGGTGAGGGAGGGGGGGGGGGGGAGGTAAAGGTGACTTGTACGATTGTTTTGTGGGTTATGCTGAACAGGTTACTCCCTTTTTAGTAGCAGTTTATCATAGCTCTCCGGGACAACGAAATTTTCCAAACTATTGCAAAAAGACGAAAGGCAAGTGACAGACGTCAGATTATTGTGGAACTAGCGGACTTATCGGTTTCATATACTTATATGGATGTGGTCTGTTCTTTCGGACCTATCGGTTTCATAAACTTATATGGATGTGGTGTCTGTTCTTTCAGACATGTCCGAAAGAACAGACACCACGTCCATATACACTCCTGGAAATTGAAAGAAGAACACCGTGAATTCATTGTCCCAGGAAGGGGAAACTTTATTGACACATTCCTGGGGTCAGATACATCACATGATCACACTGACAGAACCACAGGCACATAGACACAGGCAACAGAGCATGCACAATGTCGGCACTAGTACAGTGTATATCCACCTTTCGCAGCAATGCAGGCTGCTATTCTCCAATGGAGACGATCGTAGAGATGCTGGATGTAGTCCTGTGGAACGGCTTGCCATGCCATTTCCACCTGGCGCCTCAGTTGGACCAGCGTTCGTGCTGGACGTGCAGACCGCGTGAGACGACGCTTCATCCCGTCCCAAACATGCTCAATGGGGGACAGATCCGGAGATCTTGCTGGCCAGGGTAGTTGACTTACACCTTCTAGAGCACGTTGGGTGGCATGGGATACATGCGGACGTGCATTGTCCTGTTGCAACAGCAAGTTCCCTTGCCGGTCTAGGAATGGTAGAACGATGGGTTCGATGACGGTTTGGATGTACCGTGCACTACTCAGTGTCCCCTCGACGATCACCAGTGGTGTACGGCCAGTGTAGGAGATCGCTCCCCACACCATGATGCCGGGTGTTGGCCCTGTTTGCCTCGGTCGTATGCAGTCCTGATTGTGGCGCTCACCTGCACGGCGCCAAACACGCATACGACCATCATTGGCACCAAGGCATAAGCGACTCTCATCGCTGAAGACGACACGTCTCCATTCGTCCCTCCATTCACGCCTGTCGCGACACCACTGGAGGCGGGCTGCACGATGTTGGGGCGTGAGCGGAAGACGGCCTAACGGTGTGCGGGACCGTAGCCCAGCTTCATGGAGACGGTTGCGAATGGTCCTCGCCGATACCCCAGGAGCAACAGTGTCCCTAATTTGCTGGGAAGTGGCGGTGCGGTCCCCTACGGCACTGCGTAGGATCCTACGGTCTTGGCGTGCATCCGTGCGTCGATGCGGTCCGGTCCCAGGTCGACGGGCAGGTGCACCTTCCGCCGACCACTGGCGACAACATCGATGTACTGTGGAGACCTCACGCCCCACATGTTGAGCAATTCGGCGGTACGTCCACCCGGCCTCCCGCATGCCCACTATACGCCCTCGCTCAAAGTCCGTCAACTGCACATACGGTTCACGTCCACGCTGTCGCGGCATGCTACCAGTGTTAAAGACTGCGATGGAGCTCCGTATGCCACGGCAAACTGGCTGACACTGACGGCGGCGGTGCACAAATGCTGCGCAGCTAGCGCCATTCGACGGTCAACACCGCGGTTCCTGGTGTGTCCGCTGTGCCGTGCGTGTGATCATTGCTTGTACAGCCCTCTCGCAGTGTCCGGAGCAAGTATGGTGGGTCTGACACACCGGTGTCAATGTGTTCTTTTTTCCATTTCCAGGAGTGTAAGTACCGGGTGATCAAAAAGTCAGTATAAATTTGAAAACTGAATAAATCACGGAATAGTGTAGATAGAGAGGTACAAATTGACACACATGCTTGGAATGACATGGGGCTTTATTAGTACCAAAAAAATACAAACGTTCAAAAAATGTCCGACAGATGGCGCTTCATCTGATCCGATTAGCAATAAACAGCAGAACAAAGTAAGACAAAGCAAAGATGATGTTATTTACAGGAAATGCTCAATATGTCCACCAATAGTTGTAGCCGAGGAATAATGTTGTGAACAGCACTGTAAAGCATGTCCGGAGCTATGGTGAGGCATTGGCGTCGGATGTTGTCTTTCAGCATCCCTAGAGATGTCGGTCGATCACGATACACTTGCGACTTCAAGTAATCCCAAAGCCAATAATCGCACGCACTGACGTCTGGGAACCTGGGAGGCCAAGCATGACGAAATTGACGGCTGAGCACACGATCATCACTAAACGACGCCGAAGAGATCTTTCACGCGTCCAGAAATACTTTTTTTTCTGTTCTAATAAAACCCCATGTCATTCCAAGCATGTGTGTCAATTTTTACCTCTCTGTCTGCATTATTCTGTCGTTTATTAAGTTTTCAAATTTATACTGACTTTTTGATCACCCGGTGTATAGTTCTGGCAATACCGGTCATGACCTTCTTCTTCTGTGCGGACGCACGCATATTCCCCGAACTCTTACGGCACTTGGTAAGAATGTCTTCCACGAGTAATGAGTGTGTTGGGATGTACGAATGTAGTGAGTGGACATCTAAGGTGAGAATCTGGGTCTCGCGAGAGGCGCGCACGAGATAGTCCCTGCAGTCGCACTATTCATCTGCGTCCGCCATGTAAGCAGGAGATCCCGGGTTCGAGTCCCGGTCGGGGCACACATTTTCACCTGTCCCCGTTGGTATATATCAACGCCCGTCAGCAGCTGAAGCTATTAAAATTAATTCTAAATTCTATCGGTTTCATGTGGGTACCACCAAGTATCCGCGGCCGGACTACTTGTCTGACGTAGCGGTACTAAATTATACAGACAAACATTTCTCTTGCTTCAGTCTATTTTAGTGGTGTGCACATAAGAAGGCGGGTGGTAGGATAATGCGCAGTGGCAAGGAGCAGTGTACCACGCGAGGATCCAGCCAGTAGCGCCATTCTATAACGTGTAGATAAAGCAGCGTTAATTTTCGTGTAAGTTTAGGTACGGTGAAGTTATTTACCAATTTTACTGTTATTTAATTGCAGCATGAAGCGCACGTGACAGGTATTACCTTAAGGAGCGACACAGATAGTTTCCAGAGAATATAAAGTCTCCTAGGGAGCGCCAGAAGCAGAGACAGTGGCCCAACGTAGCGCTTACCCCAGCGTTGTCAGTTAGCACTGGCTGAAGTGTTACATGTGGGAAGGAGACACAGACCAGCTGGCGAGGCCGTCAAATTTTCTCCTTCTCTCTCTCTGCACAGAACACTTCACGATGCTACCTTCTTACGTGCGCACCACTATTGCTAAAACCGTATCAAAATCTCTACAATAATTGCAGAGATTGGCCGTCACAAGCAGACGGAAAAACATGGGAGGGACTTTAGTTCATCACAGTTCAGGAAATTTGCACAAAATATTAATAAATTATACACAAACTTTCCTTTTTCAATTAGTCTATCTACAATTGAAAACCGTATAAAGATCCGTACAGTATTTCCTGAGATTATCTTCCACATATAGACAGAAAAACGCGGCAGGACACTTGTGTAAGAAGTGTGAAACACGTTCTAGCCTCATGCAACATGATTTTTGGTGCACAAAATTCCCTATGTACAAATCAACATAGATTGGGCAACTAGCAGTCAGTTCGTCAGTTCGTCAGATCCTCAGGAAAGTAGATAACATTGTTATTGGAATCAAGACTTCGTAATAAACACAATCAAACACACGGTGCTTAATGAGTGGAACAGTCAGACGAGAACGAAGGCTAGGCAATTGCTATTAACCTATATAAATGATCTGATGGATAACATCGAAAGACCCGTGACGTTGTCAGTGCATGCACGTTACTGTGTGTGGTGTCACCGCCAGACACCACACTTGCTAGGTGGTAGCCTTTAAATCGGCCGCGGTCCGTTAGTATTCGTCAGACCCGCGTGTCGCCACTATCAGTGATTGCAGACCGAGCGCCGCCACACGGCAGGTCTAGAGAGACTTCCTAGCACTCGCCCCAGTTGTACAGCCGACGTTGCTAGCGATGGTTCACTGACAAATTACGCTCTCATTTGCCGAGACGATAGTTAGCATAGCCTTCAGCTACGTCATTTGCTACGACCTTGCAAGGCGCCATTACCAGTTACTATTGATGCTGTAAAACATGTACCGTCAAGAGCGATGTTCACCAGTTATGGATTAAAGTTAAGTATTCCAGAAGCTACGTACTATTTTTGCTAGTCTCATTACCTTGTCCTGTTCCAGACCTCACGCCAGCCTGCGTGAGCTTAAACGCGTGCCTTTCGGCTTCCTCCTAATGGATTGGCTGTCTTGCCAATCCACTACACTGTGTATGGGAAAGTCCAGATGCAAGGAAATGGTAACGAAATATACAAAGAACTGCAGGGCATCGACGCTTGGTAAGGGATGATTTTATATGATTTGTACATCATTAATATTTTTATTTAACTGTAATCAAATTCAATGTATTCTGTAAATACACTACTGGCCATTAAAATTGCTACACCACGAAGATGTCGCGCTACATACGTGAAATTTAACCGGCAGAAAGAAGATGCTGTGATATGCAAATGATTAGCTTTTCACAGCATTCACACAAGGTTGGCGCCGGTGGCGACACGTAAAACGTGCTGACATGAGGAAAGTTTCCAACAGATTTCTCATACACAGACAGCAGTTGACCAGCGTTGCCTGGGGAACCGTTGTTGTGATGCCTCGCTTAAGGAGGAGAAATGCGTACCACCACGTTTCCGACTTAGATAAAGGTCGGATTGTAGCCTATCGCGATTGCGGTTTATCGTATCGCGACATTGCTGCTCGCGTTGGTCGATATCCAATGAGTGTTAGCAGAAAATGGAATCGGTTGGTTCAGGAGGGTTATACGGAACGCCGAGCTGGATCCCAACGGCCTCGTGTCACTAGCAGTCGAGACGACAGGCATCTTATCCGCATGGCTGTAATGGATCGTGCAGCCAAGTCTCCATCCCTGAGTCAACAGATGGGGACGTTTGCAAAACAACAACCATCTGCACGAACAGTTCGACGACGTTTGCAGCAGCATGGACAGACAGGAGCGCCTGCGATGGTGTACTCAACGACGAACCTGGGTGCACGAATGGCAAAACGTCATTTTTTCGGATGAATCCGGGTTCTGTTTACAGTATCATGATGGTCGCATCCGTGTTTGGCGACATGACGGTGAACGCACATTGGAAGCGTGTATTCGTCATCGCCATACTGGTGTATCACCCGGCGTGATGGTATGGGGTGCCATTGGTTACACGTCTCGGTCACCTCTTGTTCGCATTGACGGCACTTTGAACAGTGGACGTTACATTTCAGATGTGTTACGACCCGTGGCTCTACCCTTCATTCGATCCCTGCGAAACCCTATATTTCAGCAGGATTATGCACAACCGCATGTTGCAGGCCCTGTACGGGCCTTTCTGCATACAGATAATGTTCGACTGCTGCCCTGTCCAGCATATTCTCCAGATCTCTCACCAATGGAAAACGTCTGGTCAATGGTGGCCGAGCAACTGGCTCGTCACAATACGGCGGTCACTACTCTTGATGAACTGTGGTATCGAGTTGAAGCGGCAAGGACAGCTGTACCTGTACACGCCATCCAAGCTGTGTTTGACTCAATGCCCAGGCGTATCAAGGCCGTTATTACGGCCAGGGGTGGTTGTTCTGGGTACTGATTTCTCAGGATCTATGCACCCAAATTCCGTGAAAATGTAATCACTCGTCAGTTCTAGTATAATATATTTGTCCAATGAATACTCGTTTATTATATGCATTTCTTCTTGGTGGAGCAATTTTAATGACCAATAGTGTACGTTGTTATTTTCTAAGTAACATAAATCTTTGTATGATTTCCATGTAATGTATATGAAAACGAAAATATTTTGGTCTGATAGCAGAAATTTTATGTGTCAAAGTTTTTTTAAGACAGAATCGGCAAATGAAAGTGATTTAACTTAATCTGGCACTTGGAGTGCAACCACTGGCAGAAGGCTTGTGTTGTTTTAATAGTTGAAAAGACTGGAAATTTCGCGGGAACAGTTTCCTTTACAACAATAGTCAGAAGAT
Organism: Schistocerca cancellata; assembly: GCF_023864275.1. Classification (NCBI taxonomy): domain Eukaryota; kingdom Metazoa; phylum Arthropoda; class Insecta; order Orthoptera; family Acrididae; genus Schistocerca; species Schistocerca cancellata. Next base: position 476,390,630 of record NC_064627.1, read on the forward strand.
GTAACACGGAGAAGAATATGACAGTACTCAGGCACTGGAAGCAGTTTTAGAGTACAGAAACCGGAGAAACGACGAAGTAGCCAGCAAATTTTCATAGCAGCAATTTTGCAGTAAAATACCAAAATTTAAGAGGAGACCACTGTTGTTTTCGTTGTCATTAACAGAGAGGGAAGACACAAGAGAAAGAAGATACAACATAGAAGATTTCAAGAAGTTAAAATTAAGCAGAAGATCGACACAGAAGGTCCGAAGACTATCAAGACCAAGAAGCAAGACATCGAAAGTATGACAAGAGATCAGTCATCATCAAAAAATTCAAGTACACACTGAACCAGCAGTGACTGGATATGAAATAGCTGTAGACAGTATTTCTCCTGAGAGACAGAGTGAAAGTGTGAACTAGGACAGTGATACAAACTGTGTTATAAAGCGTCACCGCTGTTAATCTTTTCTGTTTTAGAGGGTGAACAGTAATGATTTTACTACTGTCGCATTACTTGCTGTGAGGAACTTAAAAGCGACAGATGAATAAAATTGATGCTACATCACTAGCGATATATTGTTACGTGGGCATCCCTTATGTGCATAAAAACTGTGTCTATATATAATCCAAGTACATCCCTTTCCAATTCCCTTTCTTCAAGTTTGGATGGCTGAACAATGCATCAGAGGAGCAGTGGAAATTATTTGCAATTCCTAAATTAATGTGTTCATTTACAAGATAGCTTGCCACAATCTTATCACCTTTCTGTGAACCACCGAACATCTGACGCTCTACAGCTCCTACAACAGTCATCTTCCGCGGAAGATGTGTCTCAGTGTATTTCTCTGGTGACAGTCGTAATTACGATACTTTAGTGACTATTCAACTCACAAAGGGAGGCCACGACCTTCGGATCACGGATTTACTTCCAACTTTGTACACTTTTAGAAGTCAATTAGGACAGCACGATGTGCAAATAGTAAGGGTACTAATTAGGCTAATTCGACAAGATCGCAAGAAAAATTTTAAGTGTCGAATGTATATTCGGACTTTGCAATTCTAACCACGTGGTGGTGGCGGTCAAGTGGTTAGTGATCAAGATCCGTAATAGCTGGATTTCTGGATCGAATCAATCTTATTTTTTGCTTTGTTTTTTTAATGTGTATTTTTTCAGCAGTAGTCATATTATGTCATATATACGACATTTTAAAGGTAATATGATGAAAAGACAAGTGTATTTATTTGCATGAACTTTTGTTGTCTTTCAAATGGCATTTGGCTGTTTACTAATTTTAATTATTATAACAATACTTATTTATAACTGTCGACAAGTAAACGACCAAACGCATAAAGTTTTCCTGAAAATCTATGCCGGCCTTCATTTGCGAAATCCCTTATGCCGGCTTTGCACCTAGACTCTTCGACCTGCTGACATAGGTTTCAGAGAAAAGCGACAGGCTTGGAAAGCCGAAGTCAGACGTCGATAAATAAAGGTGTAAATAATATCATTCAACAATATAGTGAGTTACAATGTGCCAGAATATAAGAGTACTGTAGGATTCAATCGTCGGATGTGTTTTCGAGAACCAATAACGTATATGCGAATTTTTAGGAAACCACAAAATTTATGATCTTACTGCAAAAATGGAGGTTACTCCCGATTCTTCGACTACTGCGAATAATGAATGTCATGAACATTCAGTGCGTAGTGCAGTTGCAAAACGTCAGTTACATGCGTTTGTGTGCTTCACCTTATTCACAAATCACAACAGCCACACAATTCCAGGAAAATTTCGTAAGTTTTGTTGGTATAGTTGTCTATAATTATAAATATAATACTTGTTGTAATAATTACAATTAGTAAACAGTTAAATAACATTGCTAAATCAATAAACGTTCACTCAGAGACACGTATATTTTCGTTATATTACCTTTCATATGTCATGCACATGAAATAATATGATAGTGTTGAAACAAATATGCATTAAAAAAAATTGAACGGGGCTCGATCCACCGATTATGGAGCTTGAGCCGCTCGTAAATAGTACGTCATGCCTCGTCGTCCCCCCTCCCGTTAGAAAAAAAATAGTACATTACATAACAGATTTTGTGTATATATTAAGGACGGTGAAGAAGTCCAAACTGAATAAGTTATTCCAGAACAAGAGTCAATATATTACATTTCACATTCAGACACAGAATTCTCTCATAGTCAAACATATTGCCTCACTATTCAGATCTTACACTGAAATCACGTACACGAAATTATGGTCCGTACAGTAGAGGGCCAATCGTGTGGACTCTCTATATGCTTACTACTATCTAATCGCTATGTCAATGGCGTGCCGACTGTCACAAGGATACAAATTGTCAATTTGCCGATGATACGACTTTTCTCACCAACGGCAGACATGTTCATGCCAACATTCGACGCCTTGTGTCAACTAGATGTCACGACCGCTTGGTGTAAAAACAAAAAAGTGCAATTAAGTCCTGCCAAGACGACAGCCATATATTTCAGCAAGGCACGCCCCTCGATGCCCACCAACTTGAGACGGCGTGGGCGGGATATCCCCTGAGGGAGGGGGAGGAGGGGGGGGGCAACGGTGACATACCTGGGGGTCACTTTGGACAAACACTTCTTTCTCCATAAACATGTTGACCTTCTCAGGAACAAAGCTTTTGATACGTTCAAGAAACTCCTTCCTTTTTTCAAGAATACTGATCTAAGTAACACAGCAAAACTTCGACTACATAAGGCGACGGTGCTCTCTAATGTACTGTATGGCAGCTCGGTCCAGTCCAACACGAACTGGCCTCTACAAGTTTTACAAAATATAGTAATCAGATGGATGCTTCGAGTCAGCCACTATACTCGCATCATTGACTTCCACGCTGCCCTCCATGTGGATGCAGTACTAGAAGAGTTCGCAAACGGAGGACGACCTTGGATAACAAAGTAGACACTTTGCGTGACCTCTGGGCAGACAATAGCCCTCCCGTGGCATCGGTATAAGGTACCACGTTCCATGGTTCTATGATATCAAAATGGTTCAAATGGCTCTGAGCACTATGGGACTTAACATCTGAGGTCATCAGTCCCCTTAAACCTAACTAGCCTAAGAACATCACACGCATCCATGCCCGAGGCAGGATTCGAACCTGCGACCGTGGCGGTCGCGTGGTCACAGACTGAAGCGCCTAGAACCGATCGGCCACTCCGGCCGGCTCTATGATATCCGAAACCATTCCACCAATTGGCGGTATCTTACGGACCGATATACTGGTCCTAAGAAGTTGACCGCAAACGTATGTTCACAATAAAGTGAACCGAAGCACCTAATTAGCTTCCACCATGATGTCTGAAACGTCGTCAACGATGGCACTTCGATTTCCATGGTGGAAAAAAAAATCCAACAAGTCGAAGCGACAGCAGATAGTATCGTTACTATTTCAGTCAATTTCGTAAAGGTACAAGCAGTTGGTGTATCTTGTGTTAATTGATGTAACAACTTGACAAACACGATTTCTTATTCCACAGTAATAATGTTATGATAAACATGTCATTTTACCGTTTCCATCCTATCTTCACTTTTATCTACAGACAGTTCCATAACCTTGATAATTCAAAACATTTAGTGCTTTACACAATAGAACCCACCATAGTTACATTGAATCACAATCAGTTAGTTGAAACTGAGAAGTAACTTATCGGTCCGAATAGTTGTAAAAATATTATTGTGGTTTTGGAGGTGTATGTGTTTTATCTAAATCTGAATCTGTATGAGAAACTAAGCCACCTGTCGCAGGCAGTACTAGAAGTGGGGCTAGGTATAGGAGAAATATATATCTAATACTGAATCATTAAGGTGAAACAGTAGCAGGTTTGGGAGGGTAGCATTCCGTGTATTTGTTATTCACTGTCACACCAAGTAGACATTCAAACATACTCCAGTAGTATTTGCACGTACGAAACAGTAAATCAGAGTTATTTAGGCAATTAGACGGTATACCCACCGAAGAAGTGAGACAGGACCATTTTCAATCTTGTTGTCGATATTTTTCCACTCTAAACTTTAATCTCTTATTTCCTTCATCGCTTCTGCCCTGCTTCACGTCCTTTGTAATCCAAGCACTACTTTTTCGTACACCATTTCTAGTGTTCCATGTTGGTTCTTCTACATATTATCCATCAATAACTAATTTTCTGAGTATTTCAAATATCTTCTACCATATTACGTTTTCGATTACTTTTTCTAGGCCGAAAAAATCCTATTCCAGTTTCCTGATTGTTCTTAAGCATTGCTGCTATTAATAGCGTAACTACCACTCTGGTACATAATGCCAAGTGGATCATAATCCTAGATTTTCCATTCTATCTTTTACGTATTACTAGCGACACAGCCTGGCATAGCACAGGGAGAATTAAGTATCTATGGCCAGACGAGTTGTCTAGCGCAGCGCGTTTCGTTTACGACCACTGAGTAAAGTTATGAACAAAGTTCAGACAACAACGTTAGTTAAATGAATATCACTTTCATGCAACTTACAGCCACCGAACGCTAGGAAAGTTATCTGGAGGCATAAGTGTTATGTCTTCCACAATGAATTGGCGTTTGGAGTGACATCTCATGGCAGTGATAGAAGGACGTGGCGGTGTAAGTAATATGTTTACAACCAATGTAAATATTGTATGCGAATCATGTGTGTATGTATGTGTGTGTGAGTGATTCAATACGTATCGGAGGCTCGCTGAGGTGGGACAAATAAAAGAAAGAAACACGCATGATCTGCAAGTTTAGCTCGTGTTACAGCACTCATTCTGTGCTTCTTAGCACCCACTGTGATGGACTGTTGAGACTCGTTGCCTCAGTTCTTTGTCGTGAATTGTTTATAACAGACTTCTTCGTCCCACACAAATAATTGTTTTCACGTCTAGGTTTTATTTGCAGAAAGCAGTAAGCTGAAAGTACAGTCATTTGCTGCGCTGCTGAAAGAAAGTACTGTGCGTAAACGAGGGAAAGTTGCTGAAGGTTTTTTTTTTTGAAGGTTTTGCTTCTAGCATGAAAAATAAGACATAACATGTTTTAGAACCACATGTTTTTGCTATGGATTTGTTCTCGAACGATTTGCGAGGAAATTATTGGTTAAAGTTATTTTATTATTTGAAATTGTAAGTCACACATCACAGCCTCATGGTGAGGTGATTATGTTTCCGTTATTTGTCTTCTTTGTAACTATATTTCAAATGTGAGTTACTCGCTGCCTGTATAAGTCACTGCTGGTTGTTCGAAGAATATGTAGTGAGTTAAGAGTGCGAACTGCGACTGGTAATCTGAGAGAAGCATAAATTAGCAGTCTCAAACTGTGGTCATGTTTCAAAAAGCGTCCTTCAAGTATCTGTAGAAGTATTTAGAAATCTTGTGTACTCATCTACAAGAGATTTCTGTAGTCCATTCAAGAACCGTACCCATGTCTTTATGATCTTTAAAAGGCCTAAATCTCTTTCTCGGCAATGGTGATTCGCTTACCAGTCTTCTATACAGTAGTTTGAAAGTGTCTAAACAAACAATATCTTCCCCTCCCCACCACCAACACACAAAGAATCGTGTTCGCATCTACGTTTGGTTCAAAGAAAGCAGGAAGCCGAAAGTTGAACCATCTGCAGCACTGCTGCAAAAAGTTTGTTTTTTATAAACGGAGATAAGCTGCATCCCATGTTGAAATAGATATTTGGAAAGCGTTGTACATGATACTGTAACACCCCAGCTCTTATGCTGTATGAATTTATTTTGCTTTTCATTTATTTAATGTCACATTGTTGATCTTCTGTAAATGTGTTTAAATCAATAACATAAAATTGTGTACTCTTTTCTTTGTTAAAACCTTTGATGTCGTGATTTGATTCTATGCAAAGTAGTGTATCTGTAATTTAAAATTCTTTATCCCATTTGGAGGGAACAGAACTTATTGTAGGTAATTGTAATTTTGTGTGAATAATTTTTTGTTGAAGTGTTAATATGTGAAAATGTTCTGTTCTATTTAATGTATTTGTTTGCTGTTATGTAAATTGCTGATCCTCACTTAGGGCTCTTAGTTATTCTGTATGTAAAAGGTGTAGTGGTTCCCCTCGGGAACGGAAATGTGCAGAGCGCGCAAATTGTGGTTGGCATAGGTGGGAAAGGTGGAACTGATAGTCAGTCGGAGACGAGCCAGCAGTCGGAAAGGAGCTACGAGTCTGTGCACTGTCATTATAACGGTGCATATTGTGATGATTCAGAGAGAGGCTTTTCCTGCTTCTTTCCAAGGCCTCGGATGGATGGACAAATAGCTGGAACTATTCTGGAATTTGTATGAATCATCGCCATGAAGATACGATAAAGTCCGGCAATTCTACCTGCTATTCCACCTACCAACATGCAGTTGCCACCACATTGCGCAATCACTGTAACGTAATACTATATTGATGTACAGTGAAGGATCAGCCTAATGGATTTGTTAGTGTGCTGAAATATAAGGTAATTTATATCGGAATTTATTTACCTACCTTGATTTTACTCCTCATCATAACACCTCTCAGGGTCCTCTCCGTTTGAAGTAAAGTGATTACCGAGTGTCCTTACTGAGAGTACGTTGAAGCCTAGAGCTTTGTTAAATAATGCCTCTTGAACTTATTAAAAAGATAGTTAAAGCTAATGTGGTAACAGAGTGAGTTATAGCAAATGTTATTTGTCCAATAATAATTTTCCTATTGAAACTGCTATTTAAAGTGCTGTTACCAAACTCAAACTTTAGGCTGAGTCTTATAAAGTAAATGATCACGTTGTTGTCTGTAGCAAATTCTAAAAAGGAGAGTCAGTTTCTTGCAATTTTGTCAACATTGTGTTTCGTAGTAGTAAAAGTGAGAAAGCTGCAGTTGTGAAACGTTACATTTTCATGTATGCCAAGTGTTTATCTCTCTTGTGTGCATATTAACAGTATAAAGACCACTCAGTTTGTGTAAACCCTGAAAGTGATAGTGTTTTTCTGTACCTGTTGTAATTTTGAAAATAGTTCCTGCTGCTCTAACTGTTAGCTTCAATCTTAAAACATATGTGTGTTAGAGTTCATTGCACTCGCGTGTTGCTAAGTCTAGGTTGTGTCTGTCGTGTTGTCCATTATAGTTACTTATACCTACTTTCATAAACGAGAATGTTAATCTTTCTCTTGCCTAATTAGGCTGGCGACCGTTTCCCTTATTCTAGAAATAGTATAGCTAGGCAAAATTTTGTTTGTCACTATTCCAACATTTACGTAATTCTTACTTTCATTTCCGATAAGCCACCTCCGTTAGGAACTACACGGTCAAATTAACAAAATTCCTCTCAGAGGGTAACACTGCTCTGTTGCTTTGTGCCATAGTTGCTTTTACAAAATTGCTTTATGTTACAACCTGCTTCTAGCATAGAGGTTATGGTACAGTAGTAGCAGAGAGGGAGTGTTATAATACATCTAGAATAAAAAAATCACAGATTTTGGATTTACACGTTTTTTCTCTATACAGCTGTTCTGAAACTACTTCAATGGATTGGACGTCACTTAGGCGACTTGTATGTCGCTAACCAGTTATTCAGCTGGGGAAAGGGGAGATGCAGTTTAACGTGGTATCTGAGACACGTTTTGTTTCTGATTAATCTCCACGTCATTGTGAGGCCAACGCTAGATTAAAAGACAGAGCAAAAAAAGTGATCCAATTAGGATTCAACCCCACAACCTCTCGCTTTCCAGCCATGCATTCTAGTGCTAGATTATCACACGACGTGCGACTATAGTCACGCTTGTTGCACTCTCGAAGCACTGCTGTTGTCTCGAGTTATGGCGACTGTTCTCTAGGTGGTCATGGCATCATTTTCACAACATTAAGTTACTATATCTGAATTTGTAGTCGTAGCACCATTTTCACATCATTTCACTGTCCGCCCCTGGTAGCTGTGTGGTCAGCGCTACGGAATGTTACACCTAACCGCCCGGGTTTGATTCCCGGCTGGGTCGGAGATTTTCTCCGCTCACGGACTGGGTGTTGTGTTGTCCTTATCATCATCATTTCATCCCAATCGACAGGCAAGTCGCCGAAGTGGCGTCAACTCGAAAGACTTGCACCAGGCGAATATTCTACCCGACGGGAAGCCCTAGCCACACGCCATTTCCATTTCCATTAGTTCACTATTAGTGAATTACATACACAAATCTTCGGCAATTGCTGAAATTAGCTTGCACGCACAGATAGACGCGAAAAGGCGACTTCAGGTTATATACACGGCCCAGTCACAATGAAGTGATGTTCGATGTCAACATGCAATAACACAGATGGAAGGTGACACAACTAGCTGTGGAGGGTGCATAAAACACGTCGGAGGGACGCAGACACCAGTATAGTCGTTGTCGTAATGCGGATACGGAGCGATTTATCTGACGTTGAAAAGGGCATGATAATTAGTTTTCGGGCCGTGGATGGAACCATTTCCGAAATGATTAGTATGAACCGTTCGCGTGTTGCTGTGGTAAAATTATATTGTGCAAGGCAAAATGGCACTATCCAAAGCTGGCGCCGAAGCAAGTGTGGGGTGCACCGGTCCATAGATAACGACGGCTGCGGAGTGTTGCACGAGCGAATAATTGAGCAACTGACTGCCCAGATGATCCAGGGGGCTGCCAGTGGTGTCTCCTTAACGACCGTTCAGTATATGTTGCTGCCTACCGGCCTCCGCAGCGGACGACTGGTTCGTGCACCCACGCTGATGGCTGCTCATTTGCGACAAGGCTAGAATTTGCACGCCAAATATCATAACTGAAGGTCACCGAGTGGCGACAGGTGGCCTGATCAGATCAATCACCTTTTACGCTCCATGGGACTGAAAGCAAACACTCTGCAACATTCCTCGGAAGTGTCCAGGGGGTGATCTCGTCCTTCTGGATGCACAATGGATCAACACAAATATGCCTCTACCCTTGGTTATCATTTCCACCCCTACATGCAGCACGATGGCATCTAACAGTAGGACGAAGCAATGTGTCACACAGCTCGTGGTTTGATGAGCCCCAGGATGAGTTACCGTACTCCTATGACGCCGGATTCAACCCCAATCGGGAATCTGTGGGACCACATGGATCGGACAGTAAGCGCCTTGGATCCTAACGGACAAGTCAGGCGCGACTGGCCACGCCACTGGAGTCGGTGCTTTCCAGAAGCTCAATGACTTTCTTCCCTCACATCTCGTGGCGGTCTGGGCTGTAAAAGGTGGTTATTCCCGTTTTTGACACGTTGTCACATTAATGTGACTGAACAGACTCAGTAACTTCGATTCATGAGCCGTCTAGCAGATTACCCGATGCCCCTCACATTTCTCTGCTATTACTGTTTTCGGGTTGTGTGAATGACACTCTCCTGAAAGTCTGATGTGTCTCTAGTATCACAGATTCCACACATTAATTTTAATAACTGTTTGGTTGCAACCTACTCCGAAGCTTTTAGAAATTCTACAGGAATCTTACTAACCATACTATCTTGTTTCATTGCAGGTCGTCCAAAGCTCTTGCCAAATTCAGTCTCTAATCCTTGATCCTCTATACTCTACAAATCAACATCTATTCCATTACCTAGCGTGGTGCTGCAGTAGCAATACACGACTCGCATTCAGGAGAGCGTCGGTTCTGAGACCCCTTCGACGATTCAGATTTAGGTTTTCCATGATTCCTACAAATCCATATCTCTTAATGTAAATGTCAGGATGGTTTCCTCGAAAGCACGGCCGATTACCTTCACTAGCAATCCGTAATTCCAACTCATGTTCCACTTCTAATGACTTCGCCGCTGACCCCTAATCTTGCTTCAACTTCCGTCACGTTGTCAGGCAGTTCCTTCTGTTCATAGAGGTCCACGATGTCTTCTTTCCAATAACCCTCTATCTCTTCTGTGTTTAGCACCGGAATTCCTCTTGCACTCTTAAAAGTGACATGTTTGCTTCTAAATTATTGGAAAAAGGTGCTGATTCTTCTACAAGCTGAACATGATGATGATGATGATGATGAGTCCCATACTCCTTTACAGAGCGCAGGGGAGCGACGCGGGAGACCCGCGCCGCCTTACTGGGCAAGGTCCTAGTGGAGGTGGCTTGCCATTGCCTTCCTCCGACCGTAATGGGGATGAATGATGATGATGAAGACGACACAACAACACCCAGTCATCTCAAGGCAGGAAAAATTCCTGACCCCGCCGGGAATCGAACCCGGGACACCGTGCTCGGGAAGCGAGAACACTGCCGCGAGACCACTCTCTCCCCACATATCTGTCCGATATGATTGTACGAAAAACTTTCAATACATAATGCAAAGCATTTTTTCTGAAAGCAGGTTGGTTTTATTCAGAATTCCAATGCACCGCATGATTCCCCACTCTTTTGGGTACAAACCCCTTTTTTCCAACAAAATCTCTATTCAATGTGACGGTCTTACGTCACCTTACTGGGAGGGCCTTTATGCCCGCATTGCATCACTCTACTGGTCGACGTCGAAGCCATTGTCATCCTGCATCAATAACTTCCCTTATAAAGCACAAGCAATTCCGCACAGATGGTCGTTCGTTCCTCTTTATGGTCTTGTGTTAGACGGCGGGGAAACCAGTGAGCATACATACACCATTGAGTACCAAACATGATGGACGTCTGTGTCAGCACACATCACGTTGAGCAGAGAGATATTTGTCATCCGTTGATTATCTCGAATGAGAGTGTTCACACGTTCCAACATTGCAAGAGTAAGAGCTGTGAGCGGCCGGCGGTACGTGGGAGATCGGTTAGCTTTGCGCGACGTTGTTGCTGTGACGACAGACGCCTCGCCCCACGGCTCACCATGATTTTGATCACTTCCAGGTCCTCGTAAACATTCTGCAAGCGTCTATGAATATCTGCGATGCTCTGGCTTTCCTGCAAACGAACCTCAATAGCAGCTCTCTGCTTGGAATGCACCTCCGTTACAGACGCCATTTTGAAGGCTACATATAGCGCCCGCACCTATCGTAACTTCATGAAACTATATAGGCTGAAGCTGGAATATTCCGCGATGTGACACAACAAATTCTGTATTTTTTTCATCGGAGAAAAAAATGTTTTGCATTACTTATTGAACGCCCCACGTACAGTGGTTATGTGTGGAATGGGATACAGGGCGTATCGTCGTTTATAGAGAAAACTGACAGTGAGGAAGAATACGAAGTAGAAGCATGAACTTCCCACTAGTTATGGGCCCGCAAACAATCATTTCTGAGAAAATTATGAATGTGTGATTCTGACACACCTCTTGACTTCAGTATGAACTATTCTTCTGGTTAAGACATATGGGTTTTAAATTTAAAGTATTCGATTAAGTCCCCCATATAAACTAAATTCTCTCCAAACAGGCCTCAAAAGACCCAGAGGTATGTGCGACCGCCCTGTCATCCTCGGCCGATAGGCGTCACTAGATGCAGATACGACCATTGTCAGTTTTCTTGACCTGAGTCGCGACTTCGCAATCAAATAGCTCCTCAATTTGCCTAACAAGGGCTGAGTGCATCCCGCTTGCCAACAGCACTCGATAGATCCGGACGATTACTCATCCAGGTGCTAGCCAAGCAACTTCGGTGATCTGACGGGAACCAATGTTACCACTGCGGTAAGGTCGTTGTCAAGTCCCCCTGATAAAAATTAAAAACTGCTTTAACGCATCCCTTGCTACAATTTACTGGACGCTCGTGTCTGTTAAAGATGGAATTCCCCAACTGTAGTCGTCGCATTAGGATGACATATTGCCCTCACGGCCGCAAATATTCTCGCATTCTGTCAAACACCCCTAATCTTCTCGTGAATCCTGAAGAGGCTGTAAACTCACTGCTCCACAACCGTATCAATGGGAGTGCTGTACACTTTCGAGGTTTATTTATTTTATTTTGCGTATGGTATCTACAGAGTAATATTGCCCACATACTATTAACTAATGTAATAAACGAGTTACAAATATGTTATTAAATGATTGATTGAAAACAACAATATGCGAAAGATTAGGGAGACAGCCACTGCAGCTATCACAAGTCCACATCTAAGCAGGTTACCCATTGAACAGCACGTGGAGTAGTATTCATGATATCCCTCCATTCTTCTTCAAACCTCCTCGTAGAAAATTCGAAGATCAGGTGAGGGGTTGTTTGTTCTTCTGCACCATAGTCCCATCGTGGGTCATCAGTGACTTTCCATTTGTGGAGAATGGCCTTACACCTGCAATGGTTAGACCTCACGCGATTAAGTCTGCACCAAGTTCTTCTGGGCATTTGCATTCCTTCCACCGGTATCGAAGGATAAAAATCAGTGATGAGAGGATGGTGATTATTCAGCGACCAGTATAGCCTCCATTCCCTTGCTATGTCGTACCTTTCTGGGAATTTGAGGGCTGCGTCTTCCCGTAAAGGTTTCCTGGATTTTAGGCGGGTAGTTGATAGATGGTCCAATATTTTTCGGATAGGTATATCTTCAGAGACAGATGGGTCATTAATTTTATTCCATTCTCGGATAGCTACTTGTTGCCTTCTGAACGAGGGAGGAGCTATATTGCAAAGGGCATGAAACCAGGGAAGTGGAGTTGATTTCAGAGTTTCTGAGACAATCCTCATGGTGGTATTAAGCTGGACATCTATTTTCTTCGTGTGTGTGCTCTTGTACCATGTGCCGTGGAAGACGTCGAGCCTAATTATATAAGTGTGTTAACGAAAAGCTAACTATGACAATAAACAGCTCACTTTTGGGCCAATTTTTAATGAAAAATTTTTGCATCTATCATCGTATATTGTCACCCTGTCAGTTTTCGCTATTACTTACGATACACAGTGTATAGCTTACGTTTTCACGTGAGGCATCAAAAGCAGCGTTTGCTCTACGCCCATGGTTTCAACCTTTTAAAATTCGTAGCTCCTCTGACCTATGTCGTTCCCGTCACTGTCCTTGTAAAAACTGAAATAATTAGTAAAAAAGTTGCGAATGAAATATCACTACCTAAATGCGACACCCGAGCTTTGCTTCTTGTTACACAACTTGTCATGTGATACATATACCCCCAGTTCCTCCTCCTTGCTATACCTTGATCCGTACTTGGTTTCAATGACAGCCACTACTGAAAACCCTCTTTTGCAAAACCTTCAAGGCTTTTTTTACTCAAGCATGGAAACTCTTTTCTTACTGGATACGAAAATGGAGGCAATGTCGTTATTGAAGTTCTATCAACTCTTCCTCTTCTGCAGTACTCAACTTAGAAGGAGAATCATCACTGAAGAGATTCTGAATCCACTAAAACCTATCACAATTTCAGGAAAATATTTTGCAAAATAAACATGAAGTTCAAACAAATGTCCTTCGATTATGGTAAAAGTATTTGAAGAAACGCCTATCTCATTGTTATTAATAAAACGCTGTAGGCAGGGAAAATAGTCAATTTCTCCTTTGTCGTTCATTTTTCTCTTCCAAAGAGGAAGCTCCTTTTTGAAGGCCGAAATTTTGTCAACAAGCTGAAACGAGCTGCACTTCTTTGCGTAGATTTATTCAATGAGTTTAACTTTTCAAACATATCACATAAAGTAAGCAACCTTTAGTTAATTGCGGCTGACCGTCTAAAAGCACTTAGCATTGATATGATTTGCTTCTTTAGTGTAAGAACAGAGTTTTCGCCTGAGTTCAAAATGCGGAATAATACATTTTAATCTACGCACTGACGCCATTACAGTCTGATTCTTCCTTGTTTACTTTGTGTACTGAGTGTTTAAGATGCCTCCGATAATCATGAGTCCCACCGACTGTGAAGTACGGCTGTTATAAGATTTCTTAGTGCTAAATGCCTAAAAGCGATCGATATTCATCGTGAGATCTGTGCAGTTTACGGAGAAAACATTATGAGTGATGGAATGGTAAGAAAGTGGGTGAGAGCGTTTAAAGATGGCCGCACAAATGTGCATGATGAACAACGGAGTGGGCGTCCTTCGGTCGTTAATGAAAGTTTGGTGCAGGAAGTGGACAATAAGGAGAGAGAAAACAGACGCTTTACGATTTCCTCCTTGCGGGATGACTTTCCTAATGTTTCTCGTAGAGTTTTGTAGGGCATTGTGACCGAGCACTTGAGTTACCGAAAATTGTGCGCACATTGGGGACCGAAAATGTTGAAGCATGTGCACAAAACCAAACGTTTAGACAGTGCATTGACTTTCCTTGAGTGGTACCACAACGACGGTGACGATTTCTTAAGCCAAATTGTTACGGGCGACGAAACATGGGTGGTCTACGCCACACCAGAATCAAAGCAACAGTCCATGGAAGTTGAGCAAGGGCATCATTTTGCTGCAAGACAATGCCCGTCCTCATGTGGCGAATCAGACCAAAGATCTCATCACATCTTTTCGATGGGAAACTCTAGATCATCCTCCGTACAGCCCCGATCTTGCGCCCAGTGACTACCATCTGTTCCTGCACCTGGGCGGTCAGCGTCTTCAAGACGATGACGAAGTCAAAACAGTGGTGATGCATGCAGTGGTTAACAAGCCAGGCGGCAGACTTCTATAAGGAGGGTATTCAAAAACTGGTACAACGTTATGGCAAGTGCCTCAATATTGACGGAAATTATGTAGAAAAGTAGATTAAGGTACAGGTTTTCATGTAAAAATAAAATTATTGAGATATCTTAGCACGTCTTTTTTAATTTAAAAACGGTACTTACTTAAAAAACACGCCTCGTAATAAAAACTGGTTGAAAACAAAACAATTACTGCTGGTGGGATAGTTCGCTTTCGATGTTAAGACTGCTTACACTGGCTGGCCAACAACTACAGTTGAATTCGTCAGAGACCACATGGTTGCCAACAGAAATGAAATTTACCTTAACTGTCCTCTTTGCCACTAACTACGAAACAAATCCACGCCGCCCCAGGCGAATACCACTCCTCTACGCGAAAGAGTTTCGCGCAACAAATGCGTGAGGATACTCTTTCCTCGTGCAAAAGTGCAATAATGTGTATCAACTCGTCTTCGAATCTGTTATTTGTGTCTATATCAGTTTATGAAATTATCTCCTACACACATTACATCGAGATACACGTGCATTTGCACAGCAGGTCGTCTGATCGTAATTTACAACTTTAATGGCACACACTGCCCACAGCAGTTAATGTCCTGTTGCCCGCTAACGACAGGGAAAACTGCGCCTGTAGTACCGTGTCCAGGAAGACCACAGCGCGAAGGCGCTTCCGCATCTATGAACCAATTACGGGGAACGGAACAGAGAAGGCGGGAATTGCTGCCACTCACTACTGTAGCAGACGGCAAGAGTGGGCGCGGAAGTTGGACGGACGTGTTTGCTGGCTCCATCGATTACATCTGCTTGGCGCACCGAACGTGTCCGGCGAGGGGCGGCCGCGCGAAAGAACTCTGCCCGACATCCGCTGAGAGCTGCGCCCCCCCTCCCCTCAACTACCACCACACACTCGCACACACACACGCATTCTGAGGGCCTGCTGCGAAAAACGTGCCAGTCGCCCTCTCTCCCCCTCCCCCAACCCCACCAACACACACATTCTACGGGTCTGCTGCGAAAAACGTGCTCGTCAGGGGAAGCCGGCCACGTCAGCCTCAAGGTGGTGGTCGCTGGCGGACCGACAGCCCACCATCGCTTCGCGCTCCACGGCAGCAGGCGAAGCACGCGTGGATTACTTGTTGTCCGAAAGCTTATATGAACCTTCTGCAGTTGTTCGGACAATGCTGATAGTAAATTTAATATCTACTAATGTTGTGGTCTTCAGTTCAGAGTCCGATTTTATGCAGGTTACCATGTTCGTCTGTTCTGTACAAAGTTTCTCATCTCTGTATTAACTGCTGCATTCTTCATGCGTTTGAACCTCCTTCCCTTATCAAGTGTCGGTGTCCCCTAGAATTTTTATAACACACACGTCCCTCCCGCCCCCGCCCCCCCCCCCCCCATTATCAGACTGAGGATCTAGTACCGTCTCAGGATATCTCCTATCAACCTATCCCCTCTTTCAGTCAAGTGACCCATATATTTTCTTTCTCCCTAATTCGTGTCAGCACCTCCTCATCAGTTACCCTCCTACCCATCAAATCTTCAGCATACTTCTGTATTACTCATTTCAACTACTTCTGTTTTCCTCTTGGCCGATCTGTGTCTTACAAGCTTAGACTCCCGCCAAACATCTTCAGAAAAACTTCCTGACATTTAAAATTATATTCTGTGTTAAAAATTTCTGTTTTTCGTACATGATTTTCTTCCTTTTACCATCCCGTATTTTACATCGTCCCTACTTCGATTATAGTGTTACTTTGCTGCACAAATAGCAAAACTTCTACTATTTTAGTATCAATCATATGTTCATCTTGTGGACTTGAACCTCTTTTACTTCATCTACATCTACATTTATACTCCGCAAGCCACCCAACGGTGTGTGGTGGAGAGCACTTTAGGTGCCATGGTCATTACCTCCCTTTCCTGTTCCAGTCACGTATGGTTCGCGGGAAGAACGACTGCCGGAAAGCCTAAAGCCTCCGTACGCGCTCGAATCTCTCTAATTTTGCATTCGTGATCTCCTCGGGAGGTATAAGTAGGGGGAAGCAATATATTCAATACCTCATCCAGAAAAGCACCCTCTCGCAACCTGGACAGCAAGGTACACCGCGATGCAGAGCGCCTCTCTTGCAGAGTCTGCCACTTGAGTTTGCTAAACATCTCCGTAACGCTATCACGCTTACCAGATAACCCTGTGACGAAATGCACCGCTCTTCTTTGGATCTTCTCTATCTCCTCTGTCAACCCGACCTGGTACGGATCCCACACTGATGAGCAATACTCACGTATAGGCCGAATGAGTGTTTTGTAAGCCACCTGCTTTGTTGATGGACTAAATTTTCTAAGGACTCTCCCAATGAATCTCAACCTGGCACCCGCCTTACCAAGAATTAATCTTATATGATCATTCCACTTCAAATTGTTCCGCATTCATATTCCCAGATATTTTACAGAAGTAACTGCTACCAGTGTTTGTTCCGCTATCATATAATCATACAATAAAGGATCCTTCTTTCTATGCATTCGCAATACATTACATTTGTCCATGTTAAGGGTCAGTTGCCACTCCCTGCACCAAGTGCCTGTCCGCTGCAGATCTTCCTGCATTTCGCTGCAATTTTCTAATGCTGCAACTTCTCTGTATACTACAGCATCATCCGCGTAAAGCCGCATGGAACTTCCGACACTATCTACTAGGTCATTTATATATATTATGAAAAGCAATGGTCCCATAACACTCCCCTGTGGCACACCAGAGGCTACTTAAACGTTTGTAGACCTCTCTCCATTGAGAACAACATGCCGTGTTCTCTTTGCTAAAAACTCTTCAATCCAGCCACACAGCTGGTCTGATATTCCGTAGGCTCTTACTTTGTTTATCAGGCGACAGTGCGGAACTGTATCGAACGCCTTCCGGAAGTCAAGGAAAATGGCATCTACCTGGGAGCCCGTATCTAATATTTTCTGGGTCTCACGAACAAATAAAGCGAGTTGGGTCTCACACTATCGCTGTTTCCGGAATCCATGTTGATTCCTACAGAGTAAATTCTGGGTTTCCAGAAATGACATGATACGCGAGCAAAAAACATGTTCTAAAATTCTACAGCAGATCGATGTCAGAGGTCTATAATTTTGCGCATCTGCTCGACGACCCTTCTTGAAGACTGGGACTACCTGTGCTCACTCTTGACACTGTGAGTCT
Source organism: Schistocerca cancellata (assembly GCF_023864275.1). Taxonomy (NCBI): domain Eukaryota; kingdom Metazoa; phylum Arthropoda; class Insecta; order Orthoptera; family Acrididae; genus Schistocerca; species Schistocerca cancellata. The sequence continues at coordinate 476,408,437 of NC_064627.1, forward strand.
CGGCATATTAAATATCGTAACGATTTTCGAAATGTAGTGTCCCATGGGTGTAGCTGTAACTGTTACCCCGCATTGAAAATTTGGTACTTCCCGCGGTGCTGCCATAATCACGTCGGAAACCTTTTCACGTGAATCATTAGCTCCGCCAATGCACTGGCCTTTCATATATTGTGTAAGCGATAATACCGCCTTTTGTATTTGTGCATATCGCCTTCCAACGACTTATTGCCACCTCAGTGTATGTGCATATCGCTATTCAATGACTTCCGTCACCTCAGTGTATGTTCACATTTAACAGTTTTAAATAAGGAAATCCCACTGAAGATGACACAGAGATGCTGAAAGACGTTTTTAGTCACACGTAAAAACAGTGTTTTGCTTAACAGGCGGACCTTATATCCACTAAGTTTAGCTGCGAACACCACAAGAGTGAGCTCAGAATACCAAATTTCAGGCTTTTTTTTCACCACGGACAGCGCAGTAGCCGATGACCTTAACTTAACGATCGATAGCAGTGGCGTTTGCGTAGAGTTGTCAGTGCTAACAGACAAACAACGCTGCATGAATAACCACAGACATCAATGAGGGACGTACGACGAATGCAGGACAGTGCGGCGAAATCTGACGATAATGGGCTATGGCAGCAGACGAACGTCGCGATTGCCTTTGCTAACAGCACGACATAGCTTTCAGCGCCTCTGTTGGACTTGTGACTGTATCCCTTGGACACTAGACGACTGGAAAACCGTGGCCTAGTCAGATGAGTCCCGATTTCAGTGATAAGAGCTGATAGTAGGGTTCGAGTGTGGTGCAGACCCTACGAAGCCACGGACACAAGTTATCAATTAGGCACTGTACAAGCCGGTGATGGCTCCAATAATAGCGGAAAAAAGCGAACACCTATACCTTTCCGGGCGAACTCCGATTTCCCTTATTTTATTATGATGATCGTTTCTGTCTATGTAGGTCGACGTCAACAAAATATTTTCACATTCGGGGGAAAAAGCTAGTGATTGAAATTTCGTCAGAAAATCCTGCCGCAACGACAAACGACTTTGTTTTAATGACCTCCACTCCAAATTCTGTATCATGTCCGTGACACTATCTCCCTTATTTCTCCAAAATACAAAACGTGCTGCTCTTCTTTGAACTTTCTCGATGCACTCCATTAATCCTATCTGGTAAGAATTCTATAGCGCGCAGTGGTACTCCAAAAGAGGACGGACAAGCGTAGTGTGGGCAGTCTCCTTAGTAGATCTATTACATCTTCTAAGTGTTCTGACAATAAATCGCCGCCTATGATTTGCTTTCCCCACAACATTTTCTGTGTGTTCCTTCCAATTCAAATTGCTCGTAATCGTAATTACTATTTATTTAGTTTAATTTACGGTCTTTATAATTGATTGATCTATCGTGTAATCGAAGTTTAAAGTATTCCTTTTAGCACTCATGTGGATGATCTCGCACATTTCATTTTTTAGGGTCAATTGCCAATTTTTTCGCCTTATAGATGTAAATCGTTTCAAAGTTGGTTTTGATCTTCTGATGACTTTACTAGACGATAAAAGACAGCAACTTAAGCAAACAACCTAAGATGGCTGCTCAGATTGTCTCCTAAATAGTTTATATACATATGGAACAACAGAGGACCTGTAACACTACATTGTGGAACGCCAGCAATCACTTCTCATTTATTCGGTGACTTTCCGTCAGTTACTATAAACTGTGACCTCTCTGGCACAAAATCACGATTTCAGTCGCATAACTGAGACGATATTCCATAAGCATGCAATTTGATTACAAGCCGCTTTTGAAGTACATCGTCAAAAGCCTTTTGGAAATCCAGAAATACAGAATCAATTTGAAATACCCTGTCAGAAGTACTCAGCACGTCGTGTAAGTAAAGAGCTAGTTGTGTTTCACAAGGAGAATATTTTCTAAATCCGTACTGAGTGTGTGTAGATAGACCGTCCTCTTCAATGTAATTCATAATGTTCGAACACAATATATGTTCCAAAATACTGATTCATATCAACGGTAATGAAATGGGCCCGTAATTTAGTGGACTACTCCTGTTTCCGTTCTTGAATACTGGTGTAACCAGTGCAACTTTCCAGTCTTTGGGTACGGATCTTGCGTCGAACGATATATTATATATGATTGTTAAGTATGTAGCTATTGCTCCAGCATACTCTGGTATATAGTCTGGACCGAAAGACGACTTGATTATATTAAGTTCAAAAATGGCTCTGAGCACTGTGGGACTTAACTTCTACGGTCATCAGTCCCCTAGAACGTAGAACTACTTAAACCTAACTAACCTAAGGACATCACACATATCCATGCCCGAGGTAGGATTCGAACCTGCGACCGCAGCGGTCGCGCGGATCCAGACTGTAGCGCCTATAACCGCTCGGTCACCCAGGCCGGCTGATTATATTAAGTTGCTTCGCTACTCTGAGGATACATACTTCTAAGTTAGTCATGTTGGCAGCAGTTGTTGATTAAAATCCTGGAATATTTACTTCGTTTTCTTTGGTGAAGGAATTTCGGAAGGTTGTGTTTAGTAACTCTGCTTTGGCATCACTGACATCGATAGTATTTCCATTGCTATCCATTGCTATCGCACAGAGAAGGCATTGATTTTGTCCTCCCGGTAGCATACTTTATATAACTTAGATTTTCTGTCCGGTTTCGAAACAAAGTTTCATTGTGGAAACTATTATAAGCAGCTCGCATTGATGTCCCTGCTAAATTTCGAGATTCTGTGAAATATCGCCAATCTTGGGAATTTTGCGTTAGTTTAAAATTGGCATGCATTTTTCTCGTTTTTTCTGGAACAGCATTCCGACCCGTTTTGTGCACCAAGTGGGTCATCTCCGTCGTTCGTTAATTTATTTGGTATAAATCTCACAAATGCTGTCGATACTGTTTCTTTAAATTCAAGACACATCGGGTCTACATTTACATGGTTAATTTGGAAGGAGTGGAGATGGTCTCTCAGGAAGACGTCAAGCAAAAAATGGTTCAAATGGCTCTGAGCTCTATGGGAGTTAACTTCTGAGGTCATCAGTCCCCTAGAACTTAAAACTACTTAAACCTAACTAACCTAAGGACATCACACACATCCATGCCCGAGGCAGGATTCGAACCTGCGACCGTAGCGGTCTCGCAGTTCCAGACTGTAATGCCTAGAACCGCTCGGCCACCAAGGGCCGGCAAGACGTAAAGCAGATTTTTATCTTATTTTTCGAATAGGTGTATTTTTCGTCTATTTTAGGAGGATTTGGGGGTGGCGGTATTCAGTATCGCTACGAGAATGCTGTGTTCACTAGTCTCTGTTCCATTTTGGTGTTCGTTATTAGCTCAGGATTGTTTGTTGGTAAGAGTTCAAGTGTGTTTTCGCAACTGTTTACAATTCGAGTGGGCTCATGAACTAACTGCTCGAAATACCTTTCAGAGAATACGTTTAACACAATTTCGCATGGTATTTTATGCATACTCCAGATTTAATCCTGTATTTTCACAAGCATATCGAGGGTAAATTGAAGTCACCAACTATAATTGTATTAGTCGGGTACGTGCTTGAAATTAAACTCGAGTTTTCTTTAAACCATGTAGCAGCTGTATCATCTGAGTTGGGAGGTCGGTAAAAAATCCAAGTATTATTTTTTTCCGGATGCCAAGAATGACGTACACCCATATTAACTCACAGGTATTTGCTACAAGATAAACTACTAACAGCAACAAACATGCCACCGCAAACTGCGTTTACCCTATCCTCTGTGAACATCGTTAAGTCCTTCGCAAAAATTTCGGCTGAACTTTTCTCCGGCTTTAGCCAGCTTTAGTGCCTATAACGATATCAGCATCAGTGCTTTCTATTAGAACTTGGAGCTCTGGTACTTTCCCAACACAGCTACGACAGTTTACAACTGCTGTAACGATGGTTCCTAGGTCTAAGTTCTTCCTATGTTCGACCTGCACTCTTTGAGCCTGAATCCCTTTTTGCTTTTCTCCGAAACCCTCTAACTTAAAAACCCACCCGGTCCACGCTACACAGACCCTGCTAACCGTGTAACTGCCTCCAGCGTGTAATGGATTCCTGACCTGTTTAATAACTGAACCGACCGTTGACTGGAAATGGTTCCCTTCGGCTACTTGGAGACCATTTTCAGCCATTCATGCATGTCATGTTCCGAAACTGGTAAAGGCATGCCCATTCAAATACAGATATATGTAAACAGGCAGAATACGGCGCTGCGGTCGGCAACGCCTATATAAGACTAGTGTCTGGCGCAGGTGTTAGATCGGTTACTGTTACTACAATTGCAGGTTATCAAGATTTAAGGGGGGTAGGACGTCAAACGGGCCGACTTGGAGCAGGAGAGGTATCACAGGACATTTTAATTTCCAGTGTCTATACTTTTACAAACAAAATTCATAAAACTTGCTCAGCATCACCAGGAAGGATTCAGGATTCACACTCATTGCAGTGGAAGTTCGAAACCATAACAAAATAATTTTTTTTACGTGTGAAATTTCATCATTTTTTCGCTTCTAATGGCTGCATTTGTTGCTTTAGGTACACTTTTATTCATAATTAAGAGAGATTCTTCGATGAATTTTGCACATCATACATACCATACTCACAGGTGTATGAAACTCTAGAATTTATTTAATTTATGAAACAACGAACGAACTCTCATATTTTAAACTTCATGTTTAGGAAAAACACAAATTTTCTAGTTAATTACCTCAATTTTTACCACAGTTTTTAATACATTTGGAACATTCTAGAGTTTCATACACCTTTAAGTTTGGTTTGTATGCTGTGCAAAACTCATCGAAGAATCTCTCTTACTTATGAAGAAAAGTGTACCTATAGCAACAAATGCAGCCATTAGTAAGTGAAGAAAATGATGAAATTTCACATGTAAAAAAAATTACTTCGTTATGTTTCCGAACTTCCATTGCTATGAGTGCGAATTCTGAATCCTTCCTGGTCATGCTGACAAAGTTTTATGAATTTATTTGTAAAAGTATAGACAGTGTAAATTAAAATGTCCTGTGGTGCCTCTCCTGCTCCAAGTCGGCCCGTTTGACGTCCTATCCCCCTTAAGTGAGTTTGACCGTGGTGTTACAGTCGGCGCACGAGCGATTGGACACAGCATTTCCGAGGTAGCGATGAACTGGGGATTTCCCATACGATCATTTCACGAGTGCACTGCGAATATCAGAAATCCGGTAAAACATCAGATCTCCGACATCACTGCGGCCGGAAAAAGATCCTGCAAGAATGGGACTAACGACGACGGAATAAAATCGGTCACCGTGACAGAAATGCAACCCGTCCGCAAACTACTGCAGGTTTCAGTGCTCGTCGATCAACAGGTGCCAGCGTGCGAACCATTCAACGAAACATCACCGATATCGGATTTCAGAGCCGAAGGCCAACTACTGTACCCTTGATGACTGCGCGGCGCAAAGCTTTACGCTTCGCCTGGTCCCGTCAACATCGACATTGACTGCTGATGTCTGGACACATGTTGCCTGATCGGACGAGTCTCATTTCAAATTGTATTGAGCGGGTGGACGTGTACGGGTATGGAGACAACCTCATGAATCCATGGACCCTGCATGTCAGCATGGGACAGTTCAAGCTGGTGGAGGCTCTGTAATGGTGTGGGGCGTATACACTTGGAGTGGGACCCCCTGATACGTATAGATACGACTCTGACAGGTGACGCGTACATCAGCATCCTGTCTCGATCACCTGCATCCATTCATTCCATTGTGCATTCCGACGGAGTTGGGCAATTCCAGCAGGATAATGCGTCAGCCCACACGTCCAGAATTGATACATAGTGGCTCCAGGAACACTCTTCTAGGTTTATACACTTCCACTGGCCACCAGACTCACCAGACATGAGCATTATTGAGCATATCTGGGATGTCTTGCAATGTGATGTTCAGATGAGAGCTCCACCCGTTATACTCTTACGGATTTATGGACAGCCGTTCAGGATTCACGTTGTCAATTCCCTCAAGCTCTGCATCATACATTATTCGAGTCCATGCCACGTCGTGTTGCGGCACTTCGGTGTGCTCGAGGGGGCGCTACACGATATGAGGCAGGTCTACAAGTTTCTTTGGCTCTTCAGTATATATTCATATATTAATTTCTCTGGACTCGGTGCATAGGATTTTACAACAATAATATGTGAATTAATTCATACAAAATTTTACAAATGCATTTACATAATTCGGAAGAATTTATAAAATTTATCTTAATAGACTTGTTATGCAAATACTCGTTGTCACTTTTGTCCAATACTAAAGTTTGAACGTTTACTTATTTTGGGAGGACATGGAGAACATCCTCCCTGGCACAATCTTTCTCAGGAGTGCTCTTCCAGAGATATGCGTGGGAGGAAAAAAAGAGATGTACAGAGTCATAGAAGACGTGAAAACATACCCAGAACTGACGAAATAAATCTCGGGTGAACAGCCTGGTGTGAGTGTACAAAGAACACAATATTTCGGCAATTGGCCTTGCTGCCATCATCAGGTGTGTTGCTGTACTGCCAAGGGACCTCACGAATGGAGAAATTGAAGAATTACATACCCAGAACTCTTTAACAGAAAAGTTTTAATAATTAAACATCGAACTATTATATTTCAGAGTAACATTAGTAATAATACAAGTATGATACTGATAATGATAAACTCTTAGCGTGTGGTTAAATTTTATAATGTGCTGGAAATAGGAATATGTCGCGATATTCTAATAGTGGTAACCATTCAGATCTTCACCTGGAATGTTTCTGTAAACCGTCAAATCAGGATGTCGGTTTCCGGTATACCAATCTGCCCGAATGTGAGAGCACACTTCACCTGACTGGCAGAGTACAAACGAAGAAATATCGGTAGAAAAATATTTACAGCAGTTGGCCACCAATTCCTTCTGTATAAACGTGGTGTCTGTTCCTTCAGACATGCCCGAGAGAACAGACACCGTTTCTGATCCAGCAGCCACTATGTATTAAGACACAAAAGAGTTACAGACATTGGCTGCGAGCGAGCATCGATTGAAATCAATGGGAAAAGTTGGAAAGTTGTACCGGAACGGGTTTCGAACCCTCGAAAGAACCAACCACACAGACACAAGCAAACACACACACACACACACACACACACACACACACACACACACACACACAAACCAGTTAGAGCCCATACACTGCTGGCATGTTTTGTGGCCGCTTCCCGCTGCCGCAGCGGCTCACCGTGAGCAGTCCATTATCAACAACAGCTTCATTCACCCTGTGTTCAGCACTGCAGTAACATGCCACGCACAGGCATACAACACTTTTATAGAGTCAGCCCAGTGGCTTTACCTTCAGCAGGTCATACACATTAAGATGATGGCAATCGATTACATGTCACTCAAAGTGATGTGGCTAAGGTGTGGAGAAAGCACAGAGAGACGGGAAATGGGAACGATAGAACGATAGACCTTGCAGTGGTCGTCCTCGTATGACAACACCAAAGCAGGGTCGTGTCTTCAACTGTTAGCTCGCCGGTGCCCAATATCAACTCCCAGAAATATTGGAAATAACTTCTCCCGTGCAACAGGGATTTGTATCTACCAAACAGTGCGTAGAAGATTGCATAAGGGTGGTCTTCATTCCAGAAGACCAACGAGAAGTTTTGCAGTGACCGAACAGAACCGACGCGATCGAAGGACCTGTACTCTTGCATGTCAGCATTGGACCATGGCAAAATGAAGTAATGTCATGTTTGCTGACCAGACCAAGATTGGTTTGCGAGCGGAACTAGACGTGTCATGGTTTGGAGAACCGCTAAACAACACCAGGGACGCTGATACGTTCAGGAATTTCATCCGTTGCAGGAGGAAGTTTATTGTTCTGGGCGGCAATAATAATTGGACGGCGGATCCCTTTATTTCCCATCTACGGCAGTTTAATTGGTCCCCGATACCTCCAAGAGGTCCTACAAACGATTGTAAGGCACTACAGACATGAAACCGGTGACAACATCATTCAACTCGATGACAATGCAAGACTGTACCGTATCCTAGCAGTGTCTCGGTATCTTCAAAGATGCAACAACAACCGACTGCATTAGCCAGCACAGTCCCCAGACGTGAAAGCAATTGAGCATCCATGGGACCTGTTGAAGGCGACCATTGCACGTGACATCCAGGTGACAATCTCGAAGACCTCACTGAAGCTGCCGTTGAAGAGTGGAACCACTTACCCCAGGATAAATTTGATGGCCCCGTTCAGAGCATGCCTCGCAGAATAGAACAGCTCATCCGTGTGTGAGGAGGATATACTAATTACTAAGGACTGATAATGTTTTTATGATGTATACTTAGGAGAGAGCCTGCTTTGTCTCGTTATGATTTTTTGTAATTACCCGAAAATCTCTCTGTCTTCAGAAGGAAGAACACCATACTGAGTATTATATTAGTAAGGTTTTGTACAAACTTCAGTGGGTGTACCGTAAGAAGTCGTCGTAGTAAACTCAGTGACAGTCCAGACTTTTCATGAGAACCATAGCGTCTTTTTTCCAAGAGCGCTAGTCCCGCAAGGTGTCCAGGAGACGTGCTAGGATAGTCCATGCTGTTGAAAGGACCACTGTGTGTGGGTGACGCAGTGGTCAGAGCTTCTGCCTATTGAGCAAGGGACCCTGGTTCAAATCCCAGTCGACCACACATTTTCAACTTTCCCCATTGATTTTAATCAACGCCCGCTCGGCAGTTGCAAGCGCACAATAGGTTCCCGTTGTAGGTAAAAGCGACCCAGCGAGAGAGTAAACCAAATCAAATTCCGAGAAGACTGCATCAACATACAGTCCACTGTACATCACCAGATACCCTCGCCAGTATCTGACGAAAAGACGCGTCCCGCGTGGTTTGCTGCCAAATGTGTGATGAGAGAGAACCTTCCACGAACTTAAACCAACGTCGTTTCTCTACAGATAATTTAAAACGACCATGAAACAACATAAATTCAGCGTTTATAAATGTGTACAAAATGCCGAAACAGTTACTGCTTCCTTTCAGGTGAGCCGGCCAGTGATCTCTTCGTGCAGGAGCATACCAGGCTCGAAATCTCAGGGAATCGACGAAAGGCCGCGAGTAATGAGAATAATGAGCAAGGTGCACAACCTTAGTAGTGTGTGGATAGCCTGGTAATTGGGGTCTGACGGGAGACGTGTTAGGGTAGTCCGTGCTGTTGAAAGGACCACTGTGTGTGGGTGACGCAGTGATCAGAGATTCTGCCTATTGAGCAAGGGACCCGGGTTCAAATCCCAGTCGACCACACATTTTCAACTTTCCCCATTGATTTTAATCAACGCCCGCTCTCAGCCAATGTGTCTCAGTTCTATCCGTAATTACGCCATTTCACTATAGCGTCTTTTTTCCAAGAGCGCTAGTCCCGCAAGGTGTCCAGGAGAATTTACGCTTAGTTTGGAAAGCAACAGAACTGTGCGAGGAAAAGAAAACTTGGGTACATTTGGTGAGTCATATATGGACAGCTCAGGTGGTAAGAAGATCACCCAGTCTTCGTCCACTCTTCGTCACATGGCATATACCTAATCGATAGTCCAATTTTGGCCACACCCTCCCCCCAAACCAGCAAGAACAGCTGCAACGATGTGGCGTCAGAAGTCAGTGAGTCCTGTGCCGGAGGTGAAATATATACGCCAGCCGTGAAGTAAGTAAAATAAAGTAAAGTCGTATGGCACGAATCCCACAAGAAAAATTCGCACGGTATCAAGTCCGGCAGCCGCAGTGGGCACTCGACTAGAGTCAGGTCAACAGCCGCTGCTACCGGCGGTGGCCTCTCCTATCGACTGTTTTCCACACTAACTTGGCGGCACCACGATGAGAAAAAAAGAGATTCGAGGGCGTGTCTTTCACGTACTGTATCATTTGATACGTTATGTTTAGCCATCTAGCTACATCGATTTTTCACAGTGTGTCATGTATTTTTATAATTATCCTGCATATATTGCACACAGTAGGAGACCCATTACACTTCTATGGAGAACTCAACATGTTAGTTTCACGTCTGACTCAACACCATATTGAGTTTCGTCTGCGCGGGAGTTTGGAATGCAGTCATAAACGTCGGTTATACGTGAATTCGTACACTATGTGATCAAAAGCATCCGGACACCCCAAAAAACATATATTTTTCATGTTATGTGCATTGTGCTGCCACCTACTGCCATGTACTCCATATCAGCGACCTCAGTAATCATTAGACATCGTGAGAGAGCAGAATGGGGTGCTCTGTAGAACTCACGGATTTTGAACGTGGTCAGGTGACTGGGTGTCACTTGTGTCATGTGTCTGTACGCGAGATTTCCACACTACTAAACATCTCTAGGTCCACTGTTTCCGATGTGATAGTGAAGTGGAAACGTGAAGGGACACGTACAGCACAAAAGTGCACAGGCCGACCTTGTCAGTTGACTGACAGAGACCGCCGACGGTTGAAGAGGGTAGTAACGTGTAATAGGCAGACATCTATCCAGACCATCACAGAGGAATTTCAGAATGCATCAGGATCCACTACATGTACTATGACAGTTAGACAGGAGGTGAGAAAACTTGGATTTCATCGTATCACGTCGGTAAATCCCAAAAGACGCCTTACTTGGTGTAAGGAGCGTAAACATTGGACGATTGAACAGTGTAGAAATGTTGTGTGGAGTGACGAATCGCGATACACAATGTGGCGATCCGATGGCAGGGTGTGGGTATGCCGAATACCCGGTGAACGTGATCTGCCAGAGTGTGTAGTGCCAACAGTAAAATTCGGAGGCGGTGATGTTATGGTGTAGTCGTGTTTCTCATGGAGGGGTATTGCACTCCTTGTTGTTTTGCGTGCCACTATCGCAGCACAGGCCTACACTGATGTTTTAAGCATCTTCTTGCTTCCCACTGTTGAAGAGCAATTCGGGGATGGCGACTGCATCTTTCAACACGGTCGAGCACCTGTTCGTAATGCACGGCCTGTGGCGAAGTGGTTACAAGACAATAACATCCTCACAGTCCTGACCTAAATCTTATAGAACACTTCTGGGATGTTTTGGAACGTCGACTTCGTGTCAGGCCTCACCAACCGACATCGATACCTGTCCTCAGTGCAGCGCTCCGTGAAGAATGGGCCGCCATTCCCCAAGAAACCTTCCAGCACCTGATTGAACGTATGACTGCGAGAGTGGATGCTGTCATCAAGGCTAAGGGTGCACCAACACTATATTGAATTCCAGCGTTACCGATGGAGGGCGCCACGAACTTGTAAGTCATTTTCATCCAGGTGACCGGATACTTTCGATCACATAGTGTATCCCAGTCACTAACAGGGGGACAACGGCTACTGATTTCGTACAAATTTGTAGTATACGCAGGACTTCGCTAGGGATGAATGTGTGAGCTCTAGATGGCGCATGAGCCATTTACGTCAGCACAGTTGCCATTTAGTCGTTGGCGCAGTGGAACGAGTGCAGAACGGTAATCCGAGAGTCGTGGGGTCGAGTCTCTTTGTAGAAACTCTTCTTTTAATTTTTGCGTTATTTCTTTTGCAAATAATCCGAAATTATGGTTAGAATATTGTGTTTATTAATATTTTCATAAAAAGCTTAAAAAGGAAAGGCAAAGGAATATCAGATGTTGAAAATAAATTTCCCAGAGAGTTCAGGAAGCCTCTGCAATTAACTTTCCAAGAAGGGATTGTAATCAAAGCTTATAGGACTTCGTATTCCGTTAGCGCTCGGCAGCTGCAAGCGAACAATAGGTTCCCGTTGTAGGTAAAAGCGACCCAGCGAGAGAGTAAACCAAATCAAACTCCGAGAAGACTGCATCAACATACAGTCCACTGTACATCACCAGATACCCTCGCCAGTATCTGACGAAAAGACGCGTCCCGCGTGGTTTGCTGCCAAATGTGTGATGAGAGAGGACCTTCCACGAACTTAAAACAACGTCGTTTCTCTACAGATAATTTAAAACGACCATGAAACAACATAAATGCAGCGTTTATAAATGTGTACAAAATGCCGAGACAGTTACTGCTTCCCTTGTTTTTAAAATGAACGTCACCGCAGCATGGGCAAATCATCAACTGTAAAGTAATAAAAGTCTCTACCTTTATGTACGAAGTTCTGTTGTACATTAGACAGTATCTTCCTGGATATTTATTTTCAATTTCGAATTTACCTTTGCCTTCTTTCGTGCCTTTTATTAACCTATTAATAACTAAAATTTACTAAAGCATTATTTTCGTTTATCTACATCGTAAGTGACGTTAATATACAGGGTGATTCAAAAAGAATGCCACAACTTTAAAAATGTGTATTTAATGAAAGAAACATAATATAACCTTCTGTTGTACATCATTACAAAGAGTATTTAAACAGGTTTTTTCACTCAAAAACAAGTTCAGAGATGTTCAATATGGCCCCCTCCAGACACTCGAGCAATATCAACCCGATACTCCAACTCGTTCCACACTTTCTGTAGCATATCAGGCGTAACAGTTTGGATAGCTGCTGTTATTTCTCGTTTCAAATCATCAATGGTGGCTGGGAGAGGTGGCCGAAACACCATATCCTTAACATACCCCCATAAGAAAAAATCGCAGGGGGTAAGATCAGGGCTTCTTGGAGGCCAGTGATGAAGTGCTCTGTCACGGGCTGCCAGCTGCAGACAGTGCTTGAACCAATTTCAGACGATAAGGTTTCATAACTAACCTTTTTCGTAGGACTCTCCATACAGTTTATTGTGGAATTTTCAGCTCTCTGCTAGCTCTGCGAGTCGATTTTCCTGGGCTGCAAACAAATGCTTGCTGGATGCGTGCTACATTTTCATCACTCGTTCTCGGCCATCCAGAACTTTTCCCTTTGCACAAACACCCATTCTCTGTAAACTGTTTATACCAACGTTTAATACACCACCTATCAGGAGGTTTAACACCATACTTCGTTCGAAATGCACGCTGAACAATTGTCGTCGATTCACTTCTGCCGTACTCAATAACACAAAAAGCTTTCTGTTGAGCGGTCGCCATCTTAGCATCAACTGACGCTGACGCCTAGTCAACAGCGCCTCAAGCGAACAAATATACAACTAAATAAAACTTTATAGCTCCCTTAATTCGCCGACAGATAGTGCTTAGCTCTGCCTTTTGTCGTTGCAGAGTTTTAAATTCCTAAAGTTGTGGTATTCTTTTTGAATCAACTTGTATAAAAAAATTTCGTTGTAGCGTCTCGATCCTGCGACACTAGTATTACCGTTCGGGACTCTTCAAGCTGGGCCAACGTTCACGCGAAAGCCTTTGCGTCGCCCGACGTGAACCATAAATGCTTTTCTTTCTAAACGCTTGGCCAACTGTAGCTCCCACTTCCATCGCTTTCATTTCTAGTCAATTGCTGCGTATACTACAATTCTGGACGAAATCAGTGCTAACGAGTAGGCGCGTTTCTCTTGTAAGCGATAGTGCGTAACTGTTACCGAATGCCTTACGGAAATCACAGAACGTGACGTCTACGTGGACATCGTTGTGTGCCACGGTCTGGATCTAATGAACGAATAAAGCGAGTTGATTTTCAGGGCTGTTTGCGAATTTTTAAAGGGGAGATAACTGTTCTCCAAGTAGCTCATAAAAGTCAGCACCGCTACATCACGCATGTCTAGACTCGGATGTACTGCCCCTCCCAAAGGAAAGTCCACGTGCCATTATTGAGAGAGGTTGTTGTATAGCTTCAAGATGCGAGGAATACGTGAACCTTAAAAGAGCGAGTGCTGCCAACTTGACTTGGACTGTACATTCGCCTGACATGTCATCCATGCCACACATCAAAGATATGATTGATCTCTGGTCCTAATGGCACTCCAGTAACTTCTGTTGATGGTTTGTGGTCTCACACACGAAATTTGCGGAGAAGGAGATTTTTCACAAACATATCCAGGTTCTACGATTCCATGCCATTTCCATTTACTGGCCCTGATTGCAGCATGTGTAATGACACCGCACTGAATTAGCCGGAAATCATGTACAGATCTGTAGTCTTAATCATTTGTATTTTGTCCTGTACATACCCAGCGGCGTGAATCTGATTTCACTGTTGGTGTTACTATTGTGACAAACGTCAGCGTTAACTTTCACTAGTTGGCGACAAATTAATGCCTGCATTCTGTCTCTGTCCTGTAGGGAGTGAAGTCCAAATTCTCAAGTTTATTTATGTAATTCCATGGCAGAAACTAACAGTTTTACTTATCAGTATGCTATCTGATCGATGTATCCGGTTTTCTTGAAAGCTAACAGGCGGACAACCCTGAAGAAAGATGTGCCTCGCGGATCAGTCCTGGCTCCCATTCTGTTTAACTTATATGTCCACGGCATGTCAACTACTGTCTCCAAGAAAACCCAATATGCAGATGAAATTGCATTAATATGCCAGAAGAATTACATAACTTAACGTGAGTACACTTTAATGAATAGTTTTTTAAATGGAGACACCAAGTGAAATCTATTGAAACAGAGGTCGCAGTGGTTCACCTCCATAATAACGAGACTTATAGGAAGTTACAAGTGCCAGCTGATGAGATGGAAGTTCTCCATAACTACTTCCCTAAATACCCAGGCTCACCTTCGATCGGACACCGTAGTTTAAGAGTGCTGTACCAGCCTGTCAAAGAAGCGTGGCTCAAGAGTAGATCTACTCCACAAAACAGACAGAAACAGCTGAGGAAGAAATGGATACGCAATGCCCCTGTTTAATTTGTGTATTTAGCTGCAGAACATTGTCCATATGTATGGGGAACAGCGAATGTATAAATTAAGGTAGACGTACGTTTGAACGAGGCCGTAAGGAACGTTACTTGCAGTGACATGTCACCACTCATTCAGTGGCAACATATTTCATCCAACACTGTTCTTCCAACAGGAGATAAGTTACTACGGTCCAAATTATTAAGAAAACGTAGCGAGGTGAGAACATATTTATAAATCAGTACTTAACAGAATTTGCTAGCTGTACACCTGTAACAGCTCACCCATCCAAGTTGCTTGCAAGAATAATATACATAAGAATGGAAAAGAAAATTGAGGACGCTCTAGATGCCGATCAGTTTGACTTCAGGAAAGGTAAAGGCGCGAGACAGGTAATTCTGACGTTGCGGTTAATAATAGAAGCAAGACTAAAACAAAATCAGTACCCGTTCATAGGATTTATCGACCTGGAAAAGCGTTCGCAATGTAAAATGGTGCAATATGTTGGAAATTCTGAAGAAAGCAGGAGTAAGCTATACGGAGAGACGGGTCTTATACAATATGTATAACGGCCAAGAGGGAATAATAAGAGTGGACGACCAAGAACGAAGTGCTCCTATTAAAAAGGATGTAAGTCAAGGATGTAGCCTTTCCCCCCTACTGTTCAATATGTACATCGAGGAAGCAATGATGGAAACAAAAGAAAGGTTCAGGATTGGAATTAAAATTAAAGGTGAACGGATATCTATGATACAATTCACTGATGACATTGCTTTCCTGAGTGAAAGTGAAGAAGAATTACACGAACTGCTGAACGTAATGTACAGTCTAATGAGTACAGAGCATGGACTGAGAGTAAATCGAAGAAAGAGGAAGGTAATGAGAAGTAGCAGAAATGAGAACAGCGAGAAACTTAACATCAGGATCGATGTGATGAAGTTAAGGAATTCTGCTACCTAGGCAGTAAAATAACCAATTACGGACGGAGCAAGGAGGACGTCAAAAGCAGACTAGCAATGGCAAAAAGGGGATTCCTGGCTAAGAGAAGTCTACTAATGTCAACTATCGGCCTTAATTTGACGAAGAATGTACGTCTGGAGTACAGCATTTTATGGTAGTGCAACATGGGCTGCGGGAAAAACGGAACAGAAGAGAATCGAATCATTTGAGATGTTGTGCTACAGACGAGTGTTGAAAACTAGGTGGACTGATAAGGTAATGAATAGGAGGTTCTGCGCAGAATCGGAGAGGAAAGGAATATGCGAAAAACAGTGATACGGAGAAGGGACAGGATGGTAGAACATCTGTTAAGACATGAGGAAATGACTTCCATGGTACTAGAGGGAGCTGTAGAGGGCAAAAACTGTAGAGGAATACCGTTTGTAATACATAATTGAGGACGTAGGTTGCAAGTGCTACTCTGAGATAAAGAGGTTAGAACAGGAGAAGAATTCGTGGCAGGCCGCATTAAACCAGTCAGAAGGCTGGATAAAGGAAAGGAACACCTGTGGACACCTAAGCAACCTTGGCTCGATCTACAGGTCACAAAGATTTCGATGTCACCGGCAAGTGTAAAGAACTCTAACATTAACGTCTACCATAAGATGTCCACCTGACTCAAAACCTAATGAAGAAGGTTGTAGGGTTTGATTTTCCCCGTCGTGATTGGGACTCAACTGCTTCCAAATGGAAGAATAGAGATGTGCCCACGTCTTGAACAAGTAGGGTTATTGTGGAAGTGCTGGGTCTGACTGTGACGCAGAGTAACGGACAATAAGGCATATTTTGTAGAACTACCCATTCCATGCATTTAAAGGTAGTGTGTAAATCTTGCATGAAGTGGTTCTGTGTGGGTGTCAAATTAGAACATTAATTAGTGAATACATTGTGCACTTGTTTGTATATGCTCTGCAATGCCATATTAAGGTAATAATAATAATGATAAATTCCGCCATAGCTGGACCCAAGGCCAGACGGCATCCAGCAAAACAGATTCAACAAGGAAACCTACGACAAAATAGGGAAAATTGCAGACGTAATCCGCAATATACATGTGCAGTAATACGATCCCCTCAGACGAATGGACAGGAACAGGTTGATCAAGAAAATGTTTCACTTTTTTCATTCAAACGCCATAATCACAATACCTTGGTTTAGAAATACCAAAGAAGCCCTTAAAATACGTATCTTTGGTGGGCAGGCATGTGGTACCTTTAATGAACTTCTGCCTCTCAATGTCTCTAAGACACAGAAGCACCGCTTAAGTAACACTGTTGTGAAGATTATATACAGTTGATTTAAACGCGAATGACTATAAAAAGTCGTGTAGGACAACACGGTGTACTTTTCCACTCCAAGACTGCTCCTGTTACTGCACAAAAGAGTAAGTAAACTTATTAAAGGAGATCAAGGGATCTTGTCTAGTTGAATGATAGATAGAATTCAATATCATGACATATATAAACATAAAAAAATTAGTTGAATGGAACATAAGGCAACATAACACAATGATACTACTTTACCGCGTGGTCACAGAGCAAAGTGTTCTGCTACACCATCGAAAAAGTTGCCAAGACTTTAACTGTGACTGAGATTAATACGAATGATCCTAATCGTTAACTGAAACTGAGACAAACTACCACAATACACTTGATCCGATAGCAGCTGTTGCTGCACGGGGACACAGTGAAGTAAGAGAAATTCATTCTAAAGATTCCCAGTGCCAACACTGAGAAATGTTCACCACATCTTTCTAGGAAACTCGAGATGTAGTGCCCAGTGTGCCTCGGCGTTGAGTCGGACGGTAGAACTGTTAATATTTTTAAAAAATATTGGGAGTTCGATGTATAGATATTTAAAAAATATCATTACCGGACCTCTGTATATCAAAAGTACCGATATATCGACGGAAAAAAATGTCGACCTGCCGGCCTATAAAAATATCGGCTAACCGTTGCAAATATACAGCCTGCTTTAAGTGTTGATTTATCATAAGCTGTACGTCAACAAGCTGTCCCCCTTAGAGCAAGAATTGAAAGGAAAACGACGCGGTTCACACTTGGCGATAACCACTTGTAACTAACCACGTGGTCGACTCCCCACGGACGAAAGACACATAAAGCAAGGAAAATTTACGAGAAGGCAAGGCTCTAAATATTTAGAAAGGTGAAAGCTTATGCAGGCACAGCTGAAGGCAAACAGACATTCATACCGAAGCGAGTGCTCACTTCTTATCGACACCTTTGTGTGGCGCTCTTCCGGCGGATCCAAGTCTGCTACAGAAATTTGCTAAAAGAAAAATCTGCCAAAGTTTTGCATTCCTTGCTGCGACAAGGCAAAGCAATCTTCCAGATTTGAAAAGCGAGACCAAAAGCTAACAGCTCTCCCCTCGCCAAGTAACAACGCGCCACGCGGTTAGTCTAACTCACCCTTCTTCGACTGGAGCACAGCTGTGGACGCTTCCCTTACCGGCGGCAGACTGCCCCCTTTTTCCTCTCCAGCCTCCTCCACGCTCCGCGTGGACCGGAAAGCCCAAAGATGCCATTTCCGCCACCAACCTAACGCAGGTGGATTTCTCACAAGTAGCGCAAACCTCTTTGCCTACTTGACCACTACGAGAGTTGGCTATTCTGTACCAGTGCTGCTGAATCTGTACGACTATCGCACACTTTCTGCAGCAGACTACGCCACCGTCTAGCAACGTGACACACAACCACATTCATTCAATCACGCCATTATGAGAGTAAAGAGAAAAGAGAAACAAGGAAAAGAAAGAGAAATACTTGTGAAATTGGGCTACCGGACTAATGAAAGGTGGCTACAGGACCCTTTCAAACTTTCCTAACAATGGTACCTGCATATAAGTGGCGCAGTAAAAGGTGTCCGATGCGTCCGTCGTTCAGTTTCCTCACGTATCGGATTCGTCCAGAACACTTCATGTTGGCTTGACAGTTTTTCATTTTTGCCAACGCCAGCGACGTAGCAGCTGTAGTGTCAAAATAGCGTGACGGAGTTAAACGTTGCAGTTTCTGTCGGTAGCGTCGAGCACCGATTACGTCAGCATTTCCCCCTCGCACGTCTCCGCCCAACGCAAAGACTAATCTTCCAATCTAGATTTCTGTTCATCATTTTCAGTAACTGTTTTTGTAGAACGCTGAGGTGAAGAGTTAGCACAGTAGTCGTGTTAAAAATTATTTTCTAACGCAACTGGTTTGCTATTTCTTCACATCGGAAATCTTGTTATTCCACTCACTATCCCCCTCCCTAGTACAATCGGACTTCTTTGTGGCACCTATATGGCATCTATACTTGGTTCACACAGTCAAAGAGAAAGCCTGGGCGTGATGAAAGATCGAAAGGTAGTTAGACTCCTTCACACAGTGAAAATAAGGTTACGTTCAAATATTTCTCGGAAATTGCGAAAAAACATAATAAAATATAAAAACATCGGCCTTCGATATTGCCATTTCGATATCAATATGTCGAGGGAAACTAATCATCCGGTAAATATCGACACATTTCGGAAAAACTATTGCTATATCGGTATATCGATATTTTATCAACAGCCCTATCGGAAGACAGACTTCCATCTCCTCTTCTCATTCATATCCACCTTCAAGCCCATACGCCAAATCCAAAACCAAATCTCCTTCTCAGTTCACAACTGAAATTCAACACACTCCTCTGCAATTCGTCACTGAATGTCACAGCTCCTCGACTACAAGCAAGTCTGCAGAAAGTTCCATGTGGAGTTTGCGCCAGAAAGGAAAAACCACTACTTGAGAACTCAGAAAGCACTCCCGCGCCCACTGCGCATCAGTTCGTGTGCTGTACAGCCCCCCTCAATAAGACGAAAAAAAACTATTCCTCTAATCTCAGAACATCTCGAGGCATAGAGCAGGCGCCTGCTATAATGATTTCTGATATGGCGGGCCACGTTCCGATCGGCACACTGTTATACTGCACTTGCAAGAAACTGCGCAGTCTCGTGCGTCTACGTGACTTTAAAAAATATAATTAATTAGCCTAGATGGGCCATATATCCACCTTCTTCAGTGCGGATGCACTACTACGTCTGACCTCGAGAGAGAATCTCAGAGTAGGGAGCACGCAGGATATAGACAGGGACTGCGGATAGGTGGGAATGTGCGTCGGCCGTGTGGCGTGCCGAGATAGTTCGCGCAGTTGCGATAACGCTGTGTCCCGGCATGCGCAGTGGTTAACGCACCTGCTAATAAGCAGGAGATCCTTTGTTGGAATCCCGGTCTAGTACATATTTTCACTTGACGCCGCTGATTCCACGCAATGTCGCGATGCAGCTGACATCAGTAATCCCTTCCGTTACCTTTCCTTTCACTCCCATCTTCAGTTCACAAACACTCCTGGAAATTGAAATAAGAACACCGTGAATTCATTGTCCCAGGAAGGGGAAACTTTATTGACACATTCCTGGGGTCAGATACATCACATGATCACACTGATAGAACCACAGGCACATAGACACAGGCAACAGAGCATGCACAATGTCGGCACTAGTACAGTGTATATCCACCTTTCGCAGCAATGCAGGCTGCTATTCTCCCATGGAGACGATCGTAGAGATGCTGGACGTAGTCCTGTGGAACGGCTTGCCATGCCATTTCCACCTGGCGCCTCAGTTGGACCAGCGTTCGTGCTGGACGTGCAGACCGCGTGAGACGACGCTTCATCCAGTCCCAAACATGCTCAATGGGGGACAGATCCGGAGATCTTGCTGGCCAGGGTAGTTGACTTACACCTTCTAGAGCACGTTGGGTGGCACGGGATACATGCGGACGTGCATTGTCCTGTTGGAACAGCAAGTTCCCTTGCCGGTCTAGGAATGGTAGAACGATGGGTTCGATGACGGTTTGGATGTACCGTGCACTATTCAGTGTCCCCTCGACGATCACCAGTGGTGTACAGCCAGTGTAGGAGATCGCTCCCCACACCATGATGCCGGGTGTTGGCCCTGTGTGCCTCGGTCGTATGCAGTCCTGATTGTGGCGCTCACCTGCACGGCGCCAAACACGCATACGACCATCATTGGCACCAAGGCAGAAGCGACTCTCATCGCTCAAGACGACACGTCTCCATTCGTCCCTCCATTCACGCCTGTCGCGACACCACTGGAGACGGGCTGCACGATGTTGGGGCGTGAGCGGAAGTCGGCCTAACGGTGTGCGGAACCGTAGCCCAGCTTCATGGAGACGGTTGCGAATGGTCCTCGCCGATACCCCAGGAGCAACAGTGTCCCTAATTTGCTGGGAAGTGGCGGTGCGGTCCCCTACGGCACTGCGTAGGATCCTACGGTCTTGGCGTGCATCCGTGCGTCGCTGCGGTCCGGTCCCAGGTCGACGGGCACGTGCACCTTCCGCCGACCACTGGCGACAACATCGATGTACTGTGGAGACCTCACGCCCCACGTGTTGAGCAATTCGGCGGTACGTCCACCCGGCCTCCCGCATGCCCACTATACGCCCTCGCTCAAAGTCCGTCAACTGCACATACGGTTCTCGTCCACGCTGTCGCGGCATGCTACCAGTGTTAAAGACTGCGATGGAGCTCCGTCTGCCACGGCAAACTGGCTGACACTGACGGCGGCGGTGCACAAATTTTGCGCAGCTAGCGCCATTCGACGGCCAACACCGCGGTTCCTGGTGTGTCCGCTGTGCCGTGCGTGTGATCATTGCTTGTACAGCCCTCTCGCAGTGTCCGGAGCAAGTATGGTTGGTCTGACACACCGGTGTCAATGTGTTCTTTTTTCCATTTCCAGGAGTGTATAATGTATCACACTTGCGGATTCTGTGTGGGGTCTATTCTTTCGGACATGTCCTAAGGAACAGACAAATCGCATTCACATTACTTTAAAAAACGTTGCAGCATTCTCGGCCACCCCATATCCGGCCTCCAGCAGACTTTCCCTGAAAGGAAGCTTCGCAGGATACGATATGGAAGCCCCTGCCGAAATGGCGGAATGCGCGTCTCCTCGGGCCGGGTACAATTCTTCTGCCGACGAAACTCGGCGTTAAGTTGCGAAAACGGTTTTTTCTCTGTCTTCAGGGACAATACGAATACGCCATGATCCTGCGTTGGGCTCTTCGCTCCCTATGACCAGTGATCACCCATGGCCCAGGCCGAGGCCTCAGCGACAGTTCCTGCTGTGTGAAAGTGCCACCCCGGGTCTCTTCCACTTCTCTATACTTTCAGCCTGCCGTATTCTCCGAACCGGCACCATTAAGCCTCACCTGCCACAGCCATGGGTGTTTGAGCAAACCAAGCGCTCGTCTCCTCCACCTCAACTCCATGCTTCTAGCGACTATTGAATTCAACGTTACAGTGACCGTCAATACTCCCTAATAGTTTAACTGACCATAGTTCATGTAATTATCAGTTAGGTAGAGTAAATAAAGTCGAAGATATCTTGATAGAAAGGACCTGCGATCTTGATACCTCCAACTCTTACAAATCAAAGCAAAAGAGAACAAGCTACACTGAGACGCGCAACGTGAAACAAGATGCAATGCCCTTTGGAGAGAGGAGCGTAAGCAAGTGTACTTACAAAGAATGAAGAGAATCTGGGTTTCAAAGAAACCAAAGTTCCCTGACAAATGTAACAAGACTTAACTTGGTCCTACGTGGCTTCAGCGAACTAATAATAATAGTAATAAACTGACAGAAGTGGAAAATGTCAAATGACGAACTCGTTGACTTTATTCTAACAAACTGATACTCTAGTATTTATACAGAACTCGTAGATAAAAATTTCATACTTATGTGACCTATTTTCACTATTTTCAGTACAGAAAGAAACATTCCTACGCGTGAAGAATAGAATGAATACATGATGCCTACTGGGATTGTCTAAGTTATTGGAACTTTTCCAATAGAGATTGCAAAGAATCATGAGGAGAGGAGATGCACCTGAATCTTATCGGTATCTCTCGGGATTTAACAGAGGTCGAATCACTGAAGTTAGAGTTTCATAGTGACAGATCGCAGAGTCACTCGACTTAGAGCAGTTATTGCAGAACGAGTAGTGACGAAGTCGACTGAGGACAATAGTGCAGCAAGAAGAGTGGGCACGGGTCCTTCCAGAAGGGCTACACCACGAATGATTATTCCGCTGGCTAATACGGAAAGACGTATGATAACATCTAAAATCTGGGCAGATATTACAGACAGGGTGTCACCACGAATCGAAGGGAAAAGCGTACTGGAAGCTTGGCTGAAATATCAAGTTTCCTTTCTTCGTTTACCGTTTACATCATACCACACTCAACTGTGACTTACATAGTGTACAGACAGAGTGAACTGGGACGTTGGGTGGAATTCTGTAGTGTTCAGCGATGCCTCGTTTCTGTTTGTGTTGGTCAGATCCACGACAACATGTCTCTCACCGACTGTATGAGAAATCACAAGAAGCACTGATTCTCGAGACACACCTCTCCAATTCCTCGAATAATGGTGCGTGTGTGTGAGGGGGGGGGGGGAGGTTCGAGTCCTCGCTCGGGCATGGGTGTGTGTGTTTGTTCTTAGGACAATTTAGGTTAAGTAGCGTGTAAGCTTAGGGACTGATGACCTTAAGTCCCATAAGATTTCACACACATTTGAACATTTTTTTTGTGTGTGTGTGTGTGTGGAGGTGGGGGGTGATACTGGCTATGACAATGATGATTTGGTTACTGTTGAAAGAGATTGGTTGCTCCCCAGTATATGCCAACAACGTTAAAACCTCTTGGTATATTCTTCATGACCAGTGTAGCAAATGGAATATTGAAGCAAAATAATGCAGTACCTACGACTGCAACTTACACCAAAATGCTGAGGAATGTTCAGATTCTTGACTGCCCTGCCCAGTCTGCTGAGCAGTCATCCATAGATAATGTATGGGATGAGATAGGAAGACGTATTACCTACATATCAGCTTACAATCAGAAATCGTCATGAAATGGCAAAGCACAGGTTTTAGGCATGGTAAGAAATTCATCAAATGACATTCAGAGGCTGTTTGCCTCCATGCCACAACTAATGTGACAGGGTATTCGCACCATTGCGGGCCACGCATTATACTTATGTGGATGATGATATCAGTTCCGAATGGAACGACAGCTTAGTCGTTTAACACCCGTCATGTGATGGACATCACAAGTTCAATATACAAGGTGATTCCGTGATGAGGTTACAGACTTTCAGGGATGATAGAGAAGGGTAACTGTGTCGATTTGATGTGCCCCAAAATAACCAAGTCGAAAGTTATAAGCAAAAATCTTTCTGACATCTCTGACAGGGGACCTCTTCTATTGCAAGCTCTTTACTTTCTGTGTTTTGGGAGGAAGTGTTGTTGTGGTCTTAGGTCCGTAGATTGGTTTAATGCACCTCTCCACGCTACTCTATTTTTTGCAAGACTTTTCATCTCCGAATAACTACCGCAACCTACATCTTTCTGCACCTGATTACTGAATTCATCTCTTGATCCCCTTCTACGGTTTTTACCCTCCAAGTTGGTGATCCCTGTATGTGTCAGAACGTGTCGTATCAAACGATGCCTTGTTCTAATCAGGTCGTGCCACAAATTTCTTATCTCCCCAATTATGTTCAGTACCTCCTCATTATTCACGTAATCAACCCATCCAGATTTCAGCATTCTTCTGTAGCATCACATTTCAAAAGTTTCTATTCTCTTCTTGTCTAAACTGCTTGTCGTCCATGTTTCACTTCCACACATGGCTACACTTCATACAAATAATCCCAGGAAAGACCTGCTAATACCTAAATCTACTTTCTTCGTGCCATTACGAGTCTACTTTTTATATCCTTCTACTTCGGCCATTATCAGCTATTTAAATGCTCAAATAGCAAACTCATATAATACTTTAAGTGTCTCGTTTCCTAACGTAATTCCCTCAGCGTCACATGGTTTAATACGACTACATTCCAGTATTCTTCTTTTGCTTTTGTTGATGTTGATCTGATATCCTTTTTCCAAGAGACTGTCCATTCCGCTGAACCTCTCTTCCAAGTCCTTTGCTGTCTCTGGCAGAATTACAATGTCATCGGAAGACTTCAAAGTTTTTATTTCTTCTTCCTGGACTTCATTCCCTACTCCAATTTTTTCTTTGGTTTCCTTAATGCTTTCTTCCTGTGCAGACTGAATAATATCGAGGCTAGTCTACAATCCTGTCTCACTCCCTTCTCAACCACTGCTTCCCTTTTATACGCCTCCACTCTTATAAGTTCCATCTGGTTTACGTACAAGTCGTAAATAGGCTTTCGCTCCTTGTATTTTACCCCTGCTACCTTCAGAATTTCAAAGAAAGTATTCGAGTCAACATTGTCAGAAGCTTTTCTAGGTCTACAAACGCTATATATTTAGGTTTGCCTTTTAGTAATAAGGTAGGAGTTAGTATGGACCAAAACAAGAAAAACTGTATAGTAAACATGGGCTCTGAAGTGCACTCGTTCGTCGAAGCTGCCTTGAAACAAATCTCTCCCACTGAACAGGTGCTCACGGCTCTTAAGGTGTACATTTTACAGCCCCTTGTTTCCTATACAATGTTTTCTTCCCAAAAATATAGAAAGCAAAGAGATTGAAAGAGAAGATGCCCACTGTCAGAAATATCAGAACTATTTTCGTGTATATGTTTCGACTCGGTCGTTTCCAGACGAGGATACCTTACCTCATATTGATACATATACTTTCTCCTTCATCCCTGAAAGCTTGTAACATTATTGCGGAATCTTGGCAATATCGGACTGGTATGATGGTGTAACACCTTCCGTTTCAGTCGGAGTATAATCTCTGTCTCTCCCTCTTCCAACGTCTCTTCGTCCCGTCTATCCTTTCCCCTCACCCGACCCCTCTCTCACTTTTGCTCATAATTCGCCATTTAGTGATACTTTTTACTGGTCATACTTGGTAATGTGCCCTGGACGGAACCATCTCCTACATCAGTTTCTGCGATGAACGCTTGGTAGCCCCCATCAGTTTTCGGGCCCGGAAAGATATGTGACACCGCCAGGGGAGAGCCGCCACAAGAAAACAAGCCTGACCTCGCTGCAGCTGCAGCTCCAGCTCCAGCTCCAGCGGTCCGCCGGCCGTTCCGCTGACGTCTCCAGCCGGCGCTCCGCAGCGGAATTGGAATGCGGCCAGGCTGACGCGCAGGCGGCCATTGTCTATCTGGCCGGGCAGATTTACTGTTATTACCGACAACACATACATTACCGCCTCAAAGGAAACAACGAGGACAACGAAATCGGCCGGCTTACATGGCCCCGGCTCCGCCATTTCTGTGCCACGTCAGGTTCCCGAGCGCCGGCTATTTCATATCAGCGCCGGAGCGGTCGTCGTATGCGCGTCGTTTGCTGCTCTTCTGGCAAGCTTTCCCGTCGCTGTGGAAGATCTTATTATGCAGATAACTTTAGTCGACCATTTAACATCCAGTGAAAATCGTCGAGGCAGAACCTAGGAAACGTCACAAGCTCCGAAATTGGGAGCACGGACAGGCAGTACTAATGTGTGGATCGTCAATTGTTCTTGCAGACTATCGATCGTATTCGTCGACAAAGCTTCGATTATTTGTTTTCCTTGTGGCACCTTTTTAATCACATCAGTTTTCTCGTTCCTTTTACTCGTCAAAGATATTTTCTCACTATTGTACGTTTTTAGATAACGGGGTTTCAGTTTTAACACCAGAAGATTTACCATTGTTAATCATTGTGTTAATGTAGCATACTTTACACAAGACGTGTTTCGGGAAGTAATTCCTGTTTTAATTCTTATTTTCAAGAGGTCATTTTATTGCTGTACTGTGATTTAAATGTGATGCTTGCAGTGTGTAAGCTATTGAATCATTCTGGAAATTTGGTTCTAACACAAACAACCGAAAAATTCTCTTTACTATTATTGTGCTACAACTACTTTGGGATCGGAAATTAATTTTACCTACAAAGATTTAAGTACATGCCACGAGACTAGCTGGCCACAGCAGAGATTACCAGTTTTGTAAATACAGTGAACTTTTCAGAGTGCCCGTTCGATTAAGATGGACCTTCGACTCCGCATCCGCACCCTACTGTAGTTAGAAGAAGACTGCACGTAGACTCGAGACTGGTGCGTGTTGCACCCATAACGTCTCAATTGCGGTGCGTGTTCAGAAAAGAAATTTTTTGGAGCAGACACTTTCAGATATTTTCTTGGAAATTCAATCACAGAAGTACTGTTTAATATACATTCCTGTTGGACCCCGCTTTGATTTTGTGGAATATTTCAAGTTCTGTTTCTTTGTCAGTGAATCTGTATCCTCCATCCAGTGTATGGTTTATCACAGCTAAGCGCCTGTATGTTGCCTATGTCGCTGCTATGCCACAATTAGCAATATACTATAATACACTCTAAGACGAAAAAAGCCACTCACGAAGAAATTATCCGAATGAGACGGAAATCAGTAGATGTGATGTACATATACAGACGAACAAATGATTACAATTTCAGAAAAATTGGTTGATTTATTCAAGAGAAAGAGATTCAGAAATTTGGTAAGTCAGTAACGTGCTGGTCCCTCTCTGGCCCTCATACAAGCTGTTATTCAGCTTGGCATTGATCGATGGTATTGTTGGACATCCTCCTGAGGGATATCGTGCTAAATTCTGTGCAATTGGAGCGTTAGATCGCTAAAATCCCGAGCTGGTTGGAGAGCCCTGCCCAAAATGCTCCAACCGTTCTCAGTTGGGGAGCGATCCGGCAACCTCGCTGACCAAGTTTGGGTTTGGCAAGCACTAAGAGAAACTGAAGAAAGTCTCATCGTATGCTGAAATGTAGGTCCAGGATGGTTTGTCGTGAAGGGCAACGAAACAGAGCGTCGAATGCCATCGACACACCACTCTGCTGTAAGTGTGCTGTGGATAACAACCGAAGGGGTCTTGCTATGAGAAAAAAATGGCATCTCAGACCATCACTACAGGTTCTTGGGTGGTATGGCGGATGACAACCAGGTTGGTATCCAACCGTTGTCTGGAGCGTCTTCAGACACGTCTTCGCTGGTCATAGGGGCTCAATTGGAAGCGGAACTCATCGCTGAAGACGATTATACTCCAGTCAATGAGATTTCAGCCGAACACGTGCCTGGACACGCCCTGAACCATGGTGGGATATCAACCTGACAGTCGCTCGCCATAAGCCCTGACAGGACTGAAGGTCTGGGTTTGCCATTTCTGTTCGTAGCAGAACCTCTTTTGTCGTCATCCGCGACACTCTTACACCACAGTGGTTTGTCGACGATATCCTACAACCCGTTTCGTTGGCCTTCATGGCAAGCCATCCTAGATTTACGTTTGAACAAGATAATGCCTGCTCCCACACGGCGAGAGTTTCTATCGCTTGTCTTCACGATTGCCAAACCCAACCTTGTCCAGCAAGGTTGCCGGATCTCACCCCAATTGAGAATTTTTGGAGCATTATGGGCAGATCCCTCCAACCAGCTCGGGATTTTAACGATCTAACGCTCCAATTGCACAGAATTTGGCACGATATCCCTCAGGAGGACATCCAACAACGCCATCAATCAGTGCCAAGCTGAATAACAGTTTGTATAAGAACCAAATTTCTGAATCTCTTTCTCTTGAATAAGTTTGTATAAGAACCAAATTTCTGAATCTCTTTCTCTTGAATAAATCAACTAATTTTTTTTCAAGTTGTAACCATTTGTTTGTCCGCACATGTATATCACATCTACAGATTTCCGTCCCATACGGATATTTCTTTCGTACAGTGCCTTTTTTTTAGCTTAGAGTGTACCTACTCTCCACTTTGCAACGAATCAGATTTGCCAAGTTCACTGTAGTATGTTAGTTCAATTCTCAGTTAACAAGCTAATATAATCCATAATTCAAGAAAGACCTGCGCAAGGGTGCAAACGAGGCAGTGAGCAGTTGAGGCTAGGACACTTTCGCATACTGCATCGCCATTGAAAACTGGACGTTACAGAAAAATTCCTGTCTAACATTATTAAGATAGCAATGTGAAATACACTTAAGGGCCATAGAAACAGGTACACCTGCCTAGTATCGTGTAGGGTCCCCGCAAGCACGCAGAAGTGCCGCAACACGACGCGGCATGGACTCGAATAATGTCTGAAGCAGAGCTTGAGGGAATTGACACCGTGAATCCTGAACGGCTGTCCATAAATCCGTAAGATCTCTTCTGAACATCATGTTGCAAGGCATCCCAGATGTGCTCAATAATGCTCATCTCTGGCTTGTTTGGTGACCAGCGGAGCCACTCTGTAGCATTTCTGGTCGTGTGGGGTGTCGCATTGTCCTACTGGATTTTCCCAAGTCCGTCTGAATGCACGATCGACATGAATGGATGCAGATGATCAGACATGATGCTTACGTACGTGTCACTTGTCTGACTCGTATCTATACGTATCAGGTGTTCCATACCACTCCAACTGCGCACAGTCCACACCATCACAGAGCCTGTACGGTCCTCTGCTGACATGCAGTGTCCATGGATTCTTGAGGTTGTCTCCATACCCGTACAAGTCCATCCGCTGGATACAATTTGAAAAGAGACTCGTCCGACCAGGAAACATGTTTCCAGCCATCAACAGTGTAATGTCGGTGTTGACGGACCCAGGTGAGTCGTAAAGCTTTGTTTTCTTCAGTCATCAAGTGTACACGAGTGGGCCTTCAGCTTCGAAAGCCCACATGGAAGATGTTTTGTTGATGCTTCGCACGCTGACGCTTTCTGATGTCCCAGCATTGAAATGTGCAGCAATCTTCAGCAGGGTTGCAATTCTATCACGTGGAAAGATTCTCTTGGGCCCATTCTTGCAGAACCTTTTTCCGCCCACAGCGATGTCGGACATTTGATGTTCTACCGGATTCCTGATATTCATGGTACACTCGTGAAATGGTCGTACGGAAAAATCCCCACTTCATCGCTATCTCGGAGATGCTGTGTCATATCTCTCTTGCGCCGACTATAACACCACGCTCAAACTCACTTAAATCTTAATAGCCTGCCGTTGCAACAGTAACAGATCTAACAACTGCGCCAGACAGTGGCCATACATAGGCGCTGCCGATCGCTAAGTGCTTTTTCTGCCTATTTACATATCTCTGTATTTGAATACGCGCCGTCTTTTACAAGCTCAGGGAAACTCTCGTTCTTACTCTGGTAGACCAGCGCTCATAGGAGAGACAATACGGTGCAAAATAGCTTAGTCACATCCTAAAGGTCGTTTCCCTAATGAAATTTTCTCTGTGCAGTAATACACACTAGAAAAAAATTCTGCATGTGTCGAACGAGGACTCGAAGCTGGACCTTGCATTCCACGGAAAAAAGCTGCCAAAAGAAAATCAAAGTGCTTAGACCATTGGGCGCACTCATATTGCTCACCCGATGAGGAGGCTGTAGGCAAAACACGAAACTCAAGTTCGAGTACCGAACTGGAACGCAATTTTAACATATCAGGTAGCTTCGGTTTTGTAACTCTTTCAGAGGAATCAAAATTGGCTTTCAATCAGCAACTGAACTCAGGCCAGGTATATACAGTTACATCGAGAAGACGACTCTAATCCCGTTCATTCGACTTTGTTCATTTTCGGTTGTAGCAGCACGTACATTTTTAGCGTGGTGACTGTCGTGCTGACAATAAAAAGAGCTATTACGTATAGTTATCAGGATATATTTGGCAGAATATGTTCTATGGAAGCTAGTTAGGTTTAGAAGTTTCTGTCTGACGAGAGTACCATAGATGAAAGGGAATAAAATACGAGAACCAGTCGATGCTCTTCTGGTTCACGCAGTTGGAACCTTCTCGTAAACACTTCTCACATCCAGCTGTCGCAATTCTGCAGCAGATCACGCGCAAAAAATACGTCACTCCAGCTGTCATTCTAAAACTGTCAGCATGGTCTGCAAGGTTCTTGTAGGTCTGTTTGCACCGGTCAAAATTCGGAGCTTTCCTGACAGAGACATACTTTATAATTCTCTTGCGCCGTTATTTTGGTCCATCATCACCCCTGTTTAATGTGGTATTTGGAATACGCCTGAAATATGATGTATTCTACCTGATTTTCCTGATGGACTTCTTACGCTATGTTGATTGTACGAGAGAGAGAGAGAGAGGGAGGGTGGGAGTTCTAATTACTGACAGGCTACAGTTTCTTGTAGTTGAGATAGTCTGTCGCACATCTATATATTTTTTTACTCGGTGTGCAGAAACTACGCGCGCAGAGAAGTGCTGGCAAGTGGGACTAGGGCTGTGTCACAAAATCTAAAATGTGGCACAGCACACCGCAGCACAGGAAACAGAGCTCATAGAAAAGAGACACAACTTGTCCTTCTCAATCGGGCACATATACGTAAAGGGAACGTATGAGGAAGTGTTTGCATCAAACAGATTTGTTATTACATACGATTTTGTTAACAAATGGTAACCTATCGCTACCAATATACTAGTAAAGCGTCTTACAATATTAACTTTCACTGTCGACGAGGGAGGGGTAATGAAAGGGTTATTAACAATGTGAGTAATGGAGCAAGATTAATAAGAAGAGCATTGTTACAAGGAGAATAGAGACTTTATTTGAAAAGGGTGTATTGCATGCTAAGGGAGTAACAAATCAAATAAATGTAGACAAACTGCATAATTTAAGGACACTAAACGAAATTCAAGAAAGGAAGTCGGAGGCAGGCTTGCAAGAATACTGCAAAAATTATTGAAATTCTATTTTTTAAGATGGTTTAGAAGATTATCCATTGGAGAGTTCGGTGTCTGGTAAGACAGTAAACGTCGCAAGCAATGAAACGATTCGCATAGAGAACCCTGTACGTGAATAAATAACAAGGATTAGAAGGCGATAATGAGACATGTGGCACGTCAAGGAATGATATCTTTTTCGAGGTGCTGAGGGAATCGCAAAAGGATGATAAAAAGTGGATAAATAATTGAAAAGATAGAAATACAGGCGAAATGAAGGGGGAATCGCATTCCAAATGTCAGAAACTGAAGAGAAAATGGAGCGAGAATTAGTATGAAGTAAAAAATTGCATAAGAATGACTGGACCTTAAACAGAGGGAGGATGTGTGTACGTTCTGGCCCTATTCCTCAGTTAAGGTTTCCGGTCAATAAGTAGTGCATATGATAGTCACGATCTATTTTTCAACTGTAGGAAACCTGGATATTTATTATAATCACTAAGCCTAGCTCTTCCACAAAAATTAGTAAGGAATGATAGACAACACAACTTTGATGTGCTGTAAATCGCTAACTATTATTGTGGTTTGTTCACAGAGTCCAGCTCCTACTAGTGAGACAGATTCTTTATTAAATAAATTTATTCACTATGGATGACAAGTACGTAATAGTTGGGCAGTTGCAAATTATCTTCTGCTAGAATAAAATATGTTACTATGCGTCAATTCTATTTACAGCAGCTGATAACAGTTTATAAGATGAATGAAACAATACCAGTTGATGAGGTACATATATTGAAAACTAACTCTGAGAACACTGACATTTACGTTTTACACAACAGCAAATTGACGCTAGCAGTTAAATGATATTGGAATTTTTTTGATCAGTTAGCAGTTCAGGTGCGACCTCTGTCTCAAGGCGTTTTTCTAACTTTTAAGGTATGGAGAGTGCCGCATAAGATGGTTACGCCTTCTTGTGGAAAAAGCGGGAATGGCAGAGAAAAGAGGGCAGCGTTGAACAGCGGACGTTGCAGACAGTGCAATAGCGAGCCAGTACCAACGCTCTACGCTGGCGCTATACTCGGCAGTCCGAACCGTTTGACACTCTTGGCAGTCAGCACTTAACTATCACAAACTTAATTGATTTTTTCTTTATTACGATTTCTTTCTTCAAATGTGTGTGAGGAGGGGGGGAGGGGGCGCAGGCGAAATTGCAGCTGAGAGAAACTGATCTTCAGTCAAAGAACTTGTTAAAATACAATGAAGTTAAAACAAAATGTGAAAAGAAGAAAAACAACTGGATGAAATAACAAAAATGGTTATCTAAATACGACGACGACTGTTTGGCAGGAGACCGTTGTGGCTGAGATGATAAGGTGGATGATGATGTTTGGAGGCTGTAATACCAGTCCCAGGTAGTAAGAATTGTGAAATTATGTCAAAAGTGAGGAAAATGGACTTGAATGGAGAGCTGATGTAGAAAGTTAGTGATGGGAAAATGTAAGATTTTACTGCAGGGTTGGGGTAACGGGGTTGCATCAACTTGTGCTGGTTATGGGGAATTTGTTCTATGATCGGCGCGGAATCAGACAAGTAAATCTAGACAGAAGAAAGTGAAATGAGAGTGGTTCTGGGATCATATGAAATACAGACTGGGCAGTTACTATACTTTGTTGAAAGACTTGTCAGTCAAAGAGATGGATGTTTTTGAGAACAGTGGTTACGAAGCGGACTGTATCTTTGGTTGTGGTACGTAAGGAGTTGTAGAGCGGTATTCCGAGAGAGGTGGAGCGGAACGGTTTCTTCAGGTTTGGTGGCAGGAAGCTTACGTTTTCACTCATAGGAGCAGGTTGGGTTTTAGACTGTAGGTGTCACGACATACGACAGGATTGCATATACGGGCATTGTTTCAGGTGAATACTGGCTCTTTAGTGAGGGTAAGTGGGAATGTTTTTACCTTCTTGGGTGAAGAGGTCTTTTTAAGTTAGGCATTTGAAGCATTAGCAGAGCTGACTTCGGAATCTTGAGAGAACAATGCAGTGTCTTCGCTGGTAGATGAGAGTGTCATTGGCAATAAAGTGATCGTTATTTGAAGTGGATCCTGAGAAAATTTACAGATCTGAAAAATAAGGACTCTACTTTATCTTTGTTTACTATCGGGTTCTCTTACAACTAGGATACACAGACGGCAGTCACGCTTACGTTGTTTCTCAGACACCGCGTAAAGTCATCTGCAACACTGCGCATCTGCGATAACATTTCTAAGTTGCCGGCCCGCACGGATACTGGTCGCAGAGACAATTGGCTCCGCACTGGGTGATCGGGAAGCGAACCACGACTGAGAGACCGACATGGCAAGAGTATGAAAATTCGTTAGTTTTGAGGAAATTGATTTCATGTTATGGTTTTTATATCTTTACTACGAAAGAGAAAGATACACCACTGGCCATTAAAATTGCTACACCATGAAGATGACGTGCTACAGATTCGAAATTTAACCGACAGGAATAAGGTGCTGTGATATGCAAATGATTAGCTTTTTAAAGCATTCACACAAGGTAGGCGCCGGTGGCGACACCTACAACGTGCTGACGTGAGGAACATTTCCAACCGATTTCTCATGCACAAACAGCAGTTGACCGGCGTTGCTTAGTGAAACGTTGTTGTGATGCCTCGTGTAAGGAGGAGAACTGCGTACCATCACGTTTCCGACTTTGATAAAGGTCGGATTGTAGCCTATCGCGATTGCGGTTTACCGTATCGCGACATTGCGTTGGTCGAGATCCAATGACTGTTAGCAGAATATGGAATCGGTGGGTTGAGGACGGTAATACGGAACGCCGTGCTGGATCCCAACGGCCTCGTGTCACTAGCAGTCGAGATGACAGGCATCTTATCCGCATGGCTGTAACGGATCGTGCAGCCACGTCTCGATCCCTGAGTCAACAGATGGGGACGTTTGCAAGACTACAACCATCTACACGAACAGTTCGACGACGCTTGCAGCAGCATGGACTATCAGCTCGGAGACCATGGTTGCGGCTACCCTCGACGCTGCATCACAGACAGGAGCGCCTGCGATGGTGTACTCAACGACGAACCTGGGTGTACGAATGGCAAAACTTCATTTTTTAGGATGAATCCAGATCCTGTTTACAGCATCACGATGATCGCATCCGTGTTTGGCGACATCGCGGTGAATGCACATTGGAAGAGTGTATTCGTCATCGCCATACTGGCGTTTCACCCGGCGTGATGGTATGGGGTGCCATTGGTTACACGTCTCGGTCACCTCTTGTTCGCATTGACGGCACTTTGAACAGTGAACGTTACATTTCAGATGTGTTACGACCCGTAGCTCTACCATTCATTCGATCCCTGCGAAACCCTACATTTCCGCGGGATAATGCACGAACGTGTGTTGCAGGTCCT
Organism: Schistocerca cancellata; assembly: GCF_023864275.1. Taxonomy (NCBI): domain Eukaryota; kingdom Metazoa; phylum Arthropoda; class Insecta; order Orthoptera; family Acrididae; genus Schistocerca; species Schistocerca cancellata. Next base: position 476,443,409 of record NC_064627.1, read on the forward strand.
GTACGGAACTTTCTGGATACAGAAAATGTTCGACTGCTGCCCTGGCCAGCACATTCTCCAGATCTCTCACCAATTGAAAACGTCTGGTCAATAGTGGCCGAGCAACTGGCTCGCCACAAGACGCCAGTCACTACTCTTTATGAACTGTGGTATCGTGTTGAAGCTGCATGGGCAGCTGTACCTGTACACGCCATCCAAGCTCTGTTTGACTCAATTCCCAGGCATATCAAGGCCGTTTTACGGCCAGAGATGGTTGTTCTGGATACTGATTTCTCAGGATCTATGCACCCAAATTGCGTGAAAAGGTAATCACATGTCAGTTTTAGTATAATATATTTGTCCAATGAATACCCGTTTATCATCTGCATTCCTTCTTGGTGTAGCAATTTTAATGGCCAGTAGTGTATTTCTGACTGATTTGATGAAGACTTCATAACAAGGTAATAATTAATTCTTTGTTTTAATTTACGCGAGCTGCTACCTACCATAAAATAGATATTTTGTAATATCATTTCTTTGCCATTCTTGTTACGATGAAGAATATTTTTGTAACGTGGGCCGGCCGCTATGGCCGAGTGGTTTTAGGCGCTTCAGTCTAGAACCGAGTGACCGCTACTGTCGCAGGTTCGAATCCTGCCTTGGACATGGTTGTGTGTGATATCCTTAGGTTAGTTAGGTTTAAGTAGTTCTCAGTCTAGGGGACTGATGACGTCAGATGTTTAGTGACATACTGCTTAGAGCCATTTGAACCATTTTTGTAAAGCGACTTTTTTAAAGTTGTCAGTACACCTTTTAAAGGAATCAGCATTAACGTAATTTACGACATCATCATCCATTCCCTAGTCTTTGTTATTCAAATGGTTCAAATGGCTCTAAGCACTATGGGACTTAACATCTGAGGTCATCAGTCTCCTATTGTCATTCACTAGATAAAGTTTAACCATTGCAGTTTAAAATGCAGAGACATTACGTGGACTCATTGCACACAGAGTTCACCTGTAGTTAATTTGCCGCCCAGTAAATGAGTCGCCCCCTTTTAGTAGCTTTCGGTAACAGCAGCAGCCCCAGTTTCCAAAGAGCAGTTGCCCGAGCCGTTATTCATTGCCACAGTTCTCACGAAAAGAGAACGTCCTGGATATGAAAAGCTTTTGTTGAACACGATGAAAAGGCATACAGAGACCATGTCGAAACGGCTGACTCCTTCACTTCTACGAGACGACGTGCCCGGAAGTGAATTTTGTTTAGTTTGAATTGTTTCATTTTCAAAAGAGTTTTGATTCCTGTCCTACTTCTGAGTTGTAACATAAAGCAGTAAACAAAATGAAAAAAAATAAAAAAAGTCAATGGCCATGAGCGAAGAAATGTTATATAATGTAAAAAACATTGGCAGAACAATTGTCCGCGAAAACCAAAGGTACAGAGTTACAGATTCGGACCAGCACACAGAGTTAATCCTCGAGGAAGTTTCCTGTCAGTGCACTCTGTGCTGCAGAATGAAAATTTCATTCTTTTGAATCATAGTTACTTCAGTACTTCGATAGAGCGGAAACTTAACGGATTTGTGCTGGTCGTGTTATATTATGTGAGTTTAATCTTCATAAAGAGAGTGGAATGTGGTAGCGTCCGCAGTTACCACAACTTCTCCACTTGTCCGGCCGTATTTTATCGCACTGCAGCTGGTCCGGCAGTAAACACTGTGCCGTTTGTTTGTCCAGTGCGCCTGGAGGAGTCTGCTGGACGCCGTTCCCAGAACGGCTCCCGCCGGATATATCGAGCCCTCCCGGCACGGCGCGGCTGGCTCCGTCTAATGTTTTCGCGATCTCTTATCTGGGCGCGTGTTTTCGCTCGCCGTCAGGCATCTGCCTTATCTCGCTGCTCCAAGTGCGGCGGGCGCCGAGCGCCGGGTTTCCTCGAGGAACATATTGGGATCGCCGCTGATAAGAATAATAAGACAAAAGTTTGTCCAGCGCCGCGCGCAGTGTGGAACTGCTAGCGCAGGCCGGACTCCGGCCAACATATGGCCGCAGCAGATCTGCGGGTACTCTTGCAGACCTCGCAGTTCCGCGGCCGGGGCTATTTTCTGTGATAGGGGCTGGAATGATTCCCTCCAGTTGATTCCCTCCACTAGAAACACTGTACGAATGGAACACGTCGAGGCACTTCAATATAACAACAAATAGCCAAATCTTGCGAGTGTGGGTTCACAGTGCAAGTACCTAATTCCTTCGTTCCTGATATCAGAATATAGCCGAACAGCCTTCAAACAATGCATATAGGATGCACGAACTCATTTAAAAATTTCTATTGATAGTTGCAGTTAGCTAACGAAAGAAACACTGTATTAAAATTACATTAGATTCCCTCAAAAATTAAATATCGTGAGCTGTTCCCATTACTTGTATATGTAGAAAATTCCGTTTGTTGCAGTGCAGCTACACATATTTGATACTATTCCGCACCCAAAAGACCAATATTATTCAACGCAATCAAGTAATTATTTGGACTACTTGTGCGAATTACATTTATTCATACGCCATCACACAACAAAACACGAAAATCGAATAAAATTATCGCCTCCAGAATATTGCAACGAACGATCGAATCAACCCCTACTTAATCGCGTTGCGTCTATTCGAGTAGTGATATGACCATATTCTCTACAAATATGCTTCTTCTTACAAGTGCGAGAATTATCGCACAATCAGCTTAACAGCTCATGCATCCAAGTTGATGATAAGAATAATATACAGACGAATGGAAAATAAAATTGAGGATGTGTTAGGTGACGAAAGGTACGGCACCCGAGAGGCAATTCTGATGTTGCGGTTGATAGTGGAATAAAAGATACATTCATAGGATTTGTCGACCTGGAAAAAGCTTTCGACAACGTAAAATGGTCCAAGATGTTCGAAATTCTGAGAAAAATAGGGGTAAGGTACAGGGAGAGATGGGTAATACACAATATGTACAAGACCCAAGAGGGGATAATAAGAGTGGGCGACCAAGAACGAAGTGCTCGGATTAGAAATGCTGTAAGACAGGGATATCATCTTTCGCCCATCTGTACATCAAAGACGCAATAATGGAAATAAAATAAAAGTTCAGGAGTCGAATTAAAATTGAAGGTGACAGGATATCAGTTATACGATTAGTTAATGACATTGCTATCCTGAGTGAAATTGAAGAAGAATTACATCATCAGCTGAATGGAACGAATATTCTAATGAGTACAGAATAAGGATTCAGAATAAATCGAAGAAATATGAAAGTAATGAGAAGCAGCAGAAATAAGAACAACATATCATCATCATCATCATCATTTAAGACTGATTATGCCTTTCAGCGTTCAGTCTGGAGCATAGCCCCCCTTATACAGTTCCTCCATGATCCCCTATTCAGTGCTAACATTGGTGCCTCTTCTGATGTTAAACCTATTACTTCAAAATCATTCTTAACCGAATCCAGGTACCTTCTCCTCGGTCTGCCCCGACTCCTCCTACCCTCTACTGCTGAATCCATGAGTCTCTTGGGTAACCTTGCTTCTACCATGCGTATAACATGACCCCACCATCTAAGCCTGTTCGCCCTGACTGCTACATCTATAGAGTTCATTCCCAGCTTTTCTTTGATTTCCTCATTGTGGACACCCTCCTGCCATTGTTCCCATCTACAAGTACCTGCAATAATCCTAGCTAAGAACAACGAGAAACTTAATACCAGGACTGATGATCACGAAGTATCTGAAGTTAAGGAAATCTACTGCCTAGGCAGCAAAATAACCAATGACGGACGGAGCACGGATATCATTAAAAGCAGACTAGCACACAAAAATGGCATTCCTGGCCAAGAGAAATCTACTGGAACCAAACGTAGGCCTCAATTTGAGGAAAAAATTTCTGAGATCGTACGTTTCATGCACATCACTATATGGTAGTGAAACGTGGACTGTGAGAGAACCGGGACAAAGACAATCGAAGCATTTGAGTTGTGGTAGTGCAGACAGATGTTGAAAATTAGGTGTACTGATAAGGTAAGGAATGAGTAGATCCTCCACAGAATCTGAGAGGAAAGGACTATCTGGAAACCACTGACAAGGTTCAAATGGCTCTAAGCACTATGGGACTTAACATCTAAGGTCATCAGTCCCGTAGGCTTAGAACCATTTAAGCCTAACTAACCTAGGAACATCACACACATCCATGCCCGAGGCAGGATTCGAACCTGCGATCGTAGCAGCAGCGCGGTTCCGGACTGAAGCGCCTAGAGCCGCTCGGCTACAGCGGCAGGCTCACTGACAAGGAGAAGGGACAGGATGATAGGACATCTGTTAAAACATCAGGGAATGACTTCCATGGTACTAGAGGGAGCTGTAGAAGGCAAAGATTGGAATACAGCCAGCAAATAATTCAGGACGTAGTTCGCAAGTGCTACTCTGAGATGAAGAGACTGGCACAGGAGTGGCGGGCCACTCCAAACCAGTCAGAAGACTCCTCTTAACATTGCACATTTACAAAATGCTCAACTTTCTGACATACGGCCGCTCACATTCCTCGCTAGCCACTTTCCTGCCGTGCTGTGTCCGTTACACAGCACACACTTACTGGAAAAGTGCTACAGTGCCCTATTGATCACTAGTAAAATAAGTGTTTACAAATGTGCTCCAATATAAAAGCTTTCATTGATAAATAAACGGCCAAAATATGGTACTTCTCAATCCGCATGCACACACAGCCAATATAGCATCAAGAGTGCGGGAGACATACCTCAGTGTATACCCGTAATGTTACAAGAAGGCGGTCTAAGGCGCTGCAGTCATGGACTGTGCGGCTGGTCCCGGCGGAGGTTCGAGTCCTCCCTCGGGCATGTGAGTGTGTGTGTGTGTGTGTGTGTGTGTGTGTGTGTGTGTGTGTGTGTGTGTGTTTGTCCTTGCGATAATTTAGGTTAAGTAGTGTGTAAGCTTAGGGACTGATGACCTTAGCAGTAAAGTCCCATAAGATTTCACACACATTTGAACATTTTTGTTACAAGAAGACGTTTCATTGCATGTTTGCCATGGTATTCACTATCACTCATTTTTAGTGGGTCATCAAGTTCTTATTGTCTGTATCACACAAAAACGAATTTGAGATTTTATATAGGACTTAGAATAAACTTACGTTTCTTCATTTAAGATTCTCTTCTGCGATGTAAACCGTTAAATAAGAATCATGTTACACATCATCTTTGCTATATGAAAGAATATGAGGACTGCCATTTATGTTTTAAAAAATTGTCACGGTGACAATGATGCGACGTTCTCGAAAATTTTGGAAATTTGTGGTAAGGTCTTATGGGACGAAACTGCTAAGGTCATTGGTCCCTAAGCTTACACACTACTTAACCTAACTAAAACTAACTTATGCTAAGGACGACACATACGCCCACGCCCGAGGGAGGACTCTAACCTCCGACGGGGGAAGCCGCGCCGACGTTCTCGGTCATTTTTCCTGTTGAGCTGCCATGAGGCAAACAGATTACTGCGTAACATTCAGCATTAACTGTTCTCCAACATTATAAAGCCATGGACGCCACGTTCAAACGTGCTTCGCGAGTGAACCACTTTTGTTTGTTTCATTTCGTCTCGGAAAACACAGCTGACTGCCGTTTAGTTTCCAGTTCGTGCTGATATTTACAAGTTTCTTTTCTTGTTGCGATGTCGGCTACAGACTTTTCATTTTTGAGCGTTTCCTTGCATTTAATGATACGAATATACTCCAGTTTTCGATATGCCTAAGTATGGCTCTGTCTTGTGCTGTTTCACATACCGAATCCTTTTAACCATGTTCCGCACACCATCGATGTACAGGGCTGCGCGTAATGCTTCTACCAATTACACTTGGCAACCCCGACCATATCCGCGTTAAGTGCGGCGCATGCGTACATCGGTGAATAGGAGGGAATCAGCAGAGAAGCACACATTCCGCTTTTAAGCTGCGCACGGCATCAGCAGAACGGGAAGGCTGCTTTACTCTACCCAAGCCAAGCTAAATCCAACTCAAGCAGGCCAATAATCTTGCTTGTCTGCCTGCCCATCGTGGGGGGCGGGGGGGGGGGGGGGGGTCGCGCTACGTAGCAGTTGATTCTGTATGCTTTCATGTGGTGTTATGAGTCACAAGACGAGGCCCAATTAAATATATATTTATTTTGGGTCATTGTAGACCAGAAAATGGTGGATTTTGTTTGTCGTTTTTTTTTGGCGTATTTTGGGGTTATTTAGTTATTTCGATATGAACAGTTTTCTCAGCAACTTCATCCTCTTTCTACTAATTTTGGCTATTCTCAATTCCGATCATTATTAGGTCACCTTCAGTAGAAGTTTTCTGTAGTAAGCAGAAACATCTCTGAAACTCGAGATCTGTTACACCTAGGAACCTGAAGATGTCTATTATATTGCAATGCCAACTACAATAAGGCTTTGAAGGCTTGTTTCTGTAACCTTAGTGCGTCTCAGCCAAATGTGACGTCAGATATACCAATTTTATCTCTTTTTTCGGATCCGCAGAGTTGATTCTAAGTGGCCCAGATAGTTCATTCTACATTCACCAAACGCATTTTAGCAAACATGAAGTTCGTTTTTCATAAAACGTTAATCCAAAAAGTACACGCCGGAAAGAGGAATCTTTACTTTCATACTAAGCTACGGTGCTTAGCCCCAGAATGCGGTTTTCAATAACCATTGAGCATTTTTTTTTCCTATTTCAGTCGATGTTTGCCCTAAATTTAGAGAGCAAATATACTTGTAAATGGCCCCACGTTTCTTACCACACATTTCCACGCACTCTTTGGCCACTAAGTCTTTGTCCCCTTTCAAGATATGTACGGAGTGAGGGAATGCTGGTCATATTTACAAACAAGTAGTAACATACTCGAGGTTCCACAAAAAACGTTTAATAACTTTTCACACAATTTGCATTACGAGACACCTAACAATGTTTTTGAAGCTGCCTCATAAAGAAACGAAAAGTTTTCCGCTGGTAGATTTGGGCTGTTAATTTCTCCTCGGTCACCTTTAAGTTTGGTTTGTTCATTTTGCTGCTCCTACCATTATAATAAATAAGCTGTAATTAAAATATGCCTGGTTGTTCTGTTGTCACGTTGTATTGATAGCGCAACCTGCTGGCAGGCGGTAGTAGGCTGAACGGGTGCCGTGAAGATTGCCACACTTGCTGAAACTCAAGTTGGTCTGCTTTACCCGTTGTGCTTCAATACAAGTGCGCTCTTGTGTCTCCGTTGCGGCAAGGTAATCTGCTTTAATTGTTGCGGGGGAGATAGGGGCAGGCAGGCTGGTAGAAGAATTTGTACACCTCTGGGAATCAGGCCGTTAGTGTGACAAGGGGCGGTGGTCTGTGCAGCCGCGAACTGCGGTGGTAGAAGTCCTAATCTGAAGTGGTTCTGCCACGGAGGCTCAGCGGACACAGCGGCGCTACTGTAATGGTCACCATTTGGCTGTACCCGAGAGGCACAGCTTTCTCTGGTGTGTCACAGAGCAGAGGACTACAGTTTGTGGTTTGAACTGGCAATCACTAGACGGGGTGTGACGAAATAAATAAAAAGAATTTAAATGTATTGATTTTGTGGAAATTAATAAAATATGGATATCGAACTTTAACTTTAGAATTTTTGAAAGGCTTCTTTACGGACTGTATTGACCGCCTTGAACGCGGACAAATTCAGTGCTGCGTGAAATTTGCCTGTACTATAATTTATAATTCCGATTAATAATATTTTTGAATTCTACGTCATTGTTGATTTATTCAGAGTTCTCACCTTAAACGTAGAATTAGTCCTTCTGCCACAATATTAATTCATTAGTCGCCATCGATGTTCCTCCTTTTTTGACCGTGCGTATCTTCCTAAGTCGGCATCGGTTTACTTCACGAAGACGGTGGAAACAAAGGAATACAATGCTACGTTGCTTTAAATAATTCTCGTAAAACAAATCATAAATAGTAACAAGACGGCTGCCTTTGATCACACACCAAAAATTACGTCCATCCCCTACAAGGTAACAATCGAGTGTGTATCTTAACTCCTTCATTGGAGTATGAAACAAAAGAGAATCCAATATGAACATTACAAAGATTATATTCTGCATTCCTCGCAATTTAATCTTTGGCGCAGACTTTAAAGTATTCTATCTCTCTGCGTCGTAATGTGTCATTACAGGGGGAAGAAGTGTTACAACATGTGAATACCTGGAACCAATGTGCCTGCTGCTTCAACACAGTCAAATGGTTCAAATGGTTCTGAGCACTATGGTACTTAACATCTATGGTCATCAGTCCCCTAGAACTTAGAACTACTTAAACCTAACTAACGTAAGGACAGCACACAACACCCAGTCATCACGAGGCAGAGAAAATCCCTGACCCCGCCGGGAATCGAACTCAACACAGTCCCTCACGTTTAGCACGGTGACCTGTACAACTACTGCGAAGTTCATTGAGCTGCTTGCTGGATAATTTGAAGTTTCATACTTTTAAACTTCAGATGGTTCAAAAGTTGGGAGACACTGATAGACAAAGCAGACCCGCTATCTGCGGTGACTTCCTTGCAATGATTAACCGAGAACTATTGTTTCTCTAGCAACTGCCGATGTCCGATAAAGTAAAGTTTTTCATGACGAGATATGTTAATAATCAAAACTTCCTGTTGTGCCCTAAGTAAATTCTTCGATGTTTGCGTGCATACTAACGCGATGTCATAGCTAGCACGCTTGTCTCAATATAGCGGAACTTGTTTTTGGAGACGGTGATCATGAAATAAATTTAGTGAGACAAGCGTGCTAGCTAATACATCGCATTATTATGCACGTATGTACAGAAAAGTCATGGACGTTTATAAACACCGCAATAATTTTAACAGAAGAAAAGAAGGCTTAAAGTTAGATATGATGTAGCGGTCCACTTTGTACCAATGATGTGACAATCGGTTACCTCTGATCGAGAATAACGACTTTAGTCAGAGATATTTTTACTGTCGATAGTACGTGACGAGTGGTGGTGCCCTCTATGCACTCTGTATAAACGAGATCTCGACGGCCGAGCAGCCAGTCGATGACTCACCTCGTAAGATGCTGCCCGCAGTTGGCAAAGAAACGTCAGTAGGCAGAATTTCTACTGTTCCACCACGGCCTCTAGGCCCGGAAGTTTTAATTAATGAATTCAGAAAGCTGTCTCTTTGTGAATCTGCTTTTTCCTTTCGCTACGTCAACTGCAAAATGCCGCCGAAACAGAAACGAGCTCATAATGCTCTGACCCTGAAACAAAAGCAGCGAATCCTACATATGATCGACAGTGGAGAGAAAGATAAAGCCGGTTTGCTGAACTCTTTGAGATCCCGAAGTCTACTCTGTCATTGGTAATAACCTCAAGACAGAAAATAGAGGCTAGTTTGGAAAGCAGTTTATTTAGCGGCAGTAGCAAGCCCATGAGGTCATACAAGCACGAAGAAGTGGAGTCGCAGTTTAAATGTTGCTCTCCAGTAAATTCCGTTCTCCAGACCTATGCTACAAGAAAAGGTTGGCCCAGAAAGAGAGTTTCTGGGTTTGTGTTCTGAGAGTTGGCTAAGGCGTGTTCAGAAGAGGCATGAATGCAGTAAAGTCATTGTCAGTGGTGAAGCACATTGAGGCAAGGTGTAACGAGCAGGACTTTCAGTCCAAGCCGTCTCATTTACGTCCACCAAGAGAAGTGTTCAATATGGATAAAGCCGGCGTTTTCAATAATTTGAGGCCTGAAAAAAAAAACTACATCTCAAGGACGAAAAATGTCATGTAGTGAAACGCTACCACGAGATTTCTGCAGCCATTTAACCAAGGAATAATCGCCTCTATAAAGCGCAATTTCAGCCAGAGGCTTGTTTAAGTTACCATCCGTGCAATAGAACCTCAACAAACAGTTCCACATTGGAATAGATTGCAAACAATCCACAATATATCTGCTTCTGGGTATGTAGCTGCAACAGACACCACAACTGTTTTAAGAAGGCCTGCACAGCTACTGATAATGCCGCTGGAACTGAAGAGAACACCGACGATCCAGCATCTGAACTTACGATGTGAATACAACTTTGGTTTCTGATGCTGGCTCCCTTTTGTACTGTGAATACGGAACAATGGAAGCAGGCAGATGACAACATCTACGCTATTGAAGAATCAGTCACCAGGTCTGCAATGACGCAGAAAACAATGACAGCGTTTTATTGTTATCTTGCGAGGAGGAACATGAAGGCATGACAACATCATCTCCCGCTGAAGTTACAGATGCGGCTGCTATTCTCGACAAATTTGGTGCCACTTCGAATGTCTCCAAGGCACTTCAGACTACTCTTGAGAGAGTGCCATAATACTACGACCAACAGCCCGACAAAGAACAATTAATGATTTTCTTAAATTAATGCACCTAAGTAAAATTTGTAATGGATAGAAATTGTTGAAACTGAAACATGTTTTCTGATTAAAACTCAGTGTATTAAAGAGCAGTACATTAAAGTGGAATTTCCTGACATATTACACTTGAGTGCTGGACCGAGACTCGCACTCAGGGTCGTTGCCTGGCGGAAGTGAAGCGGTGAGGAGGGGCCGCGAGTGATGCCTGGGGAGCTCATTTGGTAGAACATTCGCCCGCGAAAGGCAAAGATCCCGATTTCGAGTCTCGTATCGGCACGCAATTTTAACATGCCAGGAAGTTCCATTTCAGCGCACGCTCCACAGCAGAGGAAAAAACTCGTAGTGCTTACACTAAAATGTTTCTTAGGACAATCGTCTATTATACTACGTGACGCACTAATTAAACGGGTAAATATTGTTCCACGATGCATATGTGCATATGTAATTGTATTGTTTGAAAAAATTACAATTAGTCTTCTCCCACATGATCCAACACTATCTTCTCGAATTCTCTTGTGTGAACACTTGTTTATCAAGAACCAAGACCGAATCGCTATAGCCTGAACTACACTGAACCGCCAAAGAAACTGGTATAGCCATGCGTATTCAAATACAGAGATATGTAAACAAGTATAACACGGCGCTGCGGTCGGCAACGCCTATATAAGACGACTAGTGTCTGGCGCAGTTGTTACATCTGTTACTGCTGCTACAATAGGAGCTTATCAAGATTCAAGTGAATTTCAACGAGGTGTTGTAGTCGGTGCACGAGCGATGGGACAGCATCTCCGAGGTAGAGATGAAGTCGCGATTTTCCGGTAAAACCATTTCACGAGTGTACCATGAATATCAGGAATCCGGTAAAACATCAAATCTCCGACATCGCTGCGGCCGGAAAAAGATCCCGCAAGAACGGGACGAACGACGACTCAAGAGAATCGTTCAACGTGACAGAAGTGCAACCCTGCCGCAAAATTGCTGCAGATTTCGATGCTGCGCCATCAACAAGTGTCAGCGTGCGAACCATTCAACAAAACATCATCGATATGGGCTTTTGGAGCCGAAGGCCCACTCTTATACCCTTGATGACTGCACGACACAAAGCTTTACGCCTCCCCTGGGCCCGTTAACATCGTGATCGGACTGTTGACAACTGGAAACATGTTGCCTGGTCGGACCAGTCTCGTTTCAAATTGTATCGAGCGGATGGACGTAAACGGGCATGGAGACAACCTCATGAATCCATGGATCCTGCATGACAGCGGGGGACTGTTCAAACTAGTGAAGGCTCTGTAATGGTGAGGGACGTGTGCAGTTGGAGTGATATGGGACGCCTGATCCGTGTAGATACGACTCTGACATGTGAAACGTACGTAATCATCCTGTATAATCATCTGCATCCACTCATGTTCATTGTGCATTCCAACGGACTTGGGCAATTCCAGCAGGACAGTGCGACACTCCACACGTCCAGAATTGCTACAGAGTGGCTGCAGCAACACTCTTCTGAGTTGAAACACTTCCGCTGGCCACCAAAATCCCCAGACATGCACATTATTGACAATGTTTGGGATTCCTTGCAGCGTGCTGTTCAGAAGAGATCTCCTATCCCTCGTTCTCTTGCGGAGTTATGGACAGCCCTGCAGGATTCATGGTGTCAATTCCTTCCGGCACTACTTCAGACATTAGGCGAGTCCGTGTCACGTCGTTTTGCGGCACTTATGCGTGGTCGCGGGGGCCTACACGATATTAGGCAGGTGTACGAGTTTATTTGTCTCTACAGTGTATTACGTTCCTCAGAAATTTCTACACACGAGATAAACTTCTTCTAGTTGGGACTCCTCTATCCGAAACTTTTCACAGTCCTTTGACTTGACTTTCCGGGTGCTACACCATGCTGCAACATTTGTTAAATGTATGAATTCCTTCAACGAGTAATGCTTCTTCTTCTTCAACCAGTCAATGACTGACCCTCCCCACCCCTTCCCGATGGGACCTGTGTAATCATGTGTCTGCGTCTAGAGTAAATCGCATGTTGGAGTGTGAGGAAGTTTTCTGGATGTTTGCTTAGCACGTTTATTTGACGGACGTTGGTACCAGCCATATATTTACCCACGAATACTTACCTTGTAGTTGTATGTGGGGAAACTCCCCAAAAACCACATTCACGCTAACGGGATCACCAGCTCTCGTCGTTAATCCGCGAGATGGATTCGATCCGGGGCAAGGCTGTCTCCCGGGATCCCGGAAACGGCGCTTTAACACGTTTGGATGTCCTGGCTAGTCGGATGTATCGCAGACAATAGATTACTATTTTTCAAGCTAGCAGGCCTACTTTGATGCGGAAAGTAGGTTTTTGTTATGAAAAACAATCAGATTACGAAACATGTCTCCAATTCTTTTTATTTCCTTTTTAAAGACCTCATACAGCCTGAAACGTTAATTTTAGACCATTGGTTGCTGATCTAAAAATACTCAGCTTTCTTTGTTCCTCTACTATCTATCTGCAAAATTTTGATCCTAAATATTTGAGACATCCACTATAAAAGTTAATAAGACCAAATTTGGCACACCGGAATATTCCTGGACTGTAGCAATACGTCACGAACTGCTCTGTATGCGGTGAAGATTTGTACGCTTTGATGGACAGTTCGTATGTACCGACTGCATCACGTCATGTCACTGAAGAAAGTGACAGAAGCACACTCGTATATCCCCACAACAGAAAAACAAGGAAGAGGCAGTCACCTTTTGTAAGGATACATGACCAGTGATAATGAGAAGTCAGTACGAAGCAGGTTGTTAACCTCGGCCAGAAGAGCAGATGATCTGGAGGACGACCAAAGAAATGCCCAACGCATGCTTAAAGAGAACGTGAGAGTCGTAGGAACTGGCCTAGCCTACGCTACAGATCTAACGAAGGACACATTGTGGAAAATCAGATTAGATTCTTGTCGTGTACATCGCACCTTACGCTACAGCATTGCTACGATTATGAATTTCCAGCACTATAAGCTTAGCACTCTAGCGAGGTTCGCTACAGTGCTATTAAACAATGGCGTACAGTCATGAGATGGGAGCGTGAACACTAAACAGTTTCTGACGTTACTGTCTTGACCGATAAAATTCTTAAGTACCACAATAATTCGCTGCTACGATTGAAGACCTAGAGCACTACTCTGTTTGAAGAACACCGTCATGTACTACCAAACTCCAAGGTATCCGAACGACCTGAGCTGCTGCGTTCCGCCGTATTTCTCTGCAACCTACATAACGTAACTGTCTTGCAGGTATTCTAATGTCTTTATGATATAGTCGTTGGCCAAATAAAATCGTCACTACAACTGCACAAAGAGAACTTCGCTCTGTGTGGCAATCACTCCAGATGAAAATTAACATCAATATAATGAAAAGTCAGGAAACGCGCTTTTAAACATGACACGTCATTTAATGCTTGAAAATTCAAATTTATTACAAAAATAATGTATCAAATAGCAAATTTCAACTTGAAATTCGATGGCGAAAATTGTTTACTGAATCACGACCCTAGACACCTTTCCAGCAACTATTTTTCCCCGGTAACTAATCACATAAGGTCTTAAATATAGTTTCAGATACAAACAACAAAGTTTATACATATTTAAACTTAAAGTGATCTGGCGTAAAGTAATGTGTTGGACGGCCACCTAATAGACTATTACCTAAGAAGAGACTGCGCCTACTCGCCATCACCGATTTCGTCCAAACTTATTCTCAGGACCCGGCCACAAATTAAAGTGACAGATGTGATACTTCCAGATAGCCAAGAGTTTAGAAAAAAATTGCATTTTAAGCACTGGTCGGACGTCCCATTAATGTGAGCGTTGTTCCCAGGCAGTGGTTGGTGCAGCATGAAGGTTACAAAATGGTAACCCTAAGGCTGTGGGGTCGAGTCCTAATGCAGTAATTCTATTTCATTCTCAGTTTTTACGTAACTTACACTGCACATAAACCGAAATTACGCGCAGTGTACTGTATTCACTAACATCTTCGTAAACGGCATGAAAAGGATAGGCGAGGAAAATTCGAGATTGAAAATAAATTTCCATAAAAAACTTGTAATCCGTACAGGAGCACTTCATATTTAAAAGTAGACGTTATTATTATTGTACAGTTGATGATTTACGGATGCTGGGGCGATATTACTCATAAAAACACAGGAAGCAGTAATTCTCTCGTAATTTTGCACACGTTATGAACGTCGCATTTTATACGTACATGACTGTTTTAATGTTTCTATATAAAACAAACCTAGTTTACATTCATAAAAGATTTTCTCTCAGCGCACAGCTTGGCAGTAGAAACAAGCACAACGAAAAATTTCAGCGAACGTTGGTGAGGATAGCTAGTGATGTACAGTTGAGTGTATTTTACCGCACTCTTCTCCAACGTTAAAATCAAGTCTAGAACGCTGTAAGTAGAATATTTTCTCGGAAATCAATCCTTGATCTCAAATTTTCCTTCACTATTCTTTTTCATGAATTTTATGATAAAACACACATCAAAAAAAATTTTGCATCGCCCCAGTTCCCAGAACTCCTGAAGATAGATGTTGATTGTTGATACCGTATCACAGACACAGTCCCTTCGAGTATTCAGGGATGTCTCTAAACCTGGCCAAAGATGTACACAA
Organism: Schistocerca cancellata; assembly: GCF_023864275.1. Lineage (NCBI taxonomy): Eukaryota > Metazoa > Arthropoda > Insecta > Orthoptera > Acrididae > Schistocerca > Schistocerca cancellata. Next base: position 476,458,507 of record NC_064627.1, read on the forward strand.
CCATGATTGAGCAGCGCCTATTAGACGGAGGGGGTTCGACAGTCGATCACTTCCAGTCATTCCACCAGGAAGGAGGTACGAGGTTCGTGTTGTCTGCAGTTCAACAATGCCTAGACGGTCATTACCGCGGTCCGATCGAATCCGCATTGTTACTTTATGCCAATAAGGGCTTTCAACAAGGGAAGTGTCCAGGCGTCTCGGAGTGAACCAGTGTTCGGACATGAAGGAGATACGGAGAGACAGGAACTGTCGATGACATGCCTCGCTCAGGCCGCCCAAGGCCTACTACCACAGTGAATGACCTTACTGATTATGGTTCGGACGAACCCTGACAGCAACGTCATCACGTTGCATAATGCTTTTCGTGCAGCCACAGGACGTCGTGTTGTGACTCAAACTGTTCGCAATAGGCTGCATGATGCGCAGCTTCACTCCCGCGTCCACGGCGAGGTCCATCTTTGCAACGATCACCATGCAACGCTGTACAGATGGACGCAACAACATGCCGAATGGAACGCTCAGGATTGGCATCACCTTCTCTTCACCGATGAGTGTCGCGTATGCCTTCAGCCAGACAATCGTCGGAGACGTGTTTGGAGGCAACCTGGTCAGGCTAAAAGCCTTAGACACACTGTCCACCAAGTGCAGCGAGGTGGAGGTTCCCTGATGTTTTGGGGTGGCATTTTTTGGGGCCGACGTACGCCGCTGGTGGTCATGGAAGGCCCCCTAACGGCTGTACGATACGTGAATGCCATCCTCCCACCGATCGTGCAACCATATCGGCAACATATTGGCGAGGCATTCGTCTTCATCGACGACAATTAGCGCCCCCTTCGTGCACATCTTGTCGATGACTTCCTTCAGGATAACTACATCGTTCGAGTAGAGTGGCTAGCATATTCTCTAGGCATGAACTCTATCGAACATGCCTGGGATGGACGACGTTACCCACCAACCACTCTGAGGAATCTACGCCGAAACGCCATTGAGGAGTAGGACAATCTGGACCAACAGTGTCTTGATGAACTTGTGGATAATATATCACGACGAATACAGGTATACAACACTGTAAGAGGATTTGCAACTCGGTATCAGAGGTACCGGTGTGTGCAGCTATTTGGACCACCTCCTCTGAATGTCTCGCTGTTGGTGGTACAACATGCAATGTGTGGTTTTCATGAGCAATAAAAAGGGCAAAAAATGGTTCAAATGGCTCTAAGCACTATGGGACATAACATCTGTGGTCATCAGTCCCCTAGACTTACAACTACTTAAACCTAACTAACCTGAGGACATCACACACACCCTTGCCCGAGGCAGGATTCGAACCTGCGACCGTAGCAGTAGCGCGGTTCCGCACTGAAGCGCCTAGAACCACTCGGCCACAGTGGCCGGCTAAAAAAAAGGCTGAAATGATGTTTATGTTGATCTCTACTCCAATTTTCTGTTCAGGTTCTGGAACTGTCGGAACCGATGTGATGTAAAACTTTTTTTGATGTGTGTAAGAGACTGAATCCTCGCCCGATACGCGCCATAAATGCTATTTTTCTCTGAAGGATTGGCCCCCGACCTCCCACTGGTTCTACTTTCATTTCTCTCCAAGCTGTGCACGTGTCGTAAATCTGGACATAATCGGTGATGACGAGTAAGCACAATCGGATGGTAGATATCAGTACTTTGCAACAATAGAGAGATGATAGAAACTGAGGTGATGAGACGAAAAAGCTTTGCCTTAACAGGGTTTCGAACTGCTGGCACCTGTCGCCCTTGCTTTCTGGTCAAGAGGAAACGTTAAATCTCGGTGTTTCACCAGCAGCGCGCTGTGCATATGTTTTAACTGGAAGTAACGTGACGAGTTGTTCTGAGCCGCCTGGAAGTCAAACTCGCACATATCATCGTTGTTACCTACACACGGAGAGACATTGACTAGAATTCTTTTTCGCCAGTAGCTAGGAGTGGCATTTTTGAACCTGACATGATATGACTAAGTGTTCTGTGTCTGACTGGGAGGCGCGTAAAAACTCATAATTATTTTTCACTTGCAGTTTGCTGGGCATATGCAGTGGCTTGAAATGACGTGAAAATTTTGCGCCAGACCACGATCTGAACCAAAACACGCGCCTTTCATGGAGACCTTAAAGAGTTTGAAACCAGGGGAAACAACTAAACGATGAAACTGTACCGTCCAGAAGAGGTCCAGTCCCGAGAAAGAAGAGCTTTTAGTTCGAATCCCAGTCCAGCACCAATATTTTCAACATTTAAAGCTCTTATTCAATAAGAAATAAATGCTCCATGACATCACATAACGACTGATTCATTAATAAAATAAGATAGGATATCGCCGCTACTCACTCCTCTGGTATGGCCCAAACTACAATACATCGACACTTCTCCAGGCCGTGGTAAAGGACAGCAATTTTAATGTGGGTGTGGAACCACGGTATAAACCTAGAATGTTTAGTTGGCGTTGCAAGAGGGGAAGCTGGTCTGTTCATGCATGTTAAAAATAGTTGCTTGAATTTTCAATCGAACTCAGATCTAAAGAGGACGAAACTAGAAACTTTCCAACAGACCACCAAACTTCACATCTGGATAGGGCGTGATTCTGTGGGAATGAAGAGTGCTCCACAGTAAACGAGAATTCGAAGCCACAGGAAGTGGATTACAGCCTGTTCAAACATTCATCTCTTTGTTAGTCAGCATTTCCATCCACCAGTGCCTTCGCTACCCACTGCGAACCTTACACTTGGTTTTGTAGTGAGTGAAATGCAATCGCAAAACGGCTACCTGCACGTCCTGGCAAAACGGTGAGATGCGGAAATTTCCACATGAACTACTGTTTTCCATTGGAGCTGCTGTAGTGCTGTATTTATTAGTGGTCTGGTGACAAACGTGGTGCAGTGTGAACGAAAATGGTTTTCTCGCTTCGAGTACAATCGCTTTGACATGAATTATTGTCCATATTCAAGAACGCATACGGGATCTGATGAACGAAGTTTCTACGTTTTACCACCATGGTCCACCCGATTATTGGCAAGTGTGATGAACTGCGACCATTTAACCTTCGTGAGACACTTGCATTCAGAGAACAATGACGGGGAAGAAAGAAAAGAACGATAATCAGAGGTAAACGTCCCAACGGCGATGACGTCGTTAGGGACGTAGCGGAAGCTAGGACTCGGAAAGTTGGAGAAGGAAACCGACTGTGTCCTTTAAAAGGAAATACATATGCTTTTGCCTTAATTGATTTTGGAAAGTAACACAAAACTAAACTCAGGATGGCCAGGCTTACATTTGAACCACTGTGTTCTAACTTCTGCTAACTTTGTAAAAAGAAACTAATGGTTGGTCCTAGAAAAATATCTGAAGCAAATGACAGCGTGAGTGAAAAAAACCTAATTTTATTCGTCTGGTGACTGAAAGAAGATGTTACGAACTGCATTCTAGGGGTGTGACGCTCGCAGTTGCCAACAACTGAGTCGCTTTGCTGTCACCATATGAGAAAAGCGTCCAAGAATGATGCTTCAGGTGTTGCTACTGGACAAGAATGCCAATCTGCACTCTGCTAATTTCGTTACAGAACCTATCCAGGAGCTTGGCGGGAAAGCAGTCTCTAGCGCACTTATTCTTCCGTTTACAAAGGACTTTCTTTACTACATGTCGAACAATTGCCAAAAAAATTTCTTTGTGGACGAAACTGAACTGCAAATTTGGACTGACAGTATCTGTATATCTGTACCAGTAGCTTTCTACAGACGTGGGTACAAAAACTGCCTAAGTGTTGACGGATTGTTTTAGTTAATCGGAGAGAATATATTGTTGATGATTAATTTCTCTATTATGCATTTCGGTTATATTCAAACAATCACGAAGAAGTGCTAAAAAAATACTCTTTTCTGGTACAAACTAAATACAACCTACCATAATAACCTTACGACTAAAACCCCGTTTAATAACATAAAATAAAGTTCAGTGCCTGTCCAGAATATCACATAGTAAGTAGTTTGAGTTTTCGACCCATGCTGTGTGTGTTTTCACATGTTTTTATAAATTCATTGAATGACATATCAGATCAGTTCCTATAAGTGCTTGGTAAATGAGCTTAAAATTCAAATTGTCTTCTTGGAGGATTGTAATGAGGGTTGCATTGTCCCTCACCAACTGTTTTGGGATTATGGAATGTGTCTGGCTCAAATAAAGTACGTCAACATCCATATGACTGCCAAAACGAAAATATTTTCGAATTTGATCATCGTCGAATAGAACATGGTGTTTGGTTTTATATTTTCTGCTTTCTGCTTTCATCGGATGTTGTGTATGTCATGCTATCGACACGTTGAAACAGTGTTCTTGAGAGCACGCATACAAGCTCAAACAATCCAGGAGTGTTAGCAGCATAATGAGAGCATTTGTCTTCTACATCTACATCTACATATATACTCCGCTAGTCGCCATGTGATGTGTGGCGGAGGGCACAATTCGCGCCAAAGTCATATTTTCCCCCCTCTGCTCCACTCGCGGATCGCGCGAGGGAAAAATGACTGTCTGAACGCCTCAGTACGAGCTCTAATTTTCCTTATCTTAGAATGGTGATCATTGCGTGATTTGAAAATTGGTGGTAGTAATCCAGCAGCTGGATGGACCGACAATAATTGCTCGTGTATTATCAGAAAGGAGTGTCCCAATTTTCTTCTTCATCTTCTGGTCTTCCACACTGTCACAGTGGCATACCACAAAGTCCCTGTGATGAAGATGTTTCATCTATCCTGCCATAATATCGATTACATCGGGTATGGGCGTGCAATGGGATTTTACAGAAAAAACAGTTGTAATAATAATAATAATATTTGTTGCCAATATAAGCAGTCACCTTATAATGGCTACAATATAATGAGAGTGTTTTGAAAAAAGTAATCACACACGATTTGCGGTAATATACATATATTTTATTCACGCTTCAGGAATGATAAATAGGATGCATTGCACCAAAACAAAAATCTATTAGGTCATTTTTCACAGTATTTCCCGAATAACCGCTTTTGTATGCACTAAATTCTGTACTATTTCCCTCACACTAAGGGGAGCACCACAAAACTCGGGTACACCACCTGAAAATTTAGCGTAGACGGACTCCATAACTATCAGAATCGACTGCATTGATACATGAACTAAAGTACTGTTCTAAATCATCTACATGCATACTGCATTCATGGAAACAGTTCACATTGTCATTGTACACAGGCTGAATATGTAGTAGGAATTGCTCCAGTCTCTCTAACAAAAGAAGTATTACCATCATTAATCCAAATAAGTTCGCTATAGTGGGATGCTGTAAATAAATGGGTCGGTCCCTAGATTTCACCCTGAGTGCTGCGTCATCACACATTGATGTGACAGATAGCGTCAGGCCAACACAGTAAATGTTCAGGGCAGACAGAGATGTGTTATATTCCATAGTCATCTGAGCATTGATGTAGGTTACTGGATGTCATCGTTGTTCCCATCCAAGCTCAGTAAGTCGCACTTTAAGACTCTTTTTTGCGTTTTCAATCTCCTTCACCGTACATGAGTCATTGTCTGCTGCTTCTGTGCCTACATTCATCCGCTTTGACCCACTAGCAGTTAAATTATATGTGAAAGTGAAGAGTAGCAGTACACAGGGAGTAATTGGTATTTTCTCATCCACCACATCCACACTCTGTTCCTGCAATATCACTGGAATGTTCTGGGATGGTGCGTATGTTGGAGCTCATTGCTGACTTGCACTATGCTGTTTGAAAATCCCAGTGCACTTATGCGAGTCGGTGACATGCTGGGTGGTACACACTGCTCCGACATGCCGACCAGGTGCGTGACAGTACCCCACCTGCCGGTTGCTGCTACAGGTCCTGGCTAGCTGGACGACACCTCTGCAGATCAGGACATCCTGGAGATCACAACAGCTGTTGAGCAAAGAAGAAGAACAACCGTTACATGAGGGACAAAGAAATGGAGCTGAACGAGCTGCGCGACTGCTACAGTCGCAGGTTCGAATCCTGCCTCGGGCATGGATGTATGTGATATCCTTAGGTTAGTTAGGTTTAAGTAGTTTCTAAGTCTAGGGGTCTGATGACTTCAGATGTTAAGTCCCATAGTGCTTAGAGCCATATGAACCATTTTTCCATTTTTTTGAACAAAGATGAAGTAATAACAATAGCAATAGCTGTAGTACTTACTCTTCGCCTTAAACACTGGGCTATCAGTTTTATTCGCATTTCTGTAAATATGATTCGAGTTAAAGCGTAGTTAGAAGCGAAGGTAGATGAGCCGACTGCAACTCGAACATCGTAGACAAAGAGCAGGGGTAATCATTTGGGTGGCCCTCCTCTTCAGTAGCTGTCGTAGATATTTTTGTTTTACCCTCTTAAGCGTACTTGAAACTAAAAGGCTCATTCACCAGAAGCGATTCGCTTTCTTTCTTTTTTGTTCGTCACCAGAAGATATTAATATTACATTTCATTTTAATATCATACACACAGAAATAATTTTCGTTAAGAACGCTTTCGTCGGCACTTTCTCTAATACGTCATAACACAAATGAAATAAATAGCAGTTATTACGATACCAGAACGTGCATAGAGCGATTTCATAAGCTGCGAATGATTGTTTCAAATCAGAAAACCAAACTATGCGAGGAAATCCTGTGCAATGACCGAATGATAGGACTCAAAAAGCCCTGAAAAGGATGAAAGAAGTGAATGAATGCGCTGCTAATTCGATTCCATTTTTTTATAACATGAAAGAAGAAGCAGTTATAATGAGAATATGGAAGAAGAAACACAAGACGGCAACAGTAATGCCTCGACTAAGTCATCCTCAAGCAAAAACTGCCATTCAGTCTGTGAGAACGAAAGGAATGAAAAGTATCATCTACTCGTAACGATTATAATATAACTGCTGGTGATGCTTTATGAATGAAAGTAAAGATCGCCTGACGAATGAGATTTTCAATTTTCAGACAGCTTAAGACAGAGAGAAACCGAAGCGATCTAAAGAAATTCACCCACCTGTGCGTGGGACGTCATTTCTATGCATCTTCTCGCAGGCGGCGCATTTTGCTCATGGTTTACTCCCCGATGGTTTCACGCTTACGACACCTGTAGACTATCGGAACATTTATATGAGAATTATCGAATGCAATTGTTAGAAATGACTGCTACTTAAATACTACGGCAATTGCCACCGAATCTTACTCAGGAGAAAACGCTAACTGCAATTTAATTTCATCCTGGAGTCTACAGGAAACGCATAAAAACGCTTTCAAGAGAGACACTGTCCCCATTTCCTTGCCTCCTCTTACTATTGCTTATCGGGCGTTGCTTAACTAAAAAATTGGGCTTCGCCTAAATAGGGAAATACCACAGAGACAACTGGACATGGAGCACTGTAGACCTCACTCTTGACTTCACTGTGGAATAACTCGAAATGTCGAAAATCAGTAAAGCAACGGTTTTAGATATTATGTGAGAGGTTGATGAAATAAATATTTCGATATCAAAATTAATTCATTGCTTCCGTTAGAATTCCAGTGTTTAAATGGACCCAACACGGCGAATAAACGCCAAATATGTGCCACTGAAGATCTCTTCAAGTGCTTTCAGACTCTTTGGTAACTCGCGGTCGCAGTGGTGGGTGTCTGACACCGGTCACTGTCGTCATCGCAGTCCCGATGCGAAGCAGCATTGTATCACGCTACGCAACGCAGTCATGCCACTACAGGAAAAAATTATCGGCGCCCTGGATGAACTCCCTTCGCTTTGGTATTAACGAAGAAGCTTAGAAAAGGCTCACCAGTCTCAGCTTCACCCACGCGCGGAGGATCAACAAGTCATCAGTTCTAGACCACCGTCTTCTCTGCAGCTGTCGAACTATCTTCAAATGAGTTCCAAATCTGTGCTGCTACGAAACAGAAAACATGAGAGTTATGAATTGATTCCAGGGAGTTCGTTCCCCGCAGAATCTACAACCAATCTTGCATTTTACGTAGCGAATTTTGTGCGTTGTGCGTCACTATGGCAATGAGGGCATACTGCAGGCAGAAACAGTTCGCTAGCTAAGTGATAATGAGGCCGATCTGAGAAGAGGACGATGCCTTTGCTTCTAGTTCTAACCCCGCTGGAGGCCTGGATACTTAGTAGCTTTTCACCTCTCCTCTAACCGAGTTACAAGACCCCATTTGGAAAATCAGTTAGAGAATCTTAATTTCTCCACCTTAAGTCGTCTCGCAGTCTTGATTTAGTACCCCGTTTGTTTAAATGACAAATATTTAAGAAACTGCGAGTTTTCCCCTTGTTACAACTTACAATTTTCTGCTTCCACCGACACAATATTTATTTTCTTTGTGAGTACACAGTTCGATTAATTTATGTGTTGCGCTACATGATTAGTTAACTAGGGTTCTTTTTGGGTGTACCCTCACTGTCATATTTACATATTTTCAAGCTATTTCCGAACTGTTTCACGTAGACAAATATCATATCGAGTTCAAAACTGCATAATATCTTAATAATGCGTGAAGTTTTGGACAGGCTCAAAAATTTGTTTCATTCACTTGGGCTTTATTTGCATGGTTACCATGATAAGATGTAATTCATTTGTATTAGAAAAGCGTATCTTTTATAGCGTTTACGTCGCTTTAATGAATATAACTGAAAAACATAAGAAAGAAATTAATCATCAACAATATGTTCACTCAGATTGACTAAAACAGCCTGATAACGCTCAGGCAGTTATTCTATACACGTCTGTAGAAAGCTGTTGGCACAGAGATAAAGATGTTGTCAGTCCAAGTTTACAGGTCAGTTTCATCATGTAACGTCGACATGAAACGTGGTTTTTGAAATTGTAATAAATTTGAATTTGCAAGCATGCAACTCTGTGTCATCTCTAATAACGTGTTTCCTGACCTTTTTTGTTGTAGTGGTGTTTATTTGCATCTGGAATGATTACCATACAAAGTTCTCCATTGATCTCTTGTAGTAGCCGCTTTGCACAGACAAACGTGTGTACTGAAAGGAGATCAGTGTACCTGTAAGAGAGGTACGTTATGTGGGTTACGCACAAACCAAGCGGGACGCAATTTATGTCGTTCGGAGTCTTTTGAGTGTAATAGTACCTCAGCAAAGTACGAAGAGAGCGGGCGAACGTTTACGAATGGGAATTTAGACAAGACAAGGAACAGTGCCTGGAGGAAGTTTCCACAGGCTTAGTTGACGCCGAGGAACAAACACTACAACAACGGAACAGTCATATGTAGGAGTCGAGAGATAAACACTTCATAGAATAGCAATTCGCTGGTCTTTCAGCGAGACGCTGGAATCAACCGTGCTATTCAGTCAGTAACACGCTTTCAGTCACATTTATTTCAGTAGTCTCACTCTACCGAATCACAGCGAACTTACTACGGTGCTTCTAGTTACGTGACAGCAATATATAAACTAGATATTTCTCAGTGCTGAGATGACAGCGACAAAATTTCATTGTTACTGGATACCGGCAAACCTGCTGGTCTTACTATCACTCACTATACATCGTGTAACTCCTAACTCTGATCTTACTTCTGTTCTGATATGACTGCCAATAGACACCATATACCTCCGGAAAGAACACCAGGAGGTAGAAATTCGTTACGGGTTTGATTCCATAGGGAAACAGTTGTGCCCAACGAAAGTTCTCAGTTTAAGTAGTAAACGGCACAGCAATCAATCGCAAATGATGTTTACTGCTTATCTAGATTTCGGTCTCTGTTTGGCCATTTCAGTGCAGTAAACGTAGGGTAAAACACTAAAAACATTTGTACATGCTATGGAGGTTAGGGAGAGAGATAATGTGAATTGTCCAGAGGTGTAGTAATTATCCTTTAGCCGTACCAAAATTTGTCTGCCCGTAAAAGCGTACAGGTAGAGATGTTTGCGTGTTAAGAACGTTGTGGCAGTTCTGGAACATTGGATAAAAGTTAATTCCTTTTAGTTTCGGTGTGCGGTTTGGTATTTACCTTTGCTCCTCAACGACGTACAAAATGCCGGCGTGGCTGTGGCGGCTATTCTCTCTTCTTGTCAACTTCTCGTCTCTGAAAAGGTCCATTTTAAAATTCAAGTCCTCGTCGCATAGTGAGATGGAGAACAGGACGTGGCTAGGTACGAGAATGAAAACATGCAACTTCCGCATATTATAACTTTTAACTAAAACAACACTGGGAGAGCGCAATTACATACGTCTTTATCGCACCAGGTCAAAAGTCCGGCAGACACCGAGATCGGTGAAAAAAAAAGCAAATGAGGTACATAGAAAATTGACAGTTTACCCTTCAGATCTGTGCTAACGTAACTGAGATAATCATACGTCCCTACTATATCTGCGCCGCACGGGGATGGCGCGAATATTTATTAACACTACTGGTCATTACAATTGCTACACCACGAAGATGATGGGCTACAGACGCGAAATTTAACCGACAGGAAGATGATGCTATGATATGCAAATAATTAGCTTTTCAGAGCATTCACACAAAGTTGGCGCCGGTGGCGACACCTACAACGTGCTGACACGAGGAAAGTTTCCAACCGATTTCTCATACACAAACAGCAGTTGACCGGCGTTACATGGTGAAACGTTGTTGTGATGCCTCGTGTAACGAGGAGAAATGCGCATCATCACGTTTCCGACTTTGATAAAGATCGGATTGTAGCCTATCGCGATTGCGGTTTATCGTATCGCGACATAGCTGCTCGCGTTGGTCGAGATCCAATCACTGTTAGCAGAATATGGAATCGGTGGGTTCAGGAGGGTAACACGGAACGCCGTGCTGGATCCCAACGACCTCGTATCACTAGTAGTCGAGATGACAGGCATCTTATCCGCATGGCTGTAACGATTCGTACAGCCACGTCTCGATCCCTGTGTCAACAGATGTCGTCGTTTGCAAGACAACAACCATCTGCACGAACAGTTCGAAGACGTTTGCAGCAGCATGGACTATCAGCTCGGAGACCATGGCTGCGGCTACCCTTGACGCTCCATCACAGACAGGAGCGCCTGCGATGGAGTACTCAACGACGAACCTGGGTGCACGAATGGTAAAACGTCATTTTTTCGGATGAATCCAGGTTCCGCTTACAGTGTCATGATAGTCGCATCCGAGTTTGGCGACATCGCGGTGAACGCACATTGGAAGCGTGTATTCGTCATCGCCATACTGGCGTATCACCCGGAGTGATGGTATGGGGTGCCATTGGTTACACGTCTCGGTCACCTCTTGTTCGCATTGACGGCACTTTGAACAGTGGACGTAACATTTCAGATGTGTTACGACCCATGGCTCTAACCTTCATTCGATCCCTGCGAAACCCTACATTTCCGCAAGATAATGCACGACCGCATGTTGCAGGTCCTGTGCGGGCCTTCCTGGATACAGAAAATGTTCGACTGCTGCCCTGGCCAGCACATTCTCCAGATCTCTCACCAATTGAAAACGTTTTGTCAATGGTGGCCGAGCAACTGGCTCGTCACAATACGCCAGTCACTACTCGTGATGAACTGTGGTATCGTGTTGAAGCTGCATGGGCAGCTGTACCTGTACACGCTATCCAAGCTCTGTTTGACTCAATTCCCAGGCGTATCAAGGCCGTTATTAGGGCCAGAGGTGGTTGTTCTGGGTACCGATTTCTCAGGATCTATGCACCCAAATTGCATGACAATGTAATCACATGTCAGTTCTAGTATAATATATTTGTCCAATGAATACCTGTTTATCATCTGCATTTCTTCCTGGTGTAGCAGTTTTAATGGCCAGTAGTGTATGTGTAGGTCATTTAAAGAAAATATACAATGCACATAGTCCAGTTGGGGCTATGTGCGTATACAAGTGTTTTTAATGTTTTACCTTACATTCACTGCAATGAAATAGCCACAAAGTGGCGGAAATCTAGATATGCAGTAAGCATCATTTGCGACTAATTCTAAACCCTTAACTAGTTTAAAACCGTTATGGCTATAAATAAACCGTTTTCAGGATAATTTTACGTAACAGATGTCTCTAAACTGAAATTATTGTAGTCGGCAGCTCGCTGTCTATATCCTGAACAGCGTCATTCACTAAACATTACAAAATACCGCAAACAACACTTCTGATACTGAGGCAACCGAGTTCCTAGCGATGGCCGGAACGTCGTAGAGAAGCTACATTGTCGAAACTGCTCCTCATTCCTGTGAGGAAGGCACCCAAATCCGCTTCCGCAGGCCAGGTCGACGTGAGGTCCCGGCACCGCTGTCCAAATCTCAGTCTTAGTCAGTCCAGAGGAGCACATAAGCCCGGCAGTAACGGCTGAATCGATTAACAAGAGAATGAGCTCACCGGCGTGCTGAACGGGGCCTGTGAGCTCCAAAAGCGCCGTTAAAACGGTCCCCGGCCATTCGCGGAGGCAACTCCTCCCTGTTTGCTAAGTGATGGCTTTGCCGCCTTGGGCATCGGCGCTCGATTTACAGGGTAATACATTGTTGTGCACTTCATTCCGAAGATTGGTTTCATGCAGGTCTCTAAGCTACGTCCTCCTGTACAAATCTCTCTATCTCTGAGCACATATCACAACCTTCGTCGATTTGAAACTGCCTATTGCTTTCAAGCCCCTGTCTTCCTCTACAGCTTCAATCTCCACCCCTCTCTCCCTACACCACCATTACCACATTAACAAATCCTTGATGCCTCAATATCAGTTAACGTTCATCACAGAATCTTTTTAAAGGTACTGTTTATTACGCACAATAAATCTTTGAAATAATATGCCGTTTCTGACAGAATTAGTATGCCTTCGGCAAACCTTTCAAGCTTTTGTTTCTTCTCCGTTAACTTTAATTCCTCATCCAAACTTCTCCCCAGTTTACTTGCTCTGTGTAAAAGTTCAATAACATCGTGAATAGACTACAAACCTATCTCGTTTCTTACTCAACTGCTGTTCCCTTCTGTATGCCTCAACTCTGTATAAACTGTAGCTAATCATTCGTTCCCTATATTTTATCTGTGAAAACTTCAGAATTTAAAATAGTGTGTTCCAGTCAACGCAGTTAAACTTTTTTTGCGGAATCTACAAATGCTGTAAGTGTAGAGTTGCCTTTTTGCCTTCTGTCTTCCAGGATAAACCATTAGTTCTATATAGCCTCACGTGTGCTTGCGTTTCTCCTGAACCCAGCTGATATTCCCACATACTGGTTTGCACAAGTCTTTCAATTCTTATCTTTACAGTTCGTACAAGTATTTTACAAGTATGACTTTTTATATCGCTAGTTACGTTATTACGTTCATCTTGATGCCGGATGGTACTCAACCTTTTCCGCACGTCCTACATAGCAGATGAAACATTTTTGTGATGGTTTTGTTGTACCAAGGATCTTCATAAGGCTGAGGGGACATCATCTACTCCAGATGCTTTATTTCGACTTAGGCCATTCAGTGCTCCGTCATATTTTTCTTGCAGTGTCATATACTCCATTTCATTTTAATCTGTTTTCTCTTCCTTCTCCATTATATTGTCTTAAACATCGCTTCCGTTCTACAAGTTTTCGTTTTATTCCTTTCGCCTTTCAATATTCTCAGCTGCGTTTAGTACTGCCTTACCATCTGGGACCTTAATATTCATACAGCTTCTTCTCTTCTCTCCAAAGGTTTCTTTAATTTCCTTTACGTGACATTATAGGTATTCTTACATTTCTCCGGAAGACAAGCTTTAATCTGTCGTCCCATTCTTCTGCAAATTATTTGTGTAAGTATTTTGTAACTGTGGCTTACTGAATTGATAGTTCGGCGATATTCAATCGTGCCAGCACCTACCTTCTTTGGAATTTGGATTATTACGTTCGTCTTGAAATCTCAGAGTATTTCGCACACTCATTCTCTCCACATACCACCTATAACAAATTTGGCACTGATGATTCAACCATGAATGCTAATAAATCTGCAGGAATGTCGTATGTTCCAACACTTTCTTTCACTGCCTAGTCAAATTATAGCTGCAGTATATCGTCACTGATCTCCTCCTTGTCTTTATGACTAGATTTTCTTCTGCTGACTTCACTACTTCATCTCAGAAAGTTAATAACACGTCCATTACACTTGGGAAATTTTTTTTTCGTGGCGTCTGAATTTTTTTAACTGATTCCGGAAGTTTTGGTGCTGCCGATTCCTAAAATGCAACCCATTTTGTTCTAGCAGCTCTATTTCATGAAATATTGATGATAGCAATACACATTGTCCTTATGACTACTTTCTTTTTCCCCACCATTTGTAAATTGTTTGCATAATACTAATTGATTGTACCTAAGCTCTAACCATGTTGTTGTTGCATGTGTGCTTTAATGATTCTGACGTTTAGGTTTTCTTGTAGGCACTGTCATGGCTTCATCAAGAAGGAAATGTATGATTAATAATGACGTGTTTTGTTTCATCTAAGGAGGAGTACACATTCACAGAGCAACTAAATCCCATACTTGAGTTTATAAAAAAGAGTTTATTTGACTTATTTGAAAGTAAAACTGGGAGACCAAGATAAATTATGGGCACCTCACATTGAATATAAAACATGTGCAAAGCATCTGCGAGTTGGGAAAAGTGGGAAAGGGAAGTGCTTTAAATTGGGGTAACTGTGATATGTGAGAACAGATAAACCACAGCGAAGACTGTTACTTTTGTTCAATGAATGTAAAGGGCATCAACTGCAATAATTGGGAAAGGTGAATGTATCTCGATCTATCCGCCACAGGACGCCCCGTTCCACTTTCAGAGGAGATATATATTCCTATATTTACCAGTCTTCCAAAGTTATCAGAGGAAGACGAATCAGTTGAAAGCTATACTGAGCTAAATCACAGTGATTTTGCAGGACCTACAACAGTTGCAAGTGTCTTTAATCAGGCGGAACTTAGCGACCTCATTGTAAAGCTAAGTCTTCCAAAACAGTCGCGGAATTGTTTCTAGGCTGACACAGAGACACTAGCCATTATCGGGGGGCAAAACTAACATTTGTAAGATTGTCATGTCATTTTGATTTTTGTCGCAGAGAGCAAGTTACGTTAGTGTTAAACAATCTTTGGTCTTGCTCTGTGCATTCTGATACATTGCGTGTTGAAGTGTGGTAGGTGATGAACGTATTTAGTTGTGCTATGTTGACTTGTGATGATATCTGTTACGTGAAGAAAGATTTATTGTAAAGAACAGCAAGGATGAATATGATGTACATAATCAAAGGTGAAAGGAATATTTCTTTTTGAAGAGAAAAAGTTTGAGGTAAAACTGCAGCACTATGCACCTAATTTGCAGAAAGGAATATTAGCGGTTACTTAACTTTGTTCACTTGCTCAGAGCTGAGAGAAAGGCCAGCCCACTTTCCTGAATCATGCGTTAAGATATCAAGTGATTAATCTGTTATAGAGATTCTCTGTTAACATTATACCCTTTTCAAATAATTGTTCACTTTGTTAAGCCTGGTATTGTTCAGACCAATCATATGTGTGAAGATCAGGCGAAGCTTTACTCTGACTTTTTGAATCAATACTTCAGTCTGAAATTGTTATGTCGAAATATCATTTCATTTGAGTAGTTACTCTTCCCACACCACCGTTTATCATTAGGCATTACCACATTGCACCGTGTGGTACAAAACAGTTTGAATATAGTTTGGAAATTTTATTTAGAAATAGAAATCTAATTTATCTGAGACTTGCTTGATGTTTGCTGTTGTGCTTTGAGGAAATCTGCCACAATGTTGTCAAGATGTGAGGTAAGTGGAAATTTTAATTAGGGTCAAATAATTCTTTTACTTCAGCTGCACACTTTATATAAAGACAAGTTGTATTGACACCAGTTACAGTTCAATTGAAATTAGGTTCCGTTTAGTCAAAGGTGAGCATATGAATTTAAGTTGTATAACAGTTTGTGAGTATATAGTTTTGTAATATGTAGATTTTCGTAGAGTTTCAGGTGCATTTGAGCTAAATTTCAGACAGAAACGAAAAGTGTGGTGAGGAAGTTACACATGGTGACCCTGCCAGGATAGTGATCCAAATATAACCAGAAATAGATCAAAATTTTAAGGCACAAATCACTGCTCTGTTGAGTTATGTACCTTCTACCAGTTCATTTAGTCATTGGCTAATATGTCCTTTCAAATATGAAAGGTCTTTGGATGTTTCAACTTATCAAAGTTCGGTATTCTTGATTTACTACTGTTTTACAGTTTCTTCAGCTTTATTTCGTATATCATGTCTTATAGATTAATGCCAGAGTCCACATCTGCTTCTAGAATGTTGTTTCTTTTCTTTCACAACATTGTTTCTCTAATACAATGCAACACACATAATGAAGATGAAAATGTCAGTGAAGCAAATGTAATTGCACAAAAACGAGGTGGAACCAGACACATGAAAAATATGTAGGTAAACGAAGATATTTAGTAAATTTTAAATTATATGTACTGTACATCAGTCCAGAAGAACACCATCATTTTTACCTAAGCTAACTGAACCATGTGCACTGTTGATATAATTATTAAGATGTACATAGTGGCCAACATTAGGGTAATGATCTAAAATAAGTCGCTTGAGTTCCTGTCTTTTTATCCAGTGTAAGACTATATCAATAATAGTTCTGAATGAGTGAACTGAAATAAGCTATTTCACATAAACTACGAAAGAGTATTACATCATATTAATTTTTACTGTAACCCAAATTGTCTAATTCCATTGTCAGGAATGATGTAAATCATTTACCTCTACACATAATTTTTATGGAAAACGAACAACGTTTGTACTAACTCCAAGGGCACATAGCACATATTTAAAGACGTAAAATTAACTAATTAGTCTTATTATTACGCAGAGGTTAACTACAATTTAAGTTTTCAGATAATTACAGGGTGTTTCAAAAATGACTTTAAAACTTTGAAAATTCCTATAAATTCATTCCTAGTAACTACAGAGGTGATTGTAGTGTCAATTTGTATGGAAATACATCAAGTTTTGTATCGCATAGTTCGCTAGTTCCGAATCGCACCGTAAGGAGTACTAGCGACAATTGCGTTAAAGCTGACTGCCTTCACTGGACTCGAGCGTGCTAGTTGTGTGTTTTGGTTTGAAGAATCTAAGTCGGCGACAACAGTTCAGCGTAATTTCCGTATCAAGTACGCTAAAGATCCTCCTAGTAGCCTACGATTTATGAGTGGCATAAATGTTTTGTAGAAACAGGGTGCTTCGTAAGACATGGGAAATCATCAAGTGGTCCAAGCACATCTGACGACGTCGTTGAGCGAGTGAAACAACGTTTTGTCAACAGCCCTACGAAATCGACCCGGCGTGCATCTCGCGAACTGCATATCCCACATACAACTGTTTGGAATGTGTTGAGAAACAGTTTGCATTTGAAACTGTACAGATTGACGATCGTACAAGCAATAAAAGACACTGATAAAATCGCTCCCATTAACTTCTGTGTGGATATGTTAAATCGATCACATGAGGATGAACATTTCTTGGAAAAAATCATTTTTCTGACGAATCGGCTTTTCACATAAGTGGCAAGGTGAACACACATAACAGAAGGATTTGAGGCAGTGAAAATCAACATCAGACACTGCAACGTGTTCGTGATAGCTCAAAACTGAACGTTTTTTGTACATTGAGCACGAACAAAGTGCTGTTGTTGTTGCTGTTGTGGTCTTCAGTCCGGAGACTGGTTTGATGCAGCTCTCCATGCTACTCTATCATGTGCAAGCTTCTTCATCTCCCAGTAATTACTGCAACCTACATCCTTCTGAATCTGATTAGTGTATTCATCTCTTCGTCTCCCTCTACGATTTTTACCCTCCACGCTGCCCTCCAGTACTAAAGTGGTGATCCCTTGATGCCTCAGAACATGTCCTACTAACCGATCCCTTCTTCTAGTCAAGTTGTGCCACAAACTCCTATTCTCCCCAATTCTATTCAATACCTCCTCATTAGTTATGTGATCTACCCATCTAATCTTCAGCATTCTTCTGTAGCACCACATTTCGAAAGCTTCTATTCTCTTCTTGTCCAAACTATTTATCGTCCATGTTTCACTTCCATACATGGTTACACTCCATACAAATACATCTACATCTACATCTACATCTATACTCCGCGAGCCACCTTACGGTGTGTGGCGGAGGGTACTTATTGTACCACTATCTGATCCCCCCTTCCCTGTTCCATTCACGAATTGTGCGTGGGAAGAACGACTGCTTGTAAGTCTCCGTATTTGCTCTAATTTCTCGGATCTTTTCGTTGTGATCATTACGCGAGATATATGTGGGCGGTAGTAATATGTTGCCCATCTCTTCCCGGAATGTGCTCTCTCGTAATTTCGATAATAAACCTCTCCGTATTGCGTAACGCCTTTCTTGAAGTGTCCGCCACTGGAGCTTGTTCAGCATCTCCGTAACGCTCTCGCGCTGACTAAATGTCCCCATGACGAATCGCGCTGCTTTTCGCTGGATCATGTCTATCTCTTCTATTAATCCAACCTGGTAAGGGTCCCATACTGATGAGCAATACTCAAGAATCGGACGAACAAGCGTTTTGTAAGCTACTTCTTTCGTCGATGAGTCACATTTTCTTAGAATTCTTCCTATGAATCTCAACCTGGCGCCTGCTTTTCCCACTATTTGTTTTATGTGATCATTCCACTTCAGATCGCTCCGGATAGTAACTCCTAAGTATTTTACGGTCGTTACCGCTTCCAATGATTTACCACCTATGGCATAATCGTACTGGAATGGATTTCTGCCCCTATGTATGCGCATTATATTACATTTATCTACGTTTAGGGAAAGCTGCCAGCTTTCAGAAACGACTTCCTGACACTTAAATTTATACTCTATGTTAACAAATTTCTCTTCTTCAGTAACGCTTTCTTTGGCATTGCCAGTGTACATTTTATATCCACTCGACCATCATCAGTTATTTTTGTCCCCAAATAGCGTCTTATTTACTAATCTAATTCCCTCAGCATCAGCCGACTTAATTCGACTACATTCCATTATTCTCGTTTTGCTTTTGTTGATGTTCGTCTTATATCCTCCTTTCAGGACACTATCCATTCCGTTCAACTGCTCTTCCAAGTACTTTGCTGTCTCTGACAGAATTACAATGTCATCGGCGAACCACAAAGTTTTTATTTTCTCCATGGATTTTAATACCTACTCCGATTTTTTTTTGTTTCCTTTACTGCTTGCTCAATATACAGATTGAATAACATCGGGGAGAGGCTACAACCCTGTCTCACTCCCTTCCCCGCCATTGCTTCCCTTTCGTGTCCCTCGACTTTTATAACTGCCATCTGCTTTCTGTACAGATTGTAAATAGCCTTTCGCTCCCTGTATTTTACCCCTGCCACCTTCAGAATTTGAAAGGGGGTATTCCAGTCAACATTGTCAAAAGCTTTCTCGAAGTCTACAAATGCTAGAAACGTAGGTTTGCCTTTCCTTAATCTAGCTCCTAAGATAAGTCGTAGGGGCAGTATTGCCTCACGTGTTCCAATATTTCTACGGAATCTAAACTGATCTTCCCCGGGGTTGGTTACTACTAGTTTTTCCATTCGTCTGTAAAGAATTCGCGTTAGTATTTTGCAGTTGTGACTTATTAAACTGATAGTTCGGTAATTTTCGCATCTGTCAACACCTGCTTTCTTTAGGATTGGAATTATTATATTCTTCTTGAAGTCTGAAGGTATTTCGCCTGTCTCACCAGATTGTAGAGTTTTGTCAGGACTGGCTCTGCCAAAACTGTCAGTAGTTCTAATGGAATGTTGTCTACTCCCAGGGCCTTGTTTCGACTCAGGTCTTTCAGTGCTCTGTCAAACTCTTCACGCAGTATCATATCTCCCATTTCATCTTCATCTACATCCTCATCCATTTCCATAATATTGTCCTCAAGTATATCGCCCTTGTATGGACCCTCTATGTACTCCTTCCGCCTTTCTGCTTTCCCTTCTTTGCTTAGAACTGGGTTTCGATCTGAGCTCTTGATATTCGTACAAGTGGTTCTCTTTTCTCCAAAGGTCTCTTTAATTTTCCTGCAGGCAGTATCTATCTTACCCCTGGTGCGATAAGCGTCTACATCCTTACGTTTGTCCACTAGTCATCCCTGCTTAGCCATTTTGCACTTCCTGTCGATTTCATTTTTGAGACGTTTGTATTCCTTTTTGCCTGCTTCATTTACTGCATTTTTATATTTTCTCCTTTCATCAATTAAGTTCAATATTTCTTCTGGTACAGAACAGAACAATGTGTATGGCCCCTTTTTTTCCGTGAGAGAACCATCAGCAGGATAGTGTATCTGCATGTGTTACAACAAACTTGATACCACAGATCGATGAGGATGACCAAGAACGAAATGTTTACTTCATGCAAGATGGTGCACCACCCCATTACCTGTCTGACGTCCGGGTTTTTCTCAGTAACCGCTTTCCAGATCAATGGATTGGTCATGATGCGCCAATTGCATGGTCCCCACGTTCCCCAAGTATGACACCACTCGATTTTTTTAAATTGGGATTCATCAAGGATATCATGTTTGTACCTCCTGTGCTGGCTTCTCTACCTGAACTTAGAGCAAGAACTTACGTTTCCACTTACCAAGTTACACCTGAAATGCTACAGTGAGTTTGGGAAGAAATTGATGTCCGATGGGATGTGTGCATGATAACCAACGGAATCTACATACAACAAATTTACTTTAAGGTAAGAAAAAAAAACTTGATGTGTTTCCCTACAAAATAACACTAAACCCAGCACTATATATTTTTGCATAAATGTACATGAATTTTTAAAGTTGTAAAGTCCTTTTTGAAACACCCTGTATCTGAGGTACTTTTGAAGAGTGAACTTTCTACGAAAACATTTTGGTAAACGTAATACAGACATATAAAGTGTGAGTCAGAAGGAAAGGCACGTGTTTTGAGGGGTGATAGTATTAGTTACTCTGAACAAAACACTTCACATGAACGTACGCCGTATCACGAATGGTTTTCGAGATACCTTTAATATCACTTCTGTATGTTTTTCTTGAATAACTCGGAAACTGCACCCTCCAGAGAAAAAGTGTCGCAGTACAAAATTAAACTACATTAAACTTCTGACGTAGAGATCCTATTGGTATTTTTCTCTAGTACTAAAAGCTTGCGCGAAGAGAGCGCGAGGATGCTGAAAACCACGCGCTATGCCGAAGCGCTGCAGCTTAGGTAGATTTAATGGGCCTGTTTGAGGTAGCTTCCCGACTTGATAGAACAAAAGATCCTGTATTACGTTGTTCGTCTCAGCGTTCTCTACACTACTGTGGTACGTCGTAAGCAATGACATTATTTGAATAATATAGAAAAGAAATAACAGTGTACATTAAGTGTATTCTACCTCGCAAAACATTCTGAATAGGGCGCATGTCCATATGATGTTTTTTATTCGAATCATTAGTACCCATCAAAGCACTTCCCTTTCTTGCTGACTCGCCCTGTATATGAGAAAACTTTCTAACTAAACTGATTAGTACACTGAGGTGACAAAAGTCGTAACATAGCGATACGCCCACATACAAATGGCGCTAATATCGCGTACACAAGGTGTAAGAAGACAGTGCATGGGCGGAGCTTCATGTGTAACGGTTTCCGACGTGAGTATAGCCGTACGACGGGAATTAACAGACTTCGAACGTGAGTGGAATGGTAATTGGAGCTAGACCCATAGGACATTCCATTCCGAAAATTGTTAGGGAATTCAGTTTTCCGAGATCCACAGTGTCAAGAGCGTACTGAGGATACCAAATTTCCGATGTTAACCTCTCGCCACTGACAACGCAGTGGCCAGCGGCCTTAACATAATTAACAACGGAGAGCAGTGTCGTTTGCGTAGAGTTACAGTGCTAACAGACAAACAGCGATGTTTGAAATAACCACAGAAGTCAATGTGGGACGTACGAGAAGCGTATCCACTACGACAGTGCTGCGAAATTTGGAGTTAATGGCCTATGACAGCAGCCGTGCGACGCGAATGCCTTTGCTAACGGCACTACATCGCCTGCAGCGCCTCTTCTGGCCTCGTGACCACATCGGTTGCTAGACGACTATAAAACCGTGGCCAGGTCACATGAGTCCCGATTTTAGCTGATAAGAGCTGGTGGTAGGGTTCGAGTGTGTCTCAGACTGTGCGAAACCATGGACCCAAGTTGTTAACAAGGCACTGTGCAGCCTGGTGGCGGCTCCGTAATGGTGTCGCCTGTGCTAAGATGATACGAACTGCGTCCCCTGATCCAACTGATCCGATCATTGTCAGGCAATCTAATGTTCGGCTACCTGGAGATCATCTGCAACCAAACAACGATGGAATTTTTATGGATGAAAATGAACCATGTCACTGGGACACAATTGTTTGCAATTGGTTGAAAGACATTGAGAGCGATTGATTTAGCCACACAGGTCGCCCGACGTGAATCCCATCCAACACTTATGGAACATAATCGATAGGTCAGTTCGTGGGCAAAGTCCTGCATTTGCAACACTGTCTCAAGTAAGTTAGTTTAAATAGTGTGTAAGTCTAGGGACCGATGACCTCAGCAGTTTGGTCCCTTAGGAATTCACACACATTTGAACATTTTTATGGGCGGCCATTCCCGCCAGAGGTTCGAGTCCTCCCTCGGGTATGGCTGTAGAAGCGGCATGGTTCTGTATTTTTGCAGAGAACTTTCATCTACTTACCGAGTCCATGCCAAGCCGAGCTGCTATACTCCGGGCAGAAGGAGGTTCGACACGATTTGGAAGGTATCCCATGACTTTTGTCACCTCAGTGTAAGCTCTTCGTATAAAATACTAGTCACCCATTAAAAAGTTTCAAATGTTCAAATGTGTGTGAATTCCTATGAGACCAAACTACTGAGGTCATCGGTCCTTAGACTTACACACTACTTAAACTAACTTACGTTAAGAACAACACATACACCCATGCCCGAGGGCGGACTCGAACCTCCGACGGGAGCGGCCGCGCAATCCGTGACATGGCGCCTCTAACCGTACGGCCACTCCGCGCGGCCTGAAAAGTGACTCTTCATAGCTAACCCAGTCATGACAATGAAGTGCTGTGTATTTGACTGTCGGCTGTATGGAAAGCGTGATGTACACTCATGCTCATAAATTAAGGATAATTGCACAATGTGGTGCCACACAACGTGGCACTATGCAAAACTGGCGCTAATAGCATAGGCACATAGGGTACACACACGACACAGATCTGTAAGTCCACGGTATTGGTGATAAGTTGAGAAAACCGTCTCGAAACGCATGTGCTACAAAACGCCACTGTTTCCTGCGCATGTACCCCGACATTAATATGGGATATGATCACCATGCACACGTGCACAGGCCGCACAACGGGTTGGCATACTCTGGATCAGGAGGTCGAGCAGTTGCTAGGGTATAGCCTCCCATTCTTGCACCAGCGTCTGTCGGAGCTCTTGTAGTATCGAAGGCGATTGAAGACGAGCAGCGATACGTCGAACTACATTTACATCTACATTTCTACTCCGCTAACCACGCACCGTATGTGGCGGAGGGCACTTTGCCACTGTCATTACCTCCCTTTTCTGTTCCAGTCCCGTATGGTCTGCGGGAAGAACGACTGCCGGAAAGCCTCCGTCCACGCTCGAATCTCTCTAATTTTACGTTCGTGATCTCCTCGGGAGGTACAAGTAGGGGGAAGCAATATATTCGATACCTCATCCAGAAACGCACCCTCTCGAAACCTGGACAGCAAGCTACACCGCGATGCAGAGCGCCTATCTTGCAGAGTCTGCCACTTGAGTTTGCTAAACATCTCCGTAACGCTATCACTCTTACCAAATAACCCTGTAACGAAACGCGCCGCTCTTCTTTGGATCTTCTCTATCTCCTCTGTCAACCCGACCTGGTACGGATCCCACACTGATGAGCAATACTCAAGTATAGGTCGCACGAGTGTTTTGTAAGCCTTCTCCTTTGTTGATAGACTACATTTTGTAAGGACTCTCCCAATGAATCTCAACCTGGTACCCGCCTTATCAACAATTAATTTTATATGATCATTCCACTTCAAATCGTTCCGTACGCTTACTCCCAGATATTTTACAGAAGTAACTGCTACCAGTGTTTGTTCCGATATCACATAATCATACAATAATTGATCCTTCTTTCTATGTATTCGCAATACATTACATTTGTCTAAGTTAAGGGTCAGTTGCCTCTCCCTGCACCAAGTGCCTATCCGTTGCAGATCTTCCTCATTTCGCTGCAATTTTCTAATGCTGCAACTTCTCTGTATCCCAGACGTGCTCGATGGGGTTTAGGTCTGGAGAACAGGCAGGCCACTCAATTCGCCTGATATCTTCTGTTTCAAGGTACTCCTAAACGATGGCAGCTCGGTGGGGCTGTGCGTTAACGTCCATCAGGAGGAAGGTGGGACCCACTGCACCCCTGAAAAGGCGGACTGGTGCAAAATGACGTCCCGATACACCTGACCTGTTACAGTTCCTCTGTAAAAGACATGCAGGGGTGTACGCGCACCAATCATAATCCCACCCCACACCATCAAACCACGACCTTCATAGGGGTCCCTTTCAAGGACATTAAGAGGTTGGTATCTGGTTCCTGGTTCACTCCAGATGAAAAACCGGCGAAATCACTGTTCAGACTATACTTGTCCGTGAACATAAGCTGGGACCACTGTTCGAATGGCCATGTATGTGTTCTTGACACCAGGCTTTACGGGCTCTCCTGTGACCAGGGCTCAGTGGAATGCACCTTACAGGTCTCCGGGCGAATAAACCATGTCTGTTCAGTCGTCTGTAGACTGTGTGTCTGGAGACAACTGTTCCAGTGGCTGCGGTAAGGTCCCGAGCAAGGCTACCTGCAGGACTCCGTGGCCATCTGCGGGTACTGATGGTGAGATATCGGTCTTCTTGTGGTGTTGTACACTGTGGACGTCCTGTACTGTAGCGCCTGGACACGTTTCCTGTCTGCTGAAATCGTTGCCATAATCTTGAGATCACACTTTGTGGCACACGGAGGGCCCGTGCTACGACCTGCTGTGTTTGGCCAGCCTCCAGTCGCCCTAGTATTCTACCCTTCATAACGTCATCAATATGTGTTCTTTGAGCCATTTTAAACATACAGTCACCTTTAGCACGTATGAGAACGTCTGCACACTTACTCGCTGCACCGTACTCTGACATGCACCAACACACGTCTGCGTATGTGAAATGCTGCCTGCGCCACCGTGCGACGACCGCAGGTCACATGCACCGCATGGTCATACCCCGAGGTGATTTAAACCCGCAAACCGCCCACCAGAGCGTTGTTTCGCCATGTATCAGCATTATCCTTAATTTATGAGCATGAGTGTATAAAGAACCGAGCCGACAGGGACAGGAGACAAGTACCGCGCCATGCCAATGACATTTGGTTTCAAACTCGACAGTAACTTCAGCTGTCGGTGAATTTAGGCCCATGTCAAACAATTTCTGAATGAATATAGCGAAGAGAACGGTATGCAGTGGACATTTGGTATCGTGTACAACGTACAGCTCCATTGCTCGCTGCCTCACACAAAGCAGCAAGACTTCAGTGGATCAGGCAAAAAGAAAGTGGTTAAAGCTGACTGCAAGCGAAGAGTGTGGTCCGCCGCTTAGTGATTTTCCCTCTTTTTCAAACGATGCAAGGTGCCGAGTGCACAGCAGGTGATAGGGATCTGGTGTCCACGATAATGTCGCATTGACTTCATAAATGTGGAGACGCTCGACTTGCTGCTAATGGCTTCAGGGACTTTAATCTTGTCAAGGAAAACTCCCATTAATTGTCCTTAGCTAGACACAGCGTCACACGGTCTCATGAAAGTGCTACTTCCGCTCAAATTTCTGTCCGTCCCTGTACTATATGCGAGAGCGACATGGTCTGTCGAACAGTGGTAATCCAGACTGGAGTATGACAGCTTGATATGCTATTGATTTTATTGGTACTCATCAGGGAAACGATAGAAAACACAGTAGCAGGCCTCTGCCAATTACATGCAACGTGGACAGATTTATGTTTAACGTGACGTGTGAGGCAATAAGGCAAATGAAAAGCTACAAAAATATGAAAGTGAAATTCTTCAAAACTACAGCCAACCTACAGCCCAGTGATGTTGTTTTGTTGTTGTGGTCTCCAGTCCGAAGACTGGTTCGATGCAGGTTTCCATGTTAGTCTATCCTGTGCAAACCCCTTCATCTCCCGATTACTAGCGCAAGCTACATCCTTTGAAGCTGCTTACTTCATTCATCTCTTGGCCTCCCTCTCCCTCAATAATTTTACCCTCGTCCCTCCCCTCCCTACACACACACACACACACACACACACACACACACACACACACACACACACACCAGCCTTCATGCCTCAGGAGGCAACCTATCAACCGATCTCTTCAAGTTCTACGAAAATTTTCCTTTTTCTCAGTTTGATTTAGTACCGTGTCTGTAATGATTATCATCCACATTTCACTTGCTACAAGGCTCCATTCCACACAAATACCTCCAGAAAAAGACTCCCTAACTAAAAATTTATATTAGACGGTAACAAATTCCTCTTCCTTCAGAAGTGCTTTCCGTGCTATAGCCTGCCTGCATTTTATATCGTTTGAACTTTGGTCATTATTAGTAATTTTGCCTTCCAAGTATCAAAACTCTTTCAACACTTTTAAAGTCACATTTCCTAATCTAAATCCTTCATGTATCGATACGCGTTACAAAATATTAAATCGTGTGATGACAAGTCGGACACAAAACGAAGTAAAACGAAAATTGTAAAACTTCAAATTGTTGAAAACATCGTTCAGGGACTCTGAAAATGCGTGTGTAATTAACTGTCAGAACGCTAATTTTTAATGAAACGAAATAACAGCGAAGCAAAAGACTCTATAAGATAACTGTGTAGAATCTATGTAGCAATTTAATTCTTCTTTTACTCGTTGGTGCAAGAAACCAAAAACACCAGCGTTATTAGACACTCTCTGTCCTAGCCTTGAAGAAAACGCACGCTGTAGTGGTCATTTCGCATTGTAAGTTGTGAATTTTAAAGAATATATTGTAATTTATGCTAATTGCGCATTTTTATTTCATAAGTAAAAATAAGGTTTTTTTAAGGTTTTCAGTACACTGGATAAACAACAAGAACGGCCGAATAATCGGCCATTCTTGGCAGACATCTTGCGTAGGAATAATTTTACTACAAATTCATTGCGTTCCGTCATCATCGCCACTTTAAAAGACGAGCAATCGTAATTAGTAAAGAAAAGAAAGTGCATACATTAATTTATTTCATATTAAAGTAAAAATTAAAAACTTTCAGTTCAGTTTAGACATTGGCCGCTTCTGGGCAAAATAAAGATTATTTTCTTTAAAAAGGAAATATTTTGTTTAATTCAAAGGTTTCTTTTAATTAATTTCGCTACGGTAAAGACATCCTGCAGCAATATTTTATTATGATAACAGGAAATACACTCCTGGAAATTGAAATAAGAACACCGTGAATTCATTGTCCCAGGAAGGGGAAACTTTATTGACACATTCCTGGGGTCAGATACATCACATGATCACACTGACAGAACCACAGGCACATAGACACAGGCAACAGAGCATGCACAATGTCGGCACTAGTACAGTGTATATCCACCTTTCGCAGCAATGCAGGCTGCTATTCTCCCATGGAGACGATCGTAGAGATGCTGGATGTAGTCCTGTGGAACGGCTTGCCATGCCATTTCCACCTGGCGCCTCAGTTGGACCAGCGTTCGTGCTGGACGTGCAGACCGCGTGAGACGACGCTTCATCCAGTCCCAAACATGCTCAATGGGGGACAGATCCGGAGATCTTGCTGGCCAGGGTAGTTGACTTACACCTTCTAGAGCACGTTGGGTTGTACGGGATACATGCGGACGTGCATTGTCCTATTGGAGCAGCAAGTTCCCTTGCCGGTCTAGGAATGGTAGAACGATGGGTTCGATGACGGTTTGGATGTACCGTGCACTATTCAGTGTCCCCTCGACGATCACCAGTGGTGTACGGCCAGTGTAGGAGATCGCTCCCCACACCATGATGCCGGGTGTTGGCCCTGCGTGCCTCGGTCGTATGCAGTCCTGATTGTGGCGCTCACCTGCACGGCGCCAAACACGCATACGACCATCATTGGCACCAAGGCAGAAGCGACTCTCATCGCTGAAGACGACACGTCTCCATTCGTCCCTCCATTCACGCCTGTCGCGACACCACTGGAGGCGCGCTGCACGATGTTGGGGCGTGAGCGGAAGACGGCCTAACGGTGTGCGGGACCGTAGCCCAGATTCATGGAGACGGTTGCGAATGGTCCTCGCCGATACCCCAGGAGCAACAGTGTCCCTAATTTGCTGGGAAGTGGCGGTGCGGTCCCCTACGGCACTGCGTAGGAACCCACGGTCTTGGCGTGCATCCGTGCGTCGCTGCGGTCGGGTCCCAGGTCGACGGGCACGTGCACCTTCCGCCGACCACTGGCGACAATATCGATGTACTGTGGAGACCTCAATCCCCACGAATTGAGCAATTCGGCGGTACGTCCACCCGGCCTCCCGCATGCCCACTATACGCCCTCGCTCAAAGTCCGTCAACTGCACATACGGTTCACGTCCACGCTGTCGCGGCATGCTACCAGTGTTAAAGACTGCGATGGAGCTCCGTATGCCACGGCAAACTGGCTGACACTGACGGCGGCGGTGCACAAATGCTGCGCAGCTAGCGCCATTCGACGGCCAACACCGCGGTTCCTGGTGTGTCCGCTGTGCCGTGCGTGTGATCATTGCTTGTACAGCCCTCTCGCAGTGTCCGGAGCAAGTATGGTGTGTCTGACACACCGGTGTCAATGTGTTCCTTTTTCTATTTCCAGGAGTGTATAATCCCTGAAATTACGTCTACGCTTTTGTCAATATGAACCCTTCACGTAGACATCAATTTTGCAGTAGATTCTAAAAAGCGCCTCACGCAATTCTATATCAATAAGGCGGTGAGTCGCGTGCTGTTAAGTAATCGGAGCTCAGAGAACTATTTTATGAAAGTATAGAGTCCGGTCCCCCATATTATCATTATTTTTTCTTGTGTCCGTTCCGAAAAATAAGTGCTCTATTCACGCTCTTTGTCGGCCAGAGTGGCCGAGCGGTTCTAGGGGCTACAGTCTGGAACCGCGCGACCGCTACGGTCGCAGGTTCGAATCCTACCTCGGGCATGGAAGTGTGTGATGTCCTTAGGTTAGTTAGGTTTAAGTAGTTCTAAGTTCTAGGGGACTGATGACCTCAGAAGTTAAGTCCCATAGTGCTCAGAGCCATTTGAACCATTTTTCACGCTCTTGCCGAGCGTAAATATCAATGTAGTTAGGCGTTATGATCTTCGTACACTCTTTTCGTCACATTCGTTGAGGACACCGTAAGTATACTTGAGACGGTGTCCCGACCGGCGCGGTAGTGGTGCATTCATCATCCTCTTTAATTCGACAGCATTCGATTTACCTTAGTTAACGTTTTTGGATGCTCATCTTATTACCACTTTTCAAGACACAATCCATTTTCGTTCCACTGCTATCGTAAATCCTTGCCATCTCTTAAAGTCACTAGCATGCCTCATAGTTTTTATTTCATTTCGCTCTTCAAATTTCTTCTTCCTTCATTGCTTACTTCAAGAACAGATCGAAAACGATAACTTCAGCTAACGCTGCAACCCCGTCTCCCGCCCCGTCGCTGCTTTCCCATCATTCCCTTCGACTTTTATAACTGGCGTCTGGTTTCTGTAAAGTTGTAAACAATCTTTCAGTCTCTGTATCTGATCCCTGCTACATACAGGATTTCAAAGAGTATATTCCATTCAACATTGTCAAATGATTTCTCTTAATTTAATAATACTATAAACGTAGCTTCGTCTTTCTTCAACCCATATTCTGTTGGTACCGCATCTTGGGTTCCTACATTTGAGCAGAACCCAAACCGCTCTTCCCCGAGGTCGGCATCCACCAGTTTTTCCATTTATCTGTAAATAATTCTTGTCAGTATTTAGAAACCATGACATATTAACTGATAGTTTGGTAATATTTACACCTGTTATCACCTACGTTCTTTGCACTTGGCACTGCTGCTTTATCCTTCAAGCCTAAGGGTATTTTTCCTGTCTTATACATGTTGCACACCATGTGGAATAATTCTGACATGACCAGCTCTCCCAAGGATCTCGACAGTTCTGAGGAAGTGCCGTCTATTCCAGAGGTCTTGTATTGGCACGAGTCTTTCAGTGCTCTGTCAAATTCTTCTCGAAGTATCATATCTCCCAACTCTTTTTCATATACTTCCTTTCCCTTTCTATAATACTAGCTTCCCCAGTGCAGTCTTCCACCTTTCAGTTTTCCCTCCATTTTTAGTACTCTCTTGCCCTGTCGATTTTCATACAACTACTTTTCTTTTCTCCAAAAGTCTCCTTAATTTTCCTGTAGGCGGTGTCCGTCTTTCCACTAGTTACTCGTGCTTCTTCATTCTTGTATTTCTCGACTAGCTGGGCCTACTTTGCCATTTTGCACTTCCTATCAGTCTCACTATTTCCTTTTTCCTACTTCATTTTCCGTATTCTTGTATTTTTCTCCTTCCTTCAGTTACATTCAATATCTCGTGCATTTACCGTGGATATCTACTTTGCATTGTCTTTTTGATTATGTGGTCCTCTGCTGCCTACACTACCTCGGCTCTAAAGGCTACCTAATTGTCTTCTACTGTGTTCTTTACCCCAATTTCAGTCTATTTTTGCTTAAAGCTCTCAACAACGTTTGGTTCTTTCAACTTATCTAGGTCTCATCTCCATAGTTTCCTGCCTTCCTGAAATTTCTTCAATTTTGATTTTCAGTTCGTAAACCCGATAAATTGTAGTCAGGGTTCATATCACCCCTGGAAATGTTTTTCTGTTTAAAATATTGTTTCGATGTCTCTGTCTTACCATTATGCAATTTATTTGAAACCTTTATGTGTCTCGAGATCTCTTCCACGCATCCAACTTGCTTTTATGATTTTTAAACTATATCTCGACAATGATTAAATTATGCTTTGCGCAAGTTCCTATCACTCGTCTTCGTCTTTCTTTCATTCCCCCCTTTCCATATTCTCCAACTATTTTTCCTTCTCTTCCTTTTCCTACTATCGAATTCCTGTCCCCCACCATATACACAATCGTCTCCTTTCAATATGGAATGCAAATAACTACGCTCACTACCAAATACATCAAGAGCATGAAGCCAAAGAAAAAGCAGAAAAGTCGAGTGGTTGATTATTGCAATTAAACTTGTCCACAAAAAGATCTGCCCAACTTAAGTTATCAACACATATTCATAATTAGCTAATTACTTTAACAATTTTGTTCAGATAATTGGTCTTGATTGTCCACCTACACAGCTGAGTGGTGGGTGTTGATGGCTGCCAAGTGGAGGACCCAGCTTCGATTCTTGGTATTGTCAAGGAGTTTTCCTTGGTGAGAGGACTGCTACGGGGTGCACTCATCCTCGTGACTCTCACTGCGGTGCTACTCGACCGAATAATAGGGGCTCCACGGTCTGGAAAATCTGCAAAACGACCGGGAGAGCTGTGTGCTGACCACATGCCACTCCGTACTGCATATCGCGTACTGCCGCAAGGCAGAGTATGACACTGCGGCTGGTGGACACCCCTTGGGTCTTCGTGGGCTGCCCGGAAGCTCTTTCTTTTTTAACTGACCTTGATTAAGTCACTATTCTTTAATGTAATGAATATACGAAAATCAATGTGATTCAGTAGTTAGGCTGAAGAAACTGGAAACTCAACAACTTCATAGTCACAACTAATGCAGTAACACACAATATACACATCAGTTTTACACCAGAATATTTCATCACATTCGCATCTCTTTTGCAGACAGAGAAAACAACTTGCTAACCAACGGACTAACACCCATCCCAAGAACACTCAGGCTCATCAGATTAAGCTTTATTGAACATAAAACGCTATATATGAAATAAATTATTGAGCTTTTCGACTGCTCCAGTTAATACCAAGCTATAACAGTATCATGTTTCACAACAAAATCCACATGCAGCATAAAGATCTTTCATTGGGTTCAAGAACAGGCACAATAGCATATGTATATTAATCATCTGAAATAGTCCAAAAAGTGTAAAAGATATTATAGTTGCAATAAAAAGACATCACGTCTAGGGAAGTTTGACAATAACGAAAATACAGTTGCAGTTCAGAAGACTATGAGACACGTAACAATTGAAGTAAGTGGAAAGAAGCAAGACGACTGAAAAACACTCAAAAACATAAAAGAGCACAATGACACAGGATATAACAAATGGAATACCTTGTGTGTAATGAAAGACAGCACAATGACACAGGATATAACAAATGGAATACTTTGTGTGTAATGAAAGATGCCCAATATACTGACGAAACACAGCATTTTTCTCTGAAAAAGTCATTGCAGAAATACAAAAACGGAACAAAAATATTTCGAGCAAAATTCGAAGTCCAGCCAAATATATAAATTTCCTGATCATTGAGTATATAAAGAAGTTGGCCTATGTTACTATTAAATGCCCACAGATCCCATCCAAAAATATATAAAGAAGGCACCCCAATAGAATTCACTGTCATCTTAAGAAATAACCAGAGATATGGAAGAAAACAACACATAAACTTAACCAGATAGTATCCTAGTCATATAAATACACAGAACACTATTCATTAAAAATAGTTAGTAATTAATTAAAGAAATTAATAATATCATTCCCCAAACAGCCCAGATAGTGTAATACAACATTATAAATCTCTTTCCAAACACACCCATCCCAACAGCACTCAAATTCATCATATTTAGCTTCATTAAACATATAAAGCTATCTCTGACAACAATTACTGAACTTTTGGACTGCTGTAGCTAATACCAAGCTGTAACATTATCACACTTCATAATAAAATCTACATGTTGCATAAAGATCTGTCAGTGGGTTCAAGTATAATAGATAAAATTGGATATCTATATTAATCATCTGGAGCAGAAGATCCTGTCCATAAAATCATTCTCTATAGATAAAATTATTTACTGTAAGGGTTGCATTGAAATAAAATGATCATATGGCATTGATGGCAAGGCATACATTGCTCTTGGTGGATTGTGACAAAAATATTACCAACACGCTTCTACACTTAATGAACAATGCAGAAACACAAAATTTATTTTTAATTGTGAGGAATCAGTTATATTATATTACTTCCAAGATCTGAAAATTAATAAAGAAAACATCAAAGACACCTTTAAAGCCCACAGGAAAACGATGACAGACATCAACATACACAGGCTACATTACCACTCAGTAGCACACAAACATGTTGCACACAGCACAGTAATTAACATAGCCAATAAAATTCCAATTGATAACGTTTAAGAGTGTGATGATCTCAGTACGTTGAAACAAGAAGCTCAACAAATGGCTGTAATGACGCATTTGTTGTTAAAGAAGGGAAACAATAAACAAAAACAGGTGTTACATATAATATAGTAACAATCCCACTTCATAGATAAATAGCATTAGTAAACTTTCCTTCGAAATAGCTAAAGTATTCAGACAACACACCGTCAATATCTGTTCCACAACACAAACCACTGTGCAGTACACACCAAAATACAACACACACACACACAGATAGACAGAAAAATACACACAATAAGACATGTATAAAATAAATGCAAAGTCCTCTATATAGGTCAAACTGGATAATACTTTCAGAAAAGGTAATAGAGAACACATAATTCCTATGTCACACATTATTCTAAACCGGCAACAGCCGCTCACATTAAAGACATTAGGCTTCCATCGTGTTGTATAATATTACAAATGATCTTCCTATATTGCATAAAATTGTAAAGTAACAGCAAAAGGACTTGAATGAAGAAATTAAGCTTTTCATTAATAGCACAATACATAGTAACAACTGCTGAATGACAGGTGAGAAGTAACGTAAACTTCTTTAAAAAATTTTCCAGTGTTGAATGCTTGTCCCACTAATAGCAAAGAGACTTAGGTAATGCTGCGGTGACCCGACTCTGTTGCTTCAGTTACGCTACGAACAACAGCTTTTGAAAATATGTGATACGAGATTCCACTCAGTAACAAACCATTGACTGAAAAAAGTCTCGCCGTTATGTAGACATGGATAGATACGAATTCCTACTATAGTGAGATTTTATCTCTAGGCAATAGTGACAACATTTTTTCTTGAAGCGATTGGTCGACTGTGCGTAATGTTGTCATCTCACCGCACACTAATCCTCTTCTAGTTAAGTTCAATGACGCCACAGGTAGTAATTCTGTTGTTTATATTTGCTTAGTACGATCTATATTTTTTTATCGAAAGAGAAGAGAACGGAAATCGTTCAAATCATTATCTATTAATGCTTAAGTCTGAAAATTCTCATTTGAAAAAAACTACAACCTGTCGTCAAGATCGACAATTCACAGATGGTATTCGATTATATCTTTTTGAATTACTTCCAGATAACTGTTTCTGGAAGCTGCGATCTGATATTCTGTATACAATAATTCGAATCGTTCTATATGATTCCCGTTTTCCCAACCCCCTTCAGAGGAATTTCTGACACTGAATAAGGTTTCCTTCACACCCTAGAGAGGCTGCTGTTCACTCATATTAATGTTCATACAACTATTTTGTGAGAATGATTTCCCCAGTATTAAGATCTATTAAACTTGTATTGCGATTGAATTCAGCACCTTCCCTGTGGTTAATATCTTTTGGAATAAGCTGCTTACAAGCTTGCCCACTTTTAATAAAATTTACGTAAACTGAGTAGAATTCCCCTTCATAGTGGACTGCGTCAGTGAGGTACTGCAAACTCAAGAGACGTACACAAAACAAATTATTGTTGATCCATCTTTTATTATACTCACTGTCAAAGATATTACGTCTGACAAGACATTACAAGTCAGGGATTTTCTCTGCCTCGTTATGACTGGGTGTTGTGTGTTGTCCTTAGGTTAATTAGGTTTAAGTAGTTCTAAGTTCTAGGGCACTGATGACCATAGATGTTAAGTCCCATAGTACTCAGAGCCATTTGAACCATTAGACATTACAAGGTCTTATACAATGTTCACTCTTTTTCATTCAAGTTTTGCGAACAACAAAGTACAAAGTCTGTCCTGAGAGTGCAATCCAGCAATTCTTCCTGGCACTGACCTCCGACTTCACTCTTTTAATGACCCGCACTGCCTCTCGCTGCGTCGACAGATCATCACTGGACCACGTTGTGAAGAACCGGCTCCTTCAACATGAAACAAACAAAACAAAACAAATTCTTTAGTGCAATTATTCAGGACAGAACACAATATCTAACAGTTAATATTTCTGGCTTACCCGTCATCGCTCAAGTATGAAATTAAGGCGGGGCTTCCTACCAAAATCTGAAGCACTACAATGTGTGTTCAGTAATATAGAAGGTAATTAGTGACTGCTCGACCCAAGAAAAGGTATCTGAACGATAGTAAAGAAGTTAATAAATGCTCAATAATCACACTCTAGGACATATACACTCCTGGAAATGGAAAAAAGAACACATTGACACCGGTGTGTCAGACCCACCATACTTGCTCCGGACACTGCGAGAGGGCTGTACAAGCAATGATCACACGCACGGCACAGCGGACACATCAGGAACCGCGGTGTTGGCCGTCGAATGGCGCTAGCTGCGCAGCATTTGTGCACCGCCGCCGTCAGTGTCAGCCAGTTTGCCGTGGCATACGGAGCTCCATCGCAGTCTTTAACACTGGTAGCATGCCGCGACAGCGTGGACGTGAACCGTATGTGCAGTTGACGGACTTTGAGCGAGGGCGTATAGTGGGCATGCGGGAGGCCGGGTGGACGTACCGCCGAATTGCTCAACACGTGGGGCGTGAGGTCTCCACAGTACATCGATGTTGTTGCCAGTGGTCGGCGGAAGGTGCACGTGCCCGTCGACCTGGGACCGGACCGCAGCGACGCACGGATGCACGCCAAGACCGTAGGATCCTACGCAGTGCCGTAGGGGACCGCACCGCCACTTCCCAGCAAATTAGGGACACTGTTGCTCCTGGGGTATCGGCGAGGACCATTCGCAACCGTCTCCATGAAGCTGGGCTACGGTCCCGCACACCGTTAGGCCGTCTTCCGCTCACGCCCCAACATCGTGCAGCCCGCCTCCAGTGGTGTCGCGACAGGCGTGAATGGAGGGACGAATGGAGACGTGTCGTCTTCAGCGATGAGAGTCGCTTCTGCCTTGGTGCCAATCATGGTCGTATGCGTGTTTGGCGCCGTGCAGGTGAGCGCCACAATCAGGACTGCATACGACCGAGGCACACAGGGCCAACACCAGGCATCATGGTGTGGGGAGCGATCTCCTACACTGGCCGTACACCACTGGTGATCGTCGAGGGGACACTGAATAGTGCACGGTACATCCAAACCGTCATCGAACCCATCGTTCTACCATTCCTAGACCGGCAAGGGAACTTGCTGTTCCAACAGGACAATGCACGTCCGCATGTATCCCGTGCCACCCAACGTGCTCTAGAAGGTGTAAGTCAACTACCCTGGCCAGCAAGATCTCCGGATCTGTCCCCCATTGAGCATGTTTGGGACTGGATGAAGCGTCGTCTCACGCGGTCTGCACGTCCAGCAGGAACGCTGGTCCAACTGAGGCGCCAGGTGGAAATGGCATGGCAAGCCGTTCCACAGGACTACATCCAGCATCTCTACGATCGTCTCCATGGGAGAATAGTAGCCTGCATTGCTGCGAAAGGTGGATATACACTGTACTAGTGCCGACATTGTGCATGCTCTGTTGCCTGTGTCTATGTGCCTGTGGTTCTGTCAGTGTGATCATGTGATGTATCTGACCCCAGGAATGTGTCAATAAAGTTTCCCCTTCCTGGGACAATGAATTCACGGTGTTCTTATTTTAATTTCCAGGAGTGTATCATGATCTGAATATGACTGTCCGAAAATTGTCGTACTCTTACTGTACGTGTTGTCGTAGCAGTTGAAGTATATATTGTCTTAGCAGTTGAACTATCTATGACGTATAATTAACTGTTTGAGGATGTGTAAAGTGATAGTTTTGTGTTTGCCCTTGTTCTGTGGGTGCCAGGTAGGGACGTGTTCCTACAACATGCAATGAGCAACATGAAATTAGTATGCCTCGGAAAAGCGTCCTGCCACTAAATATTGGAAAAATAAAATGACTAAAGATGAGATGTTACTTTGCAAATTTCGTAATACAATCGCAGACAATCAATTGCATGCAATGTGGACAAATTTAAGAAAACTCACTCTTCGACATACATACACTACTTACAACTGACTCTGACATAGCCCAGGATTATGAATGAATACGAATCATAATATACTGACAGGAGATTTAGTATTACAGTGAAAAACATAAAAGGGCCAATCTCAGTTGGTACACGTTATATATAATTATCTACATTAAAGAACTTGTTTCACTAAAATTGAAGAAAAATACATATTACTTTGTACAAAACAGAGTTGGAGTACAACAGAAATGCTATATGAAATGAAATGAACAGACTTCGCAGCGATGTTTAAGATTTTGAAATAAAATGATCGGCATTGTTAGCCGTGAGACGCCGTCTGGGGAAGTTCGGCCGCCTGTTGCAAGTCTTATTTCAGGTGACGCGACGTCGTGAGACCTGCGCGCTGTTGTTGGTGAGGGCAACACAATATCCAGTCCACAGGCGGAGAAAATCTCCAACCCGGCCGGGAATCGAACCCGGGACCGCTGCATGGTAGGCAAGCACATTACTACTTTCTTTTTTTAATTTCATTTTGTTCGTTATTGTTGGTTGCATTTGTTCGGAACGGACGTCCCATGACAACTGTTTCAATTCATCGTTGATCCATTCACTCAGTTTTTTTTTATTTTTTATTACAGGGGGCAGCTAATCCTCTGACCGAACACGCTGAGCTACCGTGTCGGCGTACGACTCAGATAAGCAGGTGGACAGGCTATGTGAAGTGATGCAATATAATGAAAGTGTTACGAATTTAAAATTAATTGTAGGTCAGAAGTAACAGAGATGGTAAGCCATACGTCGGAATGCTATCCTGGTTAGAGTCTGTGTGGCTTGAGGCGTTAACGCCAGCTCGTATATGTGTCGGTGAAAGCGCAGTCCAGCTGCTGCCAGTCACAGAACAGGACTGCGCTATAGCCGCGAAAGGTACTGCGTGACGTGGCACAGTGCAGAGATTGCTATGGAAGTCATGCCACACGAACCACGGTCGTTTCAGGTTTTTCACATAATTTCCACTACACTCAGTGCATCTTTGTATGCGCCGAAAACGCTCGTCAGCCTATTTTCTTCCCAAGATGTTCTGGTGTAAGAGACAGTCACACGATGTTCCCTGTAACTTTACTTGCTGCACATAGTAGCACTTTTCCAATGTACTGTTTTATTTCTTTCGATTTTGTACTTTCAATGTACTTAGTTTTTTTTAAAATATTTAATGACGCTTCAAGCAGTTCTAGGTCTTCTACATAATTCTTCTTCTGTGATTTTTAAGTTTTTTTTCTTTCACTGTTTATGCGTCCATCGTTTTAGCCTACGCTTGTGATATTTTAACAAAAATTATTTTATGATTTTATTTTTTTATAGACCTCATAGATGCGCACTTCCGTAGTCCGTAGTCACACTTTTAATATCTTAAGAAATTAATTCAGTTTTTTATTTCCAATTCTGTAATCTACTATTTTATTCCTTTTTAATATTTGCACGTACATTTGTACACGCTTTTCGTATTTTAACTGAAGAAATGTTACATAACTGACTTTTGCAATTTCTTCTTAAGCCCATAGCAGTCCTGCCAATACCGCCCCCACCCACCTCTGCCTTCTTTCCCTCCTCTCAATCCCTCTCTCTCCATTTCATAAATTTACTATCTCATCTCGTTTTCATTTTACACACACATTGTTCTACACTATCAGTATTTTAACAAGAATATTTTCCTGGTTGTACCGTCTGCAGTTTTAGCAAGACTCCTCTTGTTGAACTCATGACATCCCTTCCACCACCTCCCTGCTTCCTTTCCTCCACTCCATTCACTCTCAACTCCTTCCCCCCCCCCTCCCCTCCTACCTCAACATATACCTATTTAAACACTGATTGCAGTTGCGAAGACAGTACTTTGATATGTGGTTCTGACTGGACAAGACGGGTTGCTGACGCAACTACTTAGGTAAATTCTACATTTATTTTTCCTACTTATTGCAAAAAGTTAGAGTGTACCTATTTAGCTTTACTTTGTTTTAGGTGTTGAAGTGAACCTGAGTGATCGAAACAGAATCTAATTAAAAATGTGCAACTGAGACTGAACAATAAATAAGAATTATCTTAAATCCACATTTCATCACCTACACTTTAAATACGCATTTTTTTTATTCTCTACATTACGGCACCCGATGTATCATATGCTGTCCTGACAAACGGCCTGGTACCCCTAAAAGAAACACTGTTCTCAGTTTAATGTGACCTCACGCTGCTGTGTGCCACAGAGATTTGTCACCTAGTTTAAGCATTCTAATTATATTCTCGCATAAGGATTGTAGAAATCGAGATAAAGTTGTCCCTCTCTATATATTCAAACCATCTGAAGATAAAAATATGCGAACAGTTTCCAAAGCGGTGATCCAGTTTCAACAGACGTGAGAAATCACCGTTTGAGGGGGTGCAGAGATTCACCGACGTGTATGCTCTAGGAGCGGGTCACAAATCCCCACACGACCATTCTGCCTGATATGTTCCGTGGTTCTCCTTAATTACACCAGGCGAATGCTACTATAGTTCCTTAAAGCAAGCTACAGCAGCATTCATCACCATCATCTCTGAATTGAGCACGCATTCCGGCTCTAGCGAACTCGCTGACGAAATATGAAACTCAAAATTTCATTATTTCCGTCGTAAAAAGCTACATCACAAGTCTCATAGTCCCTCTTCCATTTTCCACCGTTATGTTCCCTGTCGTTAATGAATCAAAACCTTTGACAAAAGTGAAAGAAGGAGTTCGAGTTCTGGTACACAACGAATGCAAGGTTCGTATCAAATTTCATTCTAGACACATGTAACGAAGTTGCATTTAAGCATGTCGTGAAATGCCAACCTGGACTCCAGACCGAAAATTTGTCTTTAAGCTCTTGTACGGCTATAGTCTCTGCGCATGACGACATTTTTCTGCAAAGTTCCGCATGAACGACAGATGTCATCACGTATTCCATGTTTTGATCGAAGAGCTTCAGTGACATCAGAATGCCCTAGGCGCCTCGAGACTGTGCAATTAGACCATCCATCCTCATGATGACCTACACTGAGGGCCCCATTCAACCTCCATCACGATATGATACTGCTGTTTAACGCCTCAGAGAGCCATTATCTGCGTTCTCCCTCTGTGTCTGCTAGCCATTAAAGGCCCTGTACACACGCCCTTCCTACACTACCAAGTGTGGTCACACTGTTACGTGACCCGACCACTATTGGACTCGGATGGCCGCTTCGGACATCAAGACAAATCTATTCGTTTACTACCCATTAACCTACATATCATAACCCTTCTATAGGGCGCATAATGTTTAGGTCGCAGACATGTTAGTTGAGACAACTAATCAAGCAAAAATGATCAGACCTCAATATAAAGTTACTAACATACAATTCTTCTAAATTTTCTTATAATTATACACTTCTGTATCACCCTCCTGCAAACTGTCATCTCATTTGTTTCATTTTTTCCCTTCATTGCTCCTCGGACATAACAGTGAACCAACACTCAATGTTAGCGCACGTAGTAGAAAAATATGTCAGAGAAGCACCCTACGTAAAATTTTATCGAAAATGTTTCATCCAGCATTATAATAAATAGAAGGGAGTAACTGTTACTTAATTATTAGTCACATCTAATATCATTCAATGCACTTTATTTTTTAATCCTAACCCCCTCCACCATCACTTTCCATTTGATCGTGATCTGAAGACAGGCACACAAACCGCTTTTCAATGCTGGCTGCCA
Source organism: Schistocerca cancellata (assembly GCF_023864275.1). NCBI lineage: Eukaryota > Metazoa > Arthropoda > Insecta > Orthoptera > Acrididae > Schistocerca > Schistocerca cancellata. The sequence continues at coordinate 476,499,756 of NC_064627.1, forward strand.
CGTCAGGTATACTATAGACACCGTTCCTGACTTAACGAGAGTTCTCAAAATTGTTACTTTGCTATGGTGTACGAGATTAATATTTAACTTCATGGCAGATGAAAACTGTGTGTCCCGAATTCGAGTCTCGGTACTGCACACAGTTTTAATCTGCCAGGAAGATTCGTATCAACGCACACTCCGCTGCAGAGTGAAAATTTCATTCTAGATTAATATCAATGCAATAGTTTTGAGGGCCAGGTACACAACGTTCAGAATTCAGGCATTGTTTTATACAGATGTGCTATTAATTCTGTGGAAGCTTCACGTACTAGTTCTTAAATGTTTATACTGACTCTGTTCCTCAAGCTTTCTATTTGTGTTAGTCATTAGTGCTTCCTCGCTTGCTTGTCACCATGCGACAGAGATTTCTAATCCACGTTTAAGTATTACAGTTGGCTAATCCTCAACGTAACTTCACTTTAACGTACCATGTTGCATATTTCTTACAGTGCGAATGACTCGAATATCTGTGCAATAATCCAAAAGTGCAAGCACAGTCATGTCATCTTATCATTCCGAATTTGTGTTTGAAAAGGAATGATGGATACGCTGGAAGCTGTAAATTCCCTACAGTATTAGTGGAACAAACTATACGTACAGGGCAACCAAAGTACAAGTACACGTATATTATTTCATATTATTTCATCATTCCAAATTGGTGATCTAAAACAAATTATGGCTACTTTAGAAACTGTAACACATCATACAGACAACCGTGCTCAATGTGCTACAACGGAACATGAGTACGTGAAGATAATACGTCGGAATTAGGGAAGTACCTTATACATTATATAAAATCGTGAAAGTTTGATCGTAGAAGCAGTTTGTGTGGGAAACAGATTGTGTGATTGTGAAGACGACACCAGCCAGTTCACGCAAACAAGCAGTCAATAAAAAACATGAAACAAATTCGACGTGAAATTTCTCATGAGAAAGAGTGAGTCCATACCATTCGGACACAATGCGGATAAAGAACTTTTATTTGGAAAAATTAAGGGCAATCATGACATGTCATTGTCTGCTAGTTTTGTCTTTTTGTACTTTACATTGTGTGCCATTAGCGATTTAATTACAAAATTAGGTATAACACTCAACATTATTGAAATCAGATACACAGACTAATTTTAGTTCTAGTGTTGCAACTTCTGCGACTCGTAGAGGCTGGAATTGTTTAAAAATGCGCGGTATTCAATGAGCACGTTCCCAGCAGCTGAATGAACACCTGCATGGCAGTGTAAGCACGCCATACCATAAACTCACAGTGGTAGAAAACTCACGATTGAAGACTGAACATAACTTGGTCCCTTCGATAATCTTAATGCAGTCTTTGAGTTGCTGCATCAGCCACCGTAGTCACTAATCTGGTTTTCAACAGCCACAGGGTCCTCCAGAAACAGAAAGAACGTGGACCAGAACAACATTTCATCACGGACGCCAAGTATGTTGGGATTTCCAAACTTAGAAACACCTGCATGCAGGAAACAGATGGTTAATCAGTTAAACCATTGCTGGCATTCTCTTACCCTCAATCCCAAAAACAGGATGCATACATTAACACTATAAATAAGTAAATATTCCCTGAGCATTTAATAACTATTTGAGGCGTCAGGCCCCTATCTCGTAATACTAAATGGATAAACCGACGGAAGGAGGACAAATCCGTTTTTTAAATGGTCGTCCCTGTCGCTGACCCGTGTTCAGGAGCAGACCACGAAGACTGACCGTTGAGAAAATATAACTGCAAAGAACTTTTGTATAGATGAAACTAAATGTCTGATTATACTGATCACTGATTTTGTGTTGAGCTGCTACATACTGTTGTTGGTTCCCCTTTTATCTCTGGATAAATAAAAAGAAGACATGGTTAAGAAATTTGAGTGATTGTTTTGATCAGGCTGAAAGTAAATACATAAGCGAGTAATGAAAAATTTTCCTGGAACGAGAAAAAAGAGAGAAGCCGAGGCGTTACTCAATAAACTTACCAGTATCTTGCAAGATAAATAGAAAGATACTAAATCCTCTCTGTATGTTAAAAAAGATAAGAACAAAAATTTATATTTTGGAACCATTTTGATCTTTCCCAAAGCAGAGCTATTTTGTTTTAATCATCGCACCTCATGGACCATCAGAATAAATTTATTTTTTGTTTATTTAATTGTATCATTGAATTAATCATATTCAGTACAGTTTTAAAATATATTATTTTCCTATCCTAATTGGTATTACGTTTATTGCTCCGCAACGAATTTAGCAGCTTTTACTCAGCCATCGCCGAATGGTTAAATCAAATGCGGAATACCGTAAAGTTTTCGCATCATTTTATGGAAAAGCGCTGTGACCTGGTATGTTACTGGTTACATGCCGCCTTTTATTTTCCAAGGATGAATTACCACAAAGGATTATGTGGACAGTTTAAGCGACCAAACACAATCGTTACACGTCAACGAGGATCTCCTGCTCCAAGAAGGTAATAATCAAGATAAACGCGGCTTGATGAACCTGCAGATGAATTGCAGTACCTCCCCTCTCCTGTCAGATTACCTTTATCAGGATGTTTTGGAGCATCTCTCACCAATTAAATGCAGACAGTTTGGTCCAGATGTCAATGACTATCATCACAGACTAAACTAAGTACTTTACTCAAAGAAAAGTGCTATAACATTTATTGGGTAGTTACCTTTATATAGCATTCTGCTAAAAAAAAGTAAATCTAGTCTCCAATTGTGAATGTATCAATGCTTTTTGTAAGAAATTAAAACTGAAAACATGCAACAATTTGGTCTGCTTGTAATTTTTCCTCCTATCTACGTAATTCTGTAGCTCTCAATTTGTTCGAGCAATCAATCATCCATGATAGGAAACACAGTCATAGCTCAGTCACTCAAAATGATTCTGAAATTTTACTTGTTAGAATGAAATCAGGCGATGATTCTTCTTCTCTGCAGGCTCGTGCTTTGCGGCAGTCTGCTAATCTGTACAAATAAAATGCCTCGTAATTTTTGGAGCGTTGTATAATCAGTCGGGAAACCTCAGATCAAGCGGATATTTGGCTTTGATGAAGTCTAACCTTCCGAAGAAGTAATGGAGCTCTTGGATTATTAAATGCAGGTTCGTATCCAGTCTTTCGGAAGTCCCTTCTGATTAACAACTACGCAATATATCGATAAATATCATTAATTCTCAAATTTCAAATACACACCTTTTATTTGAAGGAGCCATCTATATATATTTCCTCTCAATCGTGCAGTTCGTATCAGTTATCTTCTGTGATAAATGTCAATAATCAGATTACAGTTCTTCCAAACCAAGCTCAGGCTAACCGGCACGAAGACAATCTCGGAAGCTCCCTTTCTTTCTTTTTTTTTTTTTTTTTTTTTTTTTTTTACAACCACCAGAGAGAGTACTACAAAGAATACTTATAAGCTCATGGCATAGCTATTGTATGAACTACTTTTCGCATGGATTCTGCGAGTATGAAGATAGAAAATTAGTAAACGTCATTCAAAGGTAGAATTGTATCAGAATAATTCATCGAATATAAAGAGATATTACAATTGCCCCTCGCAGCGAGCAAAGTTAATGATAATACACTTTGCGAGCTAACAGGAAAAATTTGTTGGGTTGTTTATCCAAAAGAGGAATATTTTGAATTAATATAATTTTACTATAGAGAGTATGGGTATCATGTTAAGACAGTAAGTTACGAGAATACCTAAGCTGTAGCTTTTACATGTACCGGGGTATACCCGCATCCCGAGTACATAACCAGGGAAGATGTAGATTGGTGTAATTACGAAAAAGGTCTACCCATTTGGGAACTGGCCTTCACAGGGAAACCCTGGAAAACCCGGAAGAATAGACCCCAGCTCAGGTATTAAAGAAGATAGGAAAGCCTAAATCCAGTAATTTTGAAATATATAGAAGCTCCATAGATTAGATCGAAGGAAAAGTGCCTCATAGCCAAAAAAATTTTACAATATTGCTCAAAAAAAATTTTTCAAAATTCTTCTTTCGACGAAGTAGCCGGCGATCTCGTTGTGAAGTCGATGGAACAGGAACACTGGGTACGGACACCGGGTAGGCGACGTACAGCGTCTGGTGGAGGCGGCACGGAGGACAGGCGATGGCTTGTGGTACAGGATAGAAGCTGGTAATGTGTCGTAGAAACAGGAAGATGATCTCAGGAACAGATGGTCAGGGACGTGAACATGAAACAGGTTTAAAGTGGAATAAGAAAAGGTTCTGACTGAATAAATCCCTCGAAGAGAGTGGATAAGGCAACGAAGTCCATATTTCATCGTTGAACTCAAAATCAGAGTGGAGTCTTATATTCTTCCATATGTACTAGACTGGAACATCCATCAGTCCTGACAATTGCGAATTCTTTTTTTGTAGTCCTCAATACCAATTACAACTGCTGATTGTCCAAAATATTGCCAAATAGACTGTGGGCATTTAAATTTTGTTGTAGCTCATATCGAATGTATTCCTCTCAATTTTTTTTTTTAATCTAATCTTCGTTGTGTTATAGTGCAGGTGGAAGTAGCGCATTGAATCTGTCCGAGGTTTGCTTTCAATTACGAAATTATGGATAAAATTTAAGTTTACACCTGATGAAAAATTTTAAACATAGGCATATGACACTGACTCCACAAAAGGAATAATTTGAAAAATTTTCATTATTCTTATAATTAACTGATTTATAGATCCACTTGCAAATAAATATCATTAATGATGACGTATGTTCATTTAACAAATCATCAACTCGCAGAATCTTCTTCATCCTCTCATGAACATTTATGGAAATATATTTCAACAATTATGTCCATAATATGAAACACACAAACTGCTATTCTTAAAATGTTAATTAATATTCTTAAATTAATTCTCCTGGTAGAGAAAGCATAATAAAAAATCTAAAAATTATAATAATTTTCTCTCGCGCAACCAGAGAGTTTCTTCAATTGCTTGCAACAGTGACATTATCGACTGTTGCTTCATTTCACAGTTCATTTGTTATCTTGCGCGAACAGCGCACATCATACACACAGCGTATTTACCTACATATCCCACACTGTTCAAGTTTCACACGCAATTCTCACATAAGTGCCGTGTCTTGAGGAAATGTAGATGCACTTTCATTGTATATCACTGTGGCTTCTGCTCATAGTCCACACTTACAAACAGTAGTAATTAACAAATTCTTCTACCGATCTTAAAACTTTTGTGCTAAACTATCACAGGAGTAATCTCACTGTCTCTTAACCCATCACAGGAGTAATCTCACTGTCTCTTAACCTATCACAGGAGTAATCTCACTGTCTCTTAACCTATCACAGGAGCAATCTCACTGTCTCTTAACCTATCACAAGAGCAATCTCACTGTCTCTTAACCTATCACAGGAGTAATCTCACTGTCTCTTAACCTCTAGACAACATAAACATCTTGATACAGGAGTAATCTCACTGTCTCTTAACCTATCACAGGAGCAATCTCACTGTCTCTTAACCTGTCACAAGAGCAATCTCACTGTCTCTTAACCTATCACAGGAGTAATCTCACTGTCTCTTAACCTCTAGACAACATAAACTTCTTGATATTTATATAAACATTCGACTCATAGTCAAATTCCACTCTAAATTCTTCTCCATATTTGGTATCACAGATCTACGATCCTTCAAAAAATTTCTTAATATCATTATACGGGAATATCCCTTTATTCTTTTCGATTCGGGATATGCCAACAAGTACGATTCAGGATTTGGTATATTTACAACAACATATGGTCCGGTATAAATAAGATTCCATTTCTTTATGTTCTTCATCAGTTTCGAGGAATGGATGTGTCGCCTCAATAAAACCTTTTCTCCAAGATGAAACGTCTGGATCCGGTGAATCCGTTTATCATATGTCAATTTCCGTTGTATTGCCTTTTTAGTTAAATTGACAAGTGCGAGTCGAATCTTTTCCTCCCATTTTAAATTCTGGTCTTCATACTTTGGCAGATGGTTTATCCCGAAGTTCTTTTCAATCTGACTAAACATAAGCTCTGTTGGAGTAAAGTTAGTTGAGGTATGTATCAGATTATTAAATATTTGTTCAAATTCTGACAAATAATCAGCCCATGATGTTTGTTTACTGTGACAGTATGTACGCATAAATCGGCTTAATTCTCGGAAAACTCGTTCTATTGGACTACCTTGTGGATGGTAACATGATGTCAAAATTTGTCGAATACCAAGCTGTGTTAATGTTTGCTTCCATTTAAATCCGGTAAAAATTCTGGCGTTATCTGTAATTATGGATTTCGGTAAACCTACATGCGGAAGATAGTCACGCACCAATTTCACTACAACAGCTCTGGCAGTAGCACACATTAATGGATATAGTTTTACATATTTTGTAAACACGTCAAAGAATCCAACAATGAATTTGACTCCTCCTCTTGATCGTGGGAGAGGGCCACAGATATCACACGAAATTAACGCCCTTGGCTCTCGTGGAATAATTGAATGCAGAACATGCTTACTACCTCTATTATCCGGTTTTGCCTTTTGACAGAGTAAACAGTTTTGTATTGTCTGGTGCACTTTTCTCCGAATATTCGGAAAATAACAGTATGCTCCTATTTTATTGGCACATTTAATTACACCAAAATGTCCCCATGATAAGTGGGTAAACCAAATTAATTTTTCCTCATATTCCTTTGGGATACATACACACCACCGTGGATTGTTGTCCTTCCCACATCTGAAGAATAATACTCCATTTACTAATTTATAATGATCTAAACTAGCCCTTGTATTTTGTTGTTCCTTTAGCTGAATTATCTTCTTCCATCGAGGGTCTTTTCTTTGTAAATTTCCCATATCTCTACAAAGATGTACATAATAAGTCTTGTAGATATTGTCCTGCAACAGTAATACTGGAAAATCCGAAATATTTACTGATTCTATTTCCGGCGTTAAACCTTCTGGGGATCTTGACAGTGCATCCGCAATGATATTTTCTTTGCCAGACACATGAATAATTTTAAATTGGTACTGTTGTAGTGTCATTGTCCAACGTGACAGTCTAGGATGTAATAATTTACATGTTTGCAAAAAGGTTAGTGATTGATGGTCACAATACACAATCGTTTTCGAACCATATAAATAATAGTTAAACTTCTTGAATGCCCAGATAACCGCAAGTGCTTCAAGTTCTGTGGTCGTATAGGCTCTTTCACAGGGCGATAACACTCGACTAGCAAATGCTATTGGACAGAATGTTGGTACCCCTTTTATTTTCCTTATTTGGAAGAGACAGGCACCTAATCCAACATCCGATGAATCCGTGGACATACAGAACTCACAATTCATATCAGGGTGATATAATAAGGATGCGTTAACGAGTTGGTCTTTAATGTCTCGAAAAGCTAGTTCACATTCTTCAGTCCATTGCCATGGCACATCCTTCCGTAGAAGCCGGTTTAATGCATCATGGCTTGAGTCTTTATGAAACGACGGAAGAACGATGCCATACCTATAAATCCCTTCAGCTGTCTTTTATTCCGTGGTGATGGAAAATTTCGAATTGCACTTATCTTCTTCTCGGTAGGCAGGATACCTTTCGCATCTATCATATGTCCTAAGAACTTAATTTGTGGTAAAGCAAAATGAGACTTTTGTAAGTTTACTGTAATTCCGGTTTTCTTGAAAACAGCAAAAATCCTTTCCAAATTATGCAAATGCTCTTCCCATGTTTTCGTGGCTATTAATAAGTCGTCAACAAACACAGTTATACGACTACGTAATTCTGGTCCAAGAACATAATCCAACGCTGAAATAAATATTCCGGCACTAATATTAAGTCCGAACGGGACAACTCTAAATTGGTAACTTCTCCCAGCATAGATAAATGCGGTATATTTCCTAGATTCTTCATCCATTTGGACCTGCCAGTACGAACTTCTCAAATCAACACTAGTTAAGTACGAAACATCCTGGAAATTTTGAATTAATTCATCTATATTTTCCGGATGAGTTCTTACAGGTACTATTATTTTATTAATCTCTCTCGCGTCCAGAACTAATCTTATGTTGCCTCCAGGTTTTGGAACGACTAAGAGCGGAGAACAATATGGACTAGTTGATGGCTCAATCAAGTTCCATTCTGATATTCTATTTATCTCCCTTTGAACAGATTGTTTTAAACGCAAGGGGATCGGATAGTGCGTGTAACAGTAAGTCTGAAGTGGCTTCACTTGTAGGTGACAAATATACCCTTTAATAATTCCTGGTTTCTCATCAAAAATCTCTTCATATGCCTCTAACAAATAACGAAGCTGCTGCCTTTGTTCTCCAGTAAGCTGATTTGATTCACTAGCTTTTATCATTGTTGTTTGGTTAAAGTCCTCCTGTTGTATCAAATCCTTTGAAAGCTCCTTCCAACGACCGTTTGTAGTGTCAATTAATTGAATTATGGCACCGCGACAATATTTCTCATGCACCGTTTCCTTTCTATTTAAATACAGTGCTATCTCTTCTCCATTTAATCAAAATTTAACTATTCCTTCCAAAAAATCAATCTGACAATCGTACTCCTGCATACTCCCAATACCAAGAATACAGTCGACTAATAACTTCTCCACTACAAGGAACGTGCATTTTATTGCTACATTTCCCATTTTCATCTCTAATTGTGTTTGTATTTTGACACTGGGAGAGCGTGCTCCAACAGCTCCGATGATTTTGCAGTTCTGTACCGGCAAAATTGGTACCTTCTTCTTCCTAATAATTCTCCGAAAAAGAGCGCCTGAGATGACATTGGCGGAAGCGGCGGTGTCTAATATCACATTCGTTGGAACTTCCTCTATTTCAACAAATACTTCCAATACCGGAACACTCGATCTGTCATTATGACACGTTATTAAATCCTTTGTTAACTCTTCAGTCAACAGCTCACCATCATTAAATCTTAACAATTGTAATTTTACTGTTTCGCCCCTAACAGATCCCCTGAGCGCTCCTCCGGGGCACGATGCGGTCATGTTTAGTTTGACTGACTGTTGGTCCAATTGGTATTTGTCTCTTCAGCTACTTCAGTGATTATCGGTTGTTGTGGTGAATTCGGTCTATATTGTCTTGCTTGATTCGCATAATTATTGTTGTTGTTCTGCTGGTGTTGGTAGAACTGTCCTGTGTTGCCATATATTGGATTATATCGATTAAAATTCCTATTGTTCCTAAAATAGCCCCTCGCTGCACCATTACTAAAGTTTCCATTATGGTAATAATTATTGTTTGCATTTTGTCCATTTCTAAGTCTCCTCCGAGAGTGTAGTTGGTTATGATTATTGTTACTCCTACCATTACTGCCATTCCCACTCGAGTTGCAGCTCGGATTCGCTTCTATTGCTCTTCTTTGATGTGACATTTCTCTTGCCCTTTTATTTTCCTCCTCAATTATATCAATACGATCAAGCGTAGTCATAAATGAGTCTATATCCTTATCATTTATATATAACAGCTGATTCCTTATACTGGTGGGTAGTCTGGACTTGAGTATTCTAAGTATATCCGGCAAAGGAATCGGTACATCCCAATACAAAGATTTATTAATATATTTCTCAAAATATCTCTTTAGAGATCCTCTAGAAAATGAGATAGGCTCAGGATATAATACTTCCTGCCTAAGTCTTTCTTGTATTCCAGCAGACCAATATTTTGCTAGAAAAGCCTGCTCAAATTCTTTATAACATTTACAAGAAGATGTTTGTTCGGGTGCCCACAATGCTCCTGATCCTTGTATATATCCAGATACAAAATAATCTTTTGCCATTCTGTCCAAGATCGTGGAAATAGACCTCTGAAACTTCGAATAAAGACTACAGGATGAACATTCTTTTTGTCAGGGTTAAAGATTTGAAATTGTCTCTGTTTAATCATCCTCTCCTCAACGGTACTACGATTCCAAAAATCATCCTGTTCGTACTATTCCCTGTGGCTATCCGTTATATCGAATCTAACTTGTGACGTTCCAGTTCTGTCTACATCAGATCTTGACGTGGACGGAATGTCACGCGCAGATTGAGAGTTTTGTTTCCTACTTCTCGCTGTTTCTAAATCTTGCTGCGAGAGATTTAGTGATCTTTCGATATTTTCGTTCCAACGCGAGAATTCTTCGCCAAGTTGTTCACGAACTTCCTTTAACCCTTTGTTGAAAAAATTCTCCTCGGAACTCTCCGAAATTGACTGTAAAGCTACTTTCACAGTTTCTTCTATCGTTTCCGAAGGAAAATTTTGCCGCTCTAATGTCATTTCTGAAAACTTTCCCGCAAGTACATTCATTCTATCTTCCACTGTCTCCTGTTTTTCCTTCACTGTATGTCCTCTTGAGCTTGTATTACTTGAGGAAACAGTCCTACTTGTTTTTGTATCGTGTCAATTTTGACGGATACATATTCGGTTAGTTCCGCTTTTAATTTACTATTGTTTTCTTGGCATTGTTGGCGGACTTGCTCAATTTGAGCAATAAGATTCTGTTCGGTCCTTTCTGCCTGTTCTTTTATTTCCTGTGTCTGGGTATTTAATCTCTGATCTAATTCGGTAAAGGTTGCTCTTAACTGATTTTGTAATTCTGTTTGATTTTCGGCTAATTGATTTTGGAGTTCATTTTGTATAACGGATAAGTCTCGTTTTATCTCCGCTTGGCCTTCGGCTAATAGAGACAACTGTTGCATAATAACAACTAATGTGTCAACAACAGTCTGATCAGCTGTTGTATGAATGTTTTCTGAACCAGCGGGATTATTTACATTGCTACCGCTAGCCACAACAGTCTCAGAATTGCTATCCGTGGCCTCTGCTCCTGCACAAACAGCTGAAGGCTGTTGCACTTCTCGTTGCTGATTCAATGACATTTTAAATGCCGCTCTAGTCAATACCATTAAATAACTGTGAATATCAGGTTCTAATCACTAAATACAGTTTCAAATTTACTATCGTAGACACACTTAACATTCAAATTACTTCACAGATGGTATAAAGTTCAATGTCCAGATACGAAAATCACACAATATACCGTTCTACAATCTAACTACTATCTGGAAAAAAGTTCTTTCTAAATTGATTTCAAACTATTTTAACTACAGGATAAAAAAAATAGATTTCTCTGGCCTTGTTCCGTAGTCTCGGTGTTGTCCAATAGTAGAAATCGTTTCTTGGTACCAGCTATCTTTTACTATGGGCACCGAATCTCTCTTCAGCTTAGTTACGTCTCGTTCTCGTTGGTTTTCATGAAACAAAAAATACATATATTATATAACAATCCAAGAGAGTCCTGTCACACTGGCGCCACTGTAATTTTTCCTCCTATCTACGTAATTCTGTAGCTCTCAATTTGTTCGAGCAATCAGTCATCCATGATAGGAAACACAGTCATAGCTCAGTCACTCAAAATGATTCTGAAATTTTACTTGTTAGAATGAAATCAGGCGATGATTCTTCTTCTCTGCAGGCTCGTGCTTTGCGGCAGTCTGCTAATCTGTACAAATAAAATGCCTCGTAATTTTTGGAGCGTTGTATAATCAGTCGGGAAACCTCAGATCAAGCGGATATTTGGCTTTGATGAAGTCTAACCTTCCGAAGAAGTAATGGAGCTCTTGGATTATTAAATGCAGGTTCGTATCCAGTCTTTCGGAAGTCCCTTCTGATTAACAACTACGCAATATATCGATAAATATCATTAATTCTCAAATTTCAAATACACACCTTTTATTTGAAGGAGCCATCTATATATATTTCCTTTCAATCGTGCAGTTCGTATCAGTTATCTTCTGTGATAAATCTCAATAATCAGATTACAGTTCTTCCAAACCAAGCTCAGGCTAACCGGCACGAAGACAATCTCGGAAGCTCCCTTTCTTTTTTTTTTTTTTTTTTTTTTTTTTTTACAACCACCAGAGAGAGTACTACAAAGAATACTTATACGCTCATGGCATAGCTATTGTATGAACTACTTTTCGCATGGATTCTGCGAGTATGAAGATAGAAAATTAGTAAACGTCATTCAAGGGTAGAATTGTATCAGAATAATTCATCGAATATAAAGAGATATTACATGCTGTGTCGGAAGCAGCTTCAAATTGTTCACTCTGAATGCTACTGTCTTTGTAGTGAAATGGATTCGATGAGAACGTTTTATTGCAGGGTTGGTTTTCGGGTTGTCGCGAACAAATTGATACTAAATCGAATCTGGCAACCAAGACAACCACCGTTGTTTCTAGAATGAATCTTTCTGTTTGCAAACGAGTGTGGACTCTGTTTTTTGACAGTTAAAGCTGGCTGTCGGGCTGGGATTCGAACCCGAATGAGAAGTTTATCCCGAAAGTAGGCTGTGACTAATCCATTAATTCGCAATATCATAGAGGCACTCGCGGAAGCAAATCTGTGAGCAGGGCTTCTGCGTAGCTCAGTCAGTAAGAAAATCGACCTTGATCGCCAGAGTCCTGATACGACACACAGCTTGAATCTACCAGGAACTTCCAAAAACAAACATTGTGGCTGCAGCATTTCGGTACTGACGAGGGAAAGGCCTCAGACGCGGCCAATCGATTCGGTTCATATTTGGCAGGTCGCCTATATACAAAGTAAAATATAAGGCACTAAGATATTTTGACTCAACAGCCCCCCGTTTTTGAGAAAACCGCCTCTGAATTTCATGACGCTTAATCGACTCAAATTGACGGGATCGATGGATAATTGAATAGTAAGCATGTCTCATCAACATAGGTGGAGTCCGTAAACGAGTATTTTCCTAGAAACCCTGGAAAGATTCTGTTACGCCGCTTGTATACCAATAAGGTAAACGGAGTTTATAGGAAGCACCGCTGGTGTACCGGCGAAGGCACTAGGCTGAAGAGCAGAGAACCTGTGTTCTGTTCCGAAATGCGTGCTGCAGTTTTGTTTACTTATATTTTTTCTAGTTTCCAAATTGGTGGGAGTAGGAGGTAATCACTAAGGAATAGAAAATAAAGTAGGCAAATAAGTTTTCTTCGAACAACTCCATGGAAGGCACTTGTCATATAAACATTCGAAGTAAATATACTCGATGCACCAAGAACATCTAATAAATGCAATGTTCGCGCAACTACATCGTTCCTTCCGAAGATCTGGAGGAAAACACATCTGATTTACATTTAAAAATATTTATTTTTCAAGAATTAATTTTAATTCATAGCCCTCATACGATAACGTCGCCTCACAAATCTGTGGTGAAAGCTGATCGTGAATTATGCTGTGAATCATTGATCCGCCCGTGCGGTTGCGCAGTTGTTGGTTTACATTTGCACATTGCTGTTTTGAAAACACCAAATAAAGTTCTGCACAGAGTCTCGCTGTAAACAAATATCACGCGGTGGATTGTCTATGGTCTCTCGTGACTAACTCACAGCAATACAGCAATATTTATCAGAGTTGTTTTCTGCATATGAGTCGCTTACATGCAAAACTGTCCATGTCCACTTTTAAAAAAATTGAGTTGGCAACTCTGGATTGTAGAGCATGACATTTTACACATGCTTGAAATGCTATTTATGCTCAAAGCTCTCCATGTCCTATGGAAAACAGCTCACGAAAAGTGTGGCTAGATTCAAAACTGTCCATGTCCATCAGTAATTTGGCTGCAAAACTACTTGCCTTGTCCCTTTTGACAAATCACATTGAAGGCTGGGGTCATGTGACTGTAATGCAAGATGGCTACCATAAGCATGTAAACATTGTATTTGTGTGGTCTCTTACAGCTGTTTATTCTGAAAGTTATACACATTTTTCATCTAAATGAATTATAAATTATGGAACATAATCAAAGCTTGACAGAAAGACAATCTGACCGTTTTAGGAAGCAGGTATGCCGTGAAGACCAGTGGAAACGAAATATGGCAAAATTGAAGAGGTATGTATTATTTTTGTCATTACATCATGCAGTAGATGGTTGAAATCTGAACATTAGAATAACAGTTCAGGGTGTTTCCTATTAATGAAAAGAAAATGGAGGATGTTTCAAAACTCCTCGAGAAACACTATGGTGAGTCCTGGAGGGAACGTGAATCCCTGTCGTGGTACATGACATTGCTAGGTTCCAGCGGGTTAGGGGCATCAGTTGAATCAGAATTCCTAGCAGGAGAAGATGAAGACATTGTTCCAGATATGATGTATTAAGTGGATTGCAGTTTGTCAGTTGTTACACCACGAACCTTTAGAAATATTAAAAGAAATTAAAACTGAATACACAGTTTTATGTTCACCCCATATCCTCTCCTCACGTACAACTAGTCAGGTTCAAAACTGTCCATGTCCATTTCAGTTGCATGCAAAAGTGGCCATCTGCAAAGTCAGATGCAAAACTGTCCAAGTCCATTTTATTTTGCTTATATCTTACATCCATTGAGTTCCTGATTTTTTTTTCAATAGCCCAAATGGTTTTGTAGTAATTCATACTTACGTATACAACATACAGTGTAGAGCAGTGTGTATTTACCCAGTGAAAACAGTTTTTCCACTTTTTCTCAAAACCGGTTATGGAGAACATGGACAGTTTTGCATCTAGGCGACTCATATACATCTGCATAGATAATCTGCAAGCCACTGCACAGTGCGTGGCGGACGGTACCCTGCACCACTATTAGTAATTTCCTTTCCCGTTCCATTCGCAAATAAAGTGCGTATAAATGGCTATGTATCATCCCTAATTCCTCGTATCGTATCTTCGTGGTCCTTACGTGAAATGTATGTTGATGTCAGTAGAATCGTTCTGCATTCAGCATCAAAAGCCGGTTCCCTCAATTTTCTCAATAGTCTTCATCGAAAAGAACGCCGTCCTCCCTCTACGGATTTCCATTTGAGTTCCTGAACCATCTCCGTAACACTCGCGTGTTGTTCGAACCTACCGGTAACAAATTTAGCAGTCCGCATCTGAATTTCTTCGCTGTCTTCCTTTAATACCCGATGCGGATACCAGATACTCGAGCAGTACTCAAGAATAGGTCTCACGATCGTCCTGCATGCGGTCTCCTTTACAGATGAGCTACACTCTCCCAAAATTCTTCCAATAAATCGACCATTCGGCTTTCGTACTACAACCCTCCCATGCTCGTTCCACTTCATATCGCTTTACAACGTTAAGTGCAGGTATTTAAACGGCTTTACTGTGTCAAGAAATGCTGCATCCAAACATTACTGGTTTACTTTTCCTACGTATCTGCATTAACTTACGTTTTTCTACATTTACTGCTAGCTGTCATTCATCACACAGACTAGAAATTTTGTTTAAGTCATCTTGCATTCTCTTATAGTCACCCAACTTCGACACTTTACAGTACACCACAACGCCTTCAGCAAACAACTGCAGATTGCTCCCCATCCTGTTCGCCAAATCATGTATTTATGTATAAAATAAAAGCGGTTCAATCATACTTCCCTGGGGCGCTTCTTTTCATTGAACGAAGCTTAAAAATTCAATTCCTTATTACTCTAAGCCGTCTGAGGCGTTTATTTGTACATATTGTTATTATTTCTTATTGGTTACCTTATTAACCCTCCTACTCCTACCAATTTCGATAAAGAAAAAAATATAAATTACATAACCTCCGCCGACCGCGGTGGTCTCGCGGTTCTAGGCGCGCAGTCCGGAACCGTGCGACTGCTACGGTCGCAGGTTCGAATCATGCCTCGGGCATGGATGTGTGTGACGTCCTTAGGTTGGTTAGGTTTAAGTAGTTCTAAGTTCTAGGGGACTGATGACCACAGCTGTTAAGTCCCATAGTGCTCAGAGCCATTTGAACCATTTTTGAACATAACCTCCAGAATGAAAATGGAAAATCGAACACAGGTTCTCTACTCCTCAGCCAGATGCCTTGGTCGCTGCAGCAGCGGCGTTGGATAGCATCTGCGTTATGGCTACGAAAGCGGCATCCGTAACAGTTTCTTTCCTCGATGTCTAAGAAAATATTCGTTTGTGATCCAAATATGATGACGAAAAATGCTCAGTTTTCAGTTATCCATCGATCTTGTCAGTTTTGAGTCCATTACGTGTCGTGAACTTTAGCAGTGGTTTTCGCAAAACCGGAGGAGTGTTGAGGCAGAATATCCTAGACCCTTTCA
Source organism: Schistocerca cancellata (assembly GCF_023864275.1). Taxonomy (NCBI): domain Eukaryota; kingdom Metazoa; phylum Arthropoda; class Insecta; order Orthoptera; family Acrididae; genus Schistocerca; species Schistocerca cancellata. The sequence continues at coordinate 476,515,941 of NC_064627.1, forward strand.
TTTTAGGTTGTACATAAACTACCTGCCACATATGAGCCGAATCGACTGTCCGTATCTGATGTCTTCCCGTTATCAGCATGGAAGAGCGTTAAGATCGGAGGAAATAGATGATATTATAGTTGGAGTGCAGAGGTGAGGGATGAATACAGAATGAACGAACTACGAGAGGATAGAACTGTGACTTCGCGGCGTCTGTGGGTCAGACAAAAAATTCGATAGTTCGCGGTTCAGTTCTCAGTGAATCCTATGATTTATTTTATCATTTAGAGCTTGTGTCGGCTCTGGCAGTGATTGTTAACGTGAAAAATGCCAAAATGCGCTGTTGTTCGGAGTCACAGATTACTGCTGGTCTGCTTCTAACTTGCTTGATAAGTCAGTTGGAAAGTCGAAAGATGACAAAAGAGACTATCTCAAATAGGACCACATCTAGTAAAGGAGTCTAGTGGACGAAACAACCTAAGAGGTGACGACAAATTTAGTTTAAAAAGGGAACGATAGCAGTGAGTAGAGCCTGTTTATGTTGTCCAGGAATAGGAAACGAGAGTGCGGAAGTATGAGTCATGATGTGTTTATGTTTTTGCGGCAGTGATACAGATGTGGTTAGGAGCAGGGACACTACGAGTTTCTCACACTTTATACTATGGAAGTTACTAAAGAGCGTTTTAGCAATTTAACAAGTGTTAGATCCTTCTTAGCCGGTAAAAGACGAGTGTAAGAGGTAGCTGTTGGATGTTGTACAATGTATAGGTGCGGTGGATCCTGGTCAGGTTGATCCAGAATGTGGACATTTAAAGGGATTTTTTGCTTAAATAAAAGAATTCCACACCATTAGCCAGTCAAACTGATCATGGAAAGATGCTGTTTTGTGTCGGATGGAAGTCTGAAAACAATCAGGAGAGAGAGGAGGGGGTGTACGTTATGTCCAGCTGGAGGCTGGAACCAGGCAGAGTGTCCTATGTTGGACCGACGCTCCAGCTGCACCCTGAAGCCAATACGCGATTTCTCTCCTACGTTCCTTATGGGCTGTTCAAAATGTGGTGAGCAGATAGTTGTTTTTTCAGGGTATTTTACGGAAACAAACAGCCTCTGCTGAGGGGACAGTCCTATTCGGCACGCAGGACACAATGAATTGTACTCGAACACCACAAACGAAAATTTAAATGGAAAAAAATTAGAAATTGCACTAAAACTCGTGGTACACCCAAGACTGACTAGACGACCTACGCTAACAGTATGTGAAATACGATCGTGCATTCCTTCTAACAACATTTGGGGGGAGGTGGTGTAAAGTGGCAACTCTATGAGAAACTGAATTTTCACTAAACCCTGATTACTAACAGAAGCTTTCTTCTTATAGATTTTCAGTTTAAATATTATCAGGTATGACACCAAATATTTGCGATTAAAAAATATGAAATGAAAAGGACCTATATGCATTTCCTGAAGCCTCAATGTCGGCCACTTTTCCAACTAACGGGGTAAACTGGCTATTGCAGACATATGTTTTCCAAAAATGGTCAGAAACCCTCTCTCGGGTGAAATAACGCCATGAGCTTATCTTTTTCATTCAAGCGCAAAGGTTTCGCTGTATTTGGCTTTCTTTTTGTACTTATTTACTGAACACACTCTGTAAACTCCCCAAAATCATGTTACTGCCTACTGCATCTCATTTTTTCCTATAACTCTTCTTTCCAGCGAATTACATGGGACATAAAATTGCTTTACCGCTGTAGAAGAAGGTATCCTATCATTCTTTATCGCCTTAATCGCGTTTTCAATCGCAAAAGGGTGCCATGATTGTTGCTCTGATTTCTGAACGTATTTTCTATGTAACTTGGTACTCCAGTATCTGAAATATCCCCAAGCAAAGAGACGTTTTTAAAACATAGATATTGTAAAAAAAGTGTTACTCTACGTTTAAATGAAGTAACAAGAATAATAGAAATGTTTTTTCTTCCATCAGACGACTGAAAATCAGAAAAGATTTACTAAGGAATAACGTAACAAGCTTCTTCTGTTAAACTCACTGATAACGGTGATGGAGTACGTAAGAACTAGTTTTATCACTTCTCGGTACGCAGCAACACTTTTCGGAACAAAAAATATACAATGGCCACTTTCTCACCTGCCCACTTCACCTCATCCTCCCCTGCGTCTCTCACGCTATTCCACATTTCACTAATGATTCATGTAATTCTCACTCTTCTTCTATGATGTCCGTTCCTTATCTGAAAGAATCTTCTGATAAGGAACCCCTTGTTTGCAAGGTCCCAAAACATCAATAATGTCTACGCCATTCGACCTCTCAGATATTGTCTACCATGCAACCACAACATTAGCTACTAATCTCAACATGGAGCGGTATCCAGTGGTGAGCACAGCAAGCGGCTACGGAGCATAGTTCAACTGCTTGGCCCTCTAGGAACCCACAAGAGTGCTACGGTGCGGTGGTTTTGATGCAAAGCAGAGCAGTGGCAACAATAAACAAAGCAAAAATTGCATTATATCTATAAAAAGTGTTCCCGTAGTCGGCATTCCGTCAGAAAGGAACCCAAGGAATTTCATAGAGAGAGAAAGAAATGGCAGATGAAATGTTAGCGTTTATGTAAACTGAATCAGTGGAATGTGAAGTATCGACGCTCGACTGTGAGGGCATTGTACTCGAGGAGCACAAAAATGACGATGCATGCTTAAGAAGTGAAAATAGAATTGAAACAGCTGTCGAGCCATGTAGCTCATGGTCCTTCTCGGACAAGGAGGCACAAATCCCGTCTGTAGTGAAATGAAGTAAAAGACAATCGTTGTCCAAGAAGCGGGTACTAAAAGTAGTTACGTACATGGTAGATCATCCGCAAAACAGTAGAAAAACAGTTATGAACAGGTTTCAAATAACTCCGCAGAAATATGACCGTGTAGTGCGTGAGAAAAACTACGGTTATTCAAGGGAGGACAAGGCGCTCTTTTTACAAAAACTGGTGTTTGAGCGTTTCAAGGACACTCGATCCAATTTACAGAATGTGCATGATAATGGACCTATTACGTTATGCACATCGAATTTCGTGCGTCACAAAATGGTTCAAATGGCTTCGCAGCACTATGGGACTTAACTGCTGAGGAGATCAGTCCCCTAGAACTTAGAACTACTTAATACTAACTAACCTAAGAACACCACACGCATCCATGCCCGAGGCAGGATTCGAACCTGCGACCGTAGCGGTCGCTCGGTTCTAGACTATAGCGCCTAGAACCGCTCCGCCACGGCGACCGGCGCGCGCGTCACAGATTACAAGTATTTCAAGGGTAGCAGTGTATGGTTACATACCTACAAACACTGCTACAGAATTGGAAGATATAAGATAACGAAATTTCAAAAAATGCATCAGCTTGACGATGCACAAGAAACTTCGGAATAGGCCTGAAATTTTGTACAGGAAATAACCAAGCTTATCCCAACGTTCGATAAGAAATTTTTTTTCCGTTCCGACCAGCCGGTACTTGAAGAGAAAATGAATTTGAAAGGGTTCCGTAAATTAAAGTTACCAAAAGAGTTGTATCAAGATCAAGTGACATTAGTGCCTTAAGCGGGGTAGGAATTGGAGCCAGAGAGGCACCACAGGACATTTTAGTTTTCACTGTCTATACTTTTACAAATAAATTCATAAAACTTTGTCAGCATGACCAGGAAGGATTCAGGATTCACACTCATAGCAGTGTAAGTTAAAACAGTAACAAAATAATTTTTTTAGATGTGAAATTTCATCATTTTTTAACTTACTATTGGCTGCATTTGTTGCTATAGGTACACTTTTCTTCATAAATAAGACAGATTCTTCGATGAATTTTGCATAGCATACAAACCATACTTACAAGTGCTTGAATTTATTTAATTTATGAAAACATGAATGAGCTGTTACATTTTAAACTTTATGATTAGAAAGAACTCAAATTTTATAGTTAAATATCTCAATTTTTACCACAGTTTATAATAGATTCGGAAAATTCTAGAGTCTTGCATTAAGGAGTTTGTGTTTAATGAGCATCCCAAGTTTGAAAGTAATAGGATCTTTATTTTAGGTGTTACATGTACTTATATACATAAATTTGTGTTTTGCGGAAAAGGCCGTTGAAGTTTCTGCTTGTATTTGATATTCTTTTAGACCTGTCCAGCATGATAAGCAGATTCTTTTTCATTTTATAAATCAGTTTTCTTCCTTTTCACATTCCTATGATGTACTCTTCTTGATTTTATCACCTCCAAAAATGATTTGTCTGCTTTCCCTACACGTTCTCTGTCTATAGCATACAAAGCTTTGATGGAGTTCACTCGGGGCTTCATTCCCATTTTCTTTAAAACATATTTCCTGCTTTGCACACCATCATGAAAACATTAAACTGCATCATAAACACAAACAGCAAGTTCATTTCTTCCCACAAAAATGATTTTTGGAAATCTCCCCCATAAACATTGGTTAAAACTTTCATTTGTGTTCTGGATACCGCCATGATGACAATAGCAGCAGAGAAAGTATCGATATCAATAGTCCTTCGTTTCTAGTATGACAATATCTGGGGCAAATATAAACATTCGAATTCTACAGAGCGAAATACACTTACGAATGACAGAAGAATGCTGTACAAAGGGGCGTGGCGTTGCATCTTGGTACACTTAAGACCAAATAACGTGCCTTATAATCTCTCAAATATGCATGATTTATACATCAAACTATTCAGGAAGATTTCCGCTACAAAACAGGCATACTACTGAAAAGTCGATTTTTTTTTTAATTTTTGGCGTCCTACCCCCTTAACTCGTCGCCCTCCATCGTTACTTGCAGTTCCGAGACAGTGACTGTGAACAATCAGCATTAAAGAAGTTATTAGAACTTTGATCCAATACGCTTTGGTTGCGCACCTCATCCTTCTTTAGCAGGGAACCCCAGCCTACAACCAGCTATCCTGGAAATCCGTTTGTAACCAACGGTGTAGGCGCCAACGACTCTCGGCACTATTGTACCGTGGATAGATGAAGAAATCGAACGTAGACACGTTGGATGCACTAGACTGTCGTTCTCGTGAAGTAATGTAGGAGAATAGCGCTTCCAGTGGATGAAAGTTTGCTTCCTTCTGTTGTTTGCACTCGAAAGTAATGCTAAAGGGACGCAGGAAAATAAGGCTTCCTTTTGAAACTTCCTGGCAGATTAAAACTGTGTGCCGGACCGAGACTCTAACTCGGGACCTTTGCCTTCCGCGGGCAAGTGCTATGGCAACTTTTTTCTTTTTTTTTTTTTTGTTAAAAAAAGAGAAAGGAAATGTCAGGAGTGGGGTTGTTATATATTTTTCATTTTTTTATTTTATTTTATTGTTTTATTTTTTATTTTTTAAGGAATTTAGGAGAAACATAAACCTTTATTACTCACAAAATAAACATAGTACGTCCTTACATATTATAACTGTCCTGGAAGAAACCTCGCTGGCGTTCCACCATGCAGCGTGAAACAACAACAAAGTCAGAGTGTGGCTACCTCCGGCACCCTACAGAAAAGTATTTATAGAATGAAAACAAAATTTAAAGTACATCTCATTGCTAACTGTGCAAGCGTTAGTTTTTCCTACATCGCATACTCGCATAGTAGTTCTTAGCTGATCACTTTACTTGGTCGGTTTCACAACAACAGCACCGCCGCTCATCTTTGCGCACCCGGCACACACCAAGTATAAGGCGGGTCCGCAGAAACCGTTACTAGGAAATTGGCATACCAATCCTTGTACTTTTGTAGTCGTAACAGTTTTGTGTGTCCATCTTGCAAGTATTGCCAGTAATCCAGTACGTTCAGTACGTTCAGACCTGTGTCTCTATAGATGTAATGGACCGTCATACCTGTGATCCACGCCACTGCATTCGTCTTATGACGCGGAAAATACGTTTCCTCTGGAAAAAATACTATGTGAGAAGAGACTGCTGTATAGATAGTGCGCCGCATGAACGCTATTATCTTCCTAGCTAGAGTCCAGACAGCCAATGCCTCGCCGCAGACCAGCCGATGGTCGTCCGTATACAGCACGCCGCATTGCTGACACATGGGCGAATTCGCAAAATGTATTGCGTACTTTTTATCATTTGTAGGGTATTTTCGGTTCACTACAATGTACCATGTTGATCTGGCTGTTGTAGGGAGGTGGGGGTAGTGTACCGTGCGCCATACCACGTGCCAATTAACGGCTGGATGTTTCCGTTCCACCCTGTTCCGGGCATCTGTCGAAGAAGCAGATGATACACGTCCTTCGATGTCGACTGCCAGGTCGTCGGTAAACGCTCTCGAACGCAACTGTGTTCCACGATGAACGTGCGCACATACGCTAACGGGGGCGATATATGGCCGACACTGACTGGAGGAAGATGCGACGTTAGTACTAGTTCTTCGATGAGTGGCTCTGAGCACTATGGGACTTAACAGCTGTGGTCATCAGTCCCCTAGAACTTAGAACTACTTAAACCTAACCAACCCAAGGACATCACACACATCCATGCCCGAGCCAGGATTCGAACCTGCGACCGTAGAGTTCTTCGATGATCGTCCCCGTAAGCGAGTGATTCCTGTTGCGCCACCATTTGAGCATAGTATTAATATACATGGCACGCGCCTTCTCGTGCACGTTCACTAAACCAACGCCCCCCTCTCGCGCTGGGAGGGTAAGCGTGTTGTACTGTACCTTAAAGAACTGTCCCAGGCTTACATAGTACCCAAAAGCCGCCTGAATCCTCATAGCCATCGAGCTCGTCAAGGGGAGAAGGTGTGTCAGGTGGCACATCTTGCGCGCTAGAGATAAAGGTTGACAAGTAACACTCGCTGCAGCATACCCATCGACCGTAAGGCGTTTAGTCGTACTGCCGTGCGGACTCTGAGTAACAGCCTTCGGTAGCTGTCCGCAGCCGTTCCCGCTGTCTCCCTATGAAAGGTGATACCCAAACAGCGGAGGGTTTGCACCGCAGGTAGGGGTCCTTCCGTTCCTGGTTCTAGTCAACGCCCAACATGCATGAATTGTGATTTTCTGTAGTTGACCACACTTCCAGCTGCCATCCCATACGTTTGTAGCCAATCCAGTGCTGTTTGAGTCTCCCCCTCATTCCGTACGAGGAACATAATGTCATCCGCGTATGCTCTGCATTTGAATGATAGATGCCGTAGGGAGATCCCGGTAAGACGGCGACGAAGGCCTGCAAGGCACGGTTCTAAGGCGATCACATATAGGAGGATCGACAAGGGACAACTCTGTCTGGCTGATCTTAAGATCGTAAAATACTCAGTTCTCTCTCCGTTGATCACCATCGCTGATCTGGCGCCGTGCAACAGCCGCATCACGGCAGTGGTCAATAACGGCGAGACACCCATCCTGTTCATCACCGCCGCGAGGCACAAATGATCCACGCGATCAAAAGCATGATCGAAATCTACAGCAACTATGGCCCCCCGGAGGCCGCATGCAGCCGCGAGGGCGACGACGTCACGGTAGTCTCCCAAGGCTGTGTGGATATTACTAATGCCACCAAGACAAGTCTGATCGGCATGTATTCTGTTCTCCAGCGACTTTTTGATACGACTGCCCAGTATGCGCATGAAGGTATTGTAGTCACTATTAAGGAGGGTCAAGGGGCGATAATCACAAGGCCGTTTGCCGCCACGGGGCTTTGGTATCGGCATCATGAGCCCTTCCATGAATTTATTGTGAGCCGGTACTTCTTGCCGCAGAAGCTCATTAAACATGCATAGCCACATCAGAGTCATAAAGTTCACAAAGGCACGGTAAAATTCCAATGGGAATCGGTCTGGACCTGGGGACTTGGTGCAGGTACCTCGTGTAATCGCTTCCTCCAGCTATTCACACGTAAACCCCTCCGCTTCCCCGTTCACACTCGTCGCATCTGGGATTTCTTCCAGGACGTTCCCCAGTTCCCTCTGACCCTCCCCGTTGCTCGCATAAAATCTGCTAAAATGATCCGTGAACGCCTGTGCTATGCCCCTTTGTGTTGTAAAACGACGGCCATCGCCGAGATCGATCTGATGTATTAACGCCCTTCGTCTTCGTCTTTCTTTTATCACATAATGCATCGAGGGAACCTCGTTGGGCAGGCAATCCTGCGACCTCACGCGTATCATCGTACCTGCCATTCTCAGCGTCGCAAGTTGTACCAGCTTCGCCTTGACTCGGTGGACGGACGTCTGGCGTACTGATGTAGGTGGTTGAGCTAACAGTTCCCGGAGAGCCGTAAAGTAAAACTCGGTGGTCGTGCGCTGCCACTGAGAAATCTCCTTCCCGTAACCTATTAGCGTCCTCCGTAAAGCTGGCTTCGCGCACTCGATCCACCACTGCAGGACAGAACCGAAAGAATTTCGTCGACGGAGGCAACCATGCCACGCGTCCTCCACCATGCCTCGGCATTCTGCATCACGCTGGAGGGAGACGTTCATCTTCCAATTACCCCTCCGTCTCCATACCTGCTGTTTAGCAAGGTTAATCGTGCAAATACACTCCTGGAAATGGAGAAAAGAACACATTGACACCGGTGTGTCAGACCCACCATACTTGCTCCGGACACTGCGAGAGGGCTGTACAAGCAATGATCACACGCACGGCACAGCGGACACACCAGGAACCGCGGTGTTGGCCGTCGAATGGCGCTAGCTGCGCAGCATTTGTGCACCGCCGCCGTCAGTGTCAGCCAGTTTGCCGTGGCATACGGAGCTCCATCGCAGTCTTTAACACTGGTAGCATGCCGCGACAGCGTGGACGTGAACCGTATGTGCAGTTGACGGACTTTGAGCGAGGGCGTATAGTGGGCATGCGGGAGGCCGGGTGGACGTACCGCCGAATTGCTCAACACGTGGGGCGTGAGGTCTCCACAGTACATCGATGTTGTTGCCAGTGGTCGGCGGAAGGTGCACGTGCCCGTCGACCTGGGACCGGACCGCAGCGACGCACGGATGCACGCCAAGACCGTAGGATCCTACGCAGTGCCGTAGGGGACCGCACCGCCACTTCCCAGCAAATTAGGGACACTGTTGCTCCTGGGGTATCGGCGAGGTCCATTCGCAACCGTCTCCATGAAGCTGGGCTACGGTCCCGCACACCGTTAGGCCGTCTTCCGCTCATGCCCCAACATCGTGCAGCCCGCCTCCAGTGGTGTCGCGACAGGCGTGAATGGAGGGACGAATGGAGACGTGTCGTCTTCAGCGATGAGAGTCGCTTCTGCCTTGGTGCCAATGATGGTCGTATGCGTGTTTGGCGCCGTGCAGGTGAGCGCCACAATCAGGACTGCATACGACCGAGGCACACAGGGCCAACACCCGGCATCATGGTGTGGGGAGCGATCTCCTACACTGGCCGTACACCACTGGTGATCGTCGAGGGGACACTGAATAGTGCACGGTACATCCAAACCGTCATCGAACCCATCGTTCTACCATTCCTAGACCGGCAAGGGAACTTGCTGTTCCAACAGGACAATGCACGTCCGCATGTATCCCGTGCCACCCAACGTGCTCTAGAAGGTGTAAGTCAACTACCCTGGCCAGCAAGATCTTCGGATCTGTCCCCCATTGAGCATGTTTGGGACTGGATGAAGCGTCGTCTCACGCGGTCTGCACGTCCAGCACGAACGCTGGTCCAACTGAGGCGCCAGGTGGAAATGGCATGGCAAGCCGTTCCACAGGACTACATCCAGCATCTCTACGATCGTCTCCATGGGAGAATAGCAGCCTGCATTGCTGCGAAAGGTGGATATACACTGTACTAGTGTCGACATTGTGCATGCTCTGTTGCCTGTGTCTATGTGCCTGTGGTTCTGTCAGTGTGATCATGTGATGTATCTGACCCCAGGAATGTGTCAATAAAGTTTCCCCTTCCTGGGACAATGAATTCACGGTGTTCTTATTTCAATTTCCAGGAGTGTATATGCCTCGTGATCTGTAAACGCTGTCGGTCATATTTCTGCGTCCACCGTAGATATTGCTAACGCCCTTGAAACGTAGATCCGATCCAAACGGCTCGCGGAGTGGCTAGTAAAAAATGTATATCCTTGTTGGTTGTGATACTTCAGGTCCCACGTATCGACTAATTCCATTCCGTTGACTAGCTCCCTAAGTTCTAGGCTAGTAGTATAGTTAAGATGTTGGTCCTTTCTGTCGAGCACACATCTAAAATCTCCGCCGAGTATGCAAGCATCGTATCGTCCCTGGAACAACGGTGTAACCTCATGGACGTAAAAATCGGCTCTGTCCCTTCTCTTATCCGAGCCTGACGGTGCGTATATGTTGATCAAACGTATTCCACCTATGGTCACGGCCGTACCACGGGCAGAAGGCAAATACTCTACTTCGTCTGCACGTATCCCTTCCTTTAATAGTATCGCTGTGCCGACGCCTCTCTCGTCACACGGGGAACAGTAAATGTCGTAACCGTAAAAGTCCGAGGGGGAAGTACCCGAACTTCCTGTAATAGTACTACGTCTAGATCTGCAGCCTTTATCATGTCACTGAGCATCTTGATTTTTACCGGCGTCCCAATGCTATTGAAGTTAACAGACCCTATCCGATAAGCTTGTTGCATGGCTGTCAATGCAGACAGGGCACCGTACGGTCGCTAATTCTTCCGTACACGGGCCCCTAATATGGTCTGCCGTTATTCCGTGCACTTTTCCGGTGTTACACCGGGAGAGTGTATGGGAGCAGTTCCTCCGGCATCGTCTGTTCCCCACGGGGGTGGGCCTTCTGACCAGTCTCCTAGCATCCCATCGGTGTCGTGCGTTGCAGGCGCCGTAGCCTCCTTAGTAGCCTGTTGTCGTCGATCGAACTCCGTCGCTGTCTCTGGAGCATCGTCAGCGGTAGGTCGTGTCGCCGTCCCGCTGGCCACCGTAGCATCTACGCTAGGCAGTTCTTCTGTATCCATGGTCCTTTGCCCTGTACACGAAAAGGTCTCAGAATTGCCTGCTAGATCAGATTGGTCGTTCTCCACAGTGAAGCGGCGCTTCTTCCGGCGTTTTGGTGATCGCTGTTTGCGTTGCCGGGCTTCGGAATCAGAGGTCAGCATTGTCTCCGGTTGTTCGTGGGGGACGGAGGAATCGTGCGCCGTCGTATTATCGACGTCTGCAAGTGCCTTATCTGAAGGGGCCGCAAGCGGTACCGAAGAGAGGGCGTCCTGGGATTGCTGCAGGCGGTCTAGCGAAACATCGTCCTTCCGTGGCTCGCCACGATCTGCCTCTGTCTGTATGTTATGGTATGTTTCTGTCTCGCGGCTCACATAAGTCATGGGGAGCACATTCGGATGCGGTGTGAGGGGTGGATCATCCCGTGGCAGCTGTAACAACCTTCGTTGAACACACTCAGAACGGACGTGTCCCTCCTTCCCACACCCAGAGCACGTCCCTGGTTGTCCGTCGTAGATGACAATCGCCCTACAACCGGCGATGTACAAGTATGACGAGACGTGTTTTCGGAGTTCGATCCGTATTTGTCTGACGCCACTGAGGACCGGCGGATACGTCTTGCAACTCGCCAATTTTTCAGCCACGTGGAATAGGACAGTTCCATAAGGACGCAGGGCGTCTGTCACCAATTCTTCTGGCACTTCGAATGGAAGCTCAAAGACGCGGATCGTTCGGAGTCCCATGCCGGCGCGTTCAATTGTTACCGCTCCTACATTCCCGTCCGAATGACAGAAACGAAGTCCTTGTCGTTGTCGGAGTAGTAGTTCGTCACATGCCGCTTCATTTATGAGCTTGACATAGACCACGCTGCTTACTATAGATAAGTGTATTCCAACTAGAACGTCAGGTTCGATTTTCACCTCGTCCTGTAAATAACGTTCGATCTCGTAAGCCTTCGGTCGAGCATATTCGTTAACAAAACTAAATTTCAGTGTCGATTTGCGGAACGACAAGGCCATGATTCGTTCTATGTATACCACGACACACCGCTACACACTTGACGTAAACACCCGTCGTGCAGACGTGCGGCAGGGACGTAAACACCGTCCGAACCGCTCCTCCGCTGAAGGCTGACTGCCTACAACCTGCTATCCTAGAAATCCGTTCGTAACCAACGGTGTAGGCGCCAACGACTCTCGGCACTATTATACGGATAGATGAAGAAATTGAACGTAGACACGTGGATGCACTATATTGTCGTTCTCGTGAAGTAATGTAGGAGAATAGCGCTTCCAGTGGATGAAAGTCTGCTTCCCTGTTGTTTGCACTCGAAAATAATACTAAATGGACGCAGGAAAATAAGACTTCCTTTTGAAACTTCCTGGAAGATTAAAGCTGGGTGCTCGACCGAGACTCGAACTCGGGACCTTTGCCTTCCGCGGGCAAGTGCTCTGCCAACTTTTTTTTTTATCTCTTTTTGTTCGCTTTTGTTCGTTGCATCTGCTCGGGGCGGACGTTGTAAGACATCCGTTTAAGTTCGTTGTTGATCCATTAACTCAGTTTTTTTTTATTACACAGGGCAGTTAACCTCTGACCGAACACGTTGAGCTACCGTGCCAGCACCAACTGAGCTACCCAAGCACTACTCACGCCCCGTCCTCACACCTTCACTTCTGCCAGTACCTCGTCTCCTACCTTCCAAACTTTACAGAAACTCTCATGCGAACCTTGCAGAACTAGCACTCCCGAAAGAAAGGATATTGTGGGCCACAGCCTGGGGGATGTTTCAAGAATGAGATTTTCACTCTGCAGCGGAGTGTGTGCTGATATGAAGCTACCTGGCAGATTAAAACTGTGTGCCGGACCGAGACTCGAACTCCGCTGCAGAGTGAAAATCTCATTCTGAAGACTTCCTTTTCTATACACTGCTGTTAGCTTTATTGTTATTGTATATTTGTTGTCTGACAAAAAATTTGATTTAAGGAAATTACTGATAGCAGAAATCTGGGAATTACGTGCAAATTAATCATATTCAAGACATTATTAATGCTACATCAGACCAACCCCGCAAATCATCTCCCTGAAAAGAAACTGGATCCCAAGTGCACAAGATCGCCGTATATGAAGGAACATTGTAAGATCGGCGCATATTATTCAGGGTCCGTGATTGCCGATATGTGAATATCGGTGTGTATATATGTTGTGTGTGTGTGTGTGTGTGTGTGTGTGTGTGTGTGTGTGTGTGTCGGCAATTTGTGTAGAAGGCAGTGGTGGATAAGACGCGAAAGATCTGCTCCGTTCCGGCGGGCCGCCTGTCAGAAGGCGGAGAATAACGAGAAACGGGGCGAGCGCCACAGACGTCACGAATGCTCGCTCGTTCGCCGGCGACGGCATCGCATCGTGTCGCGTCGCGCAGCGTCGCAGCTGGTGGTGACGCTAATTGGATCCTCACGGCCACCGCGGCTTAGTCAGCTCGACTTTTCTCCCGTCGCTGCGCGTTCTTGTTACTGCAAAGGACAGGCCTGTCGCCACGCAGTCCCGGAATGTCGAAGGGCGGAACCACTGGCAGGCAGCCTCTGAAATCGTAGCTTGATAAATAAAAGCTTCCTTGAAGCTCTTTTGTAGATCCTATTTCTGTATTTACCCTTTCGGGACTCAAACAAGTACGGACAAGACGATGTACATTACACCGCTTTACACCAAACTATAAACATAACTTTGAAAGTGAAGAGATAGTTTATTGCTAAACTACGGTCTATCTAAAACCAGCCACCCCCGCCTAAACAGCCGTCCTAACATATCGAGGAGAGTGTGACAGTGCGGTCAGGAATTCATTTTTTGTTGGAAAAAAATCTTTTATAGTGAACAATTACAAAGTATTGAGAGTTGTGGTATACCACGTTATCGCTTATGTAGAGAAAAGAGTAAATCGGAAAATTAACTTGCTAGCAATACGTAACTATATTTGTTCACATCCGTGCACGTTGGTGGTGCTTTACTGGCATATACAGATGTGAGCACAAAAAATGCTTTGCCATTCGGATCATAGACTCCAAAACAATGACATCCTACATATGAAATTTGATACAAACTGTCGTCGGGGGAGATAGTAAACATGACGTTAGCAAAGAGCACTCCTTTCAGATACGAGCTGTCAGCTTTTGTTATATTTTATTGTAGCTGAGTAGGAAATTAACGGAAAATGAAATCTTAACGAAGACTAGAGGTAAATAAGCAGTGTAAGACATCGTGGTCTCCTGACCTTCATTGCTCACATATTCCGCCCTCACAATCATATTTCGCACATCAAGACGCTTCATTCGAACCCAAACTCGATAAGATAAAGTCAATGTTGTATGAATTCATGTAAATGATATGCGAACAACAAGTAAATCGCAAATGCACACTGTGGTTGAAACACTCGAGGCTGGCGTACACGCACACATTCAAGACACGATGGTCACAAAAGCTTTTAGCTCGGGAGAGGTAAATCGCTCACCAGGAGGCCAGTCCCTTCAGAGGACGAGTCAACGAGTCAACCTATCTATGTCAGCCGGCGACCACCCGTAGAGCAGACAGCATTTGCCCGAGTGAAAGGAAGAACAACCCTGTGTTCGGCTTAAAATGAAATTCCGCTAATTGTGTGGGAGCGCCCAGCCTATACATTCTTTACAAACATAGCACGCTGTTTCAAAGGTTCTCACAGGGAGACAGCAAACGCCAAACGCCGATGCTACAGATTTCCGGATTGGTCGCCTTAAACGAAACGTCATTCTCCCGTTTTAGAAGAGCAATGCTGATTGGCAGACAATACTCCTGACACCTTGAGCTGAAGGAGTAATGGAAGAGACCGAAAGATATACCCCTTCACGTCTGGCATGGAGAGGGGCTGTTCCGTTGTCGCTCTTGGAGGGAGAACACGTAACGAGAGCGTGTGCGCTCGTACGTGTACTCAGAGCGAGGAACAAGTCTCTCCTCAGTACTTCACTGGGAGAGAACCTCTGTCGAGAGCGAATCAGAGTGCGACTCTATATTGAGTCCTTGCGATTAAGCGTTGTTCACTGTGTTGGCCGCCACACTTAATGTGCGGTGTGAACGGACAGAGTTATAGTTAGACGCCTGTGAGCGAATTTTTGAGTGTCATCACGATGGACTGTTTATCTGACCAGTGTACCATGCCAATAGTTAGACTAGGGCGAATAGGAGTCCTTGACTTCATCAAGGCGTAGAGAGAGTTTGATTGGCGAAGTTCAATCCAGATAGAACGAGAGTTGTCTTATTTGTCAGCAGCGAGCGGCGCAGACAGCAGTCATCGCAGCTTACGGTATTGTGCGCTACAGCTCTTGTGAGCCCCATATTTCCTCCACAACAGTACACTTCACTGCATTTCACACATGGCAGCCTTGACTGTACCTAGCAACATTCTAATGGATAATTATTCAAGTTGAGTAGGTACGGCTCTCTGCCATTCTGCCAAGTCAATAACAATCTTAAACTTTGTACAGAAATTTCATTAGCGAATCCTATCCTTAAGAGGTAACTTCACATTCCGAAAAGAACCCAGAAATATCTTGTTCAGTTCATAACTAAAAGTGCCATTGTGAGTTATCAGAATTTTTGCAAAAAAAAATAATAATAATTTTCGTTTGTTTCATGTTTTTCTTACACTTACTAGCACTACTCCAGTACCCAAGTATCCCTCTAGTTACATAAGAAATTTTGTGAATTTTTGTGTCATTTCCTTACAGCGGACGACTCCAGAAGATATTTATTGCTGAAAGTTTTTCAGGCATTTTTCTTTAGAACGTTAGGAGCGTCTGTCTGACTTCTGTAGTAGTGTGGGGGTGGAAATTGCATCTTGCAGGAGCCACAGGGTAAAGGGTACATCTCAGATTAACCCGTTGCGCAGAATGACAGAATAGCACCCACACGCTCACAGAGCAGTATGTATGGTTCAGAAGCTTACTTCAATGACAGTCATACACGAAGAAGAAGGATCGCTATTCGAGTTGTTCATTCGGTTTTATTTATGACCCAGTCTTCAGAATCATTCATAGATTTTTTTAAGCAGAAGTGTATGTTTAATGTGGAAAAGAAAGAAACAGTCAGATGGTGTCGTTGATTTATATGCCCTATGAAGTCGATTTGCCGCCTAATTGGAACGACGGTCTTCCTTCACGCGCATGGATGCTTTTCCCTCAGGAAAAATATCTTTTGTGTTGTGTCCGACTTCTTGAACACTGAGGTAGCTAGTAACTGTACAATTAATTAGAACACTCTGAATTACGACAAAACTTATCTTTGCTCCACGCTCGGCTGTAGCTATGAAATTGCACACTGTTCTGATAGCGTTGGCGCACAGACACGGCTTTCAGGAGATGGAAGTCTCTTCACTCCTCGGCAGTTGACATGGGTTGTGTCATGGTGAACAGGCAGCACAGCAACGTTACTCCGACAGGAGCTTCCTGAAAGGGGGCAGAATCCGAACAGAACTGCCCTCCTGGCCTCTGGAGACCGCTATTTCAGGGAAGAGGTGCGGTGGTGGCGCCTCGAAACTACGGGAGGTACGGCTTCTTCCTAGCATCTCATTGGCCCCTCGTAATAGCACTTTTCTGTGCAGTACCACTGCAGTGGTTGACACTCGACGACGCCGCATTTTCATCTTAAATATATATGTGTAAGGTACAACACTATCGAAACGTCAGAAATAAGTAAAAAATGAAGAGACTATTTGCTGAACAGGATATCTTTAAGATATCCTGTTCAGATATGGTGTAATGAAGAAGCTACTATAACATAAAGTTCTGAAACTTAAAAACAAAACTGAAAAACCAGTGCCGGCCGGTGTGGCCGAGCGGTTCTAGGCGCTTCCGTCTGGAACCGCGCGACCGCTACGGTCGGAGGTTCGAATCCTGCCTCGGACATGGATGTGTGTGATGTCCTTCGGTTAGTTATGTTTAAGTAGTTCTAAGTTCTAGGGGACTGATGACCTCAGCTGTTAAGTCCCATAGTGCTCAGAGCCATTTGTACCATTTTTGAAAAACCAGTTTTGGCTACAACAATGCAATAAAACTGAGCAATAGCTACTCCAGCTGCTACTCATGCTTAGCAGTTACGTAGCATACCTTTCATAAGGTGTTCCAATAGCTCTTGCGGCAGCTGACCCTTTTCTTGAGAAAGAGTTACATGGGGATCGGAAGAGTTAATAGCTGACGGGCCGTAATTCGTGTCTCCAACACAACTCGTGTGCATTTTTTTCTATTGAACCATTCAAACACGTATACCTAGTTCATAAATTCATGTGATGAACGAGAAATTCACACAACAGAGCATCTTCAATGGGAGGGCATTATCGTCAGTGTAGAGACAGGCCTGATTAACTGTGACTCTGAAATGTCGCACATTCTCCTGCACTGTCTTATCTTTATACCTTAGGACGTCAACAGTATTCGTCTCGCCACTAACTTACATGTAAACGCTGAGACATCCAGCCGCACCATGGGCCCACTTACTAAGAAACTGGTCTCTTTTCAAGATGTTCTTGCGATTGTGCGAGTTAACCCTTTGTCTCCGCGTGAGAGTGCAACAAGAATCATTCTACAAACTAAAGCCAGATTCATAAGCGAAGTGCATGTTTATCCATTGAGTCAGACATTTCCTTCAAGGGAATTCTGGAGTCTCCCTAGCCTCCCAGGATAAATTCCGTCTTTGTGGCTCTGCGATATGAATTCATAAAAACTCGTCTGACACATTACGTATCTTGTTTACTGTTTTATTTTACATTCACCTTTCAGTCATAAGTCATTTCTAGGCAACGATCGATATCTCAACGCCAGTTTGTTGGGAAAATTCAACTGTCATTTATAGCTATTGCTTACCTTTACTATTCCAAAACGGAAGAACGACTTTCGTAATTTTCAGACGGAAACCCATCTTTCTGAGCTGGAGATGTTTCACTACTTACTCTTAGCACTTTTTGTTTCGGAAGCATGGGTTCATTACCAAAATTACTGTGCCACACAGCACTTACCATTAAGCAATACAGTATTACTAGAGGGATACAACTACAGCAGATCTTTAAGAGAACAGTACTCACGTCGCTACACTGTTCAGTATCTAAGTTAACCAATGCAGGATGTTAGCACAGTAAAATATCGACAATACGGAAAGAACATTTCAAATGGCTCTGAGCACTATGGGACTCAACTTCTGAGGCCATTAGTCCCCTAGAACTTAGAACTAGTTAAACCTAACTAACCTAAGGACAATACAAACATCCATGCCCGAGGCAGGATTCGAACCTGCGACCGTAGCGGTCTTGCGGTTCCAGACTGCAGCGCCTTTAACCGCACGGCCACTTCGGCCGGCTCAAAAAGAACATTTCATCGTCCGTATGTCTTCATGTACTGCTTTATAGATCTGTCACTGAATTCCATTTCAGTAGCCGAAGTCACTGAATCTTGATAAACTGGCACGTTCAAAGAAGAGATAGTCTTTTCTAATTCTGACAAAACATGAAATTTACATTTGCACAATCTGGCGAGTAAGGTGGAATGTTACTTCTGATTCTATGCTTATCTCTCGTTTGCAAATTTCAAATTAGCTCGACATACCACGTGGGCCGATGCTACATGTAACCCTTTACGGTGAATCTGGAGTAAAATTTCTTTTCGTTTTTGCAACTCGTGAAGTGCACAGTTTTACAGTTCTGAACATTTAAAGTAAGTTACCAACCCTTAGGCCACTTTTTAAACTCATTAAGGTTTAACTGGATAGCTACGCAGCTTTCATTGAGACAGTACTTCATTACAGACATACCATGAACAAAAATTGACTCTCACAGCTTATTTTTGCTGAACAGTTCAAAGAAAACTTGAGTCTCATTTCAAATAGGTACCCCACACATACAGTTATAGTCGAGGTGACTTCAATCTACCCTCGGTATCCTGGAAAAATTATACGTTTACAGCCGGCGGCAGACATAAAACGTCATCTGAAATTGTATTGAATGCTGAAATTATTTTCAACAATTAATTCATGAGCCTACTTGAAGCGTAAATGGTTGCGAAAGCATACTTGACCTCTTAGCAGCAAATAATCCTGGTCAAATAGTGAGTATCTTGACGAACACAGGGATTAGCGACCACAAGGCAGTAGTTGCTAGGCTGAATACCGTAACACCTACAATCATAAAAAAGAAATGCAACGTCTGCATATTTAAATTAGCTGATAAAAATGTTCTTAACGACTTTTTAGAGACAGTCTTCACTCCTTCAGATCTGATCATGTAAGTGTAGAAAAGATGTGGAATGATTTCAAAGAGATAGTATAGACAGAAATTGAGAGATATATACCACACAAATTAATAAGTGATGGTAGTGATCCCCCATGGTACACAAAACGAGCCAGATTGCTGTTGCAGAAGCAGCGAAAAAAGCATGCCAAATTTAAAAGAACGCAAAATCCCCAAGAGTGACAAAGTTTTGCAGAAGTTCGAAATATAGCACGTACTTCAATGCGAGATGCTTTTAATAATTTCCACAACGAAACTCTGTCTCGTAATCTTGCAGAAAACCCAAAGAGATTCTGGTCATACATAAAGCACACCAGTGGCAAGACGCAATCAGTACCTTCACTGCAAGACGACAACGATGAAGTCACTGATGACAGTGCCACTAAAGCAGAGTTATTAAGCACGGTTTGCCGAAACTCCTTCACCAAAGAAGACGAAGTAAATATTCCTGAATTCCAATCAAGAACAACTGCCAAGATGAGAAACATAGAAGTAGAAATCCACGGTGTAGCAATGCAGTCTAATCACTTAATAAAGGCAAGGCCTCCGGTCCAGATTGTATACCAGTCAGTTTCCTCTCAGAGTGTGCTGATAAAATAGCTCCATATTTAGCAATTATATTCAACTGCTCGCTCGCAGAAAGATCTGTACCTAAAGACTGGAAAATTGCTCAGGTCACATCTATACCCAAAAACGGAAGTAGGAGTAATCCACTGAATTACAGCCCCACACTACTAACGTCGATTTGCAGTAAGGTTTTGGAACATATACTGTGTTCGAACATTATGAAGTACCTCGAAATAAACGATTTATTGACACATAGTCAGCACGGATTCAGAAAATATTGTTCTTGTGGAACACAATTAGCACTTCATACTCATGAAGTAAGGAGAACTGTCGATAGGGGATGTCAAATTTATTCCATATTTTTAGATTTTCAGAAGGCTTTCGACACCGTTCCTCTCAAGCGTCTTCTAACCAAACTGCGTGTATATGGAATGCCGCCTCATTTGTGCGACTGGATTCGTGATTTCCTGTAAGAAAGGTCACAGTTCGTAGTAATAGACGGAAAATTATCGAGTAAAACAGATGTAATATCTGGCGTTCCCCAAGGAAGTGTTATAGGCTTTCAATTGTTCTTGATGTATATTAACGACATGGAGACAGTCTGAGTAGCCGCCTTAGATTGTTTGCAGATGATGCTGTTATTTACCGTCTTGTAAAGTCATCAGATGACCAAAACGAATTGCAAAATGATTCAGATAACATACCTGTATGAGGCGAAAAGTGGCAATTGATCCTGAATAAAGAAAAGTGTGAAGTTATTCACATGAGTACTAAAATAAATTTGCTAAATTTCGATTACGCGATAAGTCACACAAATCTGAAGGCTGTAAATTCAACTAAATACTTAGGAATTACAATTACAAATAATCTAAATTGGAACGATCATACAGGTACGTCTACATCTACATGTTGAAGGTAATGTTGTGGGCAGAGTAAACCAAAGATTCATTGGCAGGACACTTAGATGGTGCAACAAGTCTACAAAAGAGACTGCTTACACCACGCTTGTCTGCCCTGTTCTGGAGTATTGCTGGGCGGTGTGGGATCCGCATCAGGTGGGACTGACGGATGACATCGAAAAAGTACAAAGGAGGGCAGCTCGTTTTGTATTATCGCGAAATAGGGGGATAGTGCCGCGGTCATGATACGTGAACTGGAGTGGCAATCATTAAAAGCAAAGGCGTGTTTCGTTACAACGGGATCTTATGAAATTTCACTCACCAGCTTTCTTCTCCGACTGCGAAAACATTCTATTGCCACCCACTTACGTAGAGAGAAATGATCATCACGATAAAATAAGAGAAATCAAGGCTCGCATAGAAAAATTTAAGTGCTCGTTTTTCCCGTGCACCATTCGAAAGTGGAACGGTAGAGAGACAGCTTTAAGGTGGTTCATTGAACCCTCTGGTAGCCACATTATTGTGAATAGCAGAGTAGTGACGTAGATGTAGATGGTCAATTTTGCCGTCTTTCTTGTGTCCATACCACTCTGTCACGTGTCACCATTTTTACAGGGCACCTTTGGTACACATATTACTGCCATTTCTTATATTGCTACGTGGGTCTCGACAATGCTTCGACACGTGTACGTGAGTTTATGCAGGAACGTATTCACATATCCGTATTGTACTCTGCAGCAAAGAATTTTGTTACACAATAATAGGTGTGCTTTAAATCAGCCGGCGTAAATTGCCTTCTGAATATCCCTCGTTGCCAGCAAAATGTGTGGACCCTAATCTCATCCTACTACTAGGAGTGAAAATTCTGTATTAGAAAGCTGAAAGGTGTTTAGTGTCAAGGAGTTGCTTACTGGGTGTGTAACTCTCTAACGTACCAAGCACTTTCAAAATGGTTCAAATGGCTCTGAGCACTATGGGACTTAACATCTATGGTCATCAGTCCCCTAGAACTTAGAACTACTTAAACCTAACTAACCTAAGGACAGCACACAACACCCAGCCATCACGAGGCAGAGAAAATCCCTGACCCCGCCGGGAATCGGACCCGGGAACCCGGGCGTGGGAAGCGAGAACGCTAGCGCACGGCCACGAGATGCGGGCTAGATACCAAGCACTTTATTCGAGCGTACTGATATATTCTGTTTCAGCTCACAGAACTGTAATCCTCTACTATTCGTTACTTTGTTGCCCCGTTAGTGTGATCCAAAAAGGTTTTTGTAAATGGTCTTCTGCCCTCTCGGCATGGTAGACGTGAACTAGCCCTGCCCTCAATAATTACCGGTTTACTCCCTTTCACAAAACGACTTGAAGAACTTGAAGGAATGTCGTCAAATCATTAACTAAATCTGTTATTTTGCGTTAGTGAATTACTTTTGCTTGGAGTAACGCTAGCAGAAAGGGAACTGCCCACAGCTAATAGCTTGCAGGCTAACGTCTTCAATTATCCGATCATTTTTACAGTTTTCTTTCCGTGTAAAAGTGCAATTTTCCGATAAGAAGGCTTGAAACTAGCGAATACCATTATCGACATCCGCGAATTTGATAGCAACCTGTAAGATATGATATCCTTCGGCGATATGTGCGCCGTTTTACATCACAAATGGCTCGTCCCGTGGACGAGTATCCTCAACAACAAAGAATCACACTTGGGGTGGCCAATTCGAAACCTCTACTGAATCTCCTAGAACATAATTAGTAGGCTCTCCGATCGTGAGATTCTGTTGGCAGTCCTCCTACCAACGGCCACGATGCACTAAAAGTATCCTTGCTGGAGGAGTAGCTTTTAGATCCTAAGGAGGTCTTAGACACAACAATTAAGCACATCACATAGCATTATACGTGCCGCAGTGCAGTTTAGGTACTTTCACCGTGCAAGAGGTTGCTTCTAGTACGCCAGCTTGACACATTCATTCTTTATATTTCAAATATATTCCAAGTTCCAACATCAGTCTTTAGCCAGGTTCTGTGTTTTCATGGTTTATTTATAACAGAGAGTGTGTATACATTTTGGTCAAGTTTCATCATATTCGAAACGTAAGCTTTCCTTCCTTCTGAGGCGTTTTTTTTTCCAGATGTTTGGACAGTGTCTCTAGTATGCCTATAGACAACGCGAAGTCGCTCTTTTCCGCCGGCCGGCGGTTCTAGGCACTTCAGTCTGGAACCGCGCGACCGCTACGGTCGCAGGTTCGAATCCTGCCTCGGGCATGGATGTGTGTGATGTCCTTAGGTTAGTTACGTTTAAGTAGTTCTAAGTTCTAGGGGCTGAGGACCTCAGCTGTTAAGTCCCGTAGTGTTCAGAGCCATTTGAACCTTTTTTTCCGCTCTTTTCTGCTCTGAGAGCAGTAGTGTCTCCCGCCGAGTATGGGTACCCGCAGCGACGTTGCGCCTGTTTCATGACACCGCGCATAACACAGCTGTCGTATATTTCCTTCCTCCTGACAATTCTCAGCCCCACACTAAAGGGAAAATGAGGACGCCTCTGCAGCGTTGTCGATGGGAAGAGATCGATCACCCATTTTCACTGTGGTGTCCATTTTGCGACCAATCGGAAGTACTTTCCGAATAACCCTCGCAACAGAATTGGACACGTAATATAAAATGCTTATAATATGGGGCGAAGGCAATTGTAAACCGCCTCCACTAATGTCTGACGAACGAGCAGATTGGCATTTCCTTTTGGTTCACACTGATCGCTCATGAGTACAGAAGTTATCATTCCAAACAAAACTGTATATCGTTTCATTAATTTAGCAGTTTTCCAAATAGCCTATTATCCTCTCCAACCAAGAGGGAAATTACCATTCATTTTATTTAACACATACTGAATTAGTCTTATATATAATCATTATGATAGAACATTTAAAACTTCAAATATTGGCCTGAACCACTGCAGCCCTCCATTGGGGAAATTTATAACGAAGAGGAAATCGATGATTAATTATGAAATGGATTTCCAAACTCTACTAATAATTTAACTGCATTTTTTTTAACTTGACGAAGTACGTAAATTGTTCTTCACTACGATTAATAAAAAATTATTTCTCATATATACGAGGACAATATTTTCGTAACAAAATGTTATTTGGCAAGACTAGTTAATATATGAGGTTCCGAATTTTTTGGGTGCAATCTGTAAGGCTTTTCAAATAAAATTAACTTTATTAACTTTCTATATCTTTATTCTTGATGTTTGCATATTTCGTTCTAAATATATTCACCGTGACGTCAAATACGTTTCTCCCAACTAGAAACCAGTTTGTTCATATCGTAACTGTAGAATGTTTGACTTTGCTGACGGAGCCACAACCTCACCTCTGTTTGCACCACTTCATTAATATCAAAGCGAAGTCTTCGAGGGTGTTCTTCAAGTTTGGAAAACAGATGAAAATCGGCTGGGGCGAATTTGGGACTGTTCGGAGGATGATCGATGACAGTGAACCGAAGACGTAGGATTGCTGCAGATGTCACAGCGGTCGTATGTGGTCTGGCAATGTCATGCTGAAGAAGAAGGTGCTCCATGTGTGGACGATATCTTCGATCACAGCACGCTGCTTCTCACACCTAGACAGAGTTCCGTTACACAACGCCATGTTAAATGCTACAATTCGGAGCCGCTTAACGGCGGAGAGTTGCAACTTGCGTCAGCGAAGCTGGGAAGTCGACCGACGTAATATCTCAACCAATATTGACAAATCAATAAAAAATTTGGACGCATTATTTTTCAGCACGGCAACATATTTTAAGGACTACAAACACGGATTCATAACCAGAATCACTATGGTACACATCATACAGAAACTTTACCCTGTCTGATACCCCAAAATACTGTCAGTAGAGTTGCTATGCCCTGTTGTATCTTCTCTAAAACTTAGAGCCGCACTCCTTGGACTGTCAGTGTGAACTTACTTGAATGCCGGATACAGACTCAGCTTCCTCGGAGCTCCGGCGTCTTCTACTTGCATCAAACTCTCCTCCGAAGAAATATTTTGAAGAAGGTGAAAATTCATCTACTATTCGCAAAATCCTATTTTCTAGTCCAAATAAAGACTGTCTCAAAATTCAGTTTCTGTTAACATATTCTACAGTCAAAATTCGATACACCATTTCACTGCCACATTAAACAGTAAGCCCACACTTTCTTAGGGCATTCGCACACGACTGAATTCAACCAAATTAAATAACATTTTTTCTCAACGATACATTACTAATATACATGTCCGTCTGCTAGGGACCAAGTCACTATTAATAATAATCTTTTTTTTTTCTTCCGTTGTCTCTCCACAACACAAAACAATCACCAATGTTTTTCATGCATGAAATTCGTCCACGGAATTCTGGGCCGGAAGTTTTTCTTTTCTCTTTGCTGCAACCGAACGCGTCCCTTGTTGGCTCGGTTTTGCTCTTCTTTCTCGGTTAGCCTGCACAAATAACGTTCTGCGGCAGTGCGTATCTGTTTATGCTACAACCCACTACAAAACGACGTGTGTTCGAAGCGGCTGGAACACAAGTGACTCCAGTCTTTCGTAAAATTCTGGGGCACTACAAAGTGTGTCTGTGACACAATCTTGTGTACAGCAGTTTGACCCAAAACTGAATGAAATCTTTTGCAAACGATTTACATGTTCAGAAAGATGCCTTTTATAGTGTCTCCAGGTCAAAGAATTGGGTCCAGTGCAGCAGGGGATACAACCCGTCGGCTTTGAACAATGACGTCACAAGTCGCCAGAGACCATGTATTAGAAAGATGAAAGAGCTGAGGAGAATATTGAGAAACAAAGGAATGCGAGAGAGATAAACATTGATCTTGTCAAAAGCCGAGAAGCGATTCTTCTTAGTGTTGTAGCTCCCTTCAGTAGCTAATAAGTGTTTTTTGGCTTAAAAAAAAAAAACTCACGAGATAGAGTGAACTGATCCTACTTTATTAAGCAATATTTTGTCAAAAGCCGAGACGCGATTCTTCTTAGTGTTGTAGCTCCCTTCAGTAACTGATAAGTGTTTTTTGGCTTTTTAAAAAAAAATCTCACGAGATAGAATAAAGTGATCCTACTTTATTAAGCAATCAGAAAAAAACGATACTGAAACATAACAGCAAAAGCTGTTATGTTTTAGTTTAGTTTTTTTACTGATTGCTTAATAAAGTAGGATCACTTTATTCTATCTCGTGAGATTTTTTTTTAAAAAAAAAGCCAGAAACACTTATCAACTACTGAAGCATCTGTATCTTAAGATCACTTTATTCTATCTCGTGAGATTTTTTTTTAAAAAGCCAAAAAACACTTATCAGCTACTGAAGCATCTGTATCTTCTAATGGGTGCGGGAGTTCCGACTCACACCCACCCACCTCCCCAGGAGTCGGAACTCCCGCACCCATTAGAAGATACAGATGCTTCAGTAGCTGATAAGTGTTTTTTGGCTTTTTAAAAAAAAAATCTCACAAGATAGAATAAACTGATCCTAAGATACAGATGCTTCAGTAGCTGATAAGTGTTTTTTGGCTTTAAAAAAAAAATCTCACGAGATAGAATAAACTGATCCCACTTTATGTTCGTAATAGCGGAGACGAAATAAACAGCACATCTACAATTTGTATCCCGTGTTCCACTTAGGGTTTACTGAAACGGAGGATACATCGTTGAGGTGAAGAACAGGATAGTAATGCTAGTGAAAACGAAGAAATCACCTTACGACAAACTCGTATTCCCGACTGTACTTAAGCAAAACACTTCGAATGAGCTTTTAATTTGTATCGGGTTTCATTTGCGTTTTAGTGAAGCAGGGGATACATAGTTCAAGTGAACAACAGGACAGCAATGCTAGTTGAAAGTAAGAAATCGACTACGCTGAACTTGTATCCCGTACTGCACTTAAGCAATACAGTTCGAAAGACTTTCGAGATACAACTGACGTACATGTAACGTGATGTATTCTTTGCTAGTAATTTCATTCATTTCTTTCCATTGTATTTTGCGGAGAAATACTAAGATACAAACACGCGATATCGTTAACGTGAAATCGCTTTTAGATTAGCATTCAATTATTTTAATGATAGTGCTTATTAGAACACAGAACTGCTATATTATCTATGCCTCGAAGTGAAGACATTACGATCTATGACTAAGGAATGACGTCATTGTTCAAAGCCGACGGGTTGTATCCCCTGCTGCACTAGACCCAAAGAATTTATGAAATAGAGCATTGTGATGATGTGATTAAAGTGTTAGTATGCATCTACATCTATATTCGGTAAGTCATCTTACGGTATGTGGTGGAGGATACTTCAGGTGCCACTACAATTTCCGCCCTTTCGTCTTGTGCTCGAGAATGGTGCTTGGCAAGAAAGACTGGCATTAAATCTCAGTATGACCTCTAATTTGTGTAATTGTCTAGTCTATACGCTCGGAATTTTAACAGTAAACTTCTTCGTGGAGCACAACGTCTGTCTTGAACCGTCTGCCACTGGAGCTTGAAGAGTATTTCCTTAACGTTCTCGCAATTACTGAACGAATTCGTGACGAAGCGTGCCGCTCTTCTCAGGATTATCTATTCGATTAATCCATCCTGTAAAGAGTCCGAGACTGCCGGGAAATACTCAAGAATCAGTTGAACGAGCTTTTTGGTAGTTGGTTTCTTTCGTGGGTTAATTAATTGTCTTTGGGGTTCATTCAATGAACGTCAGCCTGTCGATTCCTACAATTGTTATTGTTATCACGTGTTCATTCCACTTCAGACACTCCGAACTGTTATTACTATATATCTTAATGTTGTTTTATCTTTTCTAGCAATTTATCTTTAGTACTGCAATAGAGCGGTATTGGGTTTTCCCGTTACTTATACGCAAAACGGTACATTTATTTACGTTGAAGGTCTACTGCCAGGTCCCGCGTTGATCATCATATTCTGTATCCCTTCACACATTTAACTTCAGTGTTCTGGTGTTGCAACTTTCCTACGTACAGTAGGAAATTCGTTGATTCATAATCCCGTTCTATAGTCCTGGTGTAGGTTTTCTAGAGTTTAGATAAATCATTCGATCCGAATGTACTTATGTCTGCGTTGAACAGGTCAAGACTAGAATCTTTTACTATAAATGTGCTAGTATAAATGGAAAAATCCAGGTAAGTGCGAGTAGGACTCTCGCACCGAGGTTCCCGTACAAAATTAGTTACGCTTATAGATTGTTCATCCATCCCGCGAATCGACAATTTCCACGATGTTTGCCTGTTATCGATATCGACAGTCAAGATATCAAAATATGTTACATAAATGGTCGTATGTTTCGATGGCATGACCGTAGAAGCTTAAACCTTTTACACTGCATAGGTTCCATAAATTTCAATTTTATAGTGCACTCGTTCCTGAGAACACGGGGTCCCAACAAGCGGACAGGCAGACAGACAGCATGACAATTTTTTCTGATATAATTACAGATTAACGATTATCGAATTCTTTTCTCTTACTTTTCTGTGAAACCTGGCTTCTTGCCAAATTTTACGATTCTAGGTCAACAGAAAGTACTTTATACGTTATGATAAGTGAATCTGCGGGTATCAAAATACGACATAAATGGTCGTATCTTTTAATGGCATTGACGTAGAAGCTTAAATTTTTACATCACCATGGGACCATACTCCTTAGTATGGAAACATAATTTTCAACGTGATACATACACCTGTTCCTGAGAAAAAGAGTACTTAACAGACGGTAACACAGACAGACAAACGAACAACAAAGTGGTCCTACACTACTGGCCATTAAAATTGCTACACCACGAAGATGACGTGCTACAGACGCGAAATTTAACCGACAGAAGATGCTGTGATATGCAAATGATTAGCTTTTCAGAGCAAGGTTGGCGCCGGTGGTGACACCTACAACGTGCTGACATGAGGAAAGTTTCCAACCGATTTCTCACACACAAACAGCAGTTGACCGGCGTTGTCTCGTGAAACATTGTTGTGATGCCTCGTGTAAGGAGGAGAAATGCGTACCATCACGTTTACGACTTTGATAAAGGTCGGATTGTAGCCTATAGCGATTGCGGTTTATCGAATCGCGACACTGCTGCTCGCGTTGGTCGAGATCCATTGACTGTTAGCAGAATATGGAATCGGTGGTTTCAGGAAGGTAATACGGAACGCCGTGCTGTATCCCAACGGCCTCGTATCACTAGCAGTCGAGATGACAGGCATCTTATCCGCATGGCTGTAACGGATCGTGCAGCCACGTCTCGATCCCTGAGTCAACAGATGGGGACGTTTGCAAGACTACAACCATCTGCACGAACAGTTCGACGACGTTTGCAGCAGCATGGACTAATAGCTCGGAGACCATGGCTGTGGTTACCCGTGACGCTGCACCACAGACAGGAGCGCCTGCGATGGTGTACTCAACGACGAACCACTCGTGCACGAATGGCAAAGCGTCATTTTTTCGGATGAATCCACGTTCTGTTTACAGCATCATGATGGTCGCATCCGTGTTTGGCGACATCGTGGTGAATGCACATTGGAAGCGTGTATTCGTCATCGCCACACTGGCGTATCACCCTGCGTGATGGCATGGGGTGCCATTGGTTACACGTCTCGGTCACCTCTTGATCGCATTGACGGCACTTTGAACAGTGGACGTTACATTTCAGATTTGTTCCAACCCGTGGCTCTACCCTTCATTCGATCCCTGTGAAACCCTACATTTCAGCAGGATAATGCACGACCGCATGTTGCAGGTCCTGTACGGGCCTTTCTGGATACAGAAAATGTTCGACTGCTGCCCTGGCCAGCACATTCTCCACATCTCTCACCAATTGAAAACGTCTGGTCAATGGTGGCCGAGCAACTGGCTCGTGACAATACGCCAGTCACTACTCTTGATGAACTGTGATATCGTGTTGAAGCTGCATGGGCAGCTGTACCTGTACACGCCATCCGAGCTCTGTTTGACTCAATGCCCAGGCGTATCAAGGCCGTTATTACGGCTAGAGGTGATTGTTCTGGGTACTGATTTCTCAGGATCTATGCCCCAAATTGCGTGAAAATGTAATCACATGTCAGTTCTAGTATAATGTAATTGTCCAATGAATACCCGTTTATCATCTGCATTTCTTCTTAGTGTAGCAATTTTAATGGCCAGTAGTGTAAATATATTTATTCATCGGTTTTTTTTAATATCCGATATAAACTATTCATGAAGAAACTGGTTAAATATTTATTGAGTTTTAGAAAGCACAGAGACATTGGGCTACTGGTCCACCTTTTGTTTCTATTCCTTTGAAAGATGTTTATTTGATTTATTTATGTATTTAATCATGTCTGTTAGAGCGTGTTTATGGTC
The DNA here is from genome assembly GCF_023864275.1 of Schistocerca cancellata. Lineage (NCBI taxonomy): Eukaryota > Metazoa > Arthropoda > Insecta > Orthoptera > Acrididae > Schistocerca > Schistocerca cancellata. Next base: position 476,546,012 of record NC_064627.1, read on the forward strand.
CAGCCGTAGGAATATTTATTTAATTTCCAGTTATTTAAATGTAAATCCAGTATTTCGAATGTGTTTCATTATGTTTGTGAGTGTGCGTTGGCTTGGAGATAGGGCAGGAGCGCTCTAGCCAATCACAGCACTCGTTAATGGGGAGAGGGGAGGTGCTGGACGGGAAGGAGGACAGTCGGTCGCTGGAACTACGTTGGAGAGTGGGGGAGTTTGCGCGTTGTCGCGGGAGATATATTTCGTAGTGCCGACTGGTGCACTTGTGAGATTTCCTTGGATTCTGCAGTGAAGACTTAGTATGCATTTAGAAGTGACTATCTCGCGACCCATGTTGTTGCTCATAACTGATTACGTGAAGTAGGAATCTACTGTTTCCCTGTCATTCAACTTATATTTTATTTAATTGCTGGACCATCGACACCAATAACTGTTTTACAGCAATAAAGGGCATTCTTAAAGGTACTTCTGCTATCGTACTCATCATTTAAAATCGTTAACATAGTACCTGCAGAATTTATTTAATTGCAATCTTTCATTTATAAATGTCTACGTTACTTTCAAAATTCGCAGTTGTCGCGTGATAGGAACCTTCGACCATTTGATTCAAATGTATATTTATATTGTACACTGTAGACTCAGCAGTATTTGGCTTGTAATGCGGCAACTACGTATCGCAGCCCCTAGACAACGAAACCAGCCAAAACTTTTAATATTTCATCTCTGAGTCAGAGGGTACATAGTACAGGGCCACGACATTCACCTCATTTCACTTTCTTTTTTTTTTTATTTTGAAAGCCCGAAACATAATGTTTTGGCTCATGACTGCCAGTTAGAAGCACAGTCTATAAGTATAATAATGATAACTGTATTTCCTATTGGTTACTCTGAGGAAACAGAGCCGTCGTCTATTATCCCGTATACACTTGCTTCTTGCATCTGAATGACCTGATTTAGTTTGAAGTATACTTCTGAAATGCAGTTCATGCAACTAGTCTGAGGACAGCAGCTGAGCTGTTCTTCTCACTTCACTTGTCTGGGCCTTGTTCCTCAGGAGGTTTCTGCGTTGACGGTCGCACAGGAAGCTTGTAGCCCAGTTTGTGAACGGGGTTTTTTGGGGGGCCGGCGACTGGCGGCCCCGTTGGTGGCGGAGCCCCTTTCGGACGTGGCCTACTTCCCATCGCTTTGGCAGCCGTAAGGAAATGCCTACGACCTTCCAGGTACACCAGACACTCTGAAACAAAGACGAGAATCGCTTAGAAATGACCGCAGTTTCTGTTGCAGCTGCCACTCAGTCACTCCACAGCCAAAGATAGGGCGACACATTAGCAGTGTTGGTAGCCATGTGAACTAGCTGTACGAAATTTGAATCGAGATGGGACGGAGTCATATTCAGAATAATTGAAGTAAGAGGCTATGTGGTACACTGGAACCGTTCTTTGTTAAAGTGACGGAAACTGCATGAACTCTTTGAACAACGCTAGCCAACTGACATACCAGTATGACCATACATTCGGCATGTGTTGATTAAAATTTCATCTCTAAATTCATTGCTACAGATGAAGAATGGTGAATATATGATGGCGATTGGGTGTGTCTAACATTTCTAGGACTTCTCAGGAAAAGCATACCCAGGGGACCTGCAGACGCAGCTTTTCGCCATCTTTCAGACTTTGGCAACGATCAAATATACTCCAAGACAAAAAGAAAAAAATGCACCACGAAGGAATTATCCGAATGGATAGGAAATCGGTAGATGTGACGTACATGTACAAACGAAAAAACATTGCAAATTTTAAAAAAATTGGATGACTTAATCAAGTAAAACCGCTTCACAATTACCCCTTTGTCCACCTCTAGCCCTCATAAAAGTAGTTATTCGGCTTGGCATTGACTAACAGTGTTGCTGGTTGTCCTCCTGAGGGATATCGGTGCCATATTTTGCCCAATTGGCGCTTTAGATCGTCAAATTCCCGAGCTGGTTGGAGGGTCCTGCCACACTGCTACAAACGTTCTCAATTGGAGGGAGATCCGGGGACCTTGTTGGCCAAGGTATGGTTTGGCGAGTAGAAAGAGATGTAGCAGAAACTCTCATCGTGTGTGGTCGGGCCTTATCTTTCTGATATATAACCCTAGATGGCTCGTTATAAATGGGAACGAAATGGGAACTATACTATCATCGACGTACCGCTTTTCTACCGTGAGGGTGCCACGGATGACGACTAAAGTCGTCCTTCTATGAAAAGGAATGGCACCCCAGAGAACCACTCCTGGTTCGAGAGCCATATGGCGGCCGACAGTGTCTAAAATGGCTCTGAGCACTATGGGACCCAACATCTCAGGTAATCAGTCCCATAAAACTTAGAACTACTTAAACCTAACTAACCTAAGGACATCACACACATCCATGCCTGAGGCAGAATTCAAACCCGCGACCGTAGCGGTCGCGCAGTTCCAGATTGTAGCGCCTAGAACCGCTCGGCCACTCCGGCCGGTGGCTGACAGTGAGGTTGGTATCCCACCACTGTCCAGGGAGTCTCCAGACGCGTTTTCGTTGGTCATCGGGCTCATTTCGGAGCGGAATTTTTCACGGAAGACAATTCTACCTCAGTCAATGACGTTCCAGGCCATATGTGTCCGACACCTCTGCAAACGGGATTGCTGGTGTAAAGAGGTCAATGGTAGTCAAGGGGTACGGGAGCGCAGCCCCACTTCTTCGAGCCGCCTGTTTATGGTTCTTGTGGTCACTGAAGCACCAGTTGCATGTCGGATAGATGGTAAAGATGAAACAGGGCTCTGAGGGCCTCTCTGAGGATTCCTCGGTCCTCAGTTTCTATTGTCTCTCTATGTCGACCGCTTTTTTCTTAACGCTGTGTTCGGCTATAGTTCATCCATTCCTGCCAAAACTGTCCGTTAGTAGCATCTCTCTTATTCAAATGTCGAGTGATTCTTCGAATACTCCAACCGGCTTCTTCGAGCCCAACTACACGTCCTCTGTCAAGTGCTGACATCTGCGTATACCATTCACGCCTGTCTACGAGGCATAGTTACTGTGCAACTGAGTACACGAAAACAGATTCACAAAGACTTTACGCCCTCATTTACTGGCCTTGTCAGCTGTGCGGTGAAATGTCCTGCACCGTCACGCATCAGCCCGTCTCCCGCCGAAGTTTACAGTTCTGCATATTCCGTCGATACCTGTAAGAATATCAGTTTGCGACGAATTTACATAACACCTTCGTGGTGCGTCGTTTCTTTTTCTTAGAGTTTAATTAGCAGAAGCGTGATGGGATCATCATATCGATGTATCACACAGACAGTATGCTTTAGTGCAAAGACTGAAGAAAGAGTAGTGACGAGTTGTACTCACAACAACAGAGTGGCAAGAAGAGTATGCAGCGGTAATTCCGGATGGGCTACTCGACGACAAGACTGTAGGACTGTTTTACTGATTTTGACGAACAGACCAATGACAGCAGCTGAAATAAGTGCAGGCATTGTCACCTCGTCCGTCGGGAACAGGCTCCTGATATCTGGACTGAGATCTCAGGTTTCCATTCGTCATTTACCGCTGACGTCATGCCACAGACAACAGTGACTTGCACAGTGTAAAGCAAGAGTCAACTACGTTGTTCCGCGGCGAGCTCGCTTCTGTTTGTTGCGGTCAGATCGACGCCAACGCGTCTGCTGTAACGTCACAGGAAGCGGTGATTCTTCTGGTCCACACTTCTAACACATCTGGAGCTACTGAATATGACAACAAGACGGAGTTTGTGATTGTTGGAGTGAAACTGAACGCTCTCCAGTATATTACGAGAATGGTAAAGGCTGCTGTCGTACCATCGTACAAAATGGTATACCGCAACAGAATAATGCATGATCCCGCGCTACAGTTCACACTATCTACTAGTGACAAACAAACATAGGCATGTGTCAACAATCCTTTACTGTGTACTATAACGGCGACCCTCGTTCAATGGTCACAGTATTTAAGTGGTAACAATCAATAATGCCCTCGATCCTTACCGATCTTGACTCGCTGGACCAAGGTACTTTTACTGTGTGAAGTAACAGAATGGGAGGCACTTAGCGAAGAGTGCGATACAGAGCAAATCTAAGTATCTGATACTAACTCTGGTGTACACAAAGCTATCTAACTAAATGAGCACATGTTTTAACAACATAAATTGCTGAATTGATGAAACTGAGTTACCTCGAACATAATAATGATGCAATACAGTATAATTATAATGATATATAGCATCTATCCGGAAATACATCTAACAAATTGAATCAAATGTTAAAATTTGTATTTACAAGATTCGTACAGAGCAACCTGATTGTAAATATTGTTCAGTTATCCGTAAAGATCCAGGGTTTATGCTGGTATCAAAATCAACCTGTATTTGAAAAGTTATAAACAATTCTAAATCTAAGGTTATTGTGAAAGGGTATTTTATGTATTTCGAGAATAATGACTGAAATATTTGGCTTGTTAATTGTTATGGAAAGATAGTGACAAATTTTAAATCAAAATTTTGCTTTTTGCTTTAGAAAACCGATCAACTTTTAACTGTGATCTTCAAAATCATAGTTTTGAATAATGAATGCTTTTATATGTCGATTATTGCAAGACATATAAGGACCAGTAGCAGTAGTCCTGCCGAGGCTAGTATTGTCTCAGATTTTGCAGAATCGATGTTACGTTACCACTGTAGTGCGAATTAACAAGTTATTAAGTACATTTTCGTTTCGGCCACATCAGTTAGTGGAGTTAATTAACCTGACAATTCGATCCTGACAGACGAGGAGCCAAAGCTTTCTTACTTGGAAATACTTGGAGCAATGAAAAACACGCCTCAATTTACGAACATCAAGAAACTGCAAGTTAAGTGTCGAATTCGGTAGCCACAAATGGTGGTTACATTTTAATTGGACGTATTGCAACAGTAACTACAGGAGAATCTCACAAGTTAAACTGTGTTTAACACAACAATGCAGTCTTTCCGCTCTACTGTTGAATCTGTCCACCGATGAAGTAATGACAGAAATAAAAGAGAGATCAACCAGTGAGATTACAATTCAGGGTGAAGGGATATCAGTGATAAAATTCGCAGATGACATTGATGTCCTCAGTGAATATGAAGAAGGATTGTAAGACCTGTTGAATGGAATAAACTGTCAAATGAGTACAGAATATGGACTGAGAGTAAATCGAAGAAAGACGAAAATAAAGAGGATTAATAGAAATTAGATTAGTGATAAATTTAACACAAAGCTGGTAATCCCCTGCTACGTTTTAAGCAAAATAACACATAAAGATATAAAAAGCAGACGGGCACTTTTATTCTAGGGTGACAAAAATATTTTTTCTAATGTGAAATGCAAGAAAACGTATTTTTAATGTATTCATAGCCCATTAAATTTCTCTTTAGTTCTTTCTTTCTTTAGGCAATGTCTTGCTTGACGCTTGAAAGATTTTTCAACGATATTGCCAAATGAGAACAACATGCTGCAAAACTTTACAAAAAGAAATTATTTAGTTTTGGTACTTGCAAGGCTGTTCTGGCATAGTAACAGGCTGTTTCACAGATATATTTTATTCATTTTACTTCAGTATCGCACCGCTTTTGGCCGTAATGTTTTGACGTGCATCAGTGCTGAATATATTACAGCGAGTAATGTTCCCCACTCTACATTATACCTGCTGTGGCGTGTGAGGATGAGGATGCATTCCAGTATTTCTCGTGTTGCAAGCCACGTAACATGCAAATTGTCTCCATGAGCTCAAATGTGATATGATTCATAAGAAAACTTCTAGTAAAACTGATTCCTAAAGAACGTTATGTGGAAATTAAGCAATTAACTAAGTAGTTTAATTATCATCGTTAGAGGTAATGGGTTGTGAAACGAATTAACAATAGGACTTTCGATAATGGCTAAAGTTGCACAATTTCTGATGAAAACAATAGCAGGGTTGCACAAAAAATCTGTCGACTCTAACTAGAGTGGGCTGCATTGTGGGATGACATGACTGACCACCATAGGTCAACCGAGATGTAAATTTAACTTTTTGATAGATCCACTATGTACTTTAAAGGTTAGGTGATTACCCCTGACACATTAAACAGTTATAAATTTGGAAACAGGTAAATAAATGAACTTACGAGCATAACACAATTTCTGATTCGTGCCCAAATAGGAATACGAACGTGTTACTAGTGGCTCAAATTCGAGTGCGATAACTCTGATAACTACTCGAATTGTGACAGTCGCTTAAATACAGTCATTGCCATCAACAGCAACGTGAGGTCATGGCACTCCAGACTGCTCGCATCATCTTCCCACTTAAAGTGTCTAAGTTTCCTACAATTCTCGAATGGTTCTTGGAAATTTGAAGCCAGGCTTTCAATATGTCCTAAAAGGCCTGCTGTAAATGGGTAAAATACGTAAAAAAACCATAAAACATCAATTTCACCTATAAAAAGAATCATATCAAATGAATTCGCAGTTGTGGATAAGGACTACCATAAGCTGTAAAATGGAATGACGGCAATGAAAATTTGTGCCGGACGGGGACTCGAACCCAGTTTTCCCGCTTATCGCGAGCGGTTGCCTTACCATTTGGTTACCCGCGTACTATTCACGACCAAACCCAAACTTCCATATGCGGTCAACCATGCGTCTACGACCTTAACTGGTACAGGTCAGGCGCTGTACTTGAAAGTAGCTTGGCCGGTATCGGTAGATAAATACGATATTGCAGTGCCTGTGTTTTTCTGATTACAATGCAAAGTTCCATTCTACCGCTGATGGTAGTCCTTATTCGCAATCGCGAATTCATTTGATGTGTTTCGTAACGGCTGTGGTCTCCGCAGTGCCTGTTCCTCTGGACATGTATGATGTCCAAAGGAACTTTACATCGTAATCAGAATAACACAGACATTGCATTGTAAAACCGTATAAAAAGAATCTCTAAGATTTCCTCGTTAGATGTAAAAGAGTAACTGAAGAGCTTTATTTGGTAAGGTAAAAACATTGTAAATAAATAAAATCTTGGATGCTCCATTTAGAAAAAACGGCAACCATAAAAGGTATGAGACATCCTGTATCACACAGCTCCACATTGTTATCTCTCACGATAACTTTTTCAATCAAGCTGTCATGTTTGTCTCTCTTATTCTGAGTCCCGACAACTTTATCTGTGCGTGACACTTGTCCGTGAGAAGAAAACCGAAACTGAAAACCCCATCTCCGTCTTGCCGACGAGCCATGCTCTTCCTCCTGTCGTTCATCCTAAGACGTACACGACAGCTGCAAAGGAAGCAATCAGCACGGGAGACGTCAGAAGTGAGGACCACCTACCACTGTAGCTGTCGGGGAAGACGAGCGGCGCGAGACTGGCCGTCTGGTACGTCAGGTAGAACACATTGGTGGTAACGGTCTCGCCGGTCTTCGGCTCCATCACCTCGACGCACACCTGCAGTTGCTCGAAGTTCCCTTCCGTGTACGTCATCTGCGAGGCAGACCATTGGGAATGTATTCAGGCATTAGACCTCATCCGATAACACAATAAAAAGTTCTTCCTTCACAGAGGTCGCTAATGGCAGTTTCCATAACTGATTAAGACATACACTAAATAAATTGTTAACCTAATCAGACATACTTTCAACAGTAATATTTCCCAAGATAGAACCACAAGGTAATGGTTTCAATGGAAACTTCTAAAGAGTAGTCAACTGTTATTCTTCCAGCAAAACTGTCGTTATGTGTGTAGGGAAAAATTATATGATTAAAGAAGTATAGAAGCAGACTAAACTGATTTTCACTTTGGAAATGCAATAACATCAAGTTTTCATTCCTGAAGAACGTTTAATAAATTGTGAAATCAAGGCACCTTAATGTTAGAAATCCAGTCTTGGGAAATGTATATTATTTTAATTAACTCATCGCTTACAAAAGATCAAGAGCATTAAATAATTGATTTTTTATTTTATAAAGATGAGACCTATAGAATCTCTCTTTAACAACAAAATGGAATATAATAAATGACAAACGGTATTTACTTTTTAAAAGTATAATAGTCTATGGTTTTGAGGTAATTATGCAACTAAGGCATTGGAGTATTAAGGCGTAATGAATAAGGCTATAATGACACCTGCTAGCAGTAATACTAAGATATATTTATGAAGTTCTAATTTCTGTCTCTCAGATGGCATTGATGCGAAATTAAAAATTAAAAACTACCGCCCAAAACAATTTGTAAAATTTTTTGTGGGGAGAATGGGGGCTATGTAAGTAGGCTGTTTAGGTTTTTATGTTGGTAACGCCACGTAGCGCTCTGTATGAAAATCACTGGCTGTGCTGTGTGAAGTCTGTGGCTGGTTTTCATTGTTGTAATTTGCTATTGTAGTGTTGGGCAGTTGGCTGTTAACAGCGCACAGTGTTGCGCAGTTGGAGGTGAGCCGCCAGCAGTGGTGGATGTGGGGAGAGAGATGGCGGAGTTTTGAGAGCGGATGGTCTGGATGTGTGTCCATCAGAGACAGTAAATTTGTAAGACTGGATGTCATGAACTGATATATATATATATAGTATGACTTTTGAACACTATTAAGGTAAATACAGTGTTTGTTCTCTATCAAAATCTTTAATTTGCTAAGTATGCCTATCAGTAGTTATTGCCTTCAGTAGTTAGAATCTTTTATTCAGCCGGCAGTATTGGCGCATGCTGTATTGCAGTAGTTTGAGTAACGAAGATTTTTGTGAGATAAGTAATTCATGAAAGGTATAGGTTATTGTTAGTCAGGGTCATTCTTTGTAGGGATTTTTGAAAGTCAGATTGCGTTGCGCTAAAAATATTGTGTGTCAGTTTAAGCACAGTCATTTATAATTTTTTTAAGGGGACGTTTCAAAACATTTTACAGAAATGGAAAATAAATAGGAATTTCTAGTAAATGTAACTACATTCATGGATTCAAAATTAATTAAAAAGAATGCTTCTATATGCTAACAGGTAAAAACTTTGAAGACAATTTAGAATGAGGAAGACAGAATATTTGCTGTTGATGTATATAGGTTTCAAGAGAATATTAAAATTTCTCATTAATCAAGAACGCATTTTAATACATCTTGTCCATCTGATTGCATTTCACAGTGACCCACAGCTAAAATATTGATATACTGAACAAAATGTTTTCATGTAATAAAACGTAGTTCTTAGTGGCTGCTACAAGGAAAATAATCTACAGTTCAGAGAAACGGTTCATCTACACTTTCACAAAAACAACCATTACTGTTTAAATCAATGAATCTCATTTATGTCTCTCATTAGAATATCTACATTCAAAATTGCAGAACAGTACCAGCATTTGATTTCCTAAGAAGGTTACCTTTCCAAACGTATTGCTAGACCATTCAATATGTCATTAAAACCATGAAACAGATATCTGTACCTAACATAAAATATGTATAAAATACAAAAAAAATGAAAGATCATTACATTTCAGACTTAATAGAAAAAGTGTTGAGAAAAAACAGAAATAGGACAAAAATGTGATCAGATATTGGACTAAAATCTGAGAAGAAAGTTAAGGTATATAAAACATGTACTATGATTTTAGCTATAATAGGCAACAACTGAAAGAAATCTTTTTATATTTGCTGAGTCTCGATTGTTATATGTATTTTTTATACCTGTAACTAAATTAATGATCAATTAAAAAATTTTAAAAGGTTTTGGACTCCCACAAGAACAAAATTCTAAACATTAAAGAATTCCTTATGTTCAACAGAATTTAATTCAATATCTCAAATTATATAGAATAACAAAAAACCAGTTAGTTATTATTACAAAGGAATCATTTTAAAATGTATAAGGAACATTTCATATGACACAAATTTAACATCAGAGATTTATTCTCTGTAATATGAAAAAGAATAACTGAAGTATTCCACTTTTAAAGAATTATTTCTAAAGTCACTGACACTTAATGCCCTTCTTTCTTTAACTTTAGGGGCTAATTATATCGAGAGACAATTAATTTGCTGCACCAAATTCTTTTAAATTAAGCATTTAATCTATTTCTAAGTATGTTAAAACATTTAACATGCTTTATGTTCTATTAAATCAAGTGGACTTGTAACATTCCAGATTAATGGTTACCACCCCTGCATTCTGACTAACTAGCTCAATACTCTTTATATCTCCAGCTGTAATTAAATTATATTACTTCTCGATAATAGAAAAAAGGCTTTTAGAAGAATAATAGCAATACCAAACAATAGTAGCTACTATACACTTTGTACCATAAACAATGAAAATCAGATTCAGGAAATTAATATATGTTCAGATAAAAGAATAACATATTTCGTTCTCATCATCTGTAAATGGTAGGAATTAAATCTCAAGCCTAAGTAACAAAATTTAAATAATTGATTATTTAGAATTGTTAAAATGCTTATTTCTGCAATTTCAATATTAATGTCATTTTTATGTGTTTACAAAATGTCTTAAACTTGTTCTAGCAAAGTAGAGAATATTATAGAGTGTTTGATAATGTTGTTAAACTATTTCATATTATAACCAGTAGTACATTGTAGGAAGAGTATAAATACATGGCCTTGAATATTGTTAGGGCAGATGAGTGTTGGACCCACTAGAGGACACATCTGTGTGTACAGCTGAGATAAGTTCTTGGGGCATGATTCAGGTTTGTATTTACAATTTACTCATGGGTTGGACATTTTCTAAAACAGCTTATTAGAACAGTTCAGTGACATATTATTTCGGAGTGTTAAACAGTTTGATTTAATGTCACAAAAGGTAGAATGATGTGTGACTTTAGATTCGTACATTGTTGAGTACTAGTGTTGAACAATGCAATGGACCTCACACACGCATTTCTATCAAATGACTGCATCTGGACTATTTAATATTGCAGTGTAGTATGTACTACCATTGGTTAGATGTAGTAGTAACAATGAGGCTTATTACACCAAATATTGATCAAGAGCTCATAAGATACAGGTTTTGAAGTGACTAAATCTACGTGGTTACTTTACTTCCGTTGTGGCCTACATCACCGTATTGAAATCCATTATCGTATCCTGTATGTATTCAACAAGCATATTTTAGCTCATGTATGCAGTCGTCGAGGGACACTGAAGGCAAGATGTTCTCAGGTATTTAAGCCATTTTAACTACTCACTAACCGGCGGGATGTTACTGACTGTTGAAAAAGTGTTTGTACTTTGTTTAATTTTGTAATTTCCTACATGACCCTTATGTAAAAAGAGTGTACAGGCAAAGAAAATGGTTTTACATCTTTGGTTAGAAGCGGGCTCTTGAAACTTTGGAATTAACCTTTACTATACAAACTCTTTTGTTACCCAGACTTTTCTAATGCTTTGCAGCCAGTCTGAATCAATCCTGTAGACAATCTATAAGCATAAATATAATGTGGTCGACATAATAATCGTTCTTTAACATATTGGAGTCAATTAGTTTACATTTCCCCAGCTCTGTTATGTTTGAGAATTTAATGGTACAATTAGTTTTTGTGTTATAAGTTATTATTGTTGCAGTCACTTTCTTTATTTGTATACCCATTGAAATAAATTCTAGATTATCTGTTTTGAAACTAGTAGCCGAGGATCATGCTAACATGCAGCCTTTTAAGATTAAAATGTTCAGTATTTTAAACATAGCTGCACAACAGCAACGGTTCCACGTAATAAAATTATAAACAGTCGACCAGTTGCAATGGATAAAGAATTCTTTACCTAGATTTCAACAAATTTAAATTTGTCTTCTTCAGAAGGTGGCAATTTTACATCAGTATGGACTAATGTACCATTGTAAAAACGGCGATGGTACATTAGTCCATACTAATGTAAAATTGCCACCTTCTGAAGACGACAAATTTAAATTTGTTGAAACCTAGGTAAAGAAATCTTTATCCATTGCAACTGGTAGGCTGTTTATAATTTTATTAAAATGTTCCCTATTTTTAATGAAGACCACATGTATTTAATAGGGTCAGCCATGAATGATTACTCAGCAAGAAAAACCAGTGTTGAATATAAATAACTGTAAAAGTTAACAGGCGTAAAAGATAAAACAAAAGGTAATTTATAGATGTAACCAATGTTTTATGAAAAGTAATGAAGTGAGACAAACAAATCTAAGGACACCTTCAGTTGTTGACGGGCGTCGCTTCTGGTAATGCTGTAAAATCTGTACAGTTCTTCCATGAGACAGCTGAAATGTGCAAGTACCAAATGGTGGGGCTGTAACGTCGTCATATACAGGGCCTGCCACGGCAAGACAAACTTCACATGGGCTAAGTGTTTGGGAGTCACGTGGGCCAAGGCTCAGCCTGGCTCGGCTTTGCTCGTTCCTTCCCCGAAGAACTCAGTACTGCCTGATATTTTGTTTAGTATAGCGGTGTGCCGCTTTCCAGTTGCCACAACTCGTTTTATTTCGGCAGAATCGCGGTGTTAGCACTGTTTACTCTTCGCTGTTTCTTGGGAGTGTGAAGGACGTTCACAAGTTCAGTGGTTTCTTGCACAAAGGAGACAGTCTAGCGATCTATCCTTGCAGGCCTTTAAAAATGAATAGAAATACAGAACAGGGTGATGAAAATTCTCAACACGTGCAGTCGCATAACCTATGTGTGATGCAGATTTGGTACGACACGACATTATAGCACCAAGCACAAAGAATTTAAATATTTAGTTGACAATGAAAGAGCAAAAAGTTACAACGCTCAACAGATACGATTCAGTGTTCTGCACCTCAAGAAGAACGTTGTGCTATATGTGCAGGCATGCAGCACGTGAAGATGCTGATGGTATGAACAGTGAAATTTCTTAAATCTCAGCATTAGTCCGCAATCAGTTTCAACAGTTTTCGATGGAACTCAATGAAGAGTATGGAGACTTTATTACTGAAAAGTACACTGATTAAGTCAAGGGGCATGCCTGTAACGATTTTTCGATTCAAAACTCGCTATTGTTGAATTTATGCAGGAAAAAGGAGTGCAGGAATGAAAATTAAAATACCGGAATGGCTTGCAGACCACGTATCTTAAGTGACTTGACTTCAAACTGACGATAGTAAGACATTGCAAGGTGAGAAACAACTTCTTTCTGATTTTAACGGGATGCATTTTAATATAAAATAGAGTTTTAGAAGGAACACATTCTGACAAACACAGTCCAGTTCCCTAAGGCAACTTCCGTTAAAGAAAAGGCGAGAATTCATTGTGGCGTTGAAAGAATTACAAGGATTCCTAAACGTTTTGATGACATTAACAGTGTTACATGTGTTTTCGAGCTGTCTTCGAGACCGCTTCAGTTGATAGTTCCCCTTTGCATGTGCAGACGTAACTGACTGACCCGCATGGTAATTCTCGTTTTAAATTCTGATCCATGTACGTTAGAACTGTCCAGGACGTCTACAATACCTTCCTTAGACAGAGTTTTCACCTCACCATAATGAAGTTGCAAAAGTGCTACAATATTTCGATACACACACCTCGGTGAAACTTTTTTTTTTTATTGTGAAACTAAATAAGTACGTGGTGGCGGACGAAAGGTTCTTCCTCTGTCCATAGTTCTTGCGATGTTACACGTCAAGACAGTCTTCAGCAACAACCTACTTTTCTGGCTGACGTAATCTGGTGTGGCGTTTATGTTCATTGCATCTATCTTTAACACGTCTGGTCAACGTATTATTCCCGACATTCCTGCAGGATTTCGTATATCCGTGGTCTCCTTAGGTCTAGCACGTGTTTAACAAAACCGAGCATCGTTTCCATCCACGCTGGAGGGCGGAAGACAAATTTTATTTGATGTTTCTTGAAGCATATCACGTTGTGCATTCGAAGACCATTGCCCGTTTCTCCGTCAGGGGTTCTGGATGTCGGCGTCCTCTATGATTCATCTACGATGACCTTATAGCCCCACCCCTTGAAGCCTGCTCTTTCCTAGCGAGCCAGCGCATATATTGACGTACTACTGCAGCAGCACACCAATAAACATCTAGGATGACGAGTGGTTGTCTCGCTGAAATACTCACAAAATTATCGGAAGCGATGCCCGTGAGCCGCAGTCGCAGTTATTCCGTCGGGAAAGCTTCAAACAAGACAAATTTAAGGATATCACATATGTCCCAGTAGCCGCTATCGAGTGTGACACACCAGCATCGCTGTCAAGAGAACAGCAGTTCAGATCCCCCTACAGCCATCGAGATTTGGATTTCATGTGGTCTCCCCAAATCTTTTAGGGAAAATTCCAAACTCATTACAAAATAACTCGTCCGACTTTGGTCCCTTTCCTTCCGCAGTCCAAGCTTGCACCCCGGGTCTGCACACTTGTTTATAGATCATTAATCTCTAACCTTTTTTTCTTTTATGAGTCACTTCATACAGACATAACAGTTCAGATCTTCGACCTGTCCTATCAAATGTCATAAACTTAAGAAATAGGTAGCGCAGAGCAACATTCACCCGGGGTCCCGTACGTTACTGATTACACTTACCGTGGCGAGAGGTACACGGTTCTTACCATGGAATGTAAAATCATCAGCGTCCCTATCTTGATGGGCCGTCTGAAGGCGATGTAACTGATGTAGCGCAATATGGGAGTTTCGTTGCTGAAACAGACGCAAAACGTCTCACTGCCACGGCTGGTAGCTGCAAACAAAACTCAGTAACACAAAACTAAATTCGTAAAAACTTTTGCGAGCCTGGAACTCGTCCATAGCATAGTTTCTTGGTATGAAACAACCACACACCCTTGTGTTCAGTTATTAACTGAACAAGTCGTCATAAAAGTAGTATATCGACAAACGATATAAATAAAAATATTTAAATACAGAAAAAGGTTTCAGTAGTTAAAGGGAAAGACGTTACAGTGATTAAAAAGTGTGACATTGAAAAGTTCAAATGTGCTTTTTCACTGAGCATAGCATCATTTGTTATGACTTCACGAAAGTGAAAGGAATTTAAAGGGTCTCTGACTACTTAGCTATAAAATATTTTAATGTGATGATTCATCAATATTGGTTGAAAACTAGAATTTAATACACGACTTGCACATTTTTAGAAAAAAAAATCATCTTTCATGAACGGTGCACACAATTTTCATTGAAATAGGTGAGTATAGTTTTCGTCATGACTTTAAGGGTTGATACCAATGAAAAGAAAGTTTACGTTCTCTCTGTAGACCAAGTTAAAATTTCGAACAAAAGAAGCAATAATAAAAGAATTATTTCCGTTTACAGTATTATGATTTTTTTAAACACTAATCTATCTCGACTACTGCCGTTATTGATGTTGTAATGGATCAATCTGGAAGTCTAATGACATGTGTTTCTCTTCAACGAAAGCTTAGAAATTGTTGCAAAAATTCATTCATAAAAAGCAGTTTTATTAAAATTGTGTTAAATGGTTATGCCAGTAGCAACAAAACAGATTCATCTGGCAGAAATTGGTGTACAGGCCTAGGTCTCTGCAAAGAAATTACTGTTCGAGATCAGAAAACATATCTGCATAAAAACTACCGACGTCTATTTTTTCATGTATGGAATGCCGATTTCTGAAAACAGAAATCGAACAAAAGTAATAATTGTTGTATAATTCCCCGAACCATCGATCTGCTTTACGTGAATACCTCTGGGTCAGATGTTTCCAGTTATCACAAACTGCGTTGTCCTTCTCCAGTTCCTTCACGTTAGTGGCTGCTATAGTTAACTGCTTTCTTACTTGGTGTGTTTTACACGTTCTTGTATAGTGTTTCATCTTTTCATTGTGCCGTTCGTCAGCAACAGCTGACTGGTTTGACTGGGTTTCCCATTTAGTGAACAGTTGCTTCGATGCGGTAAGTTTTCAATCGAAGTCTCCTGGATTTTATACTGTCCTTTTACAAACACATCTCTTCCATAAGTTTAATTATAGATACTGCCGCTTTTAAACACTTGTTTCTAGCTCCATGATATAACAAAAATTTAAAAAAAAGACTAGAGTAGCTGCCAGGCTAAAACACAGCAAGGTCACAATTAACCCGAAAAATGTGCTACCGATTTCACTATTTTGTCACTTAGATAAGGTCTTCAAAACATGATCCTTCAAAGCCTCATACCTCTTATCGAGTAGCTTCTAATTCCCTACGAAGCTGGTATTAAACAAACTAAAACTGCAAGTCACAAGCAATAATTGTGACGCCACATAGATAACACAGTTCCCTGTTGAACTAGATCACCGATGTCGCTTTTGTGGATCTTTCTTGTGCCTATGATACTACACAACTCCAAATTACGCTACGTAAATTTTGCAGTCTAACAAGGGACTTTTAACGCACCTGAATTGTGTTACGTAAACTTCTAAGTCTAAAAAGGGATTTTTAAACCCAGTAGAACTGCTGCCTCTCTCTTACGGAAACGAATTTGCTATATCGTCTCCGCATGTTAACGGATTCACTAGAGATTGGACAATGCGTTATCCGTAGTGGCTCTGAGCACTATGGGACTCAACTGCTGTGGTCATAAGTCCCCTAGAACTTAGAACTACTTAAACCTAACTAACCTAAGGACAGCACACAACACCCAGCCATCACGAGGCAGAGAAAATCCCTGACCCCGCCGGGAGTTATCCGTAGTCCTCTTTAATGTATACACTAGTGATCAACAACTTTCACTAGGTACTAAGGCTTCTTGGACGGTGTTGACCTACCAGTTGCAATTAGGGTGGAAGCATAGAAACAGAAAACATTTTCTTGTTTGGTGTGAATGTACTCTGTGATTATTACAATAGCAACACACTAAAATCAAATTAAAAGCCGCCCACTTAGTTTACCATAAGTTATGTACATTTTAATGTGGGGCGAGCTTTAGCCATATCGATGTAGGCAGTATAAACTTCGCAACTCCATTTTTTGGAGCAAAAACGGTTTCTCAAAAAATATGTACATTTATGCAGATAATTTTGCGACATTTATAACTATATGGTAGAAGCCTAGTTACTTACAGATTAGATATATCCACTCACTTTCAAATCTCTCTTTGATAATGGAGTGACTGGTTACTAGAATTACGAGGCTTCCATAGACAGATGGAGCTTCGAGATTTTCATTGCCTACCATCGATATCACACAGACTCTGCGGAACCTATATGCTTCGTATCTTTAGCAGGGAGGGCCCCTCATTTTCTGATTTCCACTGAATGCCAAGCCGTTTGAAGTGAACGAAACAGTAATTGAAATGACCCTATGTTTATTGCAGAAATGCACAATGGGAAACTTACTAATAAGATTTCAGATCGAGCGTTCACGGAATGAAATTCACTTAGTGCTTTCAAGTACATTTCTCCCAGAGGGTAACTGGGATTAATAAACACAGGACGTAGAATGACCGGCCAATGTGCATACTGGGAAAAAAGTCTCACGAACCGAACTGATTTAAAATAGACGTTTAACAGAAAGTGTAGCGTTATCCTAGTCAACAAAAAGCACCCAAATGTGCAACTTCTTAACTTTAAGATCCCTTAAGGTGGACATGTTCTCCACAAACTTTATAAATGTCGTCGTCCAGCAGAGATCGCGTTATCAGGGAATGAGACATGTAGGCTCATTAATTCAATCACAGAGATTCGAACATTCGATGCAGTTGGGAAAGTAGACACTATAGGGCAATTTCACCACGTCTAGTAAGTTCCAGTAGTTGAAACTGGCTTATGACCCACAAAGTTTTCACGAAAATGTGCCCGAAAAGACAATGCATGAAGTAAGTCGTGCGCAGAAAAAGAAACAATGTTATTTATAACTGAAACTGAGTGCACAACGCCAAAACTAACACCCTCAAAACTACCTGATTCCTTTTCCAAACGAACTAAAGATCACTGAATCTCCTGCTTATCAACACGAAAAATTAAACTAACTCAGATTCAAACCAGTCATCTCAAATACGCACGGAGGTAGCACGTCATACTCACCAGACTTCTAGATCGTCTCTGTCTAACGCCACTAAAATCTGAACCTCCCATGAGTCCGTGGACCGATGTAGCAAAAACTTGGTGGAGGCGAACGCGGCGAATCAGCAAAATGGACCACAGTGGTGTCCTTTGAAACAACGCCTACACACACTGCTTAAAATTTCCTCCGGTTTTACGTCTAAAATTTGAACATACGCTCTTCTTGCACGTTGGTCTGGGCGTCCAATCCCACGGCCAACCGTTTAAAAAGCGTGGGTCAGTCAGACATCCACGGCAGTTGCCCAAGCCCGCTTCAGAAACAAAACTCAACGGCCCTTCCCAGGCCTTGCTACGTAGGAAACCCAAGAAATCCAACCTCAGTCTAACGCGTACATGCGTTTTCAGTCATTCTCAGATTAACACAACTTAGAGCTCATCTATTTTGAGGAGCATGGCTAAAGTTGTCCATGGGATGCTAGCATCAAATTTAATCAGAAGGAAATCAAAAAAATCAGTCAGATCGGTTTCTGACGTGATCATCCTCCCTGGCATCATAAAAATGTGAAACAGTTGCAAAGAAAGTGCTCAATCAAACTGCAAAAAAACATGACAAGGGGATAAATTGCCACCTTCCTAAAATCGTCGATGGCACAGATACGTACTTTTCATATAAAAAATGAAATATTATTGAATATGCAAGTGTAATATACTGAAAAAGGCTATAACGAAAAACAATACTAAAATGGTACGATAAATGCGGCAACTAAATCGGTGACTGTCTCTGATTCTAAGATTAATTTCTGACGAGTTAGGAGTTAAAGATTTATTCACGACGACTTGCTCGAGTAAAATACCTGTTTCCGATTTCTGTCTCATATATTGACGGACGAGGAGAAAGTCGCTAAAGTCAAAATTGTTGTAATTTTCGTTGATACGTGTAACACAAACACATCATCTTTATAAGGGGCAGTCAAATGAAAACGAGACAGATGGAAAGAAGTAAGTACACTGCTTATTATTTCAAAAATAATCGGCATAACTATTAATCCATTTATCCCATTGTGAGACAAGTCCTCGATGCCTTTAAGGAAAAATGTTTGCGGTTGCCTATGGAACCATGATTGTACCCATACGTGCATCTCTTCCGAAGCAAACTTTTGTCTTCAAATCACATGGGAAGATATCGGGGCTGTATGGAGGATGTGTGAGAGCTTCCCAGCAAAACTTTTGCAGCGTGATCAAAACAATCTTTGCAGCATGTGGGCGAGCATTATCCTGCAACAGAATGATGCCATCCGTCGATATGCCTGGGCGTCTGGGCTACACTGTAGAAGTTTCGCTGGGAAGCCATTACACATCCTCCACACGGACCCGATCTCTTCCCATGCGATTTTCATTGTATTGGAGCTCTGAAGAAATACATTCGTGGCCGTCAATGTCCTTCGGACGAAGAGGTTCACGGCTGAATACAAACATTTTTCCATGAAGACACTGACCGTCTTCTTTTACAGTGGGATAAATGTATTAACAGTCACTGCGATAACTTCTGAAACAATATCGATTTGCTTACTTGTTTTCACTTGACTTATACAGTACATTGTCGCAAATCCTTAGACCTGGTGCTGTTTCCAATGTGTTCCATTTGTCGATTTTCCGAAAAGAGTCATCTCCACAAATTGAATACCAACGTTGATCACCTTTTCCAACAGCAACAGCATGACCCCAAGAAATTCGTGTCTATTCATGGAACTATCAAACTCGAAGTGAACGAGGCACATTTGAAATGTTCGCTGTCTCACATCTTGCTTGTTCTGAAGTGGACAGCGTAACCAGATGTGCGATAAATTCCGCCAGAAAATAAGGATCCATTTGCGAAATTGTTTGGATAAGGGTTTTGTGACTGTTAACGAACGTCCACCTCACTCCATAGATGTAGAGGTTGCAGTGTTCTACTTGTTTTCAGCAGGCACACGTTATGCAGATATACCAGACATACAAAGACGTTTGACATCAACGCTTCTACCTATAACAAGAAGAAGCCGTAGCAAGCTAATGACAGACGTTGCCAAAAGCCTATTGAGCAAATAAAATATAAAGGACATACTCAGACTCCACTTTAGAGTACGCGTTCCATCATCAGATGTACCTGCACACAATAAAACTACAATAAGCAAGCGCCAGAAAACATAACATTCCTAGTATTAACAGTAGCCGTGCAGTCTTGGGCGCCTTACCACGGTTCGCGTGGCTATCCCCGTCGGAGATTCGAGTACTCCCTCGGGCAAGGGTGTTTGTGTGTCGTTCGCGTAAGTTGAAGTTATATTAAGCAATGTATAAGCCTAGGGACCGATGACCTTAGCAGTTTGGTCCCGTAGGAACGTACCACAGATTTCCAAATTTTCCTAGTATTTAACAAAATCTTATAATGCGATTAACCTAATACAAGGATGAAATGAGACTAATAATAACCTACGTATTAAAAAGTAAAAATTACAAATGTGCTACCATATTCCAGATACAGACTCAGACTAAGATAAGTCAAAAAATAATGAGACAAAACATAAATTACATGAATAAATTACCTGGTAGCGAGGGACCCAGTAATCTTTTTATCTTTTTTATTTTTAATATTTACATTGCTAGCATGCAAAGAACCAAACGTCTGCAAATACAAAGATGTCTGTATAAGCTCTGGAACTATGTCGATATGTAACGATCAAGCAATCCTCTCCAATGGAAAACACATACAAATCACTGCGAAGGTAAAATAATATGAGAAAACTTCGCAAAATCCGAAAAATATGCGTACACTGAAGATCAAGCGCGGCGTACTATATCCAAAAATACACAGGAAAGGCCTGACACATAATAGACCCCTCAGTAACATAGATGCAAGCTGAAAAAAGAGAAACATAAATAAAATCCCAGGTAAGTACTTGCCTCCTCTCTCACGTATATTAAATGCGTACGATGAATAGGATAAAGTCAAATTACTCGGTTATGTCAAGTAATCCCGCGATAAGTCGTATTTCGTGTGTCACAACATAATTTCAGCTCCAAAGATTATGCCAGGAGATAGCAGAAGCATCCAGGAATCTATCCCGCCCTCGTGCTCCATCTCTTGGTCGTTCAAAGAAGTTTCACAAAGCTATTCAAGCTGTTTTATCGTGCGGGCAGGTCACACGCAGGCAGCGAAATCATTAGCTAAGATATTAATTTCGTACAAACAACTGTTCCAGTGTATAAGTTCCATTTTAACACCAGTAATTTGTAAGATACATATCATTCACATATAAAATTTGTATCAAGCATTGACGGCGTGTGACCTTAGCAATGGGTTGGTTTCCCCTGAGTTGAACGCAAAGATGGCGCCTAAGTGGGACACAGTGGCACCTTCCTACACAGCTGCAACTCTTAAAGAAGCTTTGTGGTTGGTGAAGAACGAAGGATGGACAGTACACAAGGCCAGTAAACGTTTCAGTATTCCGTGAAGTACGCTTAAGGATTATTACACGAAAATTTCATCCAGTCCAGGAAGTGCGGCTCTTTCAAAAATTGGGAAGCATTAGTTATGCCACCTGAACTTGAAGTAAAGTTAGTGAAGTATATGACAAGAAGCAGTCATTAGGTTTCGGGTTTACAGTTAACCAAGTCAGAACATTGGGTATAAGGTTGCTGAAACTAAAGGAATCAATAGTCCTTTCATTTAGATGGTTCAAATGGCTCTGAGCACTATGCGACTTAACTTCTGAGTTCATCAGTAGCCTAGAACTTAGAACTAATTAAACCTAACCAACCTAAGGACATCACACACATCCATGCCCGAGGCAGGATTCGAACCTGCGACCGCAGCGGTCGCTCGGCTCCAGACTGTAGCGCCTAGAACCGCACGGCCACTCCAGCCGGTCTTTTAGATGGCTGGTCGGTTTTGGTGGGATGATTTTTATGAGTAGACAAAACAGTTAATGGACAAACTGAATTCAGGGGACAAGCCAGTTCGACTATGGCACTGTGATGAAACAGCGATTTCGTATGTTCTGAAGTCTGGCAAGGTTCACAGTCAGTTGGGCTAAAATTATATTTATAAGCAAAGCTTCGGAGGAAGGGAAATCACAACGACTGTCATTTGTTGCTTAAGTGCATATGGAATGAGCTTCCCACCTATAGTTGTTTTTAAAGGGTTAAGGATGAATGACAAAGTGGTTGTCACACCTGCGCCTTCACTAATCTGCATCTACATCTGCATCTACATCCATACTCCGCAAGCCACCTGACGGTGTGTGGCGGAGGGTACCTTGAGTACCTCTATCGGTTCTCCCTTCTATTCCAGTCTCGTATTGTTCGTGGAAAGAAGAATTGTCGGTATGCCTCTGTGTGGGCTCTAATCTCTCTGATTTTATCCTCATGGTCTCTTCGCGAGATATACGTAGGTCGGAGCAATACACTGCTTGACTCCTCGGTGAAGGTATGTTCTCGAAACTTCAACAAAAGCCCGTACCGAGCTACTAAGCGTCTCTCCTGCAGAGTCTTCCACTGGAGTTTATCTATCATCTCCGTAACGCTCTCGCGATTACCAAATGATCCCGTAACGAAGCGCGCCGCCCTCCGTTGAATCCTCTCTATCTCTTCCATCAACCCCACCTGGCACGGATCCCACACTGCTGAGCAGTATTCAAGCAGTGGGCGAACAAGCGTACTGTAACCTACTTCCTTTGTTTTCGGATTGCATTTCCTTAGGATTCTTCAAATGAATCTCAGTGTGGAATCTGCTTTACCGACGATCAACTTTTTATGATCATTCCATTTTAAATCACTCCTAATGCGTGCTGCCAGATAATTTATGGAATTAACTGCTTCCAGTTGCTGACCTGCTATATTGTAGCTAAATGATCATCATCATCATCTTGGACAGTTTCCAGCCACTGGCTGGGTCTGTCGGGAACACAAGCCTCTCCATCGTGTTCTGTCTTTCCACCATTCCCCCTCTTCCACCTTCGTCCAGTTCTCTCCTCTTCTTGTCACACATTCCTTCACTCCCTTCACCCATCTATCTCTTGGTCTTCCTCTGGGCCTCTTCCCCTCCAGTTGCAGATCAAACATCCTCTTAGGAATTCTTCCCTCATCCATTCTCTTCATGTGTCCATACCACTGCAGTCTTGATTTTTCTATCCTGTCCTGTACTGGTTCCTCCTTTAGTCTTTCCCTCACATACTCATTTCGCAATCTGTATCGTCTTGTTACACCCAACCTGCTCCTCTGGAACTTCATTTCGCTAGCCTGTATTCTACTTTTGTCGCTTTTGTGCATTACCCATGTCTCACTTCCGTATGCCAATATGGGGACAAAGTAGGTTCGGTATATAATTCCCTTGGATTTCTGTGGCACCTCCTTGCTCCAAATAAGCCCCCTAATGCATTTGTAGAACTGCCCTGCTTTTCTGCACCTTTCATTTATTTCCATTGCGTTTCCCCCCTTACTTTCAATCACGCTTCCCAGGTACTTGAAGTTCTCTACCACTTGTAGTTTCTCCCCTCCACAAGTTATATCCACATTTGGCCTATTCGTCTTCCTTGTTGTGACAATTATTTTACGGCACAAAGTAGGGGACTGCCTATAGGGGCGATGTACAGCGGGGACTTCGTGTGCCCCAGGACCGCTACGGTAGCTGAGAAGGCTCTATGGGAACCCTGAAACGTGACGGCTAACGGGGCTCTGGTGAAGCTGCGATAGGCCTAGCAAGCCAGTAGTGGATAAATCAACTGCTTTTAAAAAGGGAACATGCCTCGGATCATGTAGCTAAATGATAAGGGATCTTTCTTTCTGTGTATTTGCAGCACATTACACTTGTCTACATTGAGATTCAATTGCCATTCCCTCCACCATGCGTCAATTCACTGCAGATCCTCCTGCATTTCAGTACAATTTTCCATTGTTACAACCTCTCTATATACCACAGCATCATCCACAAAAAGCCTCAGTGAACTTCCGATGTCATCCAAAAGGTCATTTATGTATATTGTGAATAGCAACGGTCCTACGACACTCCCCTGCGGCACACCTGAAATCACTCTTACTTCGGAAGACTTCTTTCCACTGAGAATGACATGCTGCGTTCTGTTATCTAGGAACTCTTCAATCCAATCACACAATTGGTCTGATAGTCCATATGCTCTTACTTTGTTCATTAAACGACTGTGGGAAACTGTATCGAACGTCTTGCGGAAGTCAAGAAACACGACATCTCCTGGGAACCCGTGTCTATGGCCCTCTGAGTTCCGTGGATGACTAGCACGAGCTGGGTTTCACACGATCGTCTTTTTCGTAACCCATGCTGATTCCTACAGAGTAGATTTCTAGTGTCCAGAAAAGTCGTTATACTCGAACATAATACGTGTTCCAAAATTCTACTAATCTGCCTCTCTCCGAAAGAGTGGATTAATGCAGATTTATTTCTGGAACGATTTCAGTATTTCCTGGAATGCAGTTTTCCCTACCGACCAGTAAAGTTGTTCATGGATTCACATGCTAGACATATGACCCCAGAATCTCTGTCTTTTGGTAGCTGTGAATCATGTCCACATTGTGATTCTCGCCCCACAAGACTCATCTTCTCCAGCCTTGAACGTCGGGATTTACAAATATCCTAAAGAATCTGGAGAAAACAGTTGGCTAGATTTTTGACGGATCGTCCTGGTGAGAAACTTGTTCGTCACGGTTTCAATAAACATCTGGATACAGCTTAGCAAGACGCCTTTCAGACCACAGCTATCTGCAACAACTTCATAAAAACTAGGATATTCCCTTACAACTGAGATACTGTTTCCGATGAGGCTCTTGCTCCTTCCTTTGTTAAGCAAACACATAAATAAGAATTATCTGAAAAGAAATCGGTTGCTCTAGAAGACCATCTAAAACTCCCAGTGTACCAAAAAGAGTCTCACGGAGGGAAGATGAGATCCTTCTGCGAAAGTAATTTCACCACGTCGCAACAAGTCAACGATGCCAGGAGGAGTCAGACCCATAAAATCAATAAATAGGCCTAGTCCTAATCCTAAATTCAGACCAAAGAAAATTGGTGATGATGGTTGTGGCGCGTGTCGTAGTTTTTATGCGAATGACACCAAGAAGAAGAATGGGGCCGAATGAATCGAGTGTCAGTTCTGTAATGACTGGTATCATCTGAAGTGCCAGAGTATAGTATCTGTTTTACGTGTGATGGGTGTGAGAAATCAGATAGTGACTACGAATAGCTCAGCAGACTTAAAACAAGAGCAGACATTTCGTTTGTACATTTTTTGGAATATATTTTTTTTGTGTTTCTTACAATGTTTGACAGTAGAATGTTTCAGACTGCTACCATATACTTATGCATATTGTTTGAACACTTCCATTACATTGGAAACTACTTTGCAAAATTTAAGTAGTACTCTTAATGGTAAACAGCATACTACTAAAGAGCAAAATGAACACTGTCACAGCATAACTTAAATATCACGGCATTACTTCTTCTACTACCATTATTTGTGAGTTAATTTCAAGAAATAACATGTTGATATTTTTAATATATACGCCAAAAATACTTCGTAGAACATCCCTCTTTCACAAGACAAAAATCAAAATAACCATTCTTGAATCCCTAACAGAGAAAGCAAAGCATCACGGAGTTACGTTACTTCATCTATTAGGACTACTGCTTGCTTATGATGGCTTTATTGGGTACGGATCCATTTGATGACAGGATGCCTGTTGTAGAGCTCTTGCCCGCAAACGGCAAAGGTCCGGAGTTCGAATCTCGGTCTAGCACACAGTTTTAATCTGCCAGTATGTCTATTGCTAAACCGATCATGTTTGCTGTATGAATAATAATTTTCAACAAATTACAGCGTGTGGAAGTCTGTAATACTTCACGTCTTCTCTACGTTTGTAAACTTGAGTCTCCTAGTCGCTTCTTTCTGTATATCCGGGCTAATCTCGGGAATTACTGTAGTGATTTTGATACAGTTTGTACTAATATGTTGTCTGATTTACGAGGAAGCCTTGTGTGCATAATTTATTTCGAACAAAATGATTGAACTAGGATGAATTAGTCTACACCACCCTGCAAACGATGTCATTGCCATTTAGCGGTGAATGGTGAACCCCCTGGACCCACAGCTCTGCGCAGCATGATGCAGCCATGGCCAAAGGGCGCAAGCCAATGCTCTCCTTCATTTCATATATTGACAACAGGAGGAACGTAGTATGATCAGTGCGGAATCTGCTTAATGTATTCAGATATTATTTGTTTGTTCGTTTTGAAATTCTGCTTCGCTTGAATCTAACCGAGATTCAAACACGATTCTTTGTGTGGCAATACGAATAAGTCCACCACAAAGAATTACGGCAATGAGCCTGAACAATGAACCAGCGCGTACTAAAGTTTACAACAGGAGTGCTGTCACAGGCTACGCATCTACATCAAGCGTGTTTTATATGTTTCAATTCTCTTATTTGTGACCTTCGCACATGATCCACTCCTTCAACCTCCAGTATATGATATACTACAAATTGAAAATGATATCCAACCACATGAGCACATACACCCATGATTCGCATAGAATACTTCGGGGAGAGCAGGGAAAGTGGTCATGGCGGACAAAGTGGCTACGTTAGAGTCCTGGGGGCTATAAGGTGATGACATGGCTTGGTAAATGCCTTTAACTTATTCTCCCTGCAGGGTCCAGTCATTTCATGACGTCTCACCTGTTTTCCGTTCCGCACCTCAGAGCTATAATTATTTTTGTAGATTTTAACTATCCTGATGTAAGGTAAGTGCTCAGTCCGTCTATTTATTGTGCAGAGGGAAAGTGACTTATGTCTTTTAATAGAATTATGTTGAAAGTGTCATATCTTGACTCGACAATCCTACTTTGCAATTAGATGGTATACAGCTTTTGTGTAATGACGTCCACGCGGACAAAGTAGCCAACTCGGCAAAGCAGCGGCAGAAAGCAGGGTGACACTTACAGGAAGTCCTTATAACAGTGACCTAGAAGCGGTAAATAGAAAAAGAGGAGAAAAAGAAAGTAGAAAGAAGGAAAGACGGTAAACAGCAGAGTGCGAAGAGCAGGAAACCCAACCATTTTGCGACAACGAAGAAGACATAGAGTGCATGTACTCCGAAGAAAAATTTTCAGATCCGAGGCCAGAGGCTCAATGGGTTTAGTGCCAATTTTTCTCCCTCTGGACTCAAGAGTTCTGTATATTTTTGTAAAATGTAAATTACTTAATTAGAATCGTGTTTTACAATAAAATATATTTATTTCTTTGTTAAAAGAGTTTTTTATCCCTTACTTTTGAGCTTAAAACCAAGAGGCCACTCTGCCCACTCATGTCTATCAAAGTGGATGTTTTGCCACTTTGTGATAACTGAATTGTTTAAAGCACTTCAACAGCAGCAGATTGTAATCACTCATTTCTATGCATTTCCATCTACTGCCACTCAGCTTAAAAAGCAGGAATAATTTACCCTGGCCCATTTTCCCAGCTTTCCACTATATTGATTCTAAACATTTTAATTAAGTCATGATTTGCTCTCATCATTGCCACGTGATGTCGCTCTAAACGACAATTCAACATGCAACAGATAACATTCATACTTTCTAAAAAGTTTCCTCGGGTACGCTGCTTAAAGCGTTTCACTTATGTGAAACTGATTATATTCAATTAGGTAACATTTTTGTCTAAATTTTATGCATAGCTCCACGCAGAGGCCCGAAAACAAATCTATCGCTACGCCAGACAAGTCGTCCGGTCGTAGGTAATCTTGTTACGCTTGCGAAACCGGGGTAGGTCAGTAGTAACAATATAAATTGCGGCTCCATGCCTCCATCGTCATTGACGATGAAGAGATTAAAAGGAATATAAAGGTATTTGTTTTGCATCTTCAGTTTTCTTCGGATCTTCCCAGCTGCACCTTGTAGATGAGACTGGTGACCGCAGTGCCTCCAGCGCTCGCGTCGTGGACAGAGGAGGTCCCCGCGGCTCTGCTTGCTGACCACAGCCGCGGGCGCGTCTGCCCCTGACAGGCACGCCACCCGCCAACCGCCACCGCCAGCTGCCGCCCCGACACATGCGGACTGAACCCCTCCTCCCGTCAAATTACAGCGCTCCCCAGCGCACCTCCCCCCCCCAACACTGCTACATCTCCTTGCTTAGGGCTTCACTCAGTGGCCGATGGTGCTCTTTGACCAGTGTACAAGAGAGAAAAATTGTGCTTGCCCGTACAGTAATTTTGTTGAGCTAAACACCGGGTGTTTCAAAATGAATAGAAAGGCTTTAAAGCGTTGTAGCTTTCATTAAATTCAACTTACAATTATAAATAATACATCAAATGAAAGACCAACTCAGTTTTTCTCACAAGTTTTCAATGTGAGAACCATTCGTCACACATGAATCGATAGGCCAATTCTTTCCAAAGCTTGCCGGTCGGTGTGGCCGTGCGGTTCTAGGCGCTTCAGTCGGGAACCGCGTGACCGCTACAGTCGCAGGTTCGAATCCTGCCTCGGGCATGGATGTGTGTGATGTCCTTAGGTTAGTTAGCTTTAAGTAGTTCTAAGTTCTAGGGGACTGATGACCACAGATGTTAAGTCCCATAGTGCTCAGAGCCATTTGAACCATTTTTTCCAAAGCTTGATCAGTGTGCCAGGAATAATTGTTACACCAGTACCGTTTCTGGTAATGTAATAACAATGGGCAATTATACATTTGAGAGTGTTGAACATTTCAAGTATCTGGGCTCGACAGTTACACATCTAAATGATACCTCCTTTGAAATTAAGCAGAGATTAATACTGGCCAACAGAGCCTATTTTGTCCTAACAAGACTTCTATCCTCAAGGCTCCTGACTCGTACCACGAAATTAACTATGTATAAATCACTTATAGGACCAGTGCTTACATATGACTCTGAAGCCTGGACATTAACAGCTAAAGATATTGAATCACTGGATGCATTTGAAAGAAAGGTCTTAGACGAATTATTGGGCCAATCTGTGAAAGAGGAAGATGGAGGAGGAGATACAACCATGAGTTGTATACCATGTACAAACACCAACCCATCAGAAGGATAGTGAAATCATCCAGACAGGATTTTATTCTACTCACAAAACATTGTTTATAAATTGCACTATTGATAAAAGGAAATGTTTTAATACAGGATGATTAAAACCAACTGCGTTCATCAAAAATGTGAACGAATATTCCCTGAATGGGTTTCCAAGTTCTACAATGGGTCGAAGGATGACCTGTGCCACATCACATTTATAATCTAGGTTTAAATTAAGTTTCACAAAAGAGAAAACTATCAAAATGGTCTACAGTGATCCTCAATTATCTTTAATTACTTATCTAACTTGTTGTAAATTACAGTAGCTAATAGGCTTCTCAACAATTATATAGCAGAAAAATCATCGCGTTTCAGATTTTTACTTCAATTAGCAAATATGAACACCATGAGATTTAATTGACGATCGACACTAGTATTACGTAAAAATGGGGTGTAACAGATGAGATTTCTGCAGTTCTGAGTGAAGCTTTATGTGCTGTTATGCAGCATCGCGTGCGTTCATTACCTTGTCGTTGGTTAGGCAGTGTCAGGGGGCGGCGGGCGGCGCAGCTCCATACAGCTCGCCGTATCAGAAGCATCTCTCTCCTAACTTCTCCTTAATACAATTTACCGAAGTTAGTTTAAAAAAAACTATCTGGCTGTGTTTTCATCTGACCAATCAGGGTCTCAATGTTAACCTTAAGTTCCGCCTACAAAAATTCTGTCTCTCAATGAGAAACGTTATACTTTTCGTGATGGGGCAATGTTTTTAACGTTTTCAACGTAACAGAGACGCGAAAAAGTCTCACGCTAAAACTTGCAGCTGGTGTGGCCCTTTTAGTCTTATTGTAAGATCTATACTGTTCTTCTGGAGGGCTCTATCTTTTAACATGGGCTGGAGGGCTCTATCTTTTAACATGGGCTAGAGGGTGGTCCTGGCGGTTGGCTGGCGACGTGGGTGTCCGTCCCTTATCGTAGGGCCTTCTAGCTTAACACTGTTCTGCTCTCGATTTCTGTTCTCATTTCTCCCCTCGGAACTGCGTCTGTTTCACGGTGGGAAGGTATGACATGCATTTAGGCATTCTTGTGTTAGTCTGTGGTCTTCCATTTGCTCACTAGTTGATCGTATTACTTTGGTTAATTTAATGTCAGGATTTATTCGGAACTATGTCACATACTGCCGGATTTGATTATCATGTCAGGGTTTTCATGGAAGGTGTTGGATTTACCTGACACCTTACATATCACCACCCTTCGAACTTAATTTTTGCACTGAAGTTAGGCAATGATTGAATCGTTGTCTAAGTCAGTCAAAAATTATTCCTTTATCTAAATTTTGTTGCCTACTGTTCAGCCACATTATCCTGGTTCTATTCTAGTTTCTATTACTAATATATAGTTTTATATTCTTCCACATTATTCTCAAAAATATGTTTATATTGACAAGAGAAGAATATTTTTATGCTATTATAATTATTAATTTTTAATTATTTTCTTTCTTTATTTAAGTGTAAAAGTTTGTTTTTTAAGAAGTTTGTTATCGAAAGTGAGGAGTCTTTCACATCGATTTTGTTAGAAATATTGTTTTTTTCTATAAATTTAGTAATTAAGTAAAATCTATTCCTAACAAATTTTCTAAATATCATGTACAAGTAAAATGTTTTTGGTTCTAGACACTCATTTCAACATTGTTACACTAACAAATAAGAATTATTTCCAAGAATTGCTTTGACAAAGAAATATACATACACAAGTATTGAGATATTATTCTAACAAATGGTACAAAAGTTAAAAAAAAGGGAAAACATCCAAGAAGATAATTTTTATTCTTTGTTTTTATAGGGAGAAAATAAGTAAAATATAGTTATTCTTTTACTTTTATGAGGAGAAAATAAGTGGCATATAGTTTTAGTGTTTATTATACCTTACTTTTCTTCTTTATATACTGTCCATTTCAGAACTAATGACTTACTTTTATCGATAGTCTATTTTTTACTTAAGTCCATGGTCAATGACTGTTATTTTGTAGTTTATTATCTGTCCGGTGTGCTTAATATATTTAGTTTTTCAAACGTTTCTTTCGCACAATTCCTACATCACATATTTTGATTTCACACGTTCACAGAATCCTATGAATTTTTAAGCATGAGGTTGGCGAATGTTTTTGCATGAAGGTGATGGACTTGAACGAGATGGATGTGGGCAAGTATTTGATGTACAGCTTCGTTTGTCATTCCCTGTTGGCTTTACAATGGTGTATTGCTGTTGTGGAGGTCCCATAGTGGAATGGCGCTGTGAGTGCAGAATCTCGTGGTTTACTGGCTTTGTATGCGTGAAAGTCATCGTTATGTGTCGCTAAAGCGGTCTTTTTCATTGTGATACTTCGCAGACGACTAGATTGCAATAGGATAGGTATTTGGGAAGGTATGTCGTCTATTCTTCACCCATCTTCTTTCTTGGTCTCAATGTTGCGTATCTTCAACTTCTGTTCTTCCTGCTTTTTCTCTGCTTCTTACTTGATTCTTGGTTCTTCTCTGGGCAAGATATGGGAATATTTATTGATAACTGGTCGCTTTGAAGTTATCCTCTTAGTAACAGTTTGATAAATTGTTTGGACGTGTCATTTTTACTTTGTGGAAGTTTTCTTCAGTTTTGTGCGTCAGTGTGCTGTTTAATAGCAGTAGCGTGACTTTTACACATATTTTTTTTGCCAGTGATGGCTTGCCCTAGCAGTCTTCTCGTCGGGCCGTTTTTTGCTGGCTCCACCGAGTCGGGGCGTTCCAGGGCCCTCTTGGCCATCCCTGTTCTGTCCCAGCAGGGTTCCGCCACTCTGTGGTTCTGCTTAGCAGCAGATTTACTGCCCACTTCGGCTACAAGGGCCCTCTGTTGGTCTCACTGTCATTTCCCTTCTCTCGACGCTTCTCCCTTGTAGGAATCGTGTCTTGCTAATTACGTCCTTTTCTTTCTTGATACTTCTCAGGTTGCAACTTGTGGGTCGTTGCATGTGGTCCTTGCTGGAGCTTTTACAATGGTTCTTACAAAAAGTTTACTTATATTCATCTAACATATGTCTAGTACCTACATTGTTTTACGCCTTTTTAAAAAGTTTTAAAAATTTTGGCGCCCTTTCCATGTTACAATTCTAAGATATTTTGAGTCTTAACTTCTACAAGAATCCTCAAATTCGTTTTTTATTTTTGTGTAGTGTCGTGGTGTACAGCATTTTAGTGCTTCAATCTGTTAGACTATCTACGTTTTATCCCTTCACCTTAATCTATGGTACTCTTGGTGTTATTTTTTTATTTTTATTGAAACTACTTTCTTTTCCACACCTTCCTCTCTCTTCATTCTTCTTTCTCCTGACGATCGTATCTGCAACATAAACTTGAAATATTTTGCTAATTATTTACTTGAACTTCTTGCAATTTTTCGTCGATTTCTTTATGGACTTCTAACATGAGTTGAGGTGATTCCCAGTTTTGTGCATACCATTCTAATTCTTCATCCTCTTTATCTCGCATCATTCTTAATTGTTTGTTTATGACTGGTATTTCTTCTAATTTTAGCTTTTGCTCAAAGAGAAGTGTGACATTCCCAAATGTTACGCTACCTTTCCCCATATCTATTATCACTCGTCTCTCATTTAAAAATTCTGTAACTGTAATGAAATCTACAGTTAGTTTCGATATAATCACGAAGTTGGCTTCGATCTTTTGACCTTGGCACAAAAGAGTTAACCTTGTTTGTCTCGTAACTTCTGCAGCATTGTTTCTAATAGGACCTCTTACTTTAATCTGTTTTCAGAACTGGCAATTCCTCATTGGCATTACACTGCATAAATAAATTTTCTGAGATCGTGGTCAGTTCACTTCCGCTATCAATTACAATATTGACTGGGATATGCTTTACCATAGCCTTTACAATTGGTTGAATTTGAAAGGGTTGGTTCTGCTCTTCTTCTTCTTGCATCAACGAATCCTCCAGTGAATCATACATGAGTCTTTTCAGGAATTTCCCTTGTGAATTCGAACTTTCTGTACGATAAGCTTCGACTGCTACTTCTCTCTCTTTTATTCCCTCTTTGTTTCTTCCTTCATTTACGCTTTCTTCAACATCCTCTACTTTTTCCTCATCCTCGTCTATCTTCTCCTTCTTCGTCGCTACTTCCACATAATCGCATTTAAATGCTCTAATTATCGCTTCATAACTTCCTTCATTATATACATTGGGTTGTGTGCCCACTAGTAACTTATTTTCAACTTCTGTCGACTGCGCATTATCCCCATTGAATTCGCTTTCCCACGTTTCCATCTCAAGTAGCTCTGCAATACTCATTACTTCGTCCTTTCCTCTTACATTCGTTGTGCATGCATCTGGTAATTCATCTTCCTCAACAATTATTTCCAAGAATTTCTTTGACAAAGAAATATACATACACAAGTATTGAGATATTCTCCCAATTAATTTTGCCCCAACACGATATTGTTATTTTACTGTCTTCGTTTTCATCTGGTCCCTGCGGTTTTGTTTCTTCCTTCTTCTCTTCTCTTGATAAGGTATTCACTTCTATGTTCAAGGTGCTGCAATTATCCTGGGTCGGTGAGTCATACTCTTTGGCATGGGCGCTTAGCTGTCAATTCGAACGTTTATCGGGGTTTGGTGGTCTTACCTCCACCTCTTCTATCTGTATTCTCTTTTCTTGCTCCGCTTGTTGATATTGGTTTCTTTTTTGATAATTTGTCGGTCTATTGGCGCTCCTATACTCGTTCCGGTTGTCATTGTTCCCTCTGTGATAGTTGTTGCCCGTCCTGGGTGAATTATAGTTATTGCCATATTC
Source organism: Schistocerca cancellata (assembly GCF_023864275.1). Taxonomy (NCBI): domain Eukaryota; kingdom Metazoa; phylum Arthropoda; class Insecta; order Orthoptera; family Acrididae; genus Schistocerca; species Schistocerca cancellata. The sequence goes on from NC_064627.1 coordinate 476,579,898, forward strand.
TCTTCTAAATCCACAACCGGTTCTTTGTTGAAATCTATTGTCGTTTCTTGGTGCGAAGTTATCACGTGGTTCGTAATTATTGTTTCTTCGTACTGTGTCTTGTGGATTCCACTGCTTTTTGCTTTCATTTTCACGTGCGCTTCGTCTTTTTCTTGCGTCATCTTCCGAAAATATGAACCCTAGTTCCCTTAGAATACCTTTAAATGCTTCGACGTCATTGCCTCCGCGACCTACTAATGATTGCTGGTATTTCAATGGTAACTTCATCGCGCATTATTTAATCAACTCTCCGTCACTGTATGGTACATCTAAACATTGATTTTTCTTTGCCATTACTTTGAAAAATTTCACGGGACTCTTCTCTCCTGAATTTTCAAAATATGGGTTCTGTAATAATTCGTACTTCACTCTGTTCTGTGCTTCGCTGGACCAATATCGTGAGAGAAACTTCACTCTGAAATCTTCGTACGATCGGCATGTTGCTGCAACATTCTGCACGGTTTCTGCGAATGTTCCTGACACGTGTGCACATATAAAGTCTAATTTGTGTGCTAGCGTCCAGTGTTCTGGTAATCCTACTTGGAATTGATCAATAAAAGTTCGTGGCTGTAATGAGTTTCCTTCTCGAAAGTGTTGAAATTTTCTGACTGTTAGAAAATGATCGTCGTCGTACTTCATCATAGTTCCATATGAAATTCGCGATTCTTCGTCGCTTTTGTTTTTTGATCATTTCTCCCCTTGTTCTTTCCGGTTGTGGTAGATCCATTGGATATTGTCCACTGTAACTTTCGCCTACCCTTGCGTAGTATCGCTGGAGTGGTACGCAATAATTTTCTTCCATCGGTTGTGAACGTGTAACTGAATGCATTGCACTGTACTCTTCGCGACCTGGCTTTCCATTGTCATGTATTGGTTCGGTATCTTGTCTGGCTAACGTTGCCGCTTCATTGCACGATCCAGACTGTCTAGAAACATACATTTGTGGTTCTGCATGTGTTTGTGGTGCCGTCTGTTCATCAAGAATTTCGAAACGTGTTTGTTGCTGTGCAGGCTGTCTGATTTCACGTATGTTACTTTCCGCCTGTGACTGGAATCGCAAATGCATGATATCATCGTTAATTGTTTGTTCCATATTTAAAGGTGTTAAATGCTTGTTGTGTGTATTAATATACATTACTACTGTTTACTAACCAAACATGTAAAATTTTTCGTCATAAGAGAAATCTGAATAAGGACAAACTGTTTCCAGGTTCTAGCCCTGAGACATGTTTATATAAAGCAGTGAATCTCATTGATGATACTAGAATGCTGTGTTTTGAGAATAAGTCAAAGAAATGGTACAGTATAAAGTATATATTACTGGGCACTGAATTACTGAGCACTGGTGTAGAGACACAGAAATCCAACATTTAGTATTATCATTATATGAAAAGGCAAACTCTTACTGCAGAACTACTTCAAGGTGTGGAGGATCATGCATTTATATCAGAAGAGGAACACAGTTCAAATCAAGACATTACCTCAGCTATTGAATTAACAGGGCTCGATATCACCAAGAAATTAATCATTTTATGTGTGTGTATAGATCTAACAGTGGTAGTGTGGACACATTTTTCAATAAGTTAACAGAAGTTCTAGGTAAGGACACAAGTACAAAGGTCAACATAATTGTGTGGGGGGACATTAGCATCAAAACTAATATCATAAATGAATCCAGCAGCAACTTCATAAACATCCTTCAAAATTTTGGAATGTCCCTATTAGTCAATAGTGCAACAAGGGTTACTACAACTATGTCATCAGTAATTGACCATGTGGCCACAAATATGGACAGGGAAAAAAGTGATGTAGCTGTGAAAGAACTCGGACTATCAGACCATCTCTCTCAAATAACAACAGTAAAATCAGGCATCTAATCATTCCATGAACTACAAGCCTACAAACAACATCTATCAGAAATCAAAATAAAAGATTTATCAAAAGAAATAGAAAAACAAAGCTGGGATGAAGTGTATAAGTAAACCAAGGTGAATATGAAATTATTATGAAGTGAATTATGAAGTGTATAAGGAAACCAATGTGAATATGAAATTCTCTAAATTCTTCACATTGTTTAAGTTGAACTTTGAAAAGGCATTTCCAAAAGTATGCATCTCTGTATAAACATCTCACAAAAACATATGGATGACAGCAAGTATTAAGAAGTCCTCCCAAACACTTAAACACCTCAGTTCCATGAAAAAGATTTGCAATGATCCAGAATGCTTAAATTTCTATCATAGATACAAAAAGATCTATAGGAAGGTGCTGATTGCTGCAAAAAGTCATTTAATGACAAAATAACATATAATGCAGAGAATAAAAGCAAAGCAGTCTGGAATGTTATAAAAAAGGAAACAGAGGCAAACAAACACAGAGTAACATAGTGCTAAGGGAGAAGGATAAGGTAATAAATGAGCCACAACACTTAGTAAACAATGTAAACGAGTGTTTTTCAACTATTGCAGAGAAGTTATAGCAAAAATTCCCCCAAACAAATATATAAAAAGGCAAGAGTTGTAATTTTGCTTAAGAAAGGTAATGCAGAAGACACAGTAAATTACTCGCCCATTTCCCGCCATAGAAGCACCTGTAAATAATGTTGCACTAAATACAATGATGCTACTTCCTACCACAGAGAATGAACTCAATAAAACTGTTCTAAAACTAAAAAATAGAAAGTCAGTAGGCTTACATGAAGTGCCAGTGTGCGTACTGAAACAATACATAGGGATTATACAAGGCCTCTTAACAAATACAGTAATTGAATTCTTCACATCAGGGACATTTCCAGAGCATTTAAAAAGGCAATAGTTGTAATTTTGCTTAAGAAAGGTAATGCAGAAGACACAGTAAATTACTCGCCCATTTCCCACCATAGAAGCAATTATGTAAGACAGATTAATGAATTACCTGAATAAATACAATCTTTTAAGCGGATCACAGTTTGGTTTCGGAAGTGGCAAAAATATGGAGTCAGCTATAGTAGAATTCACTAAAGTTGTATTTGATGCTATTGATTAAGATGAGTGTGTCACAGACATATTTTTGGAGCTTTCTAAGGCGTTTGATACAGTCGACCACAAGATTCTATTAAATAAATTAGAAGCATTAGCAAAAAGAGGGGTAGCTAATGACTGGTTTTGATCGTACCTAACGGATAGGGTACAAAGAGTAGAGATAACACATACTTCAAATAGATCCAAACATTTAGTAAAACACTTATCAGAACCAAAATACATTAAAATAGCGGTTTCACAACGTAGCATATTTGGACCAGTACTGTTCCTGATATGCACCAATTACTTTCCCAGTAGCGTTACTCATGGTGAAAAAATCCTTTTTGCTGATGACAGCAATATTATAATCACTGAGAAAACAAGAGAACTCCTTGCCGAGAAAGCAAATGCAACTCTCAAGGAAGTTATGATTGGCAATAAAGTGACATCGAACACAAAGAAAACTAATGCCATGAATTTCAGCTGGAAGAGGAAAAATAACAATGTTAAATTAAATGTAGATGGCACCTCTCTAGACTGTGAAACAAATGCAAAATTTCTAGGAATGAATATTGATTCTCAGTTGAAGTGGTGTGAACACACAAAGGAACTTGCACACAGAATGTCATCAGTATGTTATGCTATCCTATCATCAGTGTGTAGCATGCAGTGTCTTTTAGTTACATATTATTCATAAGTACACTCAATTCTTAGCTATGGCATTCTTTTTTTGGGAACAAATGCACAAAATATGAACACAATTTTCAAACTCCAGGAAAGAGGTATAAGAACAATAACCATAAATACTAGTCGAGCTCATTGTAAAGATCTGTTCAAAACACTGGGGATTTTAATTGCTCAATTTGAATACATTTACCAGTCAGTTGTACACATCAAAAATAACGTTGGTAATCACTGCACAAACAGCTCTGTCCATGACCATGCAACAAGAGATAGACTCAACTTACATCTGCCAAGAAAAACTAAACATAAAACTCAAACCAGAATTTTCTACCAAGGAATAAAACTGTACAATAAATTACCAAAAGAGATTAAAGAAATCGCAAAAATACACTTATTTAAAATGCCAGCTAAAATGTACCTGTTATGCAATACTTTTTATACATTGCAGGATTACTCAGCTAAAACAAAATAGGGGTGTGATAAAAAAAATTTATACAAATAAATAATAATAGTAATGAATATAAAACGCAACATTCCACATAACTCCTTCACTTTATGTTTTTTCCTTCTTTTTTCCTTACCCCCTAGCTATGCATAGTACAATACTAACACCTCTTCCTCTTTCTGAGCTCAACATCTCTCATTATGGAGGGATGCTAACTCAGTTTTTCAAGATAGCAAATGGGAAGCTGCAGTACAGAAAACAGCCCAGAGATCACCAGTGTGTGTGTGTGTATGTGTGTGTGTGTGTGTGTGTGTGTGTGTGTGTGTGTGTGTGTAGTGAGTGAAGTGTTATGAAGGAATGTGTGTATAGTGTGTGCAGTGACTGATAGTGAGATATGAGTGAACAGAGTGTCATTACATTATTTAATAAGTTATTTGTAAAAAAAGTATTGTATACCAGGAGTAAATGTAATTATTGCCTCTCGCTAGAAGTCTGTAAATATATGTGTATACGAATTAGCTTATTTTAAATTGATTTAAATTTGTAAATACTTTGACATGTCCTATACCCTTGTAAAAAGAGATCTACAGATGAATAAAGCTACTACTATTACTACTACTACTACATACATGTTCACAGATGTCACTGTGTAATTCAAGGTATTGCATCATAAATTTGTGTCAATATCTGAAAGCAGGTTCCCTAAAAAAACTATCCAGAGAGTGCAGTAAATAAAAACAGTTAATCATCACCAACTAAAGGTATTACAATATCATCTCAGAGGAAAAAGGAAATTTATATAAATGCCAGAATGAATCAAGATCAAACGTGACAAATATTCCAGTATAATATTTTAAGGAAAGTTATAAAGTGCCCAGATCATGAGAGAAATTAAAAATGCAATTAAGAAGATTAAAACTATACTATATATTGTGAAACAAGAGGCATGAAATCCAGTCAGTACACGAGGTGCTATTGTAGTTAAAGTTAATGCCAGTGTCTTGACTGATAATTCACAAGTGGAGTAGTTTCCATGATCGCTTTCTGAAACAGAAAAACTAGGGTTAAATAGTTCAGTTGAAGTAACTAGAAAATATATGGAAAATATCATTCCACAAAAATTTAAAGAACTGAAAGCAGCATCAATATCCCTCACTTAAAGCAAAAGAATTATCAAAATTCTAAAAGATAAAGGCTCATATGACATTGATGGAATTTCAGACAGAATTCTGATAAGATTTTCTAACTTGGTTATACAAAGGTTGGTCAGAAACAGTCTGAAAAGCTTGTAAGAGTGTTGCAGGGTAGGTTGTCCTGGGAAATGGTTCTCAAGAAAAAATCGATAAATTGCCCCATTTCTAATCTAATTAGCTCTGATGTTTGCCCATCAGATAGTTATGCACACAAATTCAAGCACCTTTTTGGAAGTGATAAATTTACACTAGAATAGCAAAAGCTACATTTATTAAGTTTTCAGAAACCAAATGAAGAACACTGTGTCCAGCAGGCTGAATGCTAATTATATTGGAGATAGCGCCTACTTTTGAATTTTTTCTTAACAATGATTTCTCAGCTCAACCTATACCGCAAAACCATTACAAGCTTTTCAGACTGTTTGTGACTACTCTGTGTGTAATGAATTACAGTGATTTTTTCCAGACAGCTTAAAATATGCAATTGTTAAACCTCAGAAATATGACTACAAAGGACATAATTAATTACCATCCAATTTTCTTACTAACAGTTTTCTCCAAAATAACCGAAAAATTAATGTACTCAAGAGTACATCTAAATAGAAACAGTTTACTTAGTATATCACTCTTTGGATTACAGTCATGTTGCTCAACTGAGAACGAAAGCTATACTTGTGCTTATCAAATATTACAAGCCTTAAATAATTAAATATAGCCAGTTCGTATATTTAGTGCGCTGTCAAAGACATTTGATTGTATATATATTATATTACACTCAGAGAAGAATTTTTTTTTTTTTGGGAAATATGTGGTAAGTTTTATGGGACCAAACTGCTCAGGGCATCAGTCCCCTACACTTACGCACTACTTAACCTAACTTAAATTAATTTACACTAAGGACAACACATACAGCCATGCCCAAGGGAGGACTCTAACCTCCGACGGGGGGAGCTGCACAAACTGTGGCAAGGCGCCTTAGACCGCACGGCTATCCCATGTGGCCTCAGAAAAAAACTCAAGTTATAAGAAACTGATAGGCTTACTAGCAACTGGCTGGAATCGTTCTTGACGAAAAGAATGCAAAAAGTCATTCTCAATAATTCCAGTAACATTGGAAGGAAAAAATTTTAGTGACTGGGGAAACATCACAAAGTGAGTCCCACAGGGCTGAAGTTTGAGTCCATCCTGATCCCTCATATACATGAATGACCTTCCACTTAACAGCCATCAGTCAGAATTGATGCTTTCTGCAGACACTACTAGTGTTATAATAAATCCCATTAGAGAGAAAGCAATAGAAAATACTTTTAAGGATGTTTTTCAAAGTATGGATTCTCCTTAACTTATAAGCAAAAACATATATTTACTTTCATAGAACAGAGTCATATCAACAAATGGTGTAGCACATGAAAGGAGTTACTGAATAAGGCAGAATACTCCCAGTTTTGAGTATACATATTTATGAAAACTTGAACTGGAAGAAGAATGTTACTGAGTTGCTCAGTCAGTTAAGTTCACCTACTTCAGCTCTTCGTGTAATTGCTAGCCTTGGAAGTAAACAAATCAACCTTCTAGCATATACTGTATAATTTCATTCAATAACGTGTTATAGAATAATTTTCTGATGCAATTCATCGCTTAAGAAGAGAGTGTCGATTACACAGAACCGAACAGTAAGAGTAATATGTGATTTTTCTGCAGTCATTTTGCAGTAACCTTCTCAAGGAGTTGAGGATTTTAAATGCATCTTCACAAATATATATTTGCTGATGAAATTCGTCCTAAATAATCCATCACAATTTGAAAAGAATGGTGATGTCCATACCAACAATACTAGAAGCAAACATTAATAAAGCTCTCAGTGGCTCATAAATGAGAAATAACGTAAAATGTTTGACAGGTAGCAAAGCAAGATTTAATTTAAACTGAAATATTTTCTTATGGACAACTCATTCTATTCTATAAACGGACTTTTCTTTATAAACTGATAGCCTGTATAGGAAGTAAGTAATTTTAAGTGTATTTGAATAAATAATACAGAAAGATAATATGTTTATTGAAATTAAAATTATTCGTGTTTAAGTATCCTGTAAATTCACTCACTTCACGTTATTTCATTGAGATCGTTCAAATGATCTACAGAACAAGTAACTAACTAATTAACTAGATGATTGTAGTGTAGTTGCCTATTAAGAATATCCTTTGTTTTATAAAATGCTCTGCTTTGACTCTTAACCCATAAATTCTCACGTTTTACTTTAAATAATTTTCCTGCTTTTATATTGGGACTGATATTTATAATGTGGCACAACTTTCACTAGAAAATATTCTTTGTTAAATTTTATGTTCATTAAGTTAATTTTACATTTCTGAAATGCATTTAGAGTTTCCATCTCCTAACTATGTAAGTACAAAGATTTTTTGCTAGAAGATGAACTTATGAAACTATGTAGTTGTACATAAGATATGTTATTAAAACTAGCTGCAGACCACTAAGTTGGTGACATTTTTCTTTAATATGTTTTAGTGTTTCTTGCCACTAGCGATTTCGAAAATATAATTTATGATTAGATGACAGCATTGTATCAATAGGACAAATTCCTCGACATCTAAGGCAATGAAGTGAAAAAGGGACAAATTTACGAGAGATGCAGTGACTATGGAAGAGAGGTTGAGAGGTATTAATTAGTAGCTAGTAAAATGTTCTACACAGATATAAAATACGGTATCTGCATCAACATCTACGTTTAACTCCGTAATCCACTGTCCATTGTATGGCACAGGGTACCTCACACCATGGCTTGCAATTCCTTTCCGTGTCCAATTAAAAAATGAACCAAGGGAAAACTATTGCCTGTATGCTTCTTTTGATTCCTCATCCCCTTTGTTTTGTCCTTACAATCCTTATGCGGGATGGAACACTGAAGGCAGCAGAATCGTTCTACAATAACTTACTGCCTGGTTCTCTAATATTCTACGGTACCATTGATTTTACTGAGCAATTTCCACAACACTCTCACGCAGGCCGAACTGACGATAACAAATCTTGTCCATTATAATTATCCGGGCTGTTATGCCGTGGTCGGTTGATGAATTCTATTGTGATTCCCAACGTTTCGTCTCCGACTGCGGGAGACATCTTCAAGGGGGCCCGTAGCTCGATGGAAGGTCCAACACACCCACTGGCTCGCTACTGACTGCCGCTAAATTCCATGTCCGCGCGCCCCCGCGCCGCGGCGTGACGTCACATGTTTTGAAAACGTCAGTGGAATTGGCCGCTTTCCGTCGCCGTCGATCGCCGTTGCCATCACCCAGTAGTGGACGAGTGATACACATCTTCTTTAACACCGGCATCCATATACCGTTTAATTTGACGCCCTCCTCCTTTCGGTTGAAATTATTTGGGTGTTTAGCGATTTCGATTGCCTCCCTGTAGAGCTTTTCGTAATATCCGCTCGTGGCTGCTAGTACTTGCGTCTCCTCGAAACGAATATTGTGGTTCCCTGGCTGGAAAGCATGCTCCGCAACAGCTGATCGTTCCGTTTCTCCTCTTCTACAATTTCCCTTGTGCTCTTCCAAACGTTTAGAAACAGTTCTTTTAGTGGTACCCACATAAACATCACCACAGCTGCATGGGATCCTATACACTCAAGATTTTTCCAATGGTTTGCGAGCGTCCTTGGCAGGCCTAAGGTATTCCTGTATCTTCCTGGTGGGCTTGTAAATTACGGTAATATTCCACTTCGTCAAGATCCTCCCTGTTCTTTCCGTTACATTTTTAACAAACGGCAGGAAAACCTTAGATTTTGCAGTAGCCTGTACGTCAGTATGATTTCTGCGTGGCTGCCTCAACGCACGTTTTATTTCGACGGACGAATATCCGTTCTTCGTTAGTGCATTGTGGAGATGTTCCATCTCAGCGTCGAGCAACTCAGGTTCACAAATATTTCTAGCTCTGTCCGCTAACGTCTTGATAACACCCCGCTTCTGTTGTGGGTGGTGGTTCGAATCCCGGTGCAAATAACGGTCCGTGTGCGTGGGTCTGCGGTACACTGAGTGGCCCAAACTACCATTTTCGTTTCTAAACACAAGCACATCGAGGAAATGTAGTTTGCCGTCTACCTCCTCCTCCATTGTAAACTGAATTCTCGAGTTTATACTGTTCAGATGTTCGTGGAACCGGCTTAGTTCCTCCCTACCATGTCTCCACAACACAAACGTGTCATCCACGTATCGGAACCATACATTTGGTTTCTTGCTGGCAGTACCTAAGGCCTGTTCCTCGAATTTCTCCATAAAGAAGTTTGCAGTTACGGGACTTAGGGGGCTTCCCATAGCCTCGCCATCCGTTTGCTCATAAAACTGTTCATTCCACTTGAAGTATGTGGTCGTCAAACAACACTTAAACAGTTCTAAAATATCGGCAGGAAAAATTCGATCCAGTTGTTCCAATACCTCATTAAGTGGAACCATGGTAAACAGCGCTACCACATCGAAGCTGACCAATATGTCCTCCGGCTGGACCACTATGCCATTCAATCTGCTGATAAAATGTGTCAAATTCTTTATATAAGAGTCCGAACGGCCCGCTTGTGGTTTTAACAGCGTAGTCAAAAACTTGGCTAACGAGTAGGTGGGCGAACCAATGGCACTTTGTATCGGTCTTAACGGCACATTTTCTTTATGAATTTTGGGCAATCCATAAAGCCTCGGTGATAGCGCAACCGAATTGCAGAGACCTTTCTGTACACTCTCTTCAACGTTGGGAATCACCACAGAATTCATCAACCGACCACGGCATAACAGCCCGGATAATTATAATGGACATGATATTTCCGGCCGTGAAAGTCTACATTTTTGATAACAAATCTAAAAACTACACTCATCTAAATTGCTTCGATGTCATTCTTGTTCAAACATTCGAGCCGTACTCAACAATTGGTCACATAAGCGCCCTGTCCCTGTACGCTATCTGCTTTGCAAGTGCGCTACAGTTTCACATATCTGTCAGCCTTTCGGCTTCCCTTCAGCATACGATACGTGTTTGTTTCATTTCATCTGGTTACGCCTAGGTATTTATCAAGTCATGTCGTGCAGCACCATAACACTGGACTCAAATTTTAAAAAAATTAAGTTAAAATGTAGATCCATCCTTCTGCTAGCTGAGTCACTTCAGTTTCGCCGTAATCATACCGCAATAATTTCGCAACAAAATCTTTGATTCATCTTCGACAGAATTCAGCTGCACCTTCCTTCCTAACGACAGCACCGTCCCTCATACTACAAACTCAATTAAAGTAGCCCCACAGTGCTGCTAGTGAAGTGTAGGCTGCAGAGAAGCTGTTTGACTGATGAAAAAGGTATACGAGGCTGGAAAACTAAACTGAACCACTGAATGTTATTAGTAGCTTTCTACACAGTTTAACAGATTTACTGGCAGAATGACGTCGTGAGGTGTGTTCAGGAGGCTCTCTTGATAAGAAAGAAGTTGGTAGTTCCATTAGTTGCCTCTTCTAATGATTCCAGCAATAACACAGTATCGCCTGTCCACACTCTTCTCCTCCGAAATTGGAACAGTGGGTGGCCTAGTTACTGAATCATAGGCTTTAGTGAAGTCTACGAATACGAGCACGAAATTCCTGCTTCTCTGTTTTTGATAAATGATTAACAGTTTCAGATTCAAGATTTGTTTAGTCACGATCTACCTCTTTTAAGCTTCCTTGACACTCACCAATTTGTGTATTTAGTTGCGTTTCCACTGATACTTTCGTATATGTCAGTGATATTAACGATATTCCTCTGCAATTCCCAGTCTCCAATGTATCTTCTATTTTGTGTATAGGATGTATTAGTGCCGACGTCCACTCTTCTGGTAGCTGCTTTCTGCCCAAATTTTACTTATAATATGTGGTGTCACCGCCAGACACCACACTTGCTAGGTGGTAGCTTTTAAATCGGCCGCGGTCCGCTAGTATACGTCGGACCCGCGTGTCGCCACTGTCAGTAATTGCAGACCGAGCGCCGCCAAACGGCAGGTCTAGAGAGACGTACTAGCACTCGCCCAGTGGTACAGCCGACGTTGCTAGCCATGGTTCACTGAGAATTACGCTCTCATTTGCCGAGACGATAGTTAGCATAGCCTTCAGCTACATTTGCTACGACCTAGCAAGGCACCGTATTCAATTGATATTGAGATTCTATTAATGTATCATGAAGAGCGATGTTCTACAAATGTGGATTAAAGTTAAGTATTCCAGAAGCTACATACTTTTCTTTATAGCATTCATAACGTATCCTGTTTCAGACCTCACGCCAGCCTGCGTGAGTTTAAGCGCGTGCCTTTCGGCTTCCTCTCATTGTGTCTAGGCTGTCTTGTCTAGACACAACATAATATGTGGTAGCTTTACAGCCTGCGGCGCTTAAATCCGGACAAATGAAACTTTTTTAAAAAGCAAATTTATTAAAACAAAATACAAATGAAAATGAAAATCCTTTTACATGTAACTTAGTGGTATTTTTCAAGAGTAACATTAGTCGATGTAAGTCCCTTCAGCCGCAATGACCGCCTCCAACCTTGTCCTGAAGCGATTGCACACACTCTTTAAAACAGCGCCGTCCATCTTCGCGAATGTTGCTTCGATAGCGGTGTGTAGAGATGAGACATTAGGGTGCCTCATCTTACTGGTAACTCTTTCGACTACGCTCTAAACGTAGTAGTCGAGAGGTTTGAACTCCGGGCTATTAGGGGACCATAAATCCTTTGACCAGAACATGTCAACGTCATCCGACAGCCAGTTTGCTCGTATGAGGCTCTCCTCTGCCACCAGACGCATTGTTCGCTCGTTGACCTTAATACTGATGCCAGTTTCCTCAGCAATTGCCCCGGATCCTCCGAAATCAGCGGCCGACCCTTTTTAATGACTGCTGCAGTTCGTGACACGCGTTTCCACGAATGAGGTTTCCTCGCCAAGTTATCAGAACCTTCCCCAGGCTTCTCCGAAGCATTATACGTGACCACAATATCGTAAACAGTTAATCTCGAGTGCCCGAAGAATCGAACTATTTCAGTGGACGAACGCCCAGCGCGAAGACTTTCAACAATCACGGCTCTTCGGTTGTACTCCGCACTTGTCCGTAACATCTCTGTCATTTTGAGGTTCTGACAGTTTACTAGATGCCTATGGCTTTCAAGAACGCCAATCGCAACCTCCGGTGGAACTACGATATGGCGAGCAATTCAAATTGAAATTTGTCCGGATTGAAGCGCCGCACCCAGTGTGATCGCATTCTCGTTAGTATGCTTCAACAGTTCTGCAACGACTCCACCTTCCCCAGGAGCTTTATTGTTCAATATATTTATGATGCCCGAAACCACTTCTTAAGTTCGTGGCTCTCCTTATGCTTTTGGTTTTTTGTGATTAGGGTTGAACGTCGCAATTGGTGATTCACAGTTTAGGAGCTGTTCAAAGTACTTTGTCAACATCCGACAGTTTTTCGTGTACTGGCTTCCCTTCCTTGTTTTTGAAGCTGAGATTTGAGGAAGCATATCTAACAAGTTACTTTCGAATATTCTATGAAAGTCTCGCGTATTATTCCTTCGAAAGTCCTCTTCTACTTGCGTTAAGCTTTCCTTGTTATATTTTCTCTCTAGATTCCTGATTGGCAGTGTTTTTACTTTTTTCTTGACTTTTCTCAGAACATCAATCAACCACACTTTCCGACAATCTGTTACTGTTTTACCTTCTCCTGCAGACCACTTTCCGTCTTGCCTCCTTTGCTCATAGTACACCGTTTCCTTCGTACTGTCAATCAGTAAATTGCTTCTAAATTTCTCTGCATCAGACTTAAACAATATGGGTAGTATTCTAAGTTTGTTGAACTCTTGAGAGGAATTTGATCTTAATTTTGAAGAAAAAGTTATGTCAACCTAAATTTGCGCCACTGAGGACGCTGAAATTTTAAATTTCCTCGCCCATATCTCTCGAGATCGCCAAATGATCACTCTAAAATTTTCTTAGTAGAGCATTTGGAGATACCAGCGTTTTCTATCTTTTTGGAAGATGTTTAAATGCTGTCGATTGCCATATCAGATCGAAACCCTTGCCGGCCGTGGTGGCCGAGCGGTTCTAGGCGCTTCAGTCCAGAACCGCGCGCCAGCTGCGGTCGCAGGCTCGAATCCTGCCTCGGGCATGGATGTGTGTGATCTCCTTAGGTTAGTTAGGTTTAAGTAGTTTAAAGTCTAGGGGACTAATGACCTCAGATGTTAAGTCCATAGTGCTTGGAGTCATTTTTCGAAACCATGAAAAATTTCTATCAGTCGTTCACTGTATAGATTAGTTCTGCTGTGCGCTGGGTAGTATCAAATGATCTTCCTGAATTTTCTCTCTTTCCCGTGTTGAGCTGTGAAGTCTATGAAATATGATAACATCAGTGTTCTTAATAAAATTCTTAACGTCTTCACATACGGCATAAAAATAACGACTCGCTGATTATTGCGTATATGTGCAGAAACGGGCCAGAAAAAGCGTAATGGCTAAGTCATTACAGTCGCAATTAGAAACCATTGTCATCTACGATGACTCAGACAAGAGAGATCAGGCCGCCAATAGGCTCCAGGCCCGTTAACGAGCCGATTATTTCAGTCTTAATCAATCGCCAAGGTAATCACTAAGCCCCTGGCCGTGACTGCACCCGCATTTCTCTCTTCAAGTGCCTGCCTCCATCCGCTATAGAGTATTTGACTTGCATTTACATTGCCTCGGCGTGAAAAACTGCAGAAGTCCTCACCCATTCCAAGTCTAACTGAAATCTACTCTTCCCGGAAAACGTACGTGATATCTTCCAGTTAAGAGGCCTCAGTAAAATCTTCTAATCATAATCCTCCTCCGGTGATTCCATTTCTGCAATAACATCTTGATTCCCACACATTTTGATTTTCTTACCTAGAACACAACCGTCCAACTATCCCTGAATTTGACTCAGCATATCTGTTAAGTCCATACAAAAAGAGAAATTTTCCAGGAATAGTATTCTAAATATTTAATAAACCTTTTACCGAGTACAATACAATGACTTCATCTACAAATCAGCTCTACTCGGAAGTCCAGAGCACATAATCTGGATTATTGATTTCTTCTTTACAACGCGACAGTTCTTTATAAGAAATAACATACGTTTCCACCAGGTGTAACTAATCCAGGAATGCTGCAGGGTCGTGTTTTAAGACGCCTTCTGCACGCTCTTTGTATGAACAGAAGACCTAAACAGGCCAGTAGTGGGACAAAGTTCGTGTCACCCCTCTCTACATTGTTGCCAGATGTATCCAAGATGGCCTTGATGACTTGATCCATGAATGCGGCCTGTATACTAGGCAACAGCGCATGACATCATCCAAAATGGCGGATTTTGGCGGGAAGAGAGGTCAATTGGGCTACCTCCACTAACCTAACCCCCCCTCATCACCCCACTACCAGAAAATGGCGGGAAGTTCAAATTCCATCAGAATAATGCAATGCACCTCTACTAACCTAAGAATATGGTGGGAAGATAGGTCTATTGGACTACCTCCACTAACCTAGCTCATCTGACCACCACCTCTTCCTAGGGATTGAAGGAAATTTGCATTTTGGCGGTACATGAAGGCTACTTGGGCTATCTCTACTCACCTAAGAAAATGGTGGGAGAGAAAGGGCACTTGGGCTACCTCCACTAACCTAAGTCATCCGACAGCCACCTCTTCCTTGGGACTGGTGGGAAAATGGCAGCCTGCACTGGGCCACTGGAAAGAGGAAGGAGTGTATTTTATTTATTTTGGAACAATTTATTTAGGTATGGATTTGAGATAGTATATAAATATAATAATGATACAAAACACACGCTATGACATGCTTGGGATTACGCTACACAGCCTACAGACCTGTAAACTACTCCCAAATTACCGAAATAATGCTCTGCAGACACGCATACAACTCCCAAATTACCGAAATAATTTCAGTACACAGCATACAGACATACAAACTCCTCCTAAATAACGCAGTACACTAATGCGCAGACATGAAATGAACTCGTCAATTGTCCAAATAACGCATAGCACAGTCTACAGAGCTGTTCGCAAAATAATGGAACAGACACACAGACAACATGTACAAGCACCGCCCGCCACCTCCTTTCCACTGGACCACACAGGAGGCTCCCACACACGCTCCCAGAAGTCGGGATGCACCAATAGTCCCCTCAACAGTCAGCTCCCAAGCCACGCACAGGTGCCAGTTTGGGTCCCTCAAGCACGAGGTGGCAGCATCCCTAACATGTTTTCTAATCGTCAACTGCCGAAATCAAGCACTGCACACCTGTTTACGCGGAAACTCGAAAAAAAAAAACAGAGAAAACGGATATTTCCATTCGCAAATACTGATGTCGGTGATGTAGGAGATTCCAAATCAGCCTATAATTTTTCAAGCTCAACTAAGGTGTTTCTCATGTCTAGAGAACCGGAAAACGTGTCTTGTTCATGCCAGATGCACGGACAATGGATCTACTCTCAACCAAATAAAGCCGCGAAATGTGCAGAAGCAGTCAACTGAACAATTTACATGGGAGGGAATAATGGTCCATTGCAAACACATCTCCATATTCAATCTTCTCAAATTTTCATGCGATCACAAAAGCTATCCAACACATACGAAGTATTAGTTCGCTATTCGGTCGTCTAGAGGACAACATGATTAATTCATCTACATTTCTACACTCCAACAGCCCTCTCCATTTGGACAACGCCTACCGTTAACGGGAAACGTGAATCACTCCCGCGCAGGTCACCGGTGCTGTATACCAAGCACGCACAGGAAGAAGTATCATTATCCTAAGAAATCGGTCACATATATATTCTATCCCTGTACTTACAACTA
Organism: Schistocerca cancellata; assembly: GCF_023864275.1. Classification (NCBI taxonomy): domain Eukaryota; kingdom Metazoa; phylum Arthropoda; class Insecta; order Orthoptera; family Acrididae; genus Schistocerca; species Schistocerca cancellata. The sequence continues at coordinate 476,596,165 of NC_064627.1, forward strand.
AATGTTACAATCACGGTCTTAGTTGAACGACATTCGACAATGAGCGAATTATCGGAAATACATCCTGCTGACGACTCTGGAAACAGAAATATCTCTACCTCCCTTACGATTGGACATAGTCATTCCCTTTCGCACACGTCGGAACACAAACACATACTTTATAAGCATGAGGTTCAGGATGAACCTATCACGCACCCCCTACTACTACTAAGTATAATACTTGGCCAATAAATGACTGCAGACGATACAAAATAATACTGAGAGAAAAATCAGTGATGGGCGGACATGTCTCACAAGTGTTTCTTGCGAGTGCTACCATTGTGCGTTAGAAAGAGAGTTTTAATCGTCTTATAAACCGCCAGATGTTAAAAAAATCCGATCCCAAAAACTACTGTAAGTTACTGTCACAAGCAGTCTTGGTTTTACATGTGCACGCAAGTATCCATCTTATAAGATATAACGGCTTTACAAATCCACGTATGTCATTACCTACAAATCATGTGGTTTTTCCAGACAAATATGGAGACGGTGATGGCCGGAGTGTATATTATCAGACCAGCAAGCCGCTTACACATAGCCCACGATGCAACCTCGTCATAAAATCGCTGAATTTCGAAAGTGAGTTTCTGTGATGTAAACACTGAGTTATAGGCGATGACTGATTGAGAGGGATCACAAACAGTAGTAGATTGTGTGTTGATTGAGGTCGTAAGAAATGTACACTAGCTTTTCAGATCTCTAGCGCTACACTATCCGCTGGAAATGATGTCTATGATTTGGATTCAAATCCTTCCATTCATTCACATACATGCATTGAATCCTATGGAGTGGTCTTTAATGATTACAGCCACAAGTTAATCATATTTCTGGCACTCTCATATCTCGAAACGAGTCACCTTTCTCGAACCTATCTGCTACAGTAAATTCCCGCCTCGTTTTAGGTAGCCCCTATACATCCTGCAACTGCCCCCTCAGACTCTGCACTAGAATCCCTGCAGCTTTGCGCACGTGGTCCCTCCAATATAAGTCGGAGGTATGTAATGACATACGTGGATTTTTAAAGCCGGTATATCTTATAACATGGATACTTACGTGCACATGTAAAACCAAGACTGCTTGTGACAGTAACTTACAGTAGTTTTTGGGATCGGATTTTTTTCACATCTGGCGGTTTATAAGACGATTAAAACTCTCTTTCTAACGCACAATGGTAGCACTCGCAAGAAAAACTTATGAGACATGTCCACCCATCACTGATTTTTCTCTCAGTATTATTTTGTATCGTCTGCAGTCATTTATTGGCCAATTATTATACTTAGTAGTAGTAGGGGGTGCGTGATAGGTTCATCCTGCACATCAGGCTTATAAAGTATGTGTTTGTGTTCCGACGTGTGCGAAAGGGAATGACTATGTCCAATCGTAAGGGAGGTAGAGATATTTCTGTTTCCAGAGTCGTCAGCAGGATGTATTTCCGATAATTCGCTCACTGTCGCATGTCGTTCAACTAAGACCGCGATTGTAACACTTAGTTGTAAGTACAGGGATAGGAGATATATGTGACCGATTTCTTAGGATGATGATTCTTCTACCTGTGCGTGCTTGGTATACAGCACCGGTGACATGCGCGGGAGTGATTCACGTTTCCCGTTAACGGTAGGCGTTGTCCAAATGGAGAGGGCTGTCGGAGTGTAGAAATGTAGATGAATTAATCATGTTGTCCTCTAGACGACTGAATAGCGAACTAATACTTCATATGTGCTGGATAGCTTTTGTGATCGCGTGGAGATTTGAGAACATTGAATATGGAGGTGTGTTTTCTCTGGATCATTATTCCCTCCCATGTAAGTTGTTCGGTTGACTGCTTCTGCACATTTCGCACCTTTATTTAGTTGAGAGAAGATCGATTGTGGTCTGTGCATCTAGCATGTGGAAGACACGTTTTCCGGTTCTCTAGACATGAGAAACATCTTAGTTGAGCTTGTAAATTATAGTAATGATTTTGAATCTGCTATATCACCGACATCGGTATTTGCGAATGGAAATATCCGTTTTCTCTGGGTTTTTTTTTTTCGAGTTTCTGCATAAATGTCTTCAGAGACGTAACAAGCTTCTAGTTAGTCAGTGGTTCACAGCACGTCGCACCTAGGTAGATTTTCGCATTTGTAGAGAAATAATTTTCAGACAATATCTTTAGAAATACGTTGCGTGAGCGATTGGTAGGAGACAGCTGTATGCTTGATACCAAGAAGTACCGGGAAAATGGTATGATATTATAGGAATTCATGCCAAATTAGATATGTTCTCGTACACCCAGAGTATAGAGATGGATGTAGAAAAGCGAGCCAGCAAGTAGGTTTTGACCAGAAACAGTAACAAACTTGTGCCAAGAGGGGACACAAAGCCGAATCTATAGAACAGTTCTGAGGGTGACTTCGATCCACTGAGGGCGCTCTGGTCATGTGTAGGGGGTGGATGCCAGCCCAAACTCGCAGCAAATATATAGTGCCGCGAGTATACCTATTGTGCTGTCTGTCTTTGTGGTACATGTACGAATAATGTAAAAGGGCTGACTTTGTGTGGTTCAGGATATGAATTGTATGTTTACTAGATCGACACAGTACACAGTGATATACTGATGGGTCGGAGATCAGTTTCACATTCTAATATTCAAGCACCTGTCCTCGGTGGAAGAGCAGTGTAATTGAGTAACAGTCTTTCATTATTTGACGATATGTAATGTAGTTTTTAAGGTTTAATTGCTGGTGCAATACGGCGATGTGTGTAAAATAGCTTTTTGGCACTGAAAGTCTGGTCTGCAGAAAGAAAATAGGTGGATGGTGCTTCCACAAAGGCAGCATCAGTAATTCAAAGTGTCAATTCGATAAGAGCTAATCATAATGCTCCATTCATTTCACAAGACAGCCTTCTTACTGGGACGTAGGAGTCTCTGCATAGCAGTGAGAACGTTTGCTTATGTTGAAAGCAGGAAGGGTAACAAGTGATAGATGGGGAGCCATGTTAGGACCACGAGGAAGAATGCATTCGACATTATTCTGCACTTTTTTCGTAAACAGGTTGTTAGGGCAAGAATGTCCATGATACAAGCCAAGACATCATGAAAGCTCCTACAAAAGCTAGCATTAACTATTTCTGGGACACTATACAATTTCCGAGAGGGTGACTTGGCTCTTTGGATCTCTGTTCCCTGTGCTACTCTGGAACGCATTTCTGCAGCATCTGCGAGGGTGATTCACTCGGCAATTAGCTCTTCGCCGGACTGCAGATACAGAGAGGAATCACAGCAGCAGCGGTGAACCTATGCACGCGCGGCCCAGAGGGTGACTTGGCGCTTATTTAGATAGACATGTGACATCAATACAACACTCGAAGAACTTTAACTGTATATGTGACTTTGACATGCTGTCGGCAGTGCTCTTGCACTGGCTTGCATCGAGCTGTCCCTGCAGAGTGAGTTGGAGCCTCTGATAGTTGCGGTTGATGATGGTTCGGTAGTGGTTCTTATGAGCACTAGTGTGTGTGCAGTGGCTTATTTTTGGTTGTTTAAGCTTTGTGAGCGTTACACATACATTACCTTTTGACGATTTAGGTGTTGTTTTGGTGTTTGTTGCATTATTTTGCGAACAGGTGTGCTGTGGTTGATTTTGACAGTCGACGATTAGCAAACATGTTAGGGATGCCACAGCCTCAAGCTTGAGGGACCCAAACAGGCACCTGTCCATGGTTTGCCAGCTGACAACCGTGGGTGCCGTCAGTGTCTCCCGACTTCTGGGAGCGTGACGGTAGCCTCCTCTGTGGTCCAGTGGACAGGATGTGGTGGGCGGGGCTGTGCACGTTTTTTGCTTGTCTGTTACATTATTTTGCAAGCAGGTTTGTTGACTGTGCTATGCGTTATTTGGACAGTTTATGAGTTGCTCTCAAATCCATATTTAAATAAATTGCTACAAAATAAATAAAGCATATTCCTTCCTCTCTCCAGCAGCCCAGAGCAGGCTGAGTCATTTTTTCCCTTCCAGACAGCCATCTTGGGTTACATCACAGAACAGATGACAGTGCCCTCTCGTGGTGGTACTTTGTACTAGGTCAGATTGACTCTGGACCCCATGGTGATCACTCTGTGTCCCACCATCCCCCCCCCCCCCCAGACCATCTTGTTGGATTACGTAATTGTGCGGGGGTGGGGGGGATGACAGTGCACTCTGGTGACAGTACTGGGTACTAGGACCAGGCTTCGTGGTGAACACACTGTTTTCCATCAAAATACGCCATATTGGATAACAGTACTTGTGTCATCAGCTGACGTCATGGCCGCCATCTTGGATTACGTGGCCGGCCGGAGTGACCGAGCGGTTCTAGGCGCTACAGTCTGGAACCGCGCGACCGCTACGGTCGCAGGTTCGAATCCTGCCTCGGGCATGGAAGTGTGTGATGTCCTTAGGTTAGTTAGGTTTAAGTAGTTCTAATTTCTAGGGGACTGATGACCTCAGCAGTTAAGTCCCATAGTGCTCAGAGCCATTTAAATAATTTTCTTTGGATTACGTCATGGAATGGACGACAGCGCCATCTGGTGGTGGTACTGTGTAGTAGGTCAGTTGGACTCTAGACCTCTTGACAAACAAACTGGATGGCAATAGCGCCTCAAATTGTTTAAATAAAGACTTGTGCATTATTTGGACAGTTGACGATTAGAAAGCATGTTTGCAGAGTATTTACATGGATTATTAATTTGACAACTGACTAGTTTGCCTCTCTGGACATAAATGTAATGCATTATTTACGAGTTGTTTGCAGGTCTGTATGCTGTGTACTGAAATTATTTCGGTAATTCACGAGTTATTTGTAGTGCGTTATTTGGTAATTTAGGAGTAGTTTACAGGTCTGTAGGCTGTGCACGTCAGAGCGTGTGTTTTGTATCAGTGTAATAAATATACTATCTCTAAAAGTCTATCCCTAAATAAACTGCTCCAAAATAAATTAAGTACACCCCTTCCTCTCTCCAGTAGCCCAGTGCAGGCTGAATCATTTTCCCGTCAATCCCTAGGAAGAGGTGGCGGCCGGGTGACATAGGTTAGTGGAAGTAGCCCAGGTGCCCTTTCCTTCCCAACACTTTCTTAGGTGAGTAGAGATAGCCCAAGTAGCCTTCCTGTACCGCCAAAATTCAAATTTCCCTCCAATCCCTAGGGAGAGGTGGTGGTCGGATGAGTTCGGTTAGTGGAGGTAGCCCAAATGACCTATCTTCCCGCCATTTTCTTAGATTAGTAGAGGTGTTTTGCATTATCCTGATGGAATTGTGATTTCATTAAGACTATTAGTTTAAACGTGTCCATTAGTGTAATGAGAGAAAAACGACGTTTGTAAACGTTACGCTAAAATTAATTGCATTGACAATTCGATCCAAGTATAACCCCTACAAGCACAGTTGTTTCGTAGTCAGAAGGCCCGACGATTACAACGATGTAATTGTTTATTTTATGATGTCAAATATCACAAAATTTTTGGGTAACATTTACACACCCACCAGTTTTAGCATTTGTAAATGCTCGATTAAGCCAGTGGCGTAATAAGCCCAGTTAGAAAGGTCGAATGTGGGAAATAATTAGTGCAGTAGCATATTCTTGTGCAGTGGTTCCAGGGAGTGCCATGAACAACGTACTAGAAATCCTGATCGGTTGGAGCTGAGTGTGCCAGTGTGGGTATGTTTGAAGGTCACTTTTGTATGTTTTTCTTGACTAACTCGAAAACTACGGCTTGTAGCAAAAACGTATTCATACAAAATGTAACTACATTAAATTTCCTACATTAAATTTCCTTCATTTTTTCTGTAGGACTAACACACTACTGGCCATTAAAATTGCTACACCAAGAACAAATGCAAATGATAAACGGGTATTCATTGGACAAATATATTATACTAGAACTGACATGTGATTACATTTGCACGCAATTTGGGCGCATAGATCCTGAGAAATCAGTACCCAGAACAACCATCTCTGGCCGTAATAACGGCCTTGATACGCCTGGGCATTGAGTCAAACAGAGCTTGGATGGCGTGTACAGGTGCAGCTGCCCATGCAGCTTCAACATGATGCCACTGTTCGTCAAGAGTAGTGACTGGCGTATTGTGATGAGCCAATTGCTCGGCCACCATTGACCAAACGTTTTCAGTTGGTGAGAGATCTGGAGAACGTGCTGACCAGGGAAGCAGTCGAACATTTTCTGTATCCAGAAAGGCCCGTACAGGACCTGCAACATGCGGTCGTCCATTATATTGCTGAAATGTAGAGTTTCGTAGGAATCGAAGGAAGGGTGAGCCACGGGTCGTAACACATCTGAAATGTAACGTCCATTGTTCGAAGTGCCGTCAATGCGAACAAAAGGTGACCGAGACGTGTAACCAATGACACCCTATACCATCACCCCGGATGATACGCCAGTATGGCGACGACGAATACACGCTTCCAATGTGCGTTCACCGCGATGTCGCCAAACACGAATGCGACCATCATGATGCTGTAAACAGAACCTGGATTCATCCGAAAAAATGACGTTTTGTCATTTGTGCACCCAGGTTCGTCGTTGAGTACACCATCGCAGGCGCTCCTGTCTGTGATGCAGCATCAAGGGTAACTGTAGCCATTGTCTCCGAGCTGATAGTCCATGCTGCTGCAAAACGTCGTCGAACTGTTCGTAGATTGTTGTTGTCTTGCAGACGTCCCCATCTGTTGACTAAGGGATCGAGACGTGGCTGCACGATCCGTTACAGCCAAGCGTGTAATATGCCTGTCATCTCGACTGCTAGTGATACGAGGCAGTTGGGATCCAGCACGGCGTTCCGTATTACCCTCCAGAACCCACCGATTCAGATTCCATATTAAACTAACAGGCATTGGATCTCGACCAACGCGAGCAGAAATGTCGGGATACGATAAATGCAATTGCGATAGACTACAATCAGATCTTTATCAAAGTCGGAAACGTGATGGTACGCATTTCTCCTCCTTACACGAGGCATCACAATAACGGTGCACCAGGCAACGCCGGTCAACTGCTTTTTGTGTGTGAGAAATCGGTTGGAAACTTTCCTCATGTCAGCACGTTGTAGTTGTCACCACCGGCGCCAACCTTTGTGAATGCTCTGAAAAGCTAATCATTTGCATATCACAGCATCTTCTTGTCGGTTAAATTTCGCGACTGTAGCACGTCATCTTCGTGGTGTTGGAATTGTAATGGCCAGTAGTGTAGTTCGCGCGTAGTGAGCGAGAAAATATGAAGAACTCACGCTTGAATTCAAGGCCAAATGTTACATTGTGGGTTGCACAAAACGACATCGATAGGGGCAGCTGAATCGTGCTGTGTTTCACGACCAGGCACAAACTCTCCATTGGCGGCAGAGAACGTACTTGGCGTGACTCGATATCATACTTAGGCCTTGAAACTGATAGACGGCTTTCTACGTAAAATCACTTTTTTACAATCTCAAGCAATGGTTCAGCATTTTTCCTTTGGCCTATATCCTCTACTCAACCGTCAGGGGCTAACTACCAAATGAAAGTTCTGCACTGGCGCCAGGTCATTCTAAATGGTGAACGCGAATTTCACCGACAAAAATTCGAAGACTGTCCAGGGTTGTTTTCTAAGTATTGCGGTACGTGGGACCCGTGGTGTCCTGTAACTCCCTACGGAGTAATTGCGTTTTGTGTAATTTCCTAGCTACGGAGTAATTGCGTTTTGTTTTATTTCCTTCCTCCACTTGTCTTTGTACTGGAAATATTTGCCTAACAATACAAATTTAGACGTTATGTCTGGGAACAAACTTATTCTATTTGCTCACGTTGCTCGCTGCTGGTAACAGTAACGCCCTCTTTATTCCTTCCCTCACGCTTGCATTCAATACTGTCTGGTTCTGACTCGGGTTAGCTTTCCAGTAGTGTTAGTAGTACGTTAACAGTGATACACAGCAGTATGGAACCGCACGGTCTAGGTGGGCCTTGCCACGGTTAGCGCGGCTGCCCCCGTCGGAGGTTCGAGTCCTCCCTCGGGCCTGGGTGTGTGTCAGCGTAAGTTAGTTTAAGTGAGTTTAAATAGCGTGGAAGCCAAGTGACCGATGACCTCAGCCGTTTGATTCCATAGGAACTTACCACCACAACAGCAGTATGGATAGGTTTAGTGTTGAAGAGTGGGCGATAAGCTATTCATTCACTGAACGCAATGGAGGGTCACGATGACGCCAAGCTGAGCTGTTCACACAGCGACGGCATCACATCAAACATAGTAGTTATTCATCTGTACTTCACTCTGTGTCTTGTATTGTACGTTTTGGATATTGCAAATTAAGGTTTTTTCGCTGTTGCGAAAGTATTTTCACAGAACCGAAGCTAATTTCTGTAACAAATCGAACAAAACATAATTGCATTAATTACTCCGTAACGAGCCTATACCAAATTACTCAGAAAATGTCTGTGAACAACCTCCGAAATTTTGTAGGTGCAATTGAAATTCATCCTATGTAAGGCTCAGAAGCATGATCTGTGGTGTCAGGCACCAATCAATCTTCCGCTGCGCGAAAATCTCCACAACTAAGATTTCTGACTAATATCGGCATTGATAGATAAGTCCCCAATACAGACACTATACCACAGTTAGATCAGGCATCCATATACTCTTTCAGCAATGAAAATTCAGTTAGACGTATTTTATTGTTGATCAAGACTGTTGACAACTCGAGTTTTATACACGCAGAACTTTATTCATCCGCAGATACTCATTTTCTACCTTGTGCAATTGCGTTGGGGGTGGGGTTATGGTGGGAAACAGTTTGGTCACCATGGGGTTCGGAGTCCAACTCACCTAGTACACAGCACCACCACCACAGAGCACTGTCGTCCGTTCCGTGACGTAACCCAAGATGGCTGTCTGGTGGGGAAAAACTGACAGCCTGCACTGGGTTGCTGGAGAGTGGGAGGAGTGTGCTTTATTTATTTTGGAACAATTTATTTAGGTATGGCTTTCAGATCAACTCGTTAACTGTCCAAATAACGCGTAGCCCAGCCTAAAGACCTGCTTGCAAAATAATGCGTTGTCATGGCTTACGTCAACCGTAAGGTGTACGACAGCCCACTGTGATTATTGTAGGTAACTGAGGCATACCGGTGGCATTAACTGGTTTTTTAGTGTCTAAATTTACCTGTAATAGTATTATTACATCACAAACGTAGTTATGGTTCATAGATCTTCACCGTACACCATTGTAATACTGGAATTACAGTGGTACTACCCAGTGATACCGACAGCCCCGATTCCAAGCAACATGTACTTACCATAACAAGTAGGTATTAGCGGAAGATAGCTCTTGCGCCATCCGCATGATGTACCCGCCGAACACGGTGTTGTACATATTTCTATCCTGAAACAAATGCAGTATATTACTACAAAACAACAGTGTTTTGCCTCCGTCTTTACTGAAACGAAATTAAGAGCCCATTTTGAAAATAATGACGTAACCCCAATTTGCAACAAGTGCTTCGGATGGTAGTGGCATGTGAAATCACATGCCGACAATAAAAATGCCTTACACCATTAGAAAACTGAACATAATATTGTGTAACTAGCATTTTGTACTCATAGCACAGTAGTTAATTAATTAACGATTCGGTTTTATGAAAAGCTAATAAGATACCATCGCTATTAACAGAAACAAACTTAAAAATAAAATTCTGAGCAATGAATTGCTCATGATACTAATCACCCACAGCTTACACAATTTAACAATACAAAACATGTAATCTCCAGAAACAAACTTAAAAATAAAATTCTGAGCAATGAATTGCTCATGATACTAATCACCCACAGCTTACACAATTTAACAATACAAAACATGTAATCTCCAAATATTTGTATTTTTAACATCTTTTTAATACTGTTGGATGCATTACATAACGTTCTTACATCAAGATAAAACATTAATTCTATTACTGTTTTTAATTAAAATATTTAAATATCAAAAACAGTTATTGAAAAAAAATATCTAGTCGTTAGCTACATTCTTGTGACTATATCGGATGTCTAATAGTGAAGGCACATGATGACTCTTCAGAGCGACACCTGGCACATAATGATGGTTAACGTTCCACTTAAATCATTATAGTTGCTACTCGCCCGCCGTCAACAAGCAGGTCGTTTGCAATAGTCGTGCGATAGTTCTCAGATAAAAAAAAAGTGGTTCAAATGGCTCTGAGCACTATGGGACTTAACATCTATGGTCATCAGTGCCCTAGAACTTAGAACTACTTAAACCTAACTAACCTAAGGACATCACACAACACCCAGTCATCACGAGGCAGAGAAAATCCCTGACCCCGCCGGGAATCGAACCCGGGAACCCGGGCGTGGGAAGCGAGAACGCTACCGCACGACCACGAGCTACGGACTTCTCAGATAAAGCCGAAATGGTCTGTACTCAAAATGTTACTTATGTGGATAAAAGTGAATTGTGCTGTACAGATTAGGGGGCAGATGTGTTAAAACGAACGGAGGTCCACTAATGCTCTGCTGACTTTGAGTAGTGACAAGCATTTTACGAGACTACCACATGCTATAAGACAGCAGATTACAGTATTTTTGCTGTTTAAAACAGTTACAATGCTGAAGATCGACAATAATTGAAACGTATCTAACATGTGGATGTGAAACGTGACAGGCGTAATTAGCAGCAAAACATAACATCAGAGGACAATGCAGATAAGTGCCCAGATAATCTTCAGCGCTGTATGTCGTTTATTCAAACGGGTAACGTCAGATAGGAATCACAGGCTGGAGCTACTGGCGTACACACACAAGAACTGAGGATCACGTTACTCTGTGTATCTAGCACCAGTGACAGCTGTTGACGTGACACACGATACAAATGACGTGCTCGCAGCCGCTATCAAGCCGCCGTCGCTGACTACAGCGGGAATTCACTTTGTCACTGAACGTCAAAACTGCATCAGATAGGGATACCTGCCGCACCTGTGAGTTCATGTTAGCTCCGCAAAAGCAGCTCCGTTCCCACCACAAACACAGTGCGCCTGACACCTGTGGATAACTGTTTACGTCTGTCCAGCAGACCTCAGAACGTATTGAAACCATCTAGTCGATTCTGTCCGCCCACCGCAGAAATATCGGAGAGGGAAAGCGATCTTTCGCTTATGTCTTTTTTAAAGAGTGCTAACGACTGAACTATCTGTTTCTTTACAACAAAAAAGTAGCAAAACATAAACAGGAACAAAGTTCTAAAACACTAGTGAACACTTAAAAAGGTAAAGTAGAAGATGACGCATATCATGAGATGCTACTCCGTCCCCTCCAAAGCTCTCATTCCCTGATGTAGTTATAAATGTAACAGGTAAGCCATTTCCGACTGATGCCCTATCATTAGCGCCAAGCGCCAACAATGACGAGAGGAATGAATTATAATGTAAAATGAAGTTGGAAGCTTAAGACACGTTCTTGAAAATGAGCAAAGGTCGAAATTGTCAATCGCATAGATAATAAAAAAAGTAATAGAGTCTACTTGGACCTTGTTTTCATTCACAAAACAAAAATAAAATTTTAGAAATATGGTGTTTTATTAGCAACGGCAATCGTAAGAAAATAATAAGCAGATCAGTCCCCCATAATGGAAGGAAGCTGCTATGTGATATACAGGATGTTACAAAAAGGTACGGCCAAACTTTCAGGAAACATTCATCACACACACATATAAAGAAAAGATGTTATGTGGACATGTGTCCGGAAACGCTTAATTTCCATGTTAGAGCTCATTTTAGCTTCGTCAGTATGTACTGTACTTCCTCGATTCACCGCCACCTCAACCCTCTTCACTTTCATTTATGGGGGCATTTGAAAGCTCTTGTCTGCGCAACCCCGGTACCAAATGTAGAGACTCTTCGTGCTCGTATTGTGGACGGCTGTGATACAATACGCCATTCTCCAGGGCTGCATCAGAGCATCAGGGATTCCATGCGACGGAGGGTGGATGCATGTATCCTCGCTAACGGAGGACATTTTAAACATTTCCTGTAACAAAGTGTTTGAAGTCACGCTGGTACGTTCTGTTGCTTTGTGTTTCCATTCCATGATTAATGTGATTTGAAAAGAAGCAATAAAATGAGCTCTAACATGGAAAGTAAGCGTTTTCGGACACATGTCCACATAACATATTTTATTTCTTTGTGTGTGAGGAATGTTTCCTGAAAGTTTGGCCGTACCTTTTTGTAACACCCTGTATATAATTATCTTTTAGTCCTTCGATATTAATTTAAACAATAAAGAAAATCAACATATCTTTTAAAAAATCTGCAACCTTTTCACTTTTTAAACATATCTGTTTTGTCTTTGTTTACATTTGTAAGCTTTTGGCTCAAGAGTGGAAGGTTGTACCTTTGACAGCCTAACTCCCACCCATAAGGGGCGAGGGCTCTGAAATAACAATAACAAAAAGTGACATACTAGAAAACAAAACAACCACTAGGCAACGCGCCCGCGCTACTCGCTACCTCGCTGGTGGTTGAGGCGTGAAGCAGCGTGTGACGCCAGTACTAGGTTTCATGACATATTCTTGCTCTATTTTCACGCGTTCGTTTTACCTACTGGTTGTTTTGCCTTTTCTTCTTGATTAATGCTTATAACAACGAACACATCAATATCTATACGACGGGGAAGCTATATATTACTAATAATAAATAACTAGATAGCTAGATACCTACAGCAACACTAAAACCGTGATTACGTGAAGAAAACTGCGACGTGCAGAAACGGGAAAAAGAAAATGTTCCGCAGAACATAATCTACAAATGAGTCTTAATAATCAGTGTATAAAATAGTCAATTTATAGATATTTTTTTAATTCCAGTCCATTGTGGCGCGGTGATATAGAAACCTTGTATTGTAATTAATATTAAAAACAGTCCTTCATTGCACAATGCTCTTATAGTTTAAATAGTGTTGTAAAGCCTCGGACGTTTTTTAATATTAATGAACATTCGTTACAGAGCCTTCTGCATCATATAACTGTTTTTAATATTGCGTTATTAGTCCAAAGATACAATGGATAACGTTTCTGTCTACAGTAAAACTGAATAATCACTTAAATACATCGTAAAATACCGTGGTAATTACTATTTTACCTCCTACCTTCCGCTTTTTCCAAAATCTTCGTAGGGTTTCAGCTTGTCATGTATAAGACAGTAAACTGGGAATTAAAGCCTGAACTCAGTCTCTGACTCAGGCTCGGATAGCTCAGATAGTAGTACGTACCTTGTAAAAGACAAAAATTCTAGTCCGATTTGTCATTTCATACATTTTTAACTTAAAGAAAGGTCATTTAATTTTTTATTTTGCTGCAGTGTAGATATTAAATCTGCGATGTTACGTGATTACGTGATGTTCGCTGTTGTTTCCACTTAAGATGTAACTCGGGGCGTATTCTTTACAATCTACGATCAGCAAAATAGTGCGTTATCGAGGGAATGAAGTAGCTGCAGAAGGAGTTAATGCAATATGTCTGAGTAGTCACTTAGAAAATATAAGATGTAACGCACTGAGGCTAGTTGGAGTAAACTACTCTTTGTTTATTGTACAACTTACCAGACTCTGTTAGTTAAACAAAGAACAAATCCAAATCAATTAATAGCAATGCAATTTTTATTCTTAATAAAAGGACATGTCAGTTCTTTTCATAAGTCTCCTGTATCTTTCTTCTTTTAAATATAAGCTTTATGCTTCTCACTTTCTCTACAAAGATGGTATGATGTGAACGCCAGCCCTTTACTTCTTTTATTGGGAACGACTTTGGCTTTGCCGCTAATTTTAGCTATTGACATTTGATATTAAATTCACATTTGCGTTGGATATATGCACATAATGCTGTTTTGAAATATAACTGCCGGAACTCTGACGAATCGCTATGCAGTTTATTAAAAATTAATCGCTATAATTGGCTATTTTCAGTAGTGAATAATTTGTCGCTGTGATATGAAGCTCTGCCTCACTGCACAAATAAGTGATTCCTGAATAACACGTTTATGCGCATGGCGTGCTTTAATGACAAATTTTCTGCAATATATCATGTTAATTAGTTATCCGAAGGCTACTACTGATTTTAGTCTTCTTTTACCCATCGCGGTACTCTTTACTTGGCTGGCAGTGTTTTCTAAGTTTCACAGTTGCTTGTGCTGAGACATTAGCTATATGAACTGCGCTTTGAACACTACAGAACTGCTGTCAGCAATTCCAGAGATATTACTGTAGAAATATCAATTTACGTGATGCAGAAACGCTTCTTTTCGTTTTTATTCTGCGTTTGCTACTTCCACCCCGCCTCTTACCCTGTGCCAGCGTCCACTAATCACAAGCAGCCGCTTATCCACGAGTCAGAAACTTTTTTCTTTTTATTCTAATTATGTGGCCAGTTGACTTTCTGCGCTCTACAGTTGTCAGTTAATCTCAGGTGGGACAGTCGGGTGTGCCAATTCACCGTTAATCGTGCATTCTATCCGTTGTTATTGTTCCTGTTGTCCTCAGCCCGGAGACCTGTTATATGCTATTCTTCATTCACTCAGCTTTGCACAAGCCTTTTCATCTGTACATAGGTATCGCAACCTAAAAACATTCGAACTTGAGTCAAGTCTGGGTCTCCTACAATTTTCACGTTCTTCATTTCCTTCCATTACCAACTTAACTACTGCACTTCTTTTAGTCGAATTGTACCAAGCAGCACTTTTGACTTTGACATCTTTCTGTTATGTATATATTCGTATTTTCGGCATTGAAGTATTGAAAATCAGAGGTGGAGGTGGGAAAACAGAGTAGACATTCTTAGAAAACTACACTCAGGTTGGGCGGTATATGAAGGCAGCGGTCAGCAACCCAGCACGCGGATTCGAGCCAGATTGGGTCACTCCCAAGTCTCACAGACCAACTCGCAGCTATAGTAGCAAATATGAACCAGAATTCAACATTTATAGTGTTTCTAGAAAGTATGCTATGCAAAGGGAAAAACAGAAAACCTGAAAAACACATCGCCGAATATTTTTATGAATTCAGATGTGATGAACACCACGTAACGTATGGATAATAATATTACATTTCGGAAATTTTCCATTACTTGAATTTTACATTGTGCAGCACAAAATAGTTATTGTGTGTGCGAGATACATTGATAGAAACAGATTACGCTCGATATTAACATTTAATCTGATACATATTTGTTATGAGACTATCGATCTTTGACATAACTGTTTAGGTCCTATCTCTCCGACAACAGGGAAAAGGTGGTAATTATAGCAACAGAAACAGAACTATACATAATAATGAACTTTTTCAGGAGATATGGAGTTATTGTCTGTGGAGCTTTGATGACAAACGGAGGAAACAAAATAAAAACAGTCTACTAACACTTGAAACGTTACTAATATACTGTATTTGTGCAAAACACTTCAACAGATATAAGAAGAAAGAAACGCATCTTTCGATACTACAACGTCGGACAACAATGTTCTTAAACTAAGCTGCCCCTCAATTAAATAAAAGTTAAATAGAGCCTCTTAATGGAACGTAGAACACTCCGAGGTTTCTGCCTGCTTTGTGAGGCAGTCAGACTCCATGGCCAGATAGTTTACTCTGAACGGTAAAAGGACACTGATGATAGTTAACGAACCCTTCCCAGAATTTCGGTATACCTAGCATCGTTGACCAGTTTTAATAAAGTAACTGAAGTACTGACATTAAGAACCCACATATTATTTTCATATACTGATGAAATATTGAGCATTTACGTATACGGTCCAGTCACATCAGTACCACCACCGGCTGTGTTCGATGTCAGAGTGCAATAACTACTCACAGACAGCAGGTGGCAGCTCTACCAATTGAGGGTAGATGAAGAGAGTGCATGTGACGAGGAAGACAGTGCAGTCGTTGTCGTAATGCGGAAACGGAGCGATTTATCTGACGTCCGGAAGGGCTTCATCTTTGGCATCCGGGCCAAGGGTGGAAGCATTTTTGAAATGGCTACGTTTGTAAACTGTTGGTGCGCCACCGAGATTGAAGGGTAACGTACATGGCAAAAAGGGGCTATCCAAAACCGGCCCCGAGGCACTGTGGCTGCGGAGATATACAGGCTGTTACAAAAAGGTACGGCCAAACTTTCAGGAAACATTCCTCACACACAAAGAAATAAAATATGTTATGTGGACATGTGTCCGGAAACGCTTACTTTCCATGTTAGAGCTCATTTTATTACTTCTCTTCAAATCACATTAATCATGGAATGGAAACGCACAGCAACAGAACGTACCAACGTGACTTCAAACACTTTGTTACAGGAAATGTTCAAAATGTCCTTCGTTAGCGAGAATACATGCATCCACCCTCCGTCGCATGGCATCCCTGATGCGCTGATGCAGCCCCGGAGAATCGCATATTGTATCACAGCCGTCCACAATACGAGCACGAAGAGTCTCTACATTTGGTACAGAGGTTGCGTAGACAAGAGCTTTCAAATGCCCCCATAAACGGTAGTCAAGAGGGTTGAGGTCAGGAGAGCGTGGAGGCCATGGAATTGGTCCGCCTCTACCAATTCATCGGTCACCGAATCTGTTGTTGAGAAGCTTACGAACACTTCGACTGAAATGTGCAGGAGCTCCATCGTGCACGAACCACAGGTTGTGTCGTACTTGTAAAGGCACATGTTCTAGCAGCACAGGTAGAGTATCCCGTATGAAATCATGGTAACGTGCTCCATTGAGCGTAGGTGGAAGAACATGGGGCCCAATCAAGACATCACCAACAATGCCTGCCCAAACGTTCACAGAAAATCTATGTTGATGACGTGATTGCACAATTGCGTGCGGTTTCTCGTCAGCCCACACATGCTGATTGTGAAAATTTACAATTTGATCACGTTGGAATGAAGCCTCATCCGTAAAGAGAACACTTGCACTGAAATGAGGATAGACACATTGTTGGCTGAACCATTCGCAGAAGTGTACCCGTGGAGGCCAATCAGCTGCTGACAGTGCCTGCACACGCTGTATGTGATACGGAAACAACTGGTTCTCCCGTAGCACTCTCTATACAGTGACGTGGTCAGCGTTACCTTGTACAGCAGCAACTTCTCTGACGCTGACATTAGGGCTATCGTCAACTGCACGAAGAATTGCCTCGTCCATTGCAGGTGTTCTCATCGTTCTAGGTCTTCCCCAGTCGCGAGTCATAGACTGGAATGTTCCGTGCTCCCTAAGACGCCGATCAATTGCTTCGAACGTCTTCCTGTCGGGACCCCTTCGTTCTGGAAATCTGTCTCGACACAAACGTACCGCGCCACGGGTATTGCCCCGTGCTAGTCCATTCATCAAATGAGCAACTTCCAACTCCGCATTTGTAAACATTGCACTGACTTCAAAACCACGTTCGTGATGAACACTAACCTGTTGATGCTATGTACTGATGTGCTTGATGCTAGTACTGTAGAGCAATGAGTCGCATGTCAACACAAGCACCGAAGTCAACATTAACTTCCTTCAATTGGGCCAACTGGCGGAGAATCGAGGAAGTACAGTACATACTGACGAAACTAAAATGAGCTCTAACAAGGAAATGAAGCGTTTCCGGACACATGTCCACATAACATCTTTTCTTTGTGTGTGAGGAATGTTTCCTGAAAGTTTGGCCGTACCTTTTTGTAACATCCTGCATACGAATGAATGGACGTGCAACTGTTGAGCAACTGACCGCCAAAATTAAGCAAGGGGCTACCGGCAATGTCTCCTTATGGATCGTTCAGCGAACGTTACTGTGTATGGGCTTCCGCAGTAGGCGCCTGGTTCATGACCCCATGTACTGACTGTTGTTCGTCGCCGACGAAGGTTGAAATTTGCACGCCAATACCGCAAGTGTACATCCACGGAGTGGCGTCAGGCGGTCTTTTAAGATGAATCACATTTTATGCTTCATCGGCATGAAACGTCTGAATGTAAACAATCCGCAATAATCGTCGGAAGGGTCGGGGTTGGAGGAGGGAGTGTTACGGTCTGGGGAATGTTGTCATGGCAGTCCCTGGGTGATCTTGCCATTCTGGAAGGCATCTGTCCTTGAGGATAATATCCATCCACACATGTACTTTGCTTTTCCTGTGTGGTTCGAAGAGCACCAGGATGAATTTACCGCACTCCCCTGGTCATCAAATTTCCAGGATTTAAAGAAAATCGAGAATCTGTGGGACCACCTCGATCAGGCTGTTCACTCCATGGATCCTCAACTGAGAAACCTAACGTAGCTGGCCACCGATGCGAGGCACACTAGACTCGCGAGGACGACAGTTCAATCCTGCTTCTGGCCATCCCGATTTAGGTTTACCGTGATTTCCCTAAATCACTTCAGGCAAATACCAGGATGGTTCCTTTGACAGGGCAAGGGCCGACTTCCGTAATCCGATGAGACCGATGACCTCGCTGTGCAAATACCAGGATGGTTCCTTTGACACGGCAAGGGCCGACTTCCTTCCGGAATCCGATGAGACCGATGACCTCGCTGTTTGGTCTCTTCTGGCCACGGCAATGGAGTCGACATGGTTCCGCATCCCTGTCGGTACCTCCCAGAACCTCACTGACTCTCTTTCTGCACGTCTCACATCTGTCTACGCTGCAAAATGTGATGATTCAGGCTTTTGATAGGTGATCACATTAACGAACTAGACAATATAGTTACAAACAAGTGAATGATAAACGTTTATTAGGAACGAACTAAGCTAATAAATCAGTCACACGAAAGTATAGCTCAGATGAGAGGTTTAAATTCTGTTGTTGCCGGCCGGGGTGGCCAAGCGGTTCTAGGCGCTACAGTCTGGAACCGCGTGACCGCTACGGTCGCAGGTTCGAATCCTGCCTCGGGCATGGATGTGTGGGATGTCCTTAGGTTAGTTAGGTTTAAGTAGTTCTAAGTTCTAGGGGACTGATGACCTTAGCAGTTAAGTCCCATAGTGCTCAGAGCCGTTTGATTTTTTTTTTTTTTTTTGAAGTTTGCCTCTTTCACTTATTTTGAACTTTCCAGTGCCTTTTGCCTGTAGTATAGTATAGGGACTGCCCAAATACATTGAATAGCCAAAGAAACTGGTACACCTGCCCAATATCGTGTAGAGCCCAAGCGAGCACGTAGAAGCGTCGCAACACGACGCGGCATGGACTCGACTAATGTCTGAAGTAGCGCTGGAGGGAACTGACACCATGAATCCTGCAGGGCTGTCCATAAATCAGTAAACGTACGAGGGAGGTGGAGATCTCTCCTGAACAGCATGTTTCAAGGCATCCCATATATGCTCAATAATGTTCATGTGCGGTGATTTTGGCGGCCAGCGGCAGTATTTAAACTCAGAAGAGTGTTCCTGAAGCCACTCAGTAGCAATTCTGGTGTGTGGAGTGTCGCATTGTCCTAGTGGAATTGCCCAAGTGCGTCGCAATGCACAACGGACATGAATGGATCCAGGTGATCAGACAGAATGCTTACGTACGTATCAGCTGTCGGAGTCGTATCTAGTCTTATCAGTGGTCCCATATCACTCCAGCTGCACACTCTCCACACCATTACAGAGCCTCCACCAGCTTGAACACTCCCCTGCTACATGGGTCCATGGATCCATGACGTTGTCTCCATAGTCGTACACGTCTATCCGCTCGATAGAATTTGAAACGAGATTCCTCCGATCAGGCGACATGATTCCAGTCATCAACCGTCCAATGCCGGTGCTGATGGGCCCAGGTGAGGCGTAAAGCTTCGTGTCGTGCAGTCAACAAGGCTACACGAGTGGGTCTTCGGCTTTGAAAGCTCATATGGATGAATGGTTCGCTTGCTGACACTTGTTGATGGCTCAGCATTGAAATCTGCAGCAATTTGCAGAAGGTTTGCACTTCTGTCACGTTGAACGATTCACTTCAGTCGTCGTTGGTCCCGTTCTTGCACAATCTTTTTCCGGCCTCAGCGATGTCGGAGATTTGATGTTTTACCGGATACCTGATAATCACGGTATACTCGTGAAACGATCGTACGAGAAAATCCCCGTTTCATCGCTGCCTAGGAGATGTGTCCATCGCTCATGCGCCGACTACAACGTCACGTTCAATCGTATATAAATGTTGATAACCTGTCATTGTAGCAGCAGTAACCGATCAAAGAACTGTTGTCTTATAAGTGTTGCCGACCGCGGCGCCGTATTTGCTTCTTTACATATCTCTGTAGTCGAATACGCACACCTATACCAGTTTCTTTGGCGCTTCAGTGTATATGGAAAACCCGCGAGAAATGCATGCTTGAACATAAATGCATAAGCTGGCCATCCCTGTAAGTAGCGCTGTTGTATTTGACCACGAACGGCACTTGGGCAACGTCGTCGATACGCTGCAAGTGTCAGTCGCGGTCGGAACAGTGTTCTGTGTAGTAGTGAGTGAACAATGTCTGATCCCAGTAAATTCGAAAGTGAGAAAATTGTTGGTGCTCATAAGGTGGGTACTTCCTTAACCAACGTAGCCGAAGTGTTTGGCGTATCGAGAGAAACCGTATCGAAGATTTATGCAGCATACACATAAAGCGGAGATACATCATCCGCTGCTTTACAACGCGGACGGAAGTGCATGTTGAGTGATCGTGACAGACGGTCACTGAAGTGAACTGCGACAAAAAATAAAAGGAAGACAGCTGCAAAAGTCACTCCAGAAATGAATGTCGCGCTCGCGAACCCTGTCAGCACTAAAGCAGCACGAAGGGAGCTCCATAAGCAGGGATTTTCAGTACGAGCTGGAATTCGAAAACCACTAGGCGATATGGAAAAGCCAGTAATCAGAAAACGTGGTGCCAAAGCCATAAAACCTGGACTAACGACCAATGGAAGATAGTCATTTGGTTGAACGGATCTTGTTTCACTTCGTTTCCAACTTCTGGCCAAATTTACGTCGAAAGAGTGAAACGTGGCTGGGGTTCGGTGATGATTTTGGAAGCATTACCGTGGTATTCCACGGGCCCCGTGGTTGCTTTGTAAGGTCGCATTACTCCCAAGGATTACGTGACCATCAGGTCCAAACCATAATATAATGTTTGTTCCTCAATAGGGCCCCTGTTCACAGAGGTCGCATTGTCTAGCATCGGTTTCCTGGACACGGTAATGAAATGTCACGTCTTCCCTGTCCATCACATTCACACTATCTTAAAATCACTGGGGCCTTTGTGGTCTGCTTTGGAGGGAAGGATGCGTGGGGCCTTTGTGGTCTGATCTGAAGTGAAAGATATTTGATCGCTATTCACCTCCATATCTGAAATTTCCTCGATTTTGCAGGAAGGCCGGCCGCTGTTGTCCAAGCGGTTCTAGGCGCTTCAGTCCGGATCCGCGCTGCTGCTACGGTCGCATGTTCGAATCCTGCCTCAGGCATGGGTGTGTCTGTCATTTGAATTTTTTCTTCTTACGTTTTCAGTGATTTACGTAATTTGATGCTCCTAGGGTGACTTCGGTTGATACAGACCAGAAAAATGGAACATACAAACATCAGTGTCGTACGAAAGCCCAACACTCCGCCAGAAGACGCCAGGTAAGAAACTTGATGATGGTGTTTGGTTTGTGCGGCGCTCAACTGCGCGGTCATCAGCACCCGTAGAAAGGCCGAATCTTTACACAGTCCAATTTAGCCACTTTCATGAATGATGAGTATGAAATGATGAGGACTACACAAACACCTAGTCCCCGGGCAGAGAAAATCTCCAACCCGGCTGGGAATCGAACCCGGGACCCCGTGATCCAGGGGCGGATGCTAGTAATAAACTTGCCTAAACGTCGTTATATATCGACTAGTTTAATTATATCGTATCTCGAAAAAAAATTCGTTTGTTAAAATTTCAGAGAGAGCCTAAACTACAACTTCAAAATTAATTAGTGCCAAGCTTCTTTTAACACTATCTCTACATGCGTAACAACTGTAGTTCTCTAATTTTGATTTCCTATCTACGTGCAACTTTGTCAGCTTCCCCATGTTTAGGTCTAAGGCGCTGCAGTCATGCACTGTGCGGCTGGTCCCGGCGGAGGTTCGAGTTTAGCACTTAGTCAGCTGGTTTAAAACTTCTGGTTTTATTAGAATATTGCTCTCCCTCACTAAGGGTTTCGACTATCGACTACTGTCAGTATTTTTCGCAGTCGTATTTTGATTATATGAGGCAATTCAAAATGATTGTAGCGCTTACAAACGGCTATAACTATTTACTGATCAGCGATACAGCTATAAATGTCACAGAGAATGTAAAAGAAAGTTCAGCTTATTTTAACACATTTTATACCTGTTACATATGATTCCCATTGGTCACACTGACAGAATCTGAACTATAATCCATTTCACACTTTACATTCTGAAGCATATGTGGAGCCGCCGTCCCGAGCATATTAGAAACGCACATTTTTTTAGCTCTGGAACTGATATCGGCAAAGGCGACGCAAGGTCTTTCACATTACCTCATGAAAAGAAATCAATTGTCAGGTCCAAGGTATAAACCGCCCAGTCATATTAACGTGACCACTCGTCAAAAGCCTGAAAAAACACCTTTTCAGTGCAGACCGCTGCGAGACGTGACGGAAGAGAGCTAACGACGCTCTGGAAGGTACCGACAGGGATGTGGAACTATTCTGACTCCATTGTCGTGGTCAGCTGCGTTAGATTTCTCGGTTGAGGATCCACGGCGCGAACAGTCCGAACGAGGTGGTCCCAAAGATTCTCGATTGGATTTAAATACGGGGAGTTTGGTTACCAGGGGAGTACGGTAAACTCATGCTGGTGCTCTTCGAATCGAGCATGTACACTGCGAGGAGTGGGACGCGTTGCATTGTCGTGCTGGTAGACGTCATTGTGCCGAGGAAAAAACATTCTGCATGTAGGGACGGACATGGCCCTCAAGTATGGATCCATAATTGAGTTGATCCACTGTGCCTTTTGGAATAACAAGATCACCCAGGGCATGCGACGAACACGTTTCCCAGACCATAAGGCATGCAGGGTGTTTGTTTTCAGACGTTTCATGCCGTACGCGCTAACTTCCATCTGTCCGCTGGAGCTTAACGTGATTCATCTGAAAAGGTTACTTGTCGCCATGCAGTGGACATCCAGTTGCGGCGCTGGCATGCGAACTGAAGCCTTTGTTGCCAGTGAACAGCAGTCAGCATGGGCGCATGATTCGGGCGCCTTCTGCAGATGCCAATATGCAGCAACATTCTCTAAATGGTCGTTCAGGAGACACTATTGGTAGCTCCTTGGTTCATCTGGGCAGTCACTTGCTCAACAGTTGCATACCTATCCGGCCGTACACATCTGCGCAGCCGTCGTTCACCCATGTCATCTGTGGTCCGTGGTGCACCACAGCTGCTTCGGCGTCGGTTTTGGATAGCGCCATTTTGCCATGCGCCTTGCACTTAAACCACGGCGGCACGCCAACAGTTTACTAACTTAGTCGTTTAGGAAATGCTTCCACTTTGGCGCGAAAGCCAATCATTACGTCTTTTTGGACATCAGACAAATTGTTCATTTCCCGCATTACCGCAACAAGTGCACTATTTTCCGCGTCCCCCGACACGCTTTACACACCTTCTACTTTTAGTACTGTTCCCTGCTGTCTGTGGGTGGTTACTGAACGTTGACGTCGAACGAAGGCGGTGATCACATTAAAGTGGCTGGACCGTGCGTTTGGTCAAAAGCGAAAAATCGCGTCGTCATGTCCAGTACGACCGATGCAACGGCTTTTATGGCAGTGATTTATAAAAATGTACAAACCTCCATACCTCAGTAGACGGAGAGGTGGGGGGGGAGGGGGAGGGGGGGGGTGAATCTGTCTTGCTGAAAGGCGGTATCTGTATCAAGCTGTGGCACTGGCGATTGCTCAAACATGTACTGTTAAGTCTTTGTTGAAACGCTTAGTTCAGTGAAGAAAAAATGACTCAACAGTGTTTTTGCCGACGTCGCACAAACACATTGCCTTACGTTGAATCGTTTTTCTGTTGCACACGAAGAATTTCTGTACCCCTTAACTAAATGCTTTGGTGGTTACCCTTGCCACTTATGTGGAAGGCTACCTCATAGCTAAAAATGAAACGTTTAGCAAATGGTTTCCAGTATTGCTGTACCATAATTCGTACATTTGACGTATCTAAGAACTTTTCCAAGACAAGAAACTATCCCTGTGGTTTAGGATTTCATGCAGAAATGTGTGGATCGTATCTACTCTACATCACTAAATTGAATCTGTTAAGATGGGAGAACATACCATCTAACATTATCAATGAAACTGAGGAATAAGGATGAGTTGTTCATGGGGGACATTGTCAAATGGCTCAACTCAGCGCTGCACATATCACAGCAGTGTAGAAGCTCGTCCATCATTGAAAATCTCATGCAGTCGGTCTGTAGGTCACGCTCCAGCAAATGTCGGAGGTGAAAGCAATCAGTAGTATTCTGATATTAATGATTACAATGAATAATTTTCTAGGCTAGCCAAGGACATTTAATTAAAAGCTAGAAAATTAAAAAACAAAGTTCAGAAGGTATTTAGCTTACTATAGCACAAGAAAAGTTTTCTGCAAATTATAGAGCCATCGCTGCACGTCATCCAGTCCGTCGTTCGCGAGGTCAGGGTCCGCTGTCAGTAAACACTGCAGTTAACAACCCTAAACAACAAGGAAGTGGTAGTACAACTACACCCGCAGACACGTCCACAGCATCATCGCTATACTCGAATCAGATTAATACAAACAAACTGTTGGCGGATAGCTGAAAGGCATCTTCTGGGAGATTACGACTGCGAAAAGGCAGTTAGTCGGCAATAATATTGCTATGAGTGTAATATCACTGACAAAAACTATTACCCCACAGCTGAAGGAATCTATTGTTACCAGAGAAACAGCTGTGCTTGTGCATCGTAAAGGTTGGACAAGCTGTTCAACAATTGAAATACTTCCCCGACAGCCGAAAAAATGTGGTATCAGATTACATGCGTATATTGAACAATACACTTTGATAGAACGAAAAAACAGTCCAAGAACGTTTGAAGTGGTCGTCATCACATCTTGCTGGTTACAAGACGGCCGTCTCTTATGCATCAATATAATTTTCTAGAAAATATGTGAGATTCTTCTCTACCGTTTTAGAAATTTTACCAACATACACTAATGTTACCGAGTACTTTCGAACCCTGTGAAGTATTTTCGAATGTTCTTTACTATAATCTGGAAACTATACGTATCGCGCAGATCCATACTCCATCAAAATCATCTTAATAAAACGAGAAACCACTCCAGGTTGCAAATATGACATTTTTCATTCGACGACTAGTTTCGGAACGAGACCCATTTTCAAATCAACATAACAAATGTAATGTATATTCGCAGTGCATACCGATAACTGTTATCTGTATGCAATGTGAAAGTGCATTTACACATTTTGTTGACATCTTCGGAAATGCCATTTTCGACTTTGTTATGTTGATTTGAAAATGGGTCTCGTTCCGAAAAATATAATGTATATTCGCAGTGCATACAGATAATTGTTATCTTTATGCAATGTGAATGTGCATTTACACATTTTGTTGACATCTTCGGAAATGCCATTTTCGACTTTGTAATGTTGATTTGAAAATGGATCTCGGCCCGAAACTAGTCATCGAATGAAAAATGAAATATTTGCAACTTGGACTGGTTTTTCGTTCTCTTGATTAACAGAAGTTGCAGGCCCAAGTTACTCCAGCATGCTGGAAGTTCGTAAAGTCTCTTTAAACTTCTTCAAATATTTTGCATTTGTTCAGCTGGTCTTTATTTTCTCCGAGTCCACATCTTCATCTCGTTTAAGGGTTTCTTATGTGTTCTCAACAGCGTCTAGCTTTCAATGACAAATAGCACGCTCGAGATGAACACCTTAATAACCCATTTTTTTTACTTTCATATTATATTACTTGTTACTTGTCTTCTTAGGGGAAAACACATATTTCTCTGTTGCAATCATTTTCCTTATTTCTGGTTTTCTTTTGTGATTATAGTGTCTAAATAATGTACTGTATGTAAATAGTATATTTTATTTAAGAGTAGTACTTTATTTATTCCAACTTTCAGGCGTTTGGTTAGCAGCCGTCAGCTTAGATCTGACAAATTTCGTTAACAAATCCCACATAAATAGTTCACTGTCAACCAGTAGAGAAATGGTTGTACTTAATTCTGTATGTTTCTGCTTTGGATAACCCGATTGCTATCTTAAAAAACAAGGAACGTGATGACAAGAAGAAACAATATCTTAATTCCTGTCAAATTTCAGGTTTACGCTTTTTAATCGAAATTATCAGGTTTCTTGTCTCATCCGGCAAGAGATCCAGAGCTCCTCGTTTCTATGTCGATTGAGGACGATTGATGGAGAAATCGCGAAGGTGGTTTTTTTTTTTTCTTTTCTTTTCAGTGGAAATACCGCTACCAGCAGAGATCAAGACAATATAGGCTATCATGCTAAATTGTGACTGGACATTTTAAAGTAAAATGAGGAAGATTAAATGGGAATAAAACTGCGCGGTCGAATGCAACAGAATACCATCACAGTATTTTTTTAGTGTAGCAGCTATGGTGACTTTTCTGAAGGTATGATATAGATTACCTGAAACTCGGTCACAGCAGTTCTACCCGTCAAAATTTCAGGCAACACGAATTGCGCCCACATTTCTGGATACAGTTGCTGAACAAACGGTACAGCAACATTGTTTTTTGGCCAGCCGTGGTTACATAGACCATACTAGTGACACTGACGAAAATGAATTCGTTAAGGTGAGTGCAGCTTTCCTACATTTGAAAAATAAACAAAAAGGAGAAATGGAACTTTATACGTCAATATTCCCGTTTTTTGTTGCAATGTTTTTAACACTACAACCCAGCCCCTCGCATATTTTTCATTTACTTGATTTTTCGAGTTTATAAACTTTTTTTGTAAATATATTATTTATGAGCAACATCGTTGTCGCGAGTGCGTGCCGTCGTAGAGGTGAAGGTAGAGAAGTAGTTACGAAGTATCTGTGATGTGGAACAGACGTATGTGCTGACGCACAAATACCAGAGTGTTTTGCGTCGAGAATGGTGTAATATGTGACCAGGCCAATTATAAGTGGACGAGTAAGAGTGTGCGCACAGCATACGGTCGCAAGAAGATTTTGGAAGTAATGAAGAATACTGTGTGTCCCAAATTTATTCATACCGCTCGCTAATTAAGAAGAGCCGGTTCCCAATAATGGACCTCATCATAAGCACTACTTCGCATCGCAAGCAGCGCATCGCAAGGTAAGATCCAGTCAGTATTTTGCAACCATGTAACAGACATGCCAGAGTCTTAGTAACATTTTGGATTATTATAGTGTGTTTAGTCAAAGAAAAACTTGTCGAGAGAAACTCCATTGACCCGAGTCGTTAACCATCAGCAGGATCCTGTCCTTTCGTCATAAATTCCAAGAAAGCCACAAGTGAAAGAAATACTCAAAAGAAGCCAAATCTAGTTAAAGCTACAGCAGATTGTCAATCAAGTACCTACTGTATTCAAAAACATTAGTAACCATTGTGGCTCAGATAATATTTCACAACTACTGCAGACAGTCACTTCTAATTACAAGTGAATTAAAGGGAAATTCATATTTTATGACAAAAACATGGTGTCTTTCATGTAGTCAAAGTAGTTTTACAAATTTATGTCGTATTTTGTAAATGATATTATGTGCATGCAACGAATGAAAGTTCTTACGGCATCTATTTGAAAAGCAATCAGTTGCAAAGTAATAAGTAAAGAATGATAAACAGTTTTGTCACGTTTATGCGTTTTTTACAAATGAATAGTATTACCGTGAGCTACGTGAGACAGTACAGTTTCCATGAAGTGTTGCAAGTCATTGTTTATTATTGGTGATCATAAAGTTGAATAATGTCATAGCATTCCAAATTAACGTCTTTTTTGTTCGTGACACATGTGCCTTTTACATGTAAGTAAAGGCTTGTGCAGTTTGTCTAGTTGCTCTTTTGTTTTTCTCGCACGATACTGGCGTGATTTCAGAGCCATTACACTTATATCCTAAACTAAAATTTTTGTTCGTTTTGGAGTTGGCGACTGTATTCTGCAATCTAAACTCTTTCAAACCATATTCCGGCATTCAAAATTACGGCTAACTACAATGAAACTTTAATTTATTGCCATTTTTTACGTTTCGATCGTTGCTCAACGTTGTAAGAGACACTCAAGCGATAGCGATCAGACTGTAACCCATCTATTATATTCTGTGGGTAAGTTTGATCATCGGATTCGATGCCTTGTTTCTACTAACAGCGGAACATTAGGTACATGCGTCACAGTAAAACCTTACATACACAGCAGAGTATACGTACATTACATGTTGCCAGCAAAACGATTGGAGCAACCGGCTGCCGATCAGTATGATCTTTAGAAGTCATCTGAAACCCATTTAACTTTTGTTCCTCGTAACCCGCTGAGTTATTTACAAAATATTTCACCGATCTTTCTGCTTGCTTCATTGCTGACATATTTCTGATACTCGTGACGAAACTTTCCATTGCTCAATATCTTCCTTAGTGCAAACTTACAGCGTGCATTTGGAACAAGTAGAGCATCTTCGGTACATTCTCATCCAAAATTAATTGCTTGCCAATGTATTTGCCGACAGCTTGCCAGTGAAGTTTTGACATAGTTTCTGCACAAAATCCTATTCGGCCTTTCTTTGCAGTTATTAATCAGTGCTCTTCTCCGCATCCGTGCTAGCCGCAGCGATAAATGTAACTCGTTCGTTGTCAGCGACTCTGAATCGCAGCTGTTTCGGATGAATGCCTCAACAGCCGTTCAAGACAACTGTCACTTAAAATTCTCAGAACAATTTCGCCAGAACTTTTATGTCTATCCCTGCAGTAAAGACTTAATTACTCTAGTCAATAGCAAGCCAAATGAAATCAAACTTTTCCGGTTTTGACCTAACCAGAGGTGCTGCATTAATTACTCCAACGAATGTCTCTCAGCTGTTGATGGAAATTATCTATAGATCGGTTGAAAATTTGATCAATATTTCTTATATACCTTCGGCCAGACATTACCATATTCTGAATTGATACCGATTTCATTAAAGTGGCATCCTAACTGTGACTGATATATCGTCACTAGTAGCGACTGATATTCGCTTCTTGCAGGTAAGACATTCGTGTCACTCTTCTTCACACAACTTTCTGTACATAGTGATAGATGAGAATTCTGATGTCAGTATATAAAATTTCTTGAGATTCATCGCAACCCTTAAGCTAATGTTTCTATCTATGTATCGGGTAAGAAAGGAGGAATCATAATATTTGTCTGTGTATGAGACAGAAACTATGGTTTCCTTGACACCGCTGCACCGTTGTAGACAGTTTCACCAGAACTATAGAGAGATTAGATAGCCAGGAAAAGCATACAGCTTGAAAAGGGTATGTCTTTTTTGCCGTTTGCTCTCCTAGAAGGGAAAAAAACAGTCCCCTCTCCAACAACCGTCCAGGGACTGCTTCTTAAACCACTCTTGCTGCAACCGTCAAATCGTGAGTATCCCTCTTCTTAGCAACACGATCTGTTGTAAATTCAGATTCCTTTATTTAGACTAGAATGTCGTTGGAGATGAAGGAAACAACGCATTTACTTTGGGTTAGCAATTAATAATCCTTTTAGTGGAGATCGTGTTTTGTATACGGTACAAGTCAAAAATAATGCACGATCTTGCAGTTATGCTTTGTACTTAGTCCCAGTCGGACCACATGGTTTCAGCACAGTCGTTTTTTGATAAGTTCAGTGTTTTCCATAATGCCTAATTTCACCTGATCACTCTCAGCCAACTTTCTGCATTTATTCAAGCGCAGCTTCGATTGGTTTGCATTGTCTTTATACTCTACGTTCATTAGGTCGAACTAGTCCTTTGTGTGGCACCAACTTCCACGAGGTGATTTACGGTTATGAATCCCTCCTAGCAGAATAAGCTAAGTTCAATGTACATAATGAACCCCTATATATATGTTTATAATTTCATTTAACAAATTTTATCGGAATTAGTGTAGTTTTCACGGACTGACTCTGATCCCACTGTGCGTCCCTAATTACCCTCTTCAATTGCATAGTACTAAACTGAGTACAACGAATCCCTATATGCACGACAATGTTCCTCTGTATTGCATTTGATCCAAATAATTTATTTTTTATGGGGTCTAACAGACTTTTTTCTACCCTCTCGTCAAGTGTCTCTCGTTGTAAAGAAATAGCATGCAGTTACTTCTATTGCATCCTCCCTTGTGTGACTGATTACCTGTGGAAAACCACAGTTATTCACTCCTCATCAATTTCCTAGCTTCACATCCTAAATACTCACGAAAGGTCTTTCCTGTTGATCAGGTTAACGAAGTATGTTAATGTTTTCTGCTTTTAAGGAACCATATACAGTCAGTGCGTCTTTTTCGATGTATCTATTAAGATCAGATATTATCTCTTGTTGGTCTAAACGAGTCTTACACTCCGATTTCCTTCGCACTCTGTGCAAATTCAGATGTCAGGGATCCACACTACCTCAGAGACTTTCGTGTTGCACGGACGCCAAGAGTTGCACTGAATCCCGATACGAGTTGCGTGCTCTTAGGTAATCTGTCACCACTGTATAGTCGTACAGAAAACATAGCATTCCTCGCTGCGTGCTTAATTTTTGGTTGTCAGTTTTGCAAGGGTCTAATCAGTAATTTTAACAAAATTTCGTACGACATTGGACTTATGGTGATCGGTGATAATACAAAAAATAAAGAGAAATCTGAGTGATCCAGCATCTCCATGTCATATGGTGAAAGGTGTAACGCCCAAAAAGAGTGGCACTCAATGTTACGATAGAGTAGAAGCAGACGTCCGTACTAGGGATCCCCTACTTAGGTATGATCAGATTAAGGAACCCAGGAACCGCTTTTGTTTCACGACGCTTACTATTATGGTGCTTCTTAGAATCACCTGCCTCTTTTAATCTGCTCACCAAACGTACCCTGCAATTCAAGTGTCTATATTATCTGTCCAGCTTTTTTGTGCACCTATCAGTAGTCTTCAGAGTAGGTCAAAATATTTACTACAATGACAAATAATGTAGTCTGAGTTCTAGATTATTTCAAAACCAAACAAGAGGTCAGTTGTTGACTCTTGTTGAATAAGGTTTACATTCTACTTACTGTTATTATTCTCTGCTGATCCGTCATTTGTCCGAGACTGCTGTTTCGAGTAGCAAGTGCAGTGGCGAGTCTGCCTCTTAAGATCTGTCTGAGTCAGCTCCCGCAACATGATCAAAAATGGGCCGACTTAGTTGTCGCATATTTGTAGATAGAGTTCTTCACTCGCTTGTCAGGCGTGTGAGTGAAATCTCGAGACCGATCGTGTTCTGGTATGAATGCCATACACTTGGAATGAAGTGGCGCTCTTGTTGAAGTGATGTTGGCTACATCAAGCCAAGATCACAGGAAGCTACCCCAGAATCAGAGCCTGTGATATTCGTTGTTCCTCTGGCGCCATTAATTCCCATACATCTACATTTATACTCCGCAAGCCACCCAACGGTGTGTGGCGGAGGGCACTTTACGTGCCACTGTCATTACCTCCCTTTTCTGTTCCAGTCGCATATGGTTCGCGGGAAGAACGACTGTCTAAAAGCCTCCGTGCGCGCTCGAATCTCTCTAATTTTACATTCGTGATCTCCTCGGGAGGTATAAGTAGGGGGAAGCAATATATTCGATACCTCATCCAGAAACGCACCCTCTCGAAACCTGGCGAGCAAGCTACACCGCGATGCAGAGCGCCTCTCTTGTAGAGTCTGCCACTTGAGTTTGCTAAACATCTCCGTAACGCTATCGCGGTTACCAAATAACCCTGTGACGAAACGCGCCGCTCTTCTTTGGATCTTCTCTATCTCCTCCGTTAACCCGATCTGGTACGGATCCCACACTTATGAGCAATACTCAAGTATAGGTCGAACGAGTGTTTTGTAAGCCACCTTCTTTGTTCATGGACTACATTTCCTAAGGGCTCTCCCAATGAATCTCAACCTGGTACCCGCCTGACCAACTATTAATTTTATGTGATCATTCCACTTCAAATCGTTCCGCACGCATACTCCCAGATATTTTACAGAAGTAACTGCTACCAGTGTTTGTTCTGCTATCATATAATCATACAATAAAGGATCCTTCTTTCTATGTATTCGCAATACATTACATTTATCTATGTTAAGGGTCAGTTGCCACTCCCTGCACCAAGTGCTTGTCCGCTGCAGATCTTCCTGCATTTCGCTACAATTTTCTAATGCTGCAACTTCTCTGTATACTACAGCATCATCCGCGAAAAGCCGCATGGAACTTCCGACACTATCTACTAGGTCATTTATATATATATTGTGAAAAGCAATGGTCCCATAACACTCCCCTGTGGCACGCCAGAGGTTACCTTAACGTCTGTAGACGTCTCTCCATTGATAATAACATGCTGTGTTCTGTTTGCTAAAAACTCTTCAATCCAGCCACACAGCTGATCTGATATTCCGTAGGCTCTTACTTTGTTTATCAGGCGACAGTGCGGAACTGTATCGAATGCCTTCGGTAAGTCAAGAAAAATAGCATCTACCTGGGAGCCTGTATCTAATATTTTCTGGGTCTCATGAACAAATAAAGCGAGTTGGGTCTCACACGATCGCTGTTTCCGGAATCCATGTTGATTCCTACATAGTAGATTCTGAGTTACCAAAAACGGCATGATACTCGAGCAAAAAACATGTTCTAAAATTCTACAACAGATCGACGTCAGAGATATAGGTCTACAGTTTTGCGCATCTGCTCGACGACCATTCTTGAAGACTGGGACTACCTGTGCTCTTTTCCAATCATTTGGAACCTTCTGTTCCTCTAGAGACTTGCGGTACACGGCTGTTAGAAGGGGGGCAAGTTCTTTCGCGTACTCTGTGTAGAATCGAATTGGTATCCCGTCAGGTCCAATGCACTTTCCTCTGTTGAGTGATTCCAGTTGCTTTTCTATTCCTTGGACACTTACTTCGATGTCAGCCATTTTTTCGTTTGTGCGAGGATTTAGAGAAGGAACTGCAGTGCGGTCCTCCTCTGTGAAACAGCTTTGGAAAAAAGTGTTTAGTATTTCAGCTTTACGCGTGTCATCCTCTGTTTCAAGGCCTTCATCATCCCGGAGTGTCTGGATATGCTGTTTCGAGCCACTTACTGATTTAACGTAAGACCAGAACTTCCTAGGATTTTCCGTCAAGTCGGTACATAGAATTTTACTTTCGAATTCGCTGAACGCTTCACGCATAGCCCTCCTTACGCTAACTTTGACATCGTTTAGCTTCTGTTTGTCTGAGAGGTTTTGGCTGCGTTTAAACTTGGAATGAAGCTCTCTTTGCTTTCGCAGTAGTTTCCTAACTTTGTTGTTGTACCACGGTGGGTTTTTCCCGTCCCTCACAGTTTTACTCGGCACGTACCTGCCTAAAACGCATTTTACGATTGCCTTGAACTTTTTCCATAAACACTCAACATTGTCAGTGTCGGAACAAAAATTTTCGTTTTGATCTGTTAGGTTGTCTGAAATCTGCCTTCTATTACTCTTGCTAAACAGATAAACCTTCCTCCCTTTTTTTATATTCCTATTAACTTCCATATTCAGGGATGCTGCAACGGCCTTATGATCACTGATTCCCTGTTCTGCGCTTACAGAGTCGAAAAGTTCGAGTCTGTTTGTTATCAGTAGGTCCAAGATGTTATCTCCACGAGTCGGTTCTCTGTTTAATTGCTCTAGGTAATTTTCGGATAGTGCACTCAGTATAATGTCACTCGATGCTCTGTCCCTACCACCCGTCCTAAAGATCTGAGTGTCCCATTCTATATCTGGTAAATTGAAATCTCCACCTAAGACTATAACATGCTGAGAAAATTTATGTGAAATGTATTCCAAATTTTCTCTCAGTTGTTCTGCCACTAATGCTGCTGAGTCGGAAGGTCGGTAAAAGGAGCCAATTATTAACCTAGCTCGGTTGTTAAGTGTAACCTCCACCCACAATAATTCACAGGAACTATCCACTTCTACTTCACTACAGGATAAACTACTACTAACAGCGACGAACACTCCACCACCGGTTGCATGCAACCTGTCCTTTCTAAACACCGTCTGTGCCTTTGTAAAAATTTCAGCAGAATTTATCTCTGGCTTCAGCCAGCTTTCTGTACCTATAACGATTTCAGCTTCGGTGCTTTCTATCAGCGCTTGAAGTTCCGGTACTTTACCAACGCAACTTCGACAGTTTACAATTGCAATATCGATTGCTGCTTGGTCCCCGCATGTCCTGACTTTGCCCGGCACCCGTTGAGGCTGTTGCCCTTTCTGTACTTGCCCGAGGCCATCTAACCTAAAAAACCGCCCAGCCCACGCCACACAACCCCTGCTACCCGTGTAGCCGCTTGTTGCGTGTAGTGGACTCCTGACCTATCCAGCGGAAGCCGAAACCCCACCACCCTATGGCGCAGGTCGAGGAATCTGCAGCCCACACGGTCGCAGAACCGTCTCAGCCTCTGATTCAGACCCTCCACTCGGCACTGTACCAAACGTCCGCAGTCAGTCCTGTCGACGATGCTGCAGATGGTGAGCTTTCATCCCGCTAGCGAGACTGACAGTCTTCACCAAATCAGACAGCCGCCGGAAGCGAGAGAGGATTTCCTCCGATCCATTGCGACACACATTATTGGTGCCGACATGAGCGACCACCTGCAGATGGGTGCACCCTGTACCCTTCATGGCATCTGGAAGGACCCTTTCCACATCTGGAATGACTCCCCCCGGTATGCACACGGAGTGCACATTGGTTTTCTTCCCCTCTCTTGCTGGCATATCCCTAAGGGGCCCCATTACGCGCCTGACGTTGGAGCTCCCAACTACCAGTAAGCCCACCCTCTGCGACTGCCCAGATCTTGCAGACTGAGGGGCAACCTCTGGAACAGGACAAGCAGCCATGTCAGGCCGAAGATCAGTATCAGCCTGAGACAGAGCCTGAAACTGGTTCGTCAGACAAACTGGAGAGGCCTTCCGTTCAGCCCTCCGGAATGTCTTTCGCCCCCTGCCACACCTTGAGACGACCTCCCACTCTACCACAGGTGAGGGATCAGCCTCAATGCGGGCAGTATCCCGGGCAACCACAGTCGTAGTCCGATCGGGGGATGCGTGGGACGAGCTGGCCGTCCCCGACAAACCCCCATCCGGACCCCCACAGTGATGCCCATTGGCAACAGCCTCAAGCTGTGTGACCGAAGCCAACACTGCCTGAAGCTGGGAGCGAAGGGATGCCAACTCAGCCTGCATCCGAACACAGCAGTTGCAGTTCCTATCCATGCTAAAAACTGTTGTGCAAAGAACGTCTGAACTAATATACAGAGAGCGCAAACAAATCGACACAAAATTTAAACCGTTATTAAAATACAAGATTGCCTAGTAAATGCAGTAATGCTGCTACTTGCGCACTTCTGACACACTGCTCGGCGGCGGAAGGAGACTACGCGATTTTAGACTATTCGGGTACTAAAACGCGATGCTACAACTCTCAAATACTATAATACGCCCGAAATTTATGAATTAAACAATGCAAGTACCAAAAACACGCAAAGAAATTAAGAATTAAACTATGTAACAAATGAGTGGCGCTACGAGTATCATTCTTATGCGACTGGCGCTAAATTGGAATATACACCATCTTTCAGATGTATAAACACGCCTACAACTTTCATTTATGTCGTACAATTCCTTCTTGATGTTTCGAAGTTTTTGCCGTCAATACAGAATGACAGGTATTAAGAACTATCTCGTTACTGTTACTTCGACAGACATACAGTACGACTACTAATCGTTTCCGAACTGTGACCAGCACCTACTGCATCATTATGAAGTAATTACGGTTTTCCATTCATTAGACAATTCTATCTTAGGAAACGAAGCAAAGCCGGCCAGGGTGGCCGAGCGGTTCTAGACGCTACAGTCTGGAACCGTGCAACCGCTGCGGTCGCTGGTTCGAATCCTGACTTGGGCATGGATGTGTGTGATATCCTTAGGTTAGTTAGGTTTAAGTAATTCTAAGTTCTAGGGGACTGATGAACTCAGAAGTTAAGTCCCATAGTGCTCAGAACCATTTTGAAACGAAGTAAACTTCACAAATGCATGACTTAAAAGTTTTACAAAACCTTAAACAACGTTACTAGATGATACATTGCACTCATTTACTACAAACAGTTTTACTCATTTCCATAGAGAGTTTAAGTTTTAAGTTAGCTTGAGCCCGTCTACATTTAAACAATGATCTTTAGATCCTGATGGTTTACGTGCTCCAGTCATCCGAAAGCACAATCTGTATCTTTCTTCAGCCATGCTTTGTACACGTAAGAAAAAATTGGAGACTGAATTTCAGGAAACACAGTAACGAGATAGTTCTTAATACCTGTCATTCTGTATTGACGGCAAAAACTTCGAAACATCAAGAAGGAATTGTACGACATAAATGAAAGTTGTAGGCGTGTTTATACATCTGAAAGATGATGTATATTCCAATTTAGCGCCAGTCACATAAGAATGATACTAGTAGCGCCTCTATGAGGATCCAAATTAGGTTTGCTTTAAATACAAGCTGAAACGGTTGTGAGCGGTAGTTACCTTTGAGATTCGACGTGGTGAGTTGATGTTAGTCAAGAAAGCCTTATCAGCAAATCAGTGAGTTTGAACGAGGTCGTGTGATAAGGCTACGAGAAGTTGAATGTTGCTTCAGCGATATTTCAAAAAGATTTGGCAGGAATATAGCCATTGTATGTGACGGCTGACAGCGGTTGTCATGAAAATGCACGGTCGCAAGAAGGACGCCGGACGGCCACGTGGCACTACTGAGAGGGAAGACCAATGCATTTCTTCATATGGCTCTGCACATCGTACAGCATCAAGTAGCAGTAATCTGAGCAGCAGGTGGCACCATAGTGGCACCACGAACTGTTACAGACCAGTTACTTGAACAACAACGACAAGCCAGACGTCCTATAGCGTAGATTCCACTGACCCTAAACCACAGTCATTTGTGACATCGGTGGAGTCAAGCCAGAGCTCACTGGATGGCAGGGTAGAGGTCTGTTGTTTTTTCTGCTGAAAGCTGGTTCTGCTTCGGTACCAGTGAAGGCCTTGTGTTACTTAATAGGAGGCCAGTTCAGGGCCTGCAACCAACTTCTCTGTTTACTAGACATACCGGACCTACACGTGGAGTTATGGTCTGGGATGCGATGTCGGATTGCAAATTTGTACGTCAATCTGGTGATTCGAAATTTCATGCTGCCATTCATGAATAACAGTCCAGGGAGTGTTTTCCAACAGCATAACGCTCGCCCACATACTGCTGTTGAAACTCAACATGTTCTACAGAGTGTCGACATGTTGCCTTGTCGTGCTCGGCCACCAGATTTGTCTCCATTCAGCACATATGGGACATAATCGGACGATAACTCCAGCGTAATCCAAGAACAGTATTAACTGACCCTGTATTGATTGAGCAGGTGCAACAGTCATGGCACTCCATCCCACAAACTAACAACCAGCACCTGTATAACACAATGCATACATGTTTCCATGCTTACATTGCGGTTACACCGGTCTTTATTGTGCCATCATCTCACTCTTTTAATGGCTTATTTCGTGCTTACATTAACCTGTTATCTTCCAATGTTGATCACTGAAATATATTCCGAAATTTCATTATGCTTCATTAATTATTTTTTGGTGCTGCTATTTTTTCCGTCTGCGTATTCGCACGCAACGCATTTCAAAAAGGTTTTTTAACATCAGACTTGAGCCGTGCCGGTTCCAGTCGAATCTTTGGCTCGTTTACTTGTCTGATTTACTGGCATCTCGATAGTGGTGAGATTGTAGCGTAGGTATCTGGACTTCTCGTAGCCGTGGCGACGTGAAAAAGAAGCCCTACTCGCTCACTGGGGTTAGTAAGAGCCGAGACCTGGAGTACGACGCTTCCTGGAGGCGGCCAGCTCTTTGAAAAAGAAGCCTTGCGCGCCGAGAGAGTCAGTGTGTGACTTAAAGGAATCGTCGCCGTTATTGGTGTAGGGAGTCGTTTCCGATCGTATTGGATTGCCGTAATTACGGATCTTGCCATCTATTCGTTGACGGAAATTTTGAATGTTTGGACTGATTACCTGTTTGGTCACTCAGTTCCTGCCTCGCATGGCTCTCTGAGATTTGTTGCAGTTTAATTTTACGGAACAGTTACCACACAGTTTATTCAGATTGCATTGGTGTATATTTAGTTTACCTTGAGTGATTTTGGGAATTATGAGGTCTTATGGGCCAAGTTGTGGGGTAAAACTGGAAGGTTAATTAGTACTTAGGGACAGTTTTAAAATTTGTTGCATTTCATTCATTATTTTATGGAATCAGAATGAAATATTGTGATTTTACAGGCCATTGTTAATATGTGGTTGAGTTGTTTTAGATCCTATGGTGCAAGCTTAAGACTTTGATGTATTTCTTGGTGGCTAAATGGTTATGTTAAAAACCATCAATTATAGAGGTAAGCCTTATGCATCCTTTAAGACACTGACTGCACTAACGGCCCTTTTGCTGGATCTGTACGTAACGTATGTTTTCTGGACTTTCTGGCATTTCTTCACTTCTTTTTGTCTGGTTCGAGTTAGTTATGGTCTCTGAGATACATTGGCGAGTGGTGTTGTAAATTTTTCTTGGTTTAAACTCCTTGTTATGTCAAAACGCGAAAGGCATTTCTAGTAGCGTAATTGACTATTTTTCTGGCTTCCACGCATTAGATTCTAAAGGCGCCTTTTGGTGAATAACAATAGAGCAGCCTTGAGTTATCTTGGCTTAATTTATTTGTGCTTAGCCTATGGTATTCTCGTTGACAGCGTTTGCGAACAGTGTCCCTGAAGTTCGGGCCCTCACGTGATCATAGCGTGCTTGTGGCCTGTTTGTGTGACACCCCAGTGTTTGCAGTCTCGGCCATTATTTGGGGCGGTGCAGCACCATGGTGCGCTAGTTTATTCTGGCTGTTTAAAGATTAATTTGAATTTTATCGGCCTTTCTCTTTCCCGTCTGAAAGGTATTGTTTTAATGCCTGTCTGCACCTTTAGACGTCATGTTTTCAGGTTGTGTGAGTTTTAAATTCAGTCAGTTTCACTTGTTTCACACTGATTGCTAGTGAGTCTTGTTGTATAAGTTTTCTACAGCTGTATGTTGACAACAAAATTTTCCCTTAATCTGAAGGTTATTTTTTTAATATCTTCAGAGAATTTAATACCCTCAAATCCGTAGGGGTCAAGAGAAAATAAAAAATCTTCAATATTAAATAATGAGTCTCTTCTACATTGTATTATATTAAAAGACAAAAGAAGATGAAGCCAAACAACTTTTAAAAAATGTGTTAAACATTTACTATCAGATCGAATATAAAATAAAGGATAATATATAACAGCTCTATGAAGGTCTAATAAATCATTTAAAACGTGTAAATAAAATTGAGCATAATTACATATGAAAATGAGATGAAATAAGTGATAGCATTATTAAAAAACTTGACACAAGTATGTGATATTGCTTTAGATGTAATAAACCCAACAAACAGAGAAAAAGATTCATTATTACCTCATGTGGTTGTTCAAACAAACGATCAGAATTCAAGAATAGCTTTTGTTATTTTAGGATTAAATAAGTATATTTTTAATTATGATTACAACATCATTCAAACACAATTTAAAAATCTTGAAAAAGAAATAAATATTATTCGAAATAGAGATCCAAATTGTGAAAACTTTTTAAGAATTAATTATGTATCTAATCCAAGAAAATTATTTCAAAGAATGAAAGAAAGATTGGGCATTGTTTGTTATTGAAATTATTTCAATATTTGTGGCAACGATACATGAGAAGAATTGTTTGATGATATAAGTAATCTTGTGACTGCTAAAGCTGATTTCAGACTGACAACTGCTGAAATAGTCTTCTAATAGTGTTCACCTCATAGTAAAATTTCTTAGAAGATAAAATTTAAAATCTAACTGCTTCTTCATATACGAATTTAATACACCATTCATAGCGATTTAGATAATCATCTAATACATGAATACTATCATCTGGATAATTTGTTTTCAACAGTTCTTGTTCATAAAAATTTCGTTTTACTACTTCTCTGTTGAATTGTGTTATTCTAAGTAACTGAATTAGAATGAATAACATCTTGAATTAGAAACATTTCAATTGACTAATTGGCAGTATGTCCCCTCTCCAATATTCCTTTTAATTTACTTATTCTTACTTTGTCATCTATTTTATATCTAGTTTCATTATTTGGTAAATTCACTACATAAATGGTTTTCAATAAGATTTTTTCATTTTCCTTGTTATATCTTTTGGTTTCATTGTTACTGTTGAATATTTTGTTGTATTATATTCATCAACTTGACTAAATCGGACCTATTATAATTTCCCTGTAAGTCATTTTTTCTGTGTCTTTTCTTTCAATCTTCTATTAATTCTATTAATAATTGACACTTCTAATTCTGGAGAAGTTCTATAACAGT
The DNA here is from genome assembly GCF_023864275.1 of Schistocerca cancellata. Classification (NCBI taxonomy): domain Eukaryota; kingdom Metazoa; phylum Arthropoda; class Insecta; order Orthoptera; family Acrididae; genus Schistocerca; species Schistocerca cancellata. Next base: position 476,636,909 of record NC_064627.1, read on the forward strand.
TAATACATGTTTCTTCACAAATTCTTGAAATTCTTTATTACAAAATTCTTTACTATTATCTGTCAGTAAATTTCTCAGTTTCCTTGACTTGAACATTTTCCCAAAAGACTCAATTACATTCTTACATGCTTTATCTTTAACCGGAATGGCCAAAGCAAATTTTGAAAAAAAACATTGATAATGGTAAATAAATATTTATATTCTTTATTTATATTTGAAATTCCTTTCAAATTAACATAATCCATATCGACTAGACTTCAATGCAAAGAAAAATTATAGTTTTTTCATCTGTTTATATAATCCATTCATGATTTCTTCACAAATATTAACAGTATTCAACCCATTACCTAAAATTTTTTAAGGAATTTACTCATTCTAACTTGATAGATTGAACAATGACCTTCAGTTCACAGTCTTCCGTTTTAAGTTGTCACTCTGTCAGGATTATTTATTTCAGTAAATTTTTTTACTCTTCAAACAGTAGATTATTCATTTATATGGTTAAAAAATTAGTAAAGAGTTCCATAAACCCTATCCTTTATCATCAGTTTCGATTATCAATTTTCATTTTCCACATGTTGTTCCTCCAATCATGCAATCTTTAGAATATGTTCTTAATTGAAGCTTTATGTATTTTTTACAAATCTTTACTGTCTCTGAAAAAAAGTTGAGCTTCATATAACAGATTATCTCCTTTATCACCTCCAGATATTGTTTCTTCTAACCTTGTCTAAACGTTGTTTCAGGACCACAGTAATTATAACTGTGCTTATTTAATTAAAAGGCAGTTTGTTAATGTATTCACTAAACATATTCCATATTTTTCTGTTTTCAAAAATGTGTGAGGAATATTATTCAAAATTCTAATCAAATACGAAATTACTTACGAATTATTAATAGTAAAATCACAAAATTTATTTGTTAACATGTTTGTTATTCCTACTTTTTCATTTTGATAATTTTTATTTCCAGGTAATTCTACACCATGAATTAGTGATAAGCTAACGATTAAATGATGGACTTCATCCATCCAAATATATTCGATTGGTTTTCCTAATTATTTTTAATTGACCCTTCACCAACTTTTTCATCTGTGTTCAAATCTAAACTTGAATCTAAATTTAAAGGTAATTTTTTGGATTAACAGTTTCTTTTACCAAATATTTATATTTCTTACATGTACTTGATTAATTGTGTTCATATTCTTTTCACCATATAATGGAACCAATTTAATAATGTATCAGCATAATTTCATAAATTTTTCAACTGTATCATCCATAGTAATTTCTTTCTTAGGTAAAAGATTCATTAGTACATAAGTTCCTGAACATGCTACTTGTCTAAGTATTAAGTTATCACCTCCAAATATTACTGGTAATCTTAAAACGTATTTTAATCTACCAACAGGTCTTAATCCAAAAACTGTACCTTCGCTGTTGTTGATCAATTCTAACATTGCTTGACTTTTATTTATTTTTTCAATATCTAATGGTTCTTCTTCATGTTTTTACCTTTTTTCTATCTTTAATTTCTTCTTCATGTTTTTCAATTAGTCTTGTATTTCTGATTCATTTAACATATAATCAAATTGTGAACTTTCACACTGTTCTTCACCTTCTCTACTTTCTTCAATCGCTTTGAACACATTACTACCTAATCCACTTATTCCTTCAATTCCTTCTTTAACTTCTTGAACTTCATCTGTTTTCAATTCTTCATATTTCATTCTTAGCTGTTTACCCATTTTAAAGTCTTCTTTTAATTGTTCTTTTACTGTTATATTTCGTTTAGCTTTTTCAACAATGTAGGGTCATATTTCGTGAACATTTATAAAGGATAAAAACGATAATCAGGTACATTTTATGTTCAACACTTGCATGCATTGCTTATATTTCACATTTATATTCAATGTTTAAAAACTTATTAGGCTATTCTTTTATGTCTGCCTCGAGTAAAATAATTTACATATATCTTGATTTTTAAGAATTAAACCATGAAATAAACCTATAAATTATATTCACATTCTCCTTCTTTTCTGGAATTCTAATTTTTGACACCCACTCAGTCATTTATGCAGATAAAGTTTTATTAATAATGAAATGAGTTGTCTTTTTCAGCTGCATCTAAACATCAAATATTACGTTCAAAAATAATAAACTGTACTTTTATGAAGAAATAATAGAAATTCTTGTTGGTCAATATAGTCTTCATCCAAACAAACGCAATTTAGTTGGGAATCGACACAGAATTCATCAACCGACCATGGCATAACAGCCCGGATAATTATCATGGACATAGTCATTCAAAAAGATAAAATTTAGAAGTTATCATTGAAAGTGATGATAAATTATTTGTGGGTAAGGAAGATAGTATTGGACAAATTTAGATTTTAATGGTGAAATTACTGAACCAAATGAAAAAAGGGTTGGTTGTAATTTACCCATAATATTACTGTTCAAATTAATAAATATAAATTTTAATCTGGCTGGTTCAGTGTTTGTTAAACATACTGATCATTTTAATCAAGAGATTAATATAATTCCTTCATTTAAACCAAATGTAGTATTTGGAGGACCAATAATTTATGAACAGAATTTTCCTGTAAATATTTGAATTTTTGATAATTTCAGGATTTAGAAATTACTGTAACTAATGGAAATCATAATCTGATTGACTTTAACGGTTGAACAGTCACAGTTATTTCACAGTTATTTTAAAAATGTTGTAACAAACTTTTTTCATTGATAAATGAATAATATTGAGAGTTAGCAGTTTTACTCTTTTCCCATAAATGAAAAAAAAACGAAAAATAATTTAAATATTCCAAACAAGAGAATGTATGGATTCATCCTAATCATTCACAAACTTTATGAGTTTTAGTGTTATTGGAACTCTTGGGAGAGATTACCAAGTTACAATGAAAAATCCAAAAAATATTAATCGATAATTATGTTGTAAAATTGTTCAATATTATCACAGTTAAAAAAGGAAACAATGTTCTGTCTAAAAATAGAATACCTGTTCATTTTTTCATCAGTTCTTATTTGATTAGCTACATCTCTATTAAATGAATAAACTATGGAAGGACATATTCTTAATAATGGAAAAATAAAAAGTAAGAAAAACTAAGTACATTATCCACTGGAATTACTTGGAGGATTTTCAAAGATTTTAAAGAAATTATTTGGGAAGAAGATTTAACAGTAAATTTTACTTGTAGTTCAAGTTCTGGAGATTCTATTTATAAATGGTCTGATTATATTCAAGCTGAATTTGAAGATGAGACTACACGTCCTAAACAAGGAAAAATTGTTGGAGGATCAATGGACATCCGTGTTCCAGTTGTTAAATATGAACCAGAATATTCACACAAACTAGAACAAGAAAAATTGAAAAGTTCAAAAATTCCAATTTCTTTCTTTGAATCACAAACCATAGAGATTAGAGGATTAAGTGGAAAAAGAAATTTTGAACTAGATATTACCAATTATAATAATTCTGCAGAATTTTATTTCTCTCACTTTATTTTCGTTATACTCCAATCTAAATGAAAAAATAATCAGTTAATTGGTCCTTCTTTACTCGATCATGTTAAATTGCAAAATATCTATATAAAGAATGGAAGAAAACAAGTTTTTCCTCAAGAAATATGGGGCCTTGATCTACCAAATACCTTTTTAAAAGTTTATGATGCTTTTCGAGATTTTAAAAGAATAATACAATTAAATAATGATGTTAATATAAAGTCCATTGAATTTTTTGGAAATTATCCCATCAATGTAATATATATGACTAGAGAAACAAACTTTTTAATCACTCAAGAAACAGTGATGAAGATAGATTGGTTCATGTTATTAACTGTAAAAGAATTATAGAATTTTTGTATTTTTAACATTTAGCTGATAAATTAAGTAGTTTCTTTTATTTTGTAATAAGAACATTTTCTTCCATTGGTATTGATAAACACAGTTTAAATAGGGGATACAGTAAATTTAAAAGAATAATGACATTGTATCGAGAAATTTTTGAAAAAACCTCATGGTTGAACTATATTTATAAAATCAATTAGACTTCATGATTTTATATCTTTTAATCTTAAAAAAATGTTCTCTGTGGCAGAAACCCCAAATCTATGACATAGATCTAGTGATTAGATGATTAGAGTGAGCATGTGTTTCTGGTATGTTGTCAATGGTAGGTGTATAATGTATTCTGTGTGCTCAGTTATAAGTGCAGCCTTCAACACATGGAGTTCCATGCATACAGCACTTCCCACTCTAGTTACTAGTTCACACGTCTGCTTACTTAGGTGAAGCAGGTGGAACACTGTAAATAGCCAAGTGTAGCATATTACAACATGTATAATGACTCTGCTTTGCACTGATGTGTTTTATAAAACTATTAACCCTGTAATGCATCATCTATTAATAAACTTTAAAAAGTGTTGCAATTGACTTCACTAAGTGAAATACATTGAGTACTGATACAGAAGATAAAATTCTATCAATTTGTATAATTAACAAAAAATACAACCTCCTCAATTAGAATGGACACTGTCCATCCGAGGACCTCTACAAAAGTTCAATTTCTTGCTTCCTTCTGAGTGAAAACTCTCAAGGCAGTTAAGACACAGTGGCTCCTCACATTTAGAACAAACGTATTTAGTCTTTCTTCTGCAAGCATTGTCATGCCATCTATTTGTGCTCTTCATGTCCATTTCTCAAGTACAGTTTGGTACTCCAACAGTTATGACAAAGATATGTGTATTCAGTGCCTGAAATTAGTGCAATGAACTACCAAACCCGACTGCAAATAAAAACAAACAAGACCCTTAAACTTAGTTGAAAATGCTATCCATACTACATAAAGATGTAACAGTTGTTGTCCCATGATCTGTAGTAAGACAGAGATGCATAGCAGATACCACTCATCAAACCAGAAGAAAGTTCTGTGAACATACACCCAGAACCAAATGCTTATTGAGCTACAGGCAAGTCTGTTCTATGACAATCATCCGTTCAATTTCACAGCAGGAGGTACTTCAGGTGTTTACTGGTCATTTTTTACATCATTTACTATCTTTCTCAAAGAATCACGAACTTGTGCGAACACATCTGCCTGCCCTCGAATTTTGTCTCGTGTGTTGGAAACAGAGTCCTGTAGCCTGAGCACATTGTCGATCTGTGTGGAAAATGCCAATGCCTTTAAATATCCTCATAGTCAAAAATCTGTGAAATATGAACGGGGAGATCATGTTACAGATATCAATCTGCCATTTCCGGCATGTGAAAGTAGTACTCTAACTCAGGTTACCTTCCTTTGGGAAAGTGGGTGCACTCACCGACTGTCATGTGATTTATGTATTATAAGAGCGCAGCTATCAGTCGCCCTTTTTTTGTAGGTTTTATTACGCAAATCCAGATTTCGGCTACTGCCTAGTCATTATCAATGCAACATTTTCTAATCTGTGACTGGTGCTTGAACAACAGGGAACTAACACGCATTGAGATTAGAAAATCTTGCATTGATAATGACTAGGCACTAGCCAAAATCTGGATTTGCGTAATAAAACCTACAAAAAAAGGGCGACTGATTGCTGTGATCTATAATTTATACAAAAAGGACTCTAACTGTTTACATTGTTCACAATCCATGGAATTGCTGCTCTTGTTGTGATGTCAACGCTACCTGAAAATGAGATGTGGGAAATGGCTCATGTAAGAAACAACAATGGACAATTAAGTACTAACTGCAGGGATAAATCCAACTAATAAGAAATGCGCAATGACCATCAATAACAAGACTGCCTACAGCATGTTTCCTGAAACAAGCACAATGCTCCATATCTCGACAAGTATTTCCTTCCAGAAATATGTTTATAGCTCCTGTTTCGAGGTTTGACCAGTACTAATAACAGTACGAATATACAGGATGAGCATGGTTACTATTGGATTTGGCATGGTTAGTTTCCTTCCTGTTGCTATCCCATTACTCCCAGCCCCGCCCCCCTGCTCCACCCCCACTCCTCCCCGACCCTGAGGTGGGATGCATGTACCCAAGTGAAAGTGTGCAGACTCTTTCTAAAGGTCTGCGAATCATGTAACTAACGCAGGACTTGGGTACCAGCCAAGAGCTCACCCAGTCAGACATGGAAAACCAGCATAAAAGCAAATCCACAGTGTCTGGCAAATTGGCCCGTCGTCAGGCCATTGGAGAGATTTGATCCAGGGTCTGCACACCTCCCCAAATCCTGGAAGTTGTATGGTAAGGTGCCTGGCTATTTTGGCAGGTAGACGCTGTTTTTGAACACCACGTATAAACTGAATGGCCAAAAACAATTGGAAGGACAGTTCCATCGGAAGATTTACCACACAACACCCCCTGATGCTGTGACTATAGTAGACACAGCACAAGATGATCCATGACAGCTCACAGCACTGTTGCCAGCTTTCAAATACAAAGCGGTAATGGCTTCAGACGAAAACAGGAGCCATTTACAGAGCTGTGACAACACTGAGGCGTTGCCACAGACACGTTTACCAAATCACGTTACGTTACTGGTTGAGACAGACCCATGAAGCTACCGTGCCCAGCCCGCTGTAACTTTCAGGGATTAACTAGATGCAACATATGGTGCCAGTGTAGACACTACATCTTAGCAGTCTGCTACATACAGGTGTGTAGTGAACACTGCAGCATTTCAAGAGTTAACTGACTTTGAACATGCAAAGGTAATTGGTGCAAGAAGCATGTGTTATAGCACACCAGATATTACACAAGAATTCGGGTTTCCGATAGCAGCTGTGTATAGGATCGATTTTCAATATCACACAGACTGTGGTGGTACACATGGGAATCGCCACACAGGAAGATCATAAGTGTTTGATAAACGGGCCTCCACAGAAACATACCAAGCAATATACTGTCGGCTGTGAGACAGAACACCTCCGACTAGAGCGTGGGACGTCAGGAACCCATTTCTCAACAGGAATCCACACAGCCAAATGTACTGCATAGGCTTCAGCAGCTGACGACCGACACGCGTTCCTTTGCTGACACCTCAACATACAACGGTATGGTCATTGATGGCGTGTAACAAGGTCCCTGTTTCAGCTGTACCGATTTGATGCATCTGAGAATGTAACGCGTTACTCATGAAGCTATGTATCTCGCATCCCAATAAAGTTGTCTAGGCAGGAGGTGGCTCAGTCATGATCTCGACTGTGTTCACACGGTCGCAGTTAGGCCTTGTTGCCCGGCTGCAGGTACCAGCAACAGATCCACGATGTGCGGATATTCCTGCAGCCCATTTGCATCTCTTCCTCGTATTCGAATACCGTGAAGGAGCTGTCATTTTCCAGGAGGAGAATGTGACATTTCGCCATTCTCTGGTTGTACGCATGTGGCTCAATGAACACTCCAGTGAATTCATGACCATGGCTTCGCCCCATGGATCACCTGATCTCATCCCACTTGAACATTTATCGGATGCTGTCGACACCCGTGTACGCTCGATGAACCCAGCACCAACTACACAATAAATGCGTGAATCAACGTGTCCCCAAACGATTGCAACACCTAACGGAATCCATGTGTTACTGTAGTTTTGTGGTCTCGTGGGGGAGTGACTAGCTACTGATATCACATCTAGTGCCTTCCCTCAACATTTTAGCCACTCGATGTATGTATATTACAGCTGTAGATCGCAGCAGTATCTGTTCTTTCAGGTAAGCATGCATGTCTGAAGGACATTACATAGATCGTTAAACACAGAGACTGCAAGTAGTATGTGGTATTTACTATGCGTATTAAATGCCTCGTTGTGTTTCTAAGTGTGTGGTTTCTCTTTTTAGCTGCGAAAAGCGCTCCATAAATTGAGAAATAACACAAGTACACAGCTTATTAGGATTTGTTTGTACGTGATGTTGATGAGAATATGCTACTGCGGAAGCACAAAGAAAGGTCATTTGTACACGCTGGAGTTCTGTAACACTCCATTCTAAAACAAACATTGTGTGGCCTATAACGTGAAAATATTCAAACCAGAAGAGATATCTAAACGCACCTCAAGTAAGTAATAAAGAGTAAAATCCGCGTATGTTTTGTTCCAGTGAGTAAACAAGGTAACAGGTAACAAGGTAACATGACAGTGACTACGATATGAAGCAGAGAAGCCACTCCTACCCTCGCACATGCATTCTCTAACTCTCTGTCTCAAGAGCGAGCGTACACACGTACACACAAAGACCATATTTCTGTCTTGGACACTATTAAGCATTATCAAAACAAAAAATAGACACAGCTTTAATCTCCGATTCCGATTGAGATTATCGTGAGGTTTCACTTGGCTATCATGAAAATACCGTAACTGGTAATCCCCTCCAGAGCAATTCCCGTTGGAAGCCCCTTTTTGATGCTCCATCTATATAGACCTTACGGTTGAAAAAAGAAATGAGAATTTATAACCGCCCACCATGTCGTCTGAGACAAGATGCAAAAAACATCAGACAAGTAAGTAAACACAGATTTTCTTTTGTCATTAGTTTTATTATTTTTTTGCCGATTTGGGTGTTATTTTTTGTCACGTTCTGAGCTATTTTTAAAACCTTAGTTTTTCTAGATGTTGTTTGTCATTGCTTTCCAGCGGAATGTTTAAAAATAAAATATACCTATAATTTACATGATATTCATTGTACATTATCCATTACATTTACTTTTGTCGAATGTAGCAGAAAAAGGTGTGTGATAACCACAAATAATCAATTGTAATTTTCTGATAGTAGTCATAATTCTTTTCTTCCGTAGATTTGTCAACAGCTCTGCTAAATATTAATTTCTGTACTTGTTTTATGAACTACGTAAATATAAAAATGTAGCCTATACCTTTAGTGCTCACACTTTTTCTTAAAAAAATGCTCTGTGTAAACGCACTTTTCCCTTCAAACAGCTTCCATTATCACATACTAAGATTCATAAGCGAAAAGAAGCACTAGACGGAAAGAAATACAATTGAACAACTAAAGGAAAGGCACACCGCTTTTCGGCAGAGCAACCTCATAAAGGATCTATAAGCGAAGGAAGCCTGGCTGAGAGCAAGTCGCCGGCCGGTGTGGCCAAGCAGTTCTAGGAGCTTCAGTCTGGAACCACGCGACCGCTGCGGTCGCAGGTTCGAATCCTGCCTCGGGAATGGATGTGTGTGATGTCCTTAGGTTCGTTAGGTTTAAGTAGTTCTAAGTTCTAGGGGACTGATGACCTCATATGTTGGCTCCCATAGTGCTCAGAGCCATTTGAACCATTTGAGAGCAAGACCACTCTAAGAGAGTCATACAACAACCAACTTCGAAGTCAACATATTCTTGCCCAATACGTTAAAAATGCCTAAAGTTCTTTTCTGCTGACGACGCATATAATGCCACAATTATCTCTCCAGAGAGAAATATTTGACGTTGCTGATCCATTCTTTTGTTCATCCCACCGTTTCGTTCCGTTCACGTGACACTTGCTTGCCGATGGCGAGCGGTAATTGAAGATAAGGTGCAGTCGAATCCTTCATTTGTCTAATGAATTGCTTTGACCAAGCAACCATCAATTGTCTAATCTTAGTTTTTATATGAAGTGTTTTGACCCGCAGCATTCAGAGTTTAGTCGCCCATGTAATGCGATGCAACTAACGTCAATGCTTGCTTTGGGAAACACCGTGTGCTATCATCAAATGGACGATGTCAAATGCCGGTTTTTGGAAGGCAGGAGGAAGGAAGGATACGAGAGCCATCTTTGGATTCATCATGCTGTGAAGGATCCACGAGGATGTCACACCAGATGATACGGTCGGAGCCGGGTATGGGTCTTAGCTGGAGGCTGAGGACAGAGTCAGCATTCTGAAGGGTGTGGCACAGGTCTGGGTCCACCTCTTGAGCAGCGAACAGGGCATTGTAGTCTAAGGGTTAGGTCATGGTGCAGAAGTGGCTAAAGCTGTCTGCCTCTATGTTATCGATGCTGGCAACATGCCGGACGTTGATAGTGAATTTTGTAACGTACTCCTGTATCCTAAACTGCTGAGGTGAGATCTGGCTTACGGTTTCCCTGCAAAAACCAGAAGCGAGGGGGCAATGGCTTGTGAAGGTCGTAAGGACGCTTCTCTCGAATGAAGTTCGGAAACAGCGGACGGCTTCTTTGACTGCGAGCATCTCGCGGTGATGTGCGCCCCAGTGCCACTGTGCGTCAGAGAGCTTGGACGAAACTAAGGCAAGCAGCTGCCTGGCGTTGTCCACGTATTGTTGGAGGATGAACCCAACAGCTGTCTGGCCCGCTATTGCGAGGCTTGCAGTAGGATGGGGAAGGCCCAAAAGGCCGCATTGGCGAGTTTCTTTCTTTTTTTTTAAAAAAAAAAAAGTTGAGCTCTCGACCATGACATGAGTCTAAGGGACCAGTTTGATGCCTTTGCTTTGGTTTTATAGCAACGAAGTGCTGCAGTAAGGGGCTCTTTGGTGGCAGCGGTGTCCTGAAGACGGCCACGGAAAAAGTTGGCATGCTGATGAAACGCCAGAGGCCTCTGAAGGTAGTAGTGCATGGAATGTTTGCTAATCCCTGTACTGTCTTGGGCAGAAGGCGGGAGCTGGAGGCAGAGATTAAGTGTCCGAGGAATTCGACATCACTCATCCCGTAAACGCATTTTGCCGTATTGAGGATCACTCCACCTTTCTGTAGGCGGAATAAATGTTCGCATAGGTGTTGGTGGAATTCAGTAGGATCCCTGTAGTAGATGAGTATATCATCTAGGTAGGCTAAACACCCTGGCGCGCCCCAGAAGATGCTGTCGAAAAATCGCTGCCATGTTTGTGCGGCGTTGCACAGGCCAAAAGTCATTAAATGCGTTGTCAAACAGGACATATGTGTGATTATGGCTGCCTTCTCAATGTCCTCCATGGCAACTGGGATTCGTGTGTAAGCTTTACTGGAGATAATAGCTCCCGGGATGGCGTTGTTGTGGCTGCAGAGAAGTGGAACAGGATAGCTGTCAGGATTGATGTGGGCAAGGAGTTTATGGTAATCGCTGCAAGGGTGCCAGGAATCGTTCTTCTTGGGGACAATGTGAAGAGCTGAAGCCAAGGGACTTTTGGAAGGGTGAAGTACGTTGGCAGCGAGCAGCTCTTCAAACTCCTTTTGTGCGATTTTGCACTTGTGAGGGAGGAAGAGGTGGGCATGGTAGAAAACCGGGACGGGGGTGGGGGGTACTGGCGATGTCGTGCATAGTGTCATGCTGACCATTCTAGGGGTCGCTATGTGGCTGGATGAGGAGGGGGAATTCTGCAAGGAGCTGAGCATATGGGCTTGAAACTGCCAGCTGTTTCACGGCGAAATAGGAAGCGGTGGGACCGATGACCATGCAGTTTGGTCCCTTTAAACATCAAAGAACCAACCAATCAACCAGGAGGCGACATGGGAGCTGCAGCGAACAGTCCTATCGGCTGTGCCATGGACTAAACAATGCCTTGCTACGTCAGGCAGTGGATTTTAATGAACAAGGAAGTCGGCGTCCCGAATGGGTCGGTAATGTCCGCTACCATGAAGGACCATGGGAGTTCGCGCTGGATGCCTAGTTCGAACGAGAGGGTATGACCCTGTAAGAAGGGATGACTGAGTTGTTGGTGGCGGTGATGAGGAGGGGAAAGGAGGGTGGGGACTGCTAGTTTCTCGAGCATAGAATGTTATCTAAAATGTTTTCTTGGTAAATATTTTAAGTACATTAAAGACTTCCGTAGTCAGCCAAATAATAAAGTTGGCTGGTACATCTAATCCGTAGCTTCAGCATCTTTATTCGAATGCAAGGGAGCCTCTGTTTCACGAAGTGTACATATTACGTTTCATGTGTGCAGGTGAGTGAATATGATGGACGTGTGTAGAAAGTAGGGAGTATGTTGTCTGATGATGGCGAGGATAGGAAGCACATCCCTATGGAAGAGGGACAGTAAGGACCACACTGCTCAACATTTGCAGCTAGCAAACGGATCACTGCCAACTGAGCCATATGATTCTGTGACATCGTCGCGATAAATGTGACTTATTAACCACGATGCTTCACGTTGTCTCTCAGTTGCTATCCACTAGACGTGTTATTGTTAGACTGACTAGTTGGTCAGTGATCTGCCAGCCCAGCACCTCATCTGTGCTGCTGCTGTCCTTCTGGCGATATTCTGACTAGTTGTCGATAGCACTGCTGATATGCCGCCGTTAATTAAGGAATTAGACTTTCTCTCGTCGTAAAAAAAAAATAATGTCGAAGATTATTTAATCATTATTTAATCGAAGTATAAACCTATTTACAATATGAAGACACTCAACCACATTGAGATAATCGGCTTGCACATGCGAGCGGCTGACACTCATCACTATTTGCCCTTAAGGCTCCCAGCTCCTAACTGATAGACTGACACCACAGCACAAACCCCATTTGCGTATGACGATGTTCGCGGCGAACACCTTCAAAGAGTACTTTTTAGCGCGCAGATCCTGAAAGGTGTCTGTATCTTCCGAACCTTCCCTATTAGAAAATGTACGTCCTGTATGCAAAACTGCATTGTCACAGACTATTACCATCGCACACAGATACACATCTCTGTCTGTGGATCTCTCTCTCTCTCTATTTGCGAAGCTTCATGAATGCTTGGTCAGAACAAGGGAAACGTTGGTAACGCCAAACGCTTCGGCAGAATTTCTTTACTCTGCTGTGGGTCCCATGTAGTAACGTCTGACGAGATCCATCCCGGATGGAGGGTTGAAAAGAAAAAGTTGGTCTGAGTCATTCTGATGTGCATCGCTGTCGGGGTCAGTCGCAGGTAGCCACGTGCAGTCGGCGACATGTTTGTGGGGCACTGGTAATTTTCACTATTGCACTTGAGCTGAAACGATTTCCTTCGTCACAATTTGATTCCAATTTACTGATTTCTAACCCACGCCACCCAACGGTGTAAGTGTGTATGTGTGTTATCATCGTGTTGGTTTCTATAACACTCTGTTTCGGGTGATGTATTGTTTCGAAGCAGCAAAATTTGGAATGAAGTCATATCCATATCCACCTCCAACAAACGTTAAACATAATTTCCAAGCTTTACGAAATTTTTTCTGGCTGACAACCCGCACAAAACTATGAAAGGAAACAGTTTATCGCTTTTTACATGTTCGCTTATATGCTTAACGTTGAATATTTAACACATTAACTCGGTCGTGAAGCTCATTCATACACGGGTGTTCGAGTCTTTAAACAATCGGGGATTTACTGATTGGAGTATGTTCAACAAATAACTGAGGACGTTGGGTGTTCTTGCTACTCTGAGAGGAGGAAGCTGACACAGGAGTGAAGTTGCGGCGGCCCGCATGAAACCATTCAGAAGACATGACAACAAATAAAAGTTAGCCGGCTCAAAGTAGGACTATCGCGCTGAATGTTCTGCACAAACTTAGTTATGTACATACACAGTTCGTGTGTCCCGTGAATCGAGAATCTCGACAATCTTTACCTGTTATCGCAGGTTTCCAAGAATGTTGTAATTGCAATAATATAAACATGACGTAAAGTAATGCAGGAGGAAGATGACCAGTATTATAATAATCAGTAGTTCTCCATTCAGGATGACCACGCCGCAAAGATGAAAGTCAAACATCATGCAAGAAATCTACATCTACACTCCTTGATATGGAAAAAAGAACACATTGACACCGATGTGTCAGACCCACCATACTTGCTCCGGACACTGCGAGAGGGCTGTACAAGCAATGATCACACGCACGGCACAGCGGACACACCAGGAACCGCGGTGTTGGCCGTCGAATGGCGCTAGCTGCGCAGCATTTGTGCACCGCCGCCGTCAGTGTCAGCCAGTTCGCCGTGGCATACGGAGCTCCATCGCAGTCTTTAACACTGGTAGCATGCCGCGACAGCGTGGACGTGAACCGTATGTGCAGTTGACGGACTTTGAGCGAGGGCGTATAGTGGGCATGCGGGAGGCCGGGTGGACGTACCGCCGAATTGCTCAACACGTGGGGCGTGAGGTCTCCACAGTACATCGATGTTGTCGCCAGTGGTCGGCGGAAGGTGCACGTGCCCGTCGACCTGGGACCGGACCGCAGCGACGCACGGATGAACGCCAAGACCGTAGGATCCTACGCAGTGCCGTAGGGGACTGCACCGCCACTTCCCAGCAAATTAGGGACACTGTTGCTCCTGGGGTATCGGCGAGGACCATTCGCAACCGTCTCCATGAAGCTGGGCTACGGTCCCGCACACCGTTAGGCCGTCTTCCGCTCACGCCCCAACATCGTGCAGCCCGCCTCCAGTGGTGTCGCGACAGGCGTGAATGGAGGGACGAATGGAGACGTGTCGTCTTCAGCGATGAGAGTCGCTTCTGCCTTGGTGCCAATGATGGTCGTATGCGTGTTTGGCGCCGTGCAGGTGAGCGCCACAATCAGGACTGCATACGACCGAGGCACACAGGGCCAACACCCGGCATCATGGTGTGGGGAGCGATCTCCTACACTGGCCGTACACCACTGGTGATCGTCGAGGGGACACTGAATAGTGCACGGTACATCCAAACCGTCATCGAACCCATTGTTCTACCATTCCTAGACCGGCAAGGTCATTACTATATTCTGTCCTCTGCACTTGCATAAAAGAAAACTGGTATTCTCCTTTTACATGTATACAAAGTTCGACTTAACAATTGCAAGCAGTCTTGCCTTGGGTAGACGTGTCGGTGCTGGTGGTGAGATGCATGTGGCTAACGCAGCTCTTCACGCCTCATGCCCTTAATGGCGGCTGGAACTATGAGCTGTAGCACTCGTATAAGCTACTGCACGTCCGCCATAAAATCTGGGCACAGGAACTCTTACAATCAGCCCCAGTGGCATAAAGGCGGCTTCAACAACCATTCGTCGCGTTTTACTCCAAAAACGGCGACGATATTCGCCTCTTCGCTGTTGCACAATCACTTTTGCGTGAGTACAGTTACGCACGTCCGATCACGTCAACACTCCCCAGGCCATTTCATTGTTCAGTCCCTGTGTCTCCAGCTACCCCTAGCTACACTCGTATCACCAAGAGTGGGGACGTTCCCCTACCACCTTTTTACCGAAATCATTTAGTATTTAAGAATATTTATATTTACTACCCTGGAGTCCATACCAGTCATAATAATTTACTACTAGCGCTTTACCACATTAAATTATACAGTAATAACTTATAATTACCAAGAAAAAGAATACATTTGACTCCGAGAGCTTAGTGCATTGTCTGACAGGCAGCGCTAATTCCCAGTTTCGCCAATAGATGGCATCAGGGTGCACTCCCTGGCAGTCTCACACAAGCGCGCCCGTTTCCGGGCTCCAAATTACTGTCAGCCCACCATCATTTCAGTTCCGTTACACATGCCCCACTTCTTATTGAAGTATCTTACAGTGATAATTCAATAAGAAGTCTCTCCTATAATGAATCTGAAATGTTCGATAAGCTTTTTTACCAAGGGTTTTCCCTTTCTTACTGATACACCTCGATACTTATATTACATATTTAAAATGAAACACCAATTCTTTCTCTCTTTCCTGCTAAACATTACATAAATGATTTACATATATTCTTTCCAATTTTCTTACTTCTAAACACAGTACACTTTAAACATCTTTTTTTTTTTTGTTTTTACAAAGTTTTAAATACACTTCTTTTATCTCAGGCAAGTAAAACACACATTATGCACCTATTACTTTGTAGCCCGTCCTTTTCACTTTACCTCCTCACTTTTCTACCTCTTCCACAACACTTATTTACACATCTATTAAGGCTTTCTTAGAAGCTCAGTCTTTCCCAGTCCGTTTAGTCTCTACTTAAACTAGAAGTTTCATTAGAATACTGCAATATATTTTAGTGAGCATTTACCTTTCACATAGAACAAAAGAAACACAACTATTTACATATTGGTTTACTTTAATATTTATTTATATATTTATTTTCAATCTGGTAGAATTCGTGGTTCATACCTTTTGAGATCCACTATGTTTCTTACTCCCAGGCGTTTGCCTGTTAATGGGTACTCTAAATAATAAGCATTCACATTGGGTATGGACACTATTTTAAATGGTCCATTATATATATATTTAAATTTGCTGATCTCGTTATTAATTTCACTTGACTTTTCATGTGTTTTTACAAGAACGAAATCACCTATTTTGAATTTGGGATTCCTTACTTTTTCGTCGTGACGACGAATTCTCGCATCTGCTTGTTTTCTCATCTTGTCTTTTACTAAGGTCTTTTTACTATCATAATCTAATTCAACTCTATTTGGAAATTCTAGTAGGTCTTCTACTAGACTTTTACTTCTTGTCTTTTTCAGGATTTCTCCTGGAGTAAATCCAGTGCTCTCGTTTGTTAATGAATTCATGATTTCTTCGAATTCACTCACACACATGCCCCACTTCTTGTGGTTACTATGGCAATACGTCCTAAATAACCGACCTATCTCACGCATATATCTTTCTGCTGGATTGCTTGATGGGTGATAAGCTGAGATATGTACCACTTCTACCTGTTTCTCAGTTATCCCATCCTTCCACATTTTTGAGCAAAACTGAACACCATTATCTGATAGTATTCTCTTTGGCTTCCCTACTTTCACAAAATAGTCACACACCATTTTATCATACACAGCTCTGGCAGTAGCTTTTCTCAAGGGATATAGCTTTATATACTTTGAGAAAAGTTCAACTGCTACAAAGATGTACACAAAACCCCCCATGGTTTTCGGTAATGGTCCAAAGATATCTACTGCTACTATTTCTAATACTTCATCAGGTTTTATTGATTGCATGGGCCCTTGATTAGTTGCATTTGTTACTTTCGCCTTTTGGCATAGATCACAAGATCTTATCCTCTGTGCTACCCTTCGTGCCATGTTGTTAAAGGTAATGCATTCATCTAACTTATCGGTACACTTCCGTGCACCACAATGGCCATATGCCAAGTGAACATAATCTATCAGCACTTCAGTGTGTTGTTCCGGCCAACATACTCTCCACTTCCCTGGATTATTTAATCTTTGAAGATACAGTACACCTTTATGTATTTTATATGAAGCCCTTATGTTACTTGCGTCCGGATTGTCAAACTTGACCTTTACCGACTTGAGTGCATCATCACTTTGATATCTTCGCATATTCCGACATATTTCCCTAATTTTTTCTCTTCCTACCGCTTTTTTGAAGTAATTCACCTCAAAAACATCTTCCCTATTCTTTACACTTTCTAGTGTCTCACATCCTTCCGGTAATCTCGACAAAGCATCCGGTACTGCATGTTCTTTCCCTTTAACATACTTGATCTCTATATCAAATTGTTGTAAAAACAGTGCCCATCTGGTCAACCTGTTATGTAACAATCTGCAGTCCTTCAAAAATATTAAAGCTTTGTGGTCTGTATGGACCACAGTCTTATGTCCCCATAAGAAAAGTTGAAATTTCCTAAAACCCCATACTATAGCTAAAGCCTCCTTCTCTGAAACTGTATAGTTTCTTTCGTACTTAGACATGGTTCTACTCGCAAATGCTATTTGTCTATGAGTTTTTTCCCCATCTATCATTACCTCCTGAAATATGGATACTCCCAATCCATAATCTGAACTATCTGTTGCCATGTGGAATGGTTCACACAGGTCAGGGTGCCATAACTTTATGTTTTTAGCCAAATTGTCTTTTAGCCGGTTGAATGCTGTTTCACATTCCTCAGTCCATATATACACACTGTTCTTCTTAAGTAGGTTGTTCAGATGTGGGCTATTGAACACCTGATCATCCACATACTTACGATAAAAGGAACAAAGTCCTATAAACGACCTTAGTTGTTTTTTATTCTTGGGAGCCGGACAATTTCTTATTGCTTTGACTTTGTTGAGATCCTTTTCAATTCCCTCTGGTGTTACTATGTGACCTAAAAACTTTATTTCTTTCTTCACAAACTCGCATTTTTTCAGGTTCAGGGTCATTCCTCCTTTAATTAAAGCTTTGAACACCCTGTCGCATAACTCCATGTCCTCTTCCCATGTCCTTGTAGCAATTAACAGATCATCTACATAAACCGTGATTAGCGAACTAAGTTCACTACCTAAAATTTTGTCTAAAGCCCGAATGAACACTGAAACGGAAGTATTTAGGCCAAATGGTACCACTGTGTAATGGTAGCATTTGCCATTGAATAAAAATGCCGTGTACTTCCTAGACTCCTCACTTAATGGGATTTGCCAGTATCCTGCCGTTAGGTCTAAACTAGTCATGTACTTTACATCATTAAACTTCTGCAATAAATTATCTATGTTCTCTGGACGATCCAACTCCCTCATCACTACTTTATTCAGAGTACGAGCATCTATCACTATTCGTACACTTCCATCCTTCTTACCTACTATCACCAATGGGTTATTATATGGGCTAGAACTCCGTTCAATGACCCCACATGAAACCATTTTATCTATTTCTTTTTGAACTGCTTCTTTCTTAGACAAGGGTACATTATATGGTGGTTTAAAGAAAGGTTCATGCTCCTCTACCTCCATGCAGTACTCATAATTTATCACTCGTCCCGGTTTGTCCGAAAATACCTCCTGATTTTCTTTCAGAATTTGCCATAGATCCTCCCTTTGGGCATCAGATAGTCCTTCCATTTTATCCACTACATTTCGAAGGAGTGTCTCCTTATTTCCATCTTCAACTATCTGCCTCACCAGAAACCAATCGAATTTTTGACCTATTCCTGAATCATGATCATCTCTAAATTCTACCCATCTCAGCTGGTTCTCTTCCATTACTCTAGATGATTCAAATGGTATTTCTAATACCGCACTATCAACTTTACAAACTATTATCCCTTTGTCACAATCTATAATTACTTTTTGTTTTATTAACCAGTCAATGCCTAAAATGATCTCGGCACTGAGCTCTGGAACTACTAAAAATGCATTAGAAAATAGCTTGTTTTTTATCTTAAATTCCATCATCACTTGATGTTTAACAGGTTTACTACATTTCCCTGTCGCCCCTATCACTTTAACACCTGTTACTGGCATCATGACTACTCCTCGTTGCTCTTTGATCATCTCAAAAAATGCGTGCGAAATAGCACTTATTTGAGCACCCGTATCCAACAATACATATAAATCGTACCCACATACATTAATAGGTAGGATTGTTTGCATCCTATTGTCCTCTTTCATACTTTCTTTATCTTCCCATAATAAATCCTTTTCCACCGCCAAGTCTTGCCATATTATTTTTCCGGTTTTTATACTGACCATTCCATCCGGAGGTTTCTTTCTCCTTTTCATCCTAAATTCTTTCACCACTCTTTCCAATAGTCCTTCGTCTAGGCTCTTTAATGCCATCGCGTTCTCATTCGAATCTGTCATGCCTGAACTCTCGGTTGCGGAATCGGAAACTTCCTCTATTTCTTTTTCTCCCTGGATGCTTTCTGATGATTCTGACGATAATTCCTCCTCCTTAGAAATATGACCTTCTTCGGGTTCAAATAATTCTCGCAAATTATAATCCATTTCTCTACTTTCCCTTTGTTGGATAGTGCATTCGCCACTCTTACTTTCATTATTTTCCCCTACTAATGGAATTCCAGTCTCACTCAACTCATTTGCTTCAGTACTACAGGGATCACAACACTCTTTCTCTTGGTTAGATACACTTTCTCTAATTTCTTTAAAAGAATCTTCATCACAGTCATGTACTCTTGCTGTCACTAGGTACACATCATAATCGGTATGGCTCTCTAACACTGTCATATTCGGGTCCAAATTAATCACTTGAGTGGAAGATTTTTCTAATTGTGCTGGCTGGCTTTTGAACTGATGTATATATTCTGCATACGAGGTAATTTCTGAATCGGCATGCGTCTCTGCACTATGCCCCTTTTTCTTATCCACCCTTTCCTCTTTAATTACTTCTCGATGCGATTCGTCGACTATTCGTACGAACCTTTTACCATAAGTCACATCACTCCTCCCTTGCCCTTGCCTCTCTGCACAGTTGCCATCCCTACCGACAAACAACGCCTTCTCTGACTCTTCCTTCATCAATTCGTCACTCTGACCGCGAATTGTACTTATTTCATTCACGTGAGCCTTCACATCCGACCGATATTCTTTTCCTACTTCATTTCCCTTAATAATTCCTCCCTGCTCTCTCTCCTCTGTTTGTATCCCTGCATTATACTTCGCAAAGTTTCGTTTATGTAACTGCTCTTCAGGCGAACGACGCACTATCCTACTATAGTACTGCCTACTCCGATCTTCCCTATATTTGGGCCATTTCTTTCTTTCCGCGCGCGTTAGGCCCTTGACCTGCGCGGTATTTAGTTTTCCTGATTTTGATAATGCATCCTGTTTCCCTGATAGTGTCCTCTCCCTCGCTGAGAGTTACCTTCTTGACCTCTTCCTCTCATCATGTTAATTTGCGGTTCATTCCTACCACCTTTTACTATTCCATTCTGATTTCTGAAACCTCGAAACTCTCTAGTTTCACGCCACCTATCTTCATTCTCGATTTTTTCTAAAAATTCATCGAATGTTCGATGAGTGCCTCCTACATAACGCTTTCAATCGTCCGGTAGCTTTTTCCACAACTCCCACACTATCTCCGATTCTGATCTACGATCTTTAAGATACTCCAAACGCTTGAACCATCCTTCACAGTATTCTTTCATGAGCCCACGCCCATGTTCTGGCATTCTGGCGACAACGAATTCTCTCCACAACCTATCTCTCTGTTGTGTGCTCCAGAATTCCTCAAGGAACTTTTCTTTGAAGTCTGTAAACTTCAAATTGTCGATATCCAAATTCAATCCCCAACGTTTAGCATGACCTGCTAAAGCGTCTATTACTAAATTAATTTTTTCTTTATCCGACATGTCTGTTGGTAAGACACGTTCACAATTTTTTATAAAATCCATTGGATGCCATCCACCTTGTTTCTTTTGAGGATCGTATTTTTCCTCCCTACTCAGTATTTCCGATTTTTGCATTACCAATGGGATACCACTACAGTTAAGAAACGTCTGATTCTGAACTTGCTGACTTAATAATTTTATCTCATTACGCAGTGTATTTTCCTGCTCCTGCACACATGCATCAAAACTCAACATGGTATTGCGCAGTGTTTCAATATCAGCTGCCGTTTCTTTAACAATCTCTTTCTTTAGAACTGGTACTATCACCTGTAATTTACTTTCAATTATCGGTTCTAATTTTTCACTAACCAAAGGTTCCACTGATTTCTCTATTCTCTGAATTTCGGTATCAAATCTTTTCTCTATTTCTGTGACTTTTCTCTGAACATTTGTTATTTCAGCCCTAATGCTATTTACTGATTTGTTTACCTCTGTGATACGTTGGCTTTGCGTATTCAAAATTTCTAAATTGGCTTTTATTTTACCAGATAGGTTTTCATCCAATTGGGATATATGACTAGCAATTTCTGCTTTCAAACTAGCATTCCCTTCTTGAATTTGCGCCATCATCCTATTTAACAAACTTGTTAATTCCATATCCTCTCCCTTGTGACTTGCATCCACAGATACATTGGGTTCACTTTTCACTACCTTTGGTTTCACTTCCCGTTCCTCCTGTCTTATGGGTGTGGATTCATCTATAAGATTTTCCAACCCTACAACAGTATCTATGGTCCCTAATTCTGGGTCTGACCTTGTAATGTTTTCGTCTTGCTTGTTACTATTCGACTACATCTTATGCTGCTGTATTTCGTGCCTAATAGAAACGTTTATTAAACCAAGTATTACTTGTTTAACTCCTACCATTGGACTTTCTTTTGCTGCTTTGCAGGTTGTCGTCTTGAACTTACCAATTGTGGTATATATGTCTACAACAGAATTTTAAATTAAAAATTTTCTTGAAACTACAAGTTTATATAAAACACTTTTATTACAGCCATTATTCTACAAACTTGGTTAGTCCTGTCACGGTCGCCACATGCGACCGAACCGCTGAATCTTTCCATCAGTAAATGGGGTACGTTCTCCACTGACTCGGTTGTTTTAACCCCCTCCACTGACGGAATGACCCACTTCCCAATTCCGTATGTATAAAACCAATACGGACTTGTAGCTGTCACGCCTTTGCGCTTACTACTACGTATTTTAACTGTAAATAGCTCAGTCCCAATGGTAAGAGGCAGTAGTGAATTCACGTAGTTAATATTTGAATCCAGCACAGCTGCCACAAGCTCAGCTAACTTTTACTCCACTCCTACCCTCGCCATTGCACCACATTAACTAGGTGCTACGTGGACCTTGCTAAATTCACTTGCGTATACATTTTTGACCGTTACTCGCCAGTATTTACCTAATGATTAGTACACTCCTAACCGGACTATTTCCCTAAGAGCTGTGATGATTGAACGGGTTCGATCCACGGCCTACAGTGCCCTACAGTTCACACGGTAACACTGCCTACCTGACCCACTTAACTTGGTAGTGAGCTTATGTATCCAATCACCACTGCTAGCAGCAGTGGATAATCCTATCAGCACGACGAGAGCAGCAGACTTACCGTCGAATCCTCCTGAAAATACTTATAACTACGGTCGCCAGCTCTGAAGGAGCAAAAGAATAAATCAATTTTTGGCTCGTTTCAAAGTGAAATGGCTTGAGTTGAATTTAAACTTAATTCTGAATATTACTATTTCTGATCATTCTAGATGATTCTACAAAGCAAATACTCTCTCAATTTCTGTGAGTTGGCTTGGTAATTACTACCAAGACAGTTTATGCAACTTCGGTTAACAAAATTCTATCCTTCAACTTATTTAATGATTTTGGATATTACTCTTTGGACCATTGATACAGAATTAGTTAAGTGACTTCACTTGAAAGGTTGCTCAGAAAAATTTAAGTAACTATAAATAGGCGACTCATTCTGGTGTGACCATTGCTCTTTTCAACATTCTTATACGCTAAAGTATTCTACAACCAAAAGAATTGTAAATGAAAGAGGCGATGGTGGCCTCAGTCTGATTTCACTATACTATGTTTGAGGTTACTACACTTTACAATGAACAACATGCGTCGTAATTTTACTCATTACTATATTCTGTCCTCTGCACTTGCATAAAAGAAAACTGGTATTCTCCTTTTACATGTATACAAAGTTCGACTTAACAATTGCAAGCAGTCTTGCCTTGGGTAGACGTGTCGGTGCTGGTGGTGAGATGCATGTGGCTAACGCAGCTCTTCACGCCTCATGCCCTTAATGGCGGCTGGAACTATGAGCTGTAGCACTCGTATAAGCTACTGCACGTCCGCCATAAAATCTGGGCACAGGAACTCTTACAATCAGCCCCAGTGGCATAAAGGCGGCTTCAACAACCATTCGTCGCGTTTTACTCCAAAAACGGCGACGATATTCGCCTCTTCGCTGTTGCACAATCACTTTTGCGTGAGTACAGTTACGCACGTCCGATCACGTCAACACTCCCCAGGCCATTTCATTGTTCAGTCCCTGTGTCTCCAGCTACCCCTAGCTACGCTCGTATCACCAAGAGTGGGGACGTTCCCCTACCACCTTTTTACCGAAATCATTTAGTATTTAAGAATATTTATATTTACTACCCTGGAGTCCATACCAGTCATAATAATTTACTACTAGCGCTTTACCACATTAAATTATACAGTAATAACTTATAATTACCAAGAAAAAGAATACATTTGACTCCGAGAGCTTAGTGCATTGTCTGACAGGCAGCGCTAATTCCCAGTTTCGCCAATAGATGGCATCAGGGTGCACTCCCTGGCAGTCTCACACAAGCGCGCCCGTTTCCGACGCGCGGGCTCCAAATTACTGTCAGCCCACCATCATTTCAGTTCCGTTACAAGTGCCAACATTGTGCATGCTCTGTTGCCTGTGTCTATGTGCCTGTGGTTCTGTCAGTGTGATCATGTGATGTATCTGACCCCAGGAATGTGTCAATAAAGTTTCCCCTTCCTGGGACAATGAATTCACGGTGTTCTTCTTCCAATTTCCAGGAGTGTATATCTAAACTCTGCAAACCACCATGAGGTGCATGGTAAACGGTACGTCCCACTGTACCTGTCATTAGGATTTCTTCCCATTCCATTCACATACGGAGTGCAGGAAGATTGACTGACTGAATGCCTCTGCGTGTGCAATAATTATTCTAAAATCTTCTCCTCACTATCTCTATGTGACTAATATGTAGGGGATTGTAGCATATTCCTAGAGTCATCGTTTAAGGCCCGTTCTTGAAACTCTGTTAGCAAACGTCCTCGGGATAGTTCATGCCTATCTTCAAGAATCCGCCAGTTCAGTTTGTTCAGTATCTCGGTGACATCTTCCCACAGATGAAGCAAACCAGTGACCATACGTGCTGCCCATCTCTGTATACGATCAGTAGTCTCTGTTAGTCCTATCTGGTCCCACGCACTTGATCAATATTCTAGAACTGGTCGGACGAGTGATTTGTAAGCTACCTCCTTTCTAGACTGATCGCACTTCCCCATTTTTCTGCCAATGAACCGAAGCCTACCTGCTTTATCCATAACAGAGTCTTTATGATAATTCCATTTCATATCCCTACAAAGCGTTACACCCTGGTATTTGTATGAATTGGCCGATACCAACAGTGAATCATTGATATTATAGTCATAAGATACTAGGTTTTTTTCGTTTTGTGAAGTGCACAGTTTTACACTCTTGAACATTTAAAGCAAGTTGCCAATCTTTGCTCAACTTTGAAATCTTATACAGTGTTTTGACATAGCACTTCAATGTGTGTTAAAAAGAGAAAAATCTGCAAATGAAGTCACTGAGAAAAGCTGCAGAAAATTAATAACGTTATTGATATATGTCATGTTAGTGTCCAGAACAGATATTTGTGTAGTATTCTAAGCAGGTCCCAACCGCATGAAAGTGTTGATTTATGGAATGTTTTAAAATGTATATTGAGTTATACTGCGCGAAACCTAAAACAGTCTGACTTTATTGCTGACATGACGGGTTTCGAAATTTATCCATCAGCAGATATCCAGGAGCGATTACTGCACGTAGACATGGCGTTTCAAGTTGGATGTGAAACAAAGATTCGCAGACTAGTGAACGGGAAGTACCCTACAGGATTCGATGACAGTTTGCAAATGTCAGAATATGAGACATAAATAGCTGTATCTTTCTGCTGTATTAACGTAGAAGCTTCATATGCTTACACCACCAAGTGCCTATATACCTTAGTCCGTAACGTAAATTTCAACTAGATACGTCTACCACGTTCTGAGAAAAATGGATTTTAACAAACAGACAGGCGGACAACAAAGTGATCTTATAAGGGTTCGTTTTTAGCGATTGAGACACGGAACCGTAAGAAGAGGTGCCAGGTTGAGATTCATTGGGAGAGTCCTTACAAAATGTAGTCCATCAATAAATGAGGTGGCTTACAAAACACTCTTTCGACCTATACTTGAGTATTGCTCATCAGTGTGGGATCCGTACCAGGTCGGGTTGACAGAGGAGATAGAGAGGATCCAAAGAGGAGCGGCGCCTTTCATCACAGGGTTATTTGGTAAGCATGATAGCGTTACGGAGATATATAGCAAATTCAAGTGGCAGACTCTGCAAGAGAGGCGCTTGCTGTCCAGGTTTCGAGAGGGTGCGTTTCTGGATGAGGTATCGAATATATTGCTTCCCCTTACTTATACCTCCCGAGGACATCACGAAGGTAAAATTAGAGAGATTCGAGGGCGCACGGAGGCTTTCCGGCAGTCGTTCTTCCCGCGAACCATACGCGAGTGAAACAGGAAAAGAGGTAATGACAGTGGCACGTAAAGTGCCCTCCGCCACACACCGTTGGGTGGCTTGCGGAGTATAAATGTAGATGTAAATGTAGATGTAGGAGAGTGAAGAGGTGGTTCGGTGGCCACAGGAAACCTCAGTACTCACTATGGGGTGCGCGAAGACGGTGGTGGTGAGGCGGCTCTCGCTGAGGCGCTCGCAACCGGCCCGCCGCGGGGTCTCGGGCAGGCAGGCGGCCGAGAGGTCGCCGCCGGCCAGCGTGGCCAGGTAGTTGCTGTGCAGCATCGCGTACTCCTCGCTGGTCGGCGCCTGCAGCAGCGACCGGTCGTCCGCCAGTTCGAAGCGCCGCTGCCTCCTCTCTGCCACACCATGGTCTTTTATTTTATTTTTTTTTCGTGTTCCATAGATCTATATGGGGACATATCCCTGGATATAGAACGAGTCAAGGTTTTTTACAGATTATTGTTTTGTGCACAGATACATTGATCTTATCATTAGATTAAAGAAACTGTGAAGTTTAGTATATACCCTTAAACATTAGTTAAGATACAGGACATCTGAAAGAATATACAGTCAAACATAAATTAGGGTATTGTTCTTAAGTTATACAGGCGTCATATACAGACATACATAAATTTGGGTATTGTATTAAGTAACACTGTACTTACAGAGTATGATTAATCAATTGTAGAGGTCACACAGTAAGGTTTAAGCACAAACAACAGATTCTATACATGTTTGCTAAGAAATTCATCAATACCGTAACAAGATTAATCTAAAAGGAACTGCTTCAGATTATCTTTAAACTTTGGCATGTTTCCCACCAGTTCTTTAATATGCGGTGGGACAGCATTATAAATCTTGGTGCCACTGTATAAAACACCCTTCTGGACCATGCTTTTCGTTTTTAGCTCATAATGGAATCCAGTTTCCTTCGGGTGTTATAACTGTGGCATGAGTTATTGATTTTGAATAAGTTGCTATTTTTTGAAACAAAGCACATCAGGGAAAAAATATATTGGGCAGGTGTTGTAAGGATTTGTACAGCTCTAAACAGATCCCTGCACGAGTGCCTAGGATGTACTCCACACATAGTTCTTATTGCTCGCTTCTGTGCATGGAACACTTTTTTTGCTATTGGTTGATTTCCCCAAAATACTATACCATAAGCCATAAGTTGTTGAAAATAGCCAAAATATGCAGTTTTTATTGTGCTCATTTCCCTAGTATCTGAAATTATTCTTAAGGCAAACGTTGCTGAGCTTAGCCTTTTGCACAGATCTTGAATATGGTGGTGCCACTTCATTTTGCTATCTATATGCAGAACCAAGAATTTGGAGGGCTCAACCTTCAAAATCTCGTGCTGACCCATTTTTAGGTTCATTTCATTAGTAACATTTGTGTTAGAAGAGGAATGAACGTAATTTGTCTTTTTTAGGTTGACTGTAAGGCCATTGGTTTCAAACCAGTTTGTCAAATCTGCAAAAGTTTTATTTGCAGCCTCATTTGACACATTCCCTGAGAGATTATTAACTGATAAAGTGGTGTCGTCAGCAAACATGAGTATTTTCCCATATTCTGTACATAGCGTCACCCCCGCTCAGCTGTTCGCTGCATCACCAACTGGTCAACCCCTTCTGTCCTTACGTAACACTACCGAACTTGGCAATGCTTCGATATTGCTAAAAATGTATGAGAACTACATACACGAGGACTATTCGGAAAGTAAGGAACGATAGGTCGCGAAATGGAAACCACAGTGAAAATCAAAAATGTTTTATTTGCAACAGTTAGCTACAACTTCCAGCTACTTTTCTCCACAGTCGCCGATCCGGCGTAGACGTTTGTCGCAGCGTTGTACCAACTTTCCAATATCCTCTTTATACAGGGTGGTCCATTGATAGTGACCGGGCCAAATATTACACCAAATAAGCATCAAACGAAAAAACTACAAAGAACGAAACTCGTCTAGCTTGAAGGGGGAAACCAGATGGCGCCATGGTTGGCCCGCTAGATGGCGCTGCCATAGGTCAAACGGATATCAACTGCGTTTTTTTTTTAAATAGTAACCCCCATTTTTATTACATATTCGTGTAGTACGTAAAGAAATACGAATGTTTACTTAGACCACGTTTTTCGCTTTGTGATAGATGGCGCTGTAATAGTCACAAACACATAAGTACGTGGTATCGCATAACATTCCGCCAGTGCGGACGGTATTTGCTTCGTGATACATTACCCGTGTTAAAATTGACCGTTTACCAATTGCGGAAAACGTCGATATCGTGTTGATGTATGGCTCTTGTGATCCAAATGCCCAACGGGCGTGTGCTATGTATGCTGTTCGGTGTCATGGAATTCATCCAAGTGTCCGGACCGTTCGCCGGATAGTTACGTTATTTAAGGAAACAGTGAGTTTTCAGCCACATGTGAAACGTTAACCACGACCTGCAACAAATGATGATGACCAAGTAGGTGTTTTAGCTGCTGTCGCGGCTAATCCGCACATCAGTAGCAGACAAATTGTGCGAGAAACGGGGATCTCAAAAACGTCGGTGTAGAGAATGCTATATCAACATTGACTGCACCCGTACCCCATTTCTATGCACCAGAAATTGCATGGCGACGACTTTGAAACTCGTGTACACTTCTGCCACTGGGCACAAGAGAAATTACGGGACGATGACAGATTTTTTGCACGCGTTCTATTTAGCGACGAAGCGTCATTCATCAACAGCGGTAACGTAAACCAGCATAATATGCAATAATATGCAGCATAATATTGGGAAACGGAAAATCCACGATGGCTGCGACAAGTGGAACATCAGCGACCATGGCGGGGTAATGTATGGTGCGAAATTATGGGAGGAAGGATAATTGGCCTCCAATTTTATCGATGGCAATTTAAATGGTGCAATGTATGCCGATTTCCTACGTAATGTTCTACCGATGTTACTACAAGGTGTTTCACTGCATGACAAAATGGCGATATACTTACAACATGATAGATGTCCGGCACATAGCTCGCGTGCGGTTGAAGCTGTACTGAATAGCATATTTCATGACAGGTGGATTGGTCGTCGAAGCACCATGCCATACCGGATCTGACGTCCCCGGATTTCTTTCTGTGGGGAAAGTTGAAGGACATTTGCTATCGTGATCCACCGACAACGCCTAACAACATGCGTCAGCGCATTGTCAATGCATGTGCAAACATTACGGAAGGCAAACTACTCGCTGTTGGGAGGAATGTCGTTCCACGTATTGCCAAATGCGTTGAGGTTGACGGATATCATTTTGAGCATTTATTGCATTAATGTGGTATTTACAGGTAATAACGCTGTAACAGCATGCGTTCTCAGAAATAATAAGTTCAGAAAGGTACATGTATCACATTGGAACAACCGAAATAAAATGTTCAAACGTACGTACTTTCTGTATTTTAATTTAAAAAACCTACCTGTTACCAGCTGTTCGTCTAAAATATTGAGCCATATGTTTGTGACTATTACAGCGGCATCTGTCACAAAGCGAAGAAAGTGGTCCAACTAAAACATTCATATTTCTTTATGTACTACACGAATATGTAATAACAAATGGGGGTTCCTATTTAAAAAAACGCAGTTGATATCCGTTTGACCTATGGCAGCGCCATCTACCGGGCCAACCATAGCGCTATCTGGTTTCCCCCTTCAAGCTAGACAAGTTTCGTTCTTTGTAGTTTTTTCGTTTTACGCTTATTTCGTGAGATATTTGGTTCGGTTACGATCAATGGACCACCCTGTACAGGGCAGCCGCCAGTGCTTTTCGCCAATTCTCTAAGCTGACCTACAGTTCGTTGTCTGTGCCAAAAATGTTGTCTTCATAGCCAGCGGTTCGTGTGAGCAGAGATGAAACTCGGAGGGAGAAAATTACGGCCTGTATTGTGGGTAATCAAACATTTCCAATTGAAAACGATGCAGTAGCATCTTCATTGCCCCTGCAGAATGCGGCTGAGAATTGTCTTGAAGAAGAAACCGCACGACAGTTATGTAATGTTGGCTGCATAGCTTCAGGCGAAATTTCTCACCAGGCCCTCGTACTTGATGGGAGACACTATTGTTCTAGGTATCTTTATGTGTTCCCTGTGCGCTCAGAACTAAAAATAACGTCGTAACGCCATCGGCGGGCATCCTAGAGACACTGCCCAACACACCTGTGCAAAACTTCATCGGAATTTCACTGTGGTTTCCATTTCGTGACCGATCGTTCCTTACGTTCCGAACAACCCTCGTACATCCTAAACTTATTCCCCTCTGTCTCTCTCTGCCCATCTTCTCCCTCCTCTCTCTGTCCATCTCCTCCTTCCTTCACTCTGACTGTGCATCTATTTGCATCTCCCACTCCCCACTCTCTATGTCCATGTCCTTCTCTGTCCTCCAACCCCTCTCACTGACCTTGAACCTTGTTTATTATTATTTCAAAAGAACGAAACCTTTATTCGGAAATGAAATCGCTCGTAGAATATGTATGAAAACCAAGAGGGAATAATAAATCTGCAAGACAAAGAACAAAGTACTCGGATTAAAAACGTGTAAGACAGGGATGTTGTCTTTCGCCCCTGATGTTCTATCTATACGTCGAAGAAGCAAAGACGGAAATAAAAGAAGAGTTCACGAGCGCGATTAAAATTCTAGGTGAAAGGATATCAATGATAGGATTCGCTGATGACATTACTATGCTCAGTGAAAGTGAGGAAGTGTTACAGGGTGTGTTGAATGGAATGAACAATCTAATGAGTACAGAACATGGACTGAGAGTAAAGTGAAGAAAGACGAAAGTAGTGAGAAGTAGCAGAAATGAAAACAGTGACAAACTTAACATCATAACTGGGTATCACGAAGTAGACGAAGCTAAGGAGGTCTGCTACCAAGGCAGCAAAATTATGGCTCTGGCTCTGAGCACTATGGGACTCAACTGCTGAGGTCATTAGTCCCCTAGAACTTAGAACTAGTTAAACCTAACTAACCTAAGGACATCACAAACATCCATGCCCGAGGCAGGATTCGAACCTGCGACCGTAGCGGTCTTGCGGTTCCAGACTGCCGCGCCTTTAACCGCATGGCCACTTCGGCCGGCGCAGCAAAATTACCCATGACGGACGGAGCAAGGAGGACATAAAAAGAAGTCTAGCACTGGCAAAAAGGGCATTCGTGGCCAGGAGAATTCTACTAGTATCAAACATGGGCCTTAATTTGAGGAAGCACTTTCTCAGAATATAAGTTTGGAGCACAGTGTTGTATGGTAGTGAAACTTGGACTGTGGGAAAGCCGAAATGGAAGAGACTCGAAGCATTTGAGATGTGGTGCTACAGACGAATGTTCAAAATTAGGTGGACTGAAAAGGTTAGGAGTGAGGAGGTACTGCGCAGAATCGGAAATGAAAGGAATGTGCGGAAAAGACTGATAAGGAGGTCCGCCCCCGGTAGCTGAGTGGTCAGCGCGACAGCATGTAAGTCCTAAGGGCCCGGGTTCGATTCCCGGCTGGGCCGGCGATTTTCTCCGCTCAGGGACTGGGTGTTGTGATGTCCTAATCATCATCATTTCATCTCCATCGACGCGCAAGTTGCCGAAGTGGCGTCAAATCGACAGAGTTGCACCTGGCGAACGGACTACCCGACGGGAGGCCCTAATCACACGACATTTTTACTGATAAGGAGAAGGGACAGGATGATAGGACATTTGTTAAGACATGAGGAAATGATTTCCGTGGTACTAGAGGGAGCTGTAGACGGCAAAGTCTTTAGGGGAAGACAGAGATTGGAATACATCCAGCAAATAATTGAGGACGTAGATTGCAAGTGCTACTCTGAGATGAAGAGGTTGACACAGGAGAGGAATTCGTGGCGGGCGGCAACAAACGAGTCAGAAAACTGATCACTCAAAGAGAAATTATTAGGTAAATCGGTTGGGATCATGGTGTACAGGGTGTAAGAGACACCTCTCCAGCTACTGGATCTCTGAGTGTGATAACTTCAATGATAGTATTTTGCACAGTTTTCATCTGGAGGTGGTTAAGATTACAACGTTTATAACAATTCGGCCGGCCGAGGTGGCCGTGCGGTTCTAGGCGCTTCAGTCCGGAACCGCGAGACTGTTACGGCGCAGGTTCGAATCCTGTCTCGGGCATGGATGTGTGTGATGTCCTTAGGTTAGTTAGGTTTAAGTAGTTCTAAGTTCTTGGGGACTGATGACCTCAGATGTTAAGTCGCATAGTACTCAGAGCCATTTGAACCATTTTTTTATAACAATTCAGATTCCGTAGTAATATTTTAATCATAAGCTGATAAGTCATAAAAACACCTTTCCTCTTTTCTGTAAAGCCCATGGCAAGGAAGAAAATAAAACACCACATTGTTAAGAATGGAATTGTTCTTTGGAATTATACATAAGGAGAAAGAACATACATAGTGAAGAAAAAATGCCGCACTTGGCGCTCGACATGCGATTCCTCACACCGATTCAGGACAAAAGTGTTTCTAGCAAAACCTAGTTCCTACAATACGATTAATAGAAATGCGAATTAAAAAGCAAGGCTCTGGCAACGCTGTAATTGTGTGCAGTGTGAACAAGAACAGATAGCACGAACTCTGCAATTTGCCGGAACTGTCCCTTTAGTCAGTGAGACGAAGCAATGCCTTCGGAAATGGAAATGCATACTCGCCGATCTTCAAGTCACGTTCATGCCAAACTTATTTTTTCAGTTGAAGCATCGAATGTATCCGATTTACACATTCACAATTCGCTATCTTGTGTGTTTCTTTCTGCTACTGTTACCTTTATTCAAACATTAAGGCATAACAACGAGCTTCTTACAGATGTAAACGACCTCTTTGTTTTGTACATGACACAAAAAAGCCAATAGAAAATACATTTATCTGCCATAATATTATAACCACAAACCGACTATCGATACAAACCCGTCGAGCCGACAGCAGTGTCACCTGGCGAGGAATGACTGCTAGTCATACACACTCATGGTCCATGTAATATTAGTGAGAGCGCTGTCCGTGTATAGAATGAGGAACGCGCACGATCTATCTGAGTTTGACTCGGGGAGGTTATGATGGCCCGGAGGTTTGGCACGAGCATTTCGGAAACTGCACGACTTGTCGGGTGTTAGAGGAATGTTGTTGTGTTTGTCTTCAACACGTGGCGAAACCAAGGTGAAACCACGTCCAGACGTCGTGCATTTGGGTGGCCATCCCTCGTACCAGACGTCCTACGTCGTAAGCTGGGCAGACAGGTGAAAAGGACAGGGGGGGGGGGCGAACTGTGGCAGAACTAACATCAGACTTTAATGCTGGACAGAATGTGGCCATCCCTCATCACAGACGTCCAACGTCGTAAGCTGGGCAGACAGGTGAACAGGACAGGGGGGGGGGGGGTAACAGTGGCAGAACTAACATCAGACTTTAATGCTGGACAGAATGTGGCCATCCCTCATCACAGACGTCCAACGTCGTAAGCTGGGCAGACAGGTGAACAGGACAGGACGGGTGGGGGGGGGGGCCAACAGTGGCAGAACTAACATCAGACTTTAATGCTGGACAGAGTCCACAGCGTACCGAACACTCCTAACGTAAGGCCTCCGCAGCCGACGATCCACGCATGTGCCAATGTTAATACTACGACATCGTCCACTACGACTGAAATGGGCATGCGGCCATCGGCACTGGACGCTGGCGCAGTGGCGGACCGTTTCATGGTCTGATGAATCCCGACACCTTCTTCATTATGCCCATGGGAGGGGCGCTCCTGCGGAACGACTCCTTGACACCTGTACTGCGGGATGGAGACAAGCTGTCGGCGGCTCCATTATGCTCTGGGGAGCATTCACGCTGGCAGCCATGGGTCCAGTGGAGCTCTGCAACGCACCACGATGGCCAAGGAGTATCGTGCACTGCTCGCACACCACGTACACCTCTTCGTGACAATCCTGTCTTCCAACGGCAGTGGCATTTTTCAACAAGATAATGCGACATTTCATAAGGCGAGGATTGTGATGGAATGGTTGGAGGGACACAGTGGCGAGCTACAGCTGATGTGCTGGCCCCTCAACTCGCCAGATCTGATCCCGATCGAATACATCTGGGATGATGTTGAATGTGGTATCAGAGCTCGTCGCCACCCTTCCCGGAATTTGCGGGAGTTAGGTGACTGTTGGGTGCAGATGTGGTACCAACTCCCGGCAGCAACCTTCCATGGCCTTACTGCTGCATGCCACTACGATTCGCCGCTATTATTCGTGCAAGAGGACGACGTACCGAGAGTTATGTAGGTGGTCATAATGTTCTGGCTGATCAGTGTAATATTGGATAGTAACATCGTCTGTATTCAGTGGGGTACAAAAAAACTTGATAGACAGGCTACACTTGTTTGCACATTATGATTTTCACAATAATTCCATTCAGTACATGTCACATCCAGCCTTATCTTTACAGAGCCGGGATGTAGATGTACGAGCAATGTTCACTTTAGAGAAGATCTTCAAAGCGATCACCTTACATTTACAAACACTTCGCCACTCTCTGGGTCATACTTTGCTGGACCCTGCGCTACACACCTGCTTCTACCATTCCGAAGCAGCCTGCACACAAACTATTAGGTCACGTATATCGGTGAGTGAAGAACTATAAACTTGTTCCTTTAAGTGTCCCCACAAATAAAATTCTAGTAGATTAAAGTCCAGGGAATGTGGATGCCAGAACATTGAACTTCCACGACCAATCTATTTTCCTGGAAACACTTCATTTAAATAGTTACGCACATTCATTGCAAAGTGTCACAGTGCATCATTATGCTGAAACCATTGCTGTCGCCGAACACCGAGTGAAACTTTGTCTTATGCGTCAGGCAAAGTATTGCAAACAAACGTATGACACAATGGCGCCTCCAAAATGTCCAGCAATAGGTAAGTGCCATAAGCACTCTTCCCACAATTCCAGCCCACAGGTTTATTCCAAAGTGTGCCTGGAAGCTCCATTCATGGGTGACACATAGGTTGTGTTGTGATCAATAAGGCCTGTTGTTGTGGTTGAAAATCACGTTTTTAATAAAATATTCATCATCTTCCACTTAGTGCAAAAGCTATTCACAAAACTGTACTCGTCGAAGGTGGTCTTCTGGCCG
Source organism: Schistocerca cancellata (assembly GCF_023864275.1). Classification (NCBI taxonomy): domain Eukaryota; kingdom Metazoa; phylum Arthropoda; class Insecta; order Orthoptera; family Acrididae; genus Schistocerca; species Schistocerca cancellata. The sequence goes on from NC_064627.1 coordinate 476,671,941, forward strand.
CTGGTGTTGAGTTAACGTGTAACGATATGGATGCAGTTCTTCATCGTGCAAAACTTAAACAACCGGTCTTTGAGATATCTATAACTGCTTTGCAATATCACAGATACCTCGCAGAGTTGTTTGGTTAATGGTTTCAAGAATGGTGTCCTCTGTTTGTGGAGAACATCTAGTCCTTGGATGACCTCTGTCTATTACTTGTGGACGAAGGTTACCGGTTTCTCGAGGGCGTTGCTCCAGGCGACCAAAGCCATTCTTATCAGGGTAGCGCTTTTGAGGGTAACGAGCAGCATACGCACGACCATTAGCAGCAGCTTGGTTATCGGATGCACCTAGCACCAAAAGTATATCGACGTATTCAGTGTTTGATTACTCCATCGGGAAGCCGCCCTACATGAACTTGACAGGACCAGTAATGATTGTGCACTACGCCGTTAGTGGACCCACGTATGCAGTTTAATAGATCCCACTGTCATATGATGGGTTATTGTCATGTGGTAAGCATTGTCATGTGACAAGATGATGTCCTGCTTATAAACGACGAGAACTATGGAACGGAAGTCTGAAAACTAAAAAAGAGAAAAAGAGCCTAACGAGGATTCGAGCCATAGCTCCAGGGTGGACTGGGTTTGATATCCCAGCAGTCTATGCTGTGAGCCGCAGCTGCTGGTACGGTGGTGCGGGATGATCCATGTTCTTCTGTAAACTCCAATGCTCTGCATAATATGACAATATTAACTTTTTCACAGCGCATCACAAAGTAGGATTTACATTCTCGCAGTAATTTTTAACAGAAAACATGTACAGTACATTGTCGTTTAAAAAATATACTGTTCGTCTCAGTCTGAATGTTAGTTACTGTCATTTAAAGTAAATCCGTGAAGAAATTTTCGAGATTTTTGACAACTTTTGTTCTTTATATGTTACATATAAATTTACATAATGTATATGTTAAACAATAAACAGCCTATGACTGTCGGAATATTCATAAGAACATCGAATAAAAATTAGAAGTAAATCATACAACTGCCTTTAGAAGTTTTAGTAACGATGTTAAAAAACAACTTAGCTTTAAACAGCAGCTCAGATAAATTCTTAATCCAAGTTTTTACAATAACAATTGCTAGTATTCGACCGTGTTTGTGTCCTACACACAGCTCGACAACGTGTTTCGAGGGGCAATACCGTCGTCATCAGGTTGTAAAACTTGGATCATTAAGTTAAAAAACTTAAAGATCTACCAGCAGTAACAACTGAGGCTTTAGCATCATAAAACAGAATAAAACACACACTTGTTTGTGGTTCTTCGTCATTCATTAAAATCTTCGAGGTAAGTATCCGTTCAATCTCACGTCGCACACTACACCGTGCCGCATCCTGTTGCTCTGCTGTGTTTAGTCAATGTTTCTGCAGGGATCCGGGATTTGTCTGCGATATTACTGTGCATCTGCAGCTACTGGCTCAAGCATAATGCTGTCGTATTGGTCACCTACTTTTCCTCGTTTTCTAAACCTAGGATGTCGGCCTCTGGCTGTTCTGTCAAAGACGTATTACAAATTTATAATCATATATCTGCCCAAAAATAATTCTACAACGCCGCTAAGAAATCTCGTCTTGTTGTCTTTCATTTGTACGTTCAGAACACTGCCACATTTCTTTACATGAATGAAGAACTCCAGTACTTTTACAAAGTGGATTTTCACAACCTGATGATGAGAGAATTGTCTCTCGAAACGCGTTCTTGAACTGTCTGTACAAAAATACGGTTGACTACTGTAAAAACTTGACAGTTGCTACCTCACATCCGTAACCGATAATAGTAAATCCAATTCTTATTTTTTCCTAGCTCATGGAATAAAATAAAAATCACACATTGAGCGAGTCAATAATGCGTTGGTCCACCTGCGGCCCTTATGCAAGCACTTATTCGGCTTCGTATTGGTTGACGGAGTTGTTGGATGTCCTCCTGAGTGATATCGTACCAAATTCTGTCGTCAAAATCCCGACCTCAACCGTTATCTGTGTGGGGAGAGATTCGGATACCTTGTTGGTCAAGGTGTGATATGGCAAATACTAAGACAAGCAGCAGAAACACTCGCTGTGTGCGGACAGGCATTATCTTGCTGAAACTTAAGCCCAGGACACCTTGCCATGAAGGGGAGTAGGATATCGTCGACGTATCGCTGTGGTGTAAGGGAGCTGCGGATGACGTACAATGGGGTCCTCCTATGAAATGAAATGTCACCCGGACCATCACTCCTGTTTTTCGGGCCTTACGGCGGGTGAAAGTTAGTTTGGTATCCCACCGCTGTCGGGGGCGTCTCCAGACACGTTTCGGCCTGGAAGCTCATTGACAGGAGTATAACTGTCTTCAATGGCGAATACCGCTTCGAAATTAATCCCTATGAGTAGAGTAGACGTCCCAGCCGATGGTGGGATACCGTACGGCCTGACAAATAGGACTGATGGTCGGGATGCCATTTCTTTTCATAGCAGGACTCCTTTGGTTGTCATCCGCGGCCCCCTTCGCAGCACTGCAGTACGTCGACGATATTCTAAGCCCCGTTTTGTTGCCCTTCAAGGCAAGCCACCTTGGGCTTACATTTCAGCAAGATAATGCACACCCACATACGGGGAGAGTTTCTGCTGCTTGCCTTCGTGCTTGCCAGTCCCTACCTCGGCCAACAAGGTTGCCGGGTATCTCCCCAATTCAAAAAGTTTGGAACATGATAGGCAGTTTCCTCCAACGAGTTTGGCGTTTTGACGATCTAGTTCTCCAATTGGACAGAATTTGGCGCCATATCCATGAGGAGGACGTCCAACAACACAATCATTTGTGATGCGCTTTTTTTTCATTTTTTTTTCGTCTATCGATTTCCCATTCGGATAATTTATTCGTGGTGCGTCGTTTTTTTTTCTGTGAATCACTTGTTTTCGTTTCTACTTGTTCCCAGTAGTTTAAAATGTATGCTTGAAGAAAGTTGCTTGTTGCAGTGTCGTAATGACTTCGACAAATATAGGTAATTTGTCTGTTTTTAGTATCTTTGAACTATGAAGTGTTTCGAATATGCTGTTATACGGCACTACAACAACGGATAAGTAATTTACTTCATCATAATAATACAGCGTTACTCCTTTCTTTTTGTGCTGTGTCCCTGGTTCTACTTTCAGAAACGATCTATATCTTCATAATCCAGTGTCACAGTTCTCATAATGTTTAGGAGTTTATTATTGATTTTTCTGAATACTGCACATATTTCATTTATTTTCTGACATAAATTGTATTCACTTTCAACAAATTCCAAAATTTTGCTGGATTATATTAATTTCTAAAATTTAGTATTCTAGAAAATGTTTAAATGTGTGTGAAATCTTATGGGACTTAACTACTCAGGTCATCAGTCCCTAAGCTTACACACTACTTAACCTAAATTATCCTAAGGACAAACACACACACCCATGCCCGAGGGAGGACTCGAACCTTCGCCGGAACCAGCCACACAGACCATGACTGCAGCGCCCTACACCGCTCGGCTAAACCCGCGCGGCTAGTATTCTAGACTCATTTTTTCTACCAGAACAATGATTGACCACTTACATCAATTCAGATTCGTAAAATCTAAGCTCAGGGCTCAGGAGCCAAACAGGTTACAAAAAGTCTGAATGTGACCATGAACGTAGCTGTGGGTAACCATAGGATGTCAGTTACTCGCACAAGAAATTAATTAAAAAGTGGGCGAGCAGTGTAGGTCATTTACCTACACCTACATGATGAATCTGCAGTTCACACTTAAGTCTTTGATAGATATTCCGTTGAATCAGTTTCAGACTACTCCATGACCGTTACGTTCTCTAATAACACGTGGGAAAAATGAGCACTTACGTCTTTCCGTACAGTTCTGATTTCTCTTATTTTATCTCAACGGTCATTTCTCCCTATGTACACTCCTGGAAATGGAAAAAAGAACACATTGACACCGGTGTGTCAGACCCACCATACTTGCTCCGGACACTGCGAGAGGGCTGTACAAGCAATGATCACACGCACGGCACAGCGGACACACCAGGAACCGCGGTGTTGGCCGTCGAATGGCGCTAGCTGCGCAGCATTTGTGCACCGCCGCCGTCAGTGTCAGCCAGTTTGCCGTGGCATACGGAGCTCCATCGCAGTCTTTAACACTGGTAGCATGCCGCGACAGCGTGGACGTGAACCGTATGTGCAGTTGACGGACTTTGAGCGAGGGCGTATAGTGGGCATGCGGGAGGCCGGGTCGACGTACCGCCGAATTGCTCAACACGTGGGGCGTGAGGTCTCCACAGTACATCGATGTTGTCGCCAGTGGTCGGCGGAAGGTGCACGTGCCCGTCGACCTGGGACCGGACCGCAGCGACGCACGGATGCACGCCAAGACCGTAGGATCCTACGCAGTGCCGTAGGGGACCGCACCGCCACTTCCCAGCAAATTAGGGACACTGTTGCTCCTGGGGTATCGGCGAGGACCATTCGCAACCGTCTCCATGAAGCTGGGCTACGGTCCCGCACACCGTTAGGCCGTCTTCCGCTCACGCCCCAACATCGTGCAGCCCGCCTCCAGTGGTGTCGCGACAGGCGTGAATGGAGGGACGAATGGAGACGTGTCGTCTTCAGCGATGAGAGTCGCTTCTGCCTTGGTGCCAATGATGGTCGTATGCGTGTTTGGCGCCGTGCAAGTGAGCGCCACAATCAGGACTGCATACGACCGAGGCACACAGGGCCAACACCCGGCATCATGGTGTGGGGACCGATCTCCTACACTGGCCGTACACCACTGGTGATCGTCGAGGGGACACTGAATAGTGCACGGTACATCCAAACCGTCATCGAACCCATCGTTCTACCATTCCTAGACCGGCAAGGGAACTTGCTGTTCCAACAGGACAATGCACGTCCGCATGTATCCCGTGCCACCCAACGTGCTCTAGAAGGTGTAAGTCAACTACCCTGGCCAGCAAGATCTCCGGATCTGTCCCCCATTGAGCATGTTTGGGACTGGATGAAGCGTCGTCTCACGCGGTCTGCACGTCCAGCACGAACGCTGGTCCAACTGAGGCGCCAGGTGGAAATGGCATGGCAAGCCGTTCCACAGGACTACATCCAGCATCTCTACGATCGTCTCCATGGGAGAATAGCAGCCTGCATTGCTGCGAAAGGTGGATATACACTGTACTAGTGCCGACATTGTGCATGCTCTGTTGCCTGTGTCTATGTGCCTGTGGTTCTGTCAGTGTGATCATGTGATGTATCTGACCCCAGGAATGTGTCAATAAAGTTTCCCCTTCCTGGGACAATGAATTCACGGTGTTCTTATTTCAATTTCCAGGAGTGTAGGTTCGAGTTAGTAAAATATTTTTGCCTCTAGAGAAGAAAGTTGGCAACTGATATTTTGTTAAAATATCTCAACGCAACTAACAACGCCTTTCTTTTAATGATTGCCAATCCAACTCGCGTATCATATCCGTGACATTAATTCCACGTTTCGCGATAACATAAAACGAGCTGTCCTTCTTTGAAAACTTTCGCTACCCTTCGTCAATCCTATCTAGTAAGGATCTTATTATGTGCAGTACTACTGCAGAAGAGAACGGAAAACCGTAGTGTAGGAAGTCTCTATAGTGTATTTCTTGCATCTTCACTTCTATGTGTACTGCGAATAAACCGCAGTCTTTGATTGATCTTCCCCACCTTTTATTACATTCAATTCATTGCGTAAGTGAAGTTTAACAGATTTTTGTTGTTGTTGTTGTCATGTGCAGGACCTCACACTACGCATAATTTAGCATGAACTGCCACTTCACGCTGCCTGCTGTAATTGGTTATGACCTTCTGATGATTTTAATAGACGGTAAACGACATTATCATCCCGAAAACAGTCTAAGAGGACTGTTCAGATTGTCTCCCAAATCGTTTTCATAGATCAGGCACAGCAGGGAGCCTATAACGCATCTAGGGGGAACACCAGATATCACTTTTGTTTTACACGATGACTTACTGTCAGTTGCTACCAACTGTGACCCTTCAAACAGTAAATCATGAATCGAGTCCCACAATTCAGCCGATAGTCCTCCTTAGGCACAAAAATGAATTAGAAGACGCTAGTGAAGAATACTGACAGAAACGTTCTGGAAATCTAGAAATATGGTATCACTTGTCATTTATACTTCAGTCTGAGTTACACATTTTTACATACATGTGCATGTGAGACTGAAGAATTAATTACATTCTTTTTAAATTTCAATAAAGTTTCTGTTCTCTAGCGACCAATATGTCGGCTACAGTGTACATGGAATCAGGTTAAGTTCCCCTTTCCATAGCACTCACCATTTCGTCCGAATAAAGAGCCAGTTTTCTTTAACAAGAACGATAATTTCTTAATCCGTTCTGGTTATGTGTTAATAGATGGTTTTTTTCGAGGCATTTCATAACGGAACACAGTACACACAATGTGTTCGAGTTCCGTTAGAACTGAGGCTATGAAAAATAAGTCATGGATTATGTTCACAAAACCATTGTATTATTCAAAACAGACACCCACCCGCCCCCCCCCCCCAAAAAAAATCAATATATTGCTGACATGTCCGAAAGAACAGATACCATCTTCATTTATATATATATAGTTAAGGCTTACCGGCCATTTGACCATCTTCTTCTGAGCGGATGCACAAATAATGCCCGAACTCTTACGGGAATCGGCGGTAAAGCCGCGAGTAATGAGTATGACGGGCAGGGGCACTATGAATATAGTGCGGGACAATAAGTTGTGAATGTGGGTCTCACGGAAGGCGTGCCAGAGATAAGTCCCTGCAGTCGCTCTATCCACTGTGTCCTCGATGGCTCAGATGGATAGAGCGTCAGCCATGTAAGCAGGAGATCTCGGGTTCGAGTCCTGGTCGGGGCACACATTTTCAGCTGTCCCCGTTGACTTATATCAACGCCTTTATGCAGCTGAGGGGATTCATTTCACTGTAATTTCATTCTAACGAGCTGCATGGTCACTGTGTGCCAGTATGCCTCGACGACGTCAAAGGGAGCCATATCGGCGTGTGAGCGAGTTTTAACGGAGCAGAATGATCGATCTCCGGGAAACGGGGTTGTCATACCGTGACATATCAGCTCGCACAGGGCATGCTGCTACGACAGTGATGCGTGTGTGGAAGCAGTGAGTAGAGGAAGATCATACGCAGCGACGAGCGAGAACTGGATCACACAACATGACCACAGCACGGGATGGCCGTCATCTTGTCCGCAATGGTCATTACGCACCGTACAGCGTCATACACAATGAAGGTTCGTCGCTGGAGCACTGCAACTGGTGTGTACTTGCCTGCATCGACGATTCGTCACCGTCTGCTGGAGGTTGGACTGGTTGCAAGCATGCCATTAGGTCGGCTTACATTGTCCAGAAACCACAAGCTCCTCCGACAGCAATGGGCATATGAACACCGTCACTGGTGTGCTGAGTGGCAACATGTAATCTTTTCGGATGAGTCTCGCTTCAACGTGTCCTACAGTGATGGCTGCATACGTGGCCGGCGGTACAGTGGTAAGCGCAACCTGGAGGGCTGCACTGTGGAGCGGCATGGCGGACAAGTGATGGTTTGAGGTGCCATTGGTTATAACAACTGATCTCACCTCGTACACATAGCGGGCGCTTTGAATAGCAACCGGTACCTTACGGAGGTTGTGGAGCCTGAGGTACTCTCCCTGCTGGAGGCATCTCCACAGACCACATTTCAACAGGACAATGCCTGGCCACATATTGTGAGGAATGTACAGGCCTTCTTCGCAGAGCGATGGGTACCATTGCTTCCCGGGCCTGCACGTTCACCAGACATGCCGCCCATCGAACATGTCTGGGATATGGTTGGTTGTCACGACCCTCCAGTAACTGGTGTCGCGGATTTGTGAGCTTAGATACAAACTGCGTGGAGGGAAATCCCTCGGGAACGTATTCAGAACCTTATTGATTCAATGCCACGGTGTATAGCAGCTCTAACTGCAGCGCATGGTGGCCACACGACATAATGAATAGTAGGGTTCAAAAATGGTTCAAATGGCTCTAAGCACTATGGGACTTAACTTCTTAGGTCATCAGTCCCCTAGAACTTAGAACTACTTAAACCTAACTAATCTAACATCACACACAGCCATGCCCGAGGCAGGATTCGAACCTGCGACCGTAGCGGTCATGCGGCTCCAGATTGAAGTGTGTAGAACCGCTCGGCCACACCAGCCGGCCAATATTAGGGCTCAGAGGAAATGTGCAGATTTGAAAAGGTAATTATTTGTTACTTGTCATGTACCTAACCTGTGATATTAAATAAGTTGAATTCATGCGTTTCCTTCTTGGTGTTGCAATTTCCACAAACAGTAGTGTATATGACTGCACCTTCAGACTTCAGCTCAAGCACTGCCTCTCCATACATATCGATAATTGACACCTAACCCTTTAACATGCTAATGCTAATAGGAGTATGATATGGATTGCATACAGTCGTCACCTTTCTTTCTATTAACTCTGTCTTGCAACACAAGTAGTCGAGTCACACCATGAATACTGTATTCTAGTACCAAGACACTGAAATCTCCCTGTCGTGATCACTGTATCAGAGTCAGTGCGAGGTGCTAGGCCTATATTAACATGCTTACATCGGCTTACAGAGAAATTGTACATACTGGTGAACAGTAGCATTCTGCTAGCACTTAGCTGAGTTCCAGTAGCTGCTGTGTGCTGTGGCTGTACTACAACATCAGGAAGACATCCTGTGGGGAGCGAACGCTTCTGCCGTTGCTGTGATGCCCAAGGCATGAAGACTTGGTTTCTACTCATGTGTAACAATAATAACGAAGTACTAAGATAACAAACCACATGATAATAATAATAATAACAATAATAATAACAGAATTAGTGATGAATAAATGCTTACTGATAGTGTTCTTCTTCCCATTCGATGGCTGCTGGTGGTGGTGGTGGCATTTCATATTGGACGGACATAAAAACGGTAAATGACAGTGTTCGCGTAATCGAATTATAAAAATTGCTTGAAGGATGTTGGGGGGGGGGATCGATATTGCACGCCATTGGTGCACCAGGGGTCCCTCGCTGTAACACCATTGGCCACAGGTGGGAGGGGAGAGGAGGGGAAGAAAATTCAGAGGAAGATATCACTGCCCAAGCACCAGAAGCTGGCGTAAGCAGTACCACAGAAGCTGACACTGGTGTCATCTATTCCAGGAATGCTGATGCTGCTGTCGGCAATTTGGTCTTGTATGCTCACTGATCCTCTACTGGTTTCATTCCATAAGTTCCCAGAGAATCAGCCCTGCTGATATAAGACGGTAGCAGGCTATAGGACTTTCATCACTCTAGGAATGGTAGCGGGAAACAACCACCATGGTTAAATGAGATCTCATCTGTGAACGACACAAACTGTTTATCACTGCTGTACTGAGCTGCAGAATTCATTGACAAAGCTAAATTCTGAATCCAAAATAATTCCACCCCATTGCTTTCACAATATAGCAAGGGGTTAAACTGCTGTTTCACAAGTATTCGCCACAGTCTGTTCTTCGAATTGTGCGCATTTGATGCAATCGAGGTTTCAAATCTCCATCCTGTAAGACTTTGTGGTCTCCTGACCTTCACTGCTTACATATTCCGCCCTCACAATCATATTCCGCACATCAAGACGCTTCATTCGAATCCAAACTCGATAAGATAAAGCCAAAGTTGTATGAATTCATGTAAATGATATGCAAATAACTAGTAAATTGCAAATGGGCACCGAGAGTGAAATACTCGAGGCTGGTGTACACATACACATTTCAGACATGATGGTCACAGGAGCTTTTAGTTCGGGAGAGGCAGACCGCACGCCGGGAGGCCAGTCCCTTCAGAGGACGATTCAGCCTATCTACGTCAGCTCGCGACCGCCCATAGAGCAGACAGCGTTTGCCCAAGTGAAAGGCAGAACGACCCCATGTTCAGCTTAAAAGCAAATTCCGCTACATTGTGTGGGAGCGCCCAAGCCTACGCATTCTTTACAAACATAGCACACAGCTTCAGAGGTTTTCACCGGGAGACAGCAAACGCCAAACGCCGATGCTACAGATTTCCGGATTGGTCTCTCCTCAGTACATTACTGGCAGAGCACCTCTGTCGAGAGGGAATCGGAGTGCGACTCTATATTGAGTCCTTGCGATTAAGCGTTGTTCACTGTGTTGGCCGCCACACTTATTGTGCGCTGTGAACGGACAGAGTTATACTTAAACGCCTGCGAGCGAATTTTTGAGTGGCATCGCAGTGGACTGTTTATCCGACCGGTGTAACACGCCAATAGACTAGGGGCGAATATTAGTCCTTGACTTCATCAAGGCGTAGGGAGAGTTTGATTGGCGAAGGTCAATCCAGATAGAACGAGAGTTATCTTATTTGTCAGCAGCGAGCGGCGGAGACAGCAGTCATCGCAGCTTACGATATTGTGCGCTACAGCTCTTGCGAGCCCCATATTTCCTCCACAACAGTACACTTCACTGCATTTCACACGCGACAGCCTCGACTGTACCTAGCAACATTCTAACGGATAATTATTCAAGTTGAGTAGGTGCGGCTCTCAGTCATTCTGCCAAGTCAATAACAATCTTAAACTTTGTATAGAAATTTCATTAGCGAATCCTATCCTTAAGAGGTAACTTCACATTCCGAAAAGAACCCAGAAATAACTTGTTCAGTTCATAACTAAAAGTGCCATTGTGATTTCTTAGAATTTTTGCAAAATAAATAATAATTTTCGTTAGTTTCATGTTTTTCTTACACTAACCAGCACTACTCCAGTACCCAAGTATCCCACTAGTTATGTAAGAAATTTTGTGAATTTTTGTGTCATTCCCTTACAGCGGACGACTCCAGAAGATATTAATTGCTGAAAGTTTTTCAGGCATTTCTCTTTAGAACGTTAGGAGCGTCTGTCTGACTTCTGTAGTAGTGTGGGGGTGGATATTGCATATTGCAGGAGCCACAGGGTAAAGGGTACATCTCAGATTAATCCGTTGCGCAGAATGACAGAATAGCACCCACACGCTCACAATCCGGTCATCTGGATTCAGACTTTCAGCATTTTCCCTAAATCGCTTAAGACAAATGCCGGGGGGATGTCTTCTTAGAAGAAAACGATAGGTTTCCTCCGTCTACCTTTCCAGTTTGAGCTTGCTTTCCATCTCTAACGACCATGTTGTATGTGGATCCTTAAAACTTAAGCATCCATCCTTCTTCGTACTGTACAGTTTCTCCGTCAGGTTGACAGGTTATTGATGAACCTTCTCCCCCATGATGCGTCACTATCACTTCAAGCTCTATTAGAAGATAATAGTGCATTTTTCAAGATAACACCAAAACATGAAGGGGGCAGAGATCTGTTTCTTATGAAACATAATGTGAGTGCACTCCTTACACGCATTGTTCATTCAAGAGGTCGTACGGCCTCAAACCGTTTAGTATCCTCTGCTGTTTATAATTTGGGCCTTAGAGTTTGGGACACCCTGTCTGCTTTCAATTGAACAACAGAGGGGCGCCACATATACCACAGCATCACCACGAACTTCTGATGTCTCCTTCCGGTACACGACACCGTAATCAAATTGTATATACTTGTCTGTCACACATTTCTCACGTGCCTCTCTTACTTAACCACGGAGTGTAAAATTTATGTTGAATTATTTACTACTAACTTGAAAAAATGGGTAGAAGTGTGAATGTTTTGCCTGAAGAGTTACTCGTATGTTGCAGTTTCAGACACAATTATAATATGAGGTTCGTTTTTTAGAAGTCTTGAGTGACGTAAATTGTTGACTCTTAAGTGAAATGATTAAGTGTGTTAACCTAGTGGTGCAGATGTCCACTGCAGTGGACAACTGTTAATGTCGCTACTTCGGCGTTTTTAATCAGTCCTGAGGCTGCAGATGCATACAGTCCACTCCAGTGGATATTCCCTGGTGGTTCTGTGCCATGCGTTCCTTCGTAGCCTCACACCTGATTAAAAACGCCAAAGAAGTGACATTAACAGCTGTCCACTGCACTGGACAACCGCACCAAAGGGTTAAGAAAGCAACATAATGCGTTATTCTACATAGATTCTTAATTACTATTTTGTATCATAGAAACAGATAAAATTTTTACTGTAGGGGCATTCCAGTTTCGTCCGTATTTATACGGAATTAAAGAAGAATTAGATTAATATTATTTGAGTTCTGCAAACATTGGTATGAAAGTATCTCTGAAACGTCAGTTGGTGGCTAATTGTTATTGCCATATCGAACTCCCCCTCAAATATTATTTGCATACTATGTTCTTCCCAGTTTTAGAAGTACTATCACTTTTTTTACGCTTCTGGTGCAGCGTAAAATTTAAGTACAAACTGGCTTAAATATATTCGGTTTGATTTCTGGTATATTCTCACGGGAGCTGTCGACAATCAGGTAATCAGCATCATCAGCGCCCAAGAGAGTTGCATTATGTGTGTGACAGATGATAAGTTCTTTTATTTTGCTTAGTGGACGAGTTGCAGCGCTCCTACTAGACCGTGACATAGACACCTCCATTTTCTCTCACTGCCATAGTATATGTAGCGCATTATTTTTATCACCATCTCAGAGTCTCTAACGTCTTTAATTAGAAGTGTAACGCAATGTCTTCGTTACCAACCAAGAATTTTTTGTTGGACAGCCTGATTTAGCATGTCTCTGACTGTAGTGTTGACCACTTACGAAAGCGTACTTCTGATATCGTCGTATTTTCTGTTCGATTGTCAGTATTACGACCAAAATGGACTACAACTCAAAGGGCAACCCGTTAACCCCACCCATAGTTGACCTGAGTGTGGAGAATAATCAATACATTTCCCTGTGTAGTGTTCCACAGGAAACACTACGTCAACGGTACATTTTTTGTCTGGGAAAATAGTCGAGTAAAACTGGGAGAGTTTTTTCAGGAACATCTCCTTACAAGATAGGCATAATAAACTCTCAATTCCGAAAAAAAGAATTAACAGACTCACCGTATTCTGTGTCAGCCTCGATTTGATTTGAAAACCAGCGTACTTTCATTATGGAGGATTGCTTTGTAAATGCTGGTCGTCGATAGCAAAGCAGCGAATATTTCGCGGCCACTTTGCGGTAGGTCATCGGCATCCAGCTACAGATAAGAAAACGAGAAACACTTTGACTTCTGAGCTTCAGGCAAATAGATTTTCATTGGAAAGGAAATCGCTTTCTCGACCTCCCACTATCAGAGGACTGGGAAATGGAAAACGTCTGCCGTGAGAGTTACTGAGCAGTCCCCACAGCACTCTCCATGGAAACGCATGGCTCCCTTTCAGCTATCGGCCTTAATTATTCGAAAATTCTTCTCTGAGAACTAGATATATACCAGTCAGTGTTAAAATCACGTAAGAACTAAATAAAAAAGATTTTGGAAACCATAAGGAATTGTGTGATCACATTTTTAGGAACGTTTTCTTCCTGCATGTTTCATTATTTGACAATAGCACCCAAAACCGGTTGCAGTAATCTGTGGATTTGGATAGACTTTTTAGAACTTTATTTTAACGGTTTTATGAGCATTTTAAAAGTGTGAATACAACATTTGTTTTACATTACTTCAGCTGCAGCAAAAGTTCCATCGTATCACATCTCAAAATCTGCGGTTCTGATTTTTTCTCGTCTGAGGTACCGATACGGCGTCCGTCGCAAATCGACCAAATCTGCTGAAAATATTTGGTTTCAATCAGAGTATACAAGGGCCAATATGTCTCGTCATTACCTTGGAATCCTCAGAGTAATGTTTCCTAACAAGTTACGTCACTGCATCGTAATATCAAATGATCACCACATTCTTCAGGTTAGGCACTCAGCGAGTGATTTCCCTAGAGCTTACGTCAAGCGTAAGATATCCGTTACAAGATTTGGAAACTCTCCAGAAGATTATAACCCAAAACACTGCTTTGACAATGCCAGCCACTCGTGCTGGCGAAACGTCGGTAAAATCATCAGATGAACGTCGGCCGAAGAACCCGAGACAGAAGCCAATAAGGCAGTTTGTCAACAAGTGGCCACGAAAGCCTTAACAATTTTGTAAGAATGGTGGCTGTCGCAAAGGTAGCGTATGATTTAAATAAGTATTTGACGTAAACTGGATGGTGCGCACACTTACAAAATTGTTGTATCTTTTTTATTGGGTTTTTATTTATTTCCACGACCGGGGATTTCAGCATGTGGCATTCTGTGGCAGTGATCACCACACTACGGCCACAACCTAAATGGAAAAATATAGCACTCTGCCTTTCGTTGGCGTCCTGGACCCTAGTAAATGCAGAGATTGCTTAAGTCTGTGTGAGGTATCAACATGTACAAACTTTTATCTGCACACTCGCAACCATCACCGTCCGGCGCAGACTTTCACTGTTCTGAGGACCATATCGTATCGAACTATAGCTGTATCAGACTTGAATAACCTATTGTCAAATGTTCAAATGGCTCTGAGTACTATGGGACTTAACTTCTGAGGTCATCAGTCCCCGTAGAACTTAGAACTACTTAAACCTAACTAACCTAAGGACATCACACACATCCATGCCCGAGGCAGGATTCGAACCTGCGACCGTAGCGGTCACGCGGTTCCAAACTGAAGCGCTTAGAACCGCACGGCCACATCGGCCGGCTAACCTATTGTAAGAACTGAAACACGAACGTTAAGCGCTGAAAGAAAATGGATACAAAGAAGTACAGATTTCCCGTGTCACCTCGGAAAGGATTTACAAGAAAAACACCGGAAAGTAGCACAAGAAGAAGACCGTATTACTGTTGTTCTGTGCCTCAGTTACGTGGAAAATGAGCGGAATCCAGTGGAAACACCATGCTACGTCAATTTTTGTGGTATCTATCAAGGAATTTACATCTTCTGAGGCGCCAAAGTCAACGAAGGACTCATAACACCAGATGTGTATTAAATACTGTGCTCATGCGGTCGCTTTTTTAGTGGACAGGGAGCGCTATAACCCAATGGCAGATATAACATGGGTGCCATTTGCTCCTACCCTGTCCCAAAATCGGCTATGGTGGACCACAAAGAGCAGTCAGCCATATTACGGTCAGCAGTTGCCACTGTCTTGATAACGACTCAGCAGCTGTCGTTGGAAAGATCTTCGAGTATAAAAAACACGAAACAGTTGTATGGCAGGAGAGATTATATTAAATTGCGTGGGGCTTTCAATAAGAAATGCAACAAATTTTTGCTCGGCCAGTTTTGATTGAAAAGATGATGAATTTGTTGTGGAACATGGTGGAATATTTCCGCTTCAGCTCCTATACTTTTATGAACTTCCGACAGGTGGCGGCACTATACGTAGTCTTCAAAGTGGCGTCTGTAACGAAGATGAGTCCCAAGCAGAAAGCTGCCATTGAGTTTTGTTCTAGCGGAAAACCACAGCTTCACAGATATTCATAGGCGCTTGTAGAATTTCTACGAAGGCCTAGCAGAGAACAAAAGCACCGTGAGCCGTTGGGCCAGGCGTCTGTCATCATCCCAAACAGGTTGCGCATAGCTGTCCGATGAGCCGTGTGCCGGCCGACCGCACAAAGCTGTGACTCTTGCGATGTTGGAAACAGAAGAACGATTTCGGCGTGTTCGTCACCACAAAAATGCAAACGAATTTAATAATTTCTTCATGACAACATAAGGCTTCACCCAAGTCTGCACACCCAAGACGAGTTCATAAAACCTCACTGGATTGTTCTTTCTCATCCATCGAAACGAGGAGATCTCGCACATTCCGATTTCCATCTGTTTGGTCCAATGAAGGATGCAGTCCCCAAGAAGCAGTACTTAGATGGTGGGGAGGTTATTGGTGCAAAAAGACGTTGGCTCCAGTGTCGACCAGTATAGTGCTACCATGTAGGCACACAGGCCTTCGCACTATGATGGCGTAAGGCCATCGTATTGAACGGAGATTGTATTGAAAAACAGGGTTTTGTAGCCAAAAGAGTAGGGAAAAATAAGATTTATTGGAACGAAGAAAGTGCTGGTCCTTACTGAATGCCCCTCATACCACATGAATCTGTTTCATCCGTCTTTATTATTTTTTTCTCGTGACCTTTAGTTTTCAAGCACAACATACCCCTCAATTTCTTCTGGTTATTTATTATAATCATCATCATGTAGTGCCGTACGGTATATTAATCAGTTTATTTTTCGTGTCTGTGTTACTCATTTATGAAAGTAGATCTTTCCAGCGGCACGAACATATAAAATATTGTCGAATGCAAACAGCGCCGAATTCTGAAGCGATGAAAAAAGTAAATCAATTAAAAATAAAGAGGATATCAAGTATATTTAACAGAAAAGAAATTTGTAGAGCGAGTTCGATAGGAATCAGATGTGTTTAAAGTTATGTGAAAGTGATTACTATAAAATAAATATAGTATTCATTTGTGTCATGAAATGGACAACCGATCGTCTCAGCAGTGCAGAGCTTGTGAATTTTACAGCGAGAAAAATGGGCGACGAAAACACGCGTAACTAACAGCCGAGACAAATTTTCGAGTCAAATAAACATGTAACCGCATCTGAGGCTTCGCTCAACAGATTCATTTTTCCCCGTTGTAGCTTTGGTGTCGACGTCGTACATTAAAGATGAAGTACCTTCTCCTTCTTCGTGAAAAAATTGTTATGAGCGTGAACACTGCAGAAATGCTGCGCTTGTTTACTTTCCCTTCAAACTGACGAAAATTGGGCTTACGCTTTCCTTGATGGTGGTGCAGCAGCGCGTAATTTTTATTTAGAACGATGAATAATAGAGGAGGGTTTATTTTATCATAATATCATACAGGTTTTTCTTTTTTTTCTTTGAAATAATAACAAGACAGTTGTGTACTCCGTTCAGTCATACTTCATTATTCACACCATTTGCAAGAAATGAGAGTGAAGTTTGTAGGCACTGTCAAGCTCTTTATGATAGAGCGAACTCTGGTACAAACAGACAATTGTAACATGCCTCACACTGTAATTAGTGCCACACAATAGAATATCTACTACCATTCCACTGATGTGAAAACAACATTGCGCCGGTCGCTGTGGCCCAGCGGTTCTATGCGCTTCAGTCCGGAACCGCGAGACTGCTATGGTCGCAGGTTCGAATCCTGCCTCGGGCATGGATGTGTGTGATGTCCTTAGGTTAGTTAGGTTCAAGTAGTGCTAAGTTCTAGGGGACTGATGACCTCAGATGTTGAGTCCCATAGTGCTCAGAGCCATTTGAACCATATTTGAAAGACTCGATAACATTTTCGTTAGTTTGCTCACTGATCCGTTTTGACCAAATCACTAATAAATTCAGCTAGTTCGTTTCATTTCTCCTAGCCCAAACCTGGTAGTTTTATTGATTTTTGTAACCTTTGGCCTTAACGATGCCTCAGATATGAAAATCTCACGTGTAAGTCACACTTCTTCTCCCTGTCATAACATGTGAAAATTCAACATTGTTGGCGAGTGACCTTAACGCAGTAAATTTCACACAATACGACTATAGGGAGAGGTCTCACAAACAGCGAAGAATAGTCTTTAATTTACGCTAGGCATTTGCAAGCTAGAAAGGTCTAGAAAGAACAACTCACGTCTTACTATCCGTGACCATATATTGTTACAAACAAGAACACTGAGAATCCAAATAAGATCCGGAGATCTCAGGTCATTCTGTACGGCACTAGCCTCACTGATACCAAGCTAAGATAAGAAACTAACTGCCAATCACAAACTTACAGAGTTGCAGCTTCTTCTTCTGTATACACATGATTTGATTAAAAATCTCTGGACACCCATTAGTGGACATTGACATGGAGTGTATCCACCCTTCGCTCTTATGACGGCTTCGGTTCTGCTGGGAACACTTTCAATCAGGTGTCTGAATGTCTGTGGAGGAACTGCAGCACACTTTTCCTCAAGAGGCGAGACCAGCGAAGAAAGTGACGTTGAACGCTGGAGCCTGGAGCGAAGACGACGAAAGGCTCATCGTAAAGTAGTTACATTGGGTTCAGGTACGAACTCTGGACAGGCTAATCTATTTCAGAAATGTTATTGTCCGCAAAACATTGACTGCTTTATCACGGGGTGCACTGTCATGTTCATACAAACAAACATCTTCTCAGAAGTGTTCCTCTACTGTGCGCAATACATAATGCTATAAAAGGTTCTTCCGCATTTAGCGTTTTCTTTAACCCTTCCACCATATTGCCACAGGGTATGCCGTGATTCATTACTCCAAATCACCCGTTTCCAGTTATCCAATATCCAGCGGCGTCCTCCTTCGTACCACCTCTAGCGTCGCTTGGGACTGCCTACAAAAATGGTTGATTTATGACGAGCTGCTCGACCACTGTACCGCATTCTTTTTAAAACCCTGAGCACAGCCACAGTGCTAGATGCATTGCTGGTAGTACTTTGGAACTTACGTGTGATTTGTTTCATTGATGATGATTATGATTATGATGATCGTATGGCATTGTTGGCCGGGAGGCCCCATGCCGGAGAGTTCGTCCGCCGTATTGCCAATCCTCTTTTAGTTGACGCCACATCGGTGACTTGCGAGTCAATGATAATGACAATGATGATGGACACACAACACCCAGTCCCCTGCCGGGAATCGAACCCGGGCCCCTGTGTGGTAGGCGGTAACGCTACCGCTACGCTATGGAGGCGGAATTTGTTTTTCATTGATTTCATCTGAACTTTTACAATCACCCTGAGCAATCCTCGACGGTCTCTGTCCTCCAGTCTCTGCCTGGTCTTGGGGTTATCTATGATTGTTCTTTCGCGTTTCCACTTCAGAATCATATGACCAAAAGTCGTCTTGGGAAGTTTTAGAAATGATGAAATGTCCCCGATTGATCCGTTACTCAGGTGACATCCAATGACTAATCGACGTTCGAAATCACTGTACTATCCTAACCAACCCATTCTGCTATTACTGCTTGTCTGCTGACGACAACACTTCCCGCCTCGTTTTATACTGTCGAGTCCTCCTAACGTGATAGCTTGTGATCAGTTCCGCCCTTGACTGTGTTGTTCGGATACTTCTGAACAGGTAGAGAGTTCTGAACAGGAAAACATACTTATTTTGCAACATTTTAGAAATTGTATTATTCTTATCTGCATAGGCTGTGTAGATCTCCGGTGAGATTGTGATTGTTTTATTTATCTATTTTCAGTATCCAGCTCACTATACTCTGGCATTAAGATTATACGTTTATGCTCAGGCAGTTACAGTTGGCATGGCTTGGAAACCGTTAAAAACGGCATCTGAACTAATGAAGGTATTACGAGCATATAAGGCGCCTGTGCTGAAGGAGTTTCCCCAGAGGCTATAGAAAGGAATGCGCTTTCGACACTAAAAATGAATGAATTAACTTATACACAAAAATTCTCAGTATGGAACCTCTTCAAAGAGGACTTACCGATAATATCCGTATGTAAAAGACATGCCAGATTTTAAAATAAAAATTGTTCACTGTTTATTCAGCATAAAAATGTGAATAATGCGGGATATTTCAAAGCGATTCTCTCTATTTCACAAGACTATATCCTTTTCATGAATGATGACAGATACTGCAGATAAATTTGTAGCTACAGTCATAAGACTATAGAGTTTTTATTTTTAAAAGAACCATCCGATTTTACAAAGGTATATCTTTCATATGCCTGCACTTACAACCTTGCCATATTTTTTATAGTCACACTTGTTGTTGTTGTGGTCTTCAGTCCTGAGACTGGTTTGATGCAGCTCTCCATGCTACTCTATCCTGTGCAAGCTTCTTCATCTCCCAGTACCTACTGCAACCTACATCCTTCTGAATCTGCCTAGTGTATTGATCTCTTGGTCTCCCTCTACGATTTTTACCCTCCACGCTGCCCTCCAATGCTAAATTTGTGATCCCTCGATGCCTCAGAACATGTCCTACCAACCGATCCCTTCTTCTAGTCAAGTTGTGCCACAAACTTCTCTTCTCCCCAATCCTATTCAATACCTCCTCATTAGTTACGTGATCTACCCACCTTATCTTCAGCATTCTTCTGTAGCACCACATTTCGAAAGCTTCTATTCTCTTCTTGTCCAAACTAGTTATCGTCCATGTCTCACTTCCATACATGGCTACACTCCATACAAATACTTTCAGAAACGACTTCCTGACACCTAAATCTATATTCGATGTTAACAAATTTCTCTTCTTGAGAAACGCTTTCCTTGCCATTGCCAGTCTACATTTTATATCCTCTCTACTTCGACCATCATCGGTTATTTTACTCCCTAAGTCACACTTAGGATCAATGTTTTCATTTGCTTCTGACAAATACTCGTTGTGTCCTCCGTCAGACGCACGACGCAATTCGGACCATGGTCAAATTCCTCTCATACTTTTGCGAGCGTCTCTGGAGTTACTGCCTTCACTACTGTTGTGAAACGGCGTCGCAATTAAAACAAAGTTGTTGGAACTGATGTTCTATCTTCATTCATGTGGAGGGTATAGTCTTGTGAAATCGGATGTATCTCTCTGAAATGCATTGTACTATGGTGGACGAGTGGGTTAGTACCTGTCCCTAGCCGAGCGGTTCTAGGCGCTACAGTCTGGAACCGCGTGGCCGCTACGGTCGCAGGTTCTAATCCTGCCTCGGGCATGGATGTGTGTGATGTCCTTAGGTTAGTTAGGTTTAAGTAGTTCTAAGTTCTAGGGGACTGATGACCTCAGAAGTTAAGTCCCATAGTGCTCAGAGCCATTTGAACCGTTTTTGAACCTGCCCCACGTCAGTCAAACGCAGCAGTCTAGGCCTTGTTCAAACAGTGTAACTCCAATTAGGAATTAAACCTATAGGATAGGCGTGTTATTATATAGTCACAGTATACAAGATGCTTCAGTAAAGATGACACATTACTTCAAGGCAAATGCAGAATGACAAATGAATCTATTTTAGAAGGGGATCACTAGTATGGAAATAACTGGGACGAAAGTTATAAGCGAAAAGGATGATGACAATAATCTAGGGAGAAACATTCTCGTAATAATTTTAATTAACCTCACAAACTCACAAGGTGCAAGATCTGAATCAGTTGTTCAGAGTCGCATGTCCTTCTTTCAATGAGAACATTACAGCGTTGGAAATCTTCCTGTCGTACCTAAGGGTAAAAGCCGAATTGTTCGTACAATATCACATGTTTTTCCACAATATCTTCTTTAGTTTCGAGCGGTGTTGCAAACACAAGACTTTTCGCAAGAGGAAATTGAACAGAGTCGCAGCAAGAAAATGGATTAGCCACGAAACAGATGTACAACTCAAGTTGTCAGTCTATCAAGTATCCTAAAGTTTCATAATTTCTCATTAAGATTTTACTCGGAGTCCTGTACACAGCAATCCCACTTCCCATAAATCTTTCAATGAACATCCGGCGCAGGTGTACGAGTAGGTGAGCAAAATTTGTAAAGCAAGCTAGGGGTCCATCACGCTGAACCACAAACATGCACGAAGGTCAAGGAGAATTTATCCCAACAGTGTGGATAGTATCTCTCTTAGAAATATCTTCTCTCAGAAAAACAGTGGGTGTTGGTACATGTAAAGGGGTAGGAAGCAAATACAGGCCTATAAACCAATTATTGAATAGAAACATCGACATGTTCCCTGAGAACCTGTGTCGGTGGCGCTTCATAACCGTAGCGTGCTGTTTCTAAATGATGCATATATGACTGATGAAACTGTTGAGCTTTGTATCTTCCGTGTGACGGGTGTAATCCGAGAAATGTACGCATGCAAGCGGGAATGGACCATTCAGCCCTGCAGCACGAAGGCAGGTCCGAAGTCAGCTGGGGATAAACCTTGCACTCGCTGTAAATGGTAGCTGTTGTACCTGTTTCACTTTCCATTCAGTACTGTGGGCAAGCAGCAAGTTTAGTAGCTAAAAACACTTCTCACCATTAAAGCTGCGCCATGGAGGCAGCGGCATGTAACATACGTCAAACAGGCAAGAAGCGTATTAAATGGTTAGTTATCCAAATAATTAGCATTTTAGCGCAGTCGCACAAAGCAGCTACAAGTAATACCATTTACATTTTGTACAGATGGGTTTTCCATTCAGAAATGGCATTTCGGCTTTCGTTGTTTCTGACAGGATATCAGTACTGTTCTACATAGAGTATGCGACAGAACTTGCTTGTTTTCAACCAGAATTATCTGGGGCAACGAAGCGTTCCAAATGACTGGAGGAAACAAAGTTCGTTCTTGTTATCAAGGAGGTTCGTCCAATATACGCTCAAAACTATAGGTCTGGATCTCTGAAGTCGGTCTGTTGGGCAATTTTAGTACATGTATTATGTTCGCGTATTTATGATACTTCTGAAGACCATAGGTTCTGTAGGGGCCAACATAGGTTCCGAAACCAAAGATCGTGCGAAACGCAGCTCTCTCTGTATGTCCACGAAACCTAGAAAGCAGTACATTCAGACGCACCGGTACATACCGTCTTCCCTGACTCTGGGAGGCGTTCGATACAGTTCCGCAATGACAGCTAATGAACGAAAAAACAGCGTACGGAATATCAGCAGACCAGTTTTGCGACGGGACTGAAGAGTTTCTAGTAAACAGACCACTCCATGTCACTCTCAACGGACAGAAATCTTTAGTAGTAGAAGTAACACTTCGGCCGTACCCCAAGGGGTGATATAGCGCCATTGCTTTTCACAACACTTGTAAATGATCTAACTCATAACGCTAGAAGTTTCATGAGGCTTTCTGCGAAAGATGCTGTTGCACACAGAGAAATCGCAATTCTAGAAAATTTTAGCGAAATACGAAGGATCGGCGCTTAGAGCAGTGAGTGGCAATTGGCCCTAAACATAAACAAATGTAAAACATTTGCGTATACATAGACAAAACGGCCGATCACTGTACGATTACTCGCTCTCAGAACAATAACTCGAATATCTAGGAGTATGCGTACGGAGCTTTATAAGGTGGAGCGACCACATAAAACTAGTAACAGGTAAGGCACATACCAGACTAAGTGCCATTGGAAGAATCGTCAGGAGAAGTAGTCCACGCAGAAAGGAGTCTCAGTCTCGGGATATTGCTAGTAAGTCTGGGAACCTTAACATGTAGGACTGACAGAGGAAATAAAGAAGATCCAAAATACAAGTTGCACGTTTCATTACATGTCACTTTGTTAAGCACAAAAGAGTCGCGGATATGCTCAGCCGACGCCTGTGGCAGACGCTGCAAGAGAAGCGTTTTGCATCATGGTGTGGTTTACTGTTAAAGTTCCGAGAGCGTACGTTCCTAGAAAAGTCAACGAACGTATTCTTTCCTCCTATGTGTAACTCACGAAAAGATCGTGTAGATCTAGAGAGATTCGAGGCAACACGGAGGTTTATCAGCAATCATTCTTCCCGCAACTGGAAAAGGAAAAGGGGAAGTGACCGTGACATACAAAGTACCCTCCAACACACACCGTAAGGTAGTTTATTGAGTATAAATGTAGATGCAGATACAGATACATATCGCATTATGCCTCGTATAAGAAGGAGAAACCTGCTAGAAATTGTAAGGATCCGACAGGGGTTGGTCGTAGCTCACCGAGAGTGCTGTTTACTCACTTCGCAACAAAATTAAATGACCCTTTTTTCGAAATCCTGTAATTGTCTTCCATTCCAACGCATAAGTTTGAAATTAGGCTCAAAGGTGGCAACAACCTTCCTCTGTAATGGTGTGAAAGTGCGGAGCCCTGCGACTACATCCTCGGGCTTAGCGACGCTTCAAACTTCAAGGTGTCAGCACATGCAAAAAAAAAAGGCCACAGCTCAGAGGCCCATATAAGCTTTAAGGTCACATTGGCACCAACTTTCACCACAATTCTGTCAAACGCCACCGTGGACATGGGAAGGTTGTCACCGACATTTCACACCTTCTTTTCCCGCCTCTGCAGTGGAGGTCATAAACGCGACACCTAGCGTTGAAATCACGCGGTTTTCTTATATGTGGCCGAGGAAAACATTTCATACACAGCGGCCCTCAGCATCGACGTAAAGGCCTCAGGTGGTGACGTAAAGGGCGTCAATGTAACCACCTCCTACCTTGAGGTAGTGATTCCCACACATTTCGCTGTCGAAAACGACGGTTTGCAGTGCGATGAGTAACACGACTATCTTCTTGACCAAGTTCGACACTGCTGCCATCCCCTGTGCGTTTCAACCTTACTCCAAAACAAAGTTGGTCTGTAACCCTACTGGACGCGCTCTGGATCCTTTGGAGTGTTGTGAGACCGTGAGACCGCAATTTCTTCTCTGACATACAGCGTAGAATCATTAGAGACCGCACAAAACCATATGACGAAATTTGAAGGTGATCCGAAGCAGAAAATGAATTTTACGCTTTTTCAGCACTTCTGTTTCGTGCCCTCCCATGGCCTGATCACTGGAGGAGGGGGGTTGTAATGGAGATGTGCAACATTATTACATTACTACGTGCGATAAATAAAACGTCAAAGGGTCCCTCTAAGGACATAAAGTTTGACAACGCCCGCAGTGCCATCGACGCACCTTTGCTGAGCACTTAAAAAATGTATCTGTCAGCACCATTACAGTGGAAGGCTGTAGGCACCTTTGGGCCAAATTTCAAACTTATGCATCAGAAAGGGAAACAATTACGGGGTTTCGAAAAAGTGATCATTTAATTTTGTTGCATAGTGTAGTCAGCGTTGCTCGCCAAAACGAGAATTGGAATCGCTGGATTCATAAAGTCCATGCTCGACAATATGCAGGATATCAATGGTCTTGCGGTATCGATAGCTACGATGCCACAACGTGGGCGCTCTGCTAGGTTGGCTCTACGACACCGACGACAGCGCCCTCTAGCCGGCGCTGTGCAACTCTACGAGCGCCGCTCCCGATTCAGCCCACTTGATTCCGAGGAGACGATCTAGCAACATTGTTCCTACTTCATAGTGGGGAGCCACTACTTGTAACTTTGTAACTTGATGTACAACTTCGCACCTACGTGCTCGTCTCGGCCAAAGTTAAGTAAAACCACTTTTAATTGCAAAAATGGCTCTGAGCACTATGGGACTAAATGCTATGGTCATTAGTCCCCTAGAACTTAGAACTACTTAAACCTAACTAACCTAAGGACATCACACACATCCATGCCCCAGGCAGGATTCGAACCTGCGACCATAACGGTCACGCGGTTCCAGACTGTAGCGCCTAGAACAGCTCGGCCACTCGGGCCGACATTTAATTGCATACCGAAGCATTTCACCTTTTCCTGCTCCTACTCACTTCCTACATTCGGCCTACCTTCAGTTTACAGGAGCAGACCCACGCGCCGCCTATCCAGGCGGGATACAAAAGGTCTCACGCAACTGGTACCCGAGAGAACAGAAATATTGTTCGCTCGAATGTCTAACAAGTAAGATCGTACAGCTACGTCACTTACTTTGGGTCAGGAAAAGGGCCTGTTTGCAGCAAGGCAGGTGTCCACACGGACAGTGTGACAACTTGATCCACACATTCCCTACGACAGTAAGTCTATGTGTGTTAATTTTTCGTTCACGCAATCGAGTCGAACTGCATGTAAGTTCAGAAGGCTGCCAGAAAGATTATCTTTGCTTGTTTCTTTGTTTACAATGTCCTTTTTTTTAATTGTACGTGCTACAAACTTATTTCAGTTTTTAGTTTCGAATATAATATAATTGGCTCCTTTTACCGACCTCCCGACTCAGCAGCATTAGTGGCAGAACAACTGAGAGAAACTGCTCCCTGCCGCCGTTGGATAAGCAGCTGTAGCAGCAACTCGTATACTCCTAGCTCACTCATTTGTTACATAGTTTAATTCTTAATTTCTTTGCGTGTTTTCGGTACTTGCATTGTTTAATTCATAAATTTCTGGCGTATTATAGTATTTGAGAGTTGTAGCATCGCGTTTTAGTACCTGAATACTGTAAATTCGCGTAGTCGTCTGTCTTCTGTTTTTGTTTTGAACGGCCAGTGTCGGTTGGTCAGAGTCAGTGTGCTCCCTGCCGCCGTTGGATAAGCAGCTGCAGCAGCAAGTCGTATACTCCTAGCTCACTCATTTGTTACATAGTTTAATTCTTAATTTCTTTGCGTGTTTTTGGTACTTGCATTGTTTAATTCATATATTTCGGGCGTATTATAGTATTTGAGAGTTGTAGCATCGCATTTTAGTACCCGAATAGTGTAAAATCGCGTAGTCTCCTTCCGCCGCCGAGCAGTGTGTCAGAAGTGCGCAAGTAGCAGCTTTGCTGCAGTTACTAGGCAATCTTGTATTTTAATAACGGTTTAAATTTTGTGTCGATTTGTTTGCGCTCTCTGTAGATAAGTTCAGACGTTCTTTGCACAACAGTTTTTAGCATGGATAGGGACTGCAACTGCTGTGTTCGGATGCAGGCTGAGTTGGCATCCCTTCGCTCCCAGCTTCAGGCAGTGTTGCCAATGGGCATCACTGTGGGGGTCCGGATGGGGGTTTGTCGGCCAGCTCGTCCCACGCATCCCCCGATCGGACTACGACTGTGGTTGCCCGGGATACTGCCCGCATTGAGGCTGATCCCTCACCTGTGGTAGAGTGGGAGGTCGTCTCAAGGTGTGGCAGGGGGCCAAAGACATTCCGGAGGGCTGAACGGAAGGCCTCTCCAGTTTGTCTGACGAACCAATTTCAGGCTCTGTCTCAGGCTGATACTGATCTTCGCCCTGACATGGCTGCTTGTCCTGTTCCAGAGGTTGCCCCTCAGTCTGCAAGATCCGGGCGGTCGCAGAGGGTGGGCTTACTGGTAGTTGGGAGCTCCAACGTCAGGCGCGTAATGGGGCCCCTTAGGGATATGGCAGCAAGAGAGGGGAAGAAAACCAATGTGCACTCCGTGTGCATACCGGGGGGAGTCATTCCAGATGTGGAAAGGGTCCTTCCGGATGCCATGAAGGGTAAGGGTGCACCCATCTGCAGGTGGTCGCTCATGTCAGCACCAATGATGTGTGTCGCTATGGATCGGAGGAAATCCTCTCTGGCTTCCGGCGGCTATCTGATTTGGTGAAGACTGCCAGTCTCGCTAGCGGGATGAAAGCAGAGCTCACCATCTGCAGCATCGTTGACAGGACTGACTGCGGACCTTTGGTACAGAGCAGAGTGGAGGGTCTGAATCAGAGGCTGAGACGGTTCTGCGACCGTGTGGGCTGCAGATTCCTCGACTTGCGCCATAGGGTGGTGGGGTTTCGGGTTCCGCTGGATAGGTCAGGAGTCCACTACACGCAACAAGCGGCTACACGGGTAGCAGGGGTTGTGTGGCGTGGGCTGGGCGGTTTTTTAGGTTAGATGGCCTTGGGCAAGTACAGAAAGGGCAACAGCCTCAACGGGTGCGGGGCAAAGTCAGGACATGCGGGGACCAAGCAGCAATCGGTATTGTAATTGTAAACTGTCGAAGCTGCGTTGGTAAAGTACCGGAACTTCAAGCGCTGATAGAAAGCACCGAAGCTGAAATCGTTATAGGTACAGAAAGCTGGTTGAAGCCAGAGATAAATTCTGCCGAAATTTTTACAAAGGTACAGACGGTGTTTAGAAAGGATAGATTGCATGCAACCGGTGGTGGAGTGTTCTTCGCTGTTAGTAGTAGTTTATCCTGTAGTCAAGTAGAAGTGGATAGTTCCTGTGAACTATTATGGGTGGAGGTTACACTCAACAACCGAGCTAGGTTAATAATTGGCTCCTTTTACCGACCTCCCGACTCAGCAGCATTAGTCGCAGAACAACTGAGAGAAAATTTGGAATACATTTCACATAAATTTTCTCAGCATGTTATAGTCCTAGGTGGTGATTTCAATTTACCAGATATAGACTGGGACACTCAGATGTTTAGGACGGGTGGTAGGGACAGAGCATCGAGTGACATTATACTGAGTGCACTATCCGAAAATTACCTCGAGCAATTAAACAGAGAACCGACTCGTGGAGATAACATCTTGGACCTACTTATAACAAACAGACCCGAACTTTTCGACTCTGTAAGCGCAGAACAGGGAATCAGTGATCATAAGGCCGTTGCAGCATCCCTGAATATGGAAGTAAATAGGAATATAAAAAAAGGGAGGAAGGTTTATCTGTTTAGCAAGAGTAATAGAAGGCAGATTTCAGACTACCTAACAGATCAAAACGAAAATTTCTGTTCCGACACTGACAATGTTGAGTGTTTATGGAAAAAGTTCAAGGCAATTGTAAAATGCGTTTTAGACAGGTACGTGCCGAGTAAAACTGTGAGGGACGGGAAAAACCCACCGTGGTACAACAACAAAGTTAGGAAACTACTGCGAAAGCAAAGAGAGCTTCACTCCAAGTTTAAACGCAGCCAAAACCCCTCAAACAAACAGAAGCTAAACGATGTCAAAGTTAGCGTAAAGAGGGCTATGCGTGAAGCGTTCAGTGAATTCGAAAGTAAAATTCTATGTACCGACTTGACAGAAAATCCTAGGAAGTTCTGGTCTTACGTTAAATTAGTAAGTGGCTCGAAACAGCATATCCAGACACTCCGGGATGACACGCGTAAAGCTGAAATACTAAACACCTTTTTCCAAAGCTGTTTCACAGAGGAAGACCGCACTGCAGTTCCTTCTCTAAAATCTTGCACAAACGAAAAAATGGCTGACCTTGAAATAAGTGTCCAAGGAATAGAAAAGCAACTGGAATCACTCAACAGAGTTAAGTCCACTGGACCTGACGGGATACCAATTCGATTCTACACAGAGTACGCGAAAGAACTTGCCCCCCTTCTAACAGCCGTGTACCGCAAGTCTCAAGAGGAACGGAAGGTTCCAAATGATTGGAAAAGGGCACAGGTAGTCCCAGTCTTCAAGAAGTGTCGTCGAGCAGATGCGCAAAACTATAGACCTATATCTCTGACGTCGATCTGTTGTAGAATTTTAGAACATGTTTTTTGCTCGAGTATCATGTCGTTTTTGGAAACCCAGAATCTACTATGTAGGAATCAACATGGATTCCGGAAACAGCGATCGTGTGAGACCCAACTCGCTTTATTTGTTCATGAGACCCAGAAAATATTAGATACAGGCTCCCAGGTAGATGCTATTTCCCTTAACTTCCGGAAGGCGTTCGGTACAGTTCCGCACTGTCGCCTGATAAACAAAGTAAGAGCCTACGGAATATCAGACCAGCTGTGTGGCTGGATTGAAGAGTTTTTAGCAAACAGAACACAGCATGTTGTTATCAATGGAGAGACGCCTACAGACGTTAAAGTAACCTCTGGCGTGCCACAGGGGAGTGTTATGGGACCATTGCTTTTCACAATATATATAAATGACCTAGTAGATAGTGTCAGAAGTTCCGTGCGGCTTTTCGCGGATGATGCTGTAATATGCAGAGAAGTTGCAGCATTAGAAAATTGTAGCGAAATGCAGGAAGATCTGTAGCGGATAGGCACTTGGTGCAGGGAGTGGCAACTGACCCTTAACATAGACAAATGTAATGTATTGCGAATACATAGAAAGAAGGATCCTTTATTGTATGATTATATGATAGCAGAACAAACACAGGTAGCAGTTACTTCTGTAAAATATCTGGGAGTATGCGTGCGGAACGATTTGAAGTGGAATGATCATATAAAATTAATTGTTGGTAAGGCGGGTACCAGGTTGAGAATCATTGGGAGAGTCCTTAGAAAATGTAGTCCATCAACAAAGGAGGTGGCTTACAAAACACTCGTTCGACCTATACTTGAGTATTGCGCATCAGTGTGGGATCCGTACCAGATCGGGTTGACGGAGGAGATAGAGAAGATCCAAAGAAGAGCGGCGCGTTTCGTCCCAGGGTTGTTTGGTAACCGTGATAGCGTTACGGAGATGTTTAACAAATTCAAGTGGCAGACTCTGCAAGAGAGGCGCTCTGCATCGCGGTGTAGCTTGCTCGCCAGGTTTCGAGAGGGTGCGTTTCTGGATGAGTTATCGAATATATTGCTTCCCCCTACTTATACCTCCCGAGGAGATCACGAATGTAAAATTAGAGAGATTAGAGCGCGCACAGAGGCTTTCAGACAGTCGTTCTTCCCGCGAACCATACGCGACTGGAACAGGAAAGGGAGGTAATGACAGTGGCACGTAAAGTGCCCTCCGCCACACACCGTTGGGTGGTTTGCGGAGTATAAATGTAGATGTAGAACCTGTTTTGCTAGAAATGGGTCAAAAAAATGAGAAAATGACGAATTTAATGTGTAAAAGGTACAGGAAATTTAAATAATAGTGCTACAGATGCTCCTCCTGAGTGTGAAGACAATTTTCGGCAAAGCCATTGAGTTTATCGAAGAAGAAAATTAATGACGGAATTTATGATGCTGTGTAGAGCGCCAAAGACGAGTTTTCCAGTGGATTTAGTTTCACTCACTTAGAAATATTTACCCGTATGATTAACGTTTCATGTGCATGTGATAACTGTACGTCAAAGGCTCTTAGACTGTATGATGACAGTGACAGAATTGGCACTGTAAGTAATATACGTATTTCGTGTAAAGTTTGTTAATATGATGTTCAGTTCAAGGCTTCTGCTCTCCATGGGAAGATATACACTCCTGGAAATTGAAATAAGAACACCGTGAATTCATTGTCCCAGGAAGGGGAAACTTTATTGACACATTCCTGGGGTCAGATACATCACATGATCACACTGACAGAACCACAGGCACATAGACACAGGCAACAGAGCATGCACAATGTCGGCACTAGTACAGTGTATATCCACCTTTCGCAGCAATGCAGGCTGCTATTCTCCCATGGAGACGATCGTAGAGATGCTGGATGTAGTCCTGTGGAACGGCTTGCCATGCCATTTCCACCTGGCGCCTCAGTTGGACCAGCGTTCGTGCTGGACGTGCAGACCGCGTGAGGCGACGCTTCATCCAGTCCCAAACATGCTCAATGGGGGACAGATCCGGAGATCTTGCTGGCCAGGGTAGATGACTTACACCTTCTAGAGCACGTTGGGTGGCACGGGATACATGCGGAAGTGCATTGTCCTGTTGGAACAGCAAGTTCCCTTGCCGGTCTATAAATGGTAGAACGATGGGTTCGATGACGGTTTGGATGTACCGTGCACTATTCAGTGTCCCCTCGACGATCACCAGTGGTGTACGGCCAGTGTAGGAGATCGCTCCCCACACCATGATGCCGGGTGTTGGCCCTGTGTGCCTCGGTCGTATGCAGTCCTGATTGTGGCGCTCACCTGCACGGCGCCAAACACGCATACGACAATCATTGGCACCAAGGCAGAAGCGACTCTCATCGCTGAAGACGACACGTCTCCATTCGTCCCTCCATTCACGCCTGTCGCGACACCACTGGAGGCGGGCTGCACGATGTTGGGGCGTGAGCGGAAGACGGCCTAACGGTGTGCGGGACCGTAGCCCAGCTTCATGGAGACGGTTGCGAATGGTCCTCGCCGATACACCAGGAGCAACAGTGTCCCTAATTTGCTGGGAAGTGGCGGTGCGGTCCCCTACGGCACTGCGTAGGATCCTACGGTCTTGGCGTGCATCCGTGCGTCGCTGCGGTCCGGTCCCAGGTCGACGGGCACGTGCACCTTCCGCCGACCACTGGCGACAACATCGATGTACTGTGGAGACCTCACGCCCCACGTGTTGAGCAATTCGGCGGTACGTCCACCCGGCCTCCCGCATGCCCACTATACGCCCTCGCTCAAAGTCCGTCAACTGCACATACGGTTCACGTCCACGCTGTCGCGGCATGCTACCAGTGTTAAAGACTGCGATGGAGCTCCGTATGCCACGGCAAACTGGCTGACACTGACGGCGGCGGTGCACAAATGCTGCGCAGCTAGCGCCATTCGACGGCCAACACCGCGGTTCCTGGTGTGTCCCCTGTGCCGTGCGTGTGATCATTGCTTGTACAGCCCTCTCGCAGTGTCCGGAGCAAGTATGGTGGGTCTGACACACCGGTGTCAATGTGTACTTTTTTTCCTTTTCCAGGAGTGTATGAGGTGAATACAAGATTGTGTTACGCCATGAGATGCTTAGGTATAGGCAGAGAAGGCATAAATTTGTTTTGTGGCTTGATGAACATGCCTGTGATTACAGCATAACAATCCTCAGTGCTGTTGAAGTTGAGTGGAAGGAAGAGATAAGGCAGCTGTAGATATTAACAGTAAAGGGGAAGTAGGACACTGTCTAGTGAAGACAGATCTGTGTGTCTTATGATGGAATCTGGATGAAGCGGGGCCATTCATCACTTCGTGGCGTATCATCTATCATTAGTGTGGATACGGAGAAAATCTTAGACTTCCAAGTAAAAAGCAAATATTGCTGTCAATTTTCATACTAAAAAAAACAACGATAGTAGTGAAGAAGAAAAGTGGCAGCAGGAACACAAGGAAGTGTGCAGCAAGGATTACCAGGGGTCAAGTGGTGAGATGGATGCAGCTGGGATGAAACTAATATTCGAAAGGTCAGTTGAACAGTGTGGTGTTAGGTGTGTGAAGTATCTAGGTGATGGAGATTCAGTGCTTTGGTGCAAACATCTTCAGGCAGAATCCAGTGGAAAGCCACACACCC
This sequence comes from Schistocerca cancellata, assembly GCF_023864275.1. Taxonomy (NCBI): domain Eukaryota; kingdom Metazoa; phylum Arthropoda; class Insecta; order Orthoptera; family Acrididae; genus Schistocerca; species Schistocerca cancellata. Next base: position 476,704,629 of record NC_064627.1, read on the forward strand.
ACAAACATGGTCTGCCACTTGCTGTTTTAGATGTTGTAAAACCAACTTTCAGGTACCTAGTCAATCCAGAAACTGCTGAAAAAATGTGCACATGGGAAATATCAGCATACAAATGAGAGCTACAATCACCTTATATGGTGCATTGTCCAAAAGCAGTTCTTGAGCCCTCAGTTGTTGTGAAGATAGCTGCATGTGATGTCTGTCTAGTCTTCAGCAGTGGAAAAGTTGGTAAGGTTAAGTGCCTGCAGAGACTAGGCTTCCATCCAGGTGCATTCACACTAAAGATACTCAGAAGCATCGATGAAGTGTGGCTGGAGAAAGCTCAGGCAACAGAAGAAAAAAAATTCAAAAGTTGGGTAGGCAAAGGAGACAGGGAAACAGATTACTCCAAGAAGACGAGGAAGAAAATAAATATTATGGATGTGGACTGCATTAGTCACTAGAGGTACAACAATATTGTCAAAAATTGAAATGAAAACTTAAAATGCGAATTGCTGTAAACTGACTTTTTTGAGCTACAATGTACCTTTTCCAGGAACTATAAGAGCTAACATCCTTAGATTTGGCATAATTCTTAAGAATTGCTTACTCCGTAATCCGGGTGTGCAGAACTTTTCCGTTACCTTTTCTCTGAGAAAAGTTCTCCTTTAAAATTTGAGAAAAATTCTCCAGTCCCGGGGAACACAAAAATAAAAATTAATTTCAAAACCTTAAATAAATCTTTACCACACGTTTCATTAGACTCTTATGAAGATGTGTACAGTGCACTTCCAGTTTTATTGATTGATTAGTTTACGAGAAAGGTACATTATACAAACAACAGTAATTAAAAATTCAAATCCTTATAAAACGTATGCCGATGCGCATTTTCAAACAAAAATTGCGCAGAATATCAAGCATTGTTGTACATAGTTATCTCAAGCTTTACTATCTTAGCTGTTATACTTTTGGGGGTACCTACATCTACATCCATACTCCGCAAGCCACCTGACGGTGTGTGGCGGAGGGTACCCTTGAGTACCTCTATCGGTTCTCTCTTCTATTCCAGTCTCGTATTGTTCGTGGAAAGAAGGATTGTCGGTATGCTTCTGTGTGGGCTCTAATCTCTCTGATTTTATCCTCATGATCTCTTCGTGAGATATACGTAAGAGGGAGCAATATACTGCTTGACTCTTCGGTGAAGGCATGTTCTCGAAACTTTAACAAAAGCCCGTACCGAGCTACTGAGCGTCTCTCCTGCAGAGTCTTCCACTGGAGTTTATCAATCATCCCCGTAACGCTTTCGCGATTACTAAATGATCCTGTAACGAAGCGCGCTGCTCTCCGTTGGATCTTCTCTAACTCTTCTATCAACCGTATCTGGTACGGATCCCACACTGCTGAGCAGTATTCAAGCAGTGGGCGAACAAGCGTAGTGTAACCTACTTTCTTTGTTTTCGTATTGCGTTTCCTTAGGATTCTTTCAATGACTCTCAGTCTGGCAACTGCTTTACCGACGATCAACTTTATACGATCATTCCATTTTAAATCACTCCTAATGCGTACTCTCAGATAATTTATGGAATTAACTGCTTTCAGTTGCTGACCTGCTATATTGTAGCTAAATGATAAGGATCTTTCTTTCTATGTATTCGCAGCACATTACACTTGTCTACATTGAGATTCAATTGCCATTCCCTGCACCATGCGTCAATTCGCTGCAGATCCTCCTGCATTTCAGTACAATTTTCCATTGTTACAACCTCTCGATACACCAAAGCCTCAGTGAACTTCCGATGTCATCCACGAGGTCATTTATGTATATTGTGAATAGAAACTGTCCTATGACACTCCCCTGCGGCACACCTGAAATCACTCTTACTTCGGAAGACTTCTCTCCATTGAGAATGACATGCTGCGTTCTGTTATCTAGGAACTCTGCAATCCAATCACACAATTGGTCTGATAGTCCATATGCTCTTACTTTGCTCATTAAACGACTGTGGAGAACTGTATCGAACGCCTTGCGGAAGTCAAGAAACACGGCATCTACCTGTGAACCCGTGTCTATGGCCCTCTGAGTCTCGTGGACGAATAGCGCGAGCTGGGTTTCACACGACCGTCTTTTTCGAAACCCATGCTGATTCCTACAGAGTAGATTTCTAGTCTCCAGAAAAGTCATTATACTCGAACATAATACGTGTTCCAAAATTCTACAACTGATCGACGTTAGAGATATAGGTCTATAGTTCTGCACATCTGCTCGACGTCCCTTCTTGAAAACGGGGATGACCTGTGCCCTTTTGCAACCCTTTGGAACGCTACGCTCTTCTAGAGACCTACGGTACACCGCTGCAAGAAGGGGGGCAAGTTCCTTCGCGTACTCTGTGTAAAATCGAGCTGGTATCCCATCAGGTCCAGCGGCCTTTCCTCTTTTGAGCGATTTTAATTGTTTCTCTATCCCTCTGTCGTCTATTTCGATGTCTACCATTTTGTCATCTGTGCGACAATCTAGAGAAGGAACTACAGTGCAGTCTTCCTCTGTGAAACAGCTTTGGAAAAAGACATTTATCCTCTGTTTCAGTACCATTTTGGTCACAGAGTGTCTGGACATTTTGTTTTGATCCACCTACCGCTTTGACATAAGACCAAAATTTCTTAGGATTTTCTGCCAAGTCAGTACATAGAACTTTACTTTCGAATTCATTGAACGCCTCTCGCATAGCCCTCCGCACATTACATTTCGCTTCGCGTAATTTATGTTTGTCTGCAAGGCTTTGGTTATGTTTATGTTTGCTGTGAAGTTCCCTTTGCTTCCGCAGCAGTTTTCTAACGCGGTTGTTGTACCACGGTGGCTCTTTTCCATCTCTCACGATCTTGCTTGGCACATACTCATCTAACGCATATTGGACGATGGTTTTGAACTTTGTCCACTGATCCTCAACACTATCTGTACTTGAGACAAAACTTTTGTGTTGAGCCGTCAGGTACCCTGTAATCTGCTTTTTGTCACTTTTGCTGAACAGAAAAATCTTCCTACCTTTTTTAATATTTCTATTTACGGCTGGAATCATCGATGCAGTAACCGCTTTATGATCGCTGATTCCCTGTTCTGCGTTAACTGTTTCAAATATATCGGGTCTGTTTATCACCAGAAGGTCTAATATGTTATCGCCACGAGTCGGTTCTCTGTTTAACTGCTCAAGGTAGTTTTCAGATAAAGCACTTAAAAAAATTTCACTGGATTCTTTGTCCCTGCCACCCGTTATGAACGTTTGAGTCTCCCAGTCCATATCCGGCAAAATAAAATCTCCACCCAGAACTATAACATATATAACCACCTCCACTAGGAGCTTGCCTAGTAAGGCGGCGCGGGTCTCCCGCGTCGCTCCCCTACTCTCTGTAAAGAAGTATGGACTCATCATCATCGTGGACTAGAGGTACTGAAATTGTGAAGACCACGAATGAAATCAGGCAATGTTCGTTCTCTTCGGAGCCTCCACATACTGTTACGATCATTGTTGTCGTTGGGCACACAACTGCAGGTGTTCAACTGTAACTCTGTCGCGGGTGTTCTCCAACTCCCTCATCCATTGAAATCATCGGGTCATAAGCTGCCGAGAAACTGGTTCGCCATCAGTCGCCAGTTACTACACTTGAAGAACTCTAGCATAGCCTTGAAGCAGCATAAATTAACGTATCCGTGGTTGTCATCCAGGCTCAGTCTGACTCGCTGTCCTAATGGGTTAGAGTCACTGTTGCTGCCAGAGATGCTAGACCTCTCTACTGTATTTCGCACCCTGAATATCACCAGTCAGCTACAATTTCTATCATGCCATCTTTCTGCCATACCGATTGCCAACAATAAATTAAATTACATTATTTCTTATCCTTCCTGGTATCGTAATTTTAATAGCCAGCAGCGTACATACATACATAAATGTTCTACAGGCTAATTCCTCGTCGATGGAACCATTCTCTCTCTGTCTCTCTCTCTCTCTCTCTCACTCTCTCTCTCTCCTGTCACTATTCGTCTCAGCACCATGTAAGTGTCACATCCTATCCTCCTCTCGGTGTCCTCCAAATGCTTCCTACTGGGCATTCTCTTCCTTTCTTTCAGAGTATTTTCCCTTCAAGAATTTTAACGAAAATTTTGTTTCTGAGGATATGTCCAATTAATTTTATTGTTCCCTGTTCCATTTCTTTTAACAATCTTCTCTCTTCTTGACTTCCCTTAAGACTTCCAGGTTGGTTTTTCTTTCCGTCCAGATCGTTTGTGGTATTTTCCGTCATGTAGTGCCGCCGCTAAACTTTACCGTGGAGACAGCAGCTCCGCTGCGACTGTCGGGTACCTGAAGGGCGCTGAGGCAATGGTATACTGATTTCATTAACAAGGTTGTTTACTTACCACAGGCAGGCCTAGCCAAGCTGCGGTTCACGATCCTGTGGACGTAGTAGAAGTGCAGAGCAGCTACGGGACAGCCAGAAGGTTTCTGCATCGTTCAGTCACAAGTATGTGGATTCGTACACTGCTGGAAGCAATGCTTTAGCGTAACAAAAGGAGCTTTAACCAGTACTAATAGTCGTTAATTTTAGCAGAGATCTGCGCAGTCTGGCAGCATCTGCCACAACGCAAGGGCCACGCCAGTCATCATGAGGCTATGGGGCAACAAGTAATCGATGCCAGATGGGATAGCCATCTCCATCATGCTATCTCCGAGTGGCTACGCCCCCCACCTGTCGACTTTAGGCTACGTGAAAGGTGAGTAGCTACCAGGATTTCTACGGCACAGCCGAACTTCTGCCTTGGAGGACTGTGGTCTGTGTCCAGTCCGGTGCGGTCTCCGCGCTCCACCACATGGACGACCGTTCCAGCACCCGCCATTCGTCGAGCTGTTCTTCTGGGTCCTGAGGACCCCACAAGAATTCTGGTAGATGGGAGCATCAATGGCCCTTGCCGCATGCCGACAAATGCAACGTGGAGCACGCATTGCTAAGTGGGAAAAACAAGTTTCAGCATCGCTGGGCGCCGATATCATAGCCAGACACGTCGCCGGCAGCCGACATCTGCAGCAGTCAGCGGGGCCTCCACGACACACGCACAAGGGGACCTGAGCGTGACTTCGCCACACTATCAACGTTTGTTTTTCCACCAACCACCAGCCGACACCACCACCTCCGCTCCTGCTACACTTCAACCTCTACACCATATGGGCTCTCACCTCCGGGCTGTTACAGCCACATGCACTTTTCAGCAGCTTCAAGTCGATTTCTCTCCAATTTACCCGAGTCCAACTTTCGCTTCCAAAGAACAGTTTGTACTTCATACAAATGATTTTTACGAAGTACTTTCTTCCGTATTTTATAAGGTAGCAAGATACTGTCACCGTAAATGTAATATTCTATAAACTATTTTCGATTTATGTTTACGTTAGATCACTGTTTACAATGCACAGTCGGATTATTAATCATTCCATTGACTGATACTGGCTAGCACCACATACTAACAATTTCTGTAGTACGGTATGTCTTGAAATTAATTAAAGCTGAGCATTGTCACGAAGGGTGAAATGGATAAAGCGTTCCTCAGAAGCTGCTATCGGCTGAAGAGGGGCGGGGAAGACAGCAGTCATGTTCTGCAAAGGCGGACATTTACCGCCCTCCAAAACAGCAGAGCGAGGAGGCGGCGGTTTACAACGCTAGAGGCTACAGAACTCCCCTGGTGGGCGGAAAAAATTTCAGAATAAGGTACCTGGCGAAAGAGCATCGGGGGTGGTACAAGTCGGAAAGACATCCTATTTTGTGCAAAAGGATGCACAGTGTCACAAATGATTGTGGCTAGATGACCTCAGAGGAATCTTCTGAAATGAAATGCAGGGGTCCGCTGCCCACTGAAAAGCAGAGACGTAGATTTGATGGGTGGAGTGCTAAGGATGTAGCAGGAGGAATGAAAACTTCCATACAATCTTCTGAAAGGAGTATGAGCTCCAAGTGATTGGCTGGCAGGTCCATGACCCATGAAGTGGGAGGAAATCTTTTTGTAACAGCTGCTGGGAGTCGTCTCCTGAGCGCAAACATGGGCGCCACGTGTCCAGAAGAGAGTGGATGCATGGCGTGGAGAGGCTTACCTCTGGGGACTGATCAAAGTTACATCCCTCCGGGGATAGATCTGGACACGTCGCTGGCGAGAGTCACAGTGGAGATTTTGATAAGTGTTGATTTCTCCACAAGGAAAAATGGTTCAAATGGCTCTGAGCACTATGGGACTCAACTGCTGTGGTCATAAGTCCCCTAGAACTTAGAACTACTTAAACCTAACTAACCTAAGGACAGCACACAACACCCAGCCATTACGAGGCAGAGAAAATCCCTGACCCCGCCGGGAATCGAACCCGGGAACCCGGGCGTGGGAAGCGAGAACGCTACCGCACGACCACGAGATGCGGGCATCTCCACAAGGAGCGCGTGAAGTAGTTTCTCTGTGAATAAAGTTGTTATTCTGTTTGCTCGAGTGACGATTATTTATCTCTCTGTGGAGTCTGACACACATTGAAGTGCTTCTTCCCAGAAGAATACTTGAGTCGAATTTCTGTTCCTGGCTGGTGAGCAAACATAAATCTTGAGTCGTGTTCTGTCTTGTACTGAGGTAATTTCAGCTCTAAGAGTTCACGGTCGGCATGTTGTATCCACTGTGTGGGCAGAGAATTACAGGCACGCCACATACGTCGTCTGTACAGCAGCCAACGCCCAAACGAGCGTCTAAAAGAAGTAGGGGTGCGGTGTAAAGAAAGTCAAATATACTTTCTGCCAAGCTCCAAACTATCTATGAGGCAGAATCTGACATTTTGTACTTCATATATATACAATTTTTTGAACTCTACGTGTTTTTAGAGAAATTTTTTCTATGGTATCCAATTCGTGATTCGTTCTAGTAGCATCCCGACAGGATTAATTGGTTTGATGTGTTAAACTGAAGCACAAGACGCCCTAAATGTCACTTTTATAAAAAGCTCAGTGGACAAGCAAATGGAACTCTATACATTTACGGTGAGTGTTGGGCATTCGCCGAACCGCAGTGCGCATATCACATATTGAAGTAAGGACAGGAATTATACTGTGTCGATGATCTGCTCGTTAGTTAGCAGTTATTTAGCCATATGTTACAAATGGACGCCCGCTGTAAGTAGGCTGTTTATGTTTTCTTATTGGCAACGTTACGTAGCGCTCTGTATGAAAATCACTGGCTGTGCTGTGTGCAGTCTGTGGCTAGTTTGCATTGTTGTCTGCCATTGTAGTGTTGGGCAGCGGCAGCTGGATGTGAACAGCGCGTAGTGTTGCGCAGTTAGAGGTGAGCCGCCAGCAGTGGTGGATGTGGGGAGAGAGATGGCGGAGTTTTGAAATTACATATATTATGACTTGTGATGATATTAAGGTAAATACATTGTTTGTTCTCCATTAAAATCTTTCATTTGCTAACTATCCCTATCAGTAGGTAGTGCCTTCCGTAGTTTGAATCTTTTATTTAGCTGGCAGTAGTGGCGCTCGCTGTATTGCAGTAGTTCGAGTAATGAAGATTTTTGTGAGGTAAGTGATTTCTGAAAGGTATAGTTTAATGTTACTCAGGGCCATTCTTTTGCAGGGATCTTTGATAGTCAGATTGCGTTGCACTAAAAATATTGTGTGTCACTTTAGTGAATGTTTGAGTACGTTCAGTTTTACTCAGCTGTTTGAAAAGCAAATAGTGTAAGAGGTTTATCAGCACAGTCGTGTATAAATTTTTCTAGGGGGACGTTTCATATGTCGACCCTTAGCCGAGGATACCTCACTGGAATCTTCTGATTTTTTCTTGTAGTTTGTGTAATTAGTGTAGCTTTTGTTTATTGCTAGCGCGTAATTATAGAGAGAATTTCCTTGGTAGTTGTGGTTTCTCATTGTTGCACAGTAAAACAGTTGTGGCATGCATGTAGATTTGCACCAAGTATTTCGCAGCTGCAATTAACTAGATATTATTTTCAGTACTATGTTAATGTGTTCTCTTATTTTTGCTCTTCAAATTGTGCTTTTCTGTGTTATCGTGTGAAATATTGTGACAATAATGACGTGTGAAAAACGTAACACTAGGCTTCAAAGTAAACTGAGAAATAATAGTGACGACGAGCGTAGCTTATCAGCACCACTGGGTAGTGAATTAACAGACATTCGAAGTAGTAATTTGGTAATTCTGCATAGGGAAATGGAGCAGGCGGCAAATAATGGTGTAGACAGTGAAACAGGTAGTGAACAGGGAAGATTCGATCGGTCGGCAACAGCTCGCCTCAGGAATCCGAAATGACAAAACACAATACTGCAAATACTGTAGACTTAGGTTTTGGGTCCTCACCGCTTTTCTCAAATGAGTCAAGACACATTTTCTGCTTGTCAAAATGTGAATGTTGCCGGTGAAAATGCACTGCCAAAAAGCATAGAGAAACAGATTCCAGACACTAATACATTATTATTGCAATTAATGCAACAAATGGAACAAAATCAGAGACAAACACAGCAAAAGCTTCAAACGTTAGACACAATGGAACAAAATCTTTGGAAGTTAGACACTGGTCGGCAACAGCTCGCCTCAGGAATCCGAAATGACAAAACACAATACTGCAAATACTGTAGACTTAGGTTTTGGGTCCTCACCGCTTTTCTCAAATGAGTCAAGACACATTTTCTGCTTGTCAAAATGTGAATGTTGCCGGTGAAAATGCACTGCCAAAAAGCATAGAGAAACAGATTCCAGACACTAATACATTATTATTGCAATTAATGCAACAAATGGAACAAAATCAGAGACAAACACAGCAAAAGCTTCAAACGTTAGACACAATGGAACAAAATCTTTGGAAGTTAGACACTGGTCGGCAACAGCTCGCCTCAGGAATCCGAAATGACAAAACACAATACTGCAAATACTGTAGACTTAGGTTTTGGGTCCTCACCGCTTTTCTCAAATGAGTCAAGACACATTTTCTGCTTGTCAAAATGTGAATGTTGCCGGTGAAAATGCACTGCCAAAAAGCATAGAGAAACAGATTCCAGACACTAATACATTATTATTGCAATTAATGCAACAAATGGAACAAAATCAGAGACAAACACAGCAAAAGCTTCAAAAGTTAGACACAATGGAACAAAATCTTCGGAAGTTAGACACTGGTCGGCAACAGCTCGCCTCAGGAATCCGAAGTGACAAAACACAATACTGCAAATACTGTAGACTTAGGTTTTGGGTCCTCACCGTTTTCTCAAATGAGTCAAGACACATTTTCTGCTTGTCAAAATGTGAATGTTGCCGGTGAAAATGCACTGCCAAAAAGCATAGAGAAACAGATTCCAGACACTAATACATTATTATTGCAATTAATGCAACAAATGGAACAAAATCAGAGACAAACACAGCAAAAGCTTCAAAAGTTAGACACAATGGAACAAAATCTTCGGAAGTTAGACACCACACTTGAACAAACACGTGAAGATTTAACTACTGAGTTACATAACATTGAATCGAAATGTCAAAAAGTCTGTAATGACGTAAAAACACAAATTTGTGAGCATTTTCAGCCTATTTTTTCGCGGCATGAAAATGCATTACAGAATCACGAAGCAGCCATAAAAGAGCTGCAAACCATTGTTCATGAAAATCATGAGACCTTGTGGGCTAAAATTGACTCAGTTGCATCTACCGATTCGGTTATGCAACTGGCAAAAACTCAGGAAAACTTAAAGAACACAGTAGATTCGATTTCGACACAAATGGACACTCTGAAACATGGTTCAGAAAAACACACTGAGGAAATGTGTTCTCTATCGGAGAAAGTAGCTGAACTTTCGGATCAGGTCACTAACTTATCTACAAAGGTAGATGATGATCTGAATGACACAAGACCCATAGCCTTCACTGACACAGAAGAATATGAACAAATTAGAAAATTCAAACAAAATCAAAATCAAATCAATACACAGTACAAAAGAGAAATCCGGGAAGTACAAGATCAGTTGACACAGGTAATACAAGAACTACATATTTCAGAGGACACTCGCGCCCCAATACGGGAAGAGGGACATAGAAATACGGAAAAGCCACAAAATAATAACACAGGGCATTTCGGTAATTATGAAAGGAATTGGCAAGGTACACCGAATTTTGAGATGGAACCGCCGACACGACGTAACAATGACCGATATGCTACTCGCCGACACGATGATTTTGACTATAAGCTATTCATTACTACACGTAAATTCAAAACGTTTAAGAATTCTGCCAACGACATTCATCCACAAGTGTGGCTCCATCAATTCTTTCATTGTTTCCCTCCCAACTGGTCATTGGAGCACAGGTTAGAATTTATGTGTGGCTACTTAGAGAATGAACCAGCTGTAAGAATGCGATTGGTCATTCACGATTGCCACAGTGAAGGAGAATGTTACCATGCCTTCCTCTCAGCATATTGGTCTCAAGCCACACAAGACCGAGTAAAACATGGCATCATAATGATGAAACATTTCTGAATTTTCCAGTCTTGTGAAATATTTTGAAGACATGTTGCACAAGAATCAGTACCTGTCAAACCCATACAGCCCCTCAGAACTCATCCACATTTGCTTAATCAAACTGCCTGAACATTTACGACATATTATTTTAGCAGGGCGTTGCAAAGACGACATTGAAGCTTTTCAGGGACTGTTACAAGAACTAGAAATTGACACTGACAATAGCGTAACGCGAAAACAGGAACACAACAATTACAGGTCACATCTGTCACAATTCTGCGATGACAGAAATAATAACTGGACACGACAAGGCTATTCTCACAACACAAATTGTGACCAAAACAGACACCACCCGTATGACAACCGTTGGCAGAGTAGTAATAATTACAGGGAAAGATCACCTCTCTGCGGTAATGACTATCACAGAGACAATCAGAGAAACAGACAATATGGGAACCAAAACAATTATTATGAAGGGAGACAGAATAACTTTAGACGCAACGGTCCAGCATGCAGTTACGACTCAGGGAGTAATTCTCCACCACGTGACAGACAAGAAAGAAACTATGTAAACTACCGACAAAACGATAGACGTGAATTTCATCAGAACTGGCGGGTTTCTAACAGAGCTGGGCCCTCTGGGCAACGTGAATTTGTAGAAGTTAGGTCTCCAAATCCCAATAACGACGCGCGACAACAAAGAGACATTAGGCAATGACTCACACCGCTGGCAGCCACAAAACGTACTTATGAAACTGACGACGCAGCTGCCGTAGCTAGTAATTACGTAAAAATGGAAGACATTAGGGACATCTTACTTCAGGAACACGATGTAACACGTAACAACATTGCATATCCTGTGATTCACATTACAGTAAATGACGTAAAATTTACGGCAGTACTTGACTCTGGCAGTCCCATTTCAGTAATTAGTGAAACAGCTTTTAGCAAGTGCAACAAATCGAACGATTGCCCCACACTTCCGTTATGTAAGATTAAATTACAAGGTGCAATCTTTGGAAAAAGTGTAGATGTACGCCAACAAACCAACTTAGAATTCTTTTTCAAAGCCACAGCTTCTCTATGACCTTTCTTATTGTTCCATTATTGTCGACGGAAATTATACTGGGAGTAGACTTTTTGAATGAATACAAAGCAATCTTAAGCTTTCACGATGCTGAAATAAGTTTAGAGAAAGAAGGTAAGGTAATTTGAAGACTGGCTCTCAAACCATGATGAGGAAATTAATCGGCTTTACCTTCTGTTAGACAACAGTTCGGAATTTTCTACGGAACTAGACACTAACAATCACTCTGCAAGTACTGACAGGGATGATATCGACGGCATGTTTGAAATTAATGAGTTAATTCAGAATAAAATTCAACCAATTGAGAATTGTAATGACACTGATAGGCAGGACCTTTTTGAGATTTTACAAGCACATTCCACAGTTTTTACTCACAAAACAGGAACAATCAAGGGATTTCAATGCCAATTTCGTGTTCGTGAGCATACTAAATTTTGTGTTAGACCATACGTAATTCCGGCGCATTATAGGGACCGTGTTAGAACAGAAATACAATCTATGCTTAATGAGGGCATTATTGAGCCTGCAGTAAGCTCATACAACAACCCATTACATGTTGTTGAGAAGAAAAATGGATCGATCAGGCTTGTTTTAGATTCGAGACAAATCAATACTATCATTATTCCTGAAACAGATAGGCCGCAGACGATGGAAGAACTTCTTCAAAATTTTAATGGTGTAAAAGTGTTGTCTTCCATGATCTCAGATCCAGCTTTTATCAGATCGAACTTCATCCAGAATGTAGAAAATACACAGCTTTCCTTTGTTTCGGCGTTTGTTATCAGTTTCGGAAACTTCCTTTTGGTTTGAACATTTCTTCGGCAGCATTCATTCGTGGGTTAAATTCCATATTACCTGAGTTCTTAAAACGTCACATCACCTTATATGTGGACGATATTCTGATAGCAGAAGCTTCATGGGAACAACACAATCGCATCCTCAACAGTTTGTTACGTATTTTTGCAGAATCTGGAATTACAGTTAACTTGGAAAAGTCTGAATTCGGTAGGTCAAAGGTGAGGTTTTTGGGACATATTATTTCTTCTGAAGGCATTCAGCCGGATCCTGAAAAGTTAGAAGCAATCAGAGCCATTCCAGTTCCATCCACAAAAAAACAAGTCCGCAGTTTTCTAGGTCTCGTAAATTTTTACCGTCGTTTCCTGAATATGCTAATTCTAGTTACACCAAAACTTTGTTCTCTCACTGGAAAAAATACTATTTGGAACTGGGACGAACAAGCACAGTTGGAATTCAATTCTTTGAAAGAAGCGTTACTTCACGCGCCAATACTAGCTCATCCAGATCTGTCACAAGATTTCTGCCTTAGCACGGATTCTTCTAAAGTCGGTCTTGGTGCCCATTTATTTCAAGAAGCCACAGAAAATGACACTACCATTCAGAAAACCATTGCTTTTGCTAGCCGAGTGCTAACAAAATCTGAAAAAAATTATTCCGTTACTGAATTAGAAGCTTTAGCTATCGTTTGGGCATTTAACAAATTCCGTTTCTTTCTTTCTGGTAGGCACGTAAAAGTATACAGTGATCATCGTGCATTACAATTTCTTATGTCTTCAAAATTAAATCATGACAGGTTAAAACGTTGGGCATTGTTTCTGCAAGAATTCCGCTTCACAATAGTCTACATTCCCGGCAAGGAGAACATTGTTGCGGACGCGCTTTCACGCGCACCGGCTGGGCTTGAGAAAAGTAACACAGAAGGCAACCTCGAGAAAAATTTCAGTATTCTTTACATTCAGAAAGTCGCCTTTGAAAACTTCATCACCACATCTTTAAAGGACATTGCTCATGAACAAGATAAAGATCCGATTTGGAAAGACATCAAAAGTAAATGGCATGAAAAGACACACACTCAGATTCGGCATTATTACCTGGTTAGAAAAAACATACTCTTCAAACGCTGCACTGTTGATGACAAGCTATGGGTACTTTGCATTCCAGACGATTTTGTTAATAAGCTCATTTGGTACATTCATTTCAGCTACGCACATTTTGGCCCACGAAAATTTTATCATATTCTTCGAACGACTTGTTATTTTAACAATATGGAAAAGCGAATTCGAAGAGTCTTGTCTATTTGTAAACTTTGTCAAAAGGCGAAACCGTCTACTATCTCACATCGTGCTCCGTTGTTTCCAATTATTCCTTCTAAATTAAAAGAATTTGCTGCTGTTGATCTCTTGGGACCCCTTGTCAGAACATCGAATGGATTTTCGTACGTTCTAGTCGCTGTTGAACTTACTTCAAAATTTGTTTCTTTCACTCCGTTACGTAAAGCCACTGGACAGTCTGTATCCAACGCTTTTGTTAAAAATTTCTTACGTGAAGTTGGACACGTTAGTAAAGTCATTTCAGATAACGGACCGCAATTCAGATCTGCTGTTTGGTCACGCATGCTTCGGAATCATAACATCAAACCTGTTTTTATTTCATTGTATTCACCACATTGTAACCCGTCTGAAAGGATTATGAAAGAAATCAATAAGCTTTGCAGACTTTATTGTCACAGAAATCATCAGCATTGGGACAGATATTTACACTTATTTCAAAATGTGCTGAATGAAATGCCTCATGATTCCACTGCTTTACCACCTACTCTTGTACTAAAGAATGAAGAACCACCGAACAGAATCAGAGAGCTTGTACCTTTCCCGAATACACGTAAACTTCGACACAAAGACATAATTGATTTGGCTCTTAAAAATATAAAATCTGCAGCAGAAAAAAGGAGAAAACTACACGGTAAAGCAAATGCAAAGAAATTGTATATTGGTCAGAAAGTTCTCATTAAAGCTCATTCATTGTCACATAAGAAGAAACACTTGAGTCACAAATTCTTTCTAGTTTACAATGGACCTTACAGAATCCGACGTATACCACATGATAATTGCGTTGAAGTTGAAACTCTGCGTACTAGGAAGAGTAAAGTTTTACACCACATTTCACATGTAAAACCATTTATTGAAAGATAATCTGCTTTTTAACTTTGTATTTGCCATAAAATTTTTCACTTCACGTTACTAGTACTCTTTGTCACACTTACAAACTTTTAACATGCAACTATGTTTTAAAGCTAACTAACTATCCAGTCAAGAACACAGGTAACTTAGACAAGTAATTGCGAATGCATTGTTATTGCGAACAGACGACACAGTGTTGTTATTTATACATTCCTCCTTGTTAGTTGCACGATTACGTAACAAATATACGGCTTACATACTTAGAACATATACCAGCACTGCTAATGAGATTTTCATGCAACATTTTGGTTTGCTTGAGAGTGGATTCTGGATTTGAGGTGCTTTCTGTGAAATGTCAGATGACACAGTGGTTAGTTTATGTGACAGCTACACGATTTTATCACGACGCTGCTAATGCGTGACAATTTACAATGTTGCTTTTGCGGTGTATCTGTTTTATATCTGCACAGCTTTTCTGAATTCTTCTGGAAAGTAAAACATGTTTAATAGTAACTTTTGTGGTATAGCTACAATGAGACAGCCTTTTCCGTAGCACAACAATACGTTACAGCACGGTAATTTCTTCATCACAACAATAAGCGTAATAACTAAGTTGTCTATACGCAAAGCATTTCACTTTTGTGTATCATGAGGTAAGTACTTTGACTTCTGCAGAACTTAGCTTTCGGAGGACAATAACTACGACACTTCCACAGAGATTATCTTACAGCAAGACGCACATTTAGCGCTACAGGACACGTATTTGAGTGATTAATTTTGTACTTAAAACATTTATTTTTAAAGATTTTTGAATTACAAAGAAAGTTTTCCATGATACATTTCATTCTATTGCTGTAATCTGTAACACCTGAGGGTATAATTACAATAATCCTCAGGGGGGGGTACACGCCTGCTTTGTGTACCATGTGTTTGGCAAGCACAAGGAGCACTAGCTAATATGGTATTTGCTTATACAACTTTACACATCGGTACCATATTTCTCTAATACATAAATTACATAGCTATCTGATCATTTAACTGAGAGAGACAAACTTTTTTTATTACGTCAGTGACACATGTTTGCGCAATTACAGAGTTGGATTACTTCACACTTACGAAATTGTATTTTGTCTGTACTTTGTGAACTGTTCATATTTTTTCGGAACCATTGTGATACTATTAGAGCTTTGAATGATGTATTTGGGATGGGATCACGATTTTTAAAGTACGTTTGAGGCAGATGACACTTTTGACATGAGCAGAGAATTTTTTTAGGTTTTGAAATTATTGGAGGAAGCTACGACGATTTTGAGAATTGACTGAGATGTTATGATATTTTTACGACAACGATGTGTATTATGCTGTAAGATTTTGCTTCTACACATTTGCAACGCAAATTCTTGACCTGTGAAATATTTTTATATGAGACCGTCACTGTAGCGGAAACTGCTGTCGTAAATATTTCCGTAAGAAAGTTAAGTGACCACTTGCACGTGCGTCGTGGGCACACAGCTGTGTCAGACACCTGGAGAACAAGCCTTTTCAGATGCTCAGGTAGAAAAGAAAAAAAAGGGGAGGCCATTATCCTCGCTTTTGACATACCTTTGTAGAAAGCACCGCAAACACGACACGCTTACATCTGCACACCTGATTATGACAAGCGTCTTTCTCTAGAATTGAGGGAATTTTTACTGCGTTATGAAATGCCATATGACTAATGAATGATGTTTCATGCCATCCTTTGTACATATTTGCTCATTTTCTTTAATATCTAGTTTCTAGCTGCACTGCAGCATTGGTTAAAATAAAATTTAATACATGTACTAATATAGTTATTTTATGCCTACAGATCCAGTCAATAAGAAATTTATGATCTACTTCCAAGAAAACGAGGGCACAGAAATAGACATTTCCCTTTACAGGAATGGCATAAATAATTTCTTTACGATTTGGTAACTTATCTGCTAGTGTAAGTTCTCGTGATGCATCACTTTAGTGTTAAGATGTGACATAGGTATTAAACATGGCCATTTTTACTGTAATATTTTTTCCGCTTGAGCTTTGTCATGTGTAGATATAAGTTAACACGTCTGCTGCTGCTGTTTGCCAGGCATAGTGCTACTGAATTTTAAATTGTGTTACTCTGTTAAGCTAGTTTTACTATTGATTTATTTTTATTGTTGCTGCACTTTGGCTCATATTAGTTGTAATGTTGCATTGTTTGGTAATTTAGATTTACTGTAGCTTGCTTTGCAATTTGAATTTTTTTGTCATTGCTGTTTATATTAATTGTTTTTTGTGCTGCTGCATTGCCTCGTCCCTTAGTTTAGCATCTGAGCTCAGTGGATTTAAGTTAGCTTAAGAGGGGTAGACTATATAAGAAACTGACTATGGAGAATAGGTAAAGAATGCATTGCGAAGTTATATGAAAAAGATTTGGGCCAAAATGAGTATTGTACAATGAGAAATAATTATTTTGAAAGAAATATGAATAGAATACAGGAAGGAGGTATAGATAGGACTTTTTGGGAATAATGATGAATGAAGGGAGATCTCCAAGAAGCAAAGAAAGTTTTGTTTGCAAAATACTGCAATAAACCAAATGTTACACTGAAAACGAACCCTGTCCTTTCCTTTTGTGTTATCCCACTATGTGTTTGTGTACCGTTGTGTATTTGTTTTCTTCCTGTCTCTGTATAGTTTCATAGAATTTTTCCTACTAATATTAAGCTACATTCACCATGATGAGGAATACTGTTCTCCTCAAATATAATTGGCATTAATAATATGTTATTTTCTTTGTAAAGATGCTTAGACATTATTTATTCTGTTTTGTTTTAATGCTCATGTGTGAAGTTGATGTTTCAATAATTATTCTGATCTTTTATGTATTTACTTATGTCATAATTCCTGTAACACTGATGTACACTCCTGGAAATGGAAAAAAGAACACATTGACACCGGTGTGTCAGACCCACCATACTTGCTCCGGACACTGCGAGAGGGCTGTACAAGCAATGATCACACGCACGGCACAGCGGACACACCAGGAACCGCGGTGTTGGCCGTCGAATGGCGCTAGCTGCGCAGCATTTGTGCACCGCCGCTGTCAGTGTCAACCAGTTTGCCGTGGTATATGGAGCTCCATTGCAGTCTTTAACACTGGTAGCATGCCGCGACAGCGTTGATGTGAACCGTATGTGCAGTTGACGGACTTTGAGCGAGGGCGTATAGTGGGCATGCGGGAGGCCGGGTGGACGTACCGCCGAATTGCTCAACACGTGGGGCATGAGGTCTCCACAGTACATCGATGTTGTCGCCAGTGGTCGGCGGAAGGTGCACGTGCCCGTCGACCTGGGACCGGACCGCAGCGACGCACGGATGCACGCCAAGACCGTAGGATCCTACGCAATGCCGTAGGGGACCGCACCGCCACTTCCCAGCAAATTATGGGACACTGTTGCTCCTGGGGTATCGGCGAGGACCATTCGCAACCGTCTCCATGAAGCTGGGCTACGGTCCCGCACACCGTTAGGCCGTCTTCCGCTCACGCCCCAACATCGTGCAGCCCGCCTCCAGTGGTGTCGCGACAGGCGTGAATGGAGGGACGAATGGAGACATGTCGTCTTCAGCGATGAGAGTCGCGTCTGCCTTGGTGCCAAAGATGGTCGTATGAGTGTTTGGCGCCGTGCAGGTGAGCGCCACAATAAGGACTGCATACGACCGAGGCACACAGGGCCAAGATGTGTAGGGGCGTGGGGAGCGATCTCCTACACTGGCCGTACACCACTGGTGATCATCGAGGGGACACTGAATAGTGCACGGTACATCCAAACCGTCATCGAACCCATCGTTGTACCATTCCTAGACCGGCAAGGGAACTTGCTGTTCCAACAGGACAATGCACGTCCGCATGTATCCCGTGCCACCCAACGTGCTCTAGAAGGTGTAAGTCATCTACCCTGGCCAGCAAGATCTCCGGATCTGTCCCCCATTGAGCATGTTTGGGACTGGATGAAGCGTCGTCTCACGCGGTCTGCACGTCCAGCACGAACGCTGGTCCAACTGAGGCGCCAGGTGGAAATGGCATGGCAAGCCGTTCCACAGGACTACATCCAGCATCTCTACGATCGTCTCCATGCGAGAATAGCAGCCTGCATTGCTGCGAAATGTGGATATACACTGTACTAGTGCCGACATTGTGCATGCTCTGTTGCCTGTGTCTATGTGCCTGTGGTTCTGTCAGTGTGATCATGTGATGTATCTGACCCCAGAAATGTGTCAATAAAGTTTCCCCTTCCTGGGACAATGAATTCACGGTGTTCTTATTTCAATTTCCAGGAGTGTATATGTCTATTTCGATTCTTTTGTAAAGCCTGTACTACAAATGTTATCTTTAATGATGTATTTTGTACCTTTGTAATTGTATTCTCATGTTATAACAATGTAATTGACACCAGTTCATCAAATTAAGTAACTTGTAAGTATTCATTTCCCTGCACACTTTTCTGTTGGTCATAGTATATGGACAATATGTAAGAAGTAGGGACTGTTAGTGTTTGCACGTGTGTTAATAATTCAGCAAGGGACTGGATAACAGCATTGCTGGTTCTAAGGACAATTCCAAAAACTTTGTGCGTGCACAAGTGGTGGTTTATGGACTTGCTATCTTCTCTGCAAGACTCTTCGATGGTGATTGTGCACCTGCACAGTCGCAATAGATGGCTGCTGACCGTCTCTACATGGACTACAGTGGGTCTGCATCTTTGATGACTCACCAGTATCATTATTTCTACAAGGACTACAGTGGGCCTGTCCACAATTTCTACAAGGACTGCAGTGGGTCTGCACCTCTGGTGGCACACCAATACCACAATCTCTACCAGGACTACAGTGGGTCTACTCTGTGATGACCTACCTACCAATCTTCTTCAAAACGTCGAATGACTCTGCTGTGGGTTTGCTCTGTTGTGGCCCATTACCTGTCAGCATGTCAAGAGTCAGCACAGTCTTTCCGTTGGAAGGACAACACTACTTCTTCACGACTGCATGGAAATCCACTACTTCCGTGTGCATTGTATTTTACTGCTCAGACTTTGAGCAAACAAACTGCAGATTTACTCTTATGATGATTGATCAGGACTGTCTTTATGGACTGTGAGAAAATTTTAGCTTTTGACCAACATTGTATAAATAAGTGTGTGCATTCGATATCTTTGTTATTGTAATTATGAAAAATTTTTTCAAATCATTATTGGCCACTGCCCAAAAATATTTTGTAAAATTTTTTGTGGGGAGCATGGGGGCTATGTAAGTAGGCTGTTTATGTTTTCTTATTGGCAACGTTACGTAGCGCTCTGTATGAAAATCACTGGCTGTGCTGTGTGCAGTCTGTGGCTAGTTTGCATTGTTGTCTGCCATTGTAGTGTTGGGCAGCGGCAGCTGGATGTGAACAGCGCGTAGCGTTGCGCAGTTAGAGGTGAGCCGCCAGCAGTGGTGGATATGAGGAGAGAGATGGCGGAGTTTTGAAATTACATATATTATGACTTGTGATGATATTAAGGTAAATACATTGTTTGTTCTCCATTAAAATCTTTCATTTGCTAACTATCCCTATCAGTAGTTAGTGCCTTCCGTAGTTTGAATCTTTTATTTAGCTGGCAGTAGTGGCGCTCGCTGTATTGCAGTAGTTCGAGTAATGAAGATTTTTGTGAGGTAAGTGATTTCTGAAAGGTATAGTTTAATGATACTCAGGGCCATTCTTTTGCAGGGATCTTTGATAGTCAGATTGCGTTGCGCTAAAAATATTGTGTGTCACTTTAGTGAATGTTTGAGTACGTTCAGTTTTGCTCAGCTGTTTGAGGAGCAAATAGTGTAAGAGGTTTATCAGCACAGTCGTGTATAAATTTTTCTAGGGAGACGTTTCACCGCTACAGGAGACGCTCAAACTCTCGTCCAGAGGCTTCGAGACAGGCCTGATATCGACGCTGGTCTATCTCTCAAAGATACCTGGTCTATCTCGAGACATCCTGCTTCTGCGACAATCCTGCCCACTACGTTCTCCGGCGATGTAACAGGTGTTTCATACACAATGCTATTCGACACCCCCATAGGATCACTGTGCCCAAGCGACTGGTCCATCGCGATCAATCCGGGAAACGTTGCTTACAGGTGTGCCCTCACCTATCTGCTGAAATCCGCGGAGGTTCAGTCGTGCTCACGTCATATCAGTGACGAATAGGCATGAGGACATCATTCAGCATAATGAGATTTTCACTCTGCAGCGGAGTGTGCGCTGATATGAAACTTCCTGGCAAACTGAAACTGTGTGCCGGATCGAAAATCTCATTCTGGAAACATCCCCCAGGCTGTGGCTAAACTATGTCTCCGCAATATCCTTTCTTCCAGGAGTGCTAGTTCTGCAAGGTTCGCAGGAGAGCTTCTGTGAAGTTCGAAAGGTAGGAGACGAGATACTGGCAGAAGTGAAGTTGTGAGGAGGAGTCGTAAGTCGTGCTTGGGTAGTTCACATGGTAGAGCACTTGCCCACGAAAGGCAAAGGTCCCGAGTTCGAGTCTCGGTCCCGCACACAGTTTTAATCTGCCAGGAACTATCATTCAGCATGTTCAGCAGAACCTCTCACAGGAATACGAGATACGTGCGACCATCAACTCGGTCCGGGAGGAGGTACGGCGCACTTAAAGAATCTCTGATGATGCCAGCCCACACTTTAAGAGTTAATTTCCGTTTTGAGGCATACGTACGTGTAGCATGTGGGATCACATACGCTCCCGTGTTCCAGTTGTGAAAGTACGTGAAGCCCTCGAGTGATAACGGAGCCCCATTGGTGAAGAGGACACTCGCTGTGGAGCTTCGTCTCGTGACCGTAGCGCCCTCTCGTGGCGTTTGCGAGCTCCGCTTCCTCTGTGACTCTGTGATTAGTGATCCTTGTCGTACGCCCGATGTGCCATACCAGTTTGTAAACCGTTTTTTAAATCACCCTTTATGTTACAAGCACCACGGGAGTTTACTGTGTATTCATACGTTTGCTGGTTAAAATGGTTTTCTTAGTCACAAAAGCATGTTTTATCAATGGAATTCTTCTCCTCACTTCCAATAAGTAACTGTTGCCAACTGTGATCGTAGTAACGAGACAACAAAATCGTTTAGTGTACGCAATAAATAAATTTCTTGCGTTGCCGGAACGGCGACTGGAAGAGTTATCACGCAACACATACGACCTCGTAACTTCCAACTCACATCTTTCCGGATCACTGTCCATTACAACAAAATAATACGATTATCCTTCCCCGTCCACCTTGAAAGTTCGTATCACCGCCAGGAAAACACCCAGTATCTTTTGCAACGAGTGATACTGATAGGCTTTTCTGCCACAGTGAGTTACCATTCTAGTAGAACATACCTAAACCCTTCCCAGGTATCACAGATCAATGTTTCCGTATGCTGTACAACCAACGGATGGCTCCCTATGGCGTACAGCCGAAAATGGCACAATGAGCTGCGTCCATCGCTTCTCCATCTACATCTACGTGATTACTCTGCTATTCACGATAAAGTGCCTGTCAGAGGGTTCAGTCAACCACTTTCAAGCTGTCCCTCTACCGTCCCACTCTCGAACGGCGCGCGGGAAAAACGAGACCTTAAATTTTTCTGTGCGAGCCCGATTTCTCTTATTTCATTCTGATGATCATTCCTCCCTATGTAGGTGGGTGTCAAACAGAATATTTTCGCAATCGGAGGAGAAAACTGGTGACTGAAATTTCATGAGAACATCCCGTCGCAACGAAAAACGCCTTTAATGATTGCCACTCCAATTCACGTATCATGTCTGTGGCACTATCTCCCCTATTTCGGGATAATACAAAACGAGCTGCTCTTCTTTGTACTTTTTCGATGTCAACCGTCAATCCCACCTGATGCGAGACCCACACCGCACAGCTGTAGTCCAGAACAGGGCGGACAAGCGTGGGATAAGCAGTCTCTTTAATAGACCTGTTGCGCCTTCTAAGTGTTCTCTCATTTTTTTTAATGGCAGACGCTCTATCCGACTGAGCTATTTTTTTAAAAGATGAAAAATTGTGCCGGAACTGGACTCGAACCCAGATTCCCGCTTATCGCGAGTGTTCGCTTATTATTTGCTTATCCATTTTTTTTCTTTTTTTACGTGGCAGACACTCCATCCGACTGAGACTTTTTTTTTTTTAGAAGACTGGCAGCACCGGTCAGGCAGAGGTAAAGAGGACAGGGGTCGTAGGTCCGGCCATTGAATCGTAGTCTTTGGTTTGCTCTACCCATAACATTATCTATGTGATCGTTGCAATTTAGGTTATTTGTAACTGTAATCTCTAAGTATTTAGTTGAATTTACAGCCTGCAGATTTGTGTGACTTATCGTGTAATCGAAATTAGCGGATTTCCTTTAGTACTCATGAGAATAACTTCACACTTTTCTTTATTCGGGGTCAATTGCCAATTTCGCACCATAGAGAGATCTTATCTATATCATTTTGCAATTAGTTTTGGTCATCTGATGACTTTACAAGACGGTAAATGGCAGCATCATCTGCAAAAAATCTAAGACGGCTACTCAGACTGTCTTCTATGTCGTTAATATAGATCAGGAACAATAGAGGACCTGTAACCCCCCTTGGGGAACACCAGATATTACTTCTGTTTTAATCGATGACTTTCCGTCTATCACTACGAACTGTGACCTTTCTGACACGAAATCATGAATCCATAGATACGTGATTTGATTAGAAGACGCTTGTGAGGAATGGTGTCGAAAGCTTTCTGGAAATCTAAAAATATGGAATCTATTTGACATCCCCTGTCTATAGCACTCATTACTTCATGAGTATAAAGAGCTAGTTGTGTTCCGCAAGAACGATATTTCCTGAATCCGTGCTCCTTATGTGTCAATAAATCGTTTTTTTCGAAGTACTTCATAATGTCAGAACACAGTATATGTACCAAAATCCTACCGCAAATCGACGTTAGTGATATGGGCCTGTAATTCAGAGGGTACTCCTACTTCCCTTTTTGAGTATTGGTGTGACCTGAGCAATTCTCCAGTCTTCAGATACTGATCTTTCTGTGATCGAGCGGTTGTATGTAAGTGCTAAATGTAGAGTTATTGTATCAGCATACTCTGAGAGAAACCTGAGTGGTATACAATCTGGACCGGAGGCCTTGCCTTTATTAAGTGATTAAGCCGCTTTGCTACACCGAGGATATCTACTTCTATGTTTCTCATCTTGGCAGTTGTTCTTGATTAGAATCCAGGAATATTTACTTCGTCTTCTTTGGTGAAGGATTTTCAGAAAACTCTGCTTTAGTGGCACTGTCATATGTGACTTCACCGGTGTCATCGCGCAGTGAAGGTATTGATTGCGTTTTGCCACTGACGTGCTTTACGTTTGAGGCCATTTCGGCTGAACTTATTTCCGGCTTTATCCAGCTTTCTGTACCTATAACTATTCGAGCTTCAGTGCTTTGTATTAGGTTTTAGAGGTCTGGTTCTTCCCCAACACAGCTACGACAATTTTCAACTACAATACCGATCGTTTCTACTCCTACCTTACTGTGTTTTACCTGCCCTCTTTTAGACGGACGTCCTTTCTGTGGTTCCCTGAGACACTGTAACCTAAAAAACCACCCAGTCCCTTCCATACAGCCTCCGCTACCCTTGTAGCCGCTTCCTGTGTGTAGTGGACTCCTAACCTATTACGTGGAACCCGGAAACCCACCACCCGATGGTGCAAGTCAAGGAATCTGCAGCCTACACGGTCACAGAACGGCCTGAGCCTCTGATTCAGACCCTCCACTCGGCTCTACACCAAAGGATCACAGTCGGTTCTATCAACGATGCTGCAGATGGTGAGCCCCGCCTTACTCTCGAAAGCAAGACTGGCAGTCTTTACCATTTCCGCTAGCCGCCTGAAACCAGAGACAATCTCCTCCAACCCAAAGAGACACATGTCGTTGGTACCGACATGAGCCACCACCTGCAGCTGGCTGCACCCTGTACTCTTCACGGCATCCGGAAGCACCCTTTCCACATCCGGAATGACTCCTCCCGGTATGCACACGGAGAGCACACTGGCCTCCTTCCCCTCCTTGGCAGCCATGTTCCTAAGAGGCCCCATTAAGCGCCTAACGTTGGAGCTCCCAACTACCAGCAAAACCCACCCTCTGTGAATGCCCAGACCTTGGGAGCCGAGAAGCTTCCTCTGGAACAGGGTGGATGACTGCATCCGGCTCAGAGACATCGTCAGCCACAGCTAACGACAGAAACCTGTCCGTGAAACGAACCGGGGAGGCCCTATGATCGGCCCCACGGAAATTATTTCGCTTTGGAATGGTCTCCCACTCGACCAGGGGTGATGGGTCGATTTCTCTATCCGATTATGTTTCGGACGGCGCAGTAAACATCTCATCAGATCCGAGCAGATGAACTGTTCGCAAAAGAACTGTGCTACATAAAGGAAAAATTGTTTCCTGGCGTCGTTTATAAAGTTCTCAAAAAATATCTACCACACGTAGCGAAAAGAAAGGATGCAGTAATAGTTTCAGAGCTTTTGCTGTTCCAGTGCTAATATGAGACTGCCAACAAGAAGCAGTATCAGTGAGATCAGTACTAAACTGGAGTGAATACTCAATGTATACGCATTACATCACAGCCGGTGTGATAGGTCGGGGCTAGATGTCAAAACTCTTCTGCTACTAGACTTGGCCACTGTTTCTATGTTTCGATACAGTGTATCGATACGTGGAACTGTTTCAGTGTTTCGGAACGGCTGTGGTTCACTGTTTCGAAACAGTGGTGTTTCATTCCGCCCCTGTCTCGGATAACCGGACCAGATTCGATCTCGAGCCAGACACAGAAACTGTATCGTTGTTTCGAAATAAGGCTGTTTCAGTCCACCTGTGTTTGGAACGGACTAATTGTATCGAAACAGTGATGTTTCATTCCGCTCTGTGTCAGACGAGATTCGGGCTCGGCACAGGTACTGAAACACAACATACCACTTCGGGAAACACTTTCAAGAGTGTCGAAATCTTTTTGACAACCAATAGCATGAAGCTTAAGATATCCGAAAATAAAGCTTCGTTTCTAGCTGACTGTCCTATCCCGAAATGGCGTAACATCTGCTTTATAAACACTAACCAAACAATAAAACAACGCATACTATTCACATTCAAAATAATAAATATGTGAAAATCATTCAGTTAAATTACACTTTTTTATAACATACGCTTCTCTGTTCATGTACAGTAATAATATTAAGAAACGCAAGTAAGCCTACAACATTGTGAATAAAAAAAGGCGTAGTGACATATATATAAATTTGATGTAGGTATAATTGCAAGCAATCTGTTTGACATATCACTGATAGTGTAATGGTGAACGGGAAGGGCTGCGAAGCATGTTGAATTTATAGTAACTGTACGAAACACCTTGAAAGACAAAATTTTTTTCTGTTATATTTTGTTATTTATTCGAATTATTTGGCATTATTTGTGAGGCTATAGTCACTGTGCCTATTATCCACAATGATTCCCTATGTGTGCATGGAAATTAGCAGGATGGGTATATTACCCATACTAACGGAATGTGGGAATCCCAGTGGCATATCCGTTGTTTCTGCAGTTTGCTCCCACCCCCAGTTCCGTTCGTGGTGGTTCTTCTGTCTTCAGCTATGGCTGTCCTCAGCCAATTGAAAAGTATGAAAGTCACACGACACGAAAGCAGCGCATTTGCTGCATGAAATACGACACTGCCAAGACGCCTAAGTGATAATTTCATACTTTCTGCGATATGATTAGCGCTCTCGAACCTCATTCGTGTTTATATGGATATACTTATACAGTAGACATTCAAGATGATAAAATGTGTAGGGTTATTAAATTACAAAACACAAACTGTTTCACTGTCTCGAAACAGTGTATCGAAACATTACATTGTACTGTTTCATTTGCTTCGAAACAGTTACGTGTTTCAGTTTGGCCATCTCTATCTGCTACGAATGAAAAATGCAGTTACTGTTTACTAATGGTGCACGACAATGTCTAGGTTTAGTTCGTGATTCATTGTTGGTACTGACTGGTTCCCTGCAAGATGAATTTCGCAGATGCTCTGTTTGTAACGGCTTTTTTCTCCTAAGAGTTGTCAGGAGCATTATTTCTGATGTTTCGCAAGATGTTCTACATCTACATCTACATCCATACTCCGCAAGCCACCTGACGGTGTGTGGCGGAGGGTACCTTGAGTACCTCTATCGGTTCTCCCTTCTATTCCAGTCTCGTATAGGTCCAATCTCTCTGATTTTATCCCCATGCTCTCTTCGCGAGATATACGTAGGAGGGAGCAATATACTGCTTGACTCCTCGGTGACGGTATGTTCTCGAAACTTTAACAAAAGCCCGTACCGAGCTACTGAGCGTCTCTCCTGCAGAGTCTTCCACTGGAGTTTATTTATCATCCCCGTAACGCTTTCGCGATTACTAAATGATCCTGTAACGAAGCGCGCTGCTCTCCGTTGGATCTTCTCTATCTCTTCTATCAACCGTATCTGATACGGATCCCACACTGCTGAGCAGTATTCAAGCAGTGGGTGAACAAGCGTACTGTAACCTACTTCCATTGTTTTCGGACTGCATTTCCTTAGGATTCTTCCAATGAATTTCAGTCTGGCATCTGCTTTACCGACGATCAACTTTATATGATCATTCCATTTTAAATCACTCCCAATGCGTACTCTCAGATAATTTATGGAATTAACTGCTTCCAGTTGCTGACCTGCTATATTGTAGGTAAATGATAAGGGATCTATCTTTCTATGTATTCGCAGCACAATACACTTGTCTACATTGAGATTCAATTGCCATTCCCTGAACCATGCGTCAATTCGCTGCAGATCCTCCTGCATTTCAGTACAATTTTCCATTGTTACAACCTCTCGATACACCACAGCATCATCTGCAAAAAGCCTCAGTGAACTTCCGAAGTCATCCACGAGGTCATTTATGTATATTGTGAATAGAAACGGTCCTATGACACTCCCCTGCGGCACACCTGAAATCACTCTTACTTCGGAAGACTTCTCTCCATTGAGAATGACATGCTGCGTTCTGTTATCTAGGAACTCTGCAATCCAATCACACAATTGGTCTGATAGTCCATATGCTCTTACTTTGTTCATTAAACGACTGTGGGGAACTGTATCGAACGCCTTGCGGAAGTCAAGAAACACGGCATCTACCTGTGAACCCGTGTCTATGGCCCTCTGAGTCTCGTGGACGAATAGCGCGAGCTGGGTTTCACACGACCGTCTTTTTCGAAACCCATGCTGATTCCTACAGAGTAGATTTCTAGTCTCCAGAAAATGTTTATAATTTCGGTTTTGCGATGTGCAGCTGCAGTCAGGCTAAACAAATACTCCTCATCACATCTTTTATGCGACACCCATTGCCAACGGAGAACGTTGGTTTCTGTTCAGTTACAAAGAAAATAATTTTTGAAGCGGAATTTTAAAACTGCACTGTCACTACAGCCATGCAGCAGCGCTACTCCGTCGTTGCTAGAGATTTGGTCATTGGTCATGTTTTACCATCTCTGTTAACACCTTTTGATAACACCAGTACTGCACTGGAGTAATCTGAGACCGCTCTATCGAATGGGTACGTAGAATTCCGTTTCAAAAATCATTTTGTTTGTAAAGAGAGACAAACCGAACCTTTCTGTCGACGCTGGCGTCGCATGAAAGACGTGATAATCAAAAATATTTTTTGGGCTGACTCTAGCTATACATTTATTACACGAAATTACAGATATCCTCTTCAAAACTAGGGAAAATGCGTCAAGTGTTGCTTAGGAAAGACATCCTACATACGTTATTTTCGTATCGTCGCTACATTCCCTAATAAAACTTCTCAGGAATCTTACTTCTGTACAAGGGAGGTTCTGCTTTCATTTTACATATCTAACTGCATGATGAAACAACAAATTAATAGAAAATGAACAAAGGATTGACATGAAACTTCTGTTTATATGATTGTGACCAATGGGTAGAGAACTTTCAGGTAAAAAACTATTCAAACATAACCACGGTGGGGTCTTGCTAATTTGATGAAATACTTGTCTCTCTGTACATAAGAAAAGGAAGCAATTCTGTAAACGTCACTAAATAAGGAAACCGTTCAACTTTTGCTTATTTTGCTCCTCATTCTATATCATAAATTAAATTAGCCAGCAACAAAGAAAAAATTTTTAACGTTACTATGAATCACTTAAAAGGTAAAGTTAACAGTTCGCAAGCAAGAACTTTCGGGAAGGAGGACGCTGTAAAATCCTATAGCACATTTTCTTCGTGTTTTCAACCGTTTTCTCGCAATACATAAATACTTATAAAATGCGTCTAACAATGGCAAATTCAATACTGTGCAATTAATTTTCTGCTTAAATTGGTCGTGAAAATTGCATGAACCCGCTACATCGTCGCGTTTCGGCAGCTGTTAAATGATCACTGCAAATGTTGTATTTCCGTGTGTCTGTTTTTTTTCTTTTTTCTTTCTTTTTTCATCAGTCTTTTGACTGGCTTGATGCGCCCGCCAAGAAAATTCCGGAATCACTTTTCTTAGCAGTATTATTTATCCAGGTCAGAAAGAAGCTCAGCATACGTAGAAATGTCATCTGTATTTTATTGCATATCTAGATTTCAGCTGACAGTGGAGCTATCATCTGTGCGTTATGGGCAGTCATGAAGGCTCAGCATAGTTATAACGACACTATTAAATATAACATTGGCATGCACAAGTGAAATGAAATGTCGTGTGACTAGGGCCTCGGCCGGCCGGAGTGGCCGTGCGGTTCTAGGCGCTGCAGTCTGGAACCGAGCGACCGCTACGGTCGCAGGTTCGAATCCTGCCTCGGGCATGGATGTGTGTGATGTCCTTAGGTTGGATAGGTTTAATTAGTTCTAAGTTCTAGGCGACTGATGACCTCAGAAGTTAAGCCGCGTAGTGCTCAGAGCCATTTGAACCATTTTTAGACTAGGGTATCCCGTAGGGTAGACCGTTCGCCGGGTGCAAGTCTTTCGATTTGACACCACTTCGGCGACTTGCGCGTCGCTGGGGATGAAATGATGATGATTAGGACAACACAACACCCAGTCCCTGAGCGGAGAAATTCTCCGACCCAGCTGGGGATCGAACCCGGGCGCTTAGGATTGACATTATGTAGCGCTGACCACTCAGGTACCGGGGGCGGACATGTACAAGTTATTATACTGTAAAATGTGCTATTATAACTATGGTGAATCTACAGGGTCAGCAAAAGGTCCATTAACATCTGAAAATTAAATATTTTACGAAATAATGCAGGTAGAGAGGTAAAAATAAACACACATGCTTGAAATTACTTTGGGTTCCATAGAAACAAAAACAAAGAGAACAAAATGACATACAGATGGCGCTTCATATGATACAAGAGCAATACTTAGCATAACAACTGACTTTTAGTAAAGACGATGTTCTTTATAACAAATGCTCACTACTTCGGCCTCCAATCATCAACAATACCGACAGTCGAGGGATAATGTTGTTCATAGCACTGTACAGCGTATCAAAAGGCATGGTGAGAAATCGGCGTCACATTTTGTCTAATGAGGTCAGACGATCGCGGGAGACTTGCAACTTCAGGTAGCGCCAACCAGTAATAACACGGATTGAGGTCTGGGGGACTGGGAAGCCAAGCATGAAGGAACTGGCGGCTCAGCAAGCGATCCTCGCCACACAATGTGCGCAAGAGATCTTTTACGTGTGTGGCAGTATGGAGTGGAGCGCCATTTTGCATAAGAGTTGTACCTTCCAGCAGGTGTTTATCAACCAGGCTAGGGATAGTACGATTCTGTAACTTACCGGTGTGCCTCGCACCCGTCACGCTGAGTTTTTATTTACGATTCTCTTGCGACGTCACTGACTAGTTGCTGTCCAGCGTCATCGGTTGGACGATATTTGCACTCGTTTTTTGTTTCAAAAAATTCCACATCATTTCATGCAAGTGTGTCAAGTTTTACGTCTCTGCTCACATTATTCCGTGAAGTTATACACTTTCAAATGTTAACAGACCTTGAAACGTGGCTACACTGAGTCACAGCGCCAGAGATTGCGTCAAAGATTATTATTCCGCCGCCTCCACTAGTGCAGTAGTAATTCAGAGGATGTCGAGTGCAGTTGTTGATCTCTTAGGTGAGAGAGTAGATGTTGTTCGGTTAGTGTAATGTATAGATGGAAGATGTTGCAATTATCACAGTGTATTTTTCGTCAATGTATATTGAGGTAAAAAAAAAAGGTATTACAGATTTCTTTAATGACAGTGCCTCTTGGTCACAGGTACAGTCAACAAGGCATCTGGCTCGTGTTCATGTATTAGACTTGTAATTCTGGTTTCTACGTGCAATTACAGTATTTCTGGTTTTTCAATTAGTTCATTGTAAATGGTGTTTAAAATATCTTATCGTCTTGAGGAAGAACCGAGCCAGATACGTGTATGTTGAGTCACACTACCACACACAGAACAGTTACACTTGTGCTTTGTTGCTTCGTAGCTTTTATAGTTGCAGGGGACTTAATTAATCAATTGTGTTAATGGAAATTCCTTGTCATTCCTTATTTTTATTTTATGGAGTCAGAGTGCGTGCTAATAATAGTCAGGGCCAACCGGTTACGAGACTTCGTAACCGGTCACACAGCTACTAAAATTATTGCATCATATTCATTTAATTAAGACCCCATGCAACCTTTGGGTCACTCTGTTCATGACTACCCATAATGTACTGAAAGCTATGTCTGCATAAAATATACAGTGTGTTACAAAAGGTGCGGCCAAACTTCCAGGAAACATTCCTCATACACAAATAAAGAAAATATGTTATGTGGACATGTGTCCGGAAACGCTTAATTTCCATGTTAGAGCTCATTTTAGTTTCGTCAGTATGTACTGTACTTCCTCGATTCACCGCCAGTTGGCCCAATTGAAGGAAGGTAATGTTGACTTCGGTGCTTGTGTTGACATGCGACTCATTGCTCTACAGTACTAGCGTCAAGCACATCAGTACGTAGCATCAACAGGTTAGTGTTCATCACGAACGTGATTTTGCAGTCAGTGCAATGTTTACAAATGCGGAGTTGGCAGACGCCCATTTGATGTATGGATTAGCACGGGGCAATAGCCCTGGCGCGGTACGTTTGTATCGAGACAGATTTCCAGAACGAAGGTGTCCCGACAGGAAGACGTTCGAAGCCATTAATCGGCGTCTTAGGGAGCACGGAACATTCCAGCCTATGACTCGTGACTGGGGAAGACCTAGAACGACGAGGACACCTGCAATGGACGAGCCAATTCTTCGTGCAGTTGACGATAACCCTAATGTCAGCGTCAGAGAAGTTGCTGCTGTACAAGGTAACGTTGACCATGTCACTGTATGGAGAGTGCTACGGGAGAACCAGTTGTTTCCGTACCACGTACAGCGTGTGCAGGCACTATCAGCAGCTGATTGGCCTCCACGGGTACACTTCTGCGAATGGTTCATTCAACAATGTATCAATCCTCATTTCAGTGCAAGTGTTCTCTTTACGGATGAGGCTTCATTCCAACGTGATCAAATTGTAAGTTTCTACAATCAACATGTGTGGGCTGACGAGAATCCGCACGCAATTGTGCAATCACGTCATCAACACAGATTATCTGTGAACGTTTGGGCAGGCATTGTTGATGTCTTGATTTGGCCCCATGTTCTTCCACCTGCGCTCAATGGAGCACGTTATCATGATTTCATACGGGATACTCTACCTGTGCTGCTAGAACATGTGCCTTTACAAGTACGACACAACATGTGGTTCATGCTCGATGGAGCTCCTGCACATTTCAGTCGAAGTGTTCGTACGCTTCTCAACAACAGATTCGGTGACCGATAGATTGATAGAGGCGGACCAATTCCATGGCCTCCATGCTCCCTGACCTCAACCCTGTTGACTTTCATTTATGGGGGCAGTTGAAAGCTCTTGTCTATGCAACCCCGGTACCAAATGTAGGGACTCTTCGTGCTCGTATTGTGGACGGCTGTGATACAATACGCCATTCTGCAGGGCTGCATCAGCGCATCAGGGATTCCATGCGACGGAGTGTGGATGCATGTATCCTCGCTAACGGAGGACATTTTGAACATTTCCTGTAACAAAGTGTTTGAAGTCATGCTGGTACGTTCTGTTGCTGTGTGTTTCCATTCCATGATTAATGTGATTTGAAGATAGGTAATAAAATGAGCTCTAACATGGAAAGTAAGCGTTTCCGGACACATGTCCACGTAACATATTTTCTTTCTTTGTGTGTGAGGACTGTTTCCTGATAGTTTGGCCGTACCTTTTTGTAACACCCTGTAGATGATATAGCGACTGATGCTGACCTTTTGCCCTGGACTACATCACGTCATGGGGCACGATTATTCCCTTGGAATAAAGCCTTATAAGTATTATTTGTATTTTTCGAGTATAATTTCCTTTCTGTTATACAACATAAGTAACTTAATTTGGAACTGGACGCTGTTCTCCGTCGTTCTTCGGTTACTGTATCCGTACGCAACACAACTTTTGTCCATTTTAGTTCTAAATGCGAGAGAAATAGTCAATCTAAAGTAGCAAGCCCAAGAACTACGAACAACTGTGCACGCCGCTAGTCAGTATGGCGACCTCCACGGTTTTCCCCGCAAATGTCGCCCCTGAGCAGTACGTCCAGTTTGGTATTGAACTCACTGAGCAGCACTCACGGTTTCCAGCAGCGACTATCTTCTCCTCTGCGGGTGTGGTGGGCCGCAGCCTGTTGACCTCCATCGGCTCGTTGTGAAGGGTCCGCGCGGCCAACACGAAGAAGGCCTTGGTGAGCACCCGCCAGTCTTCGCCTTTCAGCTGTTCCATCCGGACCTCCGCCTCCAGCGTCGTCTTCCCCGTCCACGTTACGCGTCCTCTCAGCCTGATATCCTGGTCCGGCTGTCGGCAGTATACCGCCACTCAGCTTTTCTTACACACAGACACAAATATGAGTGTATGCAGCAGGCAAATATCCCCAGAACACCCTTCCCTAAGGCTGGGGAGCAAGGTGTCATTCTGCTGGATACCACACACAGGGGATGCAGGGAAACGAATTAGAGGACATAACAGCCAAGAAACGCTTCATTCTAAATTAGGTGGCCCAGTGTACTGACCCGTTTTATACTACACTGCCCTGTCAAAAGCCTGAATAACAGCCTTTCGCGGCACTAACCGCTGCGAGACGTGCAGGAAAAGAGTCATCGAGGTTTTGGAAGGTATCGACAGGTACGTGGAGTTATGCCGACTCCAGTGCTGTGGCCAACTGCGCTAGGTTTCTCGGTTCAGGATCCATGGCGCGAAAAGCCCGATCGGGTTGTTCCCCTTAGATTCTCAATTGGGCTTAAATACAGGGAGTTTGGTGGCAAAGAGAGAACGGAAAACTCATCATGATGCTTTTAAAACCACATACTTACACTGTGAGCTGTGTGACACGTTGCATTGTTCTTCTGGTAGATGCCATTGTGCTAAGAAAAACAAATTGCATGCAGGGGCGGACATGGTCTCCAGGTGTAGATGTTGTGTTGTTTACTATGCCTTTTCACCAAAACGCTCTCGCCTGACTGCATCGTGTTTGCTTTCAGGCGTTTCACGCCGTAAGGCCTATACGGCAAAGCTCATCTGTCCGATCGAGTACAAAACTTGATTCATCTGAAAAGACCACCTGTTACCAGTCAATGGAGGCCAGCTGCGATATTCACGTGCGAATTCCAGCCTTCGTCCGTGATGAACAAGTCAGGATGGGTGCATGAATAAGGCGCCTGCTACTGCGGCCCATACGCAGCACGTTCGCTGGGTGGTGTTGAGAAGGCACTGTTGGTAGTCCCTTGGTTCAACTAGGAGATCAGTTGCTCAGCAGTTGCATGAATATTCGCCCGTACACATCTCCGCAGGCGTCGTTCACCGCTTTCATCTATCGCCCACTGGGCACCACAGTTTTCTCGGCGCCGGTAATGGATAGCGCCATTTTTCCAAGCAGAGTATACTTTAACCATGGCGCCACGTAAACAGTTTACAGACTTAGCCGTGTCGGAAAAGCCAATGATCATGCCCTTCTGGATGTCTTATAAATCACTCCTTCTCCGCATTACGACAACTGCACTGTTTCACGCGTCCCCATCCCCCTCGCCCCACCAGACACTCTTTGTATACCCTCCACTGCTAGTGCTGCCGCCGGCCGTCTGTGAGTGGTTATTGCACGTTGACGTCGAACATTCGCGTTGGTCATACCTTCTTCCCTCCACAGAGGCGACATGACGTACTTTTACTCGCTTTCGGATAAGGCACAGGCCGACAAAGCGTAACTTTCTGCTCTGACGGGAGGACCACCCTCTGTGTGGTGCTTGTGGTGTACACTACATTTTAAATGAACGTATTTCATATTCAGGCAAGAGGTTAGAAGTTGAATATAACTGCTGATTTATCCTCTATTTTAGCGGACAATGAGACGATTATAATAAAACGTTTTTAACACTTTGTGAGGTATGTGACATAAGGGTGAATGTTTTAATATTTTATCTGTGTGGCTATCTCATTCTGCTTTTTTGAAATTGACAAGCCAGACACACTTTCCTGAGATTTTTTAAACTTTTGTCCTATTGCTATGTTAGGTTTCTAATAGCACATTTTAATATTGACGAAGCTGAAAATTTTACCTTCTTCATGACTGGCTGCGACTGCGTAGGTGAAAGTGAAGGTGAGAGAGTGATTGTGATTACATGAAAGTATACTTCATGCACTTTTGGTTTTAACTAATTTAACCACATTCGTCTCGGACTATTTTAGCAAGGGCGCTAACAAATTCGCTGCTTAGTACTCTAAATCCACAAAACACTCACTAAAACACACACACACACATACACACACACACACACACACACACACACACACACACACACACACACACACAGACACACGCACACAAATTTCGAGCTAGTGTATAGTGATAGACCAGTAATAGCAGTTTTCAGTTTGACCATCATAAATGTGCAAGTAGGTGCCCCTCTTAGATTGATCTTAAGATAGTTGAAAATAGAAAATGAATATCCAGAAGCATTGGTGTCAAACTAATGAAGTTTTTTTTTTCAAATATTACACACTTTACATATTGCATCACATCCCACATATAGGGCGCAACTTACGGACAGTATCTATGTAGAACAATTTCAATGATCTCTCAGGCTTTCCCGGTGCACAACAGTAAACACTTTCAGTATATTTCAGTATGCAGTCTGTCGTCGTGCACGGGGACAATCATAGAACTAACGAGTGTGGTCTTGGCCGGTAGGGTTTCCTACTAATTCTGTACTTGGTGGAATTGGCCATAGGACGATGCTGTTATGCTGCCCGGACCGAACGCTATCTTATCATGTCCCACAGATATTCTGTGGGAGATAGGTCCAGTGATTGTGCTAGAAAAAGTCTTTCAATTGACTAACACGACACGTGTGCAACAGGTGTGTATAGTACTGTTCGGTGATCACATTCCTCTGACGTTGCGGGAGCCGTAAGCAATAGGGTCGATTATGTTACGAAAGTTTCTTGATTGTGAACAAACGCCAGAAGGAGCATCCACGGCCTGATACACTACAGTAATCCTCCCCTACCATATCGACGCCACACAGCCACCACACAGCCAAACGATCATCTTTGTTAGCAAGAAAAAAATCTCCTCACTACAATAAACACAGAATGGTTCCATTCACCTCTCCTAATCAAAATTAGTTACTAGCTAGACAGCAATCGAAAACATGCATTAAATTACGTAGTGTGTATTCGTAGTTTAGATGTGCTGCCACCGAACAAATGATAAGGACTAACTGAATACGTACTATTCACCCTAAGACCAATAACATGTAGTCAGAAACGTGCAGAAGACGATGCAAGAGATTTTTATTTACAAAGCGTGGATTTCCAAACAGTTATCTATGTGGGTGTTAGAAAGATATCTACGAAAATAAAATGTAACTGGATACATAAAAAATCTGTTCACTAAGCGGTGGCAGGAGAACCCACACCTATAAAACTTTAATGGAAATTTGCAAGGCTTCGGAGCCAGTGGATCGTTCTTCTGATAGAAGGGTTGAAGGGGGAAGTAAGATGGATGAAGGAAAGCACTGGCGAAGTCTGGGAAATAGAGAGAGTTTGGAAAAGTGGCTCAGAACTGTGGATCAGGAGAGAGATAGCGGACGGGATGAGAAGAAAAGACTATGAGCTTAGAAGTGTAAGACAGGGTAATAAGCAAACAAAGATTATTGACAAAATATCGTGCAATAGGTAGTAAGAGCGGAAAACTGAAGCTGAGCCGGCGAGAACCAAGCATGCTCTGCAACATAAAAGTCGTGATTTCAGTGCCTGTTTCATCAACTCGGATTCTTCCCCCAGACACTAGCCTCTAAGAAGTCCGCAGGTGGGAATTGGGATTATAACATGTCCTTGGTTCTTACCACCCACCTGTCCTCAATTTACGTTAATTTCTTCGGTCTCAACATTTCTTGTCAGTAATTATTCCTTCCTTCATTCCCTTTTGGTTTTCTATGTCTTTCATTTCCTACTTGCAATCGGTCTTTCCTTCTGATCCCGTCCGGTAAGTCTCCCATGACCCAGGGTTCCGGGCGTCTTGTCCAAACTCTTCCTATTTCCCAAACGTCGCCAGTCATTTCCGTTTCCCTTAAACCCTTGTGCCAAAAGAAGGAGCCACTGCCTCCGAAAGCTTCCAGATTTCTTGAACCCTTATATGGGTGTGTTATCATGCCGCCGCTTGATGAGCAGATATTGTAAGTAGGCTGTTTAGGTTTTTATGTTGGTAACGCCACGTAGCGCTCTATATGAAAATCACTGACTGTGCTGTGCGAAGGCTGTGGCTGGTTTGCATTGTTGGAGTATATGCTATTGTAGTGTTCGGCAGTTGGCTGTTAACAGCGCGTAGCGTTGCGCAGTTGGAGGTGAGCCGCCAGCAGTGGGGGATGTGGGGAGAGAGATGGCGGAATTTTGAGAGCGGACGATCTGAACGTGTGTCCATCAGAAAGAGTAAATTTGTGAGACTGGATGTCATGAATTGATATATGTATATTATGACTTTTGAACATTATTAAGGTAAATAATTGTTTGTTCTTTATCAAAATCTTTCATTTGCTAACTATGCCTATCAGTAGATAGTTACTTCAGTAGTTAGACTCTTTTATTTAGCTGGCAGCATTGGCGCTCGCTGTATTGCAGTAGTTCGACTAACGAAGATTTTTGTGAGGTATGTGATTCACGAAAGGTATAGGTTATTGTTGGTCAGGGCCATTCTTTTGTAGGGATTACTGAAAGTCAGATTGCGTTGCGCTAAAAATAGTGTGTGCCATTTTAGTGAATGTCAGTACATTCAGTTTTCCTCAGCTGTTTGAAAATCAAATAACGTAGGGGTTTATCAGCACAATCATCCATTAATTTTTCTAAGGGGACGTTTCAATATTTTTATCTATCGTGCTTCAGAATAAGCAAAATATCTGTTTAATGCAAAGTACTCTCTCGTGATATTAGGATTTTACTCGAAGCTTTAGCGTTAAGTAGATAATTAGGATTCATATGTGACCTAATGTTAGCGAAAGAAATGGTAAGTGATAGCAAGAAGTGAAAAGGTGCTTCATTATGACATAAGACATTTAACGAGTGGCAAACAATTGTAGAGCAAAATACACTTGATACAAATATATCGCTATATCTACAATGGGACTCATTCCAGAAGCTTAAGATATGTACGATATTCACTTGTAATCCAACAGCAATTAATGTGTAATAAGCAGTTAATTAGAGTATCCAAATTTTCGTCTAACCGTATCGAATCTGGTGTGACACATATCTGTACAAGTGCTCTATATATACGTAGTGATAGGAATTGAAAAAGTTTAAAACCTTAAGACTATTTTCCACGTGTTGAACGTATTTTCGCCGGCCACGGTGGCCGTGCGGTTCTAGGCGCTCCAGTCCGGAGCCGCGCTGCTGCTGCGGTCGCAGGTTCGAATCCTGCCTCGGGCATGGGTGTGTGTGATGTCCTTAGGTTAGCTAGGTTTAAGTAGTTCTAAGTTCTAGGGGACTGATGACCACAGCAGTTGAGTCCCTTAGTGCTCAGAGTCATTTGAACCATTTTTTGAACGTATTTTCCGCTCCTTAACGGACTGAGTAGCTGACTATTAGGATATCTTTGCTCATGAGGACTCAAGGGTACTATTCTCGTTACGTTACGATTATCGAACACTTAAGGATTGAATCTGTCATATATTTACATGTACACAGGGTGGACAAAAACATGGAAACACCAAAAAAAAACACATTACCAGGCCTAATACTGTGTAGGAAACCCGTTGGCTCTCGAAACAGTTTCCAGTCGTCTCGGAATCCTAAATACAGGTCCTGTATGGTTTTCATGGGGAAACTAAAACCACTCTTCCTGCAAAATAGTGACAAGCTCAGGTAACTATGATGGAAGTGAATAGCTATCACACACCCTTCTCTCCAAAATAGACCACTAAGGCTCAATAATATTAAGATCTGGTAACTGTGGTGGCCATGGGTGATGCGACGATTCGTCCTTGTGCTCACAAAACTAGTTCTGGATTATGCGAGCTGCGTGAACAGGTGCCCTGTCGTCTTGGAAACCAGTGTCAGCATTGAGGAACAAACACTGTAATGTGACATGGATCTGATCAATCAAAGTGGTCACAGAACCAATGGTAATAATGCGACCTAGCAGAGTAACCATGAGACCCATGGAATACCACGATATGGCTGCCCAAATCATCATCGAGCCCCGCCAAGTATCACTCTTAGCGCGTAAACTCGGCCAGAAGATGGAAACAGTGTGAAACGAGATTCATCCAATCAAATTACTTATTTTCAAGCTCCAGATTTTATAGCTTCAGCACCCCGTTTTCCTGTTGTTGGCATTTGTATCAATGATTGTTGTTGTTGTCTTCAGTCCTGAGACTGATTTGATGCAGCTCTCCATGCTACTCTATCCTGTGCAGCCTTCTTCATTTCCCAGTACTTACTGCAACCTACATCCTTCTGAATCTGCTTAGCGTATTCATCTCTTGGTCTCCCTCTACGATTTTTACCCTCCATGCTGCCCTCCAATGCTAAATTTGTGATCCCTTGATGCCTCAGAACATGTCCTACCAACCGATCCCTTCTTCTTGTCAAGTTGTGCCACAAACTCCTCTTCTCCCCAATTCTATTCAATACCTCCTCATTAGTTATGTGATCTACCCATCTAATTTTCAGCATTCTTCTGTAGCACCACATTTCGAAAGCTTCTATTCTCTTCTTGTCCAAACTATTTATCGTCCATGTTTCACTTCCATACATGGTTACACTCCATACAAATACTTTTAGAAACGACTTCCTCACACTTAAATCTACACCCGATGTTAACAAATTTCTCTTCTTCAGAAACGCTTTCCTTGCCATTGCCAGTGTACATTTTATATCCTCTCTACTTCGACCATCATCAGTTACTTTTCTCCCCAAATAGCAAAACTCCTTTCCTACTTTAAGTGTCTCATTTCCTAATCTAATTCCCTCAGCATCACCCGACTTAATTCCACTACATTCCATTATCCTCGTTTTGCTTTTGTTGATGATTAGTGGTTTGGAATTCCAGGACGCCCTGCACTTCCCTTCTTATGGACCTCCATTCATGTTGTTTTGGTGCTGACAGTGTTCTTAAGTGCGACATTCAGTTCTGCAGTCATCTTCTTATTTTCCGCCACAATCCTCTCCAATAACCGTAATGTCACGATCACACAACACATACTTTTGTCCGCGCTGTGACTTAGTGGATGCTGTTTTCCCGCTTTCCCTGTATTTAATATAAACCTTCAATAAGGTGCCGCTTGAAACACCAAAAATTTCAGCTACGTTGCTAACAGAAGCACGCACCATACGAGCACCAACAATTTGCCCACGTTCGGATTCGCTTATCTCCGATATAACGCATCCACAACTGACTGACACCTGCAACATATTGATGACACTCCTCAGGTGCCATTCGTGGTCAAGCACACCAGCGCAACTTGCAGGCTTGGCTAGCATCCGCATTTATGTTACCCACGCATTTCTCGCCATATTTCCACATTTTTGCCAACCCTTGTACTTCCGTCGAGACATTTTTTCTGTCCGGTAGCTGACAGTGCAGGCTCGGTGATCAGGGAATTGTGAAATATTTTCGCCTTTTACATAATAATAAACCAATTTTGTTTGCTTCATAAATAACTACCTACTACAAATTACACTGCTGGCC
Source organism: Schistocerca cancellata (assembly GCF_023864275.1). Lineage (NCBI taxonomy): Eukaryota > Metazoa > Arthropoda > Insecta > Orthoptera > Acrididae > Schistocerca > Schistocerca cancellata. Next base: position 476,745,651 of record NC_064627.1, read on the forward strand.
ATTAAAATTGCTACACCAAGAAGAAATGCACATGATAAACGTGTATTCATTGAACAAATATATTATACTATAACTGACATGTGACTACATTTTCACGCAGTTTGGGTGCATAGATCCTGAGAAATCAGTACCCAGAACAACCACCTCTGGCCGTAATAACGGCCTTGATACGGCTGGGCATTGAGTCAAACAGAGCTTGGATGGCGTGTACAGGTACAGTTTCCCATGCAGCTTCAACACGATACCACAGTTCATCAAGAGTAGTGACTGGCGTATTGTGACGAGCCATGTGCTCGGCCACCATTGACCAGACATTTTCAATTGGTGAGAGATCTGGAGAATGTGCTGGCCAGGGCAGCAGTCGAACATTTTCTGTATCCAGAAAGGCCCGTACGGGATCTGCAACATGCGGTCGTGCATTATCCTGCTGAAATGTAGGGTTTCGCAGGGATCGAATGAAGGGTAAAAAAAACGGGTCGTGACACATCTGAAATGTAACGTCCACTGTTCAAAGTGCCGCCAATGCGAACAAGAGGTGTCCGAGACGTGTAACCAGTGGCACCCCATACCATCACGCCGGGTGATACGCCAGTATGACGATGACGAATATACGCTTTCAATATGCGTTCACCGCGATGTCGCCAGACACGATTGCGATCATCATGATGCTGTAAACAGAACCTGGATTCATCCGAAAAAATGACGTTTTTCCATTCGTGCACCCAGGTTCGCGTTGAGTACACCATCGCAGGCGCTCCTATCTGTGATGCAGCGTCAAGGGTAACCGCAGCCAAGGTCTCCGAGCTGATAGTCAATGCTGTTGCAAACGTCGTCTGGTGGTTGTTGTCTTGCAAACGTCCCCATCTGTTGACTCAGGGATAGAGACGTGGCTGCACGATCAGTTACAACCATGCGAATAAGATGCCTGTCATCTCGACTGCTAGTGGTACGAGGCCGTTGGGATCCAGCACGGCGTTCCGTATTACCCTCCTGAACCCTGAACCCACCGATTCCATATTCTGCTAACAGTCATTGGACCTCGACCGACGCGAGCAGTAATGTCACGATACGATAAACCGCAATCGCGATAGGCTACAATTCGACCTTTATCAAAGTCGGAAACGTGATGGTACGCATTTCTCCTCCTTACACGAGGCATCACAACAACGTTTCACCAAGCAACGCCGGTCAACTACTGTTTATGTATGAGAAATCGGTTGGAAACTTTCCTCATGTCAGCACGTTTTAGGTGTCGCCACCGGCGCCAACCTTGTGTCAATGCTCTGAAAAGCTAATCATTTGCATATCACAGCATCTTCTTTCTGTTGGTTAAATTTCGCGTCTGTAGCACGTCATCTTCATGGTGTAGCAATTTTAATGGCCAGTAGTGTAAATTCCCTTGTCGTATTTTCCTATGTGTATGTGAACGCCAATCTGAGAAACTGTTGTAGGGACTTTGATAAGGTTCTCACTAACAGTTAAACTGATTTAAGAGAAGGTTTGCGTACGTAATTAATAAATATTGAGTGAAAACTGCCTGAACTATGATGGATTAAAGTCCTCATCGCGTTTTTCTGTCTGTATGGAAGGCTAATCTGAGGGACTCCTGTAAGGACTTTCATATCGTTTTAACTAACAGATTAACTGATTCATGAGAAAAATTTGTATGTAAAATTTATTACCACTACGTCAGACAAGCTGTTCGGTAACAGATACTTAGGACTGCCCATGCGAAACCGGGGCGAGTAGCTAGCACAGAAAGTTTTTCTAAAAAAGAAAACGCTTTACACTGTTTGTGAAAGTTGCCAAGGAAGTACCAGTGTGGCCTGTAATTGTCGTATGGCAGTGAAGCTTGGTGGATATTCTGATGCATTAATGCGAAATCTATTAACGCTGAAAAAAAAGGTCCAATTTTGGCTACCAGGTGCAAATCTGGCTCTGTGAATGCAAGATGTGTTTCCATATGTAATGGAAAAGGAACGGGACGCAGTTCCAATGGAATTTGAGAAATGTGTTCCTGTATACTGGCCTTCAGATCAGGCAAAGACCGAACGTGTCCGTGGTAAATGCGTTCTTTTAGATATCTCAGAGCCAAACGTCACATGGATTCAGATCAGATGATCTTGCAGGCCATGCACCTGGAAAACCTCTGGAGATAACACGTTCGTGGAAGGCTGCATTAAGCAGATCATTCACTGGACGAGCGACGCGAGGTGTTGCCCCATCTTGCGTGAAAACAGTGGTTTCCACGCAGATGCGCTCTTCCAAAGCGGGAATCATATGCTGTACTAAGAAGAGAAGTATGTAGTGTGAAACGGCTGAACACACAGTGCACTGAACACTCCTAACGAAGGGCCTCCATAGCCGACAACTCATGCATGTGCCAATGTTAATACCACGACATCGGCAACTACGACTGGAATGGGCACGTGACCATCGGCACTGGACGTTGGCGCAGTGCCAGAACGTTGCGTGGTCTGATGAATCCCGATACCTTCTTCGTCGTAGCGATGGAAGGACGCAGATCCGTCACCTTCCGCGAGAACAGCTGCTTAGCACCCGTATGGTGACAACCTCGCGGCAGCTCCTTTACGCTCTTGGGAACATTCTAGTGGACATCCATAGGTCCGGTGAAGCTTTTGAAAGATACCATGATGGCCAAAGAGTATGGTACACTGGTTGAAGACCATGTACACCCCTCCATGACGATCATGTTTTCCGACGGCAGTGGCATTTTTCAACAAGATAATGCACCGTGTCACAAGGCCAGGAGTGTGGTGGAGCGGTTCGAGGAACATAATGGCGAGTTCCAATTTATGTGCTGGACCCCCAACTCGACAGATCTGAGCGCAATCGAACACATTTGGGATGTGATTGAACATGGCGTGACTTATGTGTGCAGATGCGGTGCCAGTTCCCTCCAGCGACCTATCAAGGACTCATTGCTTCCATTCCACGAAGCGTCGCTACTGTTATCCGTACAAAACGTGGTACAGAGAGGCCAAGGGGAAATGACGCTGCAGGAAGTCAGGATAGCAGTTGGGTACTTGTGGAGCGTCTCTGACGCTAGCAAAACATTGTCAAAGTTCCGTTTTTTATTAACTATGTTTATGGTTATCTTGTTCCACACTGGCCCTATAGCTGATGCCTCATTCAGCTGCGTGTTAAGTTCTCGCTGATGGCTGCCGAGTCAGCTCCTCGTCTGCAGGCCCAGGCGACGAACGAGTGATCTCGCGCTGCGACGCGCTGCCGGCGCTGCTATGGTCCAGCACGAATGGTCTCGTGCTAGCTATTAGGGTGTGCTCAATTCCACTCCCAATTCTATGTTTACTCTTGGTGATCCATCCACGATGTGGTGTTGCCGGAAGTCGTGTGGTCAGTCGATTTCCTCCCTACCAGTCATGTAGGTTTCATCACCCGGAGGCGCGTTAGTGCTGAACAGGTACGTGGAGCCCCCGAAACCCTGCTGCCGGTTTCCCCGATGAAGTTCGGTGCTGTTAGCACTCCTCGATGTGGTGTTGTCGGAAGACAGTCACCTTCTCCATCAGCAATGGTAGGCGAAGACCGACATCTCAGATACATCTTCGGCTGGTTCGTAAACTGTTCTGGGTTATCTATGATCTAGATTCGCCACAGTATCGTAAACACGGAATCGAGTGCTATTGCTGTGAATTCCATCGATCCTAATGATCAACATGAGTTTTTAAGAGGAGCTAACGTGAGTCTATGACGCGATGCTCGGTTCGTAATGGCCACAAGTGTTCTTCTTATTCTGCCATATTCGCTTAACAGGCTCTTAATTGCCGTGTAGGTTCGCTGATGCTCATTTTCGAGCTAACGAATCTGCGTGCCACGTTTCCGATGTCTTTGTGTCCTGTGCTACAACCTCTGACAATAACGTTCGGTGAATAGTCTTGTAACATTAACGTAGATGAACTATGAACTACAGTTACCTTACTGTCCTCCGAAATAGTCAACTATGCACCGCTGATCTCTGCGATACTTGTCCTGAAAACTATGCACAGAGTTCAAAAGCTGCGTCACATTACGGTGGATGTCAGGAATATCGTCAAATCTCTTTCCTTTCAAAGCGAGTTTGAGTCGAGGGAATAGAAAGAAGTCTGAAAGATTGATATCCGGTGAGTATGGTGGATGTTCAAGTTGCACCACCCCCTTTTTTTGCCAGGGACTGTTTGACGATATTGGCCGCGTGTGGGCGAGGGTTGTCGTGGGAAAAAAAAAAAAGACAGGAACCTTGTTATGCATGTTGGGGGGGGGGGGGGGGGAGGTGCATGAAACGGGTCAAAGTTTCAACGCACCGTGTAGCGTTCAACGTCGTTCCCTCAGGTAGAAATTCCTTGTGTATAATGCCTTGACTATGGAAAAAGATGATGAGCATCTTTTTGATGCGTGAGTTTTCGGCTCTGACCTTTTTCCGACGAGGTGATGTCGGAGAACGCCATTCCATGCTTTGCCGTTTCGTTTCAGGCTCGTACTGGATACACCAGGTTTCATCCTTAGTGACAATACGGTTCAAGAAACTGGATGTCTCATCCAAAGTTTCGACAAGATGCTGTGAAGCCTCTAAACGTGCCTGCTTCTGATCGTCAGTCAAGTGATGTGGCACAAGCAGACAATACGTTTTCCTCTTCCCTAACTCCTGGGTAAGAATTTGTCGCACGGATTCACGGTTCATCTGCAGTTCATTCGCTATCATTCGCACAGTTAATCGACGGTCGTTCGTGATTAATGACCTTACTTTCTCAATAATTTCGTCACTGTCGCTGTCGCCGTTCGTCCGCTACGGGGATTGTCAGAAACATTTTCCCGGCCTCCTGGAAAACGGACGAACCACTTGTACACACACTTCATGGACAGTGCTTGATCCGCATAAACACGTACTAGCATTGTATGCATTTCTTTCTGTGTCTTTCTAAGCTTAAAACAAAACTTTAAATTGATGCTTTGGTTGTTCATTGCCCTATTCTCAGTTCAGAAGCAACGCATTGAACAAGCACTTCGTCCAACGGGTCTAACACGGAACACACACGATGCTCAACTGGACTACGGTGTGGGCAGGTTGTCCACTCCGGTCCCCAGGCAGTTGCGGCGTTGTGAGTCGTCGTGTTGCCCGATCGACCGTTCCGACTTCATTCACCGAACTTGTCAGAGGTTGTATTTTCTGTTGAGCCCGCCCTCTCCCCCACAGCATGGTGTTGTAACGTGCTGAAGCCTGACCCACTTGCAACATATTGTTTATTTCCTGGTTCAGTCTCCACCTCTGGCGTGACAGCACTTTCCTTGTAGCAAGATGAACGAGTTTCAATAAAATTTTCTAATTTTTCAACCCCTTACTATTCTGTGCCATAACAGCAATTAGGTAGGTGGACATACTGTTCTGGCTCATCAGTATATTATTTAGTGGATTTATTGTGTTTGATGATTACCTGAAGTCAGCTTTTGATGAACTTAACCAATAAAGAAAGCATATACAGCTGAAAATAATTCTGTAGTATTTGCATGCTTTTGATAGTGTGAAAATTTGTGACAAAATTACATTGGTAACTACATTTCTACGTTATACAATAGTCCAAAATACACTCATTATTCCTTACAGATGTCTTATTGTTGTGTGCCGTTCTGTAAGAACGAGAAAGTAAAAGGCAGTGACATAAGTTACTACGAATGTCCAATTGGTAATGACCTAAGGGATGCGTGGTTATGAGTGATTTCTCGAGACTACTTCACGCCAAATACGCCTTTAATTTGATCAGTAGTTTGCAGTTGACATTTTACCGAGGCAGACCATAAATCTGGTTCCAAGAAAAAGATTCTGTGAACAGGTAATATTTGCAGCAGATTTCCAAATTATCCTCTCCATAAAATTCCAGTAGCAATAGTATCTTGGCTACAAACTGAAAAGCGTCCTCCAAATAATCAGGTGTGTCGTAAATGTAAAACAAGCGCAAGCCCTGCACAAGAAATCAGTACTTTTGTTCTATTAAATGCATTTGCAGAAGTTGCAGTTCAAACAAAAGATGACGTGCTTTCCAAACTAAAAGCTTGCCAAAAAGAACTAAGATCACAAAAATTAGAACATGGAGAGTAAACAACAAATAAAGACCCAGGAACATAACATTCATGTACTGTCAAAACGACTTGCACAGTATGAAAATAACATATCATGAAAAGCCTGGAATAATTAATATCTGAAGAAAGCAACATGTCTACAGTAAAATTCTTACTGGAGCAAATATAAAGTGTTCGTAAAAAATCGTCTCATTGGAGTGGGGAAGCAATGAAACAGTACGTCATTTGGCAATACTGCTCTCCCAAAAGCTACAAATATGCCAGAGATTATGCTGAAATTACCCAGTAGTCATATTCCCTCTCGTTTTGTTGGTGATATTTCGCAAGAAACAGTAGTTAAGCCTTTGGTAAAGTCAAGATTGGAAGCAGGAAAAGGCGGAGCTTAGTAACTGATGTCAATTAAGCAACAACTCCAGTATGCCAGATAAAATGCAGACGCAGGAGCTTGAGAATGTAGCTAGTCACAACAATTTGTGCAAAGTAAATTACCAATTCTAGTCTATCTTTTATTGAGCTTCATGATAAGTGAATTTTCAACAAAGTTCAGGTTGCCAGCAGCTTACTTCTTCACTTATCAGCTCTCTAGTGCGCAGCTGCACAAGCTTACATTGTCTGTGATTCACGAAATAGAATGTCGGTTTTTTGTGCTGGGCTTGGTAACAGATGATCACAAAATAAACGTCACAACGATGAAAAGGTTGCGTGGAAGTACCTAAATTGCTGTCCCCTAAAGTGCCACGTCCAGAAAATTGTGAACGGCCGCTCTTTCTAGCTTTCGACCAGTGTCACTTTTTAAAGAATCTGAGGTCTCTCTTTCTAGATAGATGTATGTTTGATACTGAGGGAATGATTTCTGGGGAATGCGTAAAACAGCTGTACGAACTACAAGCTTCTGAAATTATAAACCTGTCAGTTTTATTTCTAGAAAACTTCGAGAAAATGAATGTTAAGCATGCGAAGCAGTTATTATCACCAGAATTAATTGCTACACTAAAGCTTCAGGTTGCTATTCAGAAGAAAGACTTGGATTTTACTTCTTCAGGGGCTATAATAAAATATATGAAGCATGAGTATAAAGGCACATACTTCATTATGTCAGCACTACATCACACCACACACGTATCCCCAATGATGACAGACCCCAGAAATTGGCGACGAAGTGGCTACAGAATCAGTTTTTGCGGTATCCAGACTCCTTTAAAAAGGGAAGCGCTACATCTGAGCAGCAATTCCTAAGTAATGAAACTTACAAAACCATTAAACTTACAACCATCTCGACAGTCGAATGCATAAAATATTCGCTAAATAGTGGATTTCACTTTGTCCTCAGTTGCAGTTTCAACAGTGACTGTGCAGAAATGTTCTTTAGTGGAATGCTATTAACAGCCGGCAGTAACGACATGCTGTATTGCGGAACAGTGACCTCTAGCGTGAAAAGAATTCTGAAAACTAGTTTATTAATGGTGCCTTCATGTACCAACACATATGGACAGACCAGCATTCTCAGTGTGGGAAACTTCGCAGACAACACCATCTTCACCTCTCATAGGGAAGGTGAAAACAATAGCCTGCTCATACTGTCAACATATAGTACTAGCTGTTACTCTCGAAATACAACGTAAGTCCTTTTGTGTTTAATAGTTATTGCCTTATGCACCTACCAGTATTAAAATAATCTAGTATCGCCTGGTTAGAAAAGTAAAATTTAAATTTTCCCTAAACCACTTTCAATAATAATTAAAACTCAATATAGTCTAAGTTTGAAAATTTAGACTAAGAGTGCTCATCAAGAGTTTTCTTTTTCAGAAACGTAGCTTAATTCTGTTAAACGTTCATCATTGCCCTTTGTCGTTGGATATGTCGTAATGAAAGTACTAAAGGACCTGTTCGACATGCAAACATCTGATTCCACCAGTTCGCATAAATCTCCATTAATGGATTTGATATATTTCCGTGACATCACAGGTAATAGCGTGAGTTATGCGTCAGTTAGGATTGCTATATCTAGCAGGGACCTCGCCGGTAAAGTCTGAGATGGATATGTAGAAATGACGTAAAAAATTTATTTAATATAATTATTTTTTATGTAGACCACTGTAACTTGGAACTGGTTGTGGCAGAAGTACTTGGTACTTTTTTTTCGGAAGATTTCCCTTTTTCCAATACCTCTTTTTTCCCTTTTACGTATTTATAAAACTTCATGCAAGTCAGTTTGTACTTAAACTGACACTGTAAGACTGATTCCGCAGTCCCCGGCAGCAGTTGATTTCTTTCAACAGTCAACTGGACCGGCATCAGCGAAAACGCTCTTTCCACAGTGCCGTTTTGTGTAGAAATAGAAAACAGATACTCGCATAATTTTAGCAGCCGGCATTTGCGTTCAGGATTTTTCGGTTTCCTTAAAAAAGTAAATCCACATTTCTTCCACGGAGTGTTTAGAGACACGCTTAATTTCTAGAAATCTCTTTAGATATATATATTCCTGAAACAATTGTCACCTGAAATTTTCACACATTTCTAGTCAGGTTATAATAGTGTTTTCAATCATCACTCAGTCTGGGGTTTGAGAAAGCATCTTCCAATCAAATACTTGATATTTATTAAAAGAAATAGCCCATTTCTCCAAGTAATCAGACGGTATGGTATAGAAAGCCACTGTCTTTTCCTCAAATTTCGAAATGAAATTAATTATTTCTTGGTTAGGGTTCTCATTCTGTAATTTGTTCAAATTAATCTTGGTTTGCATACCAATAAAACTGGCAGTCTTCCATTCATTCAGGCATCTTTGAGTGTCGATTAATTATTTCTTACTTCAATCATGGAGACTTTATTCTTCTCCACGCTTATCATATTTTTTCGAACAGAGCCAAGTTTATCTGCAGAAACATAAAGTAAATTTCACTGATCAGACTAATGAAAAAATCCGAAATTACTTTTGCCCGTCTTCGGCGTCACAAAATTGTTTTAATTGAATCCAAAGCTTAACAATTCTCTCAACTGAGGGCACTGACGACAGCCACCTTGTTTTTGAATGAGAAAGAAGAGTCTAATGACTGACATCAACGCATAAGCAGTCCTCTTTCAGCTTCTCTGTCGTTATTGTGTACACTGAAAAATAATTAAATATTTTCAATATGATTGTTTCATTGTCGACAGTTAAGACTCCGGCAGCGCTTTACTACGAGTAGTTTTGTGGAGAATATGGGCAGGGCATCCAGTTCGTTCTACATGTTTTCCTGGTTCTTCTTAAATTTGATGAAACACAGTCGGCTGTCCGCGTCGATGAAGCCCTCCGAAGTTGGTATCGGTATTGCCTCTACAAAAAGCAATTAATTCATTTAATGGAATTTACAATTGTCTTAAAGTCTTTAGACAATACTTCCCAATTGTCTTCCATGTTTCGTTATTCAGCGAATCAACCTTCAACAGCTTTTATTGAGTTCTGTCAGTTTCAGCAAAGTAGTGAACAACTAGAGGAAACATCTTTCCAGACTTGTGGTTCGATGCATCGGTGCATACACCGTAAAAACTTCTTGCAATTGTTTTATGTATTTGGACACAGAGTGAAGTGTGAGAATATTTTTAACAGGCGCTGTAGCTTTGGTGCTGGCTGTAGACTGCATAGCGGCGACTTTGGAGTCAGCATACACAGCGGCCTTCAGTTTTACGGTGTAGTCAAGAGAGCTGAAGAACTGATGATTTTTGACAACTTTATAAGGTTTGTTAGTTCTGCAGCAGCAACGAGCATTTCTTCCTGAGCACTTTCTTCAATCATTAATGTAGAAATAGAAATGATGTCGATGCTACCGCGAACCTATTTGTATGATCCTTCGTAGAAATGTGATGCATCACGTCTGTCTTACCGCCGTGAGTTGTTGTTGTTGTTGTTGTCTTCAGTCCTAAGACTGGTTTGATGCAGCTCTCCATGCTACTCTATCCTGTGCAAGCTTCTTCATCTCCCAGTACCTACTGCAACCTACATCCTTCTGAATCTGCTTAGTGTATTCATCTCTTGGTCTCCCCCTACGATTTTTACCCTCCACGCTGCCTTCCAATACTAAATTGGTGATCCCTTGATGCCTCAGAACATGTCCTACCAACCGATCCCTTCTTCTGGTCAAGTTGTGCCACAAACTTCTCTTCTCCCCAATCCTATTCAATACTTCCTCATTAGTTATGTGATCTACCCATCTAATCTTCAGCATTCTTCTGTAGCACCACATTTCAGGTTCGAATCCTGCCTTGGGCATGGATGTGTGTGATGTCCTTAGGTTAGTTAGGTTTAATTAGTTCTAAGTTCTAGGCGACTGATGACCTCAGAAGTTAAGTCGCATAGTGCTCAGAGCCATTTTGAACCACATTTCAAAAGCTTCTATTCTCTTCTTGTCCAAACTATTTACCGTCCATGTTTCACTTCCATACATGGCCACACTCCATACAAATACTTTCAGAAATGACTTCCTGACACTTAAATCTATACTCGATGAGTTAGTGAGATGAAACAGCCACAAATCTCACACAATGCTTCCTAATCCGTGCGTCCTTTCTTGAAAAAAGACCACTCTTTTGTATAATCACCAGGAAAGCGTCACTCTCTCTTTCCATCCTTATGTATTTTCATAAGATTTGATAAGATAAGTTTATTAGACGGAAAACAGTCAACAGCAATACTTTATTCATCGAATTACACGTCGCTACACACATCAAGAAATGCAAAATGGCTAAGCAGAGATGGCTAAAGGACAAATGTAAGGCTGTAGAGGCTTATCTCACTAGGGGTAAGATAGATACTGCCTACAGGAAAATTAAAGAGACCTTTCGAGAAAAGAGAACCACTTGTATGAATATCAAGAGCTCAGATGGAAACCCAGTTCTAAGCGAAGATGGGAAAGCAGAAAGGTGGAAGGAGTATATAGAGGGTCTACACAAGGGCGATGTACTTGAGGACAATATTATGGAAATGGAAGAGGATGTAGATGAAGATGAAATGGGAGATATGATACTGCGTGAAGAGTTTGACACAGCACTGAAAGACCTGAGTCGGAACAAGGCCCCGGGAGTAGACAACATTCCATTAGAACTACTGACGGCCTTGGGAGAGCCAGTCCTGACAAGACTCTACCATCTGGTGAGCAAGATGTATGAGACAGGCGAAATACCCTCAGACTTCAAGAAGAATATAATAATTCCAATCCCAAAGAAAGCAGGTGTTGACAGATGTGAAAATTACCGAACTATCAGTTTAATAAGTCACGGCTGCAAAATACTAACGCGAATTCTTTACAGACGAATGGAACAACTGGTAGAAGCCGACCTCGGGGAAGATCAGTTTGGATTCCGTAGAAACATTGGAACACTTGAGGCAATACTGACCCTACGACTTATTTTATAAGCTAGATTAAGGAAAAGCAAACCTACGTTTCTAGCATTTGTAGACTTAGGAAAGCTTTTGACAATGTTGACTGGAATACTCTCTTTCAAATTCGGAAGGTGGCAGGGGAAAAATACAGGGAGCCAAAGTTTATTTACAATTTGTACAGAAACCAGATGGCAGTTATAAGAGTCGAGGGACACGAAAGGGAAGCAGTGGTTGGGAAGGGAGTGAGACAGGGTTGTAGCCTCTCCCCGATGTTATTCAATCTATGTATTGAGCAAGCAGTGAAGGAAACAAAACAAAAATTCGGAGTAGGAATTAAAATCCATGGAGAAGAAATAAAAACTTTGAGGTTCGCCGATGACATTGTAATTCTATCAGAGACAGCAAAGGACTTGGAAGAGCAGTTGAACGGAATAGACAGTGTCTTGAAAGGAGGATGTAAGATGAGCATCAACAAAAGCAAAACGAGGGTAATGGAATGTAGTCGAATTAAGTCGGGTGATGCAGAGGGAATTAGATTGTGAAATGAGACACTTAAAGTAGGAAAGGAGTTTTCTTATTTGGGGAGTAAAATAACTGATGATGGTCGAAGTAGAGAGGATATAAAATGTAGACTGGCAATGGCAAGGAAAGCGTTTCTGAAGAAGAGAAATCTGTTAACATCGAGTATAGATTTAAGTGTCAGGAAGTCGTTTCTGAAAGTACTAGTATGGAGTGTAGCCATGTATGGAAGTGAAACATGGACCATAAACCGTTTGGACAAGAAGAGAATATAAGCATTTGAAATGTGGTGCTACAGAAGAATGCTGAAAATTAGATGGGTAAATCACATAACTAATGAGGAGGTACTGAATAGGATTGGGGAGAAGAGGAGTTTGTGGCACAACTTGACTAGAAGAAGGGATCGGTTGGTAGGACATGTTCTGAGGCATCAAGGGATCACCAATTTAGTATTGGAGGGCAGCGTGGAGGGTAAAAATCGTAGAGGGAGACCAAGAGATGAATACACTAAGCAGATTCAGAAGGATGTAGGTTGCAGTAGTTACTGGGAGATGAAGAAGCTTGCACAGGATAGAGTAGCATGGAGAGCTGCATCAAACCAGTCTCAGGACTGAAGACCACAACAACAACACACATCACGCCCTATACACCCGCAGTAAACACTTCAAAAATTACTAAATTGCACTCATTGTTCGTATTACGTTTAGAAAGAATCGTCTTATGAGATCGCTTTTGAAAGAGGAACTACAAAATTCTTCTGCGTGGCGCTGCTTAAATTGTTGCAGTCCCGTACTACTGGAGAAGTCTGGAATTTTCTCGAATGATGACACTAGTTCCAACAGGTGCTCGCGTCGTCTATACGGGTACGCAACATGCAACGCCATCTGGGCGATGACCTTGCCAACATTAACTTGTTGACATAAATAAAACTAACTGAGGCTGCATTTATATGTTGCGCCAACAGATGCCGTTACGTCAGTACTTGAGCCAAACTCGTAAAAGTATTTTGCAAAATCGGAACAAAATTGGGTCTTGTCAGGGTGTCGGGACAAGAAGGTCCATAATGGTGACGGTCCCGATATATCGGGACGATTGGCAACCTTGGCGTCAGTGCCCTTCGTGAATTTGGTATATGCAGTGTCTGATTTTGTGAAAAGCGTTCTCCCGTACGTGGCGTTAGAAAACAGGTGGAAACGTATAAACTGCCAGAACTAGAAAAAGCAGCTTGTTTTTGTTCTAACAGTGTGGAAAACCACCATCTAATACTTCTTCGTGCTGTTGTGTGTAAATACACTACTGGAAATGGAAAAAAGAACACAATGACACCGGTGTGTCAGACCCACCATACTTGCTCCGGACACTGCGAGAGGGCTGTACAAGCAATGATCACACGCACGACACAGCGGACACACCAGGAACCGCGGTGTTGGCCGTCGAATGGCGCTAGCTGCGCAGCATTTGTGCACCGCCGCCGTCAGTGTCAGCCAGTTTGCCGTGGCATACGGAGCTCCATCGCAGTCTTTAACACTGGTAGCATGCCGCGACAGCGTGGACGTGAACCGTATGTGCAGTTGACGGACTTTGAGCGAGGGCGTATAGTGTGCATGCGGGAGGCCGGGTGGACGTACCGCCGAATTGCTCAACACGTGGGGCGTGAGGTCTCCACAGCACATCGATGTTGTCGCCAGTGGTCGGCGGAAGGTGCACGTGCCCGTCGACCTGGGACCGGACCGCAGCGACGCACGGATGCACGCCAAGACCGTAGGAGCCTACGCAGTGCCGTAGGGGACCGCACCGCCACTTCCCAGCAAATTAGGGACACTGTTGCTCCTGGGGTATCGGCGAGGACCATTCGCAACTGTCTCCATGAAGCTGGGCTACGGTCCCGCACACCGTTAGGCCGTCTTCCGCTCACGCCCCAACATCGTGCAGCCCGCCTCCAGTGGTGTCGCGACAGGCGTGAATGGAGGGACGAATGGAGACGTGTCGTCTTCAGCGATGAGAGTCGCTTCTGCCTTGGTGCCAATGATGGTCGTATGCGTGTTTGGCGCCGTGCAGGTGAGCGCCACAATCAGGACTGCATACGACCGAGGCACACAGGGCCAACACCCGGCATCATGGTGTGGGGAGCGATCTCCTACACTGGCCGTACACCACTGGTGATCGTCGAGGGGACACTGAATAGTGCACGGTACATCCAAACCGTCATCGAACCCATCGTTCTACCATTCCTAGACCGGCAAGGGAACGTGCTGTTCCAACAGGACAATGCACGTCCGCATGTATCCCGTGCCACCCAACGTGCTCTAGAAGGTGTAAGTCAACTACCCTGGCCAGCAAGATCTCCGGATCTGTCCCCCATTGAGCATGTTTGGGACTGGATGAAGCGTCGTCTCACGTGGTCTGCACGTCCAGCACGAACGCTGGTCCAACTGAGGCGCCAGGTGGAAATGGCATGGCAAGCCGTTCCACAGGACTACATCCAGCATCTCTACGATCGTCTCCATGGGAGAATAGCAGCCTGCATTGCTGCGAAAGGTGGATATACACTGTACTAGTGCCGACATTGTGCATGCTCTGTTGCCTGTGTCTATGTGCCTGTGGTTCTGTCAGTGTGATCATGTGATGTATCTGACCCCAGGAATGTGTCAATAAAGTTTCCCCTTGCTGGGACAATGAATTCACGGTGTTCTTATTTCAATTTCCAGTAGTGTATTTCTTATCAGCTTTTCTGAAGCAGAAGTTTTTTAACTCCGAACCGCTGAATCGAAAGGTGCTGCGTGTTTAACACTATAGACTTGGCATTCATTGTCGTTAGGAGATGGCAACAGTTCATAGTCAGCACTTGGTGGCGACAGGCTGAAGTTCCTCATCGGTAGCAAGCTCAGGTAAGGAATTCCGAGGCAGACATGGACCTCAAGGCTGTCTAGAAAATTGAGAAAAAATTTTCTGTCTATGATATATGGTCTTAAATCGTGTCAGAATAACGAGCCGTCATGTGTGCTAACGAGACGACACTGTTTCAAAAACGAATATTATACTCGATTTTTACGGAAAACGAAGCATTAAAATAAAAGCGGCCAGAGGTTTATTCGGGCAAAAAGCAGTTTCATATTCATTACCATGTTAATAAATGTCAGAATGTGCAGGCAGTTTTGTCAAACAAAATTACCTGTCAAGGTTTAACTGTGCATTGGTGACCGCGCTACTATTGTTAAGACTACTACTACTACTACAGCTCCCATTTCTCCGGTGTAAAGACAACGGTGGTGACATCCTGTCAAGGAATTCACTTCTCTTTGCAGGGTAATGACGTTCCAATTTGTTAGGAGCGAGGCGCATCAGCTGGAAGCAACAGCGCAATCCTTTCGTAAACAGGACGTGGTCGCGCCGTTCTTCCTTTAGTCTTTGGGCACTATTTCCGTTCACAACCAAGCTTCACTTGTCTTATGGGCAACTTATTCTTACACGGTTTCTCGTACTGTACGATGAGAAAGTTTTTGTGCTTATCTCTCAAGCGCTGGCATCTACAATTCAGTACGCTGGTTGTGTCTGAATGCCGTACATGGGACAGTAACATGTCTTCAAATATTAGGCTTGCAGTGGGACATAGCACATTGACAAATGGCGTTCTCTTACGTCGTAAGGAGTCCCCAGTACGTCACAGATGTGGAACACAACTAGCGACACGACATGTTCCAATTGAGTTTGTTTTATATGACGACCTGAGAGCAGGTCTGGAACTCTCACTCGTTGTGCTCTCTAATTTAAATGATAAGGAGGCGAGTGTGGCTTGTGTTTTAAGATTTTGTCCGATGTCATGACTTTTCCCAAAATGTTGAGCGTGAGATTCTAATGTGCTGCAGTCATTTGTTCATCAACTGATGGCATTTCACTGAGTGACCCGTCCGGCATTTCGGCAGTACTGTTTAACAGAGCCGTAACTGTTAATATATTTACCGCACTGTGAGACAAGACGGTGAGTATCTTCACAGAAAAATGTTTGTGGCTGCCTATGGAACCATGGTTGTACCAAGGCGTACACCTCTTCATTCGAAGCAAATCAACGGAGACGAATGTCTTTCTTCAGGGCCCAAAAATATGAAAATCGTATGGGGCGAAATCGGAACTCCATGGTGGATATGTTAGGGCTTCACAGTGAAACTTCTGCACCGTACTCGAAAAAAAAATTGTCACATAATCTCCCCATGTAACGCTTTCATTTGACTGCCTCTAATGTAATATGTGGTGACCGGTGAATAAAAACAGTTATTTACTGTTGAATAACCTCACGACTAATACGTAAGTTCCATCTCTTTTCCACCCAGTATAAAGTGATACCAACAACTTTCAATGAAGTGAACTATTTTGAAGTTGTAACTGTGGAAAGTAAAGGCTAAACAACTACAATCAATCACAAATCATCAGGAGCTTATTTCTTCATCGAGGTATCTTCTAACTCATGACACCAACGAACACAAACAGTAATTAGTAATAACAACTGCCACTTTAGCAGATGGAAGAACAACTGCAACTTATACTGTAAATACAGCACCTCTCAATAGGGCATAAAGACAACCTGAAACCCCTTTCAACATACACGACACAGACCAGTCATTTGCCAAACATAACCGACTGTCATCCCATTTTGAGGGAGCTTCAGTTCCAAGAAAGCTGACGGGCAAAAGTTTAAGCCCATTCTGGGTGCTGAAATTTCCACCATTCTACCTTCAAGATGCATGTTGAAGCTGTAAACATATGCTGTAGAAAATCGTAGCTACCATGGTTGTCTTGTAGAATATATCCCTGTCCTTCCTTCACACCGCGCGGAGTGGCCGCGTGGATCGAGGCGCCATGTCACGAACTGCGCGGCCCCTCCCGCCGGAGGTTCGAGTGCTCCCTCAGGCATGGGTGTGTGTGTTGTTCTTAGCATAAGTCAAAGTAGTGTGTGAGCCTAGGGGAGCGATGACCTCAGCAGTTTGGTCCCTTAGGAATTCATACACATTTGAACATTCCTTCCTTCACAGCTTGCTGTTCGATTTGCATACTATGAAGGCTTGTAGAAGAAGATCTGTTGGACCTTTTCGGAATAAACTCTTAACATCGTCGACAAAATCAAAAACGTATCTTATGATCAAAAACATAGATGAACTTAACCTAATCAGAGACAGCCTCAATGAAGATCCAGACAGGACTACAGTACATTCCGATATCACTGCAAACAGGATACCTCACCAGCTGACCATGAATAAAAAAATTAATCAAAATTTAATAGTAACTAAGGTTAATCGTGAAGATCAGGAGGAAAAAATAATCTTACTAGCCCATTTATGATAATACAACTAACCAAGGTTGTCAAGGCAGGCAAGACTAGGAACGCATCACCCTATATAATATCCGAATCAAACAAATTTTAAAATATTGGCCCAATAACAAGAAGATGGGTTTTGGAGCTCTTCAACTACTGGTTGGTCTGGCTCGAAATACAAAATTTATGCTGAGAGAACAGAATTACGTATAGCAAAACTGGAAAGAGGCAAACGAAAATTAGATAGTTAGCCTTTCAGTCCACCTCTATAAACACCTTAAACGTATGAATATGAGTAGATGCATTCCTACATTTCAGCCGTTGCTCACATACGAGTAAGCAAGGTGTCTTTCTGGAAAAGCTTTCACAATATAGCACTTGCACCTTACTCAGTTCACGGAGGAAGGAATCCAATCAAGTAACAGTTGACTGAGGAATTAACAATATCCTCAAAATAGTTTTAATAGATTACACAGCACTTAAACATCTAGAACTCGTAACATTTGCAAATGCTGCACAAAACACAACCTCATGTCTACAACAATAAAAACACAAGAAAATGTCGGAAACTACTCAAGGTTCTAAAATTGGTCATTAGACTGAAACAACGGTCAGGAGGCATCATGTTACTTATATAAGTTATAAAATGAAAAATGAAAATTCTGTATGATGGGAATTTTGAACGAAATATGCAATTTTTGCGTGAAAAAAGCATGTATTTTGCTGAGTGGTCAAGAAGGTATATACTTGCAAGCCGCTGCAGAGAATCGAGTGGCTGTTCCATCAAATGCTAGTTGTAAGGAATCGTTGGCATAATGTTGCGTGTTATTAATCGGAAAGATATTAATACTAACATTACGGTGGGCGCGTTCGAGATATATGTGCGCGAAACTGAAGGCTCTAGCAGCAACTTAAACATCACGGCTGATACGGTAACCCTTCGGCTGAGCACTGCAGTTCCGATAAGTGTTTAATCAGACTGTACCTTCACCTCTCAGTAGCTTCGCATGCTTTTTTTATTTCGGAATACGAGTGATTTCAAAATTAAGTTGTTAGTTCAGTGTGAATTATTTAGTTTCTGCTTTCATATAGTTCCTCTGTTCTGTATAATGGTACTGTATGTGACCCACATTGCTGTGGTATATGAAGTGCTGATCTGAAAAAGCAGTTGCTACAGATTTTGTCGTCTGTTTATTGGCTCTGAACTGAAATGCATATTAGTCAGAATCACGCTGTATTGCACTTTGCAAATATGCAGTTAGCATTGTTTGTTCTACTTGCCGTGCGCTGTATTTCGGTTGACGTGATTGCGAAATGTATTTTAAATGTATTTGTTCCGACACGAATGTCCGAATGAATGTATTTCTGACTATCATCTTGTTTTTTGTGCTTCGTGTGATGAAATCTAAGTGCGTTATGTGAAATACGGCCACGTGAATCGGCGAAGAGTATAGAAAAATGGTCTACCTCAGAGAACTGATTTAGCTCCATCTCTCTTTAAAATATACAGCCATGACCAAACACTGAGTCGAAATACAACACGTTTCCTGTATTCAGACGACCTAGCCTTTGTTGCATGCAGCATAGTCACGAAGTCTGTGCAGAGAAATTTAATCACTGCCCTTATAAATTTGTAAACCTCTTATGACGGAAAACAGCTAGGAGCGAAATCTTCAGTGGCCCAAGTCTGTGTCTTCCAACTATGGAAAAGTTAAGTTTGGTGTGAAACAACGTGAAATGGTCACAAACTCAGGTACAGGACTGTGACACTTCAGACTGCCTGAAAGTATCGCTTGGTAGTGCACTTATACTTAGGAACAATGTATGAGTAGCAAAATTAAAATATTTACGCGAAACATCTGATTCGCAAACCACCAGGTTCGTAACGGACCTCTGTGCTCCTACGATACTTGTCTCTTGTCTGCCGTTGAAAATGGTTCCACAATGTGACACAGAAAATCTCATGCCAAGCCTCTAGATACCGTCTGAATGAAACCTCTGCAAAATAACAGACTGTTTATTGCCTACTCCAAGTTACATAACTGAAATAACGTCATCCTCTGTACGTAAAGAAGTGGGGCCGATAAGGAGACGCTCATAGTGGAAACGGACAATGCCTCCCATCCCACGGTCATATACTTGGAACAGTTGAGGGTCAGAGAAACTCCCTTCAACTGACTAAGAAGATTACCAATGTACCTGAGAAGACAAGGATCGAACTGTGGAAGGAGGAGACACGTCACGTCTGTCGATGGTTGACAGCAGCCGAATGACTACTCTGGACACATCAAAAGCATACTGTCATGATAGGTGCGGAAAAGGAAACTGTAAGGAGAGGGGAGGTCCAATTACAATTGGATGCAATGGGCTTCTTTTATTTTTCCTCATAAAAGCTACATTTATTACACAGATTACACGCACTACAGAAAAGAGATACCTGACTTTAGTTCCAGTACTACATAAGAATATTTCGTTGAGAAAGTGAGCCCAGGTGGGTGCTGAGAAAATGAGCCCAGATGGGTAGTGTAGCGGCGCAGGCACAAGCCAGAGCCCGATGCAGAACGCTTGCCGAGATCTGCAAGTACAGCACTAACGCTATGCCAGCAACTTCGTAATCACGACTCAGGCACCGGGGGCAATAACCAGCATTTTGGGATATCTCGACGGCGTTTGGCGGAAAGCAGGCCGCACGGCCAGGCTGGGTATGTCGAGACAGCCGGGCTTCGAGTCAGCATCCGCTGTGTGAGTTGGCTCCCGCCAAATTCCGTCCTCCTGCTGGGGTCCAGCTGTAGCCTGGATGAACCACTTGGGACCGCCAGCGTCTACCACCGCCTCCGAGTCGCCAGTCCCAGGTCCGATCCTGGGCCACTGCCTTCCATCACTGGGGCTGCACGAGAGCAGATGCGTGCCTCTTGACGCTGCATAGTGCCGAATTTTGCACAGCTAGCAAAGTTTCGCTGTGCCGTATTGAGGAAAGCGTTGACTCGGGCGCCTCCTCACCTGACATGTCGATCTGGGTCGCCGACTCTCGCGGCCGCCCGCCTCCTGCGGACACTGTATCTACGCTTGTCCAACCTAGAAGTAAATAAATTTGTTGTCACCACTGGCTGCCTATATCTGCTGTGCCAACCTAAGACCTCCGTCAGAGAACCGGTAGTCCATACCAGGCACACATCCGTACAACACTAACAACTGCTTCTGCACGAAACATCATTGACTGGAAAAATTCTGGATTCACTGAGAACCAGCAGTCTGTAGGTGGAGACAGGCAGTAGTGTCCGGTGAACAAATTCGTAGCATATTCAGTTGTCAACATCTGAGACAATGAGACCGTTACTATTCGACGCTACAGATCACGTCGGCTACAGTCCGAACAGCATTAAAGCGCTCTCCATATTGACGCAATTCTTTCTATTTTTCAGTTCCTTTTGTCTAATATAGTGGCATCGTTACTGGTTAATCGTAAGCTCCCCGGGCAAAAAAGTAGTCATTCCAGTGCGTACGCACAGTGTAAGAAGGCTGTTTAGGTTCTTACATTGGTAACGCCGCCGCCACGTAGCGCTCTCTGTATGAAAATCACTGGCTGTGCTGTGTGCAGTCTGTGGCTAGTTTGCATTGTTGTCTGCCATTGTAATGTTCGGCAGCTGGATGTTAACAGCGCGTAGCGTTGCGCAGTTGGAGGTGAGCCGCCAGCAGTGGTGGATGTGGGGAGAGAGATGGCGGAGTTTTGAAATTTGTAACACTGGATGTTATTAACTACTATATATATTATGACTGTTAAGGTAAATACATTGTTTGTTCTCTATTAACATTTTTCAATTGCTAACTATGCCTATCAGTAGTTAGTGCCTTCTGTAGTTTGAATCTTTTATTTAGCTGCCAGTAGAGGCGCTCGCTGTATTGCAGTAGCTTGATTAACGAAGATTATTGTGAGTTAAGTGATTTGTGAAAGGCACAGGTTAATGTTAGTCAGGGCCATTCCTTTGTAGGGATTTCTGAAAGTCAGATTGCGTTGCGCTAAAAAATATTGTGTGTCAGTTTAAGGACAGTCCTGTACAATTGTTGAAAGGGGACATTTCATATGTCGACCCTTAGCCGAGGATACCTCACTGGAATCTTCTGATTTTTTCTTGTAGTTTGTGTAATTAGTGTAGCTATTGTTTATTGCTAGTGCGTAATTGTAGAGAGAATCTCCTTTGTAGTTGCAGTCTTTCATTGTTGTACAGTAAAACAGCTGTGGCATGCATGTAGATTTGCACCAAGTATTTCGCAGCTGCGCTTGCAATTAACTACATATTATTTTCAGTGCTATGTTAATGTGTTCTCTTATTTTTGCTCTTCAAATTGTGCTTTTCTGTGTTATCGTGTGAAATATTGTGACAATAATGGCGTGTGAAAAACGTAACACTAGGCTTCAAAGTAAACTGAGAAATAATAGTGACTACGAGCGTAGCTTATCAGCACCACTGTGTAGTGAATTAACAGACATTCGAAGTAGTAATTTGGTAATTGTGCATAGGGAAATGGAGTGGGCGGCAAATAATGGTGTAGACAGTGAAACAGGTAGTGAACAAGGAAGCATTATCGATCGATCGGTTGGCAACAGCTCGCCTCAGGAATCCGAAATGACAGAACACAATATTGAAAATACTGTAGACTTAGGTTTTGGGTCCTCACCGTTTTCTCAAATGAGTCAAGACACATTTTCTGCTTGTCAAAATGTGAATGTTGCCGCTGAAAATGCACTGCCAAAAAGCATAGAGAAACAGATTCCAGACACTAATACATTATTATTGCAATTAATGCAACAAATGGAACAAAATCAGAGACAAATGGGACAAAGGCTTCAAAAGTTAGACACAATGGAACAACACCAGAAACAAACACAGCAACAGTTAGACACAATGGAACAAAATCTTTGGAAGTTAGACACCACACTTGAACAAACACGTGAAGATTTAACTACTGAGTTACATAACATTGAATCGAAATGTCAAAAAGTCTGTAATGACGTAAAAACACAAATTTGTGAGCATTTTCAACCTATTTTTTCGCGGCATGAAAATGCATTACAGAATCACGAAGCAGCCATAAAAGAACTGCAAACCATTGTTCATGAAAATCATGAGACCTTGTGGGCTAAAATTGACTCAGTTGCATCTACCGATTCAGTTACGCAACTTGCAAAAACTCAGGAAAACTTAAAGGACACAGTAGATTCGATTTCAACACAAATGGGCACTCTGAAACTTGGTTCAGAAAAACACACTGAGGAAATGTGTTCACTATCGGAGAAAGTAGCCGAACTTTCGGATCAGGTCACTAACTTATCTACAAAGGTAGATGATGATCTGAAAGACAAAAGACCCGTAGCCTTCACTGACACAGAAGAGTATGAACAAATTAGAAAATTCAAACAAAATCAAAATCAAATCAATACACAGTACAAAAGAGAAATCCGGGAAGTACAAGATCAGTTGACGCAGGTAATACAAGAATTACATATTTCAGAGGACACTCGCACTCCAGTACGGGAAGAGGGACATAGAAATACGGAACAACCACAAAATAATAACACAGGACACTTCGGAAATTATGAAAGAAATTGGCAAGGCGCATTGGATTTTGAGATGGAACCGCCGAAACGAAGTAACAATGAAGGATGTGCGACTCGCCGACACGATGATTTCGACTATAAGCTGTTCATTACTACACGTAAATTCAAAACATTTAAGAATTCTGACAACGCCATTCATCCACAAGCATGGCTTCATCAATTTTCTCATTGTTTTCCTCCCAACTGGTCATTGGAGCAGAGGTTAGAATTTATGTGTGGCTACTTGGAGAATGAACCAGCTGTAAGAATGCGATCGGTCATTCACGATTGTCACACTGAAGGAGAATTTTATCATGCCTTCCTCTCAGCGTATTGGTCTCAAGCTACACAAGACCGAGTAAAACATGGCATCATAATGATGAAACGTTTCGAACAATCTGAATTTTCCAGTCTTATGAAATATTTTGAAGACATGTTGCATAAGAATCAGTATCTTTCAAACCCATGCAGCCCCTCAGAACTCATCCGCATTTGCTTAATCAAACTGCCTGAACATTTACGACATATTATTTTAGCAGGACGTTGCAAAGACGACGTTGAAGCTTTTCAGGGACTGTTACAAGAACTGGAAATTGACACTGACAATCACGGAACGCGAAAACAGGAGTACAACAATTACAGGTCACATCTGTCACAATTCCGCGATGACAGAAATAATAAATGGACATGACAAGGCTATTCTTACAACGTAAATTGTGACCAAAACAGACACCACCCGTATGACAACCGTTGGCAGAGTAGTAATAATTACAGGGAAAGATCATCTCTTCGCATTAATGACTATCACAGAGACAATCAGAGAAACAGACAATATGGGAACCAAAATAATTATTATCAAGGGAGACAGAATAACTTTAGACGCAATGGTCCAGCGCGCAGTTACGACTCAGGGACAAATTCTCCACCACGTGACCGACAAGAAAGAAACTATGGAATCTACCGACATGACGACAGACGATATGATCGTAACGACAGACCTGAACTGCATCAGAAATGGCGGGATTTAAACAGGGCAGGGCCCTCTCGTCACGGTGAATTTGTAGAAGTTAGGTCTCCAAATCCCAATAACGATGCGCGCCAACAAAGAGACAATAGGCAATGACTCACACCGCTGGCAGCCACAAAACGTACTTATGAAACTGATGACGCAGCTGCCGTAGCTAGTAATTACGTAAAAATGGAAGACATTAGGGACATCTTACTCCAGGAACACGACGTAAAACTTAACAACATTGCATATCCTGTGATTCACATTACTGTAAATGACGTAAAATTTACGGCAGTACTTGACTCTGGCAGTCCCATTTCAGTAATTAGTGAAACAGCTTTTAGCAAGTGCAACAAATCGAACGATTGCCCCACACTTCCGTTATGTAAGATTAAATTACAAGGTGCAATCTTTGGAAAAAGTGTAGATGTACGCCAACAAACCAACTTAGATTTCTTTTGTCAAAGCCACAGCTTCTCTATGAACTTTCTTATTGTTCCATTATTGTCGACGGAAATTATACTGGGAGTAGACTTTTTGAATGAATACAAAGCAATCTTAAGCTTTCACGATGCTGAAATAAGTTTAGAGAAAGAAGGTAAGGTAATTTGAAGACTGGCTCTCAAACCATGATGAGGAAATTAATCGGCTTTACCTTCTGTTAGACAACAGTTCGGAATTTTCTACGGAACTAGACACTAACAATCACTCTGCAAGTACTGACAGGGATGATATCGACGGCATATTTGAAACTAATGAGTTAATTCAGAATAAAATTCAAACAATTGAGAATTGTAATGACACTGATAGGCAGGACCTTTTTGAGATTTTACAAGCACATTCCACAGTTTTTACTCACAAAACAGAAACAATCAAGGGATTTCAATACCAATTTCGTGTTCGTGAGCATACTAAATTTTGTGTTAGACCATACGTAATTCCAGCACATTATAGGGACCGTGTTAGAACAGAAATACAATCTATGCTTGACGAGGGCATTATTGAGCCTGCAGTAAGCTCATACAACAATCCGTTACATGTTGTTGAGAAGAAAAATGGATCGATCAGGCTTGTCTTAGATTCGAGACAAATCAATACTATCATTATTCCTGAAACAGACAGGCCGCAGACGATGGAAGAACTTCTTCAAAATTTTAATGGTGTAAAAGTGTTGTCTTCCATTGATCTCAGATCCAGCTTTTATCAGATCGAACTTCATCCAGAATGTAGAAAATACACAGCTTTTCTTTGTTTCGGCGTATGTTATCACTTTCGGAAACTTCCCTTTGGTTTGAACATTTCTTCAGCAGCATTCATTCGCGGGCTAAATTCCATATTACCTGAGTTCTTAAAACGTCACATCACCTTATATGTGGACGATATTCTGATAGCAGAAGCCTCATGGGAACAACACAATCGCATCCTCAACAGCGTGTTACATATTTTTGCAGAATCTGGAATTACAGTTAACTTGGAAAAGTCTGAATTCGGTAGGACAAAGGTGAAGTTTTTGGGACATATTATTTCTTCTGAAGGCATTCAGCTGGATCCTGAAAAGTTAGAAGCAATCAGAGCCATTCCAGTTCCATCCACAAAAAGACAAGTCCGCAGTTTTCTAGGTCTCGTAAATTTTTACCGTCGTTTTCTGAATATGCAAATTCTTGTTAAACCAAAACTTTGTTCTCTCACTGGAAAAAATACTATTTGGAACTGGGACGAACAAGCACAGTTGGAATTCAATTCTTTGAAAGAAGTGTTACTTCACACGCCAATACTAGCTCATCCAGATCTGTCACAAGATTTCTGCCTTAGCACGGATTCTTCTAAAGTCGGTCTTGGTGCCCATTTATTTCAAGAAGCCATAGAAAATGACATTACTGTTCAGAAAACCATTGCTTTTGCTAGCCGAGTGCTAACAAAATCTGAAAAAAATTATTCCGTTACTGAATTAGAAGCTTTAGCTATCGTTTGGGCATTTAACAAATTCCGTTTCTTTCTTTCTGGTAAGCACGTAAAAGTATACAGTGATCATCGTGCATTACAATTTCTTATGTCTTCAAAATTAAATCATGACAGGTTAAAACGTTGGGCATTGTTTCTGCAAGAATTCCGCTTCACAATAGTCTACATTCCCGGCAAGGAGAACATTGTTGCGGACGCGCAGTCACGCACACCGGCTGGGCTTGAGAAAAGTAACACAGAAGGCAACATTGAGAAAAATTTCAGTATTCTTTACATTCAGAAAGTCGCCTTTGAAAACTTCATCACCACATCTTTAAAGGAGATTGCTCATGAACAAGATAAAGATCCGATTTAGAAAGACATCAAAAGTAAATGGCATGAAAAGACACACACTCAGATTCGGCATTATTACCTGGTTAGAAACAACATACTCTTCAAACGCTGCACTGTTGATGACAAGCTATGGGTACTTTGCATTCCAGACGATTTTGTTAATAAGCTCATTTGGTACATTCATTTCAGCTACGCACATTTTGGCCCACGAAAATGTTATCATATTCTTCGAAGGACTTGTTATTTTAACAATATGGAAAAGCGAATTCGAAGAGTCTTGTGTGTTTGTAAACTTTGTCGAAAGGCGAAACCATCTACTATCTCACATCGTGCTCCGTTGTTTCCTATTATTCCTTCTAAATTAAAAGAATTTGCTGCTGTTGATCTCTTTGGACCCCTTGTCAGAACATCGAATGGATTTTCGTACGTTCTAGTCGCTGTTGAACTTACTTCAAAATTTGTTTCTTTCACTCCGTTACGTAAAGCCACTGGACGGTCTGTATCCAACGCCTTTGTTAAAAATTTCTTATGTGAAGTTGGCCACGTTGCTAAAGTCATTTCAGATAATGGACCGCAATTCAGATCTGCTGTTTGGTCACGCATGCTTCGGAATCATAAAATCAAACCTGTTTTTATTTCATTGTATTCACCACATTGTAACCCCTCAAAAGGAATTATGAAAGAAATCAATAAGCTTTGCAGACTTTATTGTCACAGAAAGCATCAGCATTGGGACAGATATTTACACTTATTTCAAAACGTGCTGAATGGAATGCCTCATGACTCCACTGCTTTACCACCTACTCTTGTACTGAAGAATGAAGAACCACCGAACAGAATCAGAGAGCTTGTACCTTTCCCGAATACACGTAAACTTCGACACAAAGACATAATTGATTTGGCTCTTAAAAATATAAAATCTGCAGCAGACAAAAGGAGAAAACTACACGGTAAAGCAAATGCAAAGAAATTATATATTGGTCAAAAAGTTCTCATTAAAGCTCATTCATTGTCACATAAGAAGAAACACTTGAGTCACAAATTCTTTCTAGTTTACAATGGACCTTACAGAATCTGACGTATACCACATGATAATTGCGTTGAAGTTGAAACTCTGCGTACTAGGAAGAGTAAAGGTTTACACCACATTTCACATGTAAAACCGTTTATTGAAAGATAATCTGCTTTTTAACTTTGTCTTTGCCATAAAACGTTTCACTTCACGTTACTAGTATGCTTTAGAAACTGTTACCATGCAACAATGTTTGAAGTTAAATATCCAGTCAAGAAGCAAGAGAACTTATTTAAACAGAAATTACGAATGCATTGTTATTGCGAACAGACGACACAGTGTTACTGTGTGTGTACATTCTTGCTTGTTAGTTGCACAATTACGTAACGACTATAAGGCTCACATACTTAGAACATATACTGGTACTGCTAATGAGATTCTAATGCAACATTTTGGTTTACTTGAAAATACATTCTGGATTTAAGGTACTTTCTGTGAGATACCAGATGAGACAGTGGTTACTTTATGTGACAGCTACACGATTTTATCACGACGCTACTAATGAGTGACAATTTGCAATGTTGCTTTTGCGGTGTTTCTGTTTCATATCTGCACAGTTTTTCTGTATTATTCTGGAAAGTAAAACATGTTTTAGTAGTAACTTTTGTGGTATAGCTACAATGAGACAGCCTTTTCCGTAGCACAACAATACGTTACAGCACAGTAATTTCTTCATCACAACAATAAGCGTAATAACTAAGATATCTACACGCAAAGCATTTCACTTTTGTTTATCATGAGGTAAGTACATTGACTTCTGCAGAACTTAGCTTTCTGAGGATGATAACTACGACGTTTCCACAGAGATTATCTTACAACAAGACACACAGTTTAGCACTACAGTACACATATTTGAGTGATTAATTTTGTACTTAAAACATTTATTTTAAAAGATATTTGAAGTACAATGATACAAAGGTTTTCCGTAATACATTTCATTCCATTCTTGTAATCTGTAACACCTGAGGGTATAATTACATTAATCCTCAGGGGGGTACACGCCTTCTTTGTGTACCATGTGTTTGGCAAGCACAAGGAGCCCTAGCTAATATGGTATTTGCTTATACAACTTTACACATCAGTAACATATTTCTCTAACACATAATTACACAGCTATCTGATCATTTAACTGAGAGATACGAACTTTTTTACTACGTCAGTGACACATGTTTACGCAATTACAGAATTGGATTACTTCACACTTACGAAATTGTATTTTGTCTGTACTTTGTGAACTGTTCATATTTTTTCGGACCCACTGTGATATTATGAGAGCTTTGAATGATATATTTGGTATGGGATCACGATTTTTAAAGTACATTTGAGGCAGATGACACTTTTGACATGAGCAGAGAATTTTTTTAGGTTTTGAAATTATTGTAGGAAGCTACGACGATTTTGAGAGTTGACTCAGGTGTTATGATGTTATTATTACGATGACTATGTGTATTATGCTGTTGCGGTATGTTTATGATCTATAAGCTGATGCTATATGAGGAATTTGATTATGCTATGTATTTATTATGATGAAATATTGAAGTGTCGTCGCAAGATTGACGTGTCGCCGAATATGTATATGTGTAATAAGGTAAGAAGTAATGAATAGTGGTTAGGGACTCTGACTTGTGAAAAAGGATGTTGGAAACCAAGAATCGTACTTTCAGAGTTATGAAATGTGTGTAAATGCGTGAATGTATCACAATGCCGGCGAAAATTTTTTGGACACTGTTATATTCATAAGATTTTGTTTCTACACATTTGCAACGCAAATTCTCGACCCGTGAAATTTTGTATATGAGACTGTCACTGTAGCGGAAACTGCTGTCATAAATATTTCCGTAAGAAAGTTAAGTGACCACCTGCACGCAATGCGTTGTGGGCACCCAGCTGCGTCAGACGCCTGGAGAAAAAGCCATTAGTGTGTGTGTTTTCAGAGGCACAGGTAGAAAAGAAAAAGGGAGGCCCTTATCCTCGTTATTGACATTCCTTTGTGGAAAGCATCCCAAATACAACACGCTCAACTTGAAAACAGATGATTACACTGTGGAGCTCTTAATTTATGATTTACTGAAATGCCTAATGAAATGACGAGAAATATTTTATGTCCATACACCTGATTATGACTACTGTCTTTATAGTTGAGAGATTTTTTACTACCTTATGAAATGCCATATGGCTAATGAATGATGTTTCATGCCTTCCTTTGTACATATTTTCATTTTTTTAATATCTAGTTTCTAGCTGCACTGCAGCATTGGTTAAAATGGAATTTTATAGATGTACTAATATAAATATTTTCTGTCTACAGATCCAGTAAATACTAATTTTGTAATACATTTCCCAAAAATGGGGGAGCACAAAGACATTTCCCTTCACAGGAATTGCATATGGAATTTTCTTTTCAACTACTTGGTAATTTTTTTTGGGTGAATAACTTCTTGTGGTGCACCACTTTAATTACATAGACATTAAGATGTGAATATACATTTCCCTTGTCTGCATTGTTGTCTTTAGTGAAATGTTTTTTTCTGCTTGAGCTATGTCAAGTTTAGATATGAGTTATTTAATTTGCTTCTGCTGTTTCCCAGGCATAGTGTTACTGAATTTGACTTTGTGTTACTCTGCTAAGCCAGTTTACTACTGATTTATTTTTCTTGTTTGCTGCTCATTGCCTTATATTAGTTGTAATATTGTTGCTTACTTTGCCAATTTGAATTTTTTTGTCATTTCTGTTCGTGTTAATTGTTTTGTGCTGCTGCATTGCCTCGTCCCTTAGTTTAGCATCTGAGCTCAGTGGATTGAAGTTAGCTTAAGAGGGAGTAGCCTATAAGAGAATGAGTTGCGATGAATTTGAAGAAATGCACTGAGAGGTTATACGAGAAAAATACAGAAAGCATACTTGGATAGGATTTTTTTGGCTGGAGCAAATATCGAAATAAGACGAAAGATCTATGGAATGAAGTTTTGGGTTGGACTGCAGTACAAAATGTTACACTGAAAACGAACCCTGTCCTTTCCTTTTGTGATAACCCACTATGTGTTTGTGTACCCTTGTGTATTTGTTTTCTTCCTGTCTGTGTAGTTTCATAGAATTTTTTCTTCTTCTAATACTAAGCTACATTCACTATGATGAGGAATACTGTTATCCTCAAATATAATTGGCATTAATAATATGTTATTTACCTTGTAAATATGCTTAGACATTATTTATTCTGTTTTGTTTTAATGCTCATGTGTAAAGTTGGTGTTTCAAAAGTTATTCTGATCTTTTATGTATTTACTTATGTCATAATTCCTGTAACACTGATGTATATGTTAGTTTGATTCTTTTGTAAAGCCTGTACCACAAATGTTATCTGTATTGTTATGTTTTTAATGATGTATTTTGTACCTTTGTTATTGTATTCTTATGTTATAAAATTGTAATTGACACCAGTTCATCATATTATTAACTTGTAAGTTCCATTTCACTGCACACGTTTCTGTTGGTCATAGTATATGGACAATATGTGAGAAGTAGGGACTGTTAGTGTTTGCATGTGTGTTAATAATTCAGCAAGGGACTGGATAACAGCATTGCTGGTTCTAAGGACAATTCCAAAAAACTTTGTGAGTGCACAAGTGGTGGTTATGGACTTGCTATATTCTGTGCAAGACTCTTCGATGGTGATTGTGCACCTGCACAGTCGCAACAGATGGCTGCTAGCTATCTCTACAAGGACTGAAGTGGGTCTGCATCTTTGATGGCCCACCAATACCATTATTTCTACAAGGACTGCAGTGGGTCTGCACCTCTGGTGGCCCACCAATACCGTAATCTCTACCAGGACTACAGTGGGTTTGCTCTGTGATGACCTACCTACCAATATTCTTCAAAACGTCGAATGACTCTGCTGTGGGTTTGCTCTGTTGTGGCCCATTACCTGTCAGCATGTCAAGAGTCAGCACTGTCTTTCCGTTAGAAGGACAACACTACTTCTTCAAGACTGATCGAAATCCACTACTTCCGTTGCATTGTCTTTTACTGCTCAGACTTTGAGAAAAGAAACGGCAGTTTCACTGTGATGAATGATCAGGACTGTCTTTATGGACTGTGAGAACATTTTAGCTTTTGACCAACATTGTATCAATAAGTGTGTGCATTTGATATCTTTGTTATTGTAATTATGAAAATTTTTTCAAATCATTATTGGCCACTGCCCAAAACAATTTGTAAAATTTTTTGTGGGGAGCATTGGGGCTATGTAAGTAGGCTGTTTAGGTTCTTATATTGGTAACGCCGCCGCCACGTAGCGCTCTCTGTATGAAAATCACTGGCTGTGCTGTGTGCAGTCTGTGGCTAGGTTGCATTGTTGTCTGCCATTGTAGTGTTGGGCAGCTGGATGTTAAAAGCGCGTAGCGTTGCGCAGTTGGAGGTGAGCCGCCAGCAGTGGTGGATGTGGGGAGAGAGATGGCGGAGTTTTGAAATTTGTAACACTGGATGTTATGAACTACTATATATATTATGACTGTTAAGGTAAACACATTGTTTGTTCTCTATTAACATCTTTCAATTGCTAACTATGCCTATCAGTAGTTAGTGCCTTCTGTAGTTTGAATCTTTTATTTAGCTGCCAGTAGAGGCGCTCACTGTATTGCAGTAGTTTGAGTAACGAAGATTTTTGTGAGGTAAGTGATTTGTGAAAGGTACAGGTTAATGTTAGTCAGGGCCATTCCTTTGTAGGGATTTCTGAAAGTCAGATTGCGTTGCGCTAAAAAATATTGTGTGTCAGTTTAAGGATAGTCCTGTACAATTGTTGAAAGGGGACGTTTCAACAGCTTAAATGTTAAGCATTGACGCATGGCGCAGCGATCGAGTCACGTGCTCAATCACGCGCGCACTGCCTCTACGCGAGCGTTAGGCAGTAGCGATGAGTGAAACATTTGTTTCAAGCGGACATTGTACGTAAAGGTGGGTAAATGTAAGGACGCGGCAAGGTGGCAAAAAGGGACAATCGGTTTTGGCCTTCCTCATGGCCATACGGAGTCTGAAGTTTCTGGATTCATTGGTGTTTCGCAGCAGACTTTTCATCGTGGTCTGCAAGATATGATGTAACACACATGGCCACGAAATATATCTACATCTACATCTACATGGATACTCTGCAAATCACTTTTAAGTGCCTGGCAGACGGTTCATCGAACCACCTTCACAATTCTCTATTATTCCAATCTCTGGCAGCGCGTGGAAAGAATGAACACCTATATCTTTGCGTACGAGCTCTGATTTCCCTTATTTTATCGTAGTATCGTTTCTCCCTATGCAGGTCGGTGTCAAAAAAAAATTTTGGCATTCGGAGGAGAAAGTTGGTGATTGGAATTTCGTGAGAAGATTGCGTCGCAACGAAAAACGCCTTTCTTTTAATGATGTCCAGCCCAAATCCTGTATCATTTCTGTGACACTCTCTCCCATATTTCGCGATAATATAGAACGTGCGGCCTTTCTTTCAACTTTTTCGATGTACTCCGTCAGTCCTCTCTGGTAAGGATCCCACACCGCGCAACAGTATTCTAAAAGAGGACGGACATTCGTAGTGTAGGCAGTCTCCTTAGTAGGTCTGTTACATTTTCTAAGTGTCCTGTCAATAAAACGCAGCCTTTGGTTAGCCCTCCTCACAACATTTTCTATGTGTTCTTTCCAATTTAAGTTGTTCGTAATTGTAATACCTAGGTATTTAGTTGAATTTACGGCTGTTAGATTAGACTGGTTTATCGTGTAACCGAAGTTTAACGAGTTCCTTTTAGTACTCATGTGGATGACCTCATACTTTTCGTTATTTAGGCTCAACTGCCACTTTTCGCACCATACAGATTTTTTCTAAATCGTTTTGCAGTTTGTTTTGATCTTCTGATGACTTATATTAGTCGATAAACGACAGCGTCATCTGCAAACAACCGAAGACGGCTGCTCAGATTGTCTCCCAAATCGTTTATATAGATAAGGAACAGCAAAGGGCCTATAACACTACCTTGGAGAACGCGTGAAATCACTTTTGTTTTACTCGATGACTTTCTGTCAATTACTACGAACTGTGACCTCTCTGACAGGAAATCGCAAATCCAGTCACATAAAATACGTCAGACTTGTGGTTGGAAAAAGAGCCTGCCTGAGAGAGACTAGAGACGCTTGCCACAGCTTGTGAATCGACATCACTTCCTAACCCGACAGGCTGCAGGCAGTGAATGAAGGTCCATGCCAACCTATTATTGAGAGAACATTGCGACTGAAACAGCTTGAAAATAACATTTGGAGTCGGTCACCTCGCAAGACGCCTTTTCTCACGCAAGCACATAAAGGCGACAGCAGCAAGGTTCATTTGACTGGAAGAATATTTAACTTGTTTTCTGAACACTCCCTACCCTATTAGAACTCGGTTGGCCTGCAAAATCACCTGACTTGAACTCCACGAGAAATCTATGGGACATGTTGGAACAGCGGGTAAAACGCCGACATCAGTATCCCAGTCATTTGGTGGAATTGCGTGATCAGATCCTCAGTGAGTGACTGAACCTGGATGCTGCGTACCTGCACATCCTTGTGCACTCACTTCCTAACCGAATTCAGGTGGTTATTATCCCAGGGGCGGATTTTCACGGTATTAAATGACGCTTGTAATGGTTTCTCTAGGGCTTACTAATTTGTTATCCGGTGAGTTTAATTTGTAGTATTTTATCGTACGCTTCCTGATACTTTTCCTCGTTTCTTGTTTTATGATGTTCTAGTTCCACGCAGGAGTAATAATCGTCGAAGTTAGCGTAGCGGTTCTGTATCGTGTAAGTCAATGTGAATCCCATAATATGTTGCAGCATTATTTTTAGCGGGTAGACGTCAGAGCTTCTCGGGATAAATAACTTCGTTCAAGTCAATACGATCTCGATGATCTTCTGCCTGTAACTGCCAGTGTGCGAGGAGGGCACAGACGAATTTTGTTCATTTTCTCGTTTGTTGGAATCTAGATGTTCGCAGTGAGATACGGTTGTGATCTTACGGATGGTGGCAAATTTCGATTGTGCACGTCTCTCCAAAGGATATTCCACTTCAACTACGGTCATTCCTCTTCTACACGATTTCTCTTATTGAAGTCAGTCAAGAATTCGTCTAGTTTGGTGTTGGTTAACGGTTTCAGGGAGTTTCTAACCTCGTACAGGTAGATGTATCCGAAGTATTACAGCCTGATGTGGAGGTAATCTATAGATATCGATGGTGTGGTTACATGGAGCATACACACGGGTGAATTTAGTTATGATTTTGGACAAAATGTATCTACAACTGACATGCTTAATTACACTGTATGTCCAACATCTTCCACAGAGTGTGATATTCCCGCAAGCCATTCCATGTGCCTTGAGTGTTGTGAAGATAACAGCATGTGTCATAGGAGCAGCTAAATTAAATCTAATATGTATTGTTGTCCCCTCTAAATTTACAGTGAAAGATTTTTCATAGCATCCTTAAATTGGTATGTTTCTGATTAGAGCATTAAAATCTATGACAATGAACAGATACCGTTTGGAACTAAATGACGAGGATGTGTACACTTGCTAAATGTTTTAATAATGATAGTACAATCCACTATCCTATAAGTCACGATTTATTTCCGACCCTTGATTGCGAACCTCGGGTGGGGATATTGCAGCAGTTCCTTGTACTGGCGTTTTGTGTTAACTCTCGTTTGCTTTATGACTACCTTTAACTCAGTAATCACGCTTCTTATCCAATACATGTAAATCTTAAAGCTTTGACAAACTGCCTATTGGCTTCTGTCTCGGCTTCTTCGGCCGACGTTCATTTAATGATTTTTCTGACGTTTCGCCAGCACGAGTGGCTGGCATTGTCAAAACTTCACCCTCCATTGCCGGTGGTGAACTGGAGCCGAGCTCGCGGCCGCAGACTATATGTACCTGGCGCGCCAACGTCCGAGGGCTTCTCCGCGGTCATTTCCGGTGCGGTTCTGCTCTTGCTACCTGCGACGGTCGTTCGCTGCAGTACGGGAAGCCAGGATCCGTTTACCTTAAGGCTTTCCTCTTTCTTGTTGAAACTGTTCACGCGTTTTTGTGTTTCTACAGCTTCTCTGAACAAGCGCGTGTGATAGTGCTTCTCTACAGCCAGAACTTCCGTGTCGGCGAATTTTATTACGTGGTCGGTCTCATTCAGTGCGTGCTCTGCCACGGCCGATTTCTCCACCTGCCCCAACCTGCAATGTCGCTTATGCTCTTTGATCCTGGTGTTAATTGATCGTCCAGTCATTCCGACATAAACTTTTCCGCATGTGCATGGTATACGGTATATTCCCGACATTGCAAATGGGTCTCTATTCTCCTTCGCCGATCTAAGACACTCTTTGATCTTCCTTGTCGGTTTGAAAATCGTCTTTACGCCATGTTTGCGCAATATACGGCCGATTCTGTCCGTCACTCTGGGAATGCATGGCAGAAAGGCCGTACCCGACATTTCTTTTTCTGGTTCCTTACTTCGCCGAGTGTTTGGCTCTGTTAAACTTCTAATGTAATTTGTGGAGTACCCATTGCTCCTCAGAACAGTTTCCAGGTGTTGCATTTCTCGTTTGAGGTGTTGCGGCTCACATATTCGTCCTGCTCTCGTTACGAGCGTACTAATCATGCCTCTTTTCTGGCTCGGGTGGTGGTTTAACAGTTTGTGCAGGTATCGGCCCGTGTGTGTCGGTTTTCGATACACGCTGTGTCCCAGGATTTCGCCGTACCTTGTGACTAGCACATCTAGAAATGTCAGTTTCTTGTCCTTTTC
Organism: Schistocerca cancellata; assembly: GCF_023864275.1. Lineage (NCBI taxonomy): Eukaryota > Metazoa > Arthropoda > Insecta > Orthoptera > Acrididae > Schistocerca > Schistocerca cancellata. Next base: position 476,781,702 of record NC_064627.1, read on the forward strand.
TACTTCCATCGTAAATGTTATGTTGGCATGGAGGCTGTTCAAGTGTCTTAGGAAGTCACCGAGCTGTTCTTCACCATGGCTCCACATCACGAAAGTATCATCGACGTACCTGTACCACACCTTAGGTTTGCAAGTCGCCGAGTCCAGTGCCTGTGCACATGCGGAAAAGTTTATGTCGGAATGACTGGACGATCAGTTAACACCAGGATCAAAGAGCATAAGCGACATTACCGGTTGGGGCAGGTGGAGAAATCGGCCGTGGCAGAGCACGCACTGAATGAGGCCGACCACGTAATAAAATTCGCCGACACGGAAGTTCTGGCTGTAGAGAAGCACTATCACACGCGCTTGTTCAGAGAAGCTGTAGAAACACAAAAACGCGCGAACAGTTTCAACAAGAAAGAGGAAAGCCTTAAGGTAAACGGATCCTGGCTTCCCGTACTGCAGCGAACGACCGTCGCAGGTAGCAAGAGGAGAACCGCACGGGAAATGACCGCGGAGAAGCCCTCGGACGTTGGCGCGCCAGGTACATATAGTCTGCGGCCGAGAGCTCGGCTCCAGTTCACCACCGGCAATGGAGGGTGATGCTTTGACAATGCCAGCCACTCGTGCTGGCGAAACGTCAGAATAATGTTAAATGAACGTCGGCCGAAGAACCCGAGACAGAAGTCAATAGGCAGTTTGTCAACATGTGGCCACGAAAGCCTTAACAATTTTGTCTTAAAACTTAGTCGCTCTGTCGATCGTTACTGATGCAATCCTGAAAAACACTACGTTCAAACCGAGCGAGGAGGCGCAGGACTCGCATTCTCGAGGACGACGGTTCAAAACTCGCGTCCGGCCATCCTGATTTCGGTTTTCCGTGATTTCCCCAAATCGCTTCAGGCAAATGTCCTTTTAATGGGCACAGCCGATTTTCTTCCCTATCCTTCCCTCGTCCGATGGGACCGATGACCTCGCTATCTGATCCCTCCCCCGGATCAACCAACCAACCAGTATGTTCAATTTGAATCTTCATGCTCTGTTTCGAAACCCTAAAATTCTACATTAACTATCACTCGGCTGACGAACTGCATTCCGAGCGGGCTAACCTAGAGCCATAATGCTTTTGTCTTAAAATAGTCAGCCTGCAAACCTATGCAGTCACAATGAAGTTATTTTGACTTTGGTATGCAGAACATGGCTTCGATAGTCATCAGTAACAAAGCGACAAGTAAGGAGGGAAGACTACTATGATTTAAGCTCTACTCAACATCTACGAAACTGCTAGGCAGGACTAGTAGAGGAAATCGGCTGAGGTCTTACCGAAGGAACCAACCACGTCTTCCATTCAGGTGCATTAGGAACAATACAAAAAACATAAATCTGGAAGGAGATACGAGAATTCAACTCCATTCCTCCAGTGTCACTGTCCGGACATTACCAAAACTTTATCTCTCGAATGTCGTCAAATCCAGCTTTCCTCGATGATTTCTTGGGACTATAGACGATCGCTTTGTGTTGCATAGGATAGCTGACATCAAACTAGCTTCGACAGTCTTGTAAGGCAATGTGTGTTGTCCAGCCCCATTTTCTGACATCGAAAATGTTTGATACTATAGGAGCACTTAAGCATTAAGAGACTCTACTATTATTTAAATACATAAGCGACAGGATATAAAGAATACTGAATAGGCAGAAAGCTCTTGTTGGCAACCACACTTTGTCGAAATTACCTGTGGCAGAAAGGGCGTTAACTCGAACTCGTCGACATAGGCGGTGACGATAAGGGGAAAATACCCTGGAGGATAGAGAAGAAAGGCACGACAGGTCCACACGGAGAAGAGGTCCATGTCTTCCATGAGGCGGCCGACACGTACCGTGCCCAGGAACGAGCGGTAGAGGTCGCGAATGCCGCCGTCGCTACCCAGAGGGACCGTCGCGGACACGAGGCTGTCCTGAAACACATACGTCGCTCTCCTGAAATATACGTGTGGTTCATCTGAAACAAACGCGTGGCTCTCCTGAAATATACATGCGGCTCTCTTGAAACAAGTGGCTCTCGTGCCGCGTGGAGCGGCCACGCGGTTAGAGGCGTCATGTCACGGATTGCGCGGCCCCTCCCGCCGGAGGTTCGAGTCCTCCCTCGGGCATGGGTGAGTGTGTTATTCTTAGCATAACGTAGTTTAAGTCAGTTTAAGTAGTGTGTAAGTCTAGTGAAGGATGACCTCAGCAGTTTGGTCCCTTACGAATTCACACACACACACACACACACACACACACACACATGGCTCTCCTGAAAACGGCGCATGGCTCTCTTACCACACACACACACACACACACACATGGCGCTCTAAATACACACACACATGCCTCTCTAAATACACACACACACACACACACACACACACACACACGGCTCCCCTGTCACACACATGTATCTCTCCTGATACTTACATACAGCTCTCTCATCTCACCACTGTGGCTTTCCCATCGCGCACACTTGACTTTCCAATCACGTACACATGTCTCTCCTATGACTCAAGCTAGGCACTGCTGTCAAACGCGATTGGACTTCCACTCAAACACTTATGGTTCTCCTATCAGGTGCATGAGTCTCTCCTGCCAGACACATATGACTCTCCTGTCAGACACAAGTTGCTCTCCTGTCACACTATTTGGTTCTTCTGTCAAACACTATTGTCTTCGTACAAAAATAAGTAGCTCTCATTTTACACACACGTAAAAGTACACAAGGCTCTCTTGTCGTACACGTCGTAAGTGGATCTCTTGTAACAAATACGAGGTGTGATCAAAAAATTACGGTGAATGAACTTTTTTTTTTTAAGCAGCTGCTGACGTTATAACCAACGGATTCAACTTGTCCATTGAGACAGTCAGCGTAAAGATGGAACATGTTCTGACTTGTCTGTCAGCGTCCAGAGACACTAGAGTGAGATTGTGTTTACCGTGTCAGTCGCGCATCATGGATTTCGAACAACGCGTGAACATTAAATTCTATTCCAAAATGCAAAAAAAAAAAAAATGCCGTAGAAAGTAATGAAGTGTTGAAACTGGCGTATAGTGATAATGCTGTAACTCTGAAGATTGTTTACAAGTGGTATGAGCGATTTAAAAGCGGTTGAGTTGGTTGAAGATGAGCAACGTTCAGGACGTCCATTAACCTCACAAAGAGAAGACAACGTGCAATAGGTGGCAAAAATTGTTCGTTCAAACAGGCAAATAACTATTCGAGATCTTAGAGAAGAATAATTTGGAAACGAGATGAGTGAGTGCAAGATTTGTTCCCAGATTTTTCACTAATGAACAAAAGGAAAATCGTGATCAGTTTGCACGGAGTTAAAGGTTCGTGTTCATTCATACCCGACCTTCATGTCCAAAATTGTGACTGAAGATGAATCTTGGGCCTCTGAGAATGACTCTGAAACAAAACTTCAGAGTTCCAAATAGAAAAGCAGAGAATCTCATGTCCCTAAAAGGTCACGTCAGTCAAAATCGAATATCAAAGTCATGCTCATTGTTTCTTTCGAAACGGAGGGCATAATATGATCAGAGTTCGTTCGAATGGGAACAACTGTTAACGTCGGATTTTAAAATGGCCCGATGCAACGCTTTCGAAACGATGTACGAAGAGAGAGAACAGAAAAACGGGCCAATGACTTCGTTGTTCATCACGGCAACGCGAGGTGCAACACCTCGCTTTTGATTCGCAGGTGTTTGGCCGGAAAGACTGTCCCTGTCTTATAGCTCTTGCCAAAAATTAAAACTATGCTTGAAGGAAAACGTTTTGACAGCATTCCTGACATTAGGGACGGGGGGGAGGGGGGGGGGGGGCACCGCAGAGCAACTGAACAGCCTTCCAAAAGAAGCCTTAGAGAAATGAATGCTCCCAGTCTTGGATTCAATGTTCATATAGTGCGTTGCTATCCAAGGACAATACTTTGAAGGAGACTAAATCAAGTTTCATGCAAGCTTATTACTTTGTTTCTAATAAAATTATGCGCCGCACTTTGCATCACATCTTGTACATGAGACTCTGTTCTCTCTCTCTCTCTCTTTCTCTCTCTCTCTCTCGCTCTCTCTCTCTCTCACACACACACACACACACACACACACACACACACACACACGGCTCTCCTGTCACGCAAAGGTGGCTCCCGTGTCATAAACACACAGACATGGCTCTCTTGTCACATGTGCATATGCCTCTCACGTCACATATACACACATGTGGCATATGAAGGGCGTTATCAGTACACTGACATCCTTCCACCTACCTAGGGTTTTCAAGAATGTGAATTAAAGTTTGAAATGAATAGTACAACAGTGAGAAAATACTTAAACCAGACATAACACTGTCTGTTGAAAGATTTATTTTTCTCTACCAAATTTTGTGTATCTTCAGACGCCGGCACACATTTACTACGAAGCTTCACATGTTTCTCGTAGGTGAGTGGTTAGCTTAGATGGCTGTCATACGGCGGGCCCAGGTTCGCTTCCCGGTATTGTTAAGAATTCTTCCTTGGTGGGAGAACTGGTGTGGAGTGCATTCTGCCTCGAAATGCCAATTGAGGTGCTACTTGAATGAAAAGTAGCGGTACCGTGGTCTGGATAGTTGGCAAAACGGCAGGAAGAGCTGAGTGCTGACCCCATGCCCCTCCATACCGGACCACGTAATGCCGCAAGGCAAAGGATGACACGGCGGCCGGTCAACATCCCTTGGTCCTTCAAGACCTGGACGAGGAGCTCGCTTTTTTACATGTTCCTCATGTTGAGAAGGACCAAATAAGACACACAAAAAGAACATGAGCAGTTAGATCTCAAAGAAGATGAGTAAAAGTGAAAATAGTTTTGTAGGAGGACTTACTAAGTAAGAGTTCTCACTCACGGTGACATCGAGCTCATTGGAGACGGAGCACAAGCTCAGACTGGACAAGCATAGAGCGGGAAATCGGCCACGAGCTGGTCGAAGGAACCGTACCATCATTCACCTCTTTTGATTCAGAAATACCATGGAGAATTTAAATCCAGGTATTTGGAAGTGGATAACAAGTGTGCTTCTACCGAAAAAGAATCTGCTGTGTTATTCCCCTCACGACTTCGTTCGATCACTGTTTCCGATTAATCATACGCGAATAGCCAATTAAGATTTTGTATTCGCCGCTCGTATGATACCTACCTGCATCAACAAATGTTAACAGCAAAACATTTTTCCATCTCGTATTTGTGGATGAACTAGAAATCATATATTCATGCTCCACACAGTATCTCAAGTTACCTATTTACTTGACTTCCGCATAGTGGAACGGTACTGTTGTTAACGTCTGGCTGATCTGCTTGAATGAGAAATAATAATGAAGAAGTTACTGGAGAATGAGCAGGGCAATTATGCAACTTAATTTAGAAAGTTTATCAGTAATCTTTATCTTTAATTCAGGCCACACGTAAGAAATGGGTCTTTTAAGTAAAAGTGGAGACTTCTGAAGCTGACTGTGGGCTCCCCAAGTGAGCAGATTCAGACATGATGAACCGCAGTACATACGAGTTCTCTTCTTTCTCCACCTGTCCCAGAACAATGAATTGCAGGTTACGGAAGCATAGTGAAGTTATCGTTAGCTACCGCTAGGCGTACCTGCACCGTCCTCTCCGGCAGCTGTGTCTGACTCACGGGAGGCGCCCCTGATGGTCTTTCTCTCTCCCTGACGATAAGCGGACTGGACATCTGCTCGAACAGCCGCTTACGCACTGTATAGGAAGAAATACAGAACAGACTAGTTTTCAAAATTACTGCCATTGTATGTACACTGCCATAAACCGCAATCATAAATATGAAGCGTGATTCATTATCGTATTCTCGTATAATATGCACTTTTTTATACTCAGGGAAACGTAAAGTATACCAGTCAATGAAAAAAAAAACTGGACTAAACTGAAACAAAGTGCGCTTAGAGATTTTTTGACTTTAATGCTTCATTACAATATACCATCAACCAGTGAATGGGGCACAGCGCGAACACCCTACGTATCTCACATCAGAGGGATAAGACATTCCCCGAGTTGGACTGCATGGACTAATGCGATAGGGAAAGAAGACATATTACACATTAACTGACTCCTGAAATAAGCTGGCTAGTTCACAAGATATGATATCCCGGAAACAGACAGAGGTTGAAGTTTACCGAAATGATCCCACACGATTTATGTAGGAAGAATGTGATGTAGTATCGGCGCCTAAGCATCCCACCGTGGTCCAGAATGTTACTCACGCATATGCCAAGTATGGGTAATAATATGTTTTCTGAATGCTCTCTAAGAATGCAGTCCCCTGAGACGTTTGTTTATGTATTTATTACTGTAATTGTTAAACCCACTGCCTTGTTATCTAAAACGCTTTGCAAGCTCATTAATGTGTTTGCAAATTTTGCATCACGCAATCATTTTCATTACTTTAATCAATTTATAGCTAGCAGTATTTATAGCAAAACGAAAAAAAACTTTATGATACTTAGGACTGAAAAAAATATGTTCACAAACCAAAAACTAAAAAAAACACTCAATAGTACAAAAAGAACTATTCTGTCGATAGAAAACAAAAGAAGAAGCGAAGATATAAACTCCCATCTCCAGTCAGATGGTTATCAGCAGACTGACGTTGTGCGCCATGCAGCCTAAACTTTCTGATCAAAAGTCTCCGGACATCTATTAGTCAACATTAACAGGAGTGTATCCACCCTTTGCCTTTATGACGGCTTCAGCTCTGCTGGCGACACTTTCAATGCGGTATCTGAATGTCTGTGTAGGCATGGCTTCTCATACTTCCTCAGCAGCAGAAACCAGAGAAGGTAGTGAGTTATTTATTAGTTAATTATTTATTTATTTCATTAACGGTACAAAGTAACCCACAGCCTTAGAATGTAACGTGGCTCAGGTGCTTCTAAGTCTAACAGCAAAGACTTCTCATTATTACAGTCTTATTGGTATACAGTTGTTAACGTTTTTTAAATAATATAAAGAACAAAACATATAAAAATTTCTCTAAGGTTACACAGAACTGAAGGCTTAACTGTCGTGAAAGTGGTTCTATATAATTTGTTTCTGCCTAGTTGATGAGAATATAATTCACATAGTGCAAATGTCAAAGAAAAATGTTAAAAAATGTAATACAATGAGTGTGGTGAAATTAAGTTGCAGTATGTACAGGGAAGTGATATACTATATTTGGATGTGTAATATAGCTGCTGGTAAACATTTCGGGATGTGAGGTCGTGGTCCAAGAAACTCTTCTGTTCCTGACGTTTCATCCAGGACTGCGCTGGACATCCTCAGAGGCGCTCCTCCGCCTAGTCTAGCCGACTGACCGCTCGGACGTCCGAGATCGTCATATGTACAGTAGGAAAGGGGACGTGGTCGAAGTAGGATAATCCTTGTCAAAGATAAAACTTAACTATCGATTGTCGTCTTGTCAAAGATAAAATTGTGTAGCAGTTCTGCAGAGGTACTGTCCATATGGCGCTGAGTTTCATTCCCTCCTCTTTCCTATTAAAATTATCCTGATGCTCAAAAATTTAAATGGCTTCTCTACATAGTCGTGGATAACAATTTGACATTGTAGATCAAAATTTCTGTTTCAGAAAACTTCACTTCATGGTTCAAATGGCTCTGAGCACTATGGGACTTAACATCTTAGGTCATCAGTCCCCTAGAACTTAGAACTACTTAAACCTAACTAACCGAAAGACATCACACACATCGATGCCCGAGGCAGGATTCGAACCTGCGACCGTAGCAGTCCCGCCGTTCCGGACTGCAGCGCCTAGAACCGCAAGACCACCGCGGCCGGCTCGCTTCATGGTTTCCTGATTAAAGAGAATGCTCTGCTACAGATGATTTCTCTATTTTTCCTATCCGGCGAAGACTTTTGTGTTTTTCTAGCCGCGTATTTACGATCCTAATGGTAGTAAAATCACGTGTTCTTCGACCACGCCCCCATTCCTACTGTATATATTTCGCTCTCGGACGTCCGAGCTGTCAGTCGACTAGACTCAGCGGAGGAACGCCTCTGAGGATGTCCAGCGCAGTCCTAGGCGAAACGTCAGGAACGGAAGAGTTTCTTGGACCTCGACCTCACATCCTGAAAGGTTTACCAGCAGCTATGTTATCCGGTCGTGAGAAGGTCTCGGTAGAACCTAGAGCTAGTCTCATCTGGAATGGTCTGTTGTTTATTTATATTTATTATGTTTGTGTGTATTGATATATAACTGGGAGTGTTGCAAGTCAGGAAAACACATGATATTCAGTAGCTGTTTGTTTTATTGTTGATAGTTGTGATATATTCTATGTAATATCTTAGATACATACACCTAGCATTATACAGATTAAATACTGATTGAGTATTTGATACAAGGAATACATGAATTTTAGCTTTACGTGAGGAATACACTTATGGTTGTAAATCTGTTAGCAGAAACAGAACGTAGTTCATTGCTACTTGAATGCCTTATTCCTTAAATAACTTAATACATTGCATTTCTAGTTTTGTACATACTTTATACAGAAAATACATTTTATATATAAAATTCATTGATTATAGATCAAACAGAGAAGATAATATACTTCTGTCTACACATAATAAGACGAATAATACATTACTGCCTGTCTGCAGTAGCCTATACTTTAAAAAATACGCGGTGTGTCATTGGGGAGGAGGAGCCTCACAAGAAAATTTCGAGTCTTTTCCTCCCAAGCGACGTTATCTTATTACTAGAGTCTTAGTATATGGTGTCAGTGTTTGTTTTATGACTGTTACTGTATGTTTCGAGGTTTGTGACTGCGTTTTAGCATGCAATGTCATGTGTTGTCGCTTTGTGTGTTGGTTCCTTTCTCGGTTTCGGAACCTGTAGTAGTGCTTGTGTCCTCCTACGTGGTTTGTTGTGTTGTTTGTGCTTGTCTACGCCTCCTTCCATATGGGTTTTGGCTTTTGTATTATTCATACAGTGTGTTTGATACAATATCGGCTACGCTGTTTATTGTGGTCCAATCATCGGGACTACGTATTATTCAGGCGATGTCTAGGTCTCATTTGTGCTAGCATGTTGCATAGCAGTGTAACACGTTCTGATGTCCCAGTTTCTCCGTAAATGCGTATTTCATCCTTAGTTAGTCCCAAGTGGCTTAAGTGTACCGTCCGAAAATGGACCATGCCCAAACTTGGGTCACATTGTTTCAGTTGTAATCATTCGCGTACGTCAGTAGAGAAAAAGTGTACTCAGCGACCCTTGCGGATGCGTCCTACCCTCTCTGCCATGTCTGAATCCACCATGGTTTCATTTGTGTTTTGTTTATTATGTTGGTTTCCGTAATTTCGGTCACTTTATCGAGCCTGTCCCTCTTAAGCCAGTGAAGTGCAGCTCTATAACGTATTATATCTACAGGGCAGGTGCCCATTGTAGGGGAGAGAGGAGAGCGTCACCCCAAACCCGCGGGTTGCCGCACCTTCAGGGGCAGTGTGCCGGTTGCCTACCCTTAAGGAGCAGCGATGACAGTTGATGACGCGGTACCGTTATTCAAGATGGCGGCTTTTGGAGGGAAGTTTGAATTTTGGAGGGAAACTGAATAATGTGCTCCTACGGGTCAACTGGCAGTTCCCCGCTCCCCCCTTTGCGACTTTTTGCAATATGGCGTGTGGAAAACGTGCGCTAAATGTGAATTTTGGAGGGAATTTAGCTCTAAGTCCTTACTCTCGCAGCTGAGGGTAGTTAGTGCGGTGTTGCCCAAATTTGTGTTTTTGTTATTTCTCTAGACAAAATGATCCTACACAGAAATGTTACGCACGTAATAGCACGTTTACACATGTTTACGCTCGCATTTTGTGACAAAATGATCTTACATAGACGCGAGTACCATTACCAAAAAATAGGAGGGAAAGTGCCACCCCCCCCCCCTCCCTGGTGGGAAGTTTGAATTTTGGAGGGAAGATAGGTCAATTGGGCTACCTCTACTAACCTAAGAAAATAGTGGGAAAGAAAGTGCACTTGGCCTACCTCTACTAGCCCAAGTAACCCCGACCGCCACCTCTTCCTAGGAACTAAGGGGAAAAGGACTCGGCCTGTGCTGGACCCGTGCTGGACATAAGTCTTTATTTTCGGTCTCTATTTAAACAATTAGAGGCAGTACCACCATCAACTGTGCTCACCATGTGGTCCTGGCACGTCATCGTCTTGGAAAATGGGCGTGAATTTCGAATTTTGCTCTAAGCGCTTCCTCCTACAGCTGCGGGGCAGTTCGTATGATGTTGCCCCCACTACGGGCTGCTCATAAAGTCATTCAATTCGCATATAATTTGTTTAAATATGTTTAAATTTCCTTAAATTTTCGGAAATTTGTATGAATTTCTTTAAATTTGAATGCATTTCTTTAAATTTGATGAAATTTGTTTAAATTTATTATCTACCTACAGCAGTAGCGGCTTAGTTCGGTGTTACCACAAGAGGCTGAGATATCAGTACTTGTTGAGTAGTCGATGTTCAATTAGCGATATGTTGGTGCCAGACAGGGGGAGTTTTAATAACTGTATTACATGCACTCATTCAACTGAGGCGTGCATCCATAGCTCGCTGCATGAAGAATGGAAGTGAGCATTAATGCTTGAACATATGAAGAAGAAGAATACAGTCCAGCAAATAAACGCTCTACATTAAAGACGCATTACACAATGCATGGAAACATTTCTCTCTGTTTGAACTGTCTCTCATGTCTAAAACCTACATATAAGCTCCCACCACACAAGAGACAACTGCCTCCGATCCACCAGACCAAAGAACTGACTTAGTTCACCACTAGAGGGTGCCGCGATAGATCACATGATCGAGCAGTTCAGTCCATAGGAGCATGATGATATCACATGTTTGTCTTTTTTTTCTCTCTCTCTCAGCTGCAAGTCTGCCCCAGCCTCTTCACTCTGCCGGTGGTCTGGAGTGGGAAAACTGGCGCGAAATGGAATCAGCCTGCTCTGGGCTGCTGGTGAGAGGAATGAGTGTACTTTATTTATTTCTTGAACAATTTATTTAGGGACGGATTTCACCTACTTTATTTATTATGCTGATACAAAACACTCACCCTGCCGGCGTTCTGGAGGGGGAAACTGGTGTGAAAAAGGAATCTGCCTGTTTTGAGCTGCTGAACAATTTATTTAGCTACGGATTTCACTTAGTTTATTTATTAAGCTGATGCAAAACACTCAGCCTGAAGTGCTTGGAGTCACAATATACAGTTCACAGACCTGGAAACTACTCACAAATAATGCACTATGCTGATGTGCAGAGACGCAAACAACTCGTAAATCACCGAAATAATCCGGTACACAGCATACATACGTGCCAACTACTCGTAGATCACCAAAATAATGAATGCAGACACGCTCACAACGCTTAAACACCCGAAAATAATTCAGTGCACTAACACTAGTGACTCGAACCCTGATTCTACTGGATTGAAAGCCTAAGTGCCCCCCCCCCCCCCCCCGCAACACATGGAAACTGTCCAGATGCGGGAGAGTAAGGTTATGTTAGTGTATTGCTCGGGAAACTGACACAAATATCCATCCTAACTACGTAAGCAATCACAAAGATTGGTCCTGATTACACAACTATATGCATAGCGCTGCACAAGTAAAATCGCAAAAACTATCTATACCATAAAACTGGTCTCATCCTACTTGGAAAAAAAATGTCGCAATACCACTCTAAACTGACGCAAATATCAATCATAATTACATAATTAATCACATAGATCGGTCCTAATTACACAACTATATGCATAGTTCTTCACAAGGACGGCAATATGCCACAAAAACTGACGATACCATAGAACTAGTGTTATCCTGCTGGGAGAGATATCTCGCAATACCACTCGAAACCAGAAACAGAAATACTCAAACACTACCCTAGACCTACAAGCTAGGGGGAAAAAAGCTGGGGTGTTAGGTACAATCTTTATTCTTTTTTGTGGGAAATACGTACAACTGACTAGATGCTGGTGTTGGAGAGAGAGGAGTTTAAAAAAAGAAGTGAATTCTATGCAAGCATATAGCATCTATCCCTGCTAGACGTCAGAGTTCACTACACACGCCTACTAAAAATCACCCTACAGCCCAGCTAACCGAAGCCAATACACGCTATCACAGCTGATGGAAAAAATGCATCACAGTTATAATTACACTTCTAAATTGTCGTATGTCGTACTGAACAGGTCATAATGCATAATATGTACTGGGGAAAATCGTCATCCTAAAATACTGCAGTTGAACATGCGTTCTCCTCCGTGTACAATCACAACCTACGGGATGGAGCTACTCACCCACAAGCCTCACGGCCCATGCTGGCTACTGCCCACATTGATACGATTGCGCTTCACCAACATAGCAGATATAGTTAACTGGGAGATAAAAGGGCAGCTTTCTCCAAATTCAACTTGGTCGTCTAAAGTATAGTGGCGCAGCCGCCGCTAATGGCTAGGAGGCGCCGCTGTCATAGACTTAGACAGATCCCCAATGCCTCTTGTTCTAGGGTGGAAAACACTTTTGTTTAACGTCATGTGGGACGGTCCAGCAGGGGCTGCACTCTCATAGAGGACTCGCCAGCCATTCTGCGCTCAATTATTTAACATCAACTAGACTCCTATAATAAAGCAAGTATTAAAAAAAACATTCGTGACGATAAAAAATCTCCTCTTTCCACAAAAATAGACAAAGTCCATTTTCATTTAGTTTTATGAGTAAAATCGGTATAGCTTTTCACCTTCGACTGCACTCGCATCTCATTATTTCTTGACATTCAGTGAAGTGTATTGCCACTGATCACAAGTGATCAGCAGACAGAAACTTATCCTGTTTGCAAAGACCTTTAGTTGGAAACCCAAAAAAAGAAAATAGAGGCAACTGATATTTCCACTCGCAAATACCAATGTGGGTGATGTAACATATTCCAAATCACCCCTATAATTTACAAAGTCAAATAAGATGTTTCTCTTGTCTAGAGAACCAGCAAACATGTCTTCTGCCTACTAGATGCACACACTACAATCGATGTTCTCTCAACTAAATAAAGAACCGAACTGTGAAGAAGCAGTCAAATGAACAGTTTACATGGGAGAGAATAATGGCCCAATGCAAACATGCGCCCATATTGAATCTTCTCAAATTTCCACTTGATCACAAAAACTGTCCAGCACATACTATGTGTTAGTTCGCTAGTCAACCACAGGCCACCAGGCCACCGTATATATATATATATATATATATATATATATATATATATGACCGCTACACTTACAATTAAATGTTAGGATTGCGGTTCCAGTTGAACAACATTCGACAATGAGCGAAGTATCGGAAATACACCCTGCTGACAGCTGTGGCTCTAGGAATAGAAATATCTGTACCACTCTTATGACCTGACATACTCCTCCCTTTGCTATCGCAGTATACCACGTCAAATCCATACGTTCCTTACGACTGGACATAGTCATTTCCTTTGCACATGTTGGAACACAAACACATACTTTATAAGAATGATGCTCAAGGCGAACCTATCACACATATCCCCTACTACTAAGTATAATACTTTGTCTGTAACTGATTGCCAGCGATACGAAATAATACTGCCCGAAAATCAACAATGGGTGGGCATGTGTCATAGAAAGAGAGGCATAATCGTCTTACAAACAGCGAGATGTTAAAAAACACAACCATTACCATCACAAGCGATCTTGGTTCTACAGGTGCACACAAGTATCCATGTTAAAAGCTATACCCACTTTATAAATCGTGGTAAAAAAAATGGTTCAAATGGCTCTGAGCACAATGGGACTTAACATCTGTGGTCATCAGTCCCCTAGAATTTAGAACTACTTAAACCTAACTAACCTAAGGACATCACACACATCCATGCCCGAAGCAGGATTCGAACCTGCGACCGTAGCGGTCACGCGGTTCCAGACTGAAGCGTCTAGAACCGCACGGCCACGTCGGCCGGCAAATCGTGGTACGGCAGTACCTCTGAATGAAGTGGTTTTCTTCCAGACAAATACCGAGACACTGGATATAGACATTGATCGCTGGAGTGTATAGTATCAGACTGACAGCGCGGTTACACTTCGCCGATGGTGCAACCTCATAAAAAAAAATTACCGAATTTTGAAAGTGATTCGGCTAAGGAGTGTGGTACGAAACCGGTATTTGCAAATCCCTCACGCCGCTAGCGCTAGGTATTTCTCCAGTATTTGTAACGCATTCTGTCTCGATTTCATGTCAGATGCTCAGTCATATATCGACTGGGTTATAGGCGATGGTAGATTGAGAAGGATCACAAACAGCAGTAGATGACATGCTAATTGAGATCGTAAGAAATGTACTCTAGCGTTTCAGATCTCTAGTGCTACGCTTTCGGTAGAAAATGCTGTCTGGGATTTGGAATCAAGTCTTTCCATTTCATACCTGCGTTGGATCCTATGGAGCGTGGCACTTTCCTGCCTATTTGGGTAATGGTACTCGCGTCTATATAGGATCATTTTGTCAGACAGTGCGAGCGTAACATGTGTAAACGTGCATTTACGAGCGTAAACGTGCGTGACATTTCTGTGTAGGATCATTTTGTCTAGAGAAATAACACAAATTAGGTCAACAACGCACTAACTACCCTCAGCTGCGAGAGTAAGGACTTAGAGCTGTATTCCCTCCAAAATTCAAATTTAGCGCCCGTTTTCCATACGCCATATTACAAAAAGTAGGTAAGTGGAGAGGGGGGGAGGGGGGGGGGGGAATTGCCAGGTGACCTGTAGAAGCACATAATTCAAACCTCCCTCCAAAAGCTGCAATCTTGAATAATGGTATCCTCCTCATCAGATGGCGTCAGGGCAGCCATCTTGAATGACATCAATCGCGTCATCAGCTGACATCACGTGACATCACGTACTCGCGTCATCAGCTGTCGTCAGAGCCCCTTAAGGGTAGGCAACCCGCACACTGCCCCTGAACGGGCGGTACCTCGCACGTTTGGGGTGACACACTCCTCTCTCCCCTACTGCCAAAGTGCCCATCACAACGCAAAGTGGTGCGGTGTTGAAGGCTTCACTCATTCTCAGCAGTACACTACGTTGACCTCGTCTTGCAGTTGTCTTGTTAGTCTGTATTTACATTCTATGAGCCCAAGCACTTGTGGCGAAGTATGAGATGGATTCAAATATCGCAATGTGGTAGGTCCTTATCGTCTTAATACGTAATTTGTACTGCGTTTATTGAGTCTTCCTAGTGTTTGCATAATTTTGGAGTCTTTGCCAATTGTCAATTGTTTTTCGTCAAGAGTCAGTCCTAGATAACGCGCATCTTGCTTCCTCTGTATGCCTGTATTGTCTAATTTCAGAATTGGATTCGTCTGTAGTGTCCCTCTGAGCAGTAAATATACAGTTTTGTTGGGAGCTATTTTTAGTTTGTTTTCTTTGCACCAATTGTTAACTTTCGGAAGCAGCTGCGTGCCTTTTGTCTCTAGCGCTGCTCTCGAGCTGGCTGACACCACTACGAGCAGGTCACCTGCCTACGCCACCACATCTCTTACCCTGTCGTCACCATCCTGGGTTATTCAGCAAGGGCTAGATTGCGATTTCCCAAAATATTCGTCCACAGATCGAGTCCTGTGGGCATCACTTTGTTACTTTCTTGACAACCTTTCCTGTACCAGCCCTCCATTCCGCTACTCTGCCTCTGCAGTCGTCGAGGAGGCTATTGTAGAGGGAAGCTGGTAGCCTGATTTCCCTTAATCTGGCGAAGAGGGACGGCCACCACAAGTTGTCAATTAGTATGTCGATTAGTATGGCGGCCACGTATTTGTCGCTGTTGCTGTTTGTGACTGTCAGTGCTTGGCTGACGGCGTCTTCTATTAATCTACTTCCCTAAATCCGAATTGATGGTGCGTTAGGCCGAGGAGGCGCCTGTGCGGTTACAAGCGGTCACACATTATCCTTTCCAGTAGCTTGGCGAGAGTGTTTAAGAGACAGATGGGTCGGTACTTTTTAGATTTGTTGGCTCTTTGTCTTGCGATTTCCTGATTATTACAAAATTAGCAGTTTTCCAGAGGTTTGGAATTCTGCCTGTTAGTAGTGCCTCGTTGAATATGTTAGTAATAAAAGGTGTGATTTGTGTTACTGTTCGTTTTAATGTTTCTGAAAGTATTTTGTCTGGGCCAGGTGCTTTTCGGTTTTTAAGCCTGCTGATTCCCATCGCGACTTCTTCTTGTGAGAATGGTATGGCTACGCAGTCACTGATGTATGGTTGCCTCATCCTCTCTCTTAGATCAGCATGGTGTCGCTCGTCTTGTGTGGGGTCGTCATCTGAGGGGAGTGGGGAGCCTGTTCGGGAGATATTCTGCTGTGCTACTCCATCCTCTGGGCGTTGTGTCGTCAGCTTGTTTTAGTGCTGACAGAACTGTCGGTGTCTTAACTCGTTCTATCTTCAATGGTAGTCCCCAGATGTCGTTCTATAGCAAGGTTTTGACGAAATTGGTCCAGTAGTATTGCCTTGTTGTCTTTGGTTATTTTTGGTACTTCTGTTTAGCGTCAAGATACAGGTCGAGTCTTATCTGTCTTTGCTTGTTGGCAGCACTTTCTTTTGGCGCGTGAATCCTTCTCTAATCTTCCCACTTCTGTCGATCACATTTGTTTCTGTCCCCATCCAGTTTTTGCCCGTGGTATAGCTGCTTCCTGTGATTTTTATAGGACCTCTGTCAGTACATGCGTTTTGTAATCTATACTGCCTTAAACAATATGTGGTGATGACGCCTCAACAATATCTCGAAATTTTTGCCAGTCAACTCTTCCTATGAGTAAATGCTGCTGTTCATGGTCCATGTCTTGTGTATTGGCATATCTGTCTGTGGTTATGACAATTACGTTGTGGTCGCTGTGTGTGGTTCTATCTAATATCGTCCTTGTGTTGACTAGTGGAAGAGATTTTGCGTTCCCTAGAGAAAGGTCTACGTTACTTACACCACAGGCGTCTCCGCGGTAGGTAGGTGGCTGACCCTCCCTATTGAGGATGAAGAGATTGCATTCATTTACCACGTCAAGCACTAGTTGTCCTTTGTCGTCAGTTCTGTCTGAGTTCTACAAGGGGGATTTTGCGTTGATATCGGTTAGAATGCGAAGCTCTTTTATTTTGAGTGTCGTGCAATGTCTTTTGTCTAAGAAAGGTACTGTATCATACGAGTACTGGGCGTAAATAGACGACATGAGGCATACATCCCGTCCGTCTGTTCAAAAAATGGTTCAAATGGCTCTGAACACTATGGGACTTAACATCTATGGTCATCAGTCCCCTAGAACTACTTAAACCTAACTAACCTAAGGACATCACACAACACCCAGTCATCAC
The DNA here is from genome assembly GCF_023864275.1 of Schistocerca cancellata. Lineage (NCBI taxonomy): Eukaryota > Metazoa > Arthropoda > Insecta > Orthoptera > Acrididae > Schistocerca > Schistocerca cancellata. Next base: position 476,799,121 of record NC_064627.1, read on the forward strand.
GAGGCAGAGAAAATCCCTGACCCCGCCGGGAATCGAACCCGGGAACCCGGGCGCGGGAAGCGAGAACGCTACCGCACGACCACGAGCTGCTGTCCGTCTGTTATTTCTGCTGTGGAGACGTGTTCAGCGCAAAACTGGGTGATCTGTGTTACTACGAGGTTTTTACTAACTACTACTAACGCGGCTTTATCGTTTGAAGTTCCAGCTAATTGCGATGTAATGTAAGGGGAGCACTGAAATCTTCCCGCCTCGCGGGAAAGGTACCTGAACGCAGGTGATGTCTGCTTTTGTTTAGTCTAAAAGTCTTCCATGTTTACTAGGATGCTGCCCTGGCAATTTATTTGTGTCACCTTCAGAAGGGGTACCTAGTGAAGGAAAAACACTTGGGTGCGGTTCTTTAAAATCCAGAAACACACTCCATGTGCTCTCACGAATTCCTTGTATACTTTCCCTAGGTTCAGGCCCTCTCCCCTTTGAGCACATGCCTCCCCTAAAAACTGACATAGTTCTTTGGAGTTGTTTACGAGATTTTCAACTCTTAGCATCATCCTGTCAGTTGGTTTTGTAGTTGGGAAGCAGATTTTATCCCCGTTTTCATGCTTAATTCGTATTACTTAGCGAAGAGCTCTTCGAAACACATCCTTGTTTTCTAGTCTGCTAAGCCATGCGTTAACTTCCAAGTTTTCGTAGTTTACGTGATTAGCGGTATTAATCTTGGGGTCCTTCGTTGCGTCTGGTTGGTGTTCTCGACTGTTAGTCTGTTGCTCCTATTCCGATTAATTTTGTAGTGTAGCATGTTGTTCCCGCTTTATGGTTTCTGGTAGTGTGCAGTTTGATGTGTTTTCGCTGAGCGTTTCCCCTCACAGTAACGTGTTGTTTTTTATATCTACCGGGGACTCGTTCGTGGAAGTTGACTGTTGTATGTCCGTTTCTGGGGTGGTTGTGCCGGGTACTGTGCCGGTGCAGGAGGTGTCTTTCTGTTAAGCTACCTTACTGTTTTGTTTTTCGTAGTGCCTGCGTGTGCCACCCCGGTAGACAAAACGAACTGGTGTAATATATGGTCTACATTTGGTTGTATCATATTCTACTTGTTGTGCAGTAGTGTGCAATTGTCTTTGTTTGCGTTTTCCTGTGGTGTTGCACTTCTTTTGAACTCTGCGACATCTTCATTCTCAGGATGTTCAAGAACGTCGGTACATTTCTCTGTACTATCTCGCAGTATTTCGTCTTCCAGTTCGTCAACTCGTAAAAGGAGACCAGCCTGGAAGACGGCCCAATCAAATATGTGATGTTTCAGGTGCCTGGCCACTTCATATTCAATTGCACCCTGCATGCACATATCGTATAATCGGTAATGCTGAAGTACCTTAACTGAATTGTCTCCCAGAACTGAGGCATTACATTGGTATTAGTATCTGCATTTCCGGGTTGCAATAACGCCATGTGTTGCCGCCAGGTAACGGCTCGCCGCCAGCCTCTCAGCCTTGTCCACGCCAATTTGTACCTTTGCCTGTTTGTGTTATTAGTTACGTCTACTCCTGTGTGTGTTAGGGGGCGGGTTTCTGAGAGTTAATGGTAGCGCTCCTTATTACTCGGTACGCTCTATTTGTGTTTCGTAGAACTGTTTATATGTAGGACAGTCTGCCCCCTCCCTCCCCCCACTCCCTGCTTTATCGCATATTCTGTTTCTGTGTTTGCATGGTATACAGTCTATACGATTCTACTGCCTGCATTCTGACTTTTTACATCCCAATTTCGCACGTCTCCCACATACTGGGTCCTTGTCGCAACGCTTCGATGGGTGACCGAGGCCCCATGGGTTAAAACATTTTTCTACAGCAAAAAAGTTGTTGATATACAGAGATTCAAAATGAATAAAAACGCTTTCTTTTTGAAGCAGCGGTAATCGTACTCTTGGCGACACTTGTAAAACATTGTTAACTATTGGTTTGCCCTTTAGTCCTGTTCTAAATTTTATTTTAACCTCGCTATCGAACTTGTCTTTAGTAATGTTACGCTCAGGTTTATTTCGTAGAGCTCTTCTAAGAATTAAGTATGTTGAGACATGGTGCACTGCCAGCAGGGATCTGAATTTCTTGGGTTCTTCATACCTAGTGACGCTGGACCCCGGGTTCTGGACTGAAGTCGACGTACTAACTCATCCCAAAGGTGTCCCAATGGGTTCAGAATGGGACTCTGGACAGGCTAGTTCATTTCAGGAATGTTGCTGTCCACAAACCATTGCCTCACAGATGCTGCTTTGTGACAGGATGAATTGTCATGCTGATACATTCATCGTCTGTTGCTCTTCTGCACGCAATACAAACTGCTGTAAAACGTGTTTCTTACCTTCTACATTACGCACTTTCTGAAGCACAATAAGGGGACCACACCCTTGCCACGAAAAATAAAAAAATGGTTCAAATGGCTCTGAGCAGTATGGGACTTAACTTCTGAGGTCATCAGTCCCCTAGAACTTAGAACTACTTAAACCTAACTAACCTAAGGACATCACACATATCCATGCCCGAGGCAGGATTCGAACCTGCGACCGTAGCGGTCGCGCGATTCCGGACTGTAACGCCTAGAACCGCTCAGCCACCCCGGCCGGCCACGAAAAATACCCCTATGTCGTAACCGCAGCTCTATACATGATGTCAGGTAACATTCCCCAAGCATTCGCCAAACTCAAACCTTTCCATCGAACTGACGCAGGGTACAGCGAGATGCATCATTCCAAACGCTCGTTTGCCGTCATCCACTTTCCAATATCGTGGCTCTTTACACCACCACAAGCGTCGCTTAGTAATGACAATAAAAATATGTGGCTTATGAGTATCTTTTCAACCACTGTGTGCCATTCTTTTTAACTGTCTACGCACAGCCATTGTTTTAGTTGGACTGCTGGCAGCACTTGGCACTTACGAATGATTCCATCCAATGATTTCATGCTATTTTTTACAGCTATCCTCCGCCATGCTCGGCGGTGCCTGTCTGGTATTACATGTGATCCATCTGGTCCTGGTATAGGACATATCAGGAACAGTCGACTTTGACAGCTGTAAAAAGGAGAATGAAATGTCCCTGATGGATTTGTTACTCAGTTGACAAGTCCACTTTCGAGGTCACTGAGCTCTCCCGACTAACCCATTCTACTGTTACTGCTTCTCCAGTGACGACACAATACTCCATGCCCCCTTTTATGCTTGTGGTCCACCTCTCGCGACATCTAGTGGTTAGTTCAGCATTTCATAGGGGTGTCTGAATATTATCGATTAAATAGTGTATACTGGCGTTGTGCGGATATCGTTGGTGTAAAATGTTGCCTCCCGCCGGCATGTTTCAACCAGTGTCTGTCATAACAGCAACAAACTTTTCATTGCGTGCCTCATCGATAACACCGGAGATCCTACCCGCAAAATATGTGGCAGTTGCGTTTTGCTCTCCAGGACGTATTTTCTTATATAATACTGGATCCATAATGACTATTATGAAATTAAGCACCCTTTGGCAGACAACTCTGTCCAGCCATCGACAATTAATGCGAAGAAATGCGACACCTGGATCTTCTGCTTAACAACTGCCAACACATGTTCCTATTAGCGGAAAAATTACCTTTTGGGGCGGTTCGTCATCTTGTTAACTGGTACTCCCAATTGTCTCTGCACCATTGCTGTTTCGACCAAAGACCGTACTTGCCCTCTCCACCAAAGTTGTCCTGTAGGTAGCTGGAAGCATTACCAACAAGTGTCTCCGTATGCCACTACGACTTCAGTAAACTGATCCCCACACACAATCGTTAGAAGCGTTGCTTATGTCCCAAAAAAATCGATACAAACCGACCGTTGTGTGTGTACTTTGGTAATATGTTTGATTACCCTTACGACTTCGCGCCTTCTATTCTACTCCCCTCCACCGACAGTATGTCGGATGCTACAGTACACTGTATCGGGAACCTACACCTACATCTACATAAATACTCCGCTAGCCACGAAGCGGTGTGTGGCGAAGGGCACATTTCGCTTCAAAGTCATATTCCCCCCACCCCCACCCCCCCCCCTCTGTTTCATTCGCGGATCGCGCGAGGGAAAAGCGACTGTCTGAACACCTCAGTACGAGCTCTAATTTCCCTTATCTTTGAATGGTGATCATTGCGCGATTCGAAATTTCGTAGTAATAATATATGCTCTACATCCTAAGTGAAGATCGGATTTCAGAATTTAGTGAGCAGCCTCTTCCGTTTAGCGCACCGTCTATGTGCAAGTGTGTCCCAATTCAAACTTTTTTATGAGATTTGTAACGCTCTCGCGATGGCTAAATGTACCAGTCACGAATCTTGTCGCTCTTCTTTGGACCTTCTCAATCTCTTGAATCAGTTGGTTTTCTAACCAATTGCTCAAGTTTGTATGTTGAGAGCGCTCCTAGAATAACTTCACACGAATCTGGAGATCTCTTAAGTGAGCAAACACTGCAGGCCACCACAAGTTGTCAAGGGCACCTGCAATGTCTATCAATACTGTAACTGCATACTAGAGGACCGAATTACTCACCAAGTGGAGTGCTTGACTGATGGCATCGTTAGTACAACACCGCTTCCTGAAAACAAGCAGACACCGCTTAAGGTCTCGAAACTTACAGTATTCCTGAAATCCGTCACACAAGAGGCACCCTTGAGCCTTAGCCAGCACAGTGATGAGGCATACTGGACGGTAGGATTTACAATTCGTTGGATTCCTGTCTTCGGGCTTCTCAATCACTATTATTCTTAAATTTATCCAAGAGTCCTGAATCTTTCACAGTCTTAAACAGTCGAATAATATCACAGTCGTGTGTTATATATCGTTGACGAAGTGCAAAGGTTATGCTTGAGTTCTCGTGTGCTAAAGCATGCTATAAACTTTGCAGCATAGTGAAACATCTGCACCCTTACTTTGGAAGAGTCTGAAAGCGCGGGAGTTTGCTGATAACGTGCCCAGGTTGACTGCTGAGACAAAGAGATTCTGTGATCTGCTTAATCATCGCTGCGAGGACGTTGCACGAACTTTTAATTTGTGTGATGTTCCCTTTCGATAGCCATTTTCATGCTGCAACACAATGCAGCTTAAGGAGAGAAAGCTGCTAGCGAACGCAGCTTAGCGAAATACACTCCTATAAATTGAAATAAGAACACCGTGAATTCATTGTCCCAGGAAGGGGAAACTTTATTGACACATTCCTGGGGTCAGATACATCACATGATCACACTGACAGAACCACAGGCACATAGACACAGGCAACAGAGCATGCACAATGTCGGCACTAGTACAGTGTATATCCACCTTTCGCAGCAATGCAGGCTGCTATTCTCTCATGGAGACGATCGTAGAGATGCTGGATGTAGTCCTGTGGAACGGCTTGCCATGCCATTTCCACCTGGCGCCTCAGTTGGACCAGCGTTCGTGCTGGACGTGCAGACCGCGTGAGACGACGCTTCATCCAGTCCCAAACATGCTCAATGGGGGACAGATCCGGAGATCTTGCTGGCCAGGGTAGTTGACTTACACCTTCTAGAGCACGTTCGGTGGCACGGGATACATGCGGACGTGCATTGTCCTGTTGGAACAGCAAGTTCCCTTGCCAGCCTAGGAATGGTAGAACGATGGGTTCGATGACGGTTTGGATGTACCGTGCACTATTCAGTGTCCCCTCGACGATCACCAGTGGTGTACGGCCAGTGTAGGAGATCGCTCCCCACACCATGATGCCGGGTGTTGGCCCTGTGTGCCTCAGTCGTATGCAGCCCTGATTGTGGCGCTCACCTGCACGGCGCCAAACACGCATATGACCATCATTGGCACCAAGGCAGAAGCGACTCTCATCGCTGAAGACGACACGTCTCCATTCGCCCCTCCATTCACGCCTGTCGCGACACCACTGGAGGCGGGCTGCACGATGTTGGGGCGTGAGCGGAAGACGGCCTAACGGTGTGCGGGACCGTAGCCCAGCTTCATGGAGATGGTTGCGAATGGTCCTCGCCGATATCCCAGGAGCAACGGTGTCCCTAATTTGCTGGGAAGTGGCGGTGCGGTTCCCTACGGCACTGCGTAGGATCCTACGGTCTTGGCGTGCATCCGTGCGTCGCTGCGGTCCGGTCCCAGGTCGACGGGCACGTGCACCTTCCGCCGACCACTGGCGACAACATCGATGTACTGTGGAGACCTCACGCCCCACGTGTTGAGCAATTCGGCGGTACGTCCACCCGGCCTCCCGCATGCCCACTACACGCCCTCGCTCCAAGTCCGTCAACTGCACATACGGTTCACGTCCACGCTGTCGCGGCATGCTACCAGTGTTAAAGACTGCGATGGAGCTCCGTATGCCACGGCAAACTGGCTGACACTGACGGCGGCGGTGCACAAATGCTGCGCAGCTAGCGCCATTCGACGGCCAACACCGCGGTTCCTGTTGTGTCCGCTGTGCCGTGCGTGTGATCATTGCTTGTACAGCCCTCTTGCAGTGTCCGGAGCAAGTATGGTGGGTCTGACACACCGGTGTCAATGTGTTCTTTTTTCCATTTCCAGGAGTGTATTTCGTTGCAGAGTTATCAGTTCCGTAAATAAACTTTCTTTTCTGTACAAGATCAGCGTCGTTATTCAAAGACAGAAGCTTTGCACCATGTTCAAGGATCAATATCGGTATTTCACTTCTTCATCCGTGTGTGTATGACCTGATACACGTTAACCTCGCACTTGTTGAACACAATTACGGGAATTGCTAATTGTAAGGGTCTTCTTTTGTACTGATTGTCATGTTCAGTGAAGTTGCAATCCACGTGGTCCATTGGAGGACTGTAATTTCTTGATGTTGCAGTTTCTTCGCGTTGCACTTCCCTGATGTTGCAATTTCTGGTTGGATTATTGAATAATGACATAAGTCATTTAAATGTTCTCTTGATTCGTTTTCATTCCAGAACTATTTATGAAATTTATAATACTTTTATGGATTGTCGCCATGTGCATATTCTTGTTTAAATCTGCATTTGATGAGGGCATAAACTATTAAACGCAGTTTTCCTTCGGCGGAATCGTTCTGCAAGCAAGCTGCCATCAGCAGCAACATTTTTCAATTCTTTTCATGCATCTTGTAGCCTGTATAAGGTAAGAGTGTTGCCAAGAACGTCAGAGGTTCATGCTGATGTCGAATATGTGTGGACTGGCTGCCGTATTTCAGGTCATTTGCGAGCAGGCCTTACATGCTCATAGCATGTGTTCTTTCTATAAGGGAAGACACAAATACACTTTCAGGTTCTGTCAGGAAATTAGGTGTGATTATCATGTCGCATTCACTAAAAATATGTTTCAAGCCCTGCTTATATTCTTCGCTGCGATATGGAGGTTCTCCCTTCTTCTGATACATAAATCAAAATAAAGTCAGATCGCGTTAATATTCATTCTTGGATCAAAATTTGGCAGAAAAAGGTGATCATTGTCACTGACGTCGTACATCTGTATACTCAGTTTAGTTCAAAGGAAGACGTAGGATGTTTCAAATATATCGAGAAGGGACGTCTTTGACTTACAATTTGCCAACGGCACCGCAACGTCCTGTTACACGAGTAAGGGGGTGCTTCCCTTTGAAGTGTAAATATCGTCGAGGTTTACTCTTGGACTGCGATGTTATGGCTCCCATCTGCGTTGTAAACCACCAGAGAGGAACCTGCCTAGTAGAAAATTTACGACTTGTTTCCATCCCCGAGTGATAGTTCCATCTCCCGGAGTAAGCGTTGGAAAAACCAGCGCTGTTTTAATCCTTTTCCAAAGGAATTTATGCCAACAACCCCAAAGATCTAGCGCAAATTGCGAATGAATGTAGTTCTGGTGTTCTTGTCGTACCCTGAATAGCTTTGCTTCAGAGACAGATTTCTGCTGACGGTACCACTGAAACCGAAAGTTGCGATCCCGGACGGTCATTGTTCTCTGATACAAGCGTCTGAGCATTCTGCCATCACTTTAGATACTTCTCTCTGTGTTCACGGGCGACCGAGACACGTGGACACACAGTTGGGATGGCTCCCAGTTGTGCCCTCAGCAGTAGTTTTGTTAACACATGCTCTAGGCAGCCTGTACCTCTTTCCCACTCGCTCGAGCGGAAAATCAGCAATTGTTTCCCTTCACCTGTCTTAATCAGCCCTTTTCAGGTCAAATTTTCTTCAGGAAGCTCTCAGTGTGTGCAGTTACTGCTGTTTTCTGATGTCTATACACAAATTTCATTGTGATCGCTGAATGTTAAATACCCCAACACCAATCGGCTGCAAATTTTCCGAAATTCCCTGCACTTGGCAACAGATATGTCTATGTTAATGCAACCTCCCGGTCTCTACTGATACGTGTGAGACTGGTCTTCAGAAGTGCTCCTCTATGGCTCGTACGTACACTATGCCAAAGGATAGAGCGATCGTTGATATCAATCAATATTATGATGTTACTCCCACAGGAAAAAAGGCCACCTCTGTAATTATCCCTGCATGTGGATCAATATCGTGGGGCTATTGGATATATCCAGAATAAGCGCAGCGGAGTGTGCGCTGATATGAAACTTCCTGGCAGATTAAAACTGTGTGCCCGACCGAGATTCGAACTCGGGACCTCTGCCTTTCGCGGGCAAGTGCTCTACCATCTGAGCTACCGAAGCACGACCCACGGCCCGTCCTCACAGCTTTACTTCTGCCAGTATTGGATATAGATGGACCACAGTCTACCTTTCACCTCCACACTGAACCTCGACTACCACTATGTGCTGCGAACAAAGTTGACAATTCTTTTGTAATGATGTACGATGTATTCAGTATTATATAAAAAGCATAGCATGAGGACCCGCGACGAAATCCTCTGAATCACTGTCGGATGTTATGTCATTAGCACATGCCGCGACATTTTACACTCCCAGGAGTGTCTCCTGCAGCTCCCCTCATGGATGGAACGTGGGAAGAATAAATACGTGTAACAACTGTTACATGCCTAAATTATACAGAATTGGCACTCACTGTCACGCATTTCCGCCTCCGCGTAAACCTGCCTGCCGGCGACTTCATATCAACACTTAAGCATGAATAATAAGAAATCTTTGAGGAAGATGTAGGCTGCAGTTGTATTCTTACATAGAACAATTGCGAGAATGAATTCCTGTCTTAGCACAGAAATGGTTTAAATCACAATAATATTTTGTATTTTTTGTATCTACCTACACATAATCATCACGAAGTTTGGGAAGGGCGTGATTTTTATTGTTTTATCTAATAACGTCTCCTGCAGCTCCCCTCATGGATGGAAAGTGGGAAGAATAAATACGTGTACGCCTCTATGCGAACTGTTACCTGCCTAAATTTATGTGCAAAGTCTCTGCGACGTCTACACGTAAGGTTCTGAGACCGTTTTTTTTTTTAATTTTATGAGTGGTTATCGCGAAAAATAATCATCTTTCTTCTTGTGTCTCCCAGTTTTGATTTTTCAACATTTGTGCAACATTCTCTGACCAGCAAAACGAGCTTACGACCACTCGCATAGCTTTTCTTCGTGTAGGCTCCATGACATTATTCCACCCCGAGTAGGGTACCATACATTTAACGAATATTCAATGGCAGACATTAGAGTAATAACTAGACAAGGCACCACGTTTACAAACTTTCGAGTAAAACAGCCTTTACTTAAGACATCAACATACCGTAATAGCTTGTTACATAACCAAATAAAGATTTATTATGATACTCATTGAATTTTAAAAAACTGAACTTGTCTCGCTGTTGAACCAAAACCTTGATTATTGAATATGATATCAAAAAATAAATAAGTAACTACAAGAACAACATTCATCAGTTCTTTACACGTTACTGAATATTATGAATTGCAAAAAAAAGATATCTTAGAAAAATTCATAGGTCTGGAAGGTTAATAAGAAGTTAATTGCGCTTCACCCTCTGGTGAACTGTATGTAGCATCCGTAACGTTTCTGTAAAAAGCTACCTTATTATAAAATTCCATGTCTGAGGATGGCACATACTTTTGGCAAGCTTCATGACATCTTTATATTTCTCTGATTCAACTGACAGAAGCGCTTTGTAAAGTCAACGTAGCGTACGTTTTCTGAATGACGAAATCATAATAGATAAGTTGTGATAATTATGCCCCACATGCTTGTGTGCAGTGAAGAACCTGTACACTGAAACTGTACAATTCTCATTATCAGCACTCTTCATGTCAGACAGAAACAGTTTTTTTTTTTCAGGTGTTACGAGAAGACTAAAAATAAATTTTGTGTGACGTCAACCACAGTGAATTTCTTGTATGTATTTCACACGCCATGATCTGACTACTGTTTGGTACAACGATTAAAAAAGCCTTGGACATGTCTGGTTCTTGCCCCAAACACACGAAGTCGACAAGTTCATTCCCTATGTTACTCTGAATTGGTCGCAGGGGCGGGTGTCATTCTTGCACTATACGATCAAGCAATTTTATAACTATACAGTAGTAGTAAAATGTTATTTTCAGCCAAAAGTGGACATATCTGGTTATTACACCAGTGCCTTCAATTATGGGCTGTGCATGTGTTCTGCACCTCTCGCCCGTAAGGCGTCATGTGTTGTAACTTACAGGTTAATAGATGTGAGATGTAACGTCTGCACGTACTGTTATGGCACCCGTTATGTCATGTTGTTTTATCCAACTTGTCATGGAATTATTACTAATTTTCGTGCTAAAGAAGAATCAAACTAATTTGCTAATTATTCTCATGTTATCGTGGTGAATTATATCACGAATCGATAAGTAACATCACAACGGATAATCTAAGTGGAAATGCGACATGAATGTCGAGTGCGAATCTGCGTTGTTGGCAGAATAAAATTTTATTTTTTCCGGAGCTTTGTGCGAAAATATAATACATCAAAACATACGCATTCATAGTAAGTGAGTCGCTTTAGTTTTACTAACGAAACGAAATAAAGTGCTACACGATAAAAATCTTACCTTGACTTATTGTTGGCAGTGGTTGTTCTGAGGTCGTGCTGTAGCAAACCCTGTGGACAAAATAAGGTTTCTTTACATTTACAAAACATAAACCGCTATCTGCACTGAGAAGACTATCTCCATCAACTATATTTTAATATGAAAAATAATAATAATGTTTAAAGAAGCAAAGGGTACATTTTATAAATACTTTTTACAGCAAGAATCATAACATCATTTACAAGTATGTAATGAGATCAGAATTTTAGTTAGAGGAATGTCAATGTGTCCTTCGTTTTAGCACGCGTGTCCAGTTTACCAACGTGACAAAAATGTTAGCATGTGTAAATCTGAATAAATTTTCATCTACATTGCTCCAACAGTGCTAATACTTTTTCTACAGTTCTCAACCGTTTCGCTATCGGTTCCGAATGCTACACTGAGATTCTTGCACTTTAATATTTAACTGGAATAATAAAAGTTGAAATCTAACTACACTATTCTTTTTATATACTGATAAAGGTGGGAATTTAAGGAGATGGGACCTGGATAAACTGAAAGAACCAGAGGTTGTACAGAGTTTCAGGGAGAGCATAAGGGAACAATTGACAGGAATGGGGGAAAGAAATACAGTAGAAGAAGAATGGGTAGCTTTGAGAGATGAAGTAGTGAAGGCAGCAGAGGATCAAGTAGGTAAAAAGACGAGGGCTAGTAGAAATCCTTGGGTAACAGAAGAAATATTGAATTTAATTGATGAAAGGAGAAAATATAAAAATGCAGTAAATGAAGCAGGCAAAAAAGAATACAAACGTCTCAAAAATGAGATCGACAGGAAGTGCAAAATGGCTAAGCAGGGATGGCTAGAGGACAAATGTAAGGATGTCGAGGCTTATCTCACTAGGGGTAAGATAGATACTGCCTACAGGAAAATTAAAGAGACCTTTGGAGATAAGAGAACCACTTGTATGACCATCAAGAGCTCAGATGGAAACCCAGTTCTAAGCAAAGAAGGGAAAGCAGAAAGGTGGAAGGAGTATATAGAGGGTCTATACAAGGGCGATGCACTTGAGGACAATATTATGGAAATGGAAGAGGATGTAGATGAAGATGAAATGGGAGATACGATACTGCGTGAAGAGTTTGACAGAGCACTGAAAGACCTGAGTCGAAACAAGGCCCCCGGAGTAGACAACATTCCATTGGAACTACTGATGGCCTTGGGAGAGCCAGTCCTGACAAAACTCTACCATCTGGTGAGCAAGATGTATGAAACAGGCGAAATACCCTCAGACTTCAAGAAGAATATAATAATTCCAATCCCAAAGAAAGCAGGTGTTGACAGATGTGAAAATTACCGAACAATCAGCTTAATAAGCCACAGCTGCAAAGTACTAACACGAATTCTTTACAGACGAATGGAAAAACTAGTAGAAGCCGACCTCGGGGAAGATCAGTTTGGATTCCGTAGAAATACTGGAACACGTGAGGCAATACTGACCTTACGACTAATCTTAGAAGAAAGATTAAGGAAAGGCAAACTTACGTTTCTAGCATTTGTAGACTTAGAGAAAGCTTTTGACAATGTTGACTGGAATACTCTATTTCAAATTCTAAAGGTGGCAGGGGTGAAATACAGGGAGCGAAAGGCTATATACAATTTGTACAGAAACCAGATGGCAGTTATAAGAGTCGAGGGACATGAAAGGGAAGCAGTGGTTGGGAAGGGAGTAAGACAGGGTTGTAGCCTCTCCCCGATGTTATTCAATCTGTATATTGGGCAAGCAGTAAAGGAAACGAAAGAAAAATTTGGAGTAGGTATTAAAATCCATGGAGAAGAAATAAAAACTTTGAGGTTCGCCGATGACATTGTAATACTGTCAGAGACAGCAAAGGACTTGGAAGAGCAGTTGAACGGAATGGATGGTGTCTTGAAGGGAGGATATAAGATGAACATCAACAAAAGCAAAACGAGGATAATGGAATGTAGTCGAATTAAGTCGGGTGATGCTGAGGGAATTAGATTAGAAAATGAGACACTTAAAGTAGTAAAGGAGTTTTGCTATTTGGGGAGCAAAATAACTGATGATGGTCGAAGTAGAGAGGATATAAAATGTAGACTGGCAATGGCAAGGAAAGCGTTTCTGAAGAAGAGAAATTTGTTAACATCGAGTATAGATTTAAGTGTCAGGAAGTCATTACTGAAAGTATTTGTATGGAGTGTAGCCATGTATGGAAGTGAAACATGGACGGTAAATAGTTTGGACAAGAAGAGAATAGAAGCTTTTGAAATGTGGTGCTACAGAAGAATGCTGAAGATTAGATGGGTAGATCACGTAACTAATGAGGAAGTATTGAATAGGATTGGGGAGAAGAGAAGTTTGTGGCACAACTTGACCAGAAGAAGGGATCGGTTGGTAGGACATGTTCTGAGGCATCAAGGGATCACCAGTTTAGTATTGGAGGGCAGCGTGGAGGGTAAAAATCGTAAAGGGAGACCAAGAGATGAATACACTAAGCAGATTCAGAAGGATGTAGGTTGTAGTAGGTACTGGGAGATGAAAGAGCTTGCACATGATAGATTAGCATGGAGAGCTGCATCAAACCAGTCTCAGGACTGAAGACCACAACAACAACATACTGATAATATACTATGCATGTTTCAATAATTACTAAATCTCTTGAAGTTATAGTTATTAATATATTAGGCACAGGTCGCATATTACACATACTATAAAATTAGCGTACATTTCCCTGTGGCATAACGTCTTGGGCAAACCAGTTACAGCTCACCTATCCGAGGTGTGTACTGCACCTATGAAGATATTCACTTAAACTCCGAGGTTTTCGTATTGCTTACAAAATAATCTGTGATACTCTAAATACTCTAAAAGTGTAGGAGACTTTATCATAGTGCTTTTGCGCTCAAGGAAACAAATCCAAGAAAAGAATAAACGTAGCACAGGGAACAGCACATCGTCAAAACAAATGCCCTGTTGTAATAAAAAATAAATAATTAGAGAAAATTACACTGTTTCCACTTCTACATTCTCCGCTAACCTCAGCCTGCACTCTGATATAGATCTACACTTCTAACAATCATAAAATCAGCTAATGAATGCGAGGTGGACAAGTCGTTCCATACAAAAACTTCCACGAAGAGTAACTTAGTGACACAATACCTTGTCCGACGTTGCACTGCTCGATGAAATTGTTGGAGCGCAGAATGCAGCATCTATGTCTAAATCTAGGCAAGCCTCTCTTGAAAATAACATCAAATGTCACTGATAAGACAATTATCATTCGATGTAATTACTAATAACAGCGAGAGACATAGCTCCCATTTGACAGTATAGCAATCAGTTGTTTCGTTTGGCTCTAAATCGCATATTATCTTTGACGTTCTGAACTATGTCACGGATTTTGTAAATAAGAGTAAGTGCTGTGTCCAAGGACATTTCAGAACGATAGATCTAGAAGAAAGAAAGGAAGTAAGTAGGCCTATTCCTGTTTTCTTCTGCAGCTGAAGTATGAAAATTTACGTTTTGGGAATAGATGAGGGGGAGGGGGTCAAAATCAACTTACGAGTCGTCGGGGCTTTGACGAGTGACGGAATGGTAATGGTTGCTGTGACGTCACCTCTTGATGCACATTCTGAATTAAATATCTTTAGGCTGATTTTCATTGTCATACTTTCGTTCGGTTCGAGAGATATTATATTCTTAATCCCTGCTGTTTATGAGAAACGAAATGCTGCCTCTCTTGTTTGGACTTGATTTATAATATTTAGCCGATTTATCAGTCTTTCCTTTACCACATATAGTTACTTTTTAAAATAAATTGTTCTGTATATCACGGTCTCCACTACAACTGTACTGCTTCTTTACGATACTCGATTAGTTTTATTGCTTGTGTTGTGATAACTGAAGAAGAATAATTGTTGAAGAGGCCAAGTTTAATAATGAACTGTAGAGACATAAGGGAATAAGAACTGCTTTAACGACCTATCGCATCCTCCACTTGATCTGTAGAGCTAAACAGTATTTTGCATTACTACCTTCGATTAGTTTTTAGTTCGTATTGTGTATCTATCGAGCTGCGATAATCGATTCTTTCCAGTAAATACTTATACTGCACTAATGTGATAACTGTTTCGATTTACTGCTGATACATACGTACATTCGTATGTACGTATCGCAGTTTCCACTTCAGCTACATAGCTAAATTATATTTAGCGAGATTAGCTTCGATTCCCGACGATAAATAACTTTTTTTAAAAAACACGTTGTGTGCTCCGGTATCCAATACAGTTGTAGAGATTCTTTTACGACACCGTTACTTTGTTCGTATTCTTTACAAATGGTAATAATTCAGCACTGAGGATCGTAGTTGTATCTTGAATTTTTTTCCCCGGTGCAGTAAATTCTCTTAATCAATATAATGACGAAGGCCAATGATATGATGTCATAATTACCATGTTTTTTGTGTCTTCTGGGGCGTATTCTCTACTTACTGGGCAGAGTCGACGGCTAGTATAAATATTTACAATTTATTCGCAATGGGATTACCAGATTTAAAATAGATATCCATATAATCGCATGATACAGAGTAACAGGCGGGTTAAGATACTTTCTCAATCCAGTGAGGACCAAATGTTTCAGTTTAGAATGCTTTCATTTTCGGACCTCTTATTAAAACTATCTTAAAAATGCGTACGTAACATTCCAAACAAAATTCAGAGATGAAATACTGGAACAAACTTCATGAATGACACAAGAGATACTGCCAAATCCTTCTCGGGATATTATCTGAGTACACTGATCGATGTATTGTCAGATTTCTCCAGATACAAGTACGAAACTTGCAGAAACGTTGCGACCATTTTAATCAGCTGAGATTGTGTTAATCAGCTGAGAACAATTCAGCAGTGCAATACGCTGATAAAGTATATTTTACAACAGATGCTCCCATTGTTTACGCTTTCTGTTTTCTCCAAAATCTGCATGTGCTTTAGTTATGTCAAATACAGGGTGTTACAAAAAGGTACGGCCAAACTTTCAGGAAACATTCCTCACACACAAAGAAAGAAAATATGTTATGGGGCCGGACATGTGTCCGGAAACGCTTACTTTCCATGATAGAGCTCATTTTATTACTTCTATTCAAATCACATTAATCATGGAATCAAAGCACACAGCAACAGAACGTACCAGCGTGACTTCAAACAATTTGTTACAGGAAATGTTCAAAATGTCCTCCGTTAGCGAGGATACACGCATCCACCCTCCGTCGCATAGAATCCCTGATGTGCAGATGCAGCCCTGGAGAATGCCGTATTGTATCACAGCCGTCCATAATACGAGCAGGAAGAGTCTCTACATTTGGTACCGGGGTTACGTAGAGCAGAGCTTTCAAATGCCCCCATAAATGAAAGTCAAGACGGTTGAGGTCAGGAGAGCGTGGAGGCCACGGAATTGGCCCGCCTCTACCAATCCATCGGTCACCGAATCTGTTGTTGAGAAGCGTACGAACACTTCGACTGAAATGTGCAGGAGCTCCATGGCGCAAGAACCACATGTTGTGTCGTACTTGTAAAGGTACGTGTTCTAGCAGCACAGGTAGAGTATCCCGTATGAAATCGTGATAACGTGCCCCATTAAGCGTAGGTGGACGAAACTAAAATGAGCTCTAACATGGAAATTAAGCGTTTCCGGACACATGTCCACATAACATCTTTTCTTTATTTGTGTGTGAGGAATGTTTCCTGAAAGTTTGGCCGTACCTTTTTGTAACACCCTGTATATTGATCTGAAAAGTAATTATTTGTGTTATATTCCAGTTTTACATTAGCGGACATACCCTGTGAAACAGATAATATCCTAGTCCGAATAAAATTACTTGATAGTTGACACTTGACGCGTTGAAGCTGGTTTCCTCCGATCTGAGTGCTGAACGTCCCGCTCGAACCGTTCGCCGTTGCCGACCTGCGACAATAAGTGGTCATTTGACTTCCAATTCCTTGTCTGACTTTCTTTCTTGATGTGTGTGAATCCCGAATCGTATTTCATCACACACGAGGACCTCGCCAAAAACCACACGCACACATATAAAACGATGCTAACGAAATACACACGTTTAATACACAGCAGTAACCAAACTCTACTGGATACTTCTACACATGACATGTTTCACCGTCACGAATACAGTTATTATAATCACAGAGATCGGCTTGCATTAAATAAGACATTCCGTGAAGCCGAATTTTCGAAGACTGCAGTTCACCAGTGTCATGAACGAAACCACCTGCAGCAGTGTAGTGAAGTAGTGCATTAGTAACGTTTTAACGTGGCGTGCAGAAGATCGTAGGATCGAAACTCTTCTACTGCTGCTATTTTATTAATTCCTAAAGCTAATCAAAATACTTCGATCGCTATTTTTAGTTAATTAATTGTTTTAATGTAACTTTTTTATGCCGGCCGGAGTGGCCGAGCGGTTTAGGCGCTACAGTCTGGAACTGCGCGACCGCTGCGGTCGCAGGTTGGAATCCTGCCTCGGGCATGGGTGTTCGTGATGTCCTTAGGTTAGTTAGGTTTAAGTAGTTCTAAGTTCTAGGGGACTGATGACCACAGCAGTTAAGTCCCATAGTGCTCAGAGCCATTTGAACCAAGCCAACTTTTTTGTTTGTAATACTTTGCCGCATCATTGTCATCATCGTATGGACTTTTTTATTGGCTCTTATTTTCCTTTTTTAGTTTGTAATCTGCCTGTGTCTCCTATAATCTGCAATCAAGTACCAGCAGGGAGCGCTCATCGGTTGGTAACGCGTCGGCTCGTATAACCAGTGTGAGGACAGTTTCAGATAATCAATGATAGCGAGAAATTTTTCCCTTGAAACAGATTTTTCTGCCTTGAGTTTGCGCGCAGAGGTCAGGTTTACTCGCCGTGAGCAAAGCGATCGTGACTTTAATTCTGCAGCAGGTTGTTGACCGCAGTTTTCTCTGATACATCGCACAGCACGAAGTTGTCGGTAGGATAGGATGTCAGTTTCAATTCAGGGCTACAAAACGCGTCGTCTATCGCATTTCACTCATTAGTCACTTAAAAGTCAGCTGCAGACAGAGCAATTGCATTGCCGTCATACCTCGCGGCAAGCGCTTCCAACATTACACCGCGTTACACACAAACAGCATTTGTGAAGTGACCCGCCGTCTTCGTGCGTCGCCTTTTACCAACCGTTAGCCGACAACCCCGTAGAGGCAAGTGACAGACGTCAACAGTCTAGTAATTTTAATCGCACAGTAGTAAATTCCATGCTTATTGATCAGTGTGGAGTAACACTCGTGAATTCTGTAGCTGAAGACACTCGTTTCTGCTCTTGACCACAACTTAAGGGGCCTTCGAAATCCTGCAAATATGTGAGGAAGGACGATACTGTTCGCTGTCACGTAACATAGTGACATAATAATAAGAACACGAGTACAACGTTTATTCCAGAACGGGCCATTCAGCACTGGTGGCAGTTACTGTGTGTCATGTCTCGCTGCCGGTGGCATACGGAACATCAACATCGAGTGTGTCACTGCGAAGGCAGTATACGATGAGCAGTTGTGGGTCACACCACCCAGCATAGCATGCACTACGCCTTCAATTGTTCCATTGTTAAACAATATAACGATGCCGCCAGAAAGACAGTTTGTAGTCAAAAAATGGTTCAAGTGGCTCTGAGTACTATGGGACTTAACTTCTGAGGTCATCAGTCCCCTAGAACTTAGAACTACTTAAACCTAACTAACCTAAGGACGTCACACACATCCATGCCCGAGGCAGGATTCGAACCTGCGACCGTAGCGGTCGCGCGGTTCCAGACTGTAGCGCCTACAGCCGCTCGGCCACTGCGGCCGGCTAGTTTGCAGTCCAGCGACATTTTATACACTTTTATGTCCCTCTGACAGTCTTGTGGAAGGGCACATGCAGCACCTGATTAACATCGTCTTAAGTCGCAATGGAGAGCCTCTGTACTTACCAGGCTGTCAGAATAGTGGTGAGATAGCCAGATAAAGGCGTTATCTGTGCGCGAGCGCCAGGCTTGTTGAGGTCGCAGGCTCGCTCTACGTTGCTGATAACAGAAGCGCTCCTGTGCAAATAACTGTTGAGTGTCAGCGCCCAATCAACTGCTCCTCTGCTGACAGGCCTTCGTCCTTGCACTGCTTTCTCATGTCTGCTTGAGAAAGGCCGCTTTAGCCTGTAGGTATATTCAACTAGTAAATCCTTGCTGGAGAAACGATTAAAAAATAACAGCTGCCTTTCGCAAACTGAACCTGAGATGACGGTCTGTTAAAGTGTTTAATGTGCAATTTGAAAACTACTTACAGTATTCGTGGATACACTGCACCACTTTCATTGATCAAATAGACTCGATTTGTGTAAACTGTAAGATGATAAGGATGGGAGCGGTGAACGCTATCATTTACGTTCTGAAGTGCTGTTGCACTGACTTTGTTTTTCAGACCCACAGTCATTTAAAAACCTAATAGAACGCATGTTCTCTCTTAACATCGTGGAATATACAATTTCTTGCGTTTCAGCTATGAGATATTGTGACAATTGCTAAACCTAAAACCACTGACGCCCCTTTCAGCTCGCGACTTTTGCTAGCAAAGCAGTATGAGGAGTGATCGGTGATATTGCGACATGTGATCAGCATATCGCCAGTCCTTCCAACCGTTTTGCCAATAGATGAATGCTGCAGACGCCGCTGTTTCTAGATTCTAGCTGGTCCTCCGTTGGCCTCAAGAGGCTGAGTGGAATCGTTGAAGACCTCCACATCTCACAAAAGTCGAAGTAGGTAACGGGAACGAACTCTGGTCCTTCCGCACCAAAGGCAATGACGCTTACCGTTTTGTTTTACCTGTCTGTCTAGCAAGCTAGCCCGCTGCGCGTAGTGCTATAGTATGTTTTTCTTTTATCTCTTTCTTTCCTTTTCTCGGGGCTCCTTACCACTCTCTCTAGCCCATCGTTTCTCCGCTATAGTTCCCACAGAGAAAGGATGCGGTGTACTGTCAGCACGCCTCCTTTCAATTATCTGTTTTCCTTTAGAAATGGTATCAGTAAAGAAAAGGAGTACTTCTTCGTGAAGTAAAGAAGAAAATTAAATGTAACGTTTGCTGTCAAAATTAAAATCTGTCCTCGTGTGGGACTTGCAACGTTGCCTTAAAGTGAAATGAATATTTCACTATTTCATAGTGGATAAATTAAAATGATTTTCTTTTCCATTAAGACAAAATCCTCTTCTTAACCGGAAAAAGTTCAACGCGAAAGAAAATGTGAAATTAATGTCCTCCAGACGAGTTGAGTTTCATAGGTACATTTTTTGTTAGAAAGTCGGTTCAACTGATTGAAACCTTATAAGAATGGAAACTGTAAATTACAACTGAGTGTTCTAACGAAATTTCAGGTACCACCATTGTTAAAAGCTTTCTCCAAGTCTACAAATGCTAGACACATAGGTTTGCCTTTCCTTAATCTAGCTTCTAAGATACGTCGTAGGGTCAGTATTGCCTCATGTGTTCCAATATTTCTAGGGAATCCAAACTGATCTTCCACGAGGTCCACTTCTACCAGTTTTTCCATTCCTCTGTCAATAATTCGCGTTAGTATTTTGCATCCGTGACTTATTAAACTGATTGTTCGGTAATTTTCACATCTGTCGGCACCTGCTTTCTTTGGGATTGGAATTATTACATTCTTCTTGAAGTCTGAGGTTATTTCGCCTGTCTCATACATTTTGCTCACCAGATGGTAGAGTTTTGTCAGGACTGGCTCTCCCAAGGCCGTCAGTAGTTCTAATGGAATGTTGCCTACTCCCGGGGCCTTGTTTCGACTCAGGTCTTTCATTGCTCTGTCAAGCTCTTCACGCAGTATCGTATCTCTCATTTCATCTTCATCTACATCCTCTTCCATTTCCATAATATTGTCCTCAAGCACATCACCCTTGTGTAGACCCTCTATATACTCCTTCCACCTTTCTGCTTTCCCATCTTTGCTTAGAACTGGGTTTCCATCTGAGCTCTTGATATTCATACAAGTGGTTCTCTTTTCTCGAAAGGTCTCTTTAATTTTTCTGTAGGCAGTATCTATCTTACCACTCGTGAGATAAGCCTCTACAGCCTTACATTTGTCCTCTAGCCATCCCTGCTTAGCCATTTTGCACTTCCTGTCGATCTCATTTTTGAGACGTTTGTATTCCCTTTTGCCTGCATCATTTACTGCGTTTTATATTTTCTCCTTTCATCAGTTAAATTCAATATTTCTTCTGTTACCCAAGGATTTCTACTAGCCCTGGTCTTTTTACCTACTTGATCCTCTGCTGCCTTCACTACTTCATCCCTCAGAGCTACCCATTCTTCTTCTACTGTATTTCTTTCCCCCATTCCTGTCAATTGTTCCCTTATGCTCTCCTTGAAACTCTGTACAACCTCTGGTTTAGTCAGTTTATCCAGGTCCCATCTCCTTAAATTCCCACGTTTTTGGAGTTTCTTCAGTTTTAATCTACAGTTCATAACCAATAGATTGTGGTCAGAGTCCACATCTGCCCCTGGAAATGTCTTAACACATAAATCTAATGCGTTGTATTTTTATCGCTATCAACGGCCAGTCAAATTGTTAAGGTTGGAAGATGGGAAGAGTATCGTGACGTAGCATGAAATGAATAATGTTAGTGTTTCTGTGCTCTGTGGTACAACTACCCAGTGAACTCTATACAACACCAGCAATGAACGGTACGACTCATAAGCAAATCAAAATATCTACTCGTTTTAGTGACTCTTGTCTGTTCGGTAATTCAGATGTAATCAAAAATGTGCTATGGAGTACAGACGCAAAATCAAAACTCAGAACTACACTCCTGGAAATTGAAATAAGAACACCGTGAATTCATTGTCCCAGGAAGGGGAAACTTTATTGACACATTCCTGGGGTCAGATACATCACATGATCACACTGACAGAACCACAGGCACATAGACACAGGCAACAGAGCATGCACAATGTCGGCACTAGTACAGTGTATATCCACCTTTCGCAGCAATGCAGGCTGCTATTCTCCCATGGAGACGATCGTAGAGATGCTGGATGTAGTCCTGTGGAACGGCTTGCCATGCCATTTCCACCTGGCGCCTCAGTTGGACCAGCGTTCGTGCTGGACGTGCAGACCGCGTGAGACGACGCTTCATCCAGTCCCAAACATGCTCAATGGGGGACAGATCCGGAGATCTTGCTGGCCAGGGTAGTTGACTTACACCTTCTAGAGCACGTTGGGTGGCACGGGATACATGCGGACGTGCATTGTCCTGTTGGAACAGCAAGATCCCTTGCCGGTCTAGGAATGGTAGAACGATGGGTTCGATGACGGTTTGGATGTACCGTGCACTATTCAGTGTACCCTCGACGATCACCAGTGGTGTGCGGCCAGTGTAGGAGATCGCTCCCCACACCATGATGCCGGGTGTTGGCCCTGTGTGCCTCGGTCGTATGCAGTCCTGATTGTGGCGCTCACCTGCACGGCGCCAAACACGCATACGACCATCATTGGCACCAAGGCAGAAGCGACTCTCATCGCTGAAGACGACACGTCTCCATTCGTCCCTCCATTCACGCCTGTCGCGACACCACTGGAGGCGGGCTGCACGATGTTGGGGCGTGAGCGGAAGACGGCCTAACGGTGTGCGGGACCGTAGCCCAGCTTCATGGAGACGGTTGCGAATGGTCCTCGCCGATACCCCAGGAGCAACAGTGTCCCTAATTTGCTGGGAATTGGCGGTGCGGTTCCCTACGGCACTGCGTAGGATCCTACGGTCTTGGCGTGCATCCGTGCGTCGCTGCGATCCGGTCCCAGGTCGACGGGCACGTGCACCTTCCGCCGACCACTGGCGACAACATCGATGTACTGTGGAGACCTCACGCCCCACGTGTTGAGCAATTCGGCGGTACGTCCACCCGGCCTCCCGCATGCCCACTATACGCCCTCGCTCAAAGTCCGTCAACTGCACATACGGTTCACGTCCACGCTGTCGCGGCATGCTACCAGTGTTAAAGACTGCGATGGAGCTCCGTATGCCACGGCAAACTGGCTGACATTGACGGCGGCGGTGCACAAATGCTGCGCAGCTAGCGCCATTCGACGGCCAACACCGCGGTTCCTGGTGTGTCCGCTGTGCCGTGCGTGTGATCATTGCTTGTACAGCCCTCTCGCAGTGTCCGGAGCAAGTATGGTGGGTCTGACACACCGGTGTCAATGTGTTCTTTTTTCCATTTCCAGGAGTGTATTTATTAGAGTACACAAGAACTTAGGGATTGCTACATAAACACTATCACTTCAATCTATTAATATCGTTAAGTTTCTTTCACATATATTGTCTTCAGAACTCCTAGAATTGTGAAGAAATTCTTTTTCGCTGTCATTTCGCTAAGTGTTTGGTACAGTAATTACATTAATAGACTATGTAATGGTGCGTAATATCCTTATAAGAAGCAGCCAGTGTACGAGTCGTGCCTGTCTCATTGCCTCAGACCTAAAAATGCTCGTTGAAGTGCAATTTGAAACCGTTAATTGAAATAACTCAGGTAATTCATAACGATACCATGACTGTCAAACCGACGGATCCATATCTGCCGGACGTTTCTTGTGGTAGTGCCCGTACTGTTCTTGCTGATGTAGGTTCATTCTGTTGCCTCTTTCACGACACTACCTAGATGCACTCACTGCCGTCCAACTATTCTGTCGTCACTACTCTTATCCACAGTAGAGACTTCCAAAACATTGAAATACTGTGTGATTAAACAATTAATGATGGTTTGTTTTTTTCGAAGAAGAACGCACGCTTTGAAAATGATACTTTGTTGTTTAATAATTCCTGTGAGAGCGGGGCGTCGGACTATGAATGCCGTGAAGTCGTATGACACTGACGGTTGGGTGATCCTTACCGGTTGATTAATCCGCTTTATTGGAAGTAATCTTTCACGTACATTGGTACCACACCTTTCCAAGTATGAATGTTGGGTGCCTGGTGATAGCCATTAAAATGAACTGGTAAATGTGCCACAGAACGTAGCTACGGAAGTAGCAAGCGTATTGTAGGTGTTGCCAGGCGCACACCTTACGGTAACAAACTCCTGCTTAAAAGCATGGTGGCTGTGGCTGCCACCCAGCTGAGAACTTCCTCCATGACGCTCCCTCACACCATCAAATTCGGCATGCTGTAGATTTCAACTCACCTCAAACAGTAGTGAATAATTCATACAATGATGAAACACTGTTAGTTAGCTTGATAAATTAAAGCTAACAGCCGGCCGTTGTGGCCGAGCGGTTCTAGGCGCTTCAGTCGGGAATCGCGTGACTGCTACGGTCGCAGGTTCGAATCCTGTCTCGGGCTTGGATGTGTGTGATGTCCTTAGGTTTAAGTAGTTCTAAGTTCTAGGGGACTGATGACCTCAGATGTTAAGTCTCATAGTGCTCAGTGCCATTTGAACCATTTTAAAGCTAACAGTAAAACAAAACCTCTAATTAATGTAATCAGTAACACAGCCGCCACATTAATCAGTTAAGGTTTTTAATCCTCCCACATAATTGCTGGGCGCTGCTTCTGCCTAGTAACACGTACATCGTTCTTCTAAAAGATTTACAATGAAAAACGCAAGAATACCAATGAAAAACATTTGCCATTTTCTATCCTCGATCACTGCAAGGTGCGCCATATAACTGGCCCTCGAAAGGGTACGTTCGATCATTTTAAGAATGGACCAATGAAATTATCCAGCATGCTCGTCAAATGTGTGGCTTTGTTTTGCATTTCGACCATGTGAACTGTTGCACTGTGTGTCACTAGTCTCTCAAAACTTATCCAGGATAGAAACCAACAAAGGACTAGCATGGTACTGGGAGGTAATAGGCGAGTTGTGGAGCCCTGAAAATATTCTACTCGTAAGTTCAGATTTGGCATGGCCGCACAGGTCGCTCGGCAATCCAGGGCCCGGCTGTAACCACATGGTGCCGAACGTTAGCTGAGCAAGAGCGGTAGCCCCAGCACGTGGTCCAGGGACTGCGTGGCTGGGAATTCCCTGGTGACACTGTGTCGATGAAGGAGACATGCAGGGAGTGACAAAGATGGTGGACTTTGTGAAACCTTAATGGCAGACATTGCACAGTTCATATAGAAATTAATAGTAGCCAGAGGAATCATGATACCTTAAAAAGAAACATGCACATTACCATTATTTGCACGACGATTCTGATGGAGTAATCAGATTTTCAATATCTTTACTAGTTTAAAGTTTAGTATCTGACTGTAAGTTATACGAGGGTCACTCCAAAAGAAATGCACACTATTTTTGTAAAAATACAGTTTTCATTCTGCATGTGTGAAAGTTTTACAGCGTGTAGATACATCCTTCCCGCTTGTTTTCAAACTTAGTTCAACCTGTTCCCGTGAGTGGTGCCATCACAGAGGGTCTTCAAGATGGCTGTTACACTTTACGTTCGTCAGAAGCAACGTGCTGTCATAGAATTCCTGTGCTGTGAAAACGAGACTGTGGGAAACATCCACAAGAGATTGAAAAAGGTGTTTGGAGATGTTGCTGTCGATCGCAGTACAGTTTGTCGGTGGGCAAGCAGGTTACGTGATGAAAGCGGGAACGGCACTATTGAGGATTGTCCTCGCTGAGGCAGGCTTCGTACTGCACGCACTCCAGACAATGTGCAGAGAGTTAACGAATTGGTGACTGCTGACTGACGCATCACAGTGAACGAATTGTCGCACTACGTTGGGATAGGGGAAGGAAGTGTTTGCAGAATACTGAAAGTGTTAGCGTTTAAAAGGCTTGTGCCAGGTAGGTTCCCAGGATGTTGAAGGTGGCTCACAAACAAACAAAAAGAAACGGTATGCAGCGAACTTTTGGAACAGTACGAGAATAGTGGAGGTGAATTTCTTGGAAGAATTGTGACAGGTGATGAAACATGGCTCCATCATTTTTCGCCAGAGACGAAGAGGCAATCAATGGAGTGGCATCATGCAAATTCACCCAAGAAACAAAAAAAAATCAAAACCACACCTTCTGCTGGAAAAGTTATGGCTATGGTGTTTTTCGATTCTGAAGGATTCTTGCTTGTGGACATCATACCAAGTGGAACCACCATAAATTCTGATGCATATGTGACGACACTGAAGAAACTTCGAGCTCGACTGAGTCGTGTTCGACGTGTTCGACCACATCGGCAAAAGCAGAATGTTTTGCTGTTGAACGACAATGCACGGTCACATGTCAGTCAAAAAACCATGGAAGCCATCGCAAAACTCGGATGGACAACACTGAAACACCCGCCTTACAGTCCTGACCTGGCTCCATATGACTATCATCTTTTTGGGAAACTGAAAGACTCTCTTCGTGGAACAAGGTTTGAAGATGATAACTCCCTTGTGCACGCTGCCAAATAGTGGCTCCAACAGGTTGGTCCAGAATTTTACCGTACGGGTATACAGGCGCTGGTTCCAAGATGGCGTAAGGCAGTTGAGAGGGATGAAAATTATGTGGAGAAATGAAAATATTTTTCCTAAAGGATGTATCTACACACTGTAAAACTTTCAAACATGTGGAATAAAAGATGGATTTAAATAAAAATAGTGTGCATTTCTTTTGGAGTGACCCTCGTACAAGTAACACCCAGCAAGGAATTTCCAACATCTAAACGGTTCATCCGATTTTGTCGATCGACGTCCCTTTAGAAAGCTATTAGTGTAAACCTAAAATGGCATAAATTACAGGCATGTAACTTGAATAGTACATAAGTTATTGGAAGTCGAAGTGGCCGATTACTATCGATCGCATCAGGCCATAAGTACTCCACAGTCACACGAAAAAACGGTAGCAGCATGCTTATAAATATATTTATTCATGTATGTCTTTGTTTATATCTGATATATACTATTCATGAAGAAATTGGTTAAATATTTACTATGTTTTAGAAAGCACAGTAACATTAGGCTATGGGCCTACTTTTTGTTTCTGTTCCTTTGATATATGTTAATTTGATTTATGTATTTAATAATGTGTGTTAGAGCGTGTGTATGGTCCAGCCGAAGGAATATTTATTTAATTTCAAGTTATTTAAATGTAAATCAAGTATTTTCAATGTGTTTCAAAATGTTTGTGAGTGTGCATTGGCTTGGAGACATGACGGGAGCGCTATCGCCAATCACAGCTCTCGTTACTAAGGGAGGCGGCTACTGAAGTGAATGGAGGGGAGTTCGGAACAGTGCGGCACGAGGGACAGTACGGGACAGGACACGGAGGGTCCTGGACGGCACGGTGCGACGGACGCATGGACGCGGGAATGACCTGGAGTGGAGCAGTTTGCGCACAATCGCGAGAGATATAAATATTTCGTAGTGCCGACTTGTGTACTTGTGAGATTTCCGTGGCTTCTGCAGTGAAGACGTAGTACGCGTTTGGAAGTGAATATCTCGCGAGCTATGTTGTTGTTCGTAACTCATTACGTGAAGTAGAAATCTATTGTTTCCCTGTTATTCAATTTATATTTTATTTAATTGCTGGACCATCGACACCAATAAGTGTTTTGCAGTAATAAACGGCATTCTAAAAGGTACTTCTGCTATCGTACTCATCATTGAAAGTCGTTAAGATAGTACCTGCAGCTTTTATTTAACTGCAGTCTTTCATTTATAAATTACTATGCTGCATTAAAAATTTGCAATTTCCGAGTGATAGGAACCTTCGACCAATCGATTTATGTGTCTATTCATATCGTATACTGTAGATTCAGCAGTATTTAGCTTGTAATGCGGCAACTACGTATCCCAGCCCCTAGACAACGAAACCAGACAAAACTTTTTATATTTCAGCTCTGAGTCGGAGGGTACGTAGTTGAGGGCCACCACACCTCATTTATTATTTATTCTAAACCACACTTCATTTTTTTAAAGCCCACAAATTTTTCTTATCCATGTACAGAACAAATAAAACGAGACTCTCCTTGTTATCATTTTAGTATTATATGTGTAATGAATATATTAACATGTAGCCTGTCTTTTTGTGTGTCTTAAGAACATATCCATTTAATAACAGTATTTTATTCTCATTATCCTACTGCAGAAAATATTTTAATAGTAAATGTTGTGATTTAAAACGAAATAAAAAATTAATCGCTTTAGTTCTTTCTGTTTTAAATGCTGTGTTACAAGCGTGCCAAGTATCTGTTTTGCGGGTGTGGTTGTTACTTCATCCAGTGAGGCTACTGTGCTGTTGGTATCCAGTCTTAGGAAACTGCTGCGTATTGATACCATCTCTTTTCCGTTGCTCCTCACCTCAGTGTAAAACAGGTTCATACCAGTGAGTTCAAATATTTGTAGTCGGTATTAGCTCTAAGACCTCACAAGTGAGTAACTGAAACGATTGACTACTACTGCAGCGTTGGATACCACGAACAATGATGCTCGCTCAGACTAATAACTCATAAACTAAGGGCTCAAAAAATACGCTCATTAACAGAAAATGATCCTGTCTGAGACTTGTCACTCCACATAGTTCGTCAGCGATGCCCTGATATCTACATTTCTACACATGTTGGTCTACTCTGGTCATCACCGAATTCTTGTAGCCATATTTGCCAAGAAAAAAAATTATTCATCTCAAATAGTCAGGAATTGGACATAATAGAATTTAGGATTAATTTTTGAAGTTCCATCTTGCGTATAGCCTATTTCTTCATACATAACTATAATTTTTATTCCTCGCCCAAAAGGCTTCCGAATTTGTTAATCTTTCGCCTGATTGTAGTACATCCTTAAATATAGCAAAATGTTACTCTGGTAGGATAATCTGTTCAAACGTTTCCAAGAAATCGATATTCAAATATTTACAGCCCTACTGAATAACTTACTAGCGACGAGCAGCGTTAGCGCAACAGGCTTGGGTGACAGACAAGAAATGTCCCCGTACGATATTCGAGTATACTTTTATCCTTACAGTGAAACAATATCTTCGGAGATTAACAATATCGGTCCTACATGAGGTATAACAAGGGGAAGTTATGTAATGAACTTTTACTTGTAGAATTGCATTTTTCGTGGGTTTGCTGATTAAATGAACTTATAAATTGCATTTGGGCCATAGACCGCACTACTTATTTTAATTTTCACCATTGTATTTTCGACTTTTCAGTCAATTTCAAGTGATTCCGGTGCTGAAAAAACAGTAGCTGTTAACATTAGCAAAATAAGTGGAAATGGTGTGAGATTATATGGCTCACGTCAGCATTCGTCACATACACCATCGGTATGTAAAACATAGAAACAACCCTTGCGAAAATGAATTCGTGGTTTCTACACATATCAGTAAAGTACATTTATCGAGTCATTCAGGCGCGTGTCACAGTGAAGTCATACAGGACTATACCTGTTTAGAATAACGTGTACGGTTTTTACATTGCTTTTGGAGCGGCAGGAGAAAGCAACTGTGTAATAGGCCGGCGTTGCCAGCTTGCCTACTTGCTGGGGTACCCGGCTTCGCTCAGGGAGTTGATACGAGGTAGTGTGGTAGCTGGAATAAAAGGATAAACTTTAAAGTATGAGAGACAAAAAAATTTTATTGAAAACATTTTCCAACTATTTACAATACTTGTTAAAGTATAAGAGTTAAATAATTTTATTGAAAACAATTCTGACTATTTACAATACTTGGTTGTAAACAACATTTTTCATTTTGTTATCCGGGGTGTAAATGTACAAATTTTTCGAATTTCCTACTTAAGAGCAAGCTACGTATAGTTGTCCATGAGAGGAGGTTGATGCCGCTATATTTTAAAGTTCGTCCTTGAACTTGGTTAATTGTAAAACTGTGGGCTATTTTGACTGGAAATTGCAGTCTTTTAAATTAGAATGGCAGATCAGTAGAGATCAGTGATATTCCGGGTATAAATAGTGTGTGTCCTTTGTACTTTCCAGTCATAAATTCCGGTCATGGTGTAATTCGATCCTTGTCCATCCGTGTTCCATTACGTAGTCTTGGTGAGTTGAGATTTCTGAGTAGCATGATCGGAGATCCATTTTTAAGTCGAAGGCATAGCAAGGCATTGTTGGTACTTGCAAAGAGTTTCAAAATTCTGTAGGAAAGTTCACACTTTCTTCAAAGTGTCGATCGATTTGTATTTTCTCTCTCCACCGGAAATTTTCTTTTGAATATTAAAGTTGATATCGTCGACAGTATAATTTTTAGTTGCTAAAATTTCCCTTTTAAATAGCCACTCCGGATTGGTAAAATTGTGAAAAATGTTTGGATAAATTTGGTCGTTGAGTTCGTTATCAGCAGCGGGTGTGTTGCAGAAATCACTGTTGAGTCTAATAAGGCCGGCCGTCTGGTCAGTGGGATGAGTGCCCTCGCCTAT
Source organism: Schistocerca cancellata (assembly GCF_023864275.1). Classification (NCBI taxonomy): domain Eukaryota; kingdom Metazoa; phylum Arthropoda; class Insecta; order Orthoptera; family Acrididae; genus Schistocerca; species Schistocerca cancellata. The sequence continues at coordinate 476,829,552 of NC_064627.1, forward strand.
TTGTAAAAGTTGTTGAGCAAAATGTGCTGTTGCTTCGTCTTAAGATAGTTCAACTCTCATATTTTTTAAATTTTGTCAAGCAAGCATTGATCTCATCTGCTGGTGTTGACTTGGGGATAACTGGAAGATTTTGTCGAAAATCTCCTGAGAGTATGAGCAGAGCTCCTCCCACCATTTCAGAGTTTCCCCGCAAGTATTGTAATGTTCTGTCCATGGCTTCGAGTGATTTTTATGTGCCATTGTGCATTCGTCCCAGAAGATAATTTTAGCTTGCATTGGAAGTTCGCCCCGTCCAGATGCTCTTGAGAGTTTATGGGCAGTTCGTTCTCCTACCACAAGTGTGACTGCAATGCCGGATGATGGCAGTGCAAGTGCGATGTGTTGTGCAGCACGTATTTCCGCCACCAACAGAATTATTAGAAACGTTTTCCGGTGTCGCCTGGTGCGTCCAAATAAATAATTCCGCAAGTGGTGTTGTCGATCCGGTCCATAATAACGCTGTAAATTTTCTTTCGATTGTCATTGAAGAGTAGTTTGTTGATAGCAATGTATTGAAGTAGTTTGTTGATATTGTACCTTTTTTCTTTGTAATTTCGAAGTTTAGCATCTTTTCGTGGTGCTTGCATCCCAAGTTGTACTAAGATCTGTTTGTTAATTGCTAAAAATGTATCTTCTAGGCGAGTGAGTGTTTCATTGAAGATGTCGTCGTTGAATTTGATGGTTACTTCAGGATGAAATTGTCGGATTTGGTACAGTATGTCATCACTCATACTCTCTTTGAAGGATTCCCATAGCTGTTTTAGATTCGATGGGTTACATATTGTTAGAATTATGGCGAGGAAGTCTCTCATTTGTTCAGTTGAGGCTGTGATTGTTAATTCCCAGTGGCGGTGGTTTTCCAGTAGTCCACAGCGTTGGCTTGCTTCTCTGTACGTCTGGCATAGGTAACCAACCGTCAATGTCCTTGAGATCTGTGAAACTCGTTGGTCCCCGTACTTCGTATAGCAACATCAGGAGATGGAAACATTCGGCGTTGTTCGGATGTACGGTGGGCCTAGTGCTCCAGTTTTCATGATTTCTGAATGATCTCCTATTGGATCTTCTTGTTTTCAACGTTGAAATATTTTTCTTGTTGTATTCCACATGTAATAGGTAGAGACGTCGACATGTAGTAACGTTTTCTCGAGAGGATCCATTTGGCGCAGTTGGTAGAACGCTATTAACGTTGTGTTCTGAGGTGGTTCGCTTGCAATTTTTCTGGTGGTGTCTTTTATGAAGTAAACTCTCTGTCCATTCTCCAAATGTACTGTTAGAAGTTCTCAGTTGGTTCGCGTTCGTGCGTGGAAAACCCAAAATCCGCCACGCAGCTTCGTTACTGTTGATGTATCTTCCCACTTGGTACATGAGGACCTCGTCGTTTCTGCTTTGTTGTTCGCTGCCTTTGGATACTTTAAATACTGCCATGTCACTGCCTTTGTTCACATACTTACAGACATATTTGGTGGATTTCACTGAATTGCAATATTCTACTCTTAAGTGTGTGGGAAGATTTCGGAAAGTAATGTGTTATATGGTACTACCCATCGTTACCTATTTTCAGCTCGTCGCTGCCTCGTATTCGTATTTTTGCTGTGAAGTCATAGTTTTTTTTGTGTTCGTCTTCTGTATTTAGGACAGCCGTCAACTCCGGCTTGTGTGTCGTCCAAGTATGGTTTTGACTATTTTTCTGTACATTTTTCATCACTCATAAATGGCAAATTGGGGTTTAATGGTCCGCATCGCCAGTGATCACGTTTTTCACTGCTGTGTCGTACAGTTACGGATCTTCTTGTGTATTGGGAAATTCAGCTTGGATGATTCTATCGATATGCGTGGGATGAATTCTGTCGTGTAGCCATATGAGACTGTGTGAGCGAGGCAGTCCTCGTTTTTGCCATTCGATTGTGTACATCCAATATCTAACAGTTTCAAAGATGTTGTATGTTGTGGTGACTTCAATAGACCTAATTTGTTTTTGTTGGAAAACTCGGGCTATTATGTCGTGTCGATGCATGGTGGCTTGCCCTTATGTTAGTTGTTCTTTGTTTTCTGGCCATGACGAGTTGCATATGAATGTTATGAAGAAGTCAGTTCGTCCAATTTTTCTTATGTAAGTTATGGCATCTTGAATATATTCGCGTATGTGTCTCGAACTTCCTATGTATGAGTGTAAGATTATCACTGTTCCAGTGCCGTCATTTATGGCTGCGTCTCGAACGTGGATGTAATCTTTTGCGCATAGTGTCTTCTGATTCAGTCTTATGTAAAGCATCCGCTTCTATTTTTGCACGCGTATCTACCAGGGATTTTTGTAGTAAATGGTGAGTATTGAGAATGTGACTGTATGTTTCATTGTCTCTGATCAATAAGCGGTAAGCGTAGAACTCCTTAGATGTGACAATTTTGTTTGTTTCTACGTCCGTTTCAGCTAAGATTTGTTTCATATTAAAATGACTTCCGTCCTCTCCGTGCAGAAACATTAATCGATATTGGAGGGCATCATATGGACGATGTGTATTTGCAATGCGTTGTAGTCCTTCTCTTCTTCGTTGTACAATTATGGCACGGCTTATGTTTTCTTTATCCACAATTACGATGGTGACTTTTCTGTCTAAGCTGCATTAAATCGACGTTCCGTTTCTCTAGATAGTCTTTCGTCAGCTCGAATTATAACTTTATAGTCATCGTAAATCATTCGGTCCAGTGCTTTGAATATGTGAATCAGTTGATTGTATTTGTGCAAGATCCTCTGTACACCTTAGACTACTTCTCGTTTCAATCCTTCATCTCCGATTAAATATACTTGTAGAAATTTATGGTCTTCGTTGGGTAGTGGTAGTAATGATCCCACGTTTTGATGGATTTGTCTGTGGATGGAAAAACGTAATCGATTTCATCTCCGTTAGTATTGATCGAAGTGATACCGAAAGAAGTCATTTGGAAGCAGACGTTGTTTGCTTTTATACTTTGAAGAAAGTGCTTTCATTCTGGGGTTTCCCCGATCATGTAATGTAAATATTCCTTTGGAGGTGCTACCAGTGGTGATAATCGAATTCTTCCGTTCATGCAGCAGTTTCCTGATGTTTATCTACTGAATTTTTTCGCGTTGCAGAATTGGCAGATGTTATCCATTCTTCCGACTGCGACGTGTTTGTTTCGTCTTGTCGTAGTGTAATGGTACATTTGTTAAGTTGCACTGTTTCTTGTCCTTGTCCGCGCTTCCCGCAGGGTGATATTTTCATGGCTGGCTTGAGTTTGGATTCTTATTATAAGATTGTGTCGCAATTCTTTATTCTTTAAACCGTTAATTTCGTTGTTCTTCGGTTTCGCTGCTTCTCACGGTGCTGATTGTCGATCGTTTGGAACTTAAATGTGCTTCGCGTTCTTCGTCTGTTTCGTTTTTCCGCTGTTATTTTTGTTTTCGCCGTTTTTCTTCAAAACTGACAAGATCTCCTCCTCTTTTACGTTTGGGAATTGTCTAAAATATAAATCAAATCAGTTTTTTATTAGCGTATACACTAAGTACACTTTACACAATTGTCACACTTTATTTTAGATTTATATGCAGTCACTGTATCACTTTGACTACTCACACTTCACTGTTTGTTTTTATTTATTCATGGCACTACTTTTTCGGTTCCTCCCTTCGTCACTGGTAAGGAACTGACGTTCAAACCCGGAGTCTTGCATGATATACCCCTAGCAACGGATACCCCACTAGTGCCGAATTCCAGAACATATCAAAATGGCTTCGAATGTTTCACAATATTCTAGAACATTCCACAACGTTCGAGAGCGTTCTATAGACTTCCTCAATGATCTGAGATTTTTCGGGGTGTTTATGAACATTCTGGCATCATCCCGAATGTTCCAGATTATTCCCGAACATTCCAGAACATCCCGGATCACTGTGAAACATTCCGGAACATTCTGAAACGTTTTGGATTGCTCTCGAATAGTCTCGAATGTTCTGGAATGTTCTCGAATACTTTAGGATGTTGTAGAATGTTCTAGAAATTTCTAGAGGGCGAAACTTCCCAGCCCTTATATCTTCAGAAGCACACCCTTCAGGCAAAAACGGAAATCTTCTTCATGGATTGGGAATAGAGGGCTACCAGACCATATAACTCCCTTGATCGTACCGGGACTCGTTTCTGAGTTTTAGCGGCACGCACAGGATACACCTATATATACTGTATTAGGTTTATTACTTTGAATTTCATTTTAGAACGGGCATTTTTGTTCTTCAAATTGATTCACAGCGACGCCAAGTCAAGCATACGCTGATCTTGCGAGAAATTGAATGTCCACACATATTGCAAATACTGTTCGCTGCCGAGCCTTCCCTCGGATTACAGTCATATCTCATTAAGTTATGACTGACGTAGGCTACCCTACCGCTTAAGAGGTTTAATGTTTATTAAGTTAATTTTAATTATGTGCTCCTTCATTAGGGACGTAAGAGGTTTCGTGTTTCTAATTAGAAATATAATCCCTGAATAATTAACAGTAGGCTTATGTTACTAAAATAAGTACGCTGTCTGTACACAATAATTTCTTTTGGGCAGCTCACTGAAGAACAGAAAGTACAAGGTATTTCAGTGCTTTCTCTGGATATATCGTTATTACCACATGTAGGAAGGCCAAGAAAGACTGAACCTATGACTAAATCAGAGATATTAGCGGAATCGATAGAATAAAGGGAGTGGGTATAGTATGTTACAGCACTTTATAATGATGTATATCAGAAGTGAGGTAAGCTGCAGTGCTGTGACGAAGTACTCAACTAATCAGTCATGAACAGCTACGAGTGATACTGTATTGTTATGGGCAGTATGCTCTTGCCTTCTTTAGGGATACGAGATTCGGTGAGAGGAGTGGAAAGAGAACAATGTTATCTGGAAGGCTTTGTGTGGTTGTGTAACCGCCTCGTAGGAAACTTTTCTTCCTTTGCGATGTGGAGTTGTTGCGTCTTAAGTGCGTCTGCCAATCATCATAGTGACCCGGGACCTTCCAGCGAGAATCATGGTGAGAGGTGAAGAAATAGTGGCGTGAAGTTCTCGAACAACACATTATACGCCATTGTTACGGATTAAATTCCAGAAATCATATTATCTCTTAACGTGAAGACATATGACACTGTTGATAGTGAACCGTCTGGCGAGTGAAAGCGTTAAAATGTGTGCTACTTGAAAGTTATCCTTATTCATTTCATTCCCTCTCTCATCGTTATTGACAAGACAAACATGGTAACATGGTTATACTAGGTACACAAACTTCTTATGTTAACAAGCGTAGTGAGCTTTCGTGAAGAAAAGGCATGTACGAAGTAGGAAAACATGACTGAACCTACTTCTTTGAGTCTACAAGCCTTCATCGACACCACTGTGATCAGAGCGATTAGAGCACAGTGTCGTTAATTCGTTAGTTACCTAGTTCCATGTACTTGCTGGCCTATTACATGATTACAATTGACTTCTTACTATCATTCTAAAATTCCTTTATCGAAAAACAAATTTTATTGACATTTGGAAATACTTCTATCTCACAGACATTTTATTTCCAATGACAAATTATAATGAGTTTCACAGCTGTGAATTTTACTCCTTTCTGTACCAGCGTTAGATCCTAGAAAAAAAGAGAGTGATTTGTTTGTGAAATCCCAACTACTCTCAGATTTTGGAATGGACTGTTGACGACAATACAGGAAACGTATTTGCAGCTGCAAATATGAACCACTATCGGCTGTAGTTGGAATGGCGACAGCGAAAATTTGTGCCAGATCAGGACTCGAACCCGGATTTCCTGCTTTATGCGAGCAGTATCTTAACCGCTTCGGCTATCCGTCCGAGAATCACGGCCAGCCCCGAACTTCAATGTGCCGTTATGTGTCACAACCTGCACTCGTACGTTACGTATATTCTCTTCTAGGAAGGACAACATATTTATTGAGAGACGACGGCCGTGCATTGGTGAATAAATACGAAGTAGCAGCGCCCGTATTATTAAGAAGTACAGTGCAATGTTCCTTTGGACACGCATGAATGCATGGGTGCATTCCAATATATTCCAGTATGGACATGCATACATGTTCGAAGGAACATTGCATTGTACTTCTTAATAACACAGTCTATTTCGTATCGTGCTGACGACAAATCAAATTTCATCTCTGAGCAGAAGTACTGGGAATCTGTGATTAATACTCCCAATTGCTTAAAATAGTGCGCGCACACACACACACACACACACACACACACACACATATATATATATATATATATATATATATATATATATATATATATATATATATATATGCTGCTTAATAGACCATTAGACAGTGGAACGGAACAGTAGCGATTATGTGCGGGATGGGTTCGGCAAGTCCTTTGTAGGTTTCCGGAGGAATGGGGACGAGTTGTAGACGCACAGATCACCCAGTTCTCGCAAATTATGGGACGGTGGTTTATGGGCATGCTTTAGCGCGATATGGCCTTGTGACACGCACAGTTGCCCTACTAGAAGATGTCACACCCTTCATGGAAGATATAAAGGATGAAGAAAGAGTAGGGCTTAAGGTCTCCTCGACATCGACGTAATTACAGATGGAGCACAAGCTCGAATAGTTTCAAGGATGGGAAACGAAATACAACGGCTTTACCGCAGTGGTAACACCAGTTCCGGTCATACCAGCGCTGTCAGCTTGGCTAGTACTTGGATGGGCGACTGTTCAGACCTGCTGCGTGCTGTTGGCAAGCGGAGCGCACTCATCCCTTGAGAGGCCAACTGAAGAGCAACTTGAATAAGTAGCGACTCCGGTCACGAACAGTGACAACGGCCTGGAGAGCAGTGTGCCGACGACATGCCCCTCGACTCGATATGCACATCCAGTGATGCCTATTACCTGGCGGTCGGTCGGTTCCGTTGGACCTTCCGCGACTTGTTCGGGCAGAGTTAGTTATCTATCGGGAAAGAAATCATCTGTGCCCTATCAAAGGAACAATCCCAGCATTTGCCTGGAGCGATTTAGGACAATAATGGAAAACCTTAACACGGATTGTCAGATGGAGGTTTGAACCGTCATCCTCCCGAATGCGAGTCCAGCGTGCTAACCACTGCATCACCTCTCTCGACAAGCACGTAGGAATGCAGGTGGTCCACAATAATGTTCACGTACTCCCAGGCCCAGTTTAAAGAAGTCCAAATCGACGCTTGGAACACCCCCCTCCCCCCCCCCCCCCCCTAAGCAAGCGCAAAACTTATATACGAGGTCAAATATACTTAGTAGCGAAAATTGACACAATTGAAAGTATAAATTAATACTCGTAAAAGAAAATACGTTCTAGTAAACATGCACACTGGACTCGCATTCGGGAGGACGACGGTTCAATCCCGCGTCCGGCCATCCTGACTGAGGTTTTCCGTGATTTCCCTAGATCACTTTAGGCAAATACCGGGATGGTTCCTTCGAAAGGGCACGGTCGACTTCCTTCCCCATCCTTCCAATCCGAGCTTGTGCTCCGTCTCTAATGACCTCGTTGTCGACGGGACGTTAAACACCAATATCCTCCTCCTCCTCTAGTAAACATGGGGCCGCGAACGGTCTGTTTGCGAGACGAATGCGAATGAGTGCTTGCGAGTCGCCACTGACTTCCGTGTAAAATAGTTTTCCTAGTTATTCCAGATGTTTCTGAAATGTAAACTTTTCGAGGAGGAGGCGGAGGAGATTAGTGTTTAACGTCCCATCGACAACGAGGTCATTAGAGACGGAGCAAAAGCTCGGATTAGGTAATTATGAGGAAGGAAATCGGCCGTGCTCTTTCAAAGGAGCCATCCCAGCATTTTCCTGGAGATATTTAGGGAAATCACGGAAAAACTGATCTGGACGACCGGACGTGGATTTGAACCGTCGTGCTCCCGAATGCGAGTCCATTGTGCTAACCACTGCACCACCTCACTCGGCATGAACTTTTCGACCAAGGGCCCTCTAATTGGGTTCACATTTCACCGAAGACCTTCCTCAATAAGATATAAAATATTACTTTAGCAAACTACTCGTATATATTAGATGTTAGTGTCCTTGCATTTGGATCAATGTCACACTCATCTCTGCAATGAGTTACGAATTCTCAGGTCATCTCGTAAATCTGCGCAAGACTACACAATTCGAGGCCCCAGTTCCTCAACCATATCAGTGGGAGTGTACTTCAGTTACGAGATGACCTCAGACATAAAAATCCAACAGCTTTGTTTCTATTATCATATAGTTCCACAGTGTCAGTTTTCGCTATTAACTGTGACCCACCCTGCACTTGTAATACCTTCTTTTTTAATAAGAGATTGTGAGGATCTCAGGAATTACCTTAAATACAAATTAAATGTGTCTTTTCTTAATATTTACCACTCAAATGAGATACAGAAATTTTTGTGTGTTAAAGAGGAATATTTATGTAGTACTTATTTTAAAAGGTACAACAACAACCCTCTTTCACGGTCACTAGATTTGTATTTACATTTAAAAGTCTTATCAAGAGCCCAAGGAAAGGTAACTCTGTCTAAGAAAGGTGGCGGGGGGAGAAGGGGGTGGGGGTCGGAGCGGCATATAATGCTTCGCTTGTGGGGAAAAATATTCTCGCTGTCATAGTGCCTCCTACGACTTCAACATATCCTTTGGAAGCCCTGGTGAATTTTTCTCATGGCATGATACTTCCCCCATCGACTTGCATTCTTGGGGCGACGTTGTTATAATGACGTGCATACGTATTTTTAAAGCATTTGAAATAGCTGTTCACTGACATAATATTGTTTGTGTTATTAACATTTACTTATTACATTACGACGGTAATTAATTGACTTTGAATGCGGACCGTTAGTTGGAGCTAGACGCAAGGGACGTTCCATTTAGAGAATCGTTAGGAATTTCAATATTCCGATTTCCACAGTGCCAAGAGTGTGTCGAGAACACCAAATTTCAGGCATTACCTCTCACCACGGACAACGTAGTGGCCGATGGCCTTCATTTAACGACCGAGAACTGGGGCATTTGCGTAGAGTTGTCAGTGCTCACAGGCAAGTAACTCTGCGTGAAGTAATCGCAGAAACCAATGTGGGTTGTACGACGAACGTATCCGTTAGGACATTGCAGTGAAATTTGGCGTGAATAGGCTATGGCAACAGACGACCGATGCAAGTGCCTTGGCTAATAGCACGATATCACAAGTTGGGCCTCTCCCGAGCTCGTGAAGCCGGCACGGTAGCTCAACGTGTTCGGTCAGAGAGCTGGTTGGCGTCTGTAATAAAAAAACTGAGTGGAAGGATCAACAGACGAACTTTAACGGATGCCATGTGACGTTCGCAACGACCAAACCCAACGATCAACAAAAAAAGGGGGAGGTAGTGTATTTGGTTAGTAATCAAAATGTCTTCCGTCCCTGGTTCGAACCCCGGCACAACTTAATTTTTGAGTAAAAATTCATAAGCATTGGCGGCCAAAGAGTTCCGGTATGAGAAGTAGCCGTCATTCTGCCAATGGCCTTGTCAAAGAGGTCGGAGGAGCGGACAGAGGTTCAATGCACTATCTTGCCCTTGTGGTGGGAAATTGCCCCTAGAGGTGGAAGAATCAGCGATGATCAATGATATGGGGTAGCTGCTGTTCAAGACCACAGACTGTCAAACGACGAATTATCACAGCTTAGAGCATTTCTTCAGGTATGACCTTTAGTTTTCTTAGGTACTCCAGGTAAGTTTTGTGAGTGTACAGCGACATGGCCTGGTCAGTTGCTCCTTTAACACTTCATCCACAAAACGTTGCCATGTCTCTGCATCATTTTTGACACCAAATGGCATGAAAAATTTTCAAGTATGCCAAAGCGCGAGGTCAGCACCGTCTTCAGGATGTCACACACTGCCACAGGTATGAGGATGTATGCTTTGCATCAACAGTGTATGACACTGAAAACATTTGCACCATTTAATGCACATGTTAAATCTTGAACGTTTGATGTAGGATAGCTACATGAAACCGTCAGGGCGTTTAAAGCGTGGTGATAACCACGGGGGCACCATGAGTTGTGTTTCTTGTGAACAGGCTGTCAAACGATGGATTATCACAGCTAGGAGCATTTTTTCAAATATGACCTTCAGTTTTCTTAGCCACTCCAGGTAGGTTTTGCGAGTGTACAGCGACATGGCTTGGCCAGTTGTGGTACAGATTTGATGCACAGCGTTGGATTTGATATTACTGTACCGTGCTTGTATCCATAAACCTGTGAGAGACTTCTTCTGTGGGTTGCTGTAGGTATTGGTTGTTGTCTATCCTTTGCACAGAGCAGTAGGTGGAGCATCCTCATATGCTAGTTACTGTGCTGTCGTTGAGTGTATTCTGTAGTTTACTTCGCTCTGATCAGCTGTCAGAGTATAATGAGCAAAGAATTCGGCGGCTGATATCTGCTTGGTGACATTGCTGATTGCAAATGTCCATCTGAAGTTGCTGGCAAGATCTAGATCAGTAGTCAGCACCTTATGGAAGAAGGTGGTGAGCACACAGCTGTTTACCACTGTCCAGCGTGAATGTTCAGCTAGCTTTTCGTCGTGCTGTGATCTGAGCTGGTGTCGGTTAGGAAGGTCTTGCCTGTATGTCTGTGTGATCCGTACAACTACTGTGACGCAGTTGGGGATGCGCCGGCGGCTGTAGCGTTTGTGGAGCTTGTGTAGGCGCCATACAGCTGTCCTGGACGTACCAATTGTTATGGCGTGGTTTGTTTGCTGCTGCCTGACGATGTTCCATCTGTTGTTTATCTTGCATCCTTGGCTGGCGGCACTTTTTGTTCAACTTGCAATCTGTTGTACGTAATTCAGGTCGCGACTGTCATTTGGGTAGTTGCAGGGTTTTGTGCATTTCGATGCTTGTCTACCAAAACGTCTGTGGTATCAGCAAATTTTATTAAAATTGTCCCAAGGTCGCCAGTAGTCTTGGCGGTGTAGCACTGTAGTGTACTGGGATCGTATCTATTTACAGCGTCTGTCCCCCCTCCTATCCCCCCCCCCCTTCCCACCATTGCTGCTTCATCTGTACCCATCTGCACCTGCACTCATCAGCATCTCACTGTGGCATGTGAACTGTGGAGCTCTTCAAAAATGCTCGACCAGCAGGTGAGAGTAATCGCAGCACTGTCTGGTGTCATCTGTGTTGACCGGTTTAGCATCCGCTGGGTGAAGTCAGCTGGTGCGCCAAGTGCTGATGACATCACAGCAACTGTTGCTAGTGACTACAATGTGGCGTGTATTCTATCAGCCACTTCTACTAACTCGTCTACTGGTGGATCGTCGTGCACTAGCAATGATACTTGTACTTGTGATGCTGCCTGCTGTTGCCAAATGTGCAATAACAAATCGTTTGAAACTAAATATGACTATCATACATAGCAGGTGCTGTCGGAATTCTGAAGGGGTTTTGTCACTCTTTTTGTTGATAATGCACTTGTCTGAGATTTAGTCGGATAGTCTGGGGCAGCAAACAATTAATTCAGTTTTTAAAACAAGGTAAACTTGCTGATGTGATGGGTGCACAATAGTGTCAGACACCAGTGCTGTCGCCATATGGTCTAACTTGCTGATCACTAGCCTAAATTATTTATGAACGTCAGTAGCTTGTTGGTGTGGTTGTTTGGGCATAAATACTGGGGCGCATTACTGCAAATGTATAAGAACCGGTTGATGTGACTGATGGGCAGTTTTTGTTCCTCAGTCTGGTCACGACACGGAAAAAATGACCGAACAGTTGACGTTTTCATATCTGGCTTAGCATCAACACCTGGCGTAGTGGAAAGATGAAATACACGAAAGTAAATAGTCGGCATTGCTTTCTGGATTCGTTGAAGTGGCATTTGCTTATACACGGTTTTAGCGTTCGTTTCTTTGTACTGTGTCCGCTTTTTACATTGTGGGAAGGATGAGCCCCAAAAGCTGAATTTCATTGAGAATTTCTTGACTCTCGTCACTGATTGTCCACAGTCGCTTGTGGTTATTTTCCATTGTCTGGGAGCCATATTTAGCTGTCGACAAAGTGAACTCATCACACTTCTTTCTTCATTTTCAGGCTCACCAATTATATGGGTAAAGCTTGCACACCATATAAAATAATGTGCACAGAACTGAAGCTTACAGAATGAAGTTTCATTTCCAACAACACAAATACACACTCGAAAACGAGCACAGATAACTCGACACTGAGAATAACTTCAAAGATACCCCTTGTATCAGAGGTAACACACTCTACAGTCGGTTGCTGTGTCGATTATTCCCACAAATGACTCGCCATACACAAAATTTTATTATTCTGCATTTTAATGGTTGTATGATGCAACTAAATATGAAAATTAATTTTTTAGATTAAATCAACTCCCACAAACTAAACAGCCGTTCATATTGCCCCTCTCAATTTACACGATCTCTGAAAGAGAATGCACAATTGTGGTTGTGTTGAAATGTAATCAAAGGAATAGCAGTCATTAATATTCGTCCCTTTAATTTTTTTCTACCTAAAGAATAAATCATTTAACTTCAATTATAATTTTTATGTGTGGAGAAGATATCTACATACAATGACGGAAGAAATCACAACACCAAAAAATAATTAACGTAGAGTAATGAAATTTCGGGAATACATTTATCTAAGTAACATATTTTAGTGATTAACGTGGCAAGATCACAGGTTAGTGTAATCACGGGATAAGCCGTTGCAAATGTGAAATGCTGATACATTAAAACCGACGTAGCCGCCAGAATGTTGAACGCAAACATGCAAACGAGCATACATTATGCTGTAGAGACGCCGGATGAGTTTGTGGGATGGAGTTGCATGCCTGTTGCACTTGATCGGTCAATAGAGGGGGAGTAAATGCTGATTGTCGATAACACTGGAGTTATCGTCCGATGATGTTCCATATGTGCTCGACTGGAGACAGATCTGGTGATCGACCAGGCCAAGAAAACAGTCGACACTGTGTACAGCATGTTCGGTTACTACAGCGCAATGTTGCTGTAACATTCTGCTTCTCGTAGCTCTGTTACACGATCTCGGTCAAACCCACTGAGGTATTGATAATGGTGTCTTTCTAACCTTAAAGGCATTCTTGACTATCGTCATCTCACCACGTCCAATCTCAAAGGTAACTAACGCTCACGACCGGTACACCGTGTGTTTAAAGCAAACCTGATTTTCATCCTCATAGGGGTGCTACTAGCACGTCTTACGTGACTGGTGAGAAATTTGAACAGACATCATCTTTCAGATGTAGAAAGGCGCCTACCAACTGTCGTTTATATAACAGAATCCCCTTCCTGGTGCTGCGATTTTCTTCCATCAGTGAATATTGCGATAAAATACACTCAGACTGTGCTCGTACATGGAAGGAAGAAGAAATAGTGCACTAGAGATTTTGCCCACGTTCAAATTTACAGGAATTGAGAAGGAATTCAGACACGTCTTATTCAAAGGTATCATTCTGGCATTCGTCTCTATCAATTTAGAGAAACCGTGGAAAACCTAAATCTGGATGGCTAGACTGAGATTTGAACCCCCTTCCTCAGTGTGCTACTGCCTTACGCAGTGGACCACTATGCTCGATCTCCTTACACGAGTAAATCTATTCATTAATTCCTCTCCATTTTGACTTCCATGCTGGTATTACTACCGCTCTCATTTCAGTAAGTACTTCCGTTGCGCAAAATCAGGAATACGTTGCTCCTCGAATGAATCTGTAATTGGTGTTATGTGTTCGTCTAAAATTTTATAGTTTCCACTGTTAAAATAACGCTTTCTCGCATCTCGTGTAATCAAATGTTCAACAACCCTCGAGCCCGCAGAAAAAATGGCAATCACTTTAATACAACTTCTCATTTGAAACATAGTCATTTATTTACTAGAGCTACAGAGAGAACAGAGATGCACCGGTATTGGAACTTGCAATTTAATATTTATGAAACACAGCGCTCAACGAAATTAAAAATTAATGTTGAGCTGAATTGCTGCTGGCGTCCATGACGCTGACAGAGAATGAATATGACAAAGAATGTTGATGTTGTTAGCTGTGGTCATATCGACTGCTTTTTTATATCTCATCAGTGTTACTGATAATGATTTTGGGATTATGTTTAGCTGCAATCAACCAACTATAATACTATTACTGTGTGCTTACTTTATAACACATTTTGAAAGAAGTGCATCATTCACAAGACCTTTTTTCCCTTTAAACTAATATATACGCAAATGCTGCATATCTAAATGTTAAATTTAGTTAACTTATTACGCGCTGTAAAGGTTAGTAGGTCTCTGTTTCGCATAGTTATCTACTACGTCGAGAATTTACAAAAACCTGTAACGAAATATTACATTTAGAAGTAGCCACTTGGTCAACTATTCTGCGATCGTGAGTTTTAAATATCTCAAGTGTGCCAAACTTATTCGCACTGGTGCATCGGACTTCGTGATTACAAAAACAGGTAGGTGCTATATAATTCCTGTAATTAGTATTTATCTCAGTGAGATATCCGTAATGTCAGCTAAAAAGATCACGTCCAAGTCAGCTAATGCTGACCATAAAACAAAATTCATCGACGCTTCCAAGGCTCCAAAGGATGGGCTGTTAAAAACATAGCATTAGTGTTAGAAAATGGTTAAGTACAATCTACTATATGTCTATTAGATCAAACTTATTGTTATTCAAAATAACTTACATAATTGCATTCACTCGAACAGGTAGAGACTAGAAGGATATCAGACAACGAACGAAGTAACAAAAGAACGTAGCAAGACAAAAAAGAAGATATTTCCAAAGCTACCAATATTTTAAGCTTACACTCTATGCAAGTCTCTTTTTATCATAAAAGAAAATATGAACTGTCCACTTAAAATAATTCAGAAAAGAAAACTGTGCCTCCACAAACTGGATGATATTAGTTTAAGCCTAGTTTTGTTTCTTTAGTGATCACAATTTATTACAGTTTTATAATGTGTGCTTTATCGCATTTGAAATGTTGAACGTTGCTCAAAGTTGCTCTAGGATCGCTGTGTACGAATTACTACAGTGGTCACGAGATATTCTTTCACTGTTCCTGTTTATGAAACGACTTTGTTCGGCAATCAATGGTACAGTACCGCAGGCTGCATACTCTCCCTATGCATACACTGTCGCACAGAAGCACCAGTTTGGACCCTGCGTTCATATGTCCTCCATTGCAAACGGAAATGTAGGTCTCAAAGCACAGATGCTACCTCTTTGGAGACCCGCCTCCGTTACCGAGGTCGCTAACGCACGCCTGTGCGGTGGCGCTCAACTTGGAGGTAGGCCAGTTTGAATCCTGGTGATTAATGAAATTACCACTGCCAGCTGTTGGCTAGAAAAGAGAAGGAGAGGTGGTGGTGTAAAGTTTCTGATCACCAGGCTTTGTGCCAATATCCTGGATCAAATTCGGAACTTCTCCGCAGTGTTTCATGAAGTGAGTACTGTGGCACTGTTAATGGTGAGCCGTCGTCAGATGGCAACTGTAAACCTGACTCCCCTTTGGTGTTATTCCAGAGGATTAAGATATGTGCCGGCACCGGTTATCATCCTCTCTCTTCTATAATCGTCATCATCATCATCATACAATACAAACATAACCCACACTTACACTAGCCCTCTACACTCATCTACATTCAACAAATACACATAAAATACAGTTGTCACATATCCACAAGGAAAGGGGCTATGGTGCACGGAGAAAGAAAACCATTTCCGACTCTGCAGCTGAACCCACATCTTGGGGTCTTCTCGCTAACAAAGCCATACGATTGATACACTGAACTGCCAAAGAAACCGGTATAGGCATGCGTATTCAAATTCAGAGATATGTAAACAGGCAGAATATGTCGTTGCGTCTATATAAGACAAGTATCTGGAGAAGTTGTTAGATCGGTTACTGCTGCTACAATGGCAAGTTATCAAGATTTAAGTGAGTTTGAACGGGGTGTTATTGTCGGCGCACGAGCGGTGAGACACAGCATCTCCGAAGCAGCGATGAAGTGGGGAATCCGGTAAAACATCAGATGTCCGACATCGCTGCAGCTGGGAAAAGATCCTGCAAGAAAGGGACCAACGACGACTAGAGAGAATCGTTCAACGTGAAAAAGTGCAACCCTTCCGCAAACTGCTGCAGATTTCAATACTGGGCCAACAGCAAGTGTCGGTGTGCGAACCATTCAACGAAAAATCACCGATATGGGCTTTCGGAGCCGAAGGCCCATTCGTGTACCCTTGATGACTGCACGATACGAAGCTTTATGCCTCGCCTGGGCCCGTCAACACCGACATTGGACTGTTGATGACTGGAAACATGTCATCTGTTTTTGTTTCAAATTGTATCGAACGGATAGAGGTGTACGGGTATAGAGACAACCTCATGAATACGTGGGCCCTGAATATCAGCAGGGGTCTGTTCAAGCTGGTGGAGGCTCTGTACTGGTGTGAGGAGTGCAGTTGGAGTGCTATGGGACCCGTAAGACGTCTAGATACGACTCTAACAAGTGACACATACGTAGGCATCCTGTCTGATCACCTGCATCCATTTATGTCCATTGTGCATCCTGACGGACTTGGGCAATTCCAGCAGGAAAATGCGCCACCCCACACGTCGAGAATTGCTATAGAGTGGCTCCAGGAACACTCTTCTGAGCTTAAACACTTCCGCTGGCCACCAAACTCCCCAGACACGAACTTTGAGCATACTTGGGATGCCTTGCAACGTTCTATTTTGAAGGGATCTCCACCCCCTCCTATTCTTACAGATTTATGGACAGGTAAATTCCATCCAGCACTGCTTCAGACGTTAGTCGAGCCTATGCCACGTCATATTGCAGCACATCTGCGTGCTCACGGGGGCCCTACACATATTTGGCAGGTGTAGCAGATTCTTTGGCTCTTCAGAGTATTTTACCTCTTTGGATTCTCGAGGTAATCTTAGAACTATGACGATGGGTGATATATATAATACTGAAGCCGCAGTTATGCTTGGAGTATTAACATCGATACATGCTTTTTTGTGATATATGCGAAGTATTAGAGTTAACCATTTTAACACTTCTCAGAATTAACCAAGGAAATACCACAAAGTTGCCGAATGGTGCTGGGATCATTTTTGCTGGCAACTGTACCTTCAGGTTTGTTTTTGTACTTATCTGGAAGAGTAATCTAATCACAAAGCTCCACGTCTACATCTACATCATCTACATCTACATCATCTACATCTACATCTACATTTATACTCCGCAAGCCATCCAACGGTGTGTGGCGGAGGGCACTTTACGTGCCACTGTCATTACCTCCCTTTCCTGTTCCAGTCGCGTATAGTTCGCGGGAAGAACGACTGCCGGAAAGCGTCCGTGCGCGCTCGAATTTCTCTAATTTTACATTCGTGTTCTCCTCAGGAGGTATAAGTAGGGGGAAGCAATATACTCGATACATCCAGAAACGCACCCTCTCGAAACCTGGACACCAAGCTCCACCGCGATTCAGAGCGCCTCTCTTGCAGAGTCTGCCACTTGAGTTTGTTAAACATTTCTGTAACGCTATCACGCTTACCAAATAACCCTGTGACGAAACGCGCCGCTATTCTTTGCATCTTCTCTATCTCCTCTGTCAACCCGACCTGGTACGGATCCCACACTGATGAGCAATACTCAAGTATAGGTCGAACGAGTGTTTTGTAAGCCACCTCCTTTGTTGATAGACTACATTTTCTAAGGACTCTCCCAATGAATCTCAACCTGGCACCCGCCTTACCAACAATTAATTTTATATGGTCATTCCACTTCAAATCGTTCCGCACGCATACTCCCAGATATTTTACAGAAGTATCTGCTACTAGTGTTTGTTCCGGTATCATATAATCATTCAATAAAGGATCCTTCTTTCTATGTATTTGCAATACATTACATTTGTCTATGTTAAGGGTGAGTTGCCACTCCCTGCACCAAGTGCCTATCCGCTACAGATCTTCCTGCATTTCGCTGCAATTTTCTAATGCTGCAACTTCTCTGTATACTACAGTATCATCCGCGAAAAGCCTCATGTAACTTCCGACACTATCTACTAGGTCATTTATATACACACCTGGAAATGGAAAAAAGAGCACATTGACACCGGTGTGTCAGACCCACCATACTTGCTCCGGACACTGCGAGAGGGCTGTACAAGCAATGATCACACGCACGGCACAGCGGACACACCAGGAACCGCGGTGTTGGCCGTCGAATGGCGCTAGCTGCGCAGCATTTGTGCACCGCCGCCGTCAGTGTCAGCCAGCTTGCCGTGGCATACGGAGCTCCATCGCAGTCTTTAACACTGGTAGCATGCCGCGACAGCGTGGACGTGAACCGTATGTGCAGTTGACGGACTTTGAGCGAGGGCGTATAGTGGGCATGCGGGAGGCCGGGTGGACGTACCGCCGAATTGCTCAACACGTGGGGCGTGAGGTCTCCACAGTACATCGATGTTGTCGCCAGTGGTCGGCGGAAGGTGCACGTGCCCGTCGACCTGGGACCGGACCGCAGCGACGCACGGATGCACGCCAAGACCGTAGGATCCTACGCAGTGCCGTAGGGGACCGCACCGCCACTTCCCAGCAAATTAGGGACACTGTTGCTCCTGGGGTATCGGCGAGGACCATTCGCAACCGTCTCCGTGAAGCTGGGCTACGGTCCCGCACACCGTTAGGCCGTCTTCCGCTCACGCCCCAACATCGTGCAGCCCGCCTCCAGTGGTGTCGCGACAGGCGTGAATGGAGGGACGAATGGATACGTGTCGTCTTCAGCGATGAGAGTCGCTTCTGCCTTGGTGCCAATGATGGTCGTATGCGTGTTTGGCGCCGTGCAGGTGAGCGCCACAATCAGGACTGCATACGACCGAGGCACACAGGGCTAACACCCGGCATCATGGTGTGGGGAGCGATCTCCTACACTGGCCGTACACCACTGGTGATCGTCGAGGGGACACTGAATAGTGCACGGTACATCCAAACCGTCATCGAACCCATCGTTCTACCATTCCTAGACCGGCAAGGGAACTTGCTGTTCCAACAGGACAATGCACGTCCGCATGTATCCCGTGCCATCCAACGTGCTCTAGAAGGTGTAAGTCAACTACCCTGGCCAGCAAGATCTCCGGATCTGTCCCCCATTGAGCATGTTTGGGACTGGATGAAGCGTCGTCTCACGCGGTATGCACGTCCAGCACGAACGCTGGTCCAACTGAGGCGCCAGGTGGAAATGGCATGGCAAGCCGTTCCACAGGACTACATCCAGCATCTCTACGATCGTCTCCATGGGAGAATAGCAGCCTGCATTGCTGCGAAAGGTGGATATACACTGTACTAGTGCCGACATTGTGCATGCTCTGTTGCCTGTGCCTATGTGCCTGTGGTTCTGTCAGTGTGATCATGTGATGTATCTGACCCCAGGAATGTGTCAATAAAGTTTCCCCTTCCTGGGACAATGAATTCACGGTGATCTTATTTCAATTTCCAGGAGTGTATATTGTGAAAAGCAATGGTCCCATAACACTCCCCTGTGGCACGCCAGAGGTTACTTTAATATCTGTAGACGTCTCTCCATTGAGAACAACATGCTGTGTTCTGTTTGCTAAAAACTCTTCAATACAGCCACACAGCTGGTCTGATATTCCGTAGGCTCTTACTTTGTTTATCAGGCGACAGTGCGGAACTGTATCGAACGCCTTCCGGAAGTCAAGGAAAATGGCATCTACGTGGGAGCCTTTGGAAAAAGGTGTTTAGTATTTCAGCTCTACGCGTGTCATCCTCTGTTTCAATGCCATCATCATCCCAGAGTGTCTGGATATGCTGTTTCGAGCCACTTACTGATTTAACGTAAGACCAGAACTTCCTATGATTTTCTGTCAAGTCGGTACATAGAATTTTACTTCCGAATTCACTGAACGCTTCACGCATAGCCCTCCTTACGCTTCCTTTGACATCGTTTAGTTTCTGTTTGTGTGAGAGGTTTTGGCTGCGTTTAAACTTGCAGTGAAGCTCTCCAGAAAAACTGATACAGTTACAAATTACAGCTTATCTTACTCATAAGCATCTCACTCCTACCTGGAGACAGTATCCTAAGGTCATTAAAAAAGTGGAAACGCACTGCTTTCAATTAAAATTGCAGCGCCAGTAAGAAAAACAAACAACTAAATTTTATTCATACATTGTACAGTACTAAATACAATTTACTTAAAGGGGTTGGACGAAAATATGGAAACACCAAAAATACAATTTACTTACAGTGGTTGGACGAAAATATGGAAACACCAAAAACACAACAAATTACCATGCTTAATATACTGTGGGAAACTCCTTGATATTCAAAACAGCTTGCAATCGTTTCGGAATGGATAAACACAGGTCCTGTATGGTTTTCAAGGGAATCTCATATCATTCTTCCTGCAGAATAGGGGCAAGTTCAAGTAACGATGACTGAGGTGAATAGCTGTCTCCCCTCCAAAGTAGACCACAGGGGCTCAATAATGTTGTGATCTGGTGACTGCGGTGGCCAGGGGATATGCGACTTCATCCTCGTGCTCATCAAAACCAGTCCCGGACCATGTCAGCTGTGTGAACTGTGGCGCTGTCGTCTTGGAACAGAGCGTCACTACTGGGAAACAAACATTCTACTATGGGATGGACCTGATGGTCATACAATTCTTGGCGGTAACACGACCTTACAGACTAACCATGGGACCCTCGGAATACCACGATATAGCGACCCGATCACCGCGTGGGATTAGCCGAGCGGTCTCAGGCGTTGCAGTCATGGACTGTGTGCTTCGTCCCGGCGGATGTTCGAGTCCTCCCTCGGGCATGCGTGTGTGTGTGTGTCCTTAGGATAATTTAGGTTAAGTAGTGTGTAAGCTTAGGGACTGATGACCTTAGCAGTTAAGTCCCATAAGAATTCACACACATTTGATCATTGTTTTCCACCCAATCATTGCTCTCTCCCAGCCAAGTTCCACTGTTGTGGCGTAAAATCGGCCACAAGTTGGACACAGTACGAAAAAAAACACATGAGACCAAATGACTTTCTTCCGTTGCCCATAGTCTGGGTTTCATGGCTTCGGCACAACGTTTTCCTATTACGTGCGAATCCATCACTGATGACTGGATTTGGAATTTCAGCTCACCCTGCAGCTGCCTTCATATGATGCTCCCTTCGTACTATTTTGGTGTTGACAGGGTTCGCAAGTAAGACATTCACTTTTACAGTCAGTTTTGCATATATCGTCCTCCTGCTTTTCGTCACAATCCCCGTCAGTGACCTATGTCACGATCACTCAACACACACTTTCGTGCGCATTGTGACTTGACGGATGATTTTTTTTTTTTTGCCTTTTTCTTGTTCGCGGTATAAATCTTCGATACGGTGCCTCTTAAAGCACCAAAGACTTCGGCTACCTTGCCTGCAGAAGCACCTACCGCATGAGCCCCAACGCTGTTCCCACGTTCAAATTCACTTAGTCCCGACAAGATGCAATCATAACTACAGACAACACTGTTCTGGCAACTATTGGCACGTATAACGTACAGAGGGCATTGCACAGCTTCCGTTTGTAGCCAAACACAACAGCGCAACCTGTTGGCTTGGCTAGCTCTGTATGCATACATTTCTCACGTTGTTTCCCTATTATTGTGCTAACCCTGTAGACAGTATAGTAAGAAGAAAGCATGATTAAATTTGAAGGTAATTTCGGGGTATACATAATGAGAAATTTAGTACACAGCAACAATGGCTTTAAGCCGGCTGGGCACTGAGTCTCTAACTGAGCTTGGATGGCAGCTCAGCTTGCTAATATATATGGCCATAAGCATACCGTCACGTTGACAGGAGATTTTAATCATCCAACAACTGACTGGGATAACTGTAATTTTGAAAGTGGTGGTCATGACAAAGTATTCCCTGAAACAATATTACGTTCTTTCTCTATAAACCTCTTAGAACAGATAGTTCGGAAGCCCGCCCATGATGGAAATATCTTAAATCGACTGGCAACAAATAGAGTTTACCTCGTTGAGGATGTCCACATTCAAACTGATACCAGCGACCATGAGGCAGTTGAAGCACCTACACTCTAAGACAGAAAAAACAACGCACCAAGAAGGACTTATGCTAGTCTGTCACAAATTGGTATCATACTGCTATCGACGGAAAATTCAAAATTGGAAACTTTGGCGGCCGATGGATAAATGTGTGACGCTGCAGCGCGATTTCACTACGCAGTTGGCAAGGACAGTAAGCAGTAATCAATTGGACAGTAACTGTGTCTCCCAAACAGGCGCGTGAACAATATACGCAGATGTTAGAATTTGAGAGAGGACGTGTACGTGAGCTCAAAGAAGCCAGTTGGAGTAATCAGCAAATCGCTCGACATTTGAATAGGAGCGATGCCACTATTCGACGATGTTGGCAGGAATGGCTGTATCATGGCCGCACACAGCGTCAAGGAGGAATTGGTCGACCTAGAGAGAGGACAGAACGTGAGGACAGATCAATCGCCACAAAGGCTCTCACAGTCCTAGATTCATCATTATCGTCGATCTGACGTGCAACTGGTGCTTCAGTGATCACAGGGACCATTAGTAGACGGCTCTTAGGAAGGGGGCTGAGCTCGCAGAGCCTCTTGCGCCGACTACCTTGACCTCTGTACACCAACAAGCTCATTTGCAGCGATGTCAGGCAGATTTGGCCTGGAATCTCATTGACTGGAGTGGAATTGTCTTCAGTGGTGAGTCCCGCTTCGAACTGAGTCCCGAAGACTTGTGAAGACTTATCTGGAGGCGCCTCAGACAGTGGTGGGACACCAGCCTCACTGTCGTCCACCATATGGCCCTACAACCACGAGTGATTGTCTGGAATGCCATTCCTTTTCATAGAAAGACGCCTTTAGTTGTCATCCGTGGCATCCTCACAGTAGCACAGTGGTACGCCGATGATATTCTACGTCCTGTTTTGTTGCCCTTATTGGCAAGCCATCTTGGGCATATATTTCGGCAAGATAGTGCCCGCCCGCAAACGCCGAAAATTTCTACTGCTTCTCTTCGTGTTTGTCAAACTCTACCTTGCCCAGCAAGGTAGCAGGATCTCTCCCCAGTTGAGAGCATTTGGAGCATTATGGACATGGCCCTCCAATCAGGTCGAGATTCTGATGACAACTCTATCAATCAATGCGAATTTGAATAAATGTTTGCATAAGTGCCAGAGTGGACCGACGCGTTATTGACTTGCTCGGTTTGTGAAGTTCATTTTCTTGAATATATCATCCAATTTTTATGAAAACAAATCATTTGATTGTCTATACATGTACAGTCGTCCTCAAAAGCATCCGAACGACTTGAATTGCATTTCGCGTGATTCGCGTGCAACCCACATAACGCAGCTGTCTAGCAGGTCCTCTAATCGCTCCTTGGTACAGTCATTCGACTATTGAAACTGGCTCCAACAAGTCACCACTAGAAAACACGGCTCTGTATCGCAATAACTCAAGATGTAAAGTAATACCACGATACTACAAATATCAGGGAACACCTTATCACAGATAAGACTGTCCTTAAGGCTTGTAAGCTCACATTTACTCCAATAAATGACATATCTGAAAAGCTACCACTCTCATTAGTACATCAGATAGGTAATGCACCCAGTAAGTTCGTCGTATTCATGATTTCCTCTACAAAGTTACATACCGCACTTGTTATTTAACTCAAAATAACATTAAAAAATTTAAGTTATTCACGAACAGCTAGTTGAGAGTATGTATGAACTTCAACTGACACGACGAACCGTCTCGTTCTGCATATGGATTCAAACCCAGGTCATGCAGACTAATATTTCGTGACTGACGGAATCTAACAGTCATTCCTGACTACGCATACAGGGAGTGTTATGCCTTGATTTTAGACAGTATCAGTTAGCAAATATCAACTTTAAATTACATAACGTAAACATTTTTAACGGACGCGAATTCCTACCCAACATCTATTGTCCCTGTTTACGAACTACGAGAGATGTTAAATATTGCTTCTTCACAAGTAACTTACTTGAAATGTCGTGAGGTAAAGCTTTGTGTTAGACAGGGATTCGAACCCAGAACGTAACCGGACTGTTATCGAAGCACAATCAACTGTGACATTAGGATTTTCTCAGCAGTAGCTAGATGTTTTAACTGAAATGACGAGACGAAACATCAATTTTTTCCTTCCCAGGACTCCAACCCGGCAACTATCGCTGTTATATTCTAGAGAAAACGAACGTTAAATATGGGTTTGTTACATCAGCGGCGACATGTGAGCATGTTTGAACTAGAAATAATATGACGAAGAGTTCAGTGCTGACTGGAAATCGAACCCCACACATACCGTTGCTGACTACACACAGAGACGTTAGCTACCGCATTTTCCTCCACCAGCAGCTCGGAAAAACATCCTCGAACTTACAGTGGTCTCTCAAATAGTCCTGTGTCTCACTGGGAGTCAAAACCGTCAGATATCGTTAGTGTTGACAACAAATGAAAATGCATTAAAAATCAAAATTGTTATCCACCAGAAGATAGGTGTTCTCATGCTAGAGCTTGATAATACATAATGAAAACTTTAGTGCCGGGCCAGCATTCGAACCCATTCACGCGCAATTTGTGGAGATGTTGCGGAATCTGCAGTTTCGAACAAACAACAAATTGTAGTCGAGCTCTATTGTCACGAAGGTAACAAATTCCGCGTTAAGGGCGGTCTGAGTAACACTCCAAATTCAGAACCAATTTTATTGACATAGAGAAGCTCAAATAAAAGATGGAATAAGGGTCCTGTGACCATACATAGGGTTTGTTTCGTCATTAGAAATAAATAACTAGTATAAGAAAGGTTATTGGTGATAGAGTTCCCACATTTCGCCACTCCTGACTTTATTGTGGTTCAACCTTACGTCTACTTGGTAGAGAAGGAATATCATGTCTAATGTGAATTTCAGACCACGATGTCATTATACCGTCTTCAATTGGCGTAGCCAGAAGAGATTAGAATCTGTCTCTCCCTATTAAAAACCATCGGCAGAAAGTGGAATCGAACCCAGACCATCATCATAGGAACCTATCACCAACCCAACAGACCACCAACTACTGTTCTGGGTGACTCATTTTCTATCATAATACCGCTGTGGCACACTCGATAAGAATTCTGACACACAGGCTCCCTGTAGTGGTTTGCAGCATGTTCAGTACATTCATCTACTTGGTTGACCGAATCGCCATGAACTAGCTGCCTCAGCTACCAAGTGTAAAATGACACATAACAATCGTGGGCCTAACGAGGGTCTGAATCTGAGACCCATGTATCTGTTCTCTTGCTCTTTATCACTTTGCCACCATGCAGCTACTACTATGGTTTCTGCTTAGCATTAAAATTAAAGATATCTCGTTTGTGCCTGCGTTGGCATATGCGTGTCCCTTAGGAGACCTTAATTTTGGGATTACCCTCACATACGTGTGTGTAAACGCCTTCCGATGCCCACTCAAGGAAGACAAGGATACACAGTGTACCTTCAATATTATAAATACGCCTCAGTTTGTGGATGAACGCAGACTTAGGTTGACAATTATTTAGAATATTTAGCAGTGCTGTACCCACTGGTGTTAAATTCTTTTTCAACCAATGATTCTCACAGCTACAGGAACACTAGTTGTGATACCTCTTAGACAAAATACTTACGCAGTGCTATCAGTCGAAACGATCAACCTGACACAAACTGTGGGAAGTTTGTTTTACAATTTTCGTACCTGGATAAAGAGCTTTTCCTATTTGAGATATCTGTGAACGTTGCAGCATAAGACGATTTAAGAAGAAACTAAACTCCTTTAGCTACGCCAATGTTTAAAGAAATTTTACTAACGGCACTAAATCGTAGTTTGTGAATCGTTTACCGGCCGTACTCTGCCGCATTTCGCTGGTTGGAAGGCAAAAAGCTTACTGACATATTTCACTCGAGGAAAAGGGGTACGAAATGTCTCCCACTGGAAGGTCATGTTGTTTTATTTAAATGATTACAAAATCAGGTAAAACGAACAGTGAGGTTGTCAGTATAAGCACATTACTGTTGTCTGTATGATGTTGCACCGCCCATGGCCTGTAACGATAAAGGGTTCGTTTAGGTCAGTCATATTGTATACAGAAGTAGAAGAGAGAGCACCACTAAATTCTACAATCCGTACGCATTGCATACACACAGAAATTACTGTTACAGTGTACTTATGGAGCCCAATGAGTGAATTGCATATTTTCCGGTGAGGAAGAGCACTGGGAAACAGTCTTCGCTACATTAGGTTACTTAAGCTGGTGTCACTCTGAGCTAGAATTTATGGCCAGCGACTAAGTGTAAGGACAATGAGTCGGATACGGGTTTTGCAACTGTGAAATACTTTCCTACATTATAGAAGCGAATATTAAATTTGAACTAATATTGCGAAATTTTGAACTCTGTCGTACAGAACTTGAAACAGGTCATGTCGACCAAATCATATGGAAGAACTGACAGCGGCGTATATCGGAAGGCAGTAAGATCACTTGGATTTTGGTTTGGCAGATTCGACAGCCATTTCTAGGCGCAAGTAAATGAAGAACTATTAAAGCGCTGTGGTGTTCAAACCACTCTTCCGACTGATGACTGCTTAACTTTCTATAGGTTCCAAAGTTAACGACCTTCGGGTTATTAACATCTTTGTGCTTTCATGCTGTAGCTTTGATACCACTAAACGTAAGTAACCGGCGGAGCGCTGTCACCGTTCGAGTTGTCAAGGTGGTAGACGACGATGCTGTCGACCCCAGTTACAGTCTTGGTCATGGCTATGTTTCAGTCGAATACCTCTATGTGACTTTCTGCGTATTTCAAGATATACTTTTATACACTTGGTACGCAACCAAATTGATATCTGATAGAGCTGTATTTAACAACATGAATCAGATACGTTTTCCGTGTAATATATCGGACAACATGTCAGTGCAGCGAGATTTTGTTTGTGTGATGCGCATGGTGCAAGAAATATTTGTGTTTTGCTTGCTTCTGTGATCGGTTTCACCCCACTGAATGCGAGCAAGCTCACGAATAGACTGTTAATAACTGGAATTACGCAATAATACACTTAAAAGTTGTATTTTTGCGTTATGTATCGCAATGAAAATAACAGCATGTATCGCAATGAAAATGAGCTTCAAGCACATGTGTTCCAGCAGAGGTATGAAGAAAATGATAGTAATAATGACAGTAATAATCGAATAATCCGGTAACTTCACACTTCACAGTGGATTTTCTCGAACTAGGAAATCTCCTGAATTAGTGAAAATTTCAAAATGGCTTCACTTCGAAGCTATAATGCCTAGAAGAGTCTTTACATCCTGCTGACGCGAGAATAGCATGATCTCCGCGTCAGAAACTTGCTTCTCCTTAACCATTTAATAGACTCGCATTTTCTCCACCGTGACTAATTTTGTAAGCCAAGCACATCATCCGTTACAGCACACTCCTGGGGCTGGGAAATGTGGCCACAATGGTCTGGTGGAGAGAACTATCACAAGTGCAGTGCATGGATTCAGGCATTTACTTTTAAGAGGCACAAACAGATTTACTTTACCTCTGGTAACCTCAAGAGAAAAACGTTATAAACCAGAATCCGCATTAAACATCACGTTCCTTCATTCCCAACAGGACAGTGCCGGTTTGCTTTGGGAAATGACATAGGCGGAGGTCATCGTAAACAGAAATACTGTCGCCAGTAAACTTACTTACATTACAAAATTTAATTTTATTTGATGAACCAATAGCCATTTAAAGGAACAGGGCTCTTATTTTACTTGTACTTGATTGAACTAGAGACGTTGAAAAATTTGGTGCTAGACTGTGATTCGAATTCGTATCTCCTCTTTCGAGGATCTGAATCTCTCGGAACAGTATAGTTCAATCATTTCGTTCCTTTTTGCAAGACTGCAATCATCTCTAGGTCTCCTCCAAAGGTAAGTATGTGGGTCCGATTCCTGATCCAGTACAAAAATATTCATAATTTCATTTCAGTATTTTTAATGTCTGTTCATGTGTTGCAAACAATTTCTGGTCAAACACGCACACATATTACTGTTGGTGAGTAAGCAATTGATACTTAAGCTATATTCGTGGACGATAAAGAAGAACGATAGGAGTGCGGTTCGATTGTCGCTCAGGTACAAAAATTTGTATCCTTATTTCAAATTCAAACACCAAGCAGCTGGTAAGAAGATGCGAGACGTAACATTTGATTTTACTTAGTTAACAATCCGATTACGTGCTGGGTTCGTATCTCCGTCACAGAACTTCACATCATGCACTTCATCTTTAAATGCATACACACTTTGTTGCTTCTGAATGGAGGTATATCAGACATCTTTCGTGGTTAGAAAAGGTCTTGATGGGAGTCCCGGTTTATTACGAAAACTGTCGTCTTTTATTTTCAAGTTTAGATTTGGTTACTAATATTGGCGAAAATTTCGGTAATTCATGACTCTTCACGGCTAGTCAGCAAAATGATATGATTAAAATGGTTCAAATGGCTCTGAGCATTATGGGACTTAACTGCTGTCGTCATCAGTCCCCTAGAACTTAGAACTACTTAAACCTAACTAACCTAAGGACATCACACACATCCATGTCCGAGGCAGGATTCGAACCTGCGACCGTAGCGGTCGCGCGGTTCCAGACTGTAGCGCCTAGAACCATGATATGATTAGATTACATTAATACTTGTTCCATAGATCTTGAATAAGACACTTCGTTATGATGTGGAACGTATTATTTTAATGAAAGATTTCTTTACATACCAGCATTCAATTTCTTTACAACAATTTTTTACCCTCTCTCTCATTCTTTTTTATCTCTACTACTCTCTCTCTCTCTCTTTCTCTCTCCCCCATACACACACACACACACACACACACACACACATACAGACACACACACATTCGTTTTCTATTTTTATTTGTTTGGTGTGCTCGACTATCGGCGAGGCACGAAAACGTCCGTGAATGAGTTTCTTAGTTTCGAGTACTGTTACGCAAGAAATATAAAAACAACTAGGAGAGTTACTGATTTATGATGCTTAGTTAGCAGTCAGTTCTGAGTATTATTAGTAACTACGCTTCAGTCCCTGAACCTAGGTACAGAAATGCAAATCAGACGCATTACGTATTCCAGGCCATAGCAGCCGCGCCTTTGAGACGCCAGCTATGGTCACTTCCCAGCCCGCTGTAGGATCACATCGGTTCGTCTTCTTCCTGCTAGTACTGTAACTGAGCTACTTCCTGGTGTGCACGGAGTTAAGTCTCAAAATTCACTTGATTTTTCCTGTCATTTCCATTGAATAATCTGAGTTATTGTCGCTTGAGGTGTAAAAAAACTTTGTAAATTTACGGTTTTCAGCCCAGGAAAGTCGTTGCATGTGGAAATCGCAACTAAACTCGTCCTTCAAATAGCGGTTTACGAGTTCTAGCCACTATTGGCCTCGTAATAGGAGTGAGCGCCGCCTACCCCTTCACAAGCTCTGTGGTGGCGCGCTGACCGGTGAAAAAAACCTGTTATGGTTCGCGGTTCCAGGCTCGCTGAATGTAACGTTTTTATCCCTTCTGTGAAAGAGCTACAAGCAGTCAGCTCAAACATCGATAAGAAAATCGCAAGAAAATACTTTCAGCTAATAGTGCAATGGTGAGAAACTCACAATGCTGCACAACAGGTAACGCTTCTTTCCGCTGCTGACAAACAAATTTTGGGTCTCTATGAATACATAACTTTATTTATGAAATGCCACATTTGCGTACCTGTTGAGTATGACATAGCATAACAATTAAACACAGACCCAATCGAAATCAAAGTGAGTAGTATTTTACTAATTCGTGCAGATAGAGGCACGCTTGTGTACAGATAGTCAGTTTTATCAAAACAGACTTTCGTCGTAAGGTTATCGTGGGTAGTTTTATTTCGTTTCTTATAATACAGTGCACAATTTTCGTAAGGTTTCTTCTAGTGTTGATAAAACAATACTAAACATGAGAAAGAAATTAGTCATCAACGATATATGCGAATTCTCTGATGTTATATCTAACAGTCTGACAATGCACATGCAGTATATTGATTACATGCATGTAGAAAACTTGTTCTGAGTTAAAGCTGTCAAACAAGGTTTGAAGGAGAATAAAATGCCACTACCAGACGACAGCTAATGTAGAAAATACTTTTCTGACTATTTTGGCACGATGCGCTCTCCCCATACATAATACAAAAGCTTCGAGATGCATCTGCTGCCTGGCCGTCTATTAAACCTGAAAAGAACAAAGTGTCGCAGAAGTTAGCCCTTTTTCCACATGAGGCTGTTTTGGGTTGAGAAGTGAAGGGAATTATGTTCAAATTTCGATTAAATTGGTAACTTCAGCAGACAGCAGAATTGCGTTGTAAAAAATGTAGCAGCGAATGTAATCGAACTCGTGACGTTTTATGTAAGGTGCGCAACACATAGCGTGACGCTCCTAGCTGTCATCTAGCGAGAGCGCC
The DNA here is from genome assembly GCF_023864275.1 of Schistocerca cancellata. Lineage (NCBI taxonomy): Eukaryota > Metazoa > Arthropoda > Insecta > Orthoptera > Acrididae > Schistocerca > Schistocerca cancellata. The sequence continues at coordinate 476,860,240 of NC_064627.1, forward strand.
TCCAGAAGTCGACAACAGTTCCTCCAGACCTTCCGCATTCCACAGTGCAGTGATATAATCCATATGGCCGGATCTAGACTTCTGAGAGCCAGACAGTTACAGCTTTTCATTTGCACTGCTGGATATTTTCGACAAACAGATAGCGCAATAGAGTAGCTCAACTGAAAAGGAACACTTCCTGTTTAAATTTCTGCATCCTACACTGTTGGCAGTTCTGTATAGGTGGCATTTACGTGATTTTATTTCGGTGATTACAAAATAGAGTCGAATGTGTGCACTGGGTAGCTGAGGCAGCTAGATCATGGCGATTCGGTCAACCAAGTAGATGAATGTACTGAACATGCTGCAAACCACTACAGGGAGCCTGTGTGTCAGAATTCTTATCGAGTGTGCCGCAGCGGTGTTATGATAGAAAATGAGTCACCCACAACAGTAGTTGGTGGTCTGTTGGGTTGGTGATAGGTTCCTATGATGATGGTCTGGGTTCGATTCCACTTTCTGCCGATGGTTTTTAATAGGGAGAGACAGATTCTAATCTCTTCTGGCTACGCCAATTGAAGAAGATATAATGGCATCGTGGTCTGAAATTCACATTAGACATGATATTCCTTCTCTACCAAGTAGACGTAAGGTTGAACCACAATAAAGTCAGGAGTGGCGAAATGTGGGAACTCTATCACCAATGACCTTTCTTATACTAGTTATTTATTTCTAATGACGAAACAAACCCTATGTAGGACCACAGGACCCTTATTCCATCTTTTATTTGAGCTTCTGTATGTCGATAAAATTGGTTCTGAATTTGGAGTGTTACTCAGACCGCCCATAACGCGGAATTTGTTACCTTCGTGACAATAGAGCTCGACTACAATTTGTTGTTTGTTCGAAACTGCAGATTCCGCAACATCCCCACATATTGCGCATGAATGGGTTCGAATGCTGGCCGGCACTAAAGTTTTCATTATGTATTATCAAGCTCTAGCATGAGAACACCTATCTTCTGGTGGATAAAAATTTTGATTTTTAATGCATTTTCATTTGTTGTCAACACTAACGATATCGGACGGTTTTGACTCCCATTGAGACACAGGACTATTTGAGAGATCACTGTAAGTTCAAGGATGTTTTTCCGAGCTGCTGGTGGGGGAAAATGCGGTAGCTAACGTCTCTGTGTGTAGTCAGCAACGGTATGTGTGGGGTTCGATTTCCAGTCAGCACTGAACTCTTCGTCATATTATTTCTAGTTCAAACATGCTCACATTTCGCCGCTGATGTAACAAACCCATATTTAACGTTCGTTTTCTCTAGAATATAACAGCGATAGTTGCCGGGTTGGAGCCATGGGAAGGAAAAAATTGATGTTTCGTCTCGTCATTTCAGTTAAAACATCTAGCTACTGCCGAGAAAATCCGAATGTCACAGTTGATTGTGCTTCGATAATAGTCCGGTTACGTTCTGGGTTCGAATCCCTGTCTAACACAAAGCTTTACCTCACGACATTTCAAGTAAGTTACTTGTGAAGAAGTAATATTTAACATCTTTCGTAGTTCGTAAACAGGAACAATAGATACTGGGTAGGAATTCGCGTCCGTTAAAAATGTTTACGTTATGTAATTTAAAGTTGATATTTGCTAACTGATACTGTCTAAAATCAAGGCATATCACTCCCTGTATGCGTAGTCAGGAATGACTGTTACATTCCGTCAGTCACGAAATATTAGTCTGCATGACCTGGGTTTGAATCCATATGCAGAACGAGACGGTTCGTCGTGTCAGTTGAAGTTCATACATACTCTCAACTAGCTGCTCGTGAATAACCTAAATTTTTTAATGTTATTTTGAGTTAAATAACAAGTGCGGTATGTAACTTTGAAGAGGAAATCATGAATACGACGAACTTACTGGGTGCATTACCTATCTGACGTACTAATGAGAGTGGTAGCTTTTCAGATATGTCATTTATTGGAGTAAATGTGAGCTTACAAGCCTTAAGGACAGTCTTATCTGTGATAAGGTGTTCCCTGATATTTGTAGTATCGTGGTATTACTTTACATCTTGAGTTATTGCGATACAGAGCCGAGTTTTCTAGTGGTGACTTGTTGGAGCCAGTTTCAATAGTCAAACGACTGTAACAAGGAGCGATTAGAGGACCTGCTAGACAGCTGCGTTATGTGGGTTGCATGCGAATCAGGCGAAATGCAATTCAGGTCGTTCGGATATTTTCGAGCAAGACTGTACATTAAATGTGCCCATTTCCGTACCATTCGAATGATTCCTTCATGGCGATTCGTATTCTTTTTTCTCTCTTTAGAGTGAATCAGCAAAGTAAAAAAGAAGGGCAAATAAAGCAAATTTAGAGATTTACAAGTTTAGTTAACTAGACAAAGAGGCAGTAGTGTCATATTTCAAGGACGAAATTAAGACATTTAACTCTAGATAGGATTAGCAGGAGAAGTGTGGCTCAAGAATGGAAAAATACTTGATCAAATACTGAATATATGTCAGGCAAGTAGATAAGATCATGATTTTAAAGACCCTACATTCTATACAGACTCTCTTAAGAAAATTCTAAGGAAACAACGTCCGCTCCACGATAACTGTAATACAAATACTGAATATATGTCAGGCAAGTAGATAAGATCATGATTTTAAAGACCCTACATTCTATAGAGACTCTCTTAAGAAAATTCTAAGGAAACAACGTCCGCTCCACGATAACTGTAATACAAAGCACAGGAGTTATAGATGTAGACGTGCTAAATGAAATGTATCTGACTGTCAAAAGGGCAATTTGTGAGCCTTTCACGACTAACGATTCATAAACTTATAGAAACGCCTCTCACATAATCGAATGAAATTCTGATCATATATGAATGCTCGACACAAAAGTTAGTGTCTGTGGATGATACAGGAACTGGAAGTGATTGTAGAAAAGTAAAAGCAGAAATTCTTCACTCCATTTTTAAAAGTCACTTTACAAAGGAGTATACAATAGTACCGTTTCAGTTTCATTCTCACACAACTACAAAAATGGGTGCTGTACACTGAAGCGTCAAAGAAACTGGTATAGGAATGCGTATTCAAATACAGAGATATGTAAACAGGCAGAATACGGCGCTGCGGTCGGCAACGCCTATATATGACAAGAGGTGTCTGTTGCAGTTGTTAGATCGGTTACTGCTGCTACAATGACAGGGTATCAAGATTTAAATGAGTTTGAACATGGTGTTACAGTCGGCGCACGAGCGATAGGACACAGCATCTCTGAGGTAGCGATGAAGTTGGGATTTTCCCAACGACCATTTCACGAGTGTACCGCAAATATCAGGAATCCGGTAAAACACCAACGACGACTGAAGAGAATCGTTCAACGTGACACAAGTGCAACCCTTTGTAAATTGCTGCAGATTTTAATGCTGGGCCATCATCAAGTGTCAGCGTGCGAGCCATTCAACGAAACATCATCGATATAGGCTTTCGGAGCCGAAGGTCGACTCGTGTACCCTTGATTACTGTACGAAACACAGCTTTATGCCTCGCCTGGACCCATCAACACAGACATTGGACTGCTGATGAATGGAACTGTTGCCCTGCTGAACGAGTCTCGTTTCAGATTGTATTGAGCGGATGGACGTGTACTCATATGGAGACAACCTCATGAATCCATGAACTCTGCATGTCAGCAGGAGACTGTCCAAGCTGGTGGAGGCTCTGTAATGGTATGCGCGTGTGTAGTTGGAGTGTTACGCGACCCCTCATACGTCTAGATACAACCCTGACAGGTGACACGTACGTAAGCATCCTGTCTGATCATCTGCATCCATTCATGTCCATTGTGAATTCCGACGGACTTGGGCAATTCCAGCAGGACAATGCTACACCCCACGCGTCCAGAATTGCTAACCCATGGCTCCAGGAACACTTTTCTGGGTTTCAACAGCCGACCGGTGTGGCCGAGCGGTTCTAGGAGCTTCAGTCTGGAACCGCGCGACGCTGCGGTCGCAGGTTCGAATCCTACCTCGGGCATGGATGTGTGTGATGTCCTTAGGTTAGTTAGGTTTAAGTAGTTCTAACTTCAAGGGGACTGATGACCTCAGAAGTTAAGTCCCATAGTGCTCAGAGCCTTTTCTTTTCTTTTCTTTTTTTTTTTTTTTTTCTCTCAACACTTCCGCTGGCCACCAAACTCCCCAGACATGAACATAAATGAGCTTATATATGATGCCTTGCAACGTGCTGTTCAGGAGAGATCTGCACCACCTTATACTTTTACGGATTTATGGACAGACCTGCAGGATTCATGGTGTCAGTTCCCTCCAGCACTAGTTCAGACCTTAGTCGCGTCCATTCCACGTCGCGTTGCGCTACTTCTGCATACTTGCCCTACACGATATTAGGCAGGTTTATCAGTTTCTTTGGCTCTTCATTGTAATTATTAGTGTTAGTAGTTTTGAGAAAGGGTTGAAATTGTATAAAGCACCAGGACCTAATGAATCCTTCCCAGATTCTGTGCAGGATTTGCAGCTGTGAATAAGCCCCCCTTGCAACCTTTCCCTTAAATGGTGTGGCCAGCAGGTGATAGAAAGTACAAATCGTGTTAGTCTATAAGAATGGCCACACAAGTGATCCACAAAACCATTGAATGGTATCACTGACATTCATATGCTGTAGAAACTTATAATATATTCTCAGATGAAATGTAGTTAAACAGTATGACTTCCGTTGAAACAAACAGCGACTCTAAAAACTTTGGCCATGTGAAAGGCAATTAGCGTCTTCCTCACATGTTATCCTGAAAGCACTGGATCAACGCAATCAGCTAGATGCAGTATTTCTTTACTTCTAAAAAGCGTTTGACTCAGTACCACAATAACAGTCATTACAGAAAACTCGATTGTATCGGGTATGAAACGAAATCTGTGACTGGATTTAGTGGTAGGGAGAGCGCAGCGTTTTTTCTTAGTTGGAGAGTCATCGACTGATGTAAAAGTAACTTCAGGTGTGTCCTAGGAAAGTGTGTTGGGATCCATGCTGGTGTACATCAATGGCCTTGCAGATAATATTAATTATAACTTCAGACTTCTCGCCAATGATGCAGTTACCTACAGTGAAGTACTATCTGATAAAAGTGAGAGAAAGATCTTAACAAAATTTCGAAGTGGTGCAAAGATTCCCAACTTACCTTAAATCTACAGAAACGTGAAACCGGATACTTTGCAGAACACAAAATTGATTGCGATTTCAATGGGTCACAATTTTCAACCACTCATTCAAAACCTGGATGCAGCAATTTGTAGGATATTAAATTGAATGATCACATACGTTCAATTGAAGGTTAAGCAGGTGACCAACTTTAGTTCATTGAGAGATTACTGGAAATATGCAAACGGTCTGTAAGGGAAAGGAAAGCACCACCGTTCTGGCCACAGAAGGGCCAACCAAGTCTGAGTGCACTTGTCAACCTCAGTCAATGGCGTCATCAAGATGCGATACAGAGGGGTGTGGGGTCAGCACACAACTCTTACGGTGATGTTCAGATAAGCAGATCTGGTGCCACTACTTCTCATTCGAGTAACTCCTCAATCGAGCTAATCCAGTTTCATTTCTCCTGTCAATCAATGATCCCCGGTTGCCCTGAATGGGAGTCAGCCACGCTAACAATATACGTACTAAGGTGGACCAGTCTGCAAAGGAGATGGCTTAAAAACAGAGGTATATCTTATATTAGAATAATGGTAAAGTGCATGAGACCCACACCAGATAAGAACAACAGGGGATACTGAATGTATCCAAAGAGGGCAGCACAAGGCCACAGGTTTGACCCTAGAGAAAGAGTCTATGAAACGCTAAATAACCTGAAAAACTTGAAAGTAGACGCCACGTGTCCCGCCAAAGTCTGTTTGGATAGTTTCAAGAACCAGTATTAAGTGAAGAATCTAGCAGTTAACAACGATCTCCTGAATATCCCTGACATGGGCACTGCAAAGATAAGATTACACTAACTACAGCGTGCACAGAGGCATTTAAGCAGGCTTTTCATCCCACGCTCTAATGTTAATGAAACGGGAAGAAACTCTAATGGGTGTACATTGGGAGCTGCTCTTTTCCATGCTATTCGCAGTAGTTTTTAGAGTGTGGATTTAGATGTAGTAGATACGATGCTGTTTCATCTCAATGTCACAACAAATCCATCGTAATGGCTGGCGATTGGTGGCATGCCAATCTGTCGGCAACCTATCACAGTGCAGTGGATGAGAGATCTGGGCTATGTGCTGGCCATGGTAGCAGTCGAACAAACTCCGTATAGCGGCGTGTCAGGAAGCAACGGACCGCACATGGTCTTTCGCCATCATCTTGAAAGATAACGTTACAGTCACCGGCCTTAACATGTCAGAAATGTCCTATACTGTGCTAACCAGACGTAATTATCTTGGACACGCAGTGGCAACCAATACCATCACGCCAGTTAATTGACTCTTACGACGAAGTCGAATGAAATGTGGTATGGTTTGCTCTCCTTGAAGCCTCCACACTCTGACACTGGTACGTTCTTATATTGCTGTACACGGAACTGGGACTCGCCGGGAGACCCTATGGTCTCTTTCCTGTGTCCACTGTTACCACTATCGGTGTACCTTTCTCCGCTGCTGCGGCGACGGAAGTTGAAACACTGGTCGCCCTGTTGACATCCTATGGGCACTGGACTCCGCCGTCCTAACCGTATTAATACCTGTCTGTCCGCAAATGATCCCATTTCCGGACTCGAGGTACATGACGTCACTTTACGACCCTGCACGCGCGCTAGGCACACAGGGCGTTGAGATCTTACATAGCGTAAAAGTATGGCTCCTTTGGACCCATCGATTCCATATTTGCAAGACAGTCATGGTGTCTCTACCAACGGTAGCAGCAATATCGCGCAATGATAAACCGCAATCTCAGTAAGCCACGACATCTACATCTACATGATTACTCTGCAATTCACAAAATGGTTCAAATGGCTCTGAGCACTATGGGACTTAACATCTGTGGTCATCAGTCCCCTAGAACTGAGAATTACTTAAACATAAATAACCTAAGGACAGCACACACATCCATGCCCGAGGCAGGATTCGAACCTGCGACCGTAGCGGTCACGCGATTCCAGACTGTAGCGCCTAGAACCGCACGGCCACACCGGCCGGCTGCAATTCACATGTAAGTGTCTGGCAGAGGGCTCATTGATGATGTCGCTGATGACCAACCGCGCGAAGACAGTGGGGATTATGCACGATCAGCAGTCCATGTTTTGCAGAGTCACATGACCATGATTTGTGAACAAAGCTTCGTCCGTAAACAATGTTTCGCGTACGAAGTCAGAATGACCTAGCAACCGCTGAAGTGAAAAATGACGTAACTCAGTGCGGGATTCAAAGTCATTCCTGCCCGTTATGTGAACCCTGACATAGGTGCATCACTGGCCAATTGAATTTTTCACATTTTGTTTCGTGTCGGAAACATATAAGGGGGCAGAGTTACACCCTGCATAAAATTTGAGGTTTGTTGCATGCTGCATTCATGGCATTGCAAGCTTACTGCCAAGCTGTGTTTTTAGAAGAGGAAGTATGGGAGTGTAATATGATGATACCACAGTAGAATTCAGATAGAGTGGGCGAATGGCATCGGTTGGAATTGTCAAATACGAATCACTTTCCTGGACGTTAATTATTGTTTATTTATTGCTCCATTTCTTTAGACGTGTTGGGTCCTGCCCACTCGGCACGTATACAGTGACTAAAGGATGCTGCATTCTCGGAATGCTATAGAACAATTCAAACAAACAACATTAGGACTTTTATTTCAATAAAGCAAGTTGACAATAATTAACTTGAATGTACAAAGTGTCGCAAGCGATGGGCGACATGCAACATAAATCCGAGTACTTGCTATACACAATGTTCAAATAGGCAATGGATATGGATCACTACACTCTGATATCGTAGGACTCTCTGCTAGTCCGTGCTAATACTGCCCACTAATGTCCGTATACTTAGCCCCGTACACTTAACCGATCTAAGTATCTGAGGCTCTTTTTTTTTCTTTATTGTAATTTCATTCCCCTGCCCCATATGGGCAGGGGAGGGCTGACAGCGAGACAGTCCACCGCTCTTCAGCCAATTGGCTTTACAAAAATACAGAAGGGTGATTACATAAAAAAGGGGGGGATAAAAAGGGGGACATAAAAAACACATTAAACAGAGATGATCGGAGTTAAAATATACACTATGATGGGGACATGCACTGGGGGACAGTTTAAAAGTCAACATAAATTTAAAAGAACACAGCTGGCAAATCAAAGTGCACTTAAAAAACACTGGAGGCAAACACAAGTTAAAAGTCGGCCACAGGATAAAAATCACACAGAGCAAGACACTTTTAAAAAACCACTGGAAACCACGGAGCACTCATGAAGAATAAAAAAAACCGCTGGTAGGGATCTGCCGAGGAACTGGAGGATGGACAGGAGTGAAAACGAGGGGAGGAAGGTGTGGTGGTGGGGGGGGGGGAGGAAGAGGGAAAAAAAAGGAGGCAGGAGGTGCGCCAAGAGGCAAGAGATGGGCAGAGTGGAAGATGAAGAGGGAAGACAAGGTAGGAGGAACTGCAGACTCTGAAGGGGAGCATGGGAGAGGAAGGGAGTGTAGGAGAGGGAAAGCTACTCAGGAGAAGAGAGGGAGAGGAGAGGGAGCCCTGAGGAGGAGGCAGGAGTAAGGTGGGGTTAGAGTTGGTAGGAGGGGTAGACATCAGGACAAAGCTCCTCATCTGGGAGGAGTAGGTGCTGGAAGTTGCATTGGGAAAGGAGGTGGAGGGTATGGAGATGGAGAGAGGGCGGGACACAACGGTAAAGACGCGGCAATGGGCTGGAGATGGAGAGGAAAGGTGACACCAGGGGGTGGGGGGATCAAGTCGGTAGACAATATACAGGGTGAGGATGTGTTCAAGGAAAAGGAGAAGGTGTGGAAAGGGGATGAGGTCTTAGAGGTTGTGCATGGGGGACAGAAGGTGGCTACAGAAAGTGAAGTGGAGTGCATGGCATTTGAGGATTTAGAGGGCTTTATAGAACCTGGGAGGGGTGGAAATTCAAGAAACACTGGCATAACAAAGGATTGGGTAGATCAAGGATTTGTAGGTGTGAAGGATGGTGGAAGGATGCAATCCCCATGTTCGGCCAAACAGGAGTTTCAGGAGACCGAGTCTGTTGTGGGCTGTTTGTTGGATTGTAAGGAGATGGGGAGTCCACATGAGGTGATGGTCGAGAAGCCAAGGTATTTGAGGGTAGGAGTGAGGTGGATAGGACTGCCATAAATGGTTAGGTAGAAATCATGGAAACGGAAGGAGCAAGTGGTGCGGCCTATGATGCTCACCTGGATCTTGGAGGGGTTGATACGAAGGAACCACAGGTTGCACCAAGTCATGAACTGGTCAAGGTGGGTTTGGAGGGCACATTGGAACTGTTGAAGGGTAGGGTAAAGGGCTAGGAAGGCGGTGTCATCATCAAATTGGAGGAGATGAACAGATGGGGGAGGTTTGGGAATATCAGCATTGTACAAGAGATAGAGGAGAGGGGAAAGGACAGAGCCTTGGGGCTCTCCAGTGAAGGGATAGAAGGTACGGGTGTTGGAATTGTGGATAGTGACATAGGAGGGATAACAGGAGAGAAAGGAAGCAACAAGATGGACGAAATTGATAGGGAGAGCACAGGTCTGGAGTTTGAAGAGGAACCTGGGATGCCAGACATATTGTAGGCGTTATGAGGGTCAAGGGAAACAAAGATAGTGGAGTGACAAGAGCTAAGTTGGAGGGAAAGAAGATTGGTAAGGTTAAGGAGCTGGTCATTGGCTGAGAGGACATTTTACAGGGTAACAAGGACAGCCAGGAAGGACGGGGTGGATTCCTTGTGGTGGTGGTGGTGGTGGTGGTGATGGTGGTAGGTGACGCCATCATGACCAGGGGCAGTGTTGCGTTTGGAGTGGAGGACGAGTGTGACGTCATGTGTGGTGAAGGGAGTGGTGATGTCTGAGGGGGGTAACTGATCCAAGTACTGGAAGCTAGGGGCGAGCCGTGGGACAGAGGTATCAGTGCAGTCAAGGACAGTGGGGAAGAGGGAGTAATCAAAATGGCGATTGTCAGGCATGGAGAAGACCTCGGAGACATGGAAAGCAAAATGGTTAGCATTACTGAGGTTGTCAGGAAAGGGGCGATTGTCATGGAGGATAGGGCAATGTGGGGTGGTATGGCTATCAGTAAGGTGGTGGAAGGCTGACCAGTAATTGGAGGAGTTGACAGGGAGGGTGGAGTTGAGGTGTTTGCATGTCTGGCACCAGTACTGTAAGGTGGTTCCAGATGTGGCACGGTAATTGCCGGTGGCAGATGAGCATATCCCAGTCATGGGTGTAGAGGAAGGAGCAGTAGAGCATGCAAGATTCATGAAGAAGGACAGTCTGTTGAGGAAGTGGAGGGTGGCGAGGGTGGATGAGTTTAGTAGGGACATGGGCCTCCACAGTGTCAGTGATGGTCTTCTGAAGGAAGTAAGAGGCATACATTATGTCAGTGGGATAGTGAAAGGTGAGAGGGTGGCTTTCGACCTGTGAAGCAATGAATTCCTGGTAGGCATCCCAGTCGGCATGGCAGTAGTCATGGACGGACTTTGGTGGGGCAGCTGGGCGGGAGGGTGCAGGGGGCCATGGGCAGAGGAGATTGTGAGAAGGATGGGAAGGTGGTCACTACCAATGGGATCAAGGACGTCCACAGCAGTACAACCAAGGAGGTTGAGGAAGCGAGGAGAACATCGAGGGTGGAGTTACCTTCATGTTGGGTGTGTTGTTAGAGAGGAATAAGGGCACCATGTAGGGTGGCAAGAAACTGATGCCACCACCGAAGAGTGGCAGGATCATGGCTGTGGATGTTGAGGTCAGTGGCAATCACATAGGTGGAGAAGGTATGGTCAGCATGGGAAATGAAGTCGTGGGGGAGAGGAACTGTAGGACAGATATAGATAGTGACACATGTGATGGTGTGGGAGGGAAAAAAGATATTGAGTGATGTGTAGGATGATGGCAGCATGTCATGACCTCATGCAAATGCAGGATGCTTTTCGATTGGTAGCCCTGAGATTAACAGTGGGATGATAGAGGCTAGGACGAGTGGGGTGATTGTAGGAATCTGGAACGTTCTATAATAATTAGTACTGGAATACTTTAGTAAATATCTTTTACTTAACTTTGTCCTGCTACTACACTGCAGGAATATAACTAATAACAACTATCTTTCTTGACTACAAATGACTCATTAACAAACATTAAATGGATTATACAACAAGCAAGATAACACAATTCTCGTATTACGTGTGTAATACATGTGCGAACTAGAGGCTGCAAACCTAGTGAGCTGAAGGCTATTCTAATCTGACTTCGCTCATGACCTGTAGCTGATTTGGCCACTGTGATCTGCAAGTCTCTGTTAGTGCCATACGGCAGCACTGCAAGCGCCAGCCAAGTCCAGAGAGGTTGCAAGTGCTGGACCGCTATCAATTATTGGATGTCTAGCGTGGTGTCTAACATTGACACCACACTGACGAGAAAGTGTTCAGTCGGGTCATTGAGGAGGGGTTATGGCCGGACAGGGAGATGCTTGAGGATTGTCGGTGTGGTGAAGGAGATAGGGAGAGGTGCAGACAACATGGTGAGGTTGGAGGAAGGTTTCATTCAGGACGAAGGAGTCAACCTGGTGCTATGATAGGGTATGCATGAAGAGGTATTTGTTGGCAGGGAGGGAGTAAATGCTGAGGTAGAGGAGACGATACTGGTGACACGCCAGGAGGTGGGAGGGGGCGAAGGAATCGGGCTAAGGAGAGGGGGGCTTAAATGAGGGTGTCTAGGGGGGTGAAGGTAAGGTAGGCCTGGTTGTGGGAGTAAGTGACACAGGTATTTAAATCGAAAACTGAGTGGGTGGAAAGGGAAATCTGCTGGAGGGTGTGGGGGCGCTGGAAGGGGTGGATCTTCTGCAGGACGATGGTTAGGAACTGGATGGTGTCTTCTGCTGTAGGGAGAGGGCAGAGGGAATTGTTGGGGTGGTTGGGCTCAGGATTGGTGGGAGGGAGTTTTGCTTTTCATTTGGAGGAGTAGGTGAGATGGCGTTCGTTGCAGGATGGGGCAGAGGTGAGGTTATGACACTGTTTAAGGAAGTGGGAGGCTTTACAATGGGGGATGTGGGGTGGGGGTTCTTGCAGTTTTGGGTGAGCTGGTCGTTGTACAGGAGACAGCACTAGCAGTGGTAGGACCGAGGATGGGAACGGGACAGGTCAATGGGGAGGCAGCAGTTCAAAATCAGGGCTGCCTGTGTGAGGAGGTTATCGATGGAGGAAGCAGACTCAGTAAATATAAGATTGAGGAAGGTAGGGCCAGAGGAGTTGTAAATCTGGTGGGCCGAGTGGATTTCCAGGGTGGGGTGGGCGATCAGTACCGCCAACACCTCTGCCTCTGTGATCACAGGGCTGAGTTTTGTGATCACAGTGGTATGGTCTGGTGCATGACGAGGGGGTTGAGGCTGATGAGGAGAGGAGGATGGAGGGAAAGGGGGGAGGGATGCATGGGGGCCAAAGGTGGTGCAGGGAAGGCGCCGTAGGAGATCAGTATGGAAGGAGGGAGAGGAGGACTTGATGAGAACAGTCTCTACAGTGGATAAGTTGGGTAATGGGTGTACTGGGGCTTTATTTCCAGATTTCAAGGATGAGGATGCGGGCATCTAGGTATTTCGGATCAGGGTTGGCGAGTATGGAGGTATACAGGGTGGGGGCTGGGGAGGCGGGAGGAGGGGTGGTATCCATGGTGGGATGACAAGGAAGATGGACAGGTGGTGGTCTTTTTGGAGAAGGGGTGTAGGTGAGGTCACCACTTGGGCGCTTGGGAAGTTTTTTGGCGGGTGTGGCCTGTGAGGAGGGATGAGGAACTGGATGGATGGGGAGATGGTGGGAGGCAGGCCCCTCTTGCGAGGGGGCAGCACTGGGTAAGGTGGTGGGGCACTCTGTGATGGTGACTTTGGCGCAGTGGGCGGTTACTCGGGCAGGGGAATCAGGAGTAATTGTAGAGGGGCTGGTGGGGAGGGGGGAAAGTCGTCTTGGTAGGCAACAGCAGTGGGAGGGGGGCAGGAGCAGGGGCAGGAGTGGGGGAAGGAGCAGGGGAAGGAGCAACATACAGGAGGGGATGCAGGGATGAGGAGGAGATAGAAGGGGAGGAAACTGTGAGTAGGCGAGGTGGATGAGATGGATTAAGCCCAGAGGAAGCATCCCATGAGGTTACAATGAGCACAGGTGAAGGGGAGGTGTAGATGATAGTGGTAGTGAGGGGTGTCTATGATTGAAGGCGGCGTCCACTGGCGACAGGAGTCGCCGAGGTGCGAAAGGAACTAAAACAGGGGCTGGCGGCGGCAGCGACAAACACCGAGAGGCGGCGACGGCGGCGAGCCCCGGATGGGGGCGGCGAGCTCCGGGCGGCGGCTAACAGGCAGGCAGGCAGACGAAGCAGGCAGGGAGGCAGGCAGACACACACACAGACAGACAGGCGGCAACAGCAACAGGCGTTTCGAAACCGTACATTACACCCTGAGGGTAGCCCAGGCAGCTTAATCTGTAGACTTCGAACGATGGCCGAGGCTGGCAGGAGCGGCGCTTATATTCCCTTCGGCTTCAGGGCGCTCCTGTCGTGGTGCGGTCCTATTCCGCGCACCATTGGCCGACGTGGTTTCACCGCTTCTCTGGTCTTGCATTCTTCTTCTTCGTTCCGGCATTTGCGGTTACGCCAGAACAAGAACGAAATATTCATATTCGTGGCTTGTGGAAAATAATTTGATGCTAAATCACAGTAAGACTCAGTGTTTACAGTTTCTAACTCACAATTCAACAAGAACCGATATTTTGATCAGACAGAATGGGCATATTATAAGCGAGACGGAACAGTTCAAGTTCCTAGGCGTTCGGATAGATAGTAAGCTGTTGTGGAAAGCCCATGTTCGGGATCTTGTTCAGAAACTAAGTGTTGCTTTATTTACCATTAGAACAGTATCTGAAATAAGTGACAGTTCAACACGAAAAGTAGTCTACTTCTCATATTTTCGTACGCTTATGTCGTATGGTATTATTTTTTGGGGTAATTCTTCTGATTCAAAAAGGGTATTTTTGGCCCAAAAACGGGCTGTTCGAGCTATATGTGGTGTAAGTTCGAGAACCTCTTGTCGACCCTTATTCAATAGTCTGGAAATTCTGACATTGCCCTCACAGTATATATTTTCTTTAATGTCGTTTGTTGTTAGCAATATTAGCTTATTCCCAAAAGTTAGCAGCTTTCACTCAGTTAATACTAGGCAGAAATCAAATCTGCATGTGGAATGCACTTCCTTGACTCTTGTGCAGAAAGGAGTGCAGTATTCTGCTGCATCCATTTTCAATAAGCTACCACAAGAACTCAAAAATCTTAGCAGTAGCCCGAACACTTTTAAGTCTAAACTGAAGAGTTTCCTCATGGCTCACTCCTTCTATTCTGTCGAGGGCTCCTGGAAGAGCTGAAAAATTAAGCAAATTCCAGTGTTACATTGTTGATTTTCTTTATTTAAACTTACGACTTGTCGCCTGAACATGTTTCTTATATTTCATTTTATCTGTTTCTACTATCGTGTTATAATTTCATGTATTGACTCGTTCCATGACCAAGGAGACTTATCCTTAATTTGGTCCCACGGAACAATAAATAAATAAATAAATAAAAAATAAACCATTCGTATTTACGATGTAAGTAAATATCATTTAAATTTACAGCTTTCTTAAAAATGATTAACAATATGGGAAATACAAAGATGAAAAACGTAGATGAATAAAATATACAGAGATATGACAACAGAAAAAGAAGAATTACCAAGACTTGAAATAACATTAATATATTTCTAGTTAGAATAAGCAGGAAAAAAGCAAAGAGAGAAACCAGAAAGAAAGAGGAGAAATTGTTTCTTTTTGGCATTGGTAAGCATTATGAGTACACAGTATGGTTTGAGAGTAAATCGGAGAAAGACGAAGGTAATGAGAAGCAGTAGAAATGAGAACAGCGAGAAACTTCCAAACATCAGGATTGATGGTCACTAAGTCAATGAAGTTAAGGAATTCTGCTACCTAGGCAGTAAAATAACCAATGACGGACGGAGCAAGGAGGACATCAAAAGCAGACTCGCTATGGCAAAAATGGCATTTCTGGCCAAGAGAAGTCTACTAATATCAAATACCGGCATTAACTTGAGGAAGAAATTTCTGAGGATGTACGTCTGGAGTACAGCATTGTATGGTAGTGAAACATGGACTGTGGGAAAACCGGAACAGAAGAGAATCGAAGCATTTGAGATGTGGTGCTATAGACGAATGTTGAAAATTAGGTGGACTGATAAGGTAAGGAATGAGGAGGTTCTATGCAGAATCGGAGAGGAAGGAATATGTGGAAAACACTGATAAGGAGAAGGGACAGGATGATAGGACATCTGCTAAGACATGAGGGAATGACTTCCATGCTACTAGAGGGAGCTGTAGAGGGCAAAAACTGTAGAGGAAGACGGAGATTGGAATACGTCAAGCAAATAATTGAGGACGTAGGTTGCAAGTGCTACTCTGAGATGAAGAGGTTAGCACAGGAAAGGAATTCGTGTCGGGCCGCATCAAACCAGTCAGTAGACTGATGATAAAAAAAAAAAAAAAAAAAAAAAAAGCGTTGTAACAAATTATCTATTGTTCGATCTGCCTAAGCAAGTGTTATCAATAGTTAAATTCTATACCAACTACATCTGCTTCTACAATTAAGATCTTGTCTGTTTAGGCAAACTTATACCTAGCAACGCTGGTAGCATCACCATTGGTCTACAAATGAAGTTCGAAAATGGTTCAAATGGCCCTGAGCACTATGGGACTTAACATCTGAGGTCATCAGTCCCCTAGACTTAGAATTACTTCAACCTAACTAACCTAAGGAAATCACACACATTCATGTCCGAGGCAGGATTCGAACCTGCGACCGTAGCAGCAGCGCGGTTCCGGACTGAAGCGCCTAGAACCGAAATGAAGTTCAAGAAAAGATTTTGTAGCTGTTTGGTAGATTCTTTTCCTTTTCAAAATGCTACACAGTTAGACATGAGTTACGTTTACCTTTGTGGGCCAACAGTTCAATAACAGATGACCTGCATGTTACGTTTGTTAAATGAAGGTCCAAACAAGGGCGTACCCAGCGAGAGCCAGGGAAGAGCAACTGCTGTCCCACTGCCCCCTTCCTCTCGAAACAAAATCTTTTACCGTACCTTAACAGAAAAACATGTCTGTTAGGACCAGTTTCAAGAATAAAGCCAATACATTTAATGGATACTGAATAGCACCGAGTCTACTCAGAGCCGTTTGCGGTAAAGTCTCAAAAATACTTTGTCGTTCACTGTGAGATTTACGTGAGCTGCCTGTCTCACACCCCCTTCTAAGCTGAGATTCTGTGAACACTTTTGGTTCCAAATATAATTCGAAGCCATCCTCAGAGTGTACTATTTCCTTAATTGTAAGCAAGTTAAATATTTCAGTTATTTAGGATGTTACACTGATAAGCCAAAACATTATGACCACCTGTTTAATAGCGTGTTGTTCCACTTTTCAGAAACAGTACGTGAGAGATTCTGATTGTCAGGGATTCTACAAGTCCTCGACACGATCCTAGAAGCGTGTGGCACTAGATGTACCCGCACACGTCAGGCAGTTCCCACAAATTTTGGGATGATCTTTTACGGGCACGCAGCTGGTACCTGATATGTGTTTTAATAGGTACAGATCAGGCACATTTGCTGGCCAAGACATCAGTATGAGTTCACTATAATGCCCTTGAAACCACTGTAGCACGTTTCTGACTTAGCAATACGGACAGTTATCCTGCTGGAAGATGTCATAGCCATAGGTGGACACTTCAAGCATGAAGCGATGCACGTGGTCCACAATAACGTTCACGTAATTCACTGCTGTCACGATGCCTTCGATTACTATCACAGAACCCATGGGAACCCAACTCACTGTACGCTATAGCGTAATTCTGCGCTCGCCGGCCTGCATCTCTGGCGCGGTGTATGTTTCGTGTAGCCATACACCTAGGTGACGACGTGTAAGAACCCAACCATCGACCTGGTCTAACAAGAAACGCGACACGTTTCTATTGATCCACGGAGGAAACTCAGTGATGCTATGCCCACTGCAATCATAATTGACGATGTCGTTGGTCAACACAGGAACAGGTAGGGGTCGTATGATGTGGAGCTACATGGTCAACAAGAGCCTTTGAACAGTGTGCTCTGAAACAGTTATGTCTGCACCAACACTGTATTTTGTAGTCACATCTGCCACAGATGGCTGCCTACGCTAGATTACACAGTGGGGGATCCTTCGACCTCTGCGTTTTGTGATGAGCGTGGTCGTCCAGTATCACACGGCCTATTCGCCATCCTTCCATAGGTATTCACGACAATAGTACGCCAACAGGCGACCGGCTTCGCTGTTTCAGAGATTCCCCTCTCCAGTCGCAGCGCCACAACAATGTGCCCTTTGTCAAAACTGCTAGTATCAGTGGATTTCCATCTGCAGCCCGTATCTTCGTTATAATGACTGCCCATTCGTCTCTCTTCGGCTTACATTCTTTCCTTGCTACGTCACATGCCCGCAACACCACCAGGAGGCATTCAACCTTGCGGTAGGCAGCAGTCATAATGTTTTGGCTCATCAGTGTCTTCTGGATGCAAAGTTCAGTTGTTGTTTCCGTTGTTATATATGGCGGCGAATGCAGAGTGCTAGTAGATAAATGTAGCTTCCGAATTCAAGTGTCAGATATTATTTTCCCGGAAAAATGATTGGATGTACACTACTGGACAGGATAGGGTCACTGATCCTAGAAATGTTCTTCATTTAGATCTGTTTATCAGTAAAATAATGTAAACATTGTAAGACGGTGCCAACATCTGCAAAGGACAGATGGATGTAGAAGGCCAGAAGTATTCTTGAAGTACATCCTTAAAAGTAAAATGAATGTAGCAAGACCGAAGAAGAAATGCACTCTAAAACCTCTTTTGTTTGAACCCATTCCCTGAAGAGAAGGGTAGGGTGGTAGATTAGCTGAGAACGCTGTCAGGTTCCCAGTACGGAGCTATCTTCCTCGAAACGTCTGCTGATTGTGTACCGTACAATTCAATCATTAGCATATCTCGCGCCAGGATGACAATCCTGTCGTGACATAAGCTGCTCTGACAACCGCGCCCTGGCCGTGTCAGCCCATAATTAGCGTGGCCAACACAATAGACTCTCACCCCACGGAGGGCACTCTATAGCTCGTGTAAAGGACGCTTTCAGCTAATCCCGTTCAGTTCAACACGAGCATCTACGCCCATATTCTGCAAACCGCTGAGATATGCATGACAGGCTGCTCCCTACTGCACCGAGAATTAAAGAGTTTTATCCTGTTTCACCTGCGTACGGAGCGCGGGGCCAATGACTGCTTAAATTTCTTAGTGTGCGGTGTGATTAGTCCAATCTTCTCTTACGAGGTGTATGAGAAAACTAATGGGACCGATAACACTGCGAGCGACTTGGCAATGCTATGATCATCCCTTCCAGACGCTCAGTCCGAGTTTCAGCTCCGCGCAGTCATCACGTGATTTTTGAAAACGCCATCAGTGAAGTTGTTCGTCACGAAAATAGAACAGCGGAGTTTAGAGCAACGTTATGTCATCAAGTTTGGTGTTAAACTTGGGGAATCCGCGAGTGTAACCTTTGAAAAGTTGAAACAGGCATATGGCGAACATTCCTTACCAATAGCGTAAGTTTTTCGCTGGCGCACATCATTTTTGGAAGTTCGAGAACACGTTGTAGATAAACCTCGATTTCAAAATCGACGAAATCGTCGAACGCATGAATGCTCTTATGAAATCAGACCGATTTTTAACAATAAGAGTGATGGCTGACCTGTGAAATTGAACACTTTCACCGTACATCAAATTTTGACCGAAGATTTGCGTATGCAGACGGTTTGTGCCAAAATTATGCCAAAAAACCTCACAACTGAATAGAATGACAATCAAAGAAACGTTTGCGTTAATCTCGTCGAGAGTATTTCCAATGACTATAAAAGGTTCAATCGTGTGGATCACAGGTAGTCCTGAATTTTTTAGCACAATTCTAACACAAAGCAGCAAAGTGAGGAGTGGAACGCTGAGACATCTCCTGGACCGAAAGAAGCTCGAATGAGCAAATCAAAGATGAGAATAATGCTGATTTGCTTTTCGTCAGTAGGGATATCATGCACAAAAAATTTGTTCTTCCGGGCAAACTGTCAACTAAGTGTTTCACAAAAATGTACTTGAAAGGCTCAAGAAAAGGGGATATCGATTTATACCGGACATTGCAGACAAGTGGACACTGCATCATGACAACGCCCCATGTCACACGATCACTTCAGTCACGGAATTTTTGACCTCAAAAGGCATTCCTTTTGTCCCACAGCCCCCCTATTCACCTTATCTGAGAACTTGTGACTTTCTTCTTTTCCCGAAACTGAAAAATGTCTTAAACGTACTCATTTTGGGACTCTGGAGAACATTCGAAAGAATGTGTCCGACATATTAAAGGTCCTGCCAGTTGAAGCCTTTCAGCGATGCTGCCAAGACTGGGAACGAGTCCGGCGGTCTATGGCTGCCGAAGGGAACTGCTTTGTAGGGGACTGTAGTGTTGTTTGAACGAAATAAAACTTTAATAGGTAAAAAACCAGTCTCATTACTTTTCTCACGCAGCTATTCTGTTATTCATCTGAATAGAGATAAAACTACAACCCAACAGAAAATAAAATGCACAGAAAATTAGTACTGCCCCGGCAAACAATTTCATACCACTCCGTACTATTCAAAGTGCTATTCTCCCATGTCATTAGCATGCTACTCCATTCTATCTCTACCTACATGGGTGAGAGGTCGCTAGCTGGAGAGGTTAGCCACCTCTCCTGACTCCCTCCTCACAATTCGAATTTTGCACAGGAGGTGACACACTGAAACATTGCTACCGTGGCATCTCCACAGAAAAATTTTGGAAGCCCCTGTCTTCTCAAAATATATTTGATGCCGTCGTCCAAGGATAGGGGGAAAAGGGATACACACTTTATCCATGCCAACACATAAAAAAGACAAACATAAAGCATATATAAGAAAATTTCTCAGTCACACTCAGGGAAACCTCTCCTTCCATTCACACTTACAAAGGAAACTCACCATCGCATCCCTCTTAGATTTAGTGGTGAGGTGAATGGGTGAATGCTCGTCAAAAACTGAACAGGCATGAAAACAGGAAGGAGGTGAACTGACCTGCGAAAAATGTGGTAGAATCGAAGCAGTGAGCGGTTCAAGCACTAGATGTGCAACATCGAGCGAATTCGAGCAACAACGTCTCGTGATTATATGGTCTCGGTACTGGACTGCGAAGGAGGTGATCTGTGTTCAAATCACCCTCGTGGCTTATAACTTGTTTTCCTCGCAAAATTATGAACTGTCCGTCCGGACACTGAAGTGTCTGTTCGCTGTATTTAAATTTGTTTCTATTTCGTGGTGTAATGGCCGTTTGCATCAGCGAGGTGTAAGGAAGTACCAGACGTTATGACTATTACGTTCCGTTTTGGAAGTTTTGACTCTTGAATTCTTTTGTTGTAACTTAGTTCACACCCGTTTATTTGTTGTCTTCATTTCTGTGAGATGTTTATGCGGCACCTCGCCCACTCAAACTATTCATCACATTTACCTGGAACATGACTCATATTCTATAACCAATCTATAGTATGACAATTACCAAGACTCAAGAAGTGTAACAGACACATCAAGGACAGGACGAAAAGTTTGTAATTTTATGAAAAATGAAGTACGAGAGAGGTTTGACCACAACTCTCATTTGCAGTCCAACACTGTGACCACATAACCACCACGCCTGCGTTCTTGCAGCTCGCTCAATGTTGCACATCTTGAGCTTGGACTGTTCACTGTTTCTGTTTTGCTTCTTTTTCCACAGTTCAGTACACCTTATTCCTGTTTTCATGCTTGATCTGTGCTGGGTTTTTGACGGACTATCCACTGTGCCATTTTACCTCTACATCTGAGGGGGAGTGTCCCTTGTTAGTACTGGGCCTGTTGCTGTAGGAAACTTGATGTTGCTAAAAGCATTCCAATCTCAGGAGCATCACTCTACAAAACTCTACGTAACGAATCAAAGAAAAAAATAAAACTCGACCCGACAGTTTGCTAAACACATTCACATCTTGAAGGAAAGAAAAATGTGCTCTTCCAATATATCTGTCTTCCACTTCCACAAAACCATTAGTGGTCCCAGTAATCACAATTCCTCCACCTAGCTCAACAGATAGAAGGTTGCTGATATAAGGTCTAGGCACACTTACCTACATATCGTCTCATTACTGAACATTTTTTGAAAGCAATACTTGTACACCAACTGCACCTACATCAACAGTATATAACAATAACAAGTTCCTTGTGTTGGCCATTTTCGCAACAGCTATATATAAATTGTCGCAGTTAAAAGAAAAACGGCTTTTGTATGCTGCACATTAAGTTATTTTATTTATCTTGTGCATCCAGTTACAAGGCATGCCTTAGTTACAAGGCATCTTCAGTTGGTGTCAGATCAGCGTCTAATTCATTATTTTTGAGCCAGACAGCCTTCTCTCAGTTGATAAACTGGATGCAAGTTTGCACTTTTACTTTTGGTCATTGCTTTCAACACACAGAAACAGAAAATGGTAGTTAAATTGTTATAATTCTGTCTTGTGCCAATTGTTATGTTGGAAGGGTTTTCTTTATTTTGGGAATTATTGATCCAGAACCTATAGTAATTTATGTGTGTCAAAAACTTTGACATGAAATGCTAATCTCATGCATTTGTTTTTCTAGTGTTGCCAAAATTCGCTTCAATCCAGACGCACCAGCTCAGGACACTGTTGTTCATATCAACAGAAAATTATACACTGTGTATGAAGTTGAAAAGCTGGAAGAAAATCAACTGTCGTCTCAAGAAGTGACATAGTCATCTGAATCATGCGATGAAGACCTTGCAGGAGAATAAATACATATGTGAAGAGTGTTTCAATGCTTAACAGTGTACCCAGTGTAAATCAAGAGTTGGCATATCAGTTTGTCAAGATAGTATGTTCTCTGTCATTCTTAGAAAAAATGGCTCAGTTTTGTCTTAAGCATCAATGTTTAACTTTTATTCTAGAAGAGCATACTGGGTTTATGATTAGTACTTGCTTGGCGCGTCCTAGAACGGTAAGTGATAGCAAAGTGGGATACCTTGTTTCACAAGTGATGCAATGCGTGCAAAGAACTCCATTGATTTAATGGTTAGCGAAGTTATCACTAAATGTTTAAACATGACATTATTTGTGAGACTGAGTGAACGCGTGAGACGTAATTCGTCACTTGCTCATCAGTTGCTATTAAATTCTGGTGTACCACAAGTAATGAGAGAGCAGAAAATCTTATTCTTACAGAAACTTAAGTGAATCAAAATACAGTAACTTAATTACTTTCAAGGACAATGAAGTCGATTCATGGTAAAATACACTGGTTAACAGCTGCAAGTTTACTTTGTTTGTAAAACTGAAATAAAGATTTAGTTTCACAAAGCGCTGGAGAACTGTTTTGTTGCATATAAAATTATCATTAAAGTGTATAAACCATTTTGCTGTTGAAATTCCTTTTTACAGACATCTGAACTAAAGATATGTTCAGGAGCGATTGTAATGGTAAGGTAAAATCGGGACTCAAATATATACCCCCAATTTGTGTAAAATTCTCAAACGGAATTGACAGTATGTAGAATGACCTTAACATTCTTAGAATGAGAAAAAATAAATAAGAGAGAGAAATACAGGCTTTACTTTACGTTAAGTGCAAGCTTTTAATTTTATAGGTAATGCTGAAATGCATCTAATCTCAACCAATAACTTTCATGCAATATTATCGTGTTCCTCTAACTAAAAAGTGTCATTTCAATGCTTACAATATGAAAATCGCGTCTTTTGGTTGCGGAACGATGGGAACGATCTTGTGGCGTTTATACTGTTAACTATGACAGCTAATAGTTAGACTTAAATTAGAACGATCGGTTGTTCTGATACGACTTAGTCAATGCAAATTCTCAACTGGCTGATTATAAGCATTCCTCCGCGAAAGTATGCCGTATCTAAATACATACTTAGATCTGATTGTCAATCCAGTGGCTTTAAGTAGGTAGGGAAAGACCGACACAGGGTTCTCAGGAAGACAACGTAGCCGATCGCTGAGGCCGAGCGGTTCTAAGCGCTTCAGTCCGGAACCACGCGGCTGCTACGTCGCAGGTTCGAATCCTGCCTCGGGAATGGATGTGTGTGATGTCCTTAGGTTAGTCAGGTTTAAGTAGTTCTAAGTCTAGGAGAATGACATGAGGGAATGACTTCCATGGTACTAGAGAGAGCTGTAGAGGGAAAAAACTGTAGAGGAAGACAGAGATTGGAATACGTCAAGCAAATAATTGAGGACGTTGGTTGCCAGTGCT
The DNA here is from genome assembly GCF_023864275.1 of Schistocerca cancellata. Classification (NCBI taxonomy): domain Eukaryota; kingdom Metazoa; phylum Arthropoda; class Insecta; order Orthoptera; family Acrididae; genus Schistocerca; species Schistocerca cancellata. Next base: position 476,883,903 of record NC_064627.1, read on the forward strand.
ACTCTGAGATGAAGAGGTTAGCACAGGAAAGGAATTCGTGGCGGGCCGCATCAAACCAGTCAGTAGACTGATGACCAAAAAAAAAAAAAAAAAGTCTAGGGGACTGATGACCTCAGATGTAAAATTACATAGTGCTTAGAGCCTTTTGAACCATTTGAAGACACCGTTATTTTGGCCTCAAAAAGATGGCTGACTGCCCTATATTCTCAGCATTGTTAACTTCACTCTCTTTATTCTAACTTAACAGTGATATAATTTTTTGATACTTTAAAAGCAGTACTTTTACTTGGATTTACTGCATATAATTATTTTTTGTGAGACTTGCAGCATATGTTATGTCACAACAGGACATTATGCAGGGAACAGGAAAACAGTATGTTGAAAATAATCTTACGATCAACAACTACAGAGAGCAATAATGATTTACTCAAAATTGGCATACGTCCATCTACAACGTCAGAACACGTACTGATGAAGGCAAATAAACCGAAATAAGCTTATAAACTAAAATAAAATATCAAGCAGCATACTGTTTTCCAATTCTATGCATATAATTACTTAATGAAAACCACTAAATAACGTCCAACGAACGGTACAGTTAGCATTGTGGCGACACCACTTACCCACTTCATCATAATAAGTAAGTGAACTCGTCAGAGACTATTCAAAATTATCGTTGCCACAGCCGGCATGTTTACAGTTGCTTACTCTCATTTCCGTTTTAACTTATTCGAGTACAGATTAAGTAGTATATATATTTTTCTTCTTTGTGTGTACGTAATATGTTGCTGTTTCACAAAAAATTCATCCTACATGTAATATGGTGCATACTCTTTGTTGTAGTAGATGATTTCCTGGAAGAAGAAGATGAACAGGGAGGGGTATGCGCCGAGCATAAGCAGCAGCCATTGCCGACCTCCTGTAAGTACATATTCTAAAAAATATTTTTTCTCTTAGTTTTTTGTGTTATTAAATCAGTATTTTACTATTGTTGATGTTATCAAAGAGATGAACTGGGGGCTCCACATTGGTTTGGTCGTATACAGGATGGTCCATTGATCGTGACCGAGCAAATATCACGAAATAAGCGTCTAACGAAAAACCTACAAAAAACGAAACTTGTCTAGCTTGAAGGGGGAAACCAGATTGCGCTAAGGTTGGCCCACTAGATGGCGTTGCCATAGGTCAAAAGGATATCAACTGCGTTTTTTTTTTAATAGGGACCCCCATTTTTATTACATACTCGTGTTGTACCTAAAGAAATATGAATGTTTTAGTTGGAACACTTTTATCGCTTTGTGATAGATGGCGCTGTAATAGTCACAAACATGTGGCTCACAAGTTTAGATGAACAGTTGGTAACAGGTAGGTTTTTAAAATTAAAATAAACAACGTAGGTACGTTTGAACATTTTATTTCGGTTGTTCCAATGTGATACATGTACCTTTGTGAACTTATCATTTCTGAGAACGCATGCTGTTACATTGTGATTACCTGTAAATACCACATTAACGCAATAAATGCTCAAAATGATGTCCGTCAACCGCAATGCATTTGGCAATATGTGTAATTACATTCTTCTCAACAGCGAATAGTTCACCTTCCGTAATGTTTGCACACGCATTGACAATGTGCAGACGCATGCTGTCAGGCGTTGTCTGTGGATCACGATAGCAAATATCCTTCAAATTTCCCCACAGAAAGAAATCCTGGGACGTCAGATCCGGTGATCGCACCATTTAAATTGCCATCGATAAAATGGGGACCAATTATCCTTCCTCCCATAATACCGCACCATACGTTAACCCGCCAAGGTCGCTGATGTTCCACTTGGCATTTCTCCAGGCCATAAACATGAACCAATGTTCCTTCATTCTGAATCTCAAATGTAGGTACGTCCCACACTTTAATTGAGGGCTGAATGCCATCACATCAAATTTATAGCTCTTGTGAATGTCTAGGTATCTGCAATATCGATATCTGCGCTCTGGATACTCTTTAATATTTCTTTTGCAAGTCAATATTCGCCTTGCAAAACAAACCTGGTAGTTTTCATTTTTGACATTAATGCATCCCTTCTTGTCTGCTATATGCTTAGGGAGCTTGATATAGTTGGACTCTCCATTTACCAGCTCATAAACACGTACATGGATTCCAGGTGCAGAATTCACCTTAGTGTTTTATCTGCCCCTCTAACTTCCATCTCGGAAAACCAGGCTAGTGTAGTCCTCAAGGTGGACTCGAGAAACCACCTGGTGATTGATGTGCTCTGCGTTATCATGCCATTATCCCCCCACAGATAATGAATACTTCAATCCAGAGGCAACTTGGCGGGGATGGGGCATGCGATTGTTCAATGCACAGCACTGCACTGCATTTAATGGCCGGATACCGCGGAGCATTAACAACCTTGAGGAACTCCGTTTCCATGACAGGAAGGCATGCTCTTAGAAGTCCAACTGGGCCACTGTAGCCTCCTGTGAGACTCTCTATTCTAGTGAACAAGATTCACGCCTCTGAGGCACCCACAATCATCAAGTATTCCAACCGTGGGTGGCCTTCACTAAAAGGTTGGTAGAGATAATTGCTGCTAGCCACATGACCATCTCTATTGCTAATACTTCTACAGCTAGACGACAAAGCTGCTCCTGGTGACGTGATAAGGGTATGGCATGCAACCTACCCTGGGAGATCGGCGAGAACGAGAAAGTGGAGGAGGAGGAGATGCTGTGACATCGGGCCAGTGCAAGCCGCTTGGCTGAGGCTGCTGCTACAGCAGTCCATGTCCGTTTGCAACGGAGAGGTTGAGCCATGGACGCCAGAGCGGTGCTGGAACGGTGGCAGCTGGAACGGTAGTGAGAGTAGCTGCGGCGGCGGCCGCGACTTTCACCGCAGTGACAAGTTGTGCCTTACACGAGGGAGCGTTGCCGAAGCGGGCTTCGCCGATCCGGTACATGCGCCACGATATACCCGGAAATTGTTTCTCTGTTGCAGCCGCTGTAGAAGATAGAGAGAATGATGAGAAAAGAAAGACTATTGGTTATTTGTTAGAAGAATATATATATGGTCCATTGATCGTGACCGAGCCAACAAAATAAGCGTCAAACGAAAAAACTACAAAGAATGAAATTGTCTAGCTTGAAGGGGGAAACCAGATCGCACTATGGTTGGCCAGCTAGATGGTGCTGCCATAGGTCAAACGGATATCAACTGCGTTTTTTTTTAAATAGGAACCGCCATTTTGATTACAGATTCGTGTAGTACGGTAAAGAAATATGAATGTTTTAGCTGGACCACTTTCTTCGCTTTGTGATAGATGGCGCTGTAATAGTCACAAACTTATAAGTACGTGGTATCACGTAACATTCCACCAGTGCGGACGGTATTTGCTTCGTGATACATTACCCGCGTTAAAATGGACCGTTTACCAATGGCGGAAACGATCAATATCGTGTTGATGTATGGCTGTTGTGAGGAAAATGCCCAACGGGCATGTGCTATATATGCTGCTAACAAGGAAACCTCCCCATCGCACCCTGCTCAGATTTAGTTATAATTTGGCACAGTGGATAGGCCTTGAAAAACTGAACACAGATCAATAGAGAAAACAGGAAGAAGTTGTGTGGAACTATGAAAAAATAAGCAAAATATACTGTAGTGTTGGCAGAAGAGCCAACACTGTGTTGAAATAGGAGGCCGAAATGCACGCGTTTAATTCACGCCGGTGGCGCTAGGTTTGAAACAGGATACGGAATGAATGCTATAAAGAAAAGTACGTAACTGCTGGAATACTTAACTTTAATCCATCATTTGTATACAGCATTCTTGATGATACAAGTGAGACTCTCTCCAGAAATGGTTAATGGCGCCTTGCTAGGTCGTAGCCATGGACTTAGCTGAAGGCTATTCTGTCTCTCGGCAAATGAGAGAAAGGCTTCGTCAGTGTAGTCGCTAGCAAAGTCGTCATACAACTGGGGCGAGTGCTAGTACGTCTCTCTAGACCTGCCGTGTGGTGGCGCTCGGTCTGCAATTACTGACAGAGGCGACACGCGGGTCCGACATGTACTAATGGACCGCGGCCGATTTAAAGCTACCACCTAGCAAGTGTGGTGTCTGGCGGTGACACCACATATACAAACTGAGTAGTTCATGGACAGCATAGGCAACATCAAGGATGACGTGGCCACACGAGCGCCGTGGTCCCGTGGTTAGCGTGAGCAGCTGCGGAACGAGAGGTCCTTGGTCCTAGTCTTCCCTCCAGTAAAAAGTTTAAATTTTTATTTTCAGACAATTACCAGAGTTCAGGCACTCACACATAAACAATTTCGCTCTGCAATATTCCAGGACATGTTCAGATTTGCTTGGACATATGCAGGATTTGACGGTCTACACACGGAAAAATTTGAAAACGTTAAAAACATATGTTTTGACAGAGCACAGAGAAAACTGTGCGACTGTGAAACTGTTGCATTCATTTGTTGCAGTTTATGTGACACACTCTCATGTTTTCATCACTTTTTTGGGAGTGATTATCACATCCACAAGAAAACCTACATCGGGCAAAGTAGAAGAATCTTTTTACTCATTCGCCAAGTGTGCAAGTTAGGTGGGTCGACAACATATTCCTGTCATGTGACGCACATGCCGCCACCAATGTCGTATAGAATATATCAGACATGTTTTCCTGGATCAAATGTTTTCGGTTCCCATTGGAGAGGCACGTCCTTTCGTCTACTAATCGCTCGGTTTTGCGGTGCGGTCGCAAAACACAGACACTAAACTTATTACAGTGAACAGAGACGTCAATGAACGAACGGACAGATCATAACTTTGCAAAAATAAAGTTGTTAAACCTCTCGCTCGAGGGGAGACTTGAACCAAGGAACTCTAGCTCCGCAGCTGCTCACGCTAGCCACGGGACCACGGCGACGCTGTGCCCAGATCAGCCTTGATGTTGCTTATGTTACCCATGAACTACTCAGTTTGTATATTTTGCTTATTTTTTCATAGTTCCACACAACTTCTTCCTGTTTTCTCGATTGATCTGTGTTCAGTTTTTCAAGGTCTATCCACTGTGCCAAATTATAACTAAATCTGAGGGGGGTGCGATGGGGAGGTTCCCTTGTCAGTATCCTGGAGACATCCAAGTGTCAGGACCGTTCGCCGGATAGTTAACGTTATTTAAGGAAACAGGCAGTGGTGTTCAGCCACATGTGAAACGTCAACCAAGACCTGCAACAAACGATGATGCCCAAATAGGTGTTTTAGCTGCTGTCGCGGCTAATTCGCACATCAGTAGTAGACAAATTGCACGAGAATCGGGAATCTCAAAAACGTCGGTGTTGAGAATGCTATATCAGCATCGATTACACCCGTAACATATTTCTATGCACAAGGAATTGCATGGCGACGACTTTGAACGTCGTGTACAGTTCTGCCACTGGGCACAGGAGAAATTACGGGACGATGACAAATTTTTTGGACGCGTTCTATTTAGCGACGAAGCGTCATTCACCAACAACGGTAACGTAAACCGGCATAATATGCACTATTGGGCAACGGAAAATCCACGATGGTTGCGAGAAGTGGAACATCAGCGACCTTAGCGGGTTAATGTATGGTGCGGCATTATGGGAGGAAGGATAATTGGCCCCCATTTTATCGATGGCAATCTAAATGGCGCGACCTATGCTGATTTCCTACGTAATGTACTATCGATGTTACTACAATATGTTTCACTGCGTGACAGAATGGCGATGTACTTCCAACATTATGGATGTCCGGCAATTAGCTCGCATGCGGTTGAAGCCGTATTGAATAGCATATTTCACGACAGGTGGATTGGTCGTCGAACCACAGCACGTTCACCGTATCTGACGTCCCCGGATTTCTTTCTGTGGGGAAATTTGAAGGATATTTGCTGCCGTGATCCACCGACAACGCCTGACAGCATGCATCTGCGCACTGTCAATGCGTGTGCGAAAATTACGGAAGGCTAACTATTCGCTGTTGAGAGGAATGTCATTACACGTATTGCCAAATGCATTGCGGTTGACGGACATCATTTCGAGCATTTATTGCATTAATGTGGTATTTACAGGTAATCACAATGTAACAGCATCCGTTCTCAGAAATGATAAGTTCACAAAGGTACGTACATGTATCACATTGGAACAACCGAAATAAAATGTTCAAACGTACCTACGTTGTGTATTTTAATTTTAAAGACCTACCTGTTACCAACTGTTCGTCTATAATTGTGAGCCATATGTTTGTGACTATTACAGCGCCATCTATCACAAAGCGAAAAAAGTGGTTCAACTAAAACATTCATATTTCTTTACATACTACTTATTTCGTGAGATATTTGGCTCCGTCACAATCAATGGACCATCCTGAATATATATACACATATATATATAAGCTACCTATGTCACTCTGGCTCCTTGGTACCTCCCCCAGGTCACCCGACATCTCCAATGGCGTTGCAGCTCCCTATCTCCTCCACCCACTGTGGCATTTTGTCCTCGGCCAAACCAATGTGGAGCCTCCAATTCATCTCTTTGATACCATCTACAATAGTAAAAAACTGCGAGAAAATTTTTTTTTTGGAATTTGCATTTACAGGAGGTCTGCAATGGCTGCTGCTTACACTCGGCGCATACCCATCCCTGTTCATCTTCTTCTTCCAAAAAATCATCTACTACAACAACAACAAAGAATATGCACCGTATTACATGTAGGACGAAATTTTTGTGAAACAGCAACTTATTACGTACACACAGTACAACAAAGAAGAAAAATATATATACTACTTACGATGCTGTTGCTGCTGCCGTTGCTGGTCAATCAACCACTGGGCAAGTACTGAAACATGTATTCAATGCTAGTATGAAATTCCTAGTGAAAGAAAAAGTTACAGTTGTCGATTTTGGTCCCTCGAAATCCTCTACGTTGGTCGCAACAATTACATATTCTATGAAGAGGAAGACGAAACGATATGCTTACAGCGATATAACTGTTGCTGCTTCTGATACGTCTGCCACTGCTGTTGCTGGCGCTGATGCATCTCAGCATTTTGTTCACCAGGGATTCAGTGGATATACGCTGAAACAATAAGACGACATGCATTCAGTAATATGAAATTCTTAGTGATAAAAAAGTTGCAGTTTTCGATTTGAATCTGTACTTACCAGGTAATTCACCATCCTTCTGTAACGGTCTCTGTCGCTTGCTGTTGTTACTACTGCTGCTTAATGCCGCTGAACGCTTCATGTTAGATCAGGGACGAAACAAACACGATTAACGCACACAAACGAGAACAAGATAATCGATCTCACACAAGGGCGGCGGATGAATCAGAATGAGACAAGGGGTGGAGGGGTAGGGTTTATATACCTTCACTGACTCAGCGTCAGCCAATACGAATACAGTGTTCTGGAACACATAACTCACTGTTAGCCAATGGAGAGCAATATTCTGGGACACCTTGATCTGCTGGTTTGAGGTGCAGGTTGCTTGTGTCTGATGGTGCGGACCGCGGAATTACCTGGGCGTCCAGTATGCATCGTTAACAAGAAAAATCTTTTTATGACGCTCTAACAGGCTCTTTTTTTCGTAACAAACTCATTTTTGCCAGCTGGGTTAGATCCATCTCGGAGTGTTCTTCCTCGAAAGTATCAAACAGGCACAGTGCTTAGCAAGAGGAATTTAAACTATATTTAGACTCGATAAGAACGGTTTTGCTATATGCAAACTTTTCTCTACCTGTTTGCTTTTTCCCTGAAAATTAAGCCTAAATATATGTACTCTAGTATATTGCACTCACAACGCTGTCTTAGTCGAGAAATTTGTATGATCCGGGTCTAGGTCTACAATAGTTATGTGTTTAAACTCGGTGTAAGCATCAAATGCACTAACGCTACTCCAACTCGGCGGTTCGATTATATAAGACAACACTGAGATGTCTGGCTTTACAAGTATAAAAAATACGATAGGGTTTCGTGGAAGTGACGGAATCGATAAAATAATTGTAATTACACCCTTTATTCTTCGACGGATATGTGATAACGACGTTGTGAATTGGCTGGAGGGGGGTGGGGCGGGTGGTTGCTACTGGGACGTGCAAAACGATACCCAGCTGGTGTGTGTGTGGACATACCATAATTTTTTTTCACACACAGTGTCTATAAATGACTGTAACTCCTCTGACGCTAGGAAGTCGCCAGGTTCTTTAAGCGAGCGGCAAAAACCTGTATTTCATCGGCATGACTGTCTGGGAAGTTTAACGGTCTTCTTTCAGAAACTGGAAATCATCGGCCAGGAAGGATTTAGATCTCTCTGTAAATGAGGGACTGTGGTCCAGTCTAGGTAGACGGTCTTTGCCGAAACATGGCCATGTTTATCTTTAGAACGAAGCCTCCCTAGTCTAAAATCTTCTTTTTTCAGACAAGGGAGATTTTGAGTCGCTGATTGGCCCCTCTCAGGATATACGAAGCAGAGGCTTGCTCCCCCAGCGTGGGAACCCTGATGCTGTGACTGGATTGGCTACCAGGCCAACAGAATAGTCAAGAGGGGAGATTAAATTATTAGAGGATAGTTCGATTGGTTTTTAAATGAGAAGGCCGTTTCATTTTTGCTAATTCGGATCTCGTACCAAGCCTTGGTGGAAAGTGGTTGTGATTCTTTGTCTTCTTCATCTTCTCGTCCTCCTCTCGTGGAGAACTTCAGGTCTTTCCGTAGTGGGTGAGACTTGTGGTGGACTAAGAGCCAGTGCCAGTTTCCGACTGTACCGACATTGGATCTATATCTCGGACATATCATCTGTCACGAGGGTGAATTTATTCGTCCTGAGTTGGCAGTCTGACATTTGGCAATTCCAGCACGCATCGTCATGATTGTGATTTAAATTGGTTTGGCCAGACCAGCGGGTGCCCTCACACTGAAATCTGTCAGGATTTCAAGGTTCTGACAGGGAAGTTCCCGCCTTCTAATAATCAGAACGCCAGTCCGCTTAGTTGCAAATTTTCGTGTTTGACGCGTCAGGACATTATGAAAGTTAATAAATCAGTCAAGGAGGCTAGGAGAGTGTTTCTGTTAGATAGAGCAGGTAAGCATTTATTAATATCTCACTTAGACATTGAACGGACATCACTTAGTTCCACCAAGAAGGCTGTAGAGTAACTATAGGCAAAGTTTAAGCAGATTGTAAATCTTGGTCTGGTGATTTATGAGTAATAGACGCAATGTCATCGTTAAAACAGAAGTAATATCCGGCGTTACGCAAGGAAGTGTTATAGGCCCTCAGTTGTTCCTGATCTATATTAACGACATAGGAGACAATCTGAGTAGCCCTCTTAGATTATTTGCGGATGATGCTGTCATTTACCGTCTTGTAAAGTCATCAGATGACCAAAACGAATTGCAAAATGATTTAGATACGGCAGCTGTGCGGTGTGAAAAGTGGCAATTGACCCTGAATAAAGAAAAGTGTGATGTTATTCACTTGAGTACAAAAAGAAATCCGCTAAATTTCTATTACACGATAAGTCACACAAATCTGAAGGTTGTTAATTCAACTAAATGCTTAAGAGTTACAATACAAATAACCTAAACTGGAAGGATCTACTAAACAGACTGCTTGCACTACACTTGTCCGCCCCATTCTGGAGTATTGCTGTGCGTTGTGGGATCCGCATCAGGTGGGACTGACGGATGACATCGAAAAAGTTAAAAGAAGGGCGGATCGTTTTGTTTTATCGTGAAACAGGGGAGATAGTGCCACAGACATGATATGTGAATTGGTGTGACAATCATTAAAACAAAGGCGTTTTTCGTTGCGACGGGCTCTTCTCTTGAAATTTCAATAACCAGTTTTCTCCTCCGATTGCGAAAACATTTTGTTGGCACCCACCTACATAGGGATGATCATCACGATAAAATAAGAGAAATCACAGCTTGCACATAAAAATTAAAGTGCTCGTTTTTCCCTTTCGAGAGTGGAACGGTAGAGAGACACCCTGAAGGTGGTTCATTGAACCCTGTGCCAGGCACTTAATTGTGAATAGCAGAGTAATCACGTAGGTGTAGGTGTAGATGCATGTGCCTAATAAGTGGATAAAGGATGGAAAAGACTCACCGTTGTTTAATAATGAAGTTCGGCGGATGCTGAGGAAGCGAAGGCTGCTGCACTCTAGGTTCAAAAAGGGGACGCATAAATGACGAAAAGCTAAGGTTAGTAGAGATTCGTGCATCTGTGAAAACATACAACTACCACCGGCACACCTTAGCAAAATTGCTAGCAGAGAACACGAAAAAATTCTGTCCATAAACCAAAGTTTTAAATTTCACATTCAATAAATCGTTCACACAGGAGAACCATACAAACATTCTATCGATTGGCCATCGGACAGACTCCCGTATGGAAGATATAGAAATAAGCATACCTGGCATAGAGAAACAACTGAAACATTTGGAAAAAAACAAAACACCAGGTCTGGATGGAACCCCAGTTCGATTTCACAATGAATACTCTACAGCATTAGCCCCTCACCTTGCTTATATTTATCGTGAATCTCTCACCCATCACAAAGTCCCAGGCGACTGGAAAAAAGCGCAGGTGACTCCAGTATATAAAAAAAGGTAAAAGAACGAACCCGCAAAATTACAGACCAATACCCCTAACTCCTGTTTGCTGCAAAATCCTTGAACAGATTCTCAATTCGAATATAATAAACTTTCTTGATCCTAAGAAACTTATGTCCACTAATCAGCACAGTTTTAGAAAGCATAGCTCGTGCGAAGCTCAGCTTGCCCTTTTCTCACTGATTTACTGAGGACTACGGAGAAGGGCAACAGGCAGATTCCATATTTCCAGATTTCCGCAAAACATTTGACACGATACCCCATTGCAGGCTGTTAACGAAGGTACGGAAGTATGGAATACGTTCACTGATATGTGAGTGGCTCGAAGACTTCTTAAATAATAGAACCCAGCATGTTGTCCTCGACGGCGAGTGTTCATCAGAGACAAGGGTATCGTCAGGAGTAGCCCAGGGAACCGGCACAGGACCACTGCTGTTCTCTATATACGTAAATGATTTGGCTGACAGAGTGGGTAGCAATCTGCGGTTGTTTGCTGATGATGCCGTGGTGTGTGGGAAGGTGTCGAAGTTGAGTGACTGTAGAAGGATACAAGATGTCTTAGGTAAAATTTGTAGTTGGTCTGATGAATATCAGTTAGCCCCGAATGTGGAAAAATAGTTAATGTGAATGAGTAGGAAAAACACACCCGCAATGTTCGGATACAGCATTAGTAGTGTCCTCCTTGACACAGTCACGTGCTTTAAATATCTGGGCGTAACGTTGCAAAGCGATGTGAGGTGAAACGAGCGTGTGAAAACTGTGGTAGGGAAAGCAAATGGTCGACTTCAATTTATTGGGAGAATTTTAGTAAAGAGTGGTTCACCTGTAAAGGAGACCGCATATAGGACGCTGATGCGACCTATTCTGCTCGAGTGCTTGGGATCCGTAGCAGGTCGGATTGAAGGACGATATCGAAGCAATTCAGAGGCGGGCTGCTAGATTTGTTACCGGTAGGTTTGAACAAGTGTTACGGAGATGACTCGGGAACTCAAATCGGAATCCCTGTAGGAAAGGCGACGTTATTTTCGAGAAACACTATTGAGAAAATTTAGAGAACCGGCATTTGAAGCTGACTGCCGAACGATTCTACAGCCGCCAACATACATCGCGCGTAATGACCTCAAAGATAAGATAAGAGAAATTAGGACTCTTACAGAGGCGTATAGAAAGTCGTTTTTCCCTCGCTGTATTTGCGAGTGAAACAGGAGGGGAAAGGACAAGTAGTGGCACAGGATACCCTCCGCCACGCACCATACGGTGGCTTTCGGAGTATCTGTGTAAATGTACACTACTGGCCATTAAAATTGCTGCACCAAGAAGAAATGCTGATGATAAACGGATATTCATTGGACAAATATACTATACTAGAACTGACATGTGATTACATTTTCACGCAATTTGAGTGCATAGATCCGGAGAAATCAGTACCCAGAACAACCACCTCTGGCAGTAATAACGGCCTTGGTACGCCTGGGCATTGAGTCAAACAGAGCTTGGATGGCGTGTACAGGTACAGCTGCCCATGCAGCTTCAACACGGTACCACAGTTCATCAAGAGTAGTGACTGGCGTAATGTGACGAGCCAGTTGCTCGACCACCATTGACCAGGCGTTTTCAATTGGTGAGAGGTCTGAAGAATGTGCTGGCCAGGGCAGCAGTCGAACATTTTCTGTATCCAGAAAGGCCCGTACAGGACCTGCAACATGCGGTCGTGCATTAGCCTGCTGAAATGTAGGATTTTGCAGGGATCGGATGAAGGGTAGAACCACGGGTCGTAACACATCTGAGATGTAACGTCCACTGTTCAAAGTGCCGTCAATGCAAACAAGAGGTGATCGAGACGTGTAACCAATGGCACCCATACCATCACGCCGGGTGATACGCCAGTATGGCGATGACGGATACACGCTTCCAATGTGCGTTCACTGCGATGACGCCAAACACGGATGCGACCATCATTATGCTGTAAACAGAACCTGGATTCATCCGAAAAAATGACGTTTTGCCATTCGTGCACCCAGGTTCATCGTTGAGTACACCATCGCAGGCGCTCCTGTCTGTGATGCAGCGTCAAGGGTAACCGCAGCCACGGTCTCTGAGCTGATAGTCCATGCTGCTGCAAACGTCGTCGAACTGTTCGTGCAGATGGTTGTTGTCTTGCAAATGTCCCCATCTGTTGACACAGGGATCGAGACGTGACTGCACGATCCGTTACAGCCATGCGGATAAGATGCCTGTCATCTCGACTGCTAGTGATACGAGGCTGTTGGAGTCCAGCACGGCGTTCCGTATTACCCTCCTGAACCCACCGATTCCATATTCTGCTAACAGTCATTGGATCTCGACCAACGCGAGCAGCAATGTCGCGACACGATAAACCGCAATCGCGATAGGCTACAATCCGACCTTTATCGAAGTCGGAAACGTGATGGTACGCATCTCTCCTTACACGAGACATTACAACAACGTTTCACCAGGCAACGCCGGTCAACTGCTGTTTGTGTACGAGGAACCGGTTGGAAACGTTCCTCACATCAGCACGTTGTAGGTGTCGCCACCGGCGCCAACCTTGTGTGAATGCTCTGAAAAGCTAATCATTTGCATATCACAGCATCTTCTTCCTGTCGGTTAAATTTCGCGTCTGTAGCACGTCATCTTCGTGGTGTAGCAATTTTAATGGCCAGTTGTGTTGATTGCAGTTGCCAAAGCGCGCCGCTCCTCGCCCACAGCGCGCCGTTTTCTGCTGCCGACTGAATCAAGGCGAAAGGGTAAAGTACTGCTGCATCGGCGGAGGGCTGTTAAATGATATTCACAGCTCCCTGTTCTCTGGTGAACCATGGTTTGTGGTGTACTTGGTTGTAGTTGATTCCATTTGAATAGAATTGGTCCTCTCGGTGGATTCATGTAAACAAAGTCAGACTGAGTTGTAAAAGGGATTAATTCAGGGAAGAATTTGTATAGCTTCCACTCCAATGAATGCTTTTCCAATCATAGACCATCTCTTTTGTGATTTGTGTTTGTAATTTTTTTGTAGGATTTATCAGCTCATTGTAGTTACAGTAGGGTTAATAAAAATTTGTCATTATTTTTGTAAACTTAAATGCGCCACTGTTCTCATTCATACTACCTCAACTACTCACTGTTTTTACTTTATTGCGGTGATACAGGGGTACGCCAGCAGTTCAAGGTTCAATCTTATTAAATTAGTTAATTTGATTATTAATTTGAGTTCTGAAAGTGACAGCAGACAAAGGCAACAAAAGTGCCATGAGTCAATTCATTAATCTCATTTATAAAAAAATTAATAGTGTCCTCACAATTTGAGGGTTATTGGCTAGATAATACTTTTATTTATGTGAAGAGAGTACCATTTAGCATCACTCTGACATATATGTATGATTAAAGCAAGTGACGGCTTGCACTACCTCGGGAGAAACATAAGACTCAAACTGCATTTCCCGAAGAAGGAAAGTTCCAACCTGTGACTAAGTAGGGGGTATTCCTATATGAGTACCTGGATAGTATGGCAAAACTCAACGAAACCAGGCTACTTGACATAACTGCATTCTTCAGGAAACTTACACTGCTGGACATTACCATAGTGAATAATATATCTCCCCTTGTTCCCCAGCACTGTCATCAGTTTTGGGGTGGAATCACTTTGCAGAACTAGTTGCCCTGGACGCAGTAGCAAATTGGCAAGTGCGTCATGCAAACTAATAGGGTACGTGATTTCTGCCTTCACCACATACCCCACATCAGAATCAGCCGCTATACCCTCGATTTTCCACCTAATCCCTTGCATTCGTCTTCGGGTACCATCAAAACCCACCAATCGTCAGTGATTATTGCATGGCGTGCCCGTATAAGTTATTTATATCCAGATGCGAGATGTAGCTTGAATCAAGAGATGCCTTGAACCTGTCACCCATCCTTGGGTTATTCGCCTTGGTGTTCCTCTGGACACATTGACAAAGTCCACCACGGATCCCTCACTCAAAGAAAATATTCATGTCAGCGTCGGTCAATAATTCGATGCTGCACTTTGTTTTCTTGAGCATTGCGTTCCAGGACAACCCAGGTGCTGAGTAATAAAAGGTGGGATCTAGACAACACGAGGTCCTGTGTATTCCTCGAAAACATCCGAAAGTAACCACATGTCTGTGTCCGTGTAAAGCCGTGTGTACTCTCATGAAGTGGAGATGTTGAATTCTGGCCAGACATTCGAGTCATGCTCATACCCTAAATCCATTATGGCGTCGCCTGGAAGGTTGTTGGAGAACGCAGTTATGTCAGGTAGCCCAGTTTCGTTGAGTTTTGCCATACTATCCAGATACTCGTATAATAAATCCCCCTTCCTAGTAACTAGTTGAAACTTTTCCAGTTGGGGAAACGCAGTTCAAGGGATACGCACGTCCTCATGAGATACAGTGTTAAGGAATTTCCGGAGTGGTGCCCCCATGAATTTGGTTTCCTCAGAAGGCATAACACAGCTTACCGGTTCGTTGGAAACGCAATCTACTGGATGCGATGCTAATGACTTGACTCAGAAAAAACAATTCAGACACCTTCAGCAAATATGCTTTACACGACGATGTGTTGACAGTTGGGAGGAAAGGATTTGGGACATGTCTTTGATTCAAAAATAATGTTAATTGCCTTTCTCCTTATTTTTATCATTAGAGGATAAGGGCATGTTTGCATGCATCTTACGCTCACTGGAAATTTTTGAGAAATGGAGGGGGCCGACGACTATATGCTCTTTCTGCTCATCTAACTTGCGTTTCTCCAGGTCATAAACATGAACCGATTTTCTGGTATTCTGAACCTCAAATTTAGGTATGTCATTTAGTCTAATGGAGAACTCAATACTATCATATTATTTATAACACTTACGTGTATCAAGCTATCTACTATATCTATGAGTGTGCTCTGGATACCCTTTACTATTTCTTTTGCAAGCTGGTTTTCACCATGCAAAACAAGGCTGATCCTTTTCATTTTTGACATTAATGCATGCCTTCTTGTCTGCTATATCCTTACAGAGCTTGATATAGCTGGACTTTCCATTTACTGGATTGCAGGTATGTGTATGAATGTCCAGGTACAGAATTCAACTGAGTGCTTTAACTGCCCCTCTAACTTTCATCTCGGAAAATTGGGCCAGTATGGCTCTGAAGGTGGACTCATCAAACCACCTGGTGACTGATGTGCTGTGTGCTATCAGGCCATTACACCCAAAAGATAATGAAGACTTCAGTGACCGAGGCAGCTTTTTTTTGTGTGTGTGCGTGGGGGGGGGGGGGGGGGAGGATGCGATATTTCAATGACAGAGCACTGCACTGGCAGGATACCACGGGTCATCAACAACCTTGATGAGATCCATTTCCACGACAGGAAGGGATGCTCTTAGAACCCACAGGATCGCAGCACTTTCCTGCCGGATTCTCGATTCTAATGATTGAGATTCATTCCTCATAGGCGTCTGTAATCACGATTATTCTAACTGTGGTATGGTGTCACTGAGCTGATGGTCTTCATTAAAAAGACATGAGAGAGAATTGCTGCTAGCCACAGGATCATCACTTTTACTAATACCACTACAAATAGATGCTGAAGCTGCCTATGCATGAGGGATATGCACCCTACTCTGTGAGATCGGTGAGGAGGAGAAGGTGGAGGAGAAGGAAACACTACAGTATCGGGTCAGTGTGAGCAGCCTGCCTGTGGCTGCTGTTGCTGCAACCCTGACCCACTTGTTGGAGAGACGTTGGCCCATTGACATCGGTGAGATGCTGGATGCTGGAGCAGCGGCAGTGGGAGTGGCAAGAGTGACAGCAGCAACAGCTTCCCACACTTACACGGTGGAGTGTTGCCTCACTGGATCCTGCTTTGGCGAAGGAGGCTTCACCACCTCCAGTACCCACGTTATGGCGCATTATGGGAATTGTTCCCCTGATGCAGCTGCTGCAGAAGAGAGAGAGAGAGAGAATAATGAGAAATAAGTACATAATTCCCGACATCCCTTGCTGCTGCAAGAAAAGAAAGAATTCTGGTTTTTTGTAAGTAGAATAAGTATATATATATATATATATATATATATATATATATATATATCACTCTGTCGAATTGGTATTTCCCTATGGTGACTGACATCTCCTCATAGCAACACAGCTCTCTCCATCTCCTCCACCCACTGTGGCATTTTGTCCTCGGATGAACTGGTGTGGAGCCCCAGATCGATCTCATTGATAATACCTACAACATCAAAATATTGATTTAATAAAAAAAGTATACACACAAAAAACTACGAGAAAAATATATTTTTTTAGAATATGCTCTTACAGGAGATCAGCGATGGCTCCTGTATATCCTAGCACATGGCTCTCCCTGCAAGGCATCCCAGATACGTTCAATAATGTTCATGTCTGGGGAATTTAGTGGCCAGCAGAAGTGTTGAAACTCAGAAGAGTGTTCCTGGAGCCTCTCTGTAGCAATAATCGACGTGTGGGGTGTCGCACTGTCCTGCTGGAATTCCCCAAGTCCGTCGGAATGCACAATGGACATGAATGGATGCATCTGATAGGACAGGAGGCTTAGATATGTGTCACCTGTCAGAGTCGTATCTAGACGTACCAGGGGTCTCATATCACTCCAACTGCACGTGCCCCACAATTACACAGCCTCCACCAACTTGAACAGTCCCCTGCTGACATTTGGGGTCTATAGATTCATGAGGTTGTATCCATACCCGTACATGTCCATCCACTCAATACAATTTGAAACGAGACTTGCCTGACCAGGCAACATGTTTCCATCCATCAACAGTCCAATGTCAGTGTTGACGAGCCCAGGTGAGGCATAAAGTTTTGTATTGTGCAGTCATCAAGGGTACACGAATCGGCCTTTAGCTCTGAAAGGCCCTATCGATGATATTTTGTTGAATGGTTCGCACACTGACACTCGATTCTCTTAAGTCGTCGTTGGTCCAATTCTTGGAGGATTTTCTTCCGTCTGCAGCGATGTCGGCGATTTGATGTTTTACTGGATTCCCGATTCTCACAGTACACTCGTGAAATGGTCGTACGGGAAAATCCCCATTTCATTGCTAGCTCCGAGATGCTGTGTCCTATTGCTCATGCGCCAGCTATAATGCCACACTCAAACTCACTTAAATCTTGATAACCTGCCATTGTAGCTGGACCAATGCTAAGATAATAAGATGACATGTATTCAAAAATATGTTCTTTGTGAAAAACAGTTGCAGTTTTGTATTTGAACCTGTACTTACCAGGTAATTCCCTATCCTCCTCTAACAGTCTCTGCCGCTTGCCACCACTGGCACTGCTGCTGCTTGATGCTGCTGAACGCTTCATGTTAGATCAGGGATGAACCAAACTAACGATTAACGCACACAAGAGAGAACAAGACAGTCGACCTCACACAGTGGCGGTGGATCAAAACAAAATCAGACTGGGAGTGGAAGGGATAGCGTTTATATACTTCTCTGATTCAGTGTCAACCAACACGAATACAGTATTCTGGAATGCATGACTCACCATTAGCCCATAGGTGCGCAGTATTCTGAGTCACCCTGGTCTGCTGGTTCAGGTGCAGTTGCTGCAACCAGAAACAGTCACTTGAAGTGGCAAAGGACGCCAGTGTGAACAAAGTAGTCGCAACCGTGGGGTGGCCTGGCTGCTGGACGGTCAAAAAAATGTAGCTTTTGTCTTCTGTTGTGGGCCGCGGAACTCTCTGGATATCAGACATGCATCATTTAATTTTAACTGTTATCATTAAGTCATGTTGTCACACAAGTAACAAACAAAATCTTTGTATCTACATCTACATCCATACTCCGCAAGCCACCTGACAGGTTTTATTTTGATAAAAACTCATTTTTTCCACCTGTATCAGATCCCTCTCAGAGTATTCCTCCTCCAAAGTGTTTAATAGGTACAGTGCTTAGCAAGAGGAATTTAAAATATGTGTACACTTGATGCAGAATAGTTTTGCGATATGCAAACATTTCTCTACCTGTGTGCTTGCATCCTGAAAATTAACCCGAAATATATGTACTCTAGTATATTGCACTCACAGTGATGTATTAGTTGAGAAATTTGTATGATCCAGGTGTTATGTCTACGATAGTTGTGCATTTAAAAATGGCATAAGAGTCAAACGCACTAACACAAACTCCAACTTGGCGATCTGAATATATATGACACTATTGTCTTGTCTGCATTTACAGGTACCAAAAATATTAAAGGGTTTTGTGGAAGTGGCGAAATCGTGAAAATAACAGAGGCAAGTGCTTTTTTAGCTGGAATTACACCATTTATGTGATAACCACAATTGCTGGGGGGTTTTGCTACTGGGCCATGCGAAATGATACGCAGCTGCTGTGAATGTAGACACACTGTAATTTTTTTTCTGACACTATACGCCTATAAATGATAATAGGAAATATGCTGAAGTTACTGTGGCTTATGTTCCTGAGATTTCAAAAAAACAGATTATGTCCAGTCATAAGGGAGGTATGAATTTGATGTGGAACACTGCAAACTTCAGTGCATCGATAGCTGCAAGAGGGATGAAAGATATTACTTGGAAAATTATGCAGAGTCTTAAGAAGGATATCAATTCACGTGGGCAACTGATATTTCCAGAGCCACAGCTATCAGGAGGAGGTATTTCTGATACTTTGCTCATTGTCAAATGTCACAAGACTGACTCCAACTGTAAATTTAATTGAAATTACACTGATAAATATGTAGTTGGTTTCTGAGCACGATTCTGACTGTCATTCAGGTGAGTGGCGGAGCTGGCTGGTGAGTGGAACGAATAGACAGTTCCAGCTTAGGATACGAGCCTGCCGAACTGGACAGGTTGGGAATGGAGATGCAGTTGACCTCACCATGTGACCCTCTTGGCAGGAGAATAGAGAACTAATACTCAGTACACATTGGTCGGTTTCCTCAATCTCTTGTGTTGCAGATATTCTCAGTAGAAAATTGAGCAATTTGGTATTGATCACTGACAGGTTTGGCACTGGAGGTATTGATAACATCCGAATTCCTACCACCCCAGTCATCTCCAGATGCCCCCCACAGCTGGGGTGGTGCACTCTGGTAGACACATGCGTCCAGACCTGCAGTTACAGACAGAGCAGCAGTTTTCTCCAGCCTCTGACCATTGGCCCTGGTGGTGTACAAGGGGGTGTGAGTGCTGCACATGGACATCTGGGAGGTGAGTGGGGTGTACATTTTCAGCCATCTCAGGTATCTAGCAATGACAACTACTAGGATCGTAGTTTAGTGCTTCTCAGTACCCTGCAGTGCATTCTGTCTTGCAGTGGTATTTGTTATTGTTGCTATCCTATAACATGGTAGACTCTTTCCTCCTCCTTCTTCGTTCTGGTGCAGCTGAGAGAACAAACATAGGGATTCTACAATGCTTTGTAAAAAACACTTAACAGACCTGTAAGGGTTAGGAATTCCTCAACTACGATGGTATAAGTTCACACCGAAATTTGATAGTCCATCTCTCATTTTATACATCACTACTTCCAATCAAGATGTTAAATTCCCACTGAAGTATACCAGTCCTAGTATTCACCATCAGGCTGCTTGGAGAAACTGTCCCACATATAGGTTATCGATTTGATTAATTAGTCAATCAGTGTGATAGAGTGAGGGAATATTTCCAAGACATCATCCTCAGCTCGGCATTTTCAGAAGGGCTGGGAATTTCCCAGGTATCCGCTGCTTTTTTCAGGATGGTTAGTGTAGACCACGACATACACTACCTACTTCTTCTCGAATGTCTTTGTTGATACCAGTGGAAGTGTGAGAGCAAAGGGATGCACTGACTACCAGTACCAGGTCAGCATGAGGGGCGAGGGAAGGATGAAAGGCAGGAACAGTGAGGAGGAGATCTTGGTCTATGTCTAAACACACATGTTGATCCACACAAACAGGAAGTAACTGCTTGAGACAGAGAGAGGGAGGAACTGAGCCTGGTATCAAATTTCACAGGAAGCGAACATCCCATATCACTTGTTCCTCAGGTGGATTAAGTTTTGAATGTGACTGATGCCCCCTGTACAGCACTCAGGACTCAAATGGCTGCCGGCATCCCTGTGCATGAGGTACAGATTGGCACAAGTACACAAAAAAGCGACCAGCACCACTCCGAATCGAGCCGGTGTACCAGCTCACCTCAGTGCATGATCTTCCAAGCAATGCATGTTTCTTCTTCTGGGATCAGAAAGAAGTGCCATTGCACGCTGTATCTGAGACATGTGTGATTGTCAAACTTGTAAGATCTCTATTTCGCCAGATAAGTTTTGCATGATATCTAAGGAATAGGATCAAGTCTGTCAAACAAAAGAGTGTATTTGAAGATGGTGGAAACCAAGGGATCGAATCCCAAGGCAGTACTCTAACATAACGAATTTTGACCTAACTGTCTGAGGTGGATGAGCTATTACCTACCAATGATTGATCAGTTTAGCTAATTAGTCAGTTAATTATACATCTGAAGTGATGCAGGATTTCCAAGAGGAGAGGGATGGGGTCCTGTGTCGTTCCTCACTGACAGTTCAGTGACATGTCCCTCGAATTTTTTCTGGAAGGGGTGTAGGGATGTGATGATGGGTAGAACATCCTCTGGTGGTGGCATTGTGCACTAGCTCCTTCGAACTCTGCATATCAAGGTGAGCACACACATGTGAAAAATTTTCCAACAACACAGCACCTTTAATCTGCAGAAGTGTAATTATATAATTAGGACATGTAGTTACTGGACAGGGTAATACTTGCATCTTCCACACTGAAAGCTCTGCACAGACTGAGCAATTTTCCCGCCAATTTTTTCTGGGTGGGGATGGGGAAGTGCTGGGGTTTCCCAGGAGGGGGTAATTAATTGATCAATTTAATTAATTAGTCAATAAATTTGACATCAAAAGTGTGCTTGTATTGGTGAGGGGGAGATTTAGTGATTTCTCAGAGAGGTGGGGGTTCTCAGATGGATGGATTACTACCATGGGGTCATAAATCTAACCCAAGGGTCATAAATCAATTAGCATAACAACAGGTTAAGGGGAGAGGGTCATAAAGTTGCCCCTGAATGTATGCAACCCACACTAACAAAAGGCACCAGAAATGCTTTTACCTTTTAACTATCTGTAGCTTCAGTTTGCTGCAGAATCCTTGAACATATTCTTGGTTTTAATACACAAAACTCTCTTGAGACTGAGAAACTTATGTTCGCAAAGCAGCATGGTTTTGGAAGGCATTGCTGATGCAAAACTCAGCTTACCCTTTCCTCACATGGTATAGTGGGAACTTTGAATGAAGGGCAACAGGCAGATGTCATACATATAGATTTCTGGTTGTTTGATATGCAGGCTGTGAACGAAGGTACAAGCATATAGAATAATTTCACAGATGTGTAAGTGGCTCGAAAACATCGTAATTATTTTTTGCAGATGCTTTCATTGAAACTTCAGCACCAGAAGAGCATGCCAAACCAACAATCACAGAACAGGAGCAACCCTTACCTGCACCAGCCATTTTCCCCAGAACTGGCATACAAATCAATTATAAGTTCTCCAATATTCCAGGGGCTCAATTTCGAAAAAGGGGCCTGATATGGCGACATCACTAATCCACTTCACAACAATAACTGGGCGAACTTATTGCTGACTATGCAGTAGTATCTTCACTGCAGTTGTAATGGTTACAAGTATTTACATTTGTTTACTCTTGTTTCTGTTTTATCTGACCAAAGTAAATTGGATGTTATATGTTCAATAACTGAGCAATTAGTTTATATGGATAAAATATAATATATGAGTTTCCAGAGAATTATTCTCTTTAAAAATTATTCCTTGCTGCACTTAATTGATGATATAATTAGCTTCTGTGCCTGTTTCACAATCAGATAGAGGAGGCGTAACATTGATGGTACAATCTTCTTTAGGAGCGTATATGTCAAATATATATATATATATATATATATATATATATATATATATATATATACACCTATTGTTATCACAGATAGGTAACCTATCCATTGGAGATAACATAAATGCAATCTTCTAAGTAAACTGGAGTATTTTCAGGTAAGTCGCGTTTCATGCTTAAGACTGTGAGTAGTTCTACTGAGTAGTGACTTTGTACTGGGAAGGAGAGCTATATAAACTGAGAGCTAAAGGGCGTACCTTTCGCACCGGTACAGTTTCTTTCGAATTTGGTTTTGATTGTGGTTACCATGTGTCATTATATATAAAATATTTAGTTAATGATAAAGAATCACTGGTAATGTTAATTACATTTACTGTTTTCCCAAGTTTGATTCAAACTGGATGTCACAGAATAGAGTGGAAGGGACATCAAAAGATGCTACAGTTTATTTCAAATGACAGACTCTCAATAAAAAGGAAGGAAATGGTCCTTCATTGAAAAGGATTTGTAGGGGAATGGTGGTGGTGTCTGTTAACATTGAGAGTTCCCAGTAACGTACCCTCATTGTGGTTCCTTGTGTTTAGTATTGGAGGTAATACTTTCGTTATATCTCAGTTTTTATTTTTAGTGTGATATTTCAAAGATTCCATGAGGACTTGCATATGTTCATGACATTTCCTCTGAGTGTTCTTGCACAATAGAGGCCTTATGTCTGAAAGCCAAAACCGGTTTAAATTTTACATTACTTTATATAAAGTAAATTCCTCCACTGCACCTAAATTAAAACATAAATCGATGAAACAGTTTCCATGTAAAAGCCTTTTTAACAGTGCAGATATTAGAGCTATTGAAGGAGAAAAATGTAGACTTTTGGACATTAGTAAATATTGCACAATGGATATGTCTGCCACCAGCAATCATCATTTTTTAATGGACACTATATGAAAGAGTCATTTTACAAATACTAATGCACTGAATTCAAAATAAAGAGTTTATTTATTTATTTATAAGGTAATAAACATGTAATACAACTACTACAATACTTATTTACAATGAACACATTACTGCACTGAAATGGTGCAGAAGTTAGATTGTGCTTACACACACACACACACACACATATATATATATATATATATATATATATATATATATAATAGAAAGAAACATTCCACATGGGAAAAATATATTAAAAAAGATGTTGAGACTTACCAAACGAGAAAGCACTGGTAGGTAGACACAATAAAAACACACACACAAATTTCAAGCTTTCGCAACCCACAGTTGCTTAATCAGGAAAGAGGGAAAGAGAGGGCAAGACGAAAGGATGTGGGTTTTAAGGGAGAGTTTAAGGAGTCATTCAAATCCTGGGAGTGGAAAGACTTACCCTAGGGGGAAAAAGGGACAGGTATACACTTGCACACACAAATATCCATCTGCATCTCCACATATACAGACACAAGCAGACATAGCTTGATACAAGTCTCTTTCCTAATAACACCCTTTGTTTCCTGTTACACTATAATATTCTAATTTAGTTACAAGGATATTGTGATTTACACAGTCAAATACCTTTGACAGATCACAAAATATACCAGTTGCCTGCAATTTTTTGTCTAATGAATTAAGCACATTTTCACTGTAAGTGTAGACAGCCTTCTCAATATCAGAACCCTTTAAAAATCTAAATTGTGACTTTGACAGTATGTTATTTGATATAAGATGGTTATAAAGCCGACTGTACATTACTTTTTCTAAAAAAATTTAGAATGCTGGCAACAGTGAAATTGCATGGAATTTTGAGGCTATTTATTTATCTCCCTTCTTAAACAGTGGCTTAACTTCAGAATATTTCAACCATTCAGGAAATATTCCACCGATAAAACACTGGTTTCACAGATAGCTTAATATGTTATTTATTTCAGAATCACATTCTTTAATTAACTTTGTTGATATTTAATCATAGCCACTACATGTTTTTGATTTTAAAGATTTGATGATGGACATTATTTCTGCTGGAGCAGTGAGGATCGAATTCATATTATGGAAGTTACTTGAAATGTATGGTCTGAGGTATTCCATAGCAGCATCTACCAAACCTGACAACCCCATCTTTTCAGTAACAGTTATAAAATGTTTGTTAAAAAAGTTCTGCAACACTATACACATCTGTCACCAATGTATCATTTACCCTTAATGCTATTTGTTCCTCTTCATGTCTGGCTCTACTGGTCTCCTCCTTCACTATATCCCATATTGTCTTTGTTTTGTTATCTGATTGACTATCCTTTCCTTGCAATATATTTGCTTTGATGTCCATATTACAGTCTTTAATATTTTGCAGTATTTCTTGTAATGTGCTATAGCATCAACATCGGAACTGCTTCAGATTGACAAATACAGTTTTCTTTTTGTTTTACAAGATACCCGTATTCCTTGAGTGATCCATAGCTTCTTTGTAGACTTTGCTCTAACCTTTGTAAGTTTTGGGGGTAAACAATATTCGAATAAGATAAGCAGTTTATTAGCAAAAGTGTTATATTTTTCATTCATGCCATGAGCACTGTAAACATCAGTCCAGTGAATGTCTCTGATGAGTGTCCTAAAATAATCAATTTTTGAGCTCAGATTTAACAGATTTTATACCATGTTCAGTATTAACATTTAACAGAAGGAACTGCATGTCATGATTTGAAAGGCCATTGACTATTGATTTTGTAATATAATTTTGTTCATTGGACTTTTCTACAAACATATTATCAATGGCTGTTTGTGAGCAATTGGCTACCCTAGTGGGGAACTTTACAGTGGGAATTAAGTTGATTGATTGTGTTACTAACTCAAATAAGTTCTTATTTGGAGAGTCTTTAAGGAAATCTACATTTAAATCACCAGCAACCACTATTTCTTTGTTTTCGTTTGTTAAATGGGCCAGTACAGCTTCAATGTGGTTTACAAACAGATTAAAGTTACTTGCAGGTGCTCCATATACACTTAATATTATGAAGGATTTTTTGTGAAATTCTACTTCTGTTGCACATGCTTCCATATGCTGTTCTAGGCAAAATTTATGAATGTCTATGTTCTTAAATTTGTGACAGTTCCTAATGAATGTGGCAACTCCTCCTTTCTCCATTTCTGATCTACAAAAGTGAGATGCTAACCTAAACCCTGTAACACTTAAAAGTTCTATACCAGTGGTCACATGATGTTCAGAGAGGCAGATTATGTCAGATGGGTTTGAAGACTCTAATTCATCTACGCAGATAGTTAATTCATTAATTTTATTTCTTAGTCCTGGAATATTTCGATGTAATGACAGAGAATTCCACACGCTATACAAAGAGCTCAAGGAAGAGGAACCTGCACTTCAGATTTTAAAAGTCGAAGCATCAGAGTTTCACTTGTTACATCAAATTGAATGCAGAATTACGAAAAGAAACAAAGTTTTATGAGCTACATTACACCCAAGGAAAAACTGCTTTGTTTAAGTCTAGTTGCTAACCCAGTGGACATTTTTGTGCAGCAATCATATCTCCCTCAATACCTTTCGCTTCAAGATTTATAGGTTTCCTTCATATCTTGTATTTGGCCTTATTTGTACTGGGCTCATCTAGTGAAACCTCACAAATATTGACCACTGATGCTTGCAAAACTGTTTCACACACAATACAGAGAGAAACTTAACAATAAATATGCATGTACAAAGCCATTTAAACAGACAACTTGCAGTATCTGAAGGTTTCAGTCTATTTCTTTATGAACAAATGCCTGTCAACACACAAATAAATTCCCCCTACTAACCAATCTTATTCTACCCACTGTACTTTTTTCACTTCAAGTTGCAGCCATATTGCAATCTATTTCATTGTAAAATATTAAATAAGGTACCAGTATGTTTAGAAATCCACTTTATAAATGTAGTGCGGGGAAAGTAATTTAGTATGTTCACGTCATACAATTCAGACTGCTGCCTCACTGGTTCAATTAATCGTTCGTCACTTACTATAAATTTAAAAAAATAAATAACAAAACGAAACAAACAAGTTATAACAAATAACGAACAACTGATATCAATCACGAAAACGCCGTCGAAACGAAATATGGAGTTGTGCGTATTATCGTTACCAAGAGGGAATGAGTTGGGGGCACGTGATCAACAAAGGACAGATGACTTCAGCCATCAAAATTTCTTCCCAAGAAACCTCGACAGTGCCGTGACGTGACG
The DNA here is from genome assembly GCF_023864275.1 of Schistocerca cancellata. Classification (NCBI taxonomy): domain Eukaryota; kingdom Metazoa; phylum Arthropoda; class Insecta; order Orthoptera; family Acrididae; genus Schistocerca; species Schistocerca cancellata. The sequence continues at coordinate 476,910,747 of NC_064627.1, forward strand.
GCCAGTGTAGGCATCTATGAGACTTTACATTCTTGAAGTTTACAGAAGGGAAATGATAAAATGTAAAATATGAACAGGTGTACCTGGAGATGGCTCGACAACATGAACATCTTTACATGGAGTTGGTTGTATAGCCCACAGACTGAAAGTAAAAAATGAAATGATAAAAAGCACTGGTCGATCCGCTCCACCACGGACATGCTTCGACCAGTGTTAATAGTATCTGTGGAAGCTCAATTCGGTGTTAAACCTCTTTGCCGTTAGTTGTTGTGAGATATTGTTTACTATGGTTTGATTAGTTGTGCAAAGGGTTGCGAAGGATGTCCGTGTGTGAAGTAGTTGACAGACGGCGAAAGATTGAAACGTTAGATGAAGTGTCATGAGTCAATGCCTCGAAGAAAACGGCTGATATTTCCTTATAAAGTAGGCGAATAAGGAGTAAAGCAAACAGTTGACTGGAATAGCCCAGTAAAAATGTGGCATCGTCGGCACAATGTTTTTGAGACGACGTTTACCCAACACCCTTTCCATTTTTCTGGTATCTTGTGGTTTCACTGTATTAATATTCATGTTAAAACACCTTTATGACATGCATCAGAAATGCCACAGACTAGAAACTTACAAGCAGTACGTAAGTATGCCTCAGCAGTAAGATGCGGAACAGATTCCCTGCATGTGATGTCATTTCTTATAACAGTCAGTTTGAAATACATCTGGTGTTCTCTTTATACCTCGTAGTTAGTTATTAACGTAATGCTAATACACGTCATGGAGACGAGTTTCGTACTCATGCCTGTGTGATCCGTCTGCATTAAAAGTTTGTTCCGGTTAGAACAAAAGAAATAGTGATGTGACGATGCCATTTTGTAGCAAGCACTTTCCAATGCAGGTCCAAGAACTTTCTGAGTACATGCAGAACGTTGAACAATCTGCCAACAAGTCCGCTCGAAGTCTTCATCGCTTGAGTAGTGCTCTACAGCAGCGGCTCAGCATTCTAGCTGATACGGAAGTTCACAATGAAGCTGGGAGGTAGCAATGAAGGTTTGTGCCTCAATTTAGATGATTTATTTTAAAGGTTTTATTGGTGTATAAAGCATAAAAAACGAAAATTATATATTATTAACTATCTACTCCATTTTGTTCTCGTCGTAGGATTGCATTTAGTAGTTATTCCCTGTAGGTGTGCAGTGAGTGTTCAATGAACAGGTGTAAATATCAGCCCCAAGACTTGTTTATTATGAACATGCTTCAGTAACTACCATTGTGCACTCCAGGTAAAATGTTCTTTATTCAGAGAATTCGGATAGTGTTTTAATTCGCACGTTGGCAAGGATGAAAAAAATATTAATTCAGGCTTGAGTTGCTCATTGAAAACTCAAGTTGCTTGCTAGCAAGTAACATCTTGGTTAGCAAACGAGCCTCAGTTGTATAGACATCTACACAGAAGTAATTTTACCTTTTGATTCTCATAGGAACAAAGTAGTTCCCACTTTTGCAGCTGAAAATTCTCTCAGAATGATGAGTGGCTTAGTAGACAGCATTTTCCTTTATATATCTCATTCTTAATAGGTGAAAGGCCTGTTCTGTCATTTCATTTACTTATTGCTTATTAAGCCTGACCAGATTGGAGCTTTAAGGCCCTCACTGAATTCAGATCAGGAACAACAAATCCAAAAAATATTAGATAACAATCACAGTAATAATAATAATAATAATTTGCATTATTAATAAATGATAATAATAAGGCTATTGAGGCGTTAAGAATGATACTGATTTGTTGATTTTAAGAGACTTAGTAATAATAATTTGCTACAATATGCATTCACATGGCAAATTAATTTGTACATATAGTTACATGCTGAACATTTCAACCCCCCCCCCCCCCCCCATTATCCAAGTTCCAAACATGAGTAGTGCAACACTACAAACAAATGCTTTCACGATCTGTTTCCTTATTTCCAGCCTGGTGTTCTTGCTCGTAAGTACTTCCTTGATTTATGCAGTTTTAGCCTGTTGTAATTTGCTTACAATTTCTTTCTGGCTTCTGTCATCCCTTGTGTTCCTGCTTTCCAAATAGGTAAATTCTTCTTATCATTTCTAGCTCCTCTCTTCCAATTCTTACTCTTAAACGTTCACACTCTTATGCAGCACTGCATACCATTACTTTAGTTTTTCATGTCATCTTCATCATCATCATTCATACCCATTATGTGTGGAGAAAGGCAACAGCAAACCACCTCCATTAAGACCTTGCCTAATATGGCAGTGCACATTGTTCCCCTACACTCTGTCAAGAAGCGTGAGGCCTCATTTCCATTCCATTCTCATACCATGCCATCTGCAGAAAATCCTTTCTATTGTTTTGAAGACCTTCTCTAGATCTTGTTTCATGTCCTTGATCACAGCAATATCATCTGCATAACATAGCTTGTGTATCTTAGATTCTTGCCTCAGCAGTATCACAGACTTTGCCTATAGCTTCCTGAATGCAAGCATTGATTATATGAGGAGAATGAGCATGTCCTTGTCTCATTGCGTTTCCAATTTTTGCTTCTTGTTCTGATGAAAATACTTAATCACAGCCGCTTAGTTCCTATAGAATCTGTGTGTCATCCCAAAGTCTTAGACCTGCTTTCTTTAATAGTCTGCATATTTCATGGCAGATAAATTATCAAATACCTTTACTATGTCTGCAAAGGCAATATAAGTGGTTTACATTTCTGTATTTGTTTTTCAATAATAATCTTAAGTGCCAGAATTGCTTCTCTTGTTTTCCCTAATCCACTCCTGAATCCAAACTTATCTTCACTCAGTATATCCCCTACCTACTCTATAATTCTCGTCAGAATTATCTGTGTAAGAATTCTTGACATGTGATTGTAGGTGTAAGGATCAGTACCGTTCATGTTTTACAGCTGCTGCCTTCTTCAGTATAGGAACCATGATGCATTTGTGGAAGTCAGTTTGTATCTCTCCTGTGCTATAGATGGACCTAATCAGTTTCGGCAGCATTGTTTTGATGTTGTCACCAATATTCTTGATTAGTTCTGCAGTAATGACATCAGCACCCATTGCTTTGTTCTTCTGTAGATCTTGAAGAGCTTTCTGAAATTCTTCTTCCAGAATGTTGTCTCCTTTGTCATATTTGCTACTTGCTCTTCTTTTTCTGTAGCATCATCCTGTTCAGTCATACTGCTCCACAATGTGTTCTTTCCATCTCTTCACTAAACACCATTTTTCGCTCTTTATCTTCTACTCTACCGAAGTTTGTTGTCTTGCATTTGTTAAATTTATTTGGTGTTCTGTAGGCTATATCAGTTCTGCCATTTCGCTTATTTTCTTCCACTTCTCTGCACATTTCCTCAAGAAAATTTTCTTTTCTTTTGCTAGCTTCTTTGTTGACTAAACTCCTAAATCTTCTGTATTCAGTTCATCAGTTGTATTTTTGTGTAGTCTTCTGCTTTCGATGAGCTGAATATCTGCTGTGATCCATTTCTTTTGGTTTTTGGGTTTCATTTTCCCAGCTATCTGTTCTACTGTTTTATATATGCCAAATTCAGTTTGTTGCTAATTTTCTTTTACTCTGACATGTTCGAAATTTTTAGTTAGGTTGTGTGTTTCTTGTCATAATGCCTTGCCAGTTCTTCAGTTTTTCTATTTCCCATTTTTGTTTCACTGTTCTTTCTTCAGACATTTGAATTTGAAAAACTTTTTATCAGGACCAGGTTGTGGTCACTGTATGTCTACATATGGATGACTCTTGCAGTCTTTTACTTGGTTTCTGAAATGCAACTAACATGGTGTCTCCTTCAGTCTTTTGGGCCCTTCAATGTGTAACTTCTTTGCTTGTGGTGTTGGAAAAGTGTATTGCAACAACTAATTGGTGCTTGGAGCAGAACTCAATTAGTCAGGCTTCTTTTATTTCTTCTTCAAACTCTGTAATTGACCACAATCCCCTATTCAGATTCTCCACCCACTCTTGCATCCCAGCCCCCATTAAACTTGTGTTATCACAGTGTCCTTTTGTTTGGTTTCAAGTTTGACCACTATTATCTTAGAGCTGTATTGCACGTATCCCATGACAGATGAGCCAGTGTTTTTTTCTTAAAATTACTTCATTTCCTCCCACTCCAGGTTTGTCTTGATCAGTTCCAGTGGGAATGACTCAGTATATCTGGACCAGATGTATCCTGATTGGGGCCATTTCGTGTCCGATGTGCTAAGCCTATTGACTTCCAGTTGTTCCATTTCAAGTTTAAGGTTTTCTAGTTTTCTGCACTGCAGCAGTGTTCTTGCATTCCAAGTGGCTATTTTAAATAAAATTGAGATTGTTTTTCTTAACTGTGTCTGTATCTTTTGCAGCCCCACCCCAAGATCCAATGGTGGGGAGGGGGGGGGGACTTCTTTATCTCCAGGAAATTTTACAGAACCCTATGCTGTTTACCATAAATTGGTTTATCATATCCAGAACAAGAGGGTGCCTTGCCCAGCAAATGCCGTGTTGAGGACTTGCCCAGTTACTTATCCTGGGACAAATACCTTAGGAAAATACAGAAAAACTGCGTGTGAACTGATTTTGTCTATTATAACTTTTTTTTTAAGCTTCTGACTGTGAGAACAGTGGGTTTATTTGTAAATAACTTTTGTAGACTGATTTACATTTATCAAAGTCTACCTTCTTTACCCATGACTGAGGCTATGTGATTGTTTCATTTAATATCACCATAGAGTTATATCGATTCCAGCTATGACTTGTTGATTTTATAGTCACAATGTACTACATTTTTCTGTTTTGTAAAGTGCACAGTTTCGTATTTATGAAAATTTAAAGCTAGTTGCCAACCTTTGCACCAATTTGAAACCTTACAAAGACCTAACTGAATATTTATGCAGCTTCTCTCAGACTGTACATCAGTGTACATAACTACATCATGTGCATAAAAGTCTTAGATTACTGTTAATATTGTCTGTAGGGTTGTTAATATATTACATGAACAGCAGAGGACCGAACATACTTCACTCGAGTATTTCTGGAATTAATTCTGCATCTGTCGATGTCTCTCCATTCAAGATAATGTGTTGCATCCTCCCAACCAAAAAATTTTCAACCTAGTCATAGCTTTCGCTTTAGGCCCTATACTACATACAACTGTACTTTCAGTAATAACTGTGAATGTGGTATTGAGTAAAATGCTTTTCAGCAATTGAGAAATATTGCATCTTTCTGACTCTTGATCCATGGCTTTCAGTATGTCATGTGAGAAAAGTGCAGGCTGTGTTTAAAGTGATAATGTTTTTTTTTTAATCTATGCTAATTGGTATGGGGGAGATCATTCTGCTAGAGATACCTCATTCTGTTTGCGCTCAGAATACATTCTAAGATTCCACAACTAATGGATGTCAAGGCTAGTGAGGGCTAGTTTTGCGAGTTCTGCTACCCATCCTTCAGATTGGGTAATGAATCTGACAGGAATTCCATTGTGGCCCATTTCTCAATGACATTGACACTAACACCTATCTCACTCATCTTTTCAGTGCTGTGAACATTATATTGGGGCAATAATCTTAGATTTTCCTTTGTAAAGTAGCATTTGGGAACACAGTTAAGCATTTCTGCTTGTTCTCTACTCCTTTCAGTTTCAGTTCCTGTTTTGCCCATGAGTGACTGGGTGTTAATTTTAGTGCCACTAAAAGCCTTCACACAACGATCAAAAGTTCTATAAGTGTTTGAAAATTTTTTCACTATATTCTGCTACAGTAGTCACTGCAGGGTTCACACATTGCTCTCTTGACAACCAAACACACTCCATTCAACATCTTTATATGCATAGTGTTATGCTTTGCTTTATACCTATTACACAGTAGTCTGTTTCCTTAGAAGTTTCTTTACACTATATCCTGGTGGATCCCTCATCATGAACTGTTCTATGGGGTATGGTCATCTATTCTTATAAACTTGAGCCGTAGTTCTCCTATACGCTCATATCCTGAGCTGAAAAAGAGTAGATTGTGACATTACTGTTTCTTCGTCTTGTATGCTGAACAGGTAAATCTTTCTACTTTTTTTAGTTACCTTTTGTACTTTGTATTTATTGTCCCTGTAATTGCCTGGTAGTCACTGATACCAGTTTGGATTGGCATCCTCAAAGAGGCCAGGTCTGTTCGTTACCATTAGATCTAATATATTTCCATCATGAGTAGGATTCTGAACTGTCTATTCTATGTTGTTTTCAGAAAAAGCATTTAGCAATGTTTCACAGGACGTCTTGTCATTCCTACCACTAACAAAAGTATAATTATCCCAATTGATTATTGGATGATTAAAGTCTCTTGCAATGATTGCACTACAATTAGGGAACTTATGCACAAGTGAACTGATGTTTCCTTTAAAGTTTTTGGTTACACCAGGAAGGAAGTCTGTCGGTCAGTAGAAGAATCAAGTTATAATTTTGTGTGAACCAGTGATACTGAGTCTTGCTGAAACAGTTTTGCATGCAGCTTCAATTTCTATCTCACTGTGTTTGAGTTTCTTCTCTACTGCGACAAATACACCATCTCCTTTTCCTGTTAGCTTATTTTGGTGCCTGCTTAAATTTTCCTCTGAAATATCACTACTGTCAAACTCAGTTTTTAACGAGCTTTCGGCGCGTAGTATTGCATGAGTTTCGTTGCTTCTGAGGAGTGCTTCAAATTCTGGCACTTCATTGCAAATACTTTGGCAGTTCACCACTAGTATTTTAACACTCTCACCTATGGAGTATTTCTGTAGATCTGCAACTGTTATTCCTGAGCTATCTTGATTGGATGGAGAGTCACCTACATTTATCATACAGATGGTAAAGGTTCTGTCTGGTCATTCTTTTTTGTTACAAATATTGGAGATGGGCTGGATTTTTATAAACACCCTTTGTGGTGTTACCATGATACTCATGTTTTTGGATTGTTGGTCATCATAAATCTCTTCAGATAGTTGACATGAAAAACCATTGGAGACTTTTGCCTATTAGAAGAACAGACAAGTAAGTCCTTTTGATGCTAGTTGAACAGAAAGATGAAAAGATCTTAACAGTGGCTTTGTCGAGATCCTCTTAGTATTTCTCTGAGATGAGTAGGGAAACCCAAATTAACTGTGTCAATTTAATGGAGTGTTCATGCAGAAGTTTTAAAGTAAGGAAATGAGACCATGTTAACCTTTTCTAGGAGGTGTTAAAATTATTCTGAAATTACCTCCTTGCCGCTTTAGTAGTTACAGTGGAAATAACCAAATTTTACTAAATTGCAAGGGTTAACCTGTAGCCATTACTGAATTGCTCTGCTACAACATTCAAATGTGCAATGTATACATCTCACTTTGTGTATTCATTGTAACATTTATCTTTCCTACCTGTTGTTTTTATTAGTTTCAGATTTAACTCTGTTATTTAGATTTGGAAGCTTTTGTTTCCGATTTCTGTAAAAAAAAAAAAAAAAAAAAAAAAAAATTATATGAAGTAGATAATGAGGAAAGAAAGTGAAGGGATGGGTGGAAATTCATTACTTCCAACCCTACAGGGCATTGTTTTAATGTAATGGCAAAAGTTAAAAATTTGTGCTGCACCAAGACTGAAACCCAAATTTACTGCTTCTTATGAACAGTTGCCTTAACTGCTTTGGTCAGCCAGAGAGTTCCTGAGAGACTCCAGTTTCCAACTTAGTGCATGCTGCAATGCAATGTCCCTCATCCTAGTCCGGCACAAATTTTCATCTTGATTTGCGTTACCACAATGTCCTTTGCAGCTGGAAGTCAAGAATGCCTACGTCACTCTCTATTTCATAGAAATGTATGCATCAGCAGTGCCATCATGAGTGGTAGAACACACACCACTCAAATATTTAGATACATTTTTAATAAAGCCTCTCTGTTCTAGGAGGTGAGATGCATTCTCCAAGTTACCATATCAGCGAAGTTCTCCAACATACCGTCTTATGTAGAAAAAGAGGCCATGCATTTATTAACCAGCAGGAACTGGGTTTTTTCCTAAATTAAAGTATGCATGAAAGTGTCAGGCAGATATTACTCAGTTTGAAAACCTTTTACTCAAGTGTTCATGTTCTGTCATTGTGATGCATTATGGTATGGACCACACAATTCTACAAATACCAATGTATTTATAGTGAGTTCAAATATTTGGTACTATTTAGCCTGTCTTGATTCTATCCTTGGGATTATGAGTTAAGTGAGTATATTTGTCACTAATTCCTAGTCATTTCAGCTGTAACAAAAGAAATATTTTTATATAAAAAAGTATTTGTTGAAGATCTGAGTGTATAACATTTATGTCAATAGAACTACTTTGCAATGTTAAGTTTCTTGAAAGTTAAAGATGTTGATAGCAAGTATAAACATTGTTTGTCTAGTGTTGTTGTATTAGTTGGTTGTTTCCTGAATAAATAAGAGTATTTTTGTTTCCTTTGTGGTTGTTGTTGTTGTTGTTGTTTTCGCAATGTTATATTAGGAACTCACTGTGGGAAATATCATTAAGTTTATGACACTTTTCGTTTTAAAATATCCATGTGATAAAATAATTGCGACGTTCATAAGAAAGATTACTCTCTTGTTGGAAGGAGAAGATTGAAGAAACGCAGATCTCCACAGTAAAATACCCAAGTTTATTTTATGTGAACATTTGCCTTCTGAAGTTTCACTTAATAATTCACAGTTGAATTATACTGTAAGACAATCATATCTGTTATTAAATCCATAGTAAATGACTTGTGCAGAAGGAAGACAGTTGTGTCACAGCAAATTGTAAAGTTGCTGGTAGGTTGTCACTTGTCTGGAGAGGTGCCAGCCATAAATGCATTTAACAGTTGCTAGAGATGATGAGGTAGATGATACATGAAGTGAACTGAACAAATTGTTTTCTCGGCCAAACCCACCTAAATAATCGCACCAGAGAAATATAGTGGTGAAGCAGATATACAGAAGTCTGTTACATGTTTGTGTGGTTAGTAATGTGTTTCCACTCTTAATATTTTGCGGAAGATGGTGTCAGCATCTGGGAAGATAATCATTGTAGGTGTATGTCCAAAGTGTGTGAAGTCAGTGGGTTCCAGATCTGATAAAGAGCCCAGCAATTTATATTATAGATTACAGTTTTCTCATTACCAAATTACTTTTATGGGTATGTTAATTGTTCTATTGACAGATTAATTTTTCAGCTTTTGCAATCCTGGCTGCTTCTCAAACACTTTTACATCCAGCTGCCCCAGAAGAGTTAGTGATATTTTTCAAATATTGTGTTATTATAATTAATAACAAAAATCTGTTTTGCATCTGAGGAAAAAAAAACTGGTCATAACATTTGTGGCAGATACTCTACTTCACCTTTTATGGCGCACTGCCACCAGTTTTCACCTACAGCCTTGATTAGTGTTCATTGTTTGCATAAGGTAACAAATCAGAGTAAAGCTTCAGTTTCCTTTTCAAGTGGTCCAAGTGTTTTTAAGAATTTTTTTTCACATTTGCTTTTGGTCAGCTTTCACCATACGCACATCTGCGTTGCAAAAGAGCTACACTCTATTCTGGTGTGCCAATGGCTTTGACTCTTTGTCACCTTTAACTGCCAATTCTTTACCACCACTTTATTTGCTTTCTTGATGTTTTCTCATTTCTTTGCAGTTTTGGCACTCGGTTGGTTCATTTTTCACACATTTGAATTTAGCCATCCTCGTTTCATAATTATTGAAAATTAGGAGGCAGACCCTTATAAATCTCTACTATCTTACAGTGAATTATTGTGATAAACTGCCCACATATATTGCACACAAGCTTTATTATCAGTCTGTCCTTTCTGTATCTCTGACTTAATAGCAATTTCTAATGCATAATTTTTCAGACGTCTGTTGCTAGCATTTTATTTTTAATCTCTCTCTCTCTCTCTCTCTCTCTCTCTCTCTCTCTCTCTCTCTCTCTCTCTCTCTCTCTCTCTCTCTGACTTTTACTGTGCCAGTTTCACTTATTTGTTTAAAAGATGGCGTAAAACTGAAACTGCTGTCTTACGTAAGGCTAAGGCTATTGATCCAGCGAAGACAAATATCCGATAGAACATAATCTAAAAGAAAAATTCCCTCGGCAGTTCTGAATATGTCATCGTTTTCTAAGGAGAGAAAAAAAGCAGGAAGGAAAACATGAGAAACACAATAGTTAATGAAGGAAACAGTTAATTTTGCTCACTATTACACAGTAAAAATATGCCTGTTGAACAAACAGCACATTCAGGGTCATTCTATCATTTACCTCACCTTCACTTCATTTGTTATAGGTACTGTTGATTGGGAAGTGATTACTTCACTGCATCTCCCTGAAACAACAGTACCAGAGGGTTTACATCCAACGTGAGTCCTTAGTAAGGCAAACTGGACTTCACATCACCAACTGTGCATCCAAACAACAGAACAATATCCAGAACTGGACGTAGCACTAAACCAATGTAATTCAGAGGTGTCCATATGGAAATCTTAAGGGTGGCGTAGAACAACTCCCATCCCTTGATGAAATGAGCAACATCATGCTGCAATAAGAAAAAGCAGACAGTGCTGAGGAGAGTTACAAAACAGTTCATCTACTGAGACAACCATCACTCCTCAGCCATTCAAACAGCAATGGAGAAGATCTGTAGTACAGTATAATCAAAGATAATATGAAGTCATGGTACAATTTCTTAGTGTCATTAACCACTCTACTTCAGCTGATAGTGTGGGAGGCAATAATGAGAATTTCAGGAAATGGTTGGACAGTTTTATTGAATACCTGTGTGTTTAGAGAGACACCACAAGTGGCAGCCCAGACAGTGGCGAAGTATTTCTGCAGTATAAGATCTTAGAACCAGAAGGAAATTTTTGCATGTGCTGTGAAGCCAAGGAGAAGAATAAACCTAATTATATGTCTTAAAACACCAAGGCCTACAACCAGACATTCCGCCTGTAAGCTAACAAGTTCATGGTGCATTACTGACCTCTCACAACACGTAGCAGCAGTAGTGAGGTAGCTCCCAACATTGGCCACAGAAAGACCCTTGGGTTATCTAGTCTAATCTTGCGAATAAGAAACTTTATGAGCTGTTTTCAGTCTGGATCTAAAAAGTGCCAACTCACTCTAGACAATCTAGCATTACTGTAAGTTGCTATACGAGACTTGTTCTTATGCAAACACTGTTCTATGGAAGCTATGCTAGCATGTTGACTGCTTTATGCATTGTGATGGATAGAGACCAGACTATATGCATTTGCATATTTCACTCCTGTTCACTGGTTATTGCAGACTTCAACTAAGAGCTAGTGACGGTGCATATTTTCACTCTGTTTACAATATTTTAAAAATTTAGACGGGTGATCTCTAGATCGATCTAGTTTTGATGTCCCTCAGTTTGCCCCCTTGCGGGTCCGGAGGTTAGAATTGGCCCGAGGTATTCCTGCCTGTCGTAAGAGGTGACTAAAAGGAGTCTCGCACATTTTGGCCTTTATGTGATGGTCCTCTTGTAGGGCTTGACCTTCATTTTTCAAAATTTTCCCAAAGAGCGATCCAACTGGGGAAGGGCATTGAGATCTTTACCCAATTTCTCGTCATCGCATTGCAGTCCTGCTGCATTGAGATCTTTACCCAATTTCTCGTCATCGCATTGCAGTCCTGCTCATTCTCCATCTGTTGGGCAAGGACACCTTCCTGGGTGTGTTTTCCACCATGCACTATGCAGTGTCACTTTCTGTGCCGACGATGACCATGGACTTCTTTGCACCTCATATCCAGCACAGTCACCAGTCTGTTGTGGTGGAGCTGCCATGTACCCTGTTCGTTGTAGCCCCCTGGCAACATGGGGATTACTCTGCTGATACCTGCGCCGTTAACTCCCCATGTATGCCAAGGAGTAGATGCCCGTCACCCTGGGGCATCGGGACTCCCAACAATGGCCTTCCTGCCAGGTGGCCTGTGCTGTGGCTGGATGGCGCATGTGGGGAGGTCCCCTGGTCGGAGTAGGTGGCATCAGGACAGATGACACACCATGATGCATAGTACATCATCTCTTGCTGGTGGTCTGCCACCAGCAGTCTCTAAGTGGGCAGAGTCTAACTTCAATGCTAAGAAATATGACCCCAAGTCTTTTCCCTCCCGGGCCACACCATGGGAGGAATGCCAGGCTAAGGATGGCAGTGAAGCTTATTCACCCCAGTACCTCGTATGTACAAGAGTTGATAGGGAATCTTTCTTGTCCATGAAGCCTCAGTTTTTTGTGGAGCATTTGGAGGACAAGTTTTGGGAGGTGGAGGGCTTGTCCAAAATGTGCTCTGGGTCAGTTATGATAAAAACAGCATCCTCTGCCCAGTCGTGGGAATTACTCACTTGTGACAAGCTGGGGAATGTTTCTGTTACCATCACGCACCATAAGAACTTAAATATGATCCAGGGTATTATATTCCACAGGGATTTAGGGATTTAGTCTGGCGCATCCATCAAGGTCCGAGGGATAATCAGGTTGCCACGGGTGCCTGCATCTTGGCCTTCAAGGGTGATACATTGCCCGAGAAGGTCATGGGGATAGTATACTGCTGTGACATCAAGCCATAAGTGCTGGAAGTTTGGCCATATATCTTCTCGCTGTACTTAAACAGCCCCAACTGTTGAGATTGTGGACGTCCATCGCATCCAGCTGCGGAGAACATCATTCACCTTGCTCGCCAGACTGCAGGATTTTACAGAAAGAGAGGAAACTCGTGGAATATAAGACCCTGGGCTGACTGACCTACACTGAGGCTAAGAGGAAATTTGAGCGCCTACATCCTGTGGCTATGACCACTTCATACGCCGCCACTACGAGAACAGTTGCCGCCCCATCAGTTCTAATTCCTGTCGCCTCTCAGAATCGGGAGACTACACCTGCCCCCTTGATGGTGGGGGACACTTCCTTCCCTGTTGCTCCTGCACAACCTATTTCAAGAGCAGCAGACCCTGGGCTGACTGACCTACACTGAGGCTAAGAGGAAATTTGAGCGCCTACATCCTGTGGCTATGACCACTTCATACGCCGCCACTACGAGAACAGTTGCCGCCCCATCAGTTCTAATTCCTGTCGCCTCTCAGAATCGGGAGACTACACCTGCCCCCTTGATGGTGGGGGACACTTCCTTCCCTGTTGCTCCTGCACAACCTATTTCAAGAGCAGCAGACCCTGGGCTGACTGACCTACACTGAGGCTAAGAGGAAATTTGAGCGCCTACATCCTGTGGCTATGACCACTTCATACGCCGCCACTACGAGAACAGTTGCCGCCCCATCAGTTCTAATTCCTGTCGCCTCTCAGAATCGGGAGACTACACCTGCCCCCTTGATGGTGGGGGACACTTCCTTCCCTGTTGCTCCTGCACAACCTATTTCAAGAGCAACAGCCCCCCCCTCCCCCCCCCCAACCCCCACCCCAACCATCGGGGATGTCAGTCGCCACTTCTCAGCCAGAGAAGCATAAGCCTTCTTCGGCTCCTCTCGCTAGGAAGGGGCCCCTTGCGTCACTCCCTTCCCAGGCTTCTGCTAGTGGGAAAGGTGACACCCAACAGTGGCTGAAGAGCCCAAAAGCAGCTGGTCGTAGGGCTTCATGCTCATCCTCATTCCCACAGACTGATTCAGTGAAGTCCTCCCAGCCAGGGAAACCCAAGGAACAACACAAGATATCGGAAAAGACCACCAAGAACAAGGAACTTGCGGTGGCACCCAGACCACTGCTATCTACAAGCGCTGCATCTGAGGATGAGGATGGTGTGGAGATTCTGGTGTCCGCTGAGGACCTTGATCTCTCTGGACCCTCAGACACAATGGATATAGACTGCTCAGGCAATAAGTCGGTGGCAGCAGGTGACCCTGAGGCATAAACTGCCTCTTTGAATGTTCCATGCCTTCCCAGTCTCACAATGATGTCATCCTCCAGTGGAATTGTGACGGTTTTTTCCACTGCATGGCTGAGCTACAGCAACTGTTAAGCTTTACACCTGCTTTCTGCATTGCCATCAAGGAAATCTGGTTCCTGGCAATGTGGACCCCTGCCCTCTGTGGACATAAGGGATATTACAGGAACCGTAGTGACTGTAATCGAGTGTCAGGTGGAGTTTGCGTTTAGGACATAAACTCAGTCTGTAGTGAAACTGTGTCCCTTCAAACCAATCTTGAAGCTGTGGCTGTCAGAATATGGATGATGCAGGAAATAACTGTATGCAATGTATATCTTCCTCCAGATGGTGCAGTACCCCTGAATGTATTAACTGCACCGATTGATCAACTCCCTAAACCTTTCATACGTCTGGGATATTTTAATGCCCATAACCCCTTGTGGGGTGACACCGTGCTTACTGGCCGAGGCAGAGATGTCGTAACTTTACTGTCTCAGTTTGATCTCTGCCTCTTAAATACTGGGGCTGCCACACATTTCAGTGTGGCTTGAGGTAGTTACTCAGCCAGTAATTTATCAATCTGCAGCCCAGTACTTCTCACATCTATCTACTGGAGAGCCCATGACAACCTGTGTGGTAGTGACCATTTTCCCATCTTCCTGTCACTCCCTGCCCAGATGGGCTTTAAACAAAGCGGACTAGGAAACTTTCATCTCTGATGTCACTGCTGAATCTCCCCCACATGTAACATCGATGTGATGGTTGAGCAAGTGACTACCACAATCTTTTCTGCAGCAGAAAGCGTGATCTCTCACTCTTTAGGGTGCCCCTAGCGAAAGTCCTTTGGTGGTCACAGGAAGTCGCTGATGCAATTACAGAGCCATCAGTGAGCTGTACAGCGCCATAAATGGCACCCTTCCCTAGAGCATCTGATGGCCTTTAAGCAGCTCCGTACCCATGTACACCAGCTTATAAAACAGGAGTGTTGGGAGAGGTACGTGTCGACCATTGGGCACCATATGTCACCTTCCCAAGTCTGGATGAAGATCAAACAAGTTTTTGGGTACCAGACCCCAACAGGTGTCCCTGGCATTACCATCAATGGCATGCTATGTACTGACGCAAACACAATTGCCCAGCGCTATGCTCGAGCCTCTGCATCGGAGAACCACCCGACAGCGTTTCGCACCCTCAAACGGTGGATGGAAAGGAAAGTCCTCTTGTTCACTACACACCACAGTGAACCCTATAATGCCCCAGTTACAGAGTGGGAGCTCCTCAGCACACTTGCACATTGTCCCAACACAGCTCCTGGGGTGGATCGGATCCACAGTCAGATGATTAAACATCTTTTGTCTGACTACAAGTGCCATCTCCTCATCTTCAACCGGATCTGGTGCAATAGCGTCTTTCCATTGCAATGGCAGGAGAGCACCATTGTTCTGGTGCTCAAAGACAGTAAAAATCCGCTTGATGTGGATAGCTATTAGCCTCACCAACGTTCTTTGTAAGCTGCCGGAACATATGGTGTGTCAGTGGTTGGGTTGGGTCTTGGAGTCACAAGGCCTACTGGCTCCGTGTCAGAGCGACTTCCACCAGGGGTGCTCTGCCACTGATAATCTTGTATCCCTCAAGTCTGCTATCTGAACAGCCTTTTCCAGATGACAACACCTTGTTGCTGTCATTTTTGATCTACACAAAGTGTATGATGCCACTTGGCGACATATATCCTTGCCGCATTATAAGAGTGGGGTCTCTTTGACCTGCTCCCAATTTTTATCCAAAATTTCCTGTCACTTCGTACTTTCCGTGCCCAAGTTGGTGCCTCCCATGGTTCTCCCCATATCCAGGAGAATGGGGTCCCGCAGGGCTCTATATTGAGCGTATCTCTGTTTTTAGTGGCCATTAACGATCTAGCAGCAGCTGTATGCAGACGACTTCTACATTTCGTACTGCCCCACCAGTACTGGTGTTGCTGAGCAGCACCTATAGGGAGCCATCCACAAGGTGCAGTCATGGGCTCTCACCCACGGTTTCCAGTTTTCTGCTGCAAAGTCGTGTCATGCACTTCTGTCGGCGTCGTACAGTTCATCTGGAACCAGAACTTTACCTTCGTGATTATCCACTCACTGTAGTGGAGACCTATTGATTCTTAGGACTGGTGTTCAAGGCCCGATTGACTTTGCTACGTCACCTTCATCAGCTTAAGCAGAAGTGGTGGCAGCACCTCAGTGACCTCTGCTGCCTGAGCAACACCAACTAGGGTGGAGATCACTCTACGCTGCTGCAGCTCTACAGAGCCCATGTTCAATCCCGCCTTGACTATGGGAGTCTGGTTTATGGTTCGGCAGCACCCTCAGCATTGCTTATACTGAACCCAGTGCACCACTGTGGTGTTTGCTTAGCGACAGGAGCTTTTAGAATGAGTCTGGTGGAGGACAGAGTCCCTCCATTGCAGATCTGACGTGCACAACTGCTCGCCAATTAAGTTGCACACATTTGTAGTTCTCCTGAGCATCCGAATTACTGTCTCATTTTTCCACTTGCGGCAGTTCATCTCCCGCATCGGCGGCCCAGGTCAGGGCTAAAGATTGCGGTTCGCATGCGGTCCCTACTGTCTGAACTGGAGTCATCCCCTTTACCACCTCCCATCCAGTTCCGTCTGCATACTCCATGGTGTACACGTAGGCCACAGATTCGTCTGGACCTTTCGGAAGACCCTAAGGACTCAGTTAATCCTGCCGCTCTCCACTGTCACTTCCTCTCAATTCATGATGTGTTCCGGGGCTGTGAAGTGGTTTACCAGGTGTACTGGTATGAAATGAGTGTTAAGATACAAATGTGAAAGAGCCTAAATTTTTTTTTGTAAGGTTGGTATGACCTCTGTCAAAGATATTTAGTATTCATCAAGTCGTGGAAAAAACATCATCATATGTTTTCATCGTGTTAACAACGTTGAATTTTGTACCAGAAAGTGATGATTTGCGGAAAGCATTAATTTTTTGTTTTAATTTGAAAAAAAGTGCTGCAGAGTCGCATCGAATGCTTGTCGAGGCATATAGTGATCATGCTCTATCAAAAGCAACATGCAAAAGATGGTTTCAATGGTTCAGAAATAATGATTTTGATGTAAGAAATGAAGAACGTGGAAGACCACAAGAAAGTCCAAAGACGCCGAATTGCAAGCAATATTGGATGAAGATGATACTTTGAGTCAGAAGCAAATGGCAGCAATGCTAAATGTTGCACAACAAACAATTTCTGACCATGGGAAAGACTATGGGAAAGATCCAAAAGTGTGGAAATCCGAAAAACCATTTGTCAAATTTTGCTTCAAAGACATGAAAGAAAATCAATTTTGCATCTAATTGTTACTGGCGATGAAAAATGGATTTATTTTAAGAATCCTAAACAGAAAAAAATATGGTTTAATCCAGGACAACCATCAACATCGACTGCAAAACCAGATAGATTCGGAAAGAAGACAATGCTCTTGTGTTTGGTGTGATTAGAAAGGTGTGGTGTATCATGAACTTCTAAAACCCAGTGCAACTGTGAATACTAATCACTACAGACAACAAATGATCAATTTGAACCATGCATTGATCGAAAAAAGACCAGAATGGGCCAGAAGACATGGCAAAGTAATTTTATTACAGGACAGTGCACCTCCACACAAAGCAAAAATGATTCAGGATACAGTCAAAACACTTGGCTGGGAGCTGCTACCCCACCCACCATATTCACCAGACTTGGCCCCTTCCGTCTACCATATGTTTTCATCAATGGGACACGCATTGGCTGAGGAACAGTCGAAAATTGTGTGTCTGATTGGTTTGCTTCAAAAGACGAACATTTCTATTGGCATGGTGTCCACAAATTGCCAGAAAGGTGGTCAAAATGTCGCCCAAAAAAAAGAAATGTTGTTTAATGGATAGTTGATCGTTCTCCAACATTTACATATGATGGAATTGTTTTATATTGTTGAGTTTGTGAGAAAAACGTTTTGTGCAAAAAAAGTTTCAAATAGACCAGCATGTCAAGTCGTCATGTCGCAGAAATGCAGAAAAAAGGACCACAACAACAACTTCTGACAACAGCAAGTTGCTGTAGCAGGCATTTGTCCAAAGGTAACCAAAAAATTCCATTTAACATGGATCTGTGTGAAGCATTCATTGCAAGCAATATTCCTCTTCACAAACTTACAAACCCTACTCTCAAAGGTTTCATGCACAAATATTGCGTAAATCAAAATATAGCAGATGAATCAACATTTCGTAAAAAATACATACCGACAATTCACGTAAATGTTCTGGAAGAAATACACAATGAACTCAAGGACACCATTATCTGGATTTCAGTTGACGAAACTAGACACGTGTGGCCATTACATTGCAAAATTAATTGTCGGTGCTGTAAAAGAACCACCTTCTTCCTAATTAGCAGCCTGCAAATGACTTGAAAAAGTAAATCATTCTATGATAGCCAGATTTGTGAACAAGGGTATTAGAAAAAGATTTCCAGAGTCTTTTGCAGATGAAAGTGTTTTTGTGTTTATTAAAGCAGGAGAAGCCCTCAGAGTATTTTATCCCAAATTTATTCATGTGGCATGCGTTGCTCATGGCGCACATTGCCTTGCTGAAAAAGTATGTTTCACATTTGTGAATACAAATAAACTGACTTCATCCATAAAGGAAAAATTTTTAAAGCCTCCTGCTCGCATCAAGACCTACAAAGAAAAACTACAAAATGTGCGTTTACCTCCCGAACCGGTGGTAACTCGGGTACATGGGTCGAAGCTGTGTTGTTCTACAATGAACATTTCAATGCCATTAACAGGGTAGTAAATGACTTAGACAGTGCAGACACTTTGGTAGTTTGCCAGTGCAAAGAAGTGTCTAATGATTCCAGTATTAAAAAGGTACATTGCCATGATTAACACTCATTTTTCCCCCATACCTGCAAGTATTAAAAAGCTTGAAACTCAAGGTTTGGCGTTTAATGAATCTATTCAGTTAATGAATAAAATTATTCTAATGAACTCCTCATTGCTGGAAGTATTCCCAAGAAAACATAAAGAAAAGAATGAAAACTTTTTAAACAATGACCCAGGCTTTGATCCCTTGTGCCAAATTGATAGTTTTATTAATGGGACAGATGAACTTTTAATAGAAACAATAAGTGCCAACGTAGCACCCAAATTCAAATACTGCCCATTTACCTCAGTTTCCTTTTCTGATTTGTAAAGTTATGAGTGATTGAAGACACAATCTTACTGCTGAACATTTGGAACAGTACTTGGTTTTTTAATATTTACAATAACAGAAGAATATAAAATGTCAATTAAAAGTTAATGCTGTTTAAAAAAATTGTGATTGTATGTTGTTTTTTAAATAAAATATTAGGGTTTTTCAGTGTGCCCCTCTGTGTTGGTCCTGTACATATCGAATGTTTTGCTGCAACTCCCTTGCAATTCGTCTGCTTGTTACCAGCAACAGTAGCAAAGAAGGAACAATTCTTGAAACACAGTATGCGTCCCCATTTTGCAAATTTTTAGAGAATAATTTCTACCAGAAAGTATTCAGAATATATCAGCGTTCTAAATGTACTGATTTTTCGCGTGGCCAGCACTCTTGCTTCTAATTGATATGCACTTGATTGACTTCGAGGAATAATGCACGCAGTGACGACCATGTTCTATTATTATTTGATCTTGCATGTTTTGACACTTTTCATGCATTTTTAAGCATTTTTCATGTGTATTTTAAGGTTTTTATGATACACATAATCCGGTCTCTAGTGATGGATGTTTCACGTCCATGCCAGGTATACCATGTCAGGCGTGAGGCCCGGCTATTCTCATTGCAATCAAATGTATTGAACATTACCAAGCATACAACACTGCATGGTAGTACTGCATCATACTGCAGGTATGTGAATTGGGCTTTTGTGGTCATTTTCCTAATTACGTGAGAGCCTTCATCAGACTCTTATTTTTAGGTAGATCTGGGCAACAGCGCTCAGGCAGTTTACATTGTCCACATCAGACATTCTGTTTGCAAATGACTTCTTTACTTTAGTCACCACAGAAATCAAAATATGGTGTGTCCTCAGTGTTTCCAACTTGTGCCAGGTGTGTAGAGATACTAAAACTTTGGAAAATTCCTTATTGTCTCTGCCACCAAATCTTAATCTCACATCATGGGAGCTGAAGAGTGCAGTCAGTATAGAATGCAACTAATGGGAGAGGGTGAAAAGGGAGTACCTTAAAATGGAGGCACCCTAGCTGGGAGACTTAAGGTGGCAGCTTCACTACGTGAGTACATAGCTAGAAAATGATAATCTTTGTTGGTGAAATCTAACTCCTTAGAATTCCCAGTCAAACCTGGATGGACCTTAAACATGATGACCAATGCATGGTAAAAGATACGGAATTTCAGATGTGTTGGAAATGGCCACATGGAATATACAAGAAAGGGAAATATGAAATGCAATGTATTAGGCTACTGAACGATAGAGGGTGTTAGCATAGCAGTTGTGACAGAGACAGAAAGAAATTAAAAAGTGCAAAAGAACTACATCATTACCTAATGATATATAATGATGTACACCTGACAAAGAGAGTCCTTCTAGCCAATAAATGGAAAGACAATATACAGTGTTATACATACATACATACATACATACTACATATATACATAACAGTAATAACAGTAAGAATGAAAATAACCAGTGGGTTTTTAATAGTAATAGGTGTGTATGCCCGGGAGACAGAAAGAAGCTCTTAACATGATGAATAATTGAAAGACCAAATCAAAATTAAAAGATTGACTACTTTTTTTTTAATTGGTGGTGATCTAAATGCAAGAAAAGGTAACTCATCAATAAGAGATGCAGTAGGACAATTTGGGGAAAACAGTAATGGACATGAGTTAAGACACTTACCATGGCTTGAAGATAACAAACAGCTTCTTCAAGTCTGTTTTGTTAAGCCCTTTAGTCTTAGGTGCTGTTTTTTTTTTCTTTTTTTTTTAACCTTAAAAATGCAGTACCTGTTTTGGTTATGGCAAAGTAAAACACGTGAACTATTCAGTGAAGCAAATCTCATAAAGATGTTGCAAAGTATTTTAACTCCTTAATGCCAGACATAGCAAATTTGCATATCACCTATGCAACTCTAATAAGCGGAAAGGTAACTGTTTTTGAGTACCACTGCCAGTAGGTGCAGATTCTTCAAGAAGCTACCAACACTTCTGATGTGCTGTGTTCTGTATACTTCTAGAGTGACATAATTTGAAATTTTTTCTTTCATGAAGAAATTTATTCATGTACTAAGGGGTTTATTTAATATTTACATCTTTTGTCTTTAGCACATTGCATAATATCATATCACATGGACCAAATAAATAGTAGTTTGATAATACTGGGTTGCAATAAATGTTCCATTCATTTTCAGAGCTCTATATTTTCCAATGTATTACATATGCAAATATGATTGATTCAGGAACAGAACCATAAACTTACCAAGTTTGCATGTTGTACCCTACAAAAGTTCTATGAAAGCCCATGTAGTCACATGACACACATCCAGAGTCAATTCCGTTCCATATCTCATGTAGCAACATTCTCTCAATGGTCGGCACAGCAGTATTGATGCTTTCTCTGAGCTGTTCCAGTGTTCTTGACAGTGGAGTACATAAACATGGGCCTTAATGTACCCACAAAGGAAAAAGTCGCGAGGCACTAGGTCAGGCAAATGGTGGCCAAGGGAACACAGCCAGGTGATCACCACTATGCCAAGTCCAGTGTGGTGAAAGTTATAGTCATTTAGGTAGTGACTAACATTGGTGCTCCAATGAGTGGATGCTTCAGCTTTTTGGAAGGTGAAATTCTCAGAATCGGCAGTCACTTGTAGAAACAACTACAACTGCAACATTTCAAGGTAAGAGGTAGCCATCACACTCTCTCACAGAAGAAATAGACTCCATACAGCTTTGTCTGTAACACTGTGTAGAAAACAATCTTTGGCGAATCTCATCCATGCACTACAATTTCATGAGGAGTTTTCAGTTCGGAGATGAAATGTTCATCCTCAAGTGGTTCCTTCATTGTGATGCAAAATTTACGGCTCCAGACATAATCTTCCAGTTTAAATTGTTGCACGAGCTGAAGACTGTACAGTGTGAAATGTAACCACCATCACAAATTCTTCCACACAGTTTGCTGCAGTATTTCAGGTTCATCGCTTGCACAGGCCGTTCATTTTTTTAAACTGCTTATGAAACTCCCTCACCCCTCCACTGTTGCATCTGGCCCAAAGAGTTGACCGGTACTTTTCTGTCTAAGGAGACAACGAGTGTTCCTGAATTATCAATACCAGTGCACAGCGCTTTGTCTACAAGGCAGCTCTTTCCCGTAATTCTTTCTGAATGCTTGATGCGCCACTGTAACAGATAAACATCTCACCTATTTCATTGCACAAAAACTTTTTTGTTGCTTTGTCTCCATTTCGTTAAGGCATTGTACTATTAACACCAACTGGTGGGCACAGTGCAAACTTGGTGGATTTGCGGTTCTATTCATGCATCAATGACACGTGTATATGTAATAATTTGGAAAACTTAGAATCCTGAAAACAAATGAATCATTTGTAGTAGCCCAGTAGATTATGGTTAATAAACTGCTAATTTGCTTTGTTCAGGATGCAAGAGTCTACAGAGAAAGCAACATCTACTCTGACCACTTCCTGGTAATTGGAATGATACTGTAGGTCTCCTCTCCCAATGGAAGAACACCAGTCAGAGACCATTAGTTGATGAAATCTATGAAGTATCTTTATTGCAAGGTGAAAGTGTAAAACATCTTTATCAAATGCAACTAGAGGTGTACCTAATGAATAAAGTGGTGAGTTATAACATCAACAAGAAAGTGTAAGAGAAATTATCGAACAAGCACCAATGGAGGTCCTAGAAGAGAAGAAAATGAATTAAAAATAGAAGTCTAAGAATGTAAAATGAAGAGGTCAACAGCTCAAACAAGATGAGTGCCGTGCAGCCAAAGCATATGGCTGTGTTAAGCTGCCAGCCTCGTGACAGTCAATGTGTTAAAGGAAAAACAAAAGGCATACTTCAAAAATGTACAAAGTAAGACAGAGGAGGCTAGGTACAAAGCAAAGTGTAAATATGCTGAGGAAGAAATCAGACAAGCCTACGATGAGTCCTGGGACAAGTTTAAATAACAGAGGGACTGATATACAGGGTTGGTAGGGAGCAAGGTTACAAACTCGTGAAGTAGTTGAACAAAGCAGAAAAAGAAAATACTCAACTGCACAAACTGATGAGGGTACTTGGATTGTATTGAGTATATTCTTAGTTTTAATACAATAAATTCCTTGAGACAGAGAAGTTCCCATTCATAAATCAGTTTAGATTTAGAAAGCATTGGTTGTGCAAAACTGAGCTTGCCCATTTCTTGCACAATATCCTGAGAACTACAGATGAAGGGCAACAGGCATTTTCCATATTCCTTGATTTCTGGAAAGCATTTGACATAGTTTCTCAAAGACTTCTTGAGTAACAGAACCTAGTACATTGTCCTGGATGGAAAATGTTCATCAGAGACAATGGTATCATCAGGAGTGCTCCAGGGAACTATGGTAAGACCACTCTTGTTCTCTATCATTTTGCAGTCATGATAGACATAAATATAAAGACTAGTGATTCAGTGCAGAAGATATGGGAGATGAGAAGACAGAACTACCCACATAACATAAATCTGCTAAAAAACATGTTAGAGGCAGAAAACTGGGAAACAATATATGCAGCTAAAGATGCAAACACCAAATGGAACCAGTTTTTTTCTTTATTCAGTTATTATTATGATGTTACATGTCCTGTTAGTAAAAGGCTTGTCAGACAGCAACAAAAAAAGAAAAGCTGGGTGACTGGAGAAGTAACCAATGCCAGAAATAATCTGAGAGTGTATTATGACCTCTCCAAACAAAAAAATACTGAGGCCTACAACACACTGTATAAAATAAAAAAAGAAAGAGTACTGTAGTTTTATCAGAAAAACTAAAGCATCATTCATCAGGATGTCTATAGATAAGGGAAAGAACCACTCAATAGGTTTATGGTCGTTCATTAATGAAGAGAGAGGAAAAGTAACAAATCGGGCGGAGGACATCTGCCCACTGATGAGTGGGAAAAGCAACGCAAACCCTCTAAAAGTAGCCCATACTTTTAACAGATATTATATTACTGTAGCAGACGAATTAATAAGTCAAAATAAAACAAATGTAGCAAGTAAATTGTTAAACCCCCCACATACAAATCATACTATGGTTTTCATACCTACAACGGATGCAGAAGTGTCAATCCTAATAAAACAACTTAAAATTAAACATTCATCTGGCTTGGATGGTGTCACATCACATCTCATAAAGGAATGCAGAGAATGTATATTAAAACCATTGACACACATGCTGAATGCTGCGATAGAAGAAGGTATATTTCCAGATTCACTGAAAGTAAGTAAAGTGAAGCCAATATTTAAGAAAGGGAACAGGGATGAATTAGGAAATTACAGGCCAATATCATTGATCTCAACATTTGCTAAAATCTATGAAATGATAATAAAGAATAGAATTGTAAGTTTTATAACAAAGTACAGTATACTGCATTCATCACAACATGGTTTCAGAGAAGGGAAGTCAACAAAAACAGCATCAACAGATATAATTGAGCACATTCTTAATTTACTTGACAGGCAACAAAAGACTTGTGGGATTTTTATGGACCTATCTAAGGCATTTGATTGTGTGAATCACTCAAAATTAATGATGAAATTATATCAGTATGGAATTAGAGGAAAATGCTATGACATACTTAAATCATACATTACAAATAGGAAACAATGTACAGAAATCACACATACTAGTGGGGGAAATATAACAAACTACAGATCAGAATTACAAACAGTTAAACATGGTGTGCCGCAAGGGTCTGTGCTTGGGCCAATACTATTTATACTCTACGTAAATGACTTCCCTAGCTATATAAATCAAAAACTTATAATGTATGCTGATGACACAACAATCATTTGCACAGCTGACACAAAGGAGGAGCTTGAGAAGGAAGCACTCGTGACTATCGAAAATGCAAATAAATATTTAACAGAAAACAACCTGTTTATGAATCAGTCTAAAACAATGAATGTAGTATTTCAGACCAAGCATAGTGAAAATTATAATATAAATGTTAATATAAATGGAAAGACTATTAAAGAAGTAACCAGCACAAATTTTCTAGGAACTATAATAGACAAACATTTGGCTTGGGGGGAGCACATCGATGCACTGTGTAAAAAGATAAACAAACAGATCTTCATCATGCATAAAACAGCTAAGACTGTGGATGATAAAGTCCTCAGATCAATGTATTATGGACTTGTCTTCCCACATTTGTCTTATTCAGTTCATATATGGGGAAGTGCACAAGCTGGCTACCTAAAAAGAATATTCACAATTCAGAAAAGGACAGTGAGATGCATTGCAAAAATACCACCAAGACAGACCTGTAGGCAAGCTTTTGTATACTATAATATTATGACAGTATATTCACTGTACATATACCAAAGCATAATGGCGGTAACGACAAGTGATAAACACCTCCTAAATAAAGATATACACAAACACGGTACAAGAGGAAATGAAAATTACTACATGATAAACAGAAATCTAAAACTGTCTATGACTGCCCCAGAAGAAACAGGCAAAAGGTTTTTTAATAAACTCCCCAAAATCATTAAAAAAGAAACAGACCTAAAATGTTTTAAAAATCATTTGAAACTATATCTCACAGAGAAATGTATATACAGTTTGAGTGAATACTAAGATGGTGTTCAATATGTTATATCATTAAAATTATCATGTATGTTGTTTGGATTTGTATGTACATATAATGTGAAACATGTAATACCTTTGTATGATTATGGACTATTTCTGTTTAATCATTTGTTTCATTTATATATAATGAAATCAAGTTTGATGTTAATAGCCTATTGTATGACACACCCAATACTCTCAGCTGGATTTTCAGCTGGAGTCCATGGGCAAAGAATAAATAAATAAATAAATATATTTATACAATTTGACATGGGGTGAGCAGCAATCTGTGACTGTGCTTATGATGCTGTAGTCAGGTACATAATACACAAAGAAATTACATACCTTGGCTCTAAGTGGGCATCGATTGAAATCAAGGGGGGAAATCTAAAAATTTATGCCAGTCTGGGATTCAAAACCGGTAGGAGACCCAGGTTGGAATCCTACTCCTGCATGAATTTTCAACTTTAACCATTGATTGCAATCACAGCCCACTTGCAGCCAAGGTATGTAATTCGTTATGTATTATTTCATAATGGCTGCTGGATCAAAACATTGTGTCTGTTCTTTTCAGGCATATGCAAAAGAACTGTCACCACATATATGTATGGGAAGGTCACTGTTGAGTGACAGAGTCTACAGTATGACTTAAACAAAATTTCTGTTAGGTGTGATGAATGGCAGCTTGTTCTAAATGTGAGAAACATAAGCTAATGCCGATGAGTACGAAAAAAATCCTTTAATGTTCAGATACAGTATTAGTAGTATGTTGTTTGACACAGTCACATCGATTAAATATTTAGGCATAACATTGCAAAGCGATACGAAATAGAATGAGCACATTAGGTCAGTCGTAGGAAAGGTGAGTGGTTGACTTTCGTTTGTTGGGAGAATTTTAGGAAACTGTAGCTCATCAATAAAGAAGGCTGCATGCAGAACATTTGTGCGACCCATTCTTGAGTGCTGCTCAGGTGTTCGGGAACACAACCAGGTCAGATTAAAGGAAAAGATAAAAACTATTCAGAGGCAAGCTGCTGGATTTTTTGCCAGTAGGTTCACTTAAAACACAAGTATTATGGAAGTATTCCACGAACTCAAATGGGAATCTCTGGAGGGCTAAGATGATCTTTTCACAAAACACTATTGAGAAAGTTTTGAGGACCATCATTTGTGACTGACTGCAGAACTATTCTGCTGCCACCAATGTATATCTCACATAAGGACTGTAAGGACAAGACATAAGAGAAATTAGGGCTGGTATGGAGGCATATTAGACAGTCATTTTTCTCATGGACCATTATTTGTGAGTGGAACAGGAAAGGAAATAAATAGCAGTGGGTTTAAGATACCCTCTGCCATGTATTTTATGGTGACTTATGGAGTATATGTGGATGTACACCGCCACTAGAGACTATGCAATGAAGAAAATGAACTGGTGGATGCAAGAAATACCTCTGAATGAGCAGTGAAATTTTCCAAGAAGACGAGATAACCATGGACAAACAACAAAAAGCCCTGTAAAAGAGAAAATCTAAAGTACTGGGTGGAATCAACAGAGTTGCTAAAATATGGAGGACCACTGTTGGAACTGTGAAAGACTCAATGAGGAGGCTTCCATGCCAATCTGCCAGTATTCATTCAGTCATATTAATGGGACCACATACAGCGCATTGAATAAACATGTGAGGAAGGCTGCCCTAGCACGGTTATACAAAACAACAACAATACTATCTATATCAGAATCACTATTTTTTGGGCACTACTATGAAAATAGCTGCTCTGCCACAGTAGTTGCGAGAAGCCACAGGAGCCAAAACACCATCATATAAGTTATGGCAACTGGCCTATTTACACATTGCAAGCAGAGACGAGCCAAGCATCGCAATACTGATGACACGGCAAAAGGACAGGACTACTGCAGGACTGGCTGGCTGGCTGGCTGGCTGGCTGGCTTCCACACCTACAAGCAACGACTTCTTAAGCTGTATGTTGTTATAAATGGTACACTGCCATAACAAATGACCACCTAGCCAGTATAAATCCCTGTTATTTCTAACCAAAGGTGTTCCAGTCCAGCAGTGCCAACAACAAGATGAAGGCTATGCCAGGCATGGGGCAACATTGTCCTGAAAGCAATCACCACGAGTCTTGGCCTTCACCACAATCAGTCAGACTGCAGGATCTGAGTCCAACTCATTGGACTGGGCACCTTGCCACTGGTGAGCCAACTTCCAGCTCACTCTGGCCACAGCACACTTCTGCCCTGGAGGATGGCCATTCGAGACAAGGGCACTGCTGCCACTCACCCTCCCATTCTGGTATGAGTGTCTTGGTACCACACACTTTCACCCATTGGCGAGTTCCACTTCTTAGGGCTGACATCCGCGTCAAGAATTACAGTAGGCCTCCACACTGCTGTTGCACCTCACTGCAAGCAGCCGCAGCATGCATAGGTGGTTCACGTACTGCTGAGCGAACTCTGTGTGCCAGCATTCCTTCAGTCACTCATGTCACAGGAGACCTCTCATTGCCTGCTATTATCAGCTCTCCTCCACATGCTGTCTTAGCACCCACCAAAGAGTGGGATAGTACCCAAAAAGCAGTGCTAAGAGTGTGTAACTTGAGTCTGAATATAATGTTTGACTACTGGTGCCATTTTTGTGTGTTATTGACAACCAACATCCTGACAGTGACACACTGCCACAACCAAACCCCACCATCATATAGGTGATCCAACACAGGCCATTACACATCTATACTTTATGGCAGTGAGACTTTGACAATAAGAGTTGGAAATGAACAAAGATTACAGGCTGAAGACGTGAGATTTTTAAGGGCGGCTGGCTATAATCTATCTGGTACAATAAGCAATACAACAATCACACAAGAACTGGAAATTAAAAGCATAAATGAACAAATGAAGGGTTATAGAAATAAACTGAGGGACCAGGTCACAAGAATGAATAAAAAAAATAGAATGTTTAAAATAATAATGACTTTTCGACTAACAGGTTCAAATGGCTCTGAGCACTATGGAACTTAACTTCTAAGGTCATCAGTCCTCTAGAACTTAGAACTACTTAAACCTAACTAACCTAAGGACATCACACACATCCATACCCGAGGCAGGATTTGAACCTGCGACTGTAGTGGTTGCGCGGTTCAAGACAGTAGCACCTAGAACCGCTCGGCCACCCGAGCCGGCCTCGACCAACAGGGAAAAGAACAGTAGGTAGACCAAGGTAGAGGTTGTTGTTGTTGTTGTTGTTGTTGTTGTTGTGGTCTTCAGTCCTGAGACTGGTTTGATGCAGCTCTCCATGCTACTCTATCCTGAGCAAGCTTCTTCATCTCCCAGTACCTACTGTAACGTACATCCTTCTGACTCTGCTTAGTGTATTCATCTCTTGTTTTCCCTCTATGATTTTTACCCTCCATGCTGCCCTCCAATACTAAATACTTGATGCCTCAGAACCTGTCCTACCAACTGATCCCTTCTTCTAGTCAAGTTGTGCCACAAACTCCTCTTCTCCTCAATTCTATTAAATACCTCCTCATTAGTTATGTGATCTACCCATCTAATCTTCAGCATTATTCTGTAGCACCACATTTCGAAAGCTTCTATTCTCTTCTTGTCCAAACTATTTATCGTCCATGTTTCACTTCCATACATGGCTACACTCCATAGAAATACTTTCGGAATCGACTTCCTGACACTTAAATCTATACTCAATGTTAACAAATTTCTCTTCTTCAGAAATGCTTTCCTTGCCATTGCCAGTCTACATTTTATATCCTCTCTACTTCGACCATCATCAGTTATTTTGCTCCCCAAATAGCAAAACTCCTTTACTACTTTAAGTGTCTCATTTTCTAATCTAATTCCCTCAGCATCACCTGATTTAATTCGACTACATTCCATTATCCTCATTTTGCTTTTGTTAATGTTCATCTCATACCCTCCTTTCAAGACACTGTCCATTCCGTTCAACTGCTCTTCCAAGTCCTTTGCTGTCTGTGACAGAATTATAATGTCATCAGCAAACCTCAAAGTTTTTATTTCTTCTCCATGGATTTTAATACCTACACCGATTTTTTTTTTTTTTTTTTTTTTTTTTTTTTTTACTGCTTGCTCAATATACAGATTGAATAACATCGGGGAGAGGCTACAACCCTGTCTCACTCCCTTCCCAACCACTGCTTCCCTTTCATGTCCCTCAACTCCTATAATTGTAAAAAATCCTGTTGCTCCCTGTATTTGACCCTTGCCACCTTCAGAATTTGAAAGAGAGTATTCCAGTAAACATTGTCAAAAGCTTTCTCTAAGTCTACAAATGCTAGAAATGTAGGTTTGCCTTTCCTTAATTTATCTTCTTAGATAAGTTGTAGGGTCAGTATTGCCTCACATGTTCCAATATTTCTACGGAATCTAAATCGATCTTCCCCGAGCTCAGCCTCTACCAGTTTTTCCATTCTTCTGTAATTCATGTTAGTAGTTTGCAGCTGTGGCTTATTTAAACTGATAATTCGGTAATTTTCACATCTGTCAACACCTGCTTTCTTTGGTATCGGAATTATTATATTCTTCTTGAAGTCTGAGGGTATTTCGCCTGTAGCGATGAAATAGCAACTCACTACAGATAACAATCGAGGAAGAGGCAAATGTCTAATACTTGAAGAAAGAAGAAGAATTGATAAAGCTCTGTCTGTTAATTTTGAGCAGGAAAACGGAGCGCATCAGGGAAGTATCTTAGTTTTATTCTCTTATCCATAACCATCTATAGTATAACAACCATAGTAAGGACTCCTGTGGAATGATCATTATTTGTACACAATTTTGTAATTAACTTTGTTCTTCTCCAGCATCACAACAGCAACTCATCAGTTGCAACTCACAGTTATGGGATTGGAGGAGTGTGTTAGGCTGTGACTGCACAGTGTACGGGCCAGTGAAATTATTTAATTCAAGATTTGTGACACTACTCACCATGAGAAAATCAGGTTTGGTTCAGCTGTCTACAGGACCAAGCCCTGTTCCCAACCTCAGCTGAGGCTGGGGATGGGGCATCATCTTGTTGCTGCTCTTCATGGCAGACCAGGCTTGTAAGGTTCCTAATGTTTCACCATCACCTTCATTGCCAAATAATTGCTTGTGAGACTAGTTTTCATCAGTTTTCAGCAGTCAGTGAGACAATTTGGGGTCCTCAGTTGAGACTGTACTAACCTAACTCAGGGTTAGAATTGACTACCATCCGGGTCATTGAAGGTCCCCAGAATAATTTTAGATTTAGTTTTTAATTTGATGCACACTGCCTGACAAAAATGTGAAGTACCCAAGAGACATGTCCAGATGTCAGTGCAGTTTGGAACACTTATACTCCATTGGTGGGCATATAATTGATTAGGCTTGCAGTTCTCCAAGACAGATAGAATGGCCACCACCAGAATGCTTTAGTTTTGTTCATGTTTAGTGTTGTTACCAGGCCTGGTAGAGTGTACAGGGGACATAAACAGCATTAGATGTTGAGTTGTCACTGAAGGACATGTGATGCTGCTTACTTATGTGGGAAAGCTATGTCAGCAACTGGCAGAGTTTAAAATAGACCTTATTGTGAATCTCTGTCTGTCCATTTGGTTGCATTGTGTAATATCCAGATTTGTAGGTATTTGGATGTGAAAGTGGCCCAGTGTTGGACAACATAAGAATATAAGGACAGGTACACTGTTAAGGTTCTGGTGGACTACATCTGACCAGCACAAGGGAGAACTGCCATATTGTGCACTAAACCCATTGTAATCCCATTGCATCAGTGTCTGCCATTCAAGAACAAAGACTCTGTGCAACATTCCTGTGTCGTCCCATACCAATGGTCCAAGACTAGCAGCAGGCAGATTAGGGAATACCAGTCCATGCATAGGCTGCTGCCAACAGCACAATACAAATGCCTTCATTTTTGCTAGTGCCATGACCAGGAAGAATGGGCTGCCGATGAATGGCATTGCATTGTATATGGCGGTAACCTGGGAAGGGGTCCCATTCTTCCAATGTTCTAGAGAATCGCAGTGATTTTACTCCTGCCATGGTTTGGGGAGCCACAGTTATAACTTTAGGTCACAGCTGGTAGTGATTGACAGAACTCTTGACACAACGCTATGTCACATACTGTGGCGCCCCCCCCCCCCCCCCTCAAATATTCAAACATGCATTTATCACTGCTCTCACCCCCCTCCCTCATCCTTTACTGGGAAATTCGTTAAAACTTGCACATACATTTTTGCATAATAGTATGTAATGATTATGTAGAAAAAAATACCACTTTTACAAGCTATTGCGTATTCCTTTCTGCTACTCCTCCAACCTCTGCATATGACGAACTGTTGTGACAGGGTTTGCACACTTTTACTGCACGGAGGTATGCGGGGAACGAAAGCTCACCATGAGCTCGCAGCACTTTGGCTGCTAGGATGAGCTCCACTTCCTCCCACAGCAGCCTGCTGGCAGCTTATAAAAGAAACTAATGAGCAATAGTGACACCGAATTTGACGGTGATCACTAGAAGGACTAGGTAACGTTAAAGACTCTTCATTCATTTTTGTAAATTCTATTGACAATCACTAGGAACAACACCACACAAATCAGCATCAGCTCTAGGGATTTTGCCGCACCGCGCGAATATGTCAAGTGCCCCCCATCCCCTTTTTCGACATAGTCAACTTTTCCCACAAAATATGATGCCTTATTTTCACACATCACACTCATTCGTCTCTTTTTTGTGAATATCTCTTTAAGATCAAAGCAGCAGTCAGTGATACATTTACAGTGCAATACATTTTACGCCATTTTTGTTGGAGGAAACGTTTCTTTTGTAAATCAGAGCACACTGTTTCTGTACCATAGATAATTTTCAATAAGACCCTTGATTTTATGAATAATTTGTATTTCCAGTTTATTCTCACATTTGTTCATTTACGCAAGATGGATATGCCGCCCCCAAAAATCTGCCACCCTGGGCGATGGCACGGTCCCCCCGCCCCCCTGACAATAATCAACACTATTGTTACATGGCTACTTCTTGTTAGGCGCACAGTACTGTTACGCAGGCCACAGCTAATGTTGGCAGCGAACGTAACTATACCTGAGCTGGGCATCACCAGTGGTCAGTTAGTGTTACTGTGACTCGGTTCAGTTGTTAATCTTTAATCCTTTACTGTCCAGTTTAAAATGGACAAGTTTATAATTAGGAAGAAATGTGACAATGTAGCAAGTGTTAGCAATGGCGAAGCTAGACCCAGTGTTAGTGGTACTGTGTGTGACAACAAAGACACAGATAGCGACAGAACTGTGGCAGTGACAAAAAACACTGTTCCCAGAAAAAAACAACGCTGTTATCAGCCCTCTTGGAAACAGCAATTTGCTTGGCTCGATTACAATAAGGTAAAAGATGTTATTTTTTGCAAAATTTTCAGATAAATGTTTGAAGAAAATCATTTTCAGTTTTCTCGCAAAATGGAAAAAACTTTCATGGAAACTGGTTTTTCGAACTGGAAGAAAGAGGTAGAAAAGTTGAAAGCGCATGAAGCATCGGGCTGCCACAGAGAAGCTGTACTGAAATTCAAATCCTTAAAATCGAATGTCAATGTATTTAGCCAGATTTCCGAAGAAAACCTGACACAAATGAAAGAAAACCGAGGTGGTTTACTAAAAATCATATCTTCCCTCCGTTATTTAGCAGTGCAGGGACTTGCAATACGTGAGCATACAGATGAAACAAGTAACTTTGACAATTTATTACGCCTTCAGTGTGAAGATAACCAGCTACTTTTAGTATGGCTACAGCGCGAAACTTACAAATGGACATCCCATGATGCGCAAAATGAAATTTTGGCCATTTTAAGTCATACACTTCTTAGAAAATGATTGGAGGATATCAAGACTACAGAGTATTTTGCAATAATAGCAGACGAAACAACAGACATAGCCACCAAAGAGCAATTTAGTATCTGTATAAGATTTGTTGATGCTTTGCTAGAGATAGAAGAATATTTTTTAGGGCTATACTCAATACAAAGTACCACAGCTAAGGCTCTGTTTGATATTATTATTGACATTTTAAGACGATTTGATTTGCCTACATCTAATTGTAGGGGCCAATGCTTTGACGGTTCAGCTAACATGGCCGGATTATATAATGGTGTCCAGGCAAAGTTCATGGAAATGGAGAAGAGAGCTATGTTTGTGCACTGCCTTGCACACTGTTTAAATCTAACACTACAAGACACTGTGAAAGCAGTTCCAGAATGTAGAAATGCATTGAATGTTATGAAGGACTTAATACATTTTGTTAGAGATTCACCTAAAAGATTAGATCTTTTTGCTGACCTGAAGGCCGATGCCTCTACAAATTTGAAACCACTCTTTCCTACAAGGGAAGGGAGTGAGACAGGGTTGTAGCCTCTCGCTGATGTTATTCAATCTGTATATTGAGCAAGCAGTAAAGGAAACAAAAGAAAAATTCGGAGTAGGTGTTAAAATCCATGGAGAAGAAATAAAAACTTTGAGGTTCGCTGATGACAATGTAATTCTATCAGAGACAGCAAAGGACTTGGAAGAGCAGTTGAACGAAATGGACAGTGTCATGAAAGGAGGATATAAGATGAACATCAATAAAAGCAAAATGAGGATAATGGAATGTAGTCGAATTAAATCGGGTGATGCTGAGGGAATTAGATTAGGAAATGAGACACTTAAAGTAGTAAAGGAGTTTTGCTATTTGGGGATCAAAATAACTGATGATGGTCGAAGTAGAGAAGATATAAACTGTAGACTGGCAATGGCAAGGAAAGCGTTTATGAAGAAGAGAAATTTGTTAACATCGAGTATAGATTTAAGTGTCAGGAAGTCGTTTCTGAAAGTATTTGTATGGAGTGTAGCCATGTATGGAAGTGAAACATGGACGATAAATAGTTTGGACAAGAAGAGAATAGAAGCTTTCGAAATGTGGTGCTACAGAATAATGCTGAAGATTAGATGGGTAGATCACATAACTAATGATGAAGTATTGAATAGAATTGGGGAGAAGAGGAGTTTGTGGCACAACTTGACTAGAAGAAGGGATCGGTTGGTAGGACATGTTCTGAGGCATCAGGGGATCACAAATTTAGCATTGGAGGGCAGCATGGAGGGTAAAAATCGTAGAGGGAGATAGAGAGATGAATACAAAAAGCAGATTCAGAAGGATGTAGGTTGCAGTAAGTACTGGGAGATGAAGAAGCTTGCACAGGATAGGGTAGCATGGAGAGCTGCATCAAACCAGTCTCAGGACTGAAGACAACAACAACAACAACTTTCCTACAAGGTGGGCTGTAAGATACTTGGCAGTGTGTTCAGTTTTGTCCAGCTATACAGAACTTCAGGAATTTTTTCTAAATGTTTCAAGAAATGACAATTCAGACACTGGGGCCAAAGCAAACGCCTTTTTGATTAATATGCAGATATATGATTTCTTTTTCATGTTATCACTTTTGGTAAAACCGTTTGGTCACATTGATACTGTAAACATAGCAGTACAGAGGAAATCCCTACACTCAGAGGAGGCCAATAAGATGATTTCCACTCTTGTAACTTCTATTAAATTTATGAGAAACAATTTTGAATCATTCTGGGGTGAAGTAACTTCAAAATGTCAAGATATGGATGTTGATTCCCCAAAATTACCCTGTAGAAGAAAAGTCCCTAAGAAATACGACGACTCCATCAATTCATTTGTAGAAACATTCACTGAAGTATGTGACGACTGTAGAAGATTGTATTATGAAACAATGGATACGTCCATCAGCTTCTTGGAATCACGTTTCAAAACTCAGTCATCCATGTTTGTAAATCAAATTGATCAATTTCTTCTTGGTGATAACAAACATTCATTCGATATTTTATCTTTCTA
This sequence comes from Schistocerca cancellata, assembly GCF_023864275.1. Classification (NCBI taxonomy): domain Eukaryota; kingdom Metazoa; phylum Arthropoda; class Insecta; order Orthoptera; family Acrididae; genus Schistocerca; species Schistocerca cancellata. The sequence continues at coordinate 476,946,483 of NC_064627.1, forward strand.
CAAATCATATATAGACAAATAGACAAAGAACGCTTGTTTGTCCACCAAAGCATGTTTCATGAGATTATCCAAAGTAGTGATTCTGTGAATATTAGTTAGTTGGATGACACAGTGAAATACCTAAAACAGGAAAACCACCTGTTTGACCTACTGCCTGAACTAGTGAAATTCATACTTGTAGTGCTGACGATTCCGGTAACGTCCTGCACCGCTGAGTGATCGTTTTCTTGTCTGCGGAGGATGAAAATGTATCTTCGTTCTATAATGGGGCAGGATCGCCTTAATGCCATTGCCCTTCTCAACGCCCATAGAGATGAATCGATGAAACTTGACCTTGATGCCCTTTATGACGAGTTCATGTGGAGTACATTTGCCATCAAACATGAAGGTATGTTTCTTCAACTTTATTTATGTATTTGTTTTGTACCATTACTGACCTATACTATGACTGAAATGACATTGTGATTGACGTTCCAGCGAGTCGAGGGGTAGGGACTAATCGCCAGCCAATCGTAGTTTGCATGATTTTCAGCTGTTTGCATTTTTCATTATCCTCACAATCTTTTTTTTTTTTTGTTTCTTGAAAGTTGTTATGCTGTGAGGGGAATTTCCTCAGAGTATGATGTCATAACTCAAAAGGGAAAGTGTGCATGCATAATATACAGGGTGTTTCAAAAATGACCGGTATATTTGAAACGGCAATAAAAAAATAAACGAGCAGCGATAGAAATACACCGTTTGTTGCAATATGCTTGGGACAACAGTACATTTTCAGGCGGACAAACTTTCGAAATTACAGTAGTTACAATTTTCAACAACAGATGGCGCTGCAAGTAATGTGAAAGATATAGAAGACAACGCAGTCTGTGGGTGCGCCATTCTGTACGTCGTCTTTCTGCTGTAAGCGTGTGCTGTTCACAACGTGCAAGTGTGCTGTAGACAACATGGTTTATTCCTTAGAACAGAGGATTTTTCTGGTGTTGGAATTCCACCGCCTAGAACACAGTGTTGTTGCAACAAGACGAAGTTTTCAACGGAGGTTTAATGTAACCAAAGGACCAAAAAGCGATACAATAAAGAATCTGTTTGAAAAATTTCAACGGACTGGGAATGTGACGGATGAATGTGCTGGAAAGGTAGGGCGACCGCGTACGGCAACCACAGAGGGCAACGCGCAGCTAGTGCAGCAGGTGATCCAACAGTGGCCTCGGGTTTCCGTTCGCCGTGTTGCAGCTGCGGTCCAAATGACGCCAACGTCCGCGTATCGTCTCATGCGCCAGAGTTTACACCTCTATCCATACAAAATTCAAACGCAGCAACCCCTCAGCGCCGCTACCATTGCTGCACGAGAGACATTCGCTAACGATATAGTGCACAGGATTGATGACGGCGATATGCATGTGGGCAGCATTTGGTTTACTGACGAAGCTTATTTTTACCTGGACGGCTTTGTCAATAAACAGAACTGGCGCATATGGGGAACCGAAAAGCCCCATGTTGCAGTCCCATCGTCCCTGCATCCTCAAAAAGTACTGGTCTGGGCCGCCATTTCTTCCAAAGGAATCATTGGCCCATTTTTCAGATCCAAAACGATTACTGCATCACGCTATCTGGACATTCTTCATGAATTTGTGGCGGTACAAACTGCCTTAGACGACACTGCGAACACCTCGTGGTTTATGCAAGATGGTGCCCGGCCACATCGCACGGCCGACGTCTTTAATTTCCTGAATGAATATTTCGATGATCGTGTGATTGCTTTGGGCTATCCGAAACATACAGGAGGCGGCGTGGATTGGCCTCCCTATTCGCCAGACATGAACCCCTGTGACTTCTTTCTGTGGGGACACTTGAAAGACCAGGTGTACCGCCAGAATCCAGAAACAATTGAACAGCTGAAGCAGTACATCTCATCTGCATGTGAACCCATTCCGCCAGACATGTTGTCAAAGGTTTCGGGTAATTTCATTCAGAGACTACGCCATATTATTGCTACGCATGGTGGATATGTGGAAAATATCGTACTATAGAGTTTCCCAGACCGCAGCGCCATCTGTTGTTGAAAATTGTAACTACTGTAATTTCGAAAGTTTGTCTGCCTGAAAATGTACTGTTGTCCCAAGCATATTGCAACAAACGGTGTATTTCTATCGCTGCTCGTTTAGTTTTTATTTCCGTTTCAAATATACCGGTCATTTTTGAAACACCCTGTACCTCTCTCCTTCAGCACTTGTGTTATTCCATATAATTCTCAATGCATAGGTCATTTTAGATAGCTTAGACTTTAAGAATGTGATGTGGGAATTCCATTTCAGATTGTCTTGTAAGTAAACAAAGCAATTTTGTTTCAGTGACGCTTAATTTTTTTTGGTTTTCCAAATAAATATTTGTTTTTAATGGATTTTTAATTTTGCTGTGTGTGGAATTGTATAGTGGCAGTGTTTTTTTTAAAAAAAAAGGGTTAATCAGTAGCTTATTCCTCACAAACCACTCTGAAATCTTTTCATTTGTGACTTCAGCATACAGCCTAAGAGCCTTTCTATTTCCACCTTCAATCAATACACTGGGTCATCTGCAAATAGGACTGGTTTGGAGTGTCGAACATGTAGATGGAAATGCAAAGCTATCTGTCAAAATTAGTACCTAATAAAATGATTCTTGCCCCCCCGCCCCAAAAAAAAAAAAAAAAAAAAAAAAAAAAATTTCATGTTGGTGCCTCTAGTCACATACATCCTTCATCCTCATGTGTGTTACTATTCATGCAATAGTATCATGGTGACATTTTCCACTATGATAATGCTTATTCACATATATTCATGGACCGACAAATTGTCTGTGTGTTGTTGAGGTTTTCCCATGGCCAACAAGATTCTGTGATCTTTCCCTGATAGAACATATGTGGGACCAGCTTAAACATCAACTCCATCCTATTGTCAGAACCCAAGATATCAAGGGCCAATTACAACAGTTATATGCCAGTGTGCCTCAGGAGAGAATATAAAGACCTTATGATTCCGTTCCCAGAAGAATCGGTGCATTGATCCAGGCCAGAGAAGGTGCAACATCATATGGAAATGTGGGTTCATACTACCATATTCTTTGTAAATTTGATTTAATTTTATCATAAGTTAAATAACATCACATACCCTCTCAACCTGTGAAGATTCATTTGGTTTCCTGTTCCACTTCAAGGTACTTTACTTTTTTGTCAGACAGTGTTTTGTAAAATAAGCTTTATTCAGAGACAGATCAGAGCAAGGGCATTCTTTTTGTTATTGTATAGTCTTCCCCAAATGTGCCCTCAAATCTATCTACCAAATGAATTTACCATGTTTGATGAAAAGTTACATGTTATCTTGAGGATACTGGAGAATATGAAATGTACATGTGCAGAGAAATTCTTCATCTGCTCTGACTCCCAAAGTGTCTTTCAATCTACAAAAAGCTCTTACTCAGCAGATTTAGCAGTCTAGAATATTGAGGGCATCTTTCACTGTGTACAAATACTGAGGAAGAAGATGTCATTCTACCAGCTACTAAGGCACAAGAGAATTCGGATGAATGTATTAACAGATTTGGCAGCCAAAGAAGTATGTACTGATAATCCAGTGTCCAGTGTGTCATTCTGCTTCATGCTATGATCTAATTGTAGAAGTACAAAGATATATTTAAATGGGACGAAAAGTGGCTGGAAACTTCAGATAGTAGACAAAACATTTACTTATAAGGCGTAGTCTGATAATTAAAGGGCAAATTTACCAGAAGATCTGAATCTTATTTAAGCTAATAATAAGATAAACATGGCACAATACTGAGAAATGTCCATCTTGTTCCCTAAAATACGAGGAATGAGTTTTTAATGTATTATCAAGGTGGCTGGCTCATTCATGGTTCTGTTTTTAGTGTTTAGCCAACCATATATCACTGTGTATTTATTTTAGCCTCCTTGTTACATATCTATGTTTTAATATGACTTTAGAACATTTTATGAATATTACAGTCATTTGTAGGATTGAGTGATAGTGTAAATGTGCAGGCGGACATGGGTATGAAAGGGACAGAGTTAGTGCAATTTCACCTGTGATGGTATTTTACATTTTTTAAAAGTTTTTGACATTTTATCAACATTCAGCACTATTTTAGCAAGGGCACTAATGACTCCACATTGTTAACTGGCTACGCACACAGGAGATTAGCACTGATTTCTCAGTATGGGATTTTTTTCAATGCTACTTTTTCTTCGTCTGTTTAAGGCTCAGGCTATTAATGAGGACTTTACTCTTCTCAGGAGGCACTCAGTTTTGATTGCAGTGTTTCATAATTTAGTAGCTTATTCACATAGAAATATTTGGCCAGCCACAGAATTCCCTATTTATGACAAATTGTACAATGGAGACTAAATTTTTCAAAACTTTTCCAAGAACTCAAAGTTTCAGTTTTTCTTTGAATGCATTTTTCAGTTTACTTTGTTGCTGCACATCAGTATACCACAAACATAAAATATTTCGATCAATATATTCTTCTCTTTCCTCCTCTGATAAATCAAAAATCTACTTTTGATGTCTTGGAAATCAAACTTATGAGTGTATGAAAGGACAGATTGCTACTCACCACATTGAGGAGGCATTGAGTCACAGACAGGCCCAATGAAAAAGACTGCCAAATATTTAAGCTTTCAGACAAAAAGTGATTCTTCTGCAATAGAAAACACACTCAAAAATTCACGCAAACACAACACCCTCACTCATGGCTATTGTCTCCTGGCACTGCGGCCAAAGTCCATACTGGACTCTCCAGTATTCGAAACTTACAAGTGTCTTGTCCAGCTTAATATTTCAGCAACAGCTTCCTTACTTTGAACCACAGACTGCCTTTTCAGTATGTGAACATGTAACTTTATCTGTTAAAGAGAATACACAGATTTCTAGAATTTTAACATAAATAATTTTATTAAAGTTGCCTTGAATAAATACAGTAACTATGTCTACATTCTCAATAACCATATGATACCACAACTATTCAATATATAAGACATATTTAAAAAAAGAAGGGCCATTTGCCTGGTTCTATTTGCTTGATTTTTTTAAGTTGCACAAATGCAGCAACATTTAATGATTGTTATTATGCCACATAAGACATTTTTTTTCATTCAGTAGTCACTTGACTATGGATGAAAGCAAACAACAATGGTTTCAAGAATCATTGCCCTCTCAGTTGCGAATTGCATGTTGTAACGGTCTCTTTTGGATGATTTCATGGAATGTAAGTCAGAATTACAGCAGACACTCAGCAAACTGAGATTTGCTGTCCAGAATTGATGGAGTGTGAAAACTGTATTTTCTTGTACAGAATTCCTCAATGAGAACACACATCCCCACAACCACTACCCATACAGAGGTAACATTTAGTTTTCCGTTTGGAACTTTTCAACAACCCACCTGATCTTGCATCCTGCAGCTGTTTCCTCTTATTGCACTTAAAACAATATCATGGTGGACAACAGTTTAAAGAAGATAAGCAACTGAAGACTGCCATTGTCAACTGGTTCAATTCTTTATGCAGAGGCATTGAAAAAGCTAGTGCAACATTATAAATAGTGCTTAGAAGTGACCAGAAAATACATAGAAAATTGAAGTAGGTTTGTAGGAACCCACTATCAATAAAAGTGTTTTCTTTTAAAAATATTTTTTTGGCCAAGCTGACTTTACTTTTCAAATACGCCTAACACAATAAGCGCACATTTCATGACAATCAGTTACAATGTACAATGCATCCTTTCAAACCTTTTTGAGTTTAAAAATCTGAGGAACATGGACAGCTTTCTTGGAAAACCACATTTTCCATTCATTATATGCTTTTGTTGGTGTACTGTAAATTGTTATTGTAATGCTTGTAGCCACTCATCTTCACAACCTTGTGACTGTAATGCTTCTCCCAATGTCAACAGATCTACGTGAGGTAATTCTTCAGTGTGTTAGGAACCATGTTCATCTCTTATCTTCAGTCCAAGTATATTGGACAATTCTATTTATGAATGACTTCCACATTACCACTGTTGGGACAGACGAATCAGTTTCTTTTGTGGCAGTCTCATTTGACGCTGTGTCTAAAACATTATTCTTGTGCAGTGGTTTTCAGTTTTGGTTCAGTTTCTTCTGATATTGTTTTAGGTATTAGATCTTAGACCTTTATTCATAAACAGATTAAATACTCAGTTCTGTTCTAGAAAATTAATGGAGCTATTACATTTACGAGAGTCTTTTCTTATGAATGGTAAGAATTGTTTGTGTTCACTCCATCCTTATGAACTATTTCTTTATTAGCAATATTCTCTCTTCCTTTTTTGTCCATGGAGAAGTTTACTAAAGTAGTTCATACATCATTAACTTGATTCTGATCACACTCTCGTGGACTCTTGAATGCCATGGTAGTGTGTTTGTGTGTCTTTTCACTTCTGCAAACTCACATAATATTTGTACCCATGACTGTTAGGCAATGCTCATTTTTTTATTTCTTCATGTGTTGTTTCACCAGCCATGTTCAGATGGTTACTTTCATGGTTTCATGTCATGCTAATTAATTCCTGCCACATCTTAGTTATAGATGGTGATAATATTATTCTAATTCTTAACACAAATAGTAGATTGATATGAAGTGTAAAGTGGTGCAAATTATTCAACCGTGGCAACTACAATTGCAAACACTGCAAGACATTACTCAACAGCAAACAAAAGTGTACACTAAGATTATAGTGTAGGTACTTAGTGCATCATTTCACTCACAACTGTTGGCAGTAAGCCCAGCCACACCTATGTCTCTCTCCATTCACTTCAAGAGGTGAGTCAAGACTGAGGATCTCATATATACGAGGGTTGAAACTTAAGTAGTGGCAACTATTTATTCAAAATCGATACAAAAGAGTTACATGTTTGCACCTGTTACTGTCCTTCAAAGTAGTCACCAGTGTTGTGTAGAACCCATTGCCAGCAATGTGGAGGGCCTAGTATACCATTAGCAGATTCTGTTCTCTTGATGGTGTGAATGGAGCGGTCTACTGCCTGTTGAATCTCTGGAACAGTTCTGAAGCGAACGCCGTAAAGTGGTTCCTTTATCTTCAGAATCAAATCAAAGCCACAAGGACTTAAGTCATATTATTGTTCGTTTTTGGAGCATCACCTGCAACCAGCTTTGCGAAAGAAGCGGCAACACTTTCTGCGCAACCCACCCATCATTTTGCACGACAATGCGTGGGCGCATACAGTGCAAGTTGCGGCTGCTCTGTTTGGTCGATGGGACTGGGAAGTACTGTACCATCCACCATACTCCCCGGACTTAAGTCCTTGTGACTTTGATTTGATTCTGAAGATGAAGGAACCACTTCGTGGCATTTGCTTCAGAACTGTTCCAGAGATTCGACAGGCAGTAGACCGATCCATTTGCACCATCAACAGAACAGGCTCTGCTACCGGTATACTACACCATTCACATTGCTGGCAACAGGTTCTACACAATGCTGGTGACTACTTTGAAGGGCAGTAACAGTAGCAAACATGTAACACTCTTATATTGCTTTTATATTGGTTGTGAATAAATAGTTGCCACTATTTAAGTTCCGGCCCTCATAACAATTATATCTGTACCTTGAGGCTCATATTTGCGTGATCTGCATACAAAAAAATCTTTCTTTGCATAATGGATTGGTTTGGAAACCAGTAGCTAAAGAAGTTTCCTCTGGAAACATTTGCATTTCATTCAGTTTGTGTTATTTCAAGAAGAGACAAATTTTTGTAGCCAGACTAGAGCTCAACCAGATGCAAAAGGAATCAAGACAGGTATGCAAGACCTGGGTCATTGACTGACATTCATTAAGCCACAAGTGCAATTTTGTTTAAAAATAAATTGTCATTATTCATAGACTGACCTTCTTGTATGTGTCATTGTTGTCTGTTCTGCTTACAGGGAAATTCATGATGAAGTCTTATGATTCGATAACCCTCCAGTAGATGATTAATGGCTATATGTTTGATAACTGAAGTGTTGTAAGCAGCAGATCAACAGTTTGAATCTTTATTCAAAGTAGCAGCAGAATGTTCCACACTGTGGCAGTAGGAACAGTCCTTGATGGTCAATTTACTTACAATATGTGGAAGGAGCATTAGCATATTATTTCTACTGTAAATGTGTATTATTAATTTTTGTTTTTCTGGCAACTTTTGCAATCTTAAATATCTCATTGCGATGGGTCAAAAGTGAAAGTTGATTTCCAGTTAGATAAATGCTTACATAACTGAGTATCTGTTCATTTAGGACTTGTTAAGCTATAGGATACTACTACTCCAATGAAAAAATTACAACATAGTTAAAATTACAAGTGAGTGTTATGGTTGCAAATCGTTTCTTTTAATTAATAAGTTTCAAAATACCCCAAATTATCATTTGCATTACTTTTCACTACTGTGTAACACAATAAATTCCTTAATGGAAATCTGAAGATTTTCTGTTGGTGCAGTGTATAATGTAGTAAGTTCTACTCAGTGGCAGCAGTTCATAATCACATGCTGCTGTGTGTTGGTCCATTCTAAATGTTTCAGTAAAGTCACATTGTGGTTATTTTTAACATGTACATATCACCATTACCCACATTTCTCCTTCAGGTATAAGTTGCTAGTTTATACTAATCTATACACTACATGTAGGTTCAATTGATTAAGTGTCATTCAGGCAGCCACAATTAATCAGCTTCCTGTTGACCCACTACTTCATGCAAATGGACGAGAGTTAATGAATTAAATCTTTTGAGCCTCCTATATTAAGACACATTTTGTAAAACCTTCTTTTGTGAACATTGTATTTAATATAATCTCATGTACTCTATCTCAATGAAGTGTTAAGCATAAACAAATGATGCAAGGCTCACTCCAGTAATTACATGAAATTACAATTAAATCCAGACCATTAGCTGCATACAGGCATTGATATATATCAACGGGGACAGTTGAAAATGTGTGCCCCAACCAGGACTCGAACCTGGGATCTCCTGCTTGCATGGCAGATGCTCTAACTGACTGAGCCATTGAGGACGCAGAGGATAGTGCGACTGCAGGGGCTTATCTCTGGCACGTTCCCCATGAGACCCACATTTCCAACTTACTGTCCACACACTACATTTGTAGTGCCCCTGACTACAGCAGTTAATCTCACAGGGAGCGTGCCAGAGATAAGTCCCTGAAGTCACACTATCCTTTGTGTCCTCAATGGCTCAGTCAGTTAGAGTGTCTGCCATGTAAGCAAAAGATCCCAGTTTCAAATCCCGGTTGGGGCGCACATTTTCAACTGTCCCCATTGATATATACCAATGCCTGTAAGCAACTAATGGTCTGGATTTCATTGTAATTTCATTCTTCGAGAGCTAAAATCACCAATGGTATCTGTTCTTTCATACAATGCCCATCTTCATATAGTAATTACATGAGTTTGACTGCTTTTGATAATCTCCTCCCCTTTTTATGCATATTTTTACTTTCAGGTATCACTTCTGCTACTATGTATATCTCCCCGTGTTGTTAGTGTATTCTCCTTGTAGTAATGTGTAAAACACAAAACTGTGTGAAGTATACGTACATTGAGTTAGCTCAAAATTGGCAGCTGCTCAAGATGGCTGATGCTGTAATATAGAAACACAGTTTGCTTTATTGGTCTACCTTCAGGTGCTGCAGTGTGAGCTTCTAATCATTACAGGTCATTCAGCATATGTTTCCATCTATAACTTCTAGAATGAATGCATAAATATACACTCATGAGCTAAAACATTATTACCACCAACTATTACTTAATAGTGTGTTGGAACAAATTAGTATGCAATACAGCAGTGATTCTATGTAACATGGATTCAACAAGTTCGTGGTAGGTTTCCAGAGGTATGTGGCGCCAGATGTCTCTGCATTGGTCAGCGTAATTTCCAAAATTACATGTCAGTGGTTTCTGGTCACTGAGCTGGCACTTGATAGCTTCCCAGATGTTTCCCGTGGGGTTCAGACTAAACGAAAATGGTGGCTGAAACATCAGTGTGAGGTAATTATAATTCTACTCAAAGCACTGCAGCATGATTCTGGTCTTGTGACACAGATAGTTACCCTACTGGAAGATGCCATCAATGGCAGGGATGACATTAAGTGTGAAGGGATGCTGGTGGTCCTCACTAATGTTTACATTGTCCGCAGCTGTCATGGTAGTTTTAGTCACTATTGTATATCCCATTGAAACCTAGGTGTCCTTCATATTATAATACTGCTCCATCTGCCTGCATCCCTGGTGTGCTGTATACTACAAGCAACTGTCCAGCTGTATGGTAACATACCTGGACATAACCATTGACCAGGCTTAACAATTCATCATGATGTCTGATCAATTTAGGAACACATTGGGGTCATTTGCTGCATAGCCCCGTGTTCAACAATGTGGGCTTAATGGTGTGCTGCAAAACATTTGTTTATGCTCCAGAATTATACTTTGTCATCGGATTTGCCACTGATTGCCACTTACCCTGCTTTGTAGAGCACGCAAGCCTCTAACTTCTACATTCCGTAATGATGTGTGGATTCCAACACCTTGTCACCTACTCATGGTTCACTATCCTTAGTCCCTTCCCACAAATTCTCATGACAGTGGCACATAAACAGGCAAACAGCTTTGTCATTTCTGAGATGCTCATTCCCAGGCACAGGGCCATAGCAATCTGCCCTTTGTCAAAGTCAGTTATATCAGTTTTCCCCAATTAGGGCCCATATTGTCACTAGAATAATTCCCTGTTTGTCTCTGCTCCATTTCTGTATTATCCTTACTGTGTCATGTGTCCACATTGCCACCAGGTGGCATTCGGTCTCTTAGAAGGCAGTGTGTTTTGGCTGTCAGTGTATGTCATTATTCTGTGTTTAAAGAGCAATGATGTGAATAGTGTCACATTAATGCTATACATTTTTACAGCCTTTGGATCAAGGAATACTAATATTACAGAAACTGCAATTTCAAAATGTAAATTATATAAAATGTGGTTTGAAACTTTTCACATCATATATTTTCAATTGTTTTCGTGATATTCCATTCTTAACATAGTCAGCTCTCACTCCTCTGTTGTATTTCAATTTAATGTCATGGACAAATCCTCTGGATTCAACTTCCCAGATGCGTACACATAATCAGGTAACCAGCACCTAGAAAATATGGAACAGAAAGATCACTGTAGCAGCAGCGTTTGACATACACATTGATATTAATAACATCTGGTACTCTAATCTGTAATCTATATCAACTCATGGATATCAAAACACTGAATGTGCTATCTGCTAGGTTCCAGATATAGGTTACTGAATGTTTTAAAGGAGTTTAAGGAATCATTTTGTGTCTAGTTATTAATACCATGCTTTAAAATGTTAAGATAGGAGATTCATAGCTGTGCTTCTCCCCAGTTATAAAGACTTACTGGATTTTCACATACATATGACAACTAAATCATCAGACATACTGGCTGCCAGTTTCAATTTATTTCTTCAAAATCCTTTTTACAGTGTGAAGAATCAAGGGAGGCTACAAATTAAAGAGTCACTCAACAATTACACTGTAGACAAAAATTGTAATTCACATAATACATTTACTTTGCATCAGTCTTCAACAGCTGGTTTAGGTAATGCATCATACACAGTTCCATCATGCAATAACTGTGGTAGCATTCATGGGATTCCCTTATAATCATCTTTTTCCCCACACACTGAGAACAGATCTTTCAGTTTTGCTGTTGCTGTGTTTTTGTGTATGTCTTGGGAACAAACAGATACACTAAAGATTGCCTCTTTCTTTTCAAGGGTACTTCAGCAATACTCCCACCATATTCTGTTTTGTTTCTTTCATAGTGGATTATGCAATCATTGTACACTGGAATTTTGGTGATGCCCTGGTCGCTTTTATAATTGAGAAAACTGTCATACAGCATACTGTGGATGATAAAAGAGAGAGACTTTCTCCTGTCACTTTGAATTATTTGCATCTTTAAGGAGATACCTAGCACATACCTGATTTTCTTCTTTATATTGGAGCAAACAGAGTCACAATCCATTTATGTGTGGCCTACTTCAAAAATTATGTGATCAATAGGCCATGTTTGGATGTTTCGTTCACAGGAAAATACACATATGAACATACATAAAATTGTTCTGCTTACCCCCACATCCATCTGAGATCATTTTCACTTGTGTGACGCCTGATAATACTATAACACAGTCACAGACACATGTTATGATTTCAAGTGGGTTTCCTTTACTCCCTGTCTTATTTCACAAGTAACAAGTGACATTTTGATTTCCAATGTTGTATATGGCTACTTTATTCAGTGCCAATTTTCTGTGGTAGAATATTTGGCAATAAGGTTCTTTTGGCATGTTCAGCACTGTGTGTAGTTCAAAATTTTACAGCTGTAAGATTTGAATCACTACATGATAGATTTCTGTCTTCAATACTGTTCTTTTGGGTGAGATTCCTTCTCTGTAAATGCTTGTCATGATCTTCTCGCTTCAGCATCTTCTACTTTTATGTTAGCAAAATAAATGCAGAGCATTTATAACACTGATCTTTCTTCTGTTTAACACGTTCCATGCCCTGTCCCGTTGGGTGTGGTAGCTCAGGGACTGGCAGGTAGCCAATGTCACACCCAGCATGTTCTGACTATCGGCACCGTCAAATCTAAGTTTTATTTACTGTGCAGCTCAAATTTGCCTCAGTCCATTCCTGGGCACTCTGCAGTGAATGTGGGCTGAGATTTAGCAGTTGGTTTATCTTTCTACATTATGTGGTGAAACTTCTGCAGGTAAGTGTATTTGTTTTCAATTTATCATTCTTTAACTATAAAATAATTATTTTTAGAATAATTACACATAAATTTTATTTTTATGGACATGTCTCAAAACAGGCAATGATGTAAGAGGAAATTAATTCCTGTTGAAAGTAATTTTAATTTGTAATTATGCTGAAAAAAAACACAGAATGGTAGAAAGATAAACCAACAGCTAAACTGCAACTGACATTCGCTGCAGTGTGCCCGAGCATAGACTGAGGCAAATCCAATCCACACAGTAAGCAAACCATGGACCAGACAGTGCCCATAGTCAAAACACGCCAGGTGTAGCATCAGCCACCTGCTGTTCTCTAAGCTACCATGCCTGGAATTGCAGGGGCACCAAATGTATTAACGAACCGCAACTTGTACTTGTGGAATATGTGGCTGTGTTTTGGAAGAGATACTGGTTTGCAATTTTCCTTTTCATATTTGGCTTTATAGCCTTTGTATGGTACGTTACTGTAATAATCCAGGTTTGATTCAAAATATGTTCTTGATCATTTATATCTACAGTTGTGTGATTACAGTGGAAGAATAACTCAAGATGTGCTGTCTTAACATTACTGTGTAACTTTCTTACAGTTTATGTGGTTGGGGTCTGTCATGTTTGTCTTGCTCAGTAATACCATCACAGCATTTTGGAAGGGCACTTATTAACATAACTCATGTCACATTTATGATAGCTAAGAACAAAATCACAGCAAACACACATTTCTTCACCTTTTATTGTCAGGTAATAGGAATGAATGAAGTTCCTGCAAATATGTCCTGTATTCCTTGTTAGATGATCTTTTAGCCTCTTTTGGATTGATTTTCAATAAACTGGCATTGTCAAATGAACCTTCCATGTTCCTGAAAGCACTGCATATCTTGATTCAACCAGCTACTTAAATCATTTGTGTGCATCTTTAGTCTGGCATGGACCACATAGCAAGGGCCATTTAGTCACTCTGGATCTAATTTATTATGGTTCTCCATTCTGCTTCTTTTATTTCCTCAAATTTTACTATCAGTTTATACTTTCAGTTTTGACTTATGGCAGCACAATGTGAAGACTTAATGCTAAAGCCATTCAAAAATTGATGGTTTTTCAATGAGCAAAGGAGAGAAGTATGTTAGAAATTACTAGGAAAGACAGGACAACAAAGAAGTAAATCAGTTAAACATGGATTGGAAGACATAATTACAACTGTAATGAAAATTAAATCAAGGTGAATGGACATGTTGCCAAGCAGACAGGAGGTAGGCATTCCATGCTGTAATTCAAGACATAAGAAAAGACCAAGGCGGTGATGACCTAATGAAAGATGGGTAGATGCCATTAGAAAAAATACAGGGGCAATATTAAGAGATCTAACTGAAAATCACCATTGTGGAAAAATCAGGATGAGACCTTAGTCCAGAAATAGCTGTTAAATGGCTGATGACAATGGTTATGAAGATGATATATAATATGTTTATTTGTCAGGACAATTAATCAATGTGTTTAGCACACTCGTGCTTGTGTAATATTCCAAGGGCATTCAAGACAGCACCAAAAGAACAAATGTGGCTCTATGAGCCAGAATCATTAATATGCCACATTGGTGGTTGTGTAATTACAAAGTTCACTTCTTTTAAACATTTGTAATAGTGAACTTTGCATTTTCTCTTGCACTATTACAATACCACATTCAACATTTTGCCATAAGAAAGAAAAAAAAATGAAACCTGCCAATGTGTGTTTTGGGCAATATATTTGTAGAATGGCTGTAAATAAACATCATACTTAAGTGGCAGAAATGCCACAGTTTTTGCTAAACAAGAGAACTCAGTGAGTTCATAAAAGGGCACTCAAGTTATTCATTATAAATACAAATGTGCAGTTGTGTTGCAGTACATCATATAAATGCTAGCTGTATGTAATTAATCTTACAAGTATTTCGATGAAGACAATGATGATGATCTGTTCATGTGAAGGCAGGCTTCAGCTCATCACCTCACTGATGCCCACACACGTGTTCTAGATGGCTTGGCAACCATCCACAATCCATTCCCAAGTTCATAGACAATATCAACAAGGCTTGAATACAACATAGCATTTAGATACCACACACAAAACAACCTAACAGGTTCAAGTTGGGAAAGGCTATGGTAATGGCGAGCCATGACCAATACCAATGTCGTCGAAAAATTATTTACCAGTATTAAGGTATCTGAAATGATGATAAAATCAAACAAGAACTGTTTATTACTTTGTATTTTACACCTCACTTTAGTTTTTCAAAATAAATGTAGCCTTAGTAGTAGTGTTGTAATACTGACATGACTGCATCTGTGCATATGTCATATTGGGGAAACCACTGGTTTCCAGACCATGTGTATGAGGATTACTTGGCTGTTTCATTGTCTTCTACTTGCCCCTTTCATCTGTACCTATAACAGTCAAACCTCCTGTATAAAATCAACCACCAAAACACAATAAAAAGTAAAACAATATCTAAAAGAACTGTCTAAGAAACTAAAGAGGGGAAGCGTGTATGAGTGGGTCATTCCCAAAATGCACTAAAGTCTCACTCATAACAAATTTTGGACTGAGATCAGAAATCACACAGAATCTTAACCACACAACATTCATAGCATCATCAGTTGAAAAAAAGATGTGGATCTGTAAACGACACCAAGACATTTTCTCTTCAAAATATGAGATTCGTGATATTTACACAGGGAATTGCCAAAAGTAATATGGCACAGTGTGTCACTCATTTGCCTGTTGTTGTTGTGGTCTTCAGTCCTGAGACTGGTTTGATGCAGCTCTCCATGCTACTCTATCCTGTGCAAGCTTCTTCATCTTCCAGTACCTACTGCAACCTACATCCTTCTGAATCTGCTTAGTGTATCCATCTCTTGGTCTCCCCCTACGATTTTTACCCTCCACGCTGCCCTCCAATACTAAATTCATGATCCCTTGATGCCTCAGAACATGTCCTACCAACTGATCCCTTCTTCTGGTCAAGTTGTGCCACAAACTTCTCTTCTCCCCAATCCTATTCAATACTTCCTCATTAGTTATGTGATCTACCCATCTAATCTTCAGCATTCTTCTGTAGCACCACATTTTGAAAGCTTCTATTCTCTTCTTGTCCAAACTATTTACCGTCCATGTTTCACTTCCATACAGGGCTACACTCCATACAAATACTTTCATATATGACTTCCTGACACTTAAATCTATACTCGATGTTAACAAATTTCTCTTCTTCAGAAACGCTTTCCTTGCCATTGCCAGTCTACATTTTATATCCTCTCTACTTCGACCATCATCAGTTATTTTGCTCCCCAAATAGCAAAACTCCTTTACTACTTTAAGTGTCTCATTTCCTAATCTAATACCCTCAACATCACCCGACTTAATTCGACTACATTCCATTATCCTCGTTTTGCTTTTGTTGATGTTCATCTTATATTCTCCCTTCAAGACACCATCCATTCCGTTCAACTGCTCTTCCAAGTCCTTTGCTGTCTCTGACAGAATTACAATGTCATCGGCGAACCTCAAAGTTTTTATTTCTTCTCCATGGATTTTAATACCTACTCCGAATTTTTCTTTTGTTTCCTTTACTGCTTGCTCAATATACAGATTGAATAACATCGGGGAGAGGCTACAAACCTGTCTTACTCCCTTCCCAACCACTGCTTCCCTTTCATGTCCCTCGACTCTTATAACTGCCATCTGGTTTCTGTACAAATTGTAAATAGCCTTTCACTCCCTGTATTTTACCCCTGACACCTTTAGAATTTGAAAGAGAGTATTCCAGTCAACATTGTCAAAAGCTTTCTCTAAGTCTACAAATGCTAGAAACGTAGGTTTGCCTTTCCTTAATCTTTCTTCTAAGATAAGTCTTAAGGTCAGTATTGCCTCACGTGTTCCAGTATTTCTACGGAATTCAAACTGATCTTCCCCGAGGTCGGCTTCTACTAGTTTTTCCATTCGTCTGTAAAGAAGTCGTGTTAGTATTTTGCAGCTGTGGCTTATTAAACTGATTGTTCGGTAATTTTCACATCTGTCAACACCTGCTTTCTTTGGGATTGGAATTACTATATTCTTCTTGAAGTCTGAGGGTATTTCGCCTGTTTCATACATCTTGCTCACCAGATGGTAGTTTTGTCAGGACTGGCTCTCCCAAGGCCCTCAGTAGTTCCAATGGAATGTTGTCTACTCCGGGGGCCTTGTTTCGGCTCAGGTCCTTCAGTGCTCTGTCAAACTCTTCACACAGTATCGTATCTCCCATTTCATCTTCATCTACATCCTCTTCCATTTCCATAATATTGTCCTCAAGTACATCGCCCTTGTATAGACCCTCTATATACTCCTTCCACCTTTTGCTTTCCCTTCTTTGCTTAGAACTGGGTTTCCATCTGAGCTCTTGATGTTCATACAAGTGGTCCTCTTATCTCCAAAGGTCTCTTTAATTTTCCTGTAGGCAGTATCTATCTTAACCCTAGTGAGATAAGCCTCTACATCTTTACATTTGTCCTCTAGCCATCCCTGCTTAGCCATTTTGCACTTCCTGGCGATCTCATTTTTGAGACGTTTGTATTCCTTTTTGCCTGCTTCATTTACTGCATTTTTATATTTTCTCCTTTCATCAATTAAATTCAATATTTCTTCTGTTACCCAAGGATTTCTACTAGCCCTCATCTTTTTACCTACTTGATCCTCTGCTGCCTTCACTACTTCATCCCTCAAAGCTACCCATTCTTCTTCTACTGTATTTCTTTCCCCCATTCCTGTCAATTGTTCCCTTATGCTCTCCCTGAAACTCTGTACAACCTCTGGTTCTTTCAGTTTATCCAGGTCCCATGTACTTAAATTCCCACCTTTTTGCAGTTTCTTCAGTTTTAATCTACAGGTCATAACCAATAGATTGTGGTCAGAGTCCACATCTGCCCTTGGAAATGTCTTACAATTTAAAACCTGGTTCCTAAATCTCTGTCTTACCATTATATAATCTATCTGATACCTTTTAGTATCTCCATGGTTCTTCCATGTACACAACCTTCTATCATGATTCTTAAACCAAGTGTTAGCTATGATTAAGTTGTGCTCTGTGCAAAATTCTACCAGGCGGCTTCCTCTTTCATTTCTTAGCCCCAATCCATATTCACCTACTACGTTTCCTTCTCTCCCTTTTCCTACACTCGAATTCCAGTCACCCATGACTATTAAATTTTCGTCTCCCTTCACTATCTGAATAATTTCTTTTATATCATCATACATTTCTTCAATTTCTTAGTCATCTGCAGAGCTAGTTGGCATATAAACTTGTACTACTGTAGTAGGCGTGGGCTTCGTATCTATCTTGGCCACAATAATGCGTTCACTATGCTGTTTGTAGTACCTTACCCGCATTCCTATTTTCCTATTCATTATTAAACCTACTCCTGCATTACCCCTATTTGTTTATAAACCTGTAGTCACCTGACCAGAAGTCTTGTTCCTCCTGCCACCAAACTTCACTAATTCCCACTACATCTAACTTTAACCTATCCATTTCCCTTTTTAAATTTTCTAACCTACCTGCCCGATTAAGGGATCTGACATTCCACACTCTGATCCGTAGAACGCCAGTTTTCTTTCTCCTGATAACGACATCCTCTTGAGTAGTCCCCGCCCGGAGATCCGAATGGGGGACTATTTTACCTCCGGAATATTTTACCCAAGAGGACACCATCATCATTTAATCATACAGTAAAGCTCAAGGTGTCTACGACCCGGGACAACCGGGAGATCCGGGAAAAACCCGGGAATTTTTTCATCCGGGATAAAACCGGGAAAAACCCGGGAATCTTTTTGAGTTCCGGGAATTTTTCATTGTTTTAGTTTTCAGTTAAATTTTTGTGATTTTGACTGGTAAGAACCAATACTCTAACAAAAAAATTTACCATATCCCGCTTCTGCAGAATAATACTGCAGCAACAAAACATGAACGAGAGAAAAAAACGAAAATAAAACTTACGTCACAAAGAAAATGCGCCATATACAACAACAAAACACAGTGCTCTTACAAGCATCTGCCAACAGAAAAGTGTGTCAAAGGCTTTAGGAAGACTGTGCAGTGCTTCTTAACAACAAATTGCCTCCAATGAGCGTGACGTGACAGTTTCTTACATTAGATTCGTTTTAATGCAAGATCTTTTATGTTTCACACGCACGAACATGCGGGCTTCCTGCGTCATCGTAGCTGCGCAAGCGCAGTGACGCCTGTTATCTGGCGCTCTCTGGCAACTGCTGAAACGTACCTTTCTAACAAGTCACGGAAAAATATTGCGAATATTGCTTTGAAAAGCGTTACTTTCAAAGTAAATTTCCTTTTATGTAAGATAAACTATTTGAGAGAGTGTACGACGAATTTCTTAAATCACAGAGCGTTTGACTCTCATTTAAAAATCAACTGTTTGGGGACGACCATATGAAGAATTTCGAGCCCAGAAGATCAGACATTTACGTCGTTATTAAAAAAATTTACTGGCACATTTATGTGATGTATGACGCGCAAAAAAGATCAACAATACATGTGGAAGCTTAGCTTCTCTTGCAGCTTATTAATCTTAGAGACCAATATTATATGTGATACCTTTGCTTTTCGTGTAGCAACAATTGTACATTAATTTAATCCATTAATTTTTCTTATTTGTGTGTTCACGCTACTTCAGAATGATCTGAATACATCATGTGTCAAATGCTGTCATCAGCTGGCGAGATCAGGTGACATGAGCTGTGACTCGCTTACAAAAGCGCGTCGCAATCTCGATTTTAATGCTTTGGAAAGCAACATGCGGTGTTTGATGGAATTCGAATTTATACCTTCGTAACACGGAAATATGCAGTGCATATGTTGCTGCACATCAAAGATCTTTCCAAAACGTGTTTTTTTTCCCCTGAGTTTCATTTTCTAAAGTGCCGGGAAATTCTACACAGGTGTATAAAACCATAAACCATAAAAGGACTGATAAGTGGCGAGAAAAAGTATACTGTCACTTAACACGGAAAAAGTGTATTTTCACCCGGGAGAAAGTGTATTTTCAACCGGGAAATCCGGGAAAATCCGGGAATTATTTTGCCTTGTCCATGTAGACACCCTGAAAGCTGCATGCCCTCGGGAAAAATTACGGCCGTAGTTTTCCCTTGCTTTCAGCCGTTCGCAGTACCAGCACAGCAAGGCCGTTTTGGTTATTGTTACAAGGCCAGATCAGTCAATCATCCAGACTGTTGCCCTTGCAACTACTGAAAAGGCTGCTGCCCCTCTTCAGGAACCACACGTTTGTCTGGCCTCTCAACAGATACCCCTCCGTTGTGGATGTACCTACGGTACGGCTATCTGTATCGCTGAGGCGCGCAAGCCTCCCCACCAACGGCAAGGTCCATGGTTCATGGGGGGGAGGACTCATTTGCCTGTTTAGACCTATTGCTCATCAACAGGAAGGTAACACGATGCAAGTCAAGCACAATGAATCATGCTGTCAAGATGTTGATGTTGATGTTGATGTTGATGTTGTCTTCATTCCAAAGACTAGTTTAAAGCAGTTCTCCACACTTCTCTGTCTTGCACAAGTCTCTTTCTCTCTGCAAAGATATGGCAACTTACATCCATTTCAATGTGCTTACTAAATTCAAGCTTTGATCTTCCTCTACAATTTTTATGCCCTCCCCCCCCTCCCTCCAAGTTCCCCCATTAATAAACTGATGTTTCAGGATGTGTCCTCTCAACTAACCTCTTCTTTTCTTTTGTCAACCAACCTCTTCTTTTCTTTTGTTCAGGTTGTGCCATTAACTTTTTTCCCATTTGATTCAATAACTCCTTACTAGTTATTCGGTCTACCTATCTAATCTTCAGAATTCTTCCATAACACCACATTTCAAAAGCTTTTATTCTCTTCTTGTCTGAATAATTTATCATCCACATTTCACTTCTGTATAAGCCTATACTCCGGACAAATAACTTCAGAAAAAGACTTCCTAACTTTTGAATTTGTATTTGATACTAATGAATTTCTTCTTTTTTTCCCATAAACGCTTTTCTGCTGTCCTCAATCTGCATTTTACATCCTCTCTACCTTTAGCCATCATGTGTTACTTTTCTGCCCAAATATCAAAACTTGTCTACTGCTTTTAGTGCCTCATTTCTTAATCTAATTCCCTCAGCACCATCACCTGATTTAATTCAACCACATCTCATTACCACTGTTTTTCCTTTTTTGATGTTCATCTTATAACCTGTTTTGAAGACATTACACATTCCAATCAACTGCTCTTCCAAGACCCTGACATCTCTGGCAGAATTACAACATCATTAGCAAACCTCACAGGTTTTACTTTTCTCTCTCTCTGGACTTTAAATCTCTTCCATATTTCTCCTTGGTTTCTTTCATGACTTCCTTAAAGTACACAGTGAATAACATTAGAGGCAGGCCTATACTCCCTTCTCACTCCCTTCTCAAAGACTGCTTCCCTTTTAAGCACTTTAACTCATATAAATATAATAGAGGGAAACATTCCACGTGGGAAGTGCGAGTGTAAACCTGTCCTTTTTTCCCCCTAAGGTAAGTCTTTCCGCTCCCGGGATTGGAATGACTCCTTACCCTCTCCCTTAAAACCCAATCCTTTTGTCTTTCCTTCTCCTTCCCTCTTTCCTGACGAGGCAACCGTTGGTTGCGAAAGCTAGAGTTTTGTGTGTATGTTTGTGTTTATTTGTGTGTCTATCGACCTGCCAGCGCTTTTGTTGGGTAAGTCTCATTATATTTAACTCATATAAAAGCATTCTGATTCCTATACATGGTGTGAATAACCCGTTGCTCCCTGTGTTTTAATCCCTTTCAGAATTTCAAAGAGTGAATCCCAGTCAACATTGTCAAACACTTTCTCTAAATGTACAGAAAAATTGGTTTGTCTTTCCTTAATCTGTCTTGTAAGATATGTCCTAGAGTCAGTATTGCCTCACATGTTCCTATACTTCTTTGGAACCAAAATTGACACCCCTGGGATCAGCTGTTACTAACTTTACATCCTCCTGTAAATATAGCATATCAGTGTTTTGCAACCTGATTTATTAAACTGATAACTCAGTAGTACCTACACATCTTTAGACACCTGCTGTTTTTGGAACAGGAATTATTACATTCTTATTGAAGTATGAGGATATTTCACCTGAATCATACATCTTTCACACCAGGTGGAATATTTTTGTCATGGCTGGCTCTCCCAGAGTTCTCAATAATTCTGAGAGGATGATATCTCCTCCAGGGTTTTTGTTTTGGCATAATTCATCAAGAGTGAGAATGAATCATGCCATGGTCATGCTGTCAATTCCCCACCAAGTGAAGCTTCTTGTACCTGTCAGCAGTTCAGTGATTCTATTATTCATACATGTCACCAGAACTTACTTTACCTTTCAAATTCAGTGATTACTACCTCAAAGTGAGAGCAAATGTTCCTATTGCAGACACTTCATGCATCACTAACAGACATTAAATTCAAAAATAAATCAACTATGGAAATTATAAAATTCACTGGATTGCTAGAAAGTAATCATTCTACAGGCTATAATGGTGTTTCTAGGCTAACATTAAAATAACTGTACTAAATTGGTATATTCTGTGACTCATAAAATTCTAATTGGCAAATCAAACTGTTATGGCATTAATGGCATTCATTTTTCATGGGCAGAATCTTACCTACACAACAAAGAGCAGAGGACCTTATTAAGGGATTGTATTTGTAGACTTAGAGAAAGCTTTTGACAATACTCTCTTTCAAATTCTGAAGGTTTCAGGGGTAAAATACTGGGGGTAAAAGGCTATTTACAATTTGTGCAGAAACCATACGTCTGTTATAAGAATCGAGGGGCACGAAAGGGAAGCAGTGATTGAAAATGGAGTGAGACAGGATTGTAGCCTATCCCCAATATTATTTAATATGCATATTGAGCAAGCGGTAAAGGAAACAAAAGAAAAATTTGGAGTAGGAATTAAAATCCATTGAGAAGAAATAAAAACTTTGATGTTTGCCGATGACATTGTAATTCTGGCAGAGACATTAAACGACCTGGAAGAGCAGTTGAACAGAATGGACAGTGTCTTGAAAGGAGGATATAAGGTTGAACATCAACAAAAGCAAATGGAGAATAATGGAATGTAGTCAAATTAAATCAGGTGATGCTGTGTAAAATAGATTAGGAGATGAGACATTAAGGTAGTAGATGAGTTTTGATATCTAGGGAGCAAAATAACTGATGATGGTCGAAGCAGAGAGGATGTAAAATGTAGACTGGCTCTGGCAAGGAAAGTGTTTCTGAAGAAGAGAAATTTGTGAACATTGAGTATAGATGTAAGTGTCAGGAAGTATTTTCTGAAAGTATTTGTATGGAGTATGGCCATGTATGGAAATGAAACATGGATGATAAATAATTTAGAAAAGAAGAGAATAGAAGCTTTCGAAATGTGGTGCTACAGAAGAATACTGAAGATTAGATGGGCAGATCAAGTAACTAATGAGGAGGTGCTGAATAGAATTAGGGAGAAGAGAAATTTGTGTTACAACCTGATTAAAAGAAGGGATCAGTTCGTAGGACACACTCTGAGGCATCAAGGGGCACCAAGTTTAGTTTTGGAGGGAAGTGTGGAGGGGAAAAATGGTAGAGGGAGACCAAGAGATGAATACACGAAGCAGATTCGGAATGATGTAGGTTACAGTAGTTACTCAGAGATGAAGAAACTTGCACAGGCTAGATTAGGAAACTTGCACAGGCTAGAGTAGCATGAAGAGCTGCATCAAACCAGTCTCTGGACTGAAGAGCACAACAACAACAACAACAACAACAACAACAACAACAACAATAAAACCCTCAATTTCAGTTCCTGTGCCATCCACGAGTGCCTAGACACTAACTTTTGTCACCTTTACATATGACAGAATTTATTTCAGATCTGTTATATGTCTTTCAATAAGTTTCTGCTAAAGTAGTTGTTGAAGGCTTCACAAATTTTCCTTTTGATAGCCAAATGCTGTCTGTTTACATTGAAATACTCCCCAATGTCATTATGTGTCAGGAAGTAGTAACAGGCTAACTGAAATTAATGGTGCTGTACTGATCAGATTTTATAGCATATTTACTGACTGATAATCTTTCAGTAACAGTAGAGCCTGGTAGTCTATCAGTGTATCACAAGAAAAGTTCCACTCAACATTTTTCAACAGGCTTCTATTTCTCTTCTATATGTTCATCTTTTAGTTATTCATTCTGTCTCTTCATGAATATTCACAGGCTTTCAATGGAAGGCACATCATGTTACTATTGCACATCACACACAGTCTATATTTAATATGGAGTACCTGTTTTCTGGATTCCATACCATGAACGTTGATTCACAATAGCCCACCAAAATGCCTGGATAAAGTTTACAAAACTGTGGTTCAAACATGACTATTGGTTTCTATGATAATGTATGCATAACTTCAACACCATTTACCTCCTAATGCATTATTAAACTTCAGTTATGAGATTTTTAGAGAGATTTATGGCTTTACTGTACTACTAGCTACAATTCTATTAGTCTTGTTCTGTGTGACGTATGCTGTCCATATCCCACACAACAATGAGCACTGAAACATGTTCAGAATTTACAGTGTTTGGCTATACCTCCCAGACATCACTTGAATTTGCCAAATTTGTACCCCATCAGAAATGGTTGCTCTTATTAGGTTGATTGATAATGCATGCAGTAATTGTTAACTGGGATATGTGTTCAAACAAAAGAAGTATCAAAAATATCAAGGAGTGAAGGGAGCAGGTATGAGTTAATACCATACTTGGATAAACCAGTATAAAATCTCATCCTATGAGTTCAAGCCTAACACACAGTTTTAATCTGTTAGAAAGTTTCATACAGCACACACACCACTGCAGAGTGAAAAATTCATTCTGAAAAGAATCCCCTAGACTATGACTAAGCTATCTCTCCAACTTATTCTTTATTCTAGGAGTGCTTGGAATGCAGGAGACCTTCCATTACATCTGGAATGTATGGGAGAGGTACTGGGGGAAGTAAAGC
This sequence comes from Schistocerca cancellata, assembly GCF_023864275.1. Lineage (NCBI taxonomy): Eukaryota > Metazoa > Arthropoda > Insecta > Orthoptera > Acrididae > Schistocerca > Schistocerca cancellata. The sequence continues at coordinate 476,971,459 of NC_064627.1, forward strand.
TATGAAGGCAGTTTGAGTCGTGGCTTGAATGTACAGATGATAAGTGTCGGGCCATGAAAGGCAAGCTTCCAGTTTTGAGTCACAGCCCAGCACACAGTTTTAAGCTGTGAGAAAATGTCTCATCCTAAAAAACACAAATCAGAATTGGCAATGGTAACAGATCAAAATGTCATAGATAAAGAAAGCTTTCATGATAGTGAACAGTAGTAATGTGTTAGTATTAGCAACAACCCAATTCTCAAATCTTTCTCTATGAACAGCTGTATTATATGCCCACTAAAGAGTATAAACTAATTTTATTTTGAATGCCAGCAATAAAGGATATCTCAAATGAGCTAAAATGAAAATGTTAATACCTGACTGAGCTACAAAAATGGTGTCAAGAAAAAGAACAAAGATGCTACACAAGAAGTCCATACAAAGGTATTAATAGACCAATTCTTGCAGCTGCAAATGGTTCAAGGTACTTCTTGGACTTAATAACTATAATTTTATTACCTTTGTGTTGTTTCTGGTCTTGCAGCTCTCTCATTTGCTACAAGTCTAAAATCTGAGAAAATCGGATTATAAGTTGTATAGTGGTAGGCACTGTGGATGTTGCTGATAATCTCCTTTGTCTTCAAGAACCCCAGAAGGTGCACAGATCCATGGATCAGCTGTATGCTTTTGCCAGTTGAAAAGATCCTCTTTTAGCTGACTAAGGATTTTCTAAAAATACACAAAAGTGAAATATGTTATACCAGCAGTAAAGGTTATAGATTTATGTAATATTACTTGTTCTCCACAAAAATTTTTTTTACATACACACTGTACTTACAATAGTATGTCTAAACAAAAATGTGTCTTGCTTAAAAGGGTTAAGGATGTTAATGGTTAAACTAGTAGGTGCCAGTGACTTCCATTGACATATATGAAATATACTGTGAAGATCTAACTGTTGCATGGGCTAAGGTGTATGGGATACAGTTCAATCTTATCAATTAAAATGTCTTTTTTTCTGTGTTCTTCAGCTATTTTAAAACTGGAGTATGGGTAATGTTAAACACAAGAGCAAATAAACCTGTGATTTAATGAAGTGATAAAATAATTACTTTATGTGACGCCAACAATCTTCAAATTGCAAGGTGTTGTATTTAAGATCAGTTAATCTTCTTGATGTTTGCATTAAGTAATAGCTTTGTAATGAAGTAGCAAAAGGTCACAGCATTGGTAAAAGTGTGCTCAATACAAGACACTACGCACTTGCAATGATATCAGCTGTTCCATGGAGCTAATAATTAAATGCTGTGTAACTAGTGGCTGGCCACATTAGAGAACATGTAAACAACTTGCAGTTTTCGCTACTTTATATGATACCTTACTAATTATGACGAGACAGCTGTTAATTTTAAAGTAACCATCACCTATGACAGTTTTTGTTTGCCTACTTTCAAGTCCAAGTTAATTGTGTCAGTGTTGTTTTCTAGTACAAGGAGGACTGCTTGCAGTGACACTAACTTTTCCCAGCTGAGCTGTTTCTGCACATATACAAGTAGCTCAAAGTTGACTTAAACTGTAGGTCACTTATAACTGGCAGGTAAATCAGTTCAAAGGTCAGAGGAAGACAAAGGCATATCACCTCCAATAGGAGCACGGCTGGCTCAAGCGCTGCTGAGATCAAAGCAACCTTCAGGTAATTAACTACAACTGAAAGTGTGAACTAACTGACTATTTAATCTCTATCATTTCAAAATGAAAGCTTTAGCAGCAAATATAATGACCCTTTTTAAGTGGTGGTTCAACTTGTTTCATGCTTAATAATCCTCATATTTACATTTTGATACTGTTCAGCTTGTTCTGAAGACTCAGCATTTTCACTGCTTTCTTTTTACACAAAAAATTCGTACTGTCTCATTTTGCAATGAGAAGGCATTTAGCTATCTATCTGATTTTGCAGTATAATTTTAAAAGTCAGTACTTTTCAAGGCTTACAAGTGTCAAAAAATGTTAGTTCTCTTTAATATTCACAATAAATTAACAGCTCGAACAAACTAACTTTGTAATAAGAAGATAAAGACCACGTGATCGCGACCAACCATCATATCATTCTCTTCCAGAAGCATCCTTGGCTGCAGTATGGAGCACCATATGGTGAACTTATCACTCTCCCATCCACTGTCTGCTATCCTACCCTTGAGTACATCTCATTCAAGTAGCTCCTTAACTTTTCTCATGGGACTTATCCTCCCATGAGGGATAACTTCCTGGCACTAACAAAACTGAACTTTGGTCCTCAGTATGGCAGTCTAACATGCTATCTTGTCTGCTTTGGAGATTGCACAGATTAACAGCTGCACTGCTTAAAATTTTTACAACAGGTAATTAAAAACTGAAGTTCTTGCTTGATAGCAATATATGTAGTTGATTTCATGGTAGCTCACCTTATACTGCTTTTTCTTAACCACATTTGTTCTCTCCTCTGGATCCATTTTGAGATCATATAGTTCCCATTCATCACGATAATAATAATCATTCAAAGATTTATACCATCCAACTGGCTCCTTTTTATGTGTTCGGTTCAGAATATCCTGGAAAAAAAAGGAAAAGAAGAAAAATGTGGTACATGGACAATTCTAAAACATATTGATTGACTTAACATTTTGACAGAATGAATACTATAGCATATTTTTCAGTTAGGTGCAGTCGAGAACACATGAAGTTCTCTTATTATCACAAACACTTGAACACATGTTAAAACAAATAATAAGTGTGAACCTTTACAGAACTTACCTACAGACAAAGCATCACAAAATAGTGCATTTATCTATAACACACATGGTTGCAGTGATTACTCTATGAATACCTTTCATAAACATACCAGAACTTAAATACAGTCTGACAACTCACTTACAACTTCCATGTTTAAAAAAAGAGGTCTACTGAAATGAAGAATTTAGTCTGCGAGTAGCCGTGTCATTAAACTGCAAGAGTCAGGATAGGAAACACATTGCACCAACAACAACTGGGCCACTCTGAATTCATTGTTCAGAACATGTTGCAACCAATGGACAAGTAAGAATACTTAGACACAATGAAATGACTATGAACAAACTGATCATAGAGCCAGGTTTGGGAGAACCATCTGATGGACAAACATTGACAGAGTGGTGGTCTTGTTTAGCACCCAAGATAAATAGTCCTCAAACAAAAGAACTGTGCCCAGTAGTTGGAAGAGAGCACACATCTCACACACTTACAAGAAGGTTTGGAGCAGTGACCCACAACACTACTGTCCAATATCCTTGAAACTGATTTGGTGTAAAATCTTAGAACATATTCTGAGCTCAAACATAACGAGGTCTATTGAACAGAATGATCTCCTCCATGCTAGCAAGCATAGAGTCCAAAAACATTGGTCATGTGGAACCCAACTCACATTTTCTTGCATGACATACTGAAAGCTTTGGACCAAAGCAGTGATTGATGCAATATTTCTTGATTTCCAAAAAGCATTTGACTCAATACATCTATGCTTAATATAAAAAGTATGATTGTGAAATTGAGTGAAATTTGTGACTGGATTGAGAATTTCTTGTTAGGTAGGACACAGCAAATTACCTTGGATGGAGAGTCATAAGAAGATGTACAAGTAATTTTGCCCCAAGACTGTGTATTGGAACCCTTTCTGTTCATGCTGTATATTAATGATGATGTGTACAATTATTTATTTATTTTATTTACTCATCAAATTCTGTAGGACCAGATTGCAGAGCAAACATTCAAGGCCGTGGAATGTGTCAATATATGAAATTACAACATAAAAGTAATAACAGATAAAAATAAAATGTTTATGAACCCAAAAAAAGAGTTAAGGAAGTCCGATCCAAATGCAGGTTTAATTTCTGCCAAGTATTAACTGAGTGAAAGCTGCTTATTCTTAGGAATAAGCTAATATTGTTAACAAGAAATGACAGTAAGGTATATATATATACTACTACTACATACTACTACTACTACTACTACATACTACTACTACACACACATATCCATCCACACATATACAGACACAAGCAGACATTCAAGGCCGTGGAATGTGTCAATATATGAAATTACAACATAAAAGTAATAACAGATAAAAATAAAATGTTTATGAACCCAAAAAAAGAGTTAAGGAAGTCCTATCCAAATGCAGGTTTAATATGTCTGCTTGTGTCTGTATATGTGTGGATGGATATGTGTGTGTGTGCGAGTGTATACCCGTCCTTTTTCCCCCTAAGGTAAGTCTTTCCGCTCCCGGGACTGGAATGACTCCTTACCCTCTCCCTTAAAACCCACATCCTTTCATCTTTCACTCTCCTTCCCTCTTTCCTGATGAGGCAACAGTTTGTTGCGAAAGCTTGAATTTTGTGTGTATGTTTGTGTTCGTTTGTGTGTCTGTCGACCTGCCAGCACTTTCATTTGGTAAGTCACATCATCTTTGTTTTTAGGTATATTTTTCCTTCGTGGAATGTTTCCTTCTATTATATATATATATATAGAAGGAAACATTCCACGAAGGAAAAATATACCTAAAAACAAAGATGATGTGACTTACCAAATGAAAGTGCTGGCAGGTCGACAGACACACAAACATACACACAAAATTCAAGCTTTCGCAACAAACTGTTGCCTCATCAGGAAAGAGGGAAGGAGAGGGAAAGACGAAAGGATGTGGGTTTTAAGGGAGAGGGTAAGGAGTCATTCCAGTCCGGGAGCGGAAAGACTTACCTTATGGGGAAAAAAGGACGGGTATACACTCGCACACACTCACATATGTGTGTGTGTGCGAGTGTATACTGTTCGAATAGTAAAAATGATAGCATTAAGTCTTTGAACAAGATCCTGAATGTGGGCTTTCCATGACAGTTTACTATCTATCTGAAAACCTAGAAATTTGAACTGTTCTGTTTCACTAATCATATGCCCATTCTGCGAAATTAAAATGTCAGGTTTTGTTGAATTGTGTGTTAGAAACTGTAAAAACTGAGTCTTACTGTGTGTGTGTATATATATATATATATATATATATATATATATATATATATATATATATATATACAGGAGTACAGGAGTCGACAATAGGTTCGTGAACTTACACCACTTATTGCCCGACCGCCTGTTCCTAAGCCAAAAATATCCTTTTAGAATGGGAGGAGTTACCCCAAAATATAATACCATACAACATAAGCGAATGAAAGTAAGCAAAGTAGACTAATTTTTGTGTTGAACGATCACTCACTTCAGATACTGTTCGAATAGTAAAAATGATAGCATTAAGTCTTTGAACAAGATCCTGAATGTGGGCTTTCCATGACAGTTTACTATCTATCTGAAAACCTAGAAATTTGAACTGTTCTGTTTCACTAATCATATGCCCATTCTGCGAAATTAAAATGTCAGGTTTTGTTGAATTGTGTGTTAGAAACTGTAAAAACTGAGTCTTACTGTGATTTAGCATTAGTTTATTATCTACAAGCCACGAACTTATGTCATGAACTGCACTATTTGAAACCAAGACAATGTTGCACACAACATCGTTTACTACCAGGCTAGTGTCATCAGCATACAGAAGTATTTTAGAGTTACCCATAATACTAGTGGGCATATCATTTATATAAATAAGGAATGGGAGTGGCCCCAACACTGATCCCTGGGGCACCCCCCACCTGACCGAGTCCCATTCAGATCCCACATCACAGCCATTCTCAACACTGTGAATAATGGCCTTTTACTGTCTGCTGCTAAAGTAAGAGGTGAACCAATTGTGAGCTACTCCCCGTATTCTGTAATGGTCCAACTTCTGGAGCAATATTTTGTGATCAACACAATCAAATGCCTTAGTTAAATCAAAAATATGCCTAGCATCAAAACCTTTTGTTTAACCCATCCAGTACCTCACAGTGAAGAGAATATAGCATTTTCAGTTGTTAAATGACTTCTAAAGCCAACTTGTACTTTTGATAGCAAACTGTGTGACATGAAATAATCAATTATCCTTACGTACATAGCCTTTTCAATGACTTTAGCAAACACTGATGGCATTGAAATAGGTGTAAAATTGACTACATTATCCCTTTCTCCCTTTTTATAAAGTGGCTTTACTACTGAGTACTTTAATCATTCAGGAAACTGACCGTTCCTTTAGGAATAATTACAAATATGGCTAAATACAGGGCTAACAGATGCAGCACAGTATTTTAATATTCTGCTAGGCACTCAATGATATCCCTGAGAGGCCTTAGTCATCAGTGATTTAATTATTGACTCAATCTCACCCTTGCTTGTATCACAGAGGAGTATTTCAGACATCAGTCTCCGAAAGAGAGTTATATGATTTCCTGTAGAAACTAAACTTTTATTTAATTCACCAGCAATGCTCAGAAAATGATTGTTAAATGCTGTACATATATCTGATTTATCAAAAACAGGAATATGTTTACCAAGAACTGACTTTATATCGTCAACCTTGTGCTGCTCATCAGGCACTTCCTTCACAACTGACCCTATGGTTTTAATTTTATCCTGTGAATTAGCTATTCTATTTGCATACCACAAACTCTCTTCCTTCCTAACAACATTTTTAAGCACCTTACAGTACTGTTTGTAATGGGTTACTGTACCTTGTTTGTGACTACTTCTAACATTTTGATATAATTCCCACTTTGTTCTACATGATATCCTTATCCAATTAGTCTGCTACCCGGGTTGCCTTTTACTTCTAGCACTCTGTTTAGAATGCTTTGATGGAAAGCAACTCTCAAGGAACATGAGAAATGTGTTAAGGAAAGCATTATATTTGTCATCTATGTTATCGACACTATAAACATCTTGCCACTCTTGTTGCCTGATGAGGTTTAAAAAACTCTCTATTGCTGCTGGATTAACTTTATTACATAGTTTGTAATTATATGTGACATTTGTTTGGGTACAAAAGCCTTTTAGTGTTAAAATTTGTGCCTCGTGGTCTGAACAGTCATTCACCCTTTTACTAACAGAATGCCCTTCTAGTAATGAATAATGAATAAAAATATTGTCTACAATTGTGCTACTGTTCCCCTGCACCCTAGTTGGAGAAAAAACAGCCTGCATCTGATCATTTGAATTTAGGAGATCCACCAACATCCTTTTTCTTGCACCATCATATACAAAATGTATATTGAAGTCGCCACATACAACTAATTTCTTGTACTTCCTATAAAGTGAATCAAGAAATCTCTCTAGCTTGAGCAGAAATGCTCTGAAGTCAGAGTTACAGGACCTATAAACAACAACAACAATTAGAAGTTTAGTTTCACTAAATTCAACTGCCCCTGCACAACATTCAAATATTTGTTCAGTGCAGTGCTGTGATACATCTATGGACTCAAATGGAATACTGTTTTTTTACGTACATGGCCACTCCCACGCCCTGCAAGGAACTCCTTGAAAAACAGCCAGCTGATCTGTATCCTGGTAAAGGAAGCATCTGAACTGACAAACTATATTTTGATGAAATATGCCAATTCTTCTCTACTTGGAGACATGACATCCTCTGAAGGTGAGCCCTTAGTTACAGGGACTTCCTTTATGCAGGTATACCTATCAGCTGATTTCAATATAAAAGTGCAGCTCTAACACCAACTACTACAAGAATTTTTATATTCCCCGTCCCTATCAAGACTGTTCCCTGCCCCACCCACTATCACTACCTGATTCTCCTTCATAAAATTCCTACATAACTTCCCTATGCTGTCAGTCACCTGAGCCAACACTGCACTAAGCTTCACAATGCTGTTGACCTGGTATTCACTCCCCAACACTTCCAGTAACTGCTGGCCCACACCTCTACTGTGCGAACTACCTAGCAGCAGAACTACCTAGCAGCATCACCCTTCACCCTCCTCAACCTCTCTAGTTTCTCCTTTGCGTGCTATAAGTGCACCTGAAGGGCGCAGATTTTGCTCACCTGCTCCTCTATCAACTTATTCCTACTACAGATTCTGCATTGCCAGGAGAGGATCTTGCTAGAATGCACGCTGGCTTCCCCACTGCATTCCCTCCTATAAAAATACTTTGAACAAATCCAACAACATAACCCACTACTTACAAACCTATGACAGAGCCCACATTTCTCACTCAGGGTAAAATTTTACAGTTACTGAAAAAAACTATATGTCTACGTTACCTAAGTTCAGTTACACCAGAACTACACTTCTGGAAATTGAAATAAGAACACCGTGAATTCATTGTCCCAGGAAGGGGAAACGTTATTGACACATTCCTGGGGTCAGATACATCACATGATCACACTGACAGAACCACAGGCACATAGACACAGGCAACAGAGCATGCACAATGTCGGCACTAGTACAGTGTATATCCACCTTTCGCAGCAATGCAGGCTGCTATTCTCCCATGGAGACGATCGTAGAGATGCTGGATGTAGTCCTGTGGAACGGCTTGCCATGCCATTTCCACCTGGCGCCTCAGTTGGACCAGCGTTCGTGCTGGACGTGCAGACCGCGTGAGACGACGCTTCATCCAGTCCCAAACATGCTCAATGGGGGACAGATCCGGAGATCTTGCTGGCCAGGGTAGTTGACTTACACCTTCTAGAGCACGTTGGGTGGCACGGGATACATGCGGACGTGCATCGTCCTGTTGGAACAGCAAGTTCCCTTGCCAGTCTAGGAATGGTAGAACGATGGGTTCGATGACGGTTTGGATGTACCGTGCACTATTCAGTGTCCCCTCGACGATCACCAGTGGTGTACGGCCAGTGTAGGAGATCGCTCCCCACACCATGATGCCGGGTGTGTTGGCCCTGTGTGCCTCGGTTGTATGCAGTCCTGATTGTGGCGCTCACCTGCACGGCGCCAAACACGCATACGACCATCATTGGCACCAAGACAGAAGCGACTCTCATCGCTGAAGACGACACGTCTCCATTCGTCCCTCCATTCACGCCTGTCGCGACACCACTGGAGGCGGGCTGCACGATGTTGGGGCGTGAGTGGAAGACGGCCTAACGGTGTGCAGGACCGTAGCCCAGCTTCATGGAGACGGTTGCGAATGGTCCTCGCCGATACCCCAGGAGCAACAGTGTCCCTAATTTGCTGGGAAGTGGCGGTGCGGTCCCCTACGGCACTGCGTAGGATCCTACGGTCTTGGCGTGCATCCGTGCGTCGCTGCGGTCCGGTCCCAGGTCGACGGGCACGTGCACCTTCCGCCGACCACTGGCGACAACATCGATGTACTGTGGAGACCTCACGCCCCACGTGTTGAGCAATTCGGCGGTACGTCCACCCGGCCTCCCGCATGCCCACTATACGCCCTCGCTCAAAGTCCGTCAACTGCACATACGGTTCACGTCCACACTGTCGCGGCATGCTACCAGTGTTAAAGACTGCGATGGAGCTCCGTATGCCACAGCAAACTGGCTGACACTGACGGCGGCGGTGCACAAATGCTGCGCAGCTAGCGCCATTCGACGGCCAACACCGCGGTTCCTGGTGTGTCCGCTGTGCCGTGCGTGTGATCATTGCTTGTACAGCCCTCTCGCAGTGTCCGGAGCAAGTATGGTGGGTCTGACACACCGGTGTCAATGTGTTCTTTTTTCCATTTCCAGGAGTGTATTTATAGAACTAACAATAGTGGTATTGAAATTCTCTCTCTACTAAGAAAGCAACTACTTGTATTAATACTATTAAGCCACAACTAATCCCAATACCAACTGAACTACACAAAATTATTAGCTAAAACCAAAAATTCAAGTGGCCACTAGAACACTCAACAATGTTAAAACACTGAATGAAAATTTTACTGAAATATTTTACTTGAAACAATAAGAAATGTCAGCTGAAAACTAAAACACAAAATTTACTAAATGACTTCAACACACAGAAAACTCTAAAAAAAACACAATGAGCAAACGTTTCCAAAAGTTTATTAAATTGTTATTTCACCACAAGCAGCATGAAACACCACTGAAAACTATTACATTTAATAACTGTATAACAGTGCATTAATAACTTTGGCAGTACTTAGCTTTATAACCACTACAGCTGCAACTGCACCCCACAAAATGTATACACATTACAATATTAATAGTAACCTCCGGTATTTTTACAGATGATGCATTTATCTTTAATGAAGTACTGTGTGAAAAAAGTTTCATAAATATTCAGTAAGATCTTGAAAAGATTTCAAAATAACATAGTATTCCATGACTATAGTATCAGTGAGTCATGGTTGAAAGTGGTCAACTCACACAAATACATGGGTGTGACATTTTGTATGACTATGAAATGGAATGATCACCTAGGCTTAGTTTTGGATAAAGCAGATGGCAGGCTTTGGTTTACTGGCAGAATACAGCTCTGCTTTCCATATCATTCATATTCTAGTGATGTAACTTCTTTTTGTTACCAGCACTCAAACTGGCTGGTGCCATATTGAAACTGAGTGAGGTGGTGCAGTGGTAATACTCTCAACTCAGATTCAAGAAAACAGTGCTTGAAATTCCTGTCTGACCATCCAGATTTAGGTTTGCTGCAGTTTCCCTAAAATGATAAACAAAATGCTGGAATAGTTCCTCTGAAAATGAGACAGCCAAATTTCTTCTTTCTTCTTCCCTCGTCTAAACTTGTGCCACACCTCTAATGACCTCACCATTGGCAAGCTGTAACCCCAGTGCCGCAACACTGTGACTATGTTCCCTCACTCATAAGAAATGTGAAATCACACCTGTAATTGGCATAACATTCTGTCGGGGACTACAAATTGCACTTCTAAGTAACCAAATCATTAACATTTCATTATTTTCTTTGTGTATCACTCCTGCTACATCTTAGCTAGTATTTGAGTTCTGTTTACTCATATAGAAAGCAGTTTTTGTGTGGGCTTCTAGCTCCAAGGTGAAACCCTTAGACAATTGTATATTACTTTGGTAATAGTTTTACCTCTATCTTTCTATCTTTAGCACATCAACAATAGTGCATTCATAAATACTGTTTCAACTTTGAAAAGGTGTTACTATGTTCTGGATATATGAAATTTAGTCACTATAAGTTCCATCTACTATTATTCATAAGGTGTGTAAAAAGGATTATAGTATTTATCTGCTTGACATCATCACACACATAGAATGAGTGAATATATCAAGGTACAGTTTTTACTAAGTTATATTGGGCAAAGTGGCTAGTTTTCTTATACAGAAAGAATTTTTACCTCTGCAGTGGAGTGTGTGCTGATCTGAAACTTCCTGTGTGACTGGCTGGGAATCAGACCTGGGACCTTTGCCTGATTTTCCACTACAGAGTGAAAATTTATTCTGGAAATTACTTCTCAGGCTGTGGCTAAGCTATCAGCAGAAGAGTATGGTGTACAGTCCTCTCAGTATTGAGCAAAATTGCATAGGTGGGCACACCTGCCGGTTCGAGTATAAATCTGACAGTGCCCAGATGACAGAAGCAAGGAGGTGGTCTCTTTACTCAGGATGCAGACAATGGTACTATCATGTGTCTCCCCAGAATGATTTGCTGAGAGACATGCCTGTCAAATTAACAGCTCAGGAGGTAGCAAAGTTCCACAGGAAATATGTAGTTTGCTCCTTTGGGTGCACAACAGCCGAATGTAGTCACCTAATGGATGGTTTGAAACCACAATCATAATACCATGTACATTATGAATTAATGCCTCTCTTCAAGACAAAACAGATGAGCCTGAAATGTAAGTTTCGAGAGTGTCTTTGACTTTGTGTCCTTCAGCACATAACATTGTTGTCAGCAGTTTTTGGAGGTCTAACACAGCATGAACAGCCAGAAACAAATATTTTCACAAAGTTGTGTTACTGTTGCTATTTGTAGAGTGTAATTTTGTGTTAGTGAGAGGTGGCAATAAATAACTTTAGTTGAAATTTAAACCTGGGCTTGATCTTTCACTCTGTTGATGAGCGCAGAGGGAATGATGGGCAGTGAAATTATATTTGAAGTGGATAAGCTAGCAACAATATTAACTGGTTAGTTTACAAGCCCTTGCCAAATCTTGTTGCATAATTAGTTTAGCAGATGCAGAGCTTGAAGGATGTACCCTTTATCACAAATTTAGAAAAATTATAACTTTCATTGTACTAACAAAGCAAAACAAAAAGGCTCAAAGAACACTAATCTAACTAATCTAATCTAATCTACCGTAAAAACATATTTAATTTTTATTTATGTTTTACTGGAAGTTTTCTGTATTTTGTATATAATTTTAGTAAAAACATCATAAACACAAATTACAATTAAAAACCCATGGCAGCCTGAGGAAAAAGATATTAAGGTAGGTCAATGGAAGTACTACAACTTACACTATGTGATCAAAAATATCTGGACACCTGGCTGAAAATGTCTTACAAGTTCATGGCGCCCTCCATCGGTAATGCTGGAATTCAATATGCTGTTGGCCAACCCTTAGCCTTGATGACAGCTTCCACTCTCACAGGCATACATTCAGTCATGTGCCATAAGTTCAGTCAGGTGCTGGAAGGTTTCTTGGGGAATGGCAGCCCATTCTTCACAGAGTGCTGCACTGAGGTGAGGTATCAATGTAGGTGAGTGAGGCCTGGTATGAAGTTAGCATTCAAGAACATCACAAAGGTGTTCTATAGCATTCAGATTAGGACTCTGTGCAGGCCAGTGCTTTACAGGGATGTTATTGTCATGTAACCACTCCGCCTCAGGCCATGCATTATGAACAGGTGCTCGATTGTGTTGAATGATGTAATTGCCATCCCTAAATTGCTCTTCAACAGTGGGAAGCAAGAAGGTGCTTAAAACATCTATGTAGCTCTTTGCTGTGATGTGCCATGCAAAACAATAAGGGGTGCAAGCCCCCTCCATGAAAAACACGACCACACCGTAACACCACCGCCTCCGAATTTTACAGTTGGCACTACACATGCTGGCAGATGACGTTCACCAGGTATTCGCCATACCCACGTACTGCCATCGGATTGCCACATTGTGTACTATGATTCGTCACTCCACACAACATTTTTCCACTATTCAATCGTCCAATGTTTATGCTCCTTACACCAAGCAAAGCGTTGTTTGGCATTTACTGGCGAGATGTGGGGCTTATAAGCAGCCACTTGACTATGAAATCCAAGTTTTCTCACCTCCACCTAACTGTCATAGTACTTCCAGTTGATCCTGATGCAGTTTGGAATTCCTGTGTGATGGTCTGGATAAATGTCTGTCTATTACACATTACAACCCTCTTCAACTGCCGGCAGTCTCTGTCAGTCAACAGATGAGGTCGGCCCGTACACTTTTGTGCTGTATGTATCCCTTCATGTTTCCACTTCACTATCACATTGGAAACAGTGGACTTAGGGATGTTTAGGAGTGTGGAAATCTCGCTTACAGACATATGACACAAGTGACACCCAATCACCTGACCTCGTTCGAAGTCCATGAGTTCCACGGAGTGCCCCATTCTGCTCTCTTGCAATGTCTAATTATTACTAAGGTCGCTGATATGGAGTACCTGGCAGCAGGTGGCAGCACAACGCACCTAATATGAAAAATGTATATTTATGGGGGGGGGGGGTCCGAATACTTTTGATCAGATAGTGTATATTGCATCTCAGCCTGGCAATCTACCCTCCCTTAGCATATAAGAATGTAATGACCATGTAGTAATTTTAAGTAAATTGTCTTTGTGTCAACATGTATGTTGTTAAGAATCTATAATCTTTAAAATAAGATTGTGGGTGGAGTAATAATAGCAGATAATTTATAAATGCCTAGCAAGATGCACTCTGGGAAGACATTCATGTAATGTAAGATCCTTAGATTTTGTACAGGAGCATGTGATACAAGATCTTTCATGAATTACTTGAAACATTGTACCTTTTATTGTTTAATTTTATACTCACAATTGTTTTTATTCGTTTCACAGTTCTTACTCATTATCAAAATGCTATTTGGAACAATTGAATGTTCTGTAAATCATCAAGTTAGGTGTACTATTTCATTTGCAAGTTCATGAAACTGGATAATTTGTAATTCTGTGTACACACGTTTCCATTCCATTTCAAACAATAATTTCAAATCCAAGAAGATAATAATGTACTAATGTAATACAGTTTACATATGCAGATCACAAAATTACTGAATAGAAAAACACTACCTATTGTTGTTACAGTTATTCAAATTGTAAACAGTCCAGTGGTTAATAATCTTTAACGTGGTTTTCAAGGTATGTGATTGTATCAAATAATGTAACTTTAGTACTGAAATCTCTGTAAATATTAATAATCACAATAATTAAGCACTTAAGCAGAAATTTGCACATTCCATTAAAAAAACTATGTAAGAAAACATACAATGTTGAATAGCTTCTTAATTATGAAACTTTCTGTTTTCTTGAATATGCAGGTACCCATTATAACATTACAAAAGCATTACTACTAATATTGAATATGTCATCACTGACCCATTTGGATAGTTACATGTGTCAGCACGCCACTTCCAGGATTTGAGGATGTGCACCTACCCCGAACTGAATCTGCATCGAGGATTAACGACGAGGGCCATTGTATGCCGGCCTGCCTGTCTGTGGCTTTTAAATGACTTACCACATCCAGCTAGGTGTGTATCAGATTGATACCCAAGTCCTTCTTCAATTACATGACTCACAAACATTTTGAAAAATTCTCCACTCTTTCACATGAGATAACATTACACACAGACAGATGGGGTATACAAATTTTGTCTCTTGGGCGAGGGACTGTGACCAAAAGCCATCTGACTACCCTCTGTCACTATCACAGTCAAATCCAGATTAACTTCCTAGGCCCCTGAAGATGCAGGAAAAAGTCACAAAACAGAAGAATGAATTTTTTTCAATGGTTCTTGGGTGTTCTGTCATGTCAAATTGTCGAAAGCCAATGATATTTCAGCGGACAACCATTCCCGCCATCATCAGGTGGTGCTGATGGAATGAAGTGTCTGCTGTGGACTCATGGTATTCATATCTTCTGCTACAGCCCCACACCATACATTGTTGTGGGGCCACGTGCAGCTGCCACGGTGGAGGGGAGAGTACCAATCGCATTCTGCCCACTGTCCTTGTTGCATCTCAAATCCAGGTGTCACATTTTGCTTTGATGGAGTATAATATTGCTTCCAGTACCTTGCTCAGATGGAATCCAGTGTCCCTGTTGCTTAAATTATCAGTCACACAAATTTAAATTCCTTCTTTGAAAATGCAGTCCCAAAATTTATTAGTGGTGGCCAGGACTCTTGTTCTCTGGTAGTTCATTTTATGTCCATTTTCAATGCAGCAGTCTGCTAGTCCAGACTTGTTGGGCTGCAGTAAGCAGGTGTGACACTTACGTTTATACAGTAAGCTCTTCAGTTGTTCCTATCATTTGTCCAATGTAAGTCTTTGTGCATTAACACAGAACTCAGTACACCACCATCTTTTGGAGACCCAGGTCACCTTTCATTGTTCCTAATAAAGCTGATGTTTTGGCTGGTGGGCAGGAAACTGGCATTATATGGTGTTTTGCAGTAGTCTGCCAATATTTGATGATATATTGTCTGCAAATGGTATGAAAGCAGTCTTATTATCTTCTGCTTCTGTGTTTTAATCTTCTGTGTTATTCTTGGGACTCTTGCACTGCAGAGGTATCCATATCTGTTGGTGCTATATCCATTCTTGTTGAACACAGATTCCAGGTGCTGTAGCTCTGCACTCAGACTTTGTCTGAGGCGGAAATGCCCTGTGTACTAGAGTGTTAAACTCACTGTTCTTCTGTGAGGGATGGTTGCAGCTGGAGACAAGGAGATAAAAATCCGTTAGAATTGGCTAACAGTATACATTGTGGGTAAGGAAGCCATTGGGCCTATGCTGAACTAGGACTATGTATGGATGTTCTAAGAAATTATGTAGTTTTTTGGGTCTATGTAGCCAAATGACAAAAGTGTCATCAACATACTGAAAGAAACAAGCAGGTTGTAGTTCAGTAGTATCCAGTGCTCTATCCTTGAAGTACTCCATGAACAGATTTGCTACAACTGGCACCAAGGATCGGCTCATAGTACTGTCCATTGAAAACAGTATAAGAATGGCAGAACATGTCTAAAGCACTACATCATCTCAGGGCCGAACTTTTCACTGATTCGTTTTATGAAGTCTTCCAGAGGGTCTTAAGTGAAAAGTGAGATGACATCAAAGCTGATCATCATGTCAGACTCCCAGAGCCTTAGCTTCTATAGCCAGCAGATGAATTCACTTGAGTATCATATGTGTGGGGATTTTCCAGTGTGAGGGCCCAAGAGATAAGCCAGATGCCTCACCAAGGAATATGTTGGTGCCCTAATTTTGTTCACTATTGGTCACATGCCTTCTGTTTGGGTCTTTGACAGGCCCTACACTTTGAGTTGTACAGCAGTGTGATGGAAAAGTGATTTGGTGATGTCATCAGTGAGCACCCGATTCTTTAAGAGGGCAGAAGTGATTTCCTGCATTTTCTTGGTTGAATCTGCTGATATTTTCATGTATGCTGGATCACCCAGAAGCTCTAGCTCATAATAGTTGCACTGGAGGAGAACCACAGCATTTCTCTTATCGGTTGGAAGGAAAACAATTTCTGTGTCTTCTCTGAGGATGTAAAGTGCTGTCCTCTCAGTTTTGGAGATGTTGCTTCATGGTGGACTGGGTTGTTTAGAATTTGCCAGGTTTCCTGATCCTTGGATACCCTGCTCCACAGTGTTAACAATCTCAGTGGATGGAAGAGATATAGTTGTTGGTTCAAAATTGAGTCCATTCTCCAGTAGTGCCTTTGCTGTGCCATCCATTGGTGTTCCCATGATACTGATCACAGTGCATCTGTTCACACCATCTTCTTTTGACTGTATAGCTGGAAACTGAGAAAACTTGGTGATTTGTCTCTCAGCTGGTTTCTTCTACATAAAATCCAATTGGGCCAAGCTGCACCATTGACACATTCCCATGAATCTGTAGAGAGTATAGAGGATATCTGCAAAGAAAGCATTAAGAGCTTTCTGGTGCTAATATTGAGCTATCATTGAGTGAAGCGAATCCTTTTCCTGACCAAGACCAGGCTGGCTCTTCATTTGATGTGGTAAGCTGCAAGGGTATGGGTGTGAGGCACCACTTTGGTGATTGTAGGAATGACCTTCAATCTGCCCCGGTCAGGGAAAGGATGTGCTTGACTCAATGACAGTTCGGTGGTAATGCCAGAGAGCTCTTGATACTTCATCTGCAGATTATCTCTATACTCTCTGCAGATTCATGGGAGTGGGTTGATAGTCATCTGGGCCCAGTCAGATTGGACATACAAGAAATCAACTGAGATACATATTGCAAAGATTTCTCTATTTCCAGCTGAGCAGTTGCAAGAAGATGCAAAAAATAGGTGCACTGTGATCAATGTCACATGAAAACCACTGGATGATGCACTAACAGCAACACTGGAGAGAGAGCTGAATTTTGAACCAACATATACATATCACAGAGATTGTGAGCACTGTGGAGCAGGCTATCCAATGAGTACCAAGAGATAGAACACAGGAAATTCATTGGAAACCTGCAGAATTCTCACCAGCTCAGCTCCATCACGAGGCAACATCAGGGTCGGCGTGGTTACAATGGTTTTGGCAGGTTAATTTAAAGGGGTGGCCAGATGCCCTTCCTGCCACCACCTCATAGCCCCCAGTATGGAATCAGTGTACCCCAGCTGTCTGCATCTAGTGTAAACCATGAAATAGTGCGGAAGTGTTACAAATGTCTGTGTTGTGTAACTGAGGCAGGGTGTGGGGACCAGCTCAGTATTTACCAAGCAGGATGTGGAAAACCGCCCAAAAACCACATCCAGGCTGGCCAGCACACCGGCTCACGTCATTAATCCGCCAGGCGGATTCGATCCGGGGCCGGCCGCCTACCCGAGTCCAAGAAGCAGCGCATTAGCGCTCTCGACTGACCTGGCAGGTTCAGTCTTGCTTCCATTATTGATTGCAATATCAGAATTGCCCCCCGGTGCCTTTTCCTTTCCTAAAGCCAAACTGATCATCATCTAACAGGTCCTCAATTTTCTTTTCCATTCTTATGTGTATTATTCTTGTTACCAACATGGATGCATGAGCTATTCAGCTGATTGTGTGATAATTCATGCACTCACCAGCTTTTGCTACCTTCACATTTATGTAGATGATGTTTTTCTGAAAGTCTGATGGTACGTTGCCAATTTCATATGTTCCACAC
Organism: Schistocerca cancellata; assembly: GCF_023864275.1. Lineage (NCBI taxonomy): Eukaryota > Metazoa > Arthropoda > Insecta > Orthoptera > Acrididae > Schistocerca > Schistocerca cancellata. Next base: position 476,989,735 of record NC_064627.1, read on the forward strand.
GCAAATGTGAGTAGTCAGTTGCCACTTGCCCCAATGATTTTAGAAATTCTGATGGAATGTTATCAATCCCTTCTCTCTTACTTGATCTTAAGTCATCCAACATTCTAATATTAGCTCAACTATCTTTTCCCTGTTGACTCCTGTTTCTTCTTCTATCACATCATCAAACAAGGCCTCCCCCTAACAAAGGCCTTCAATGTACTCTTTCCATGTATCCAATCTCTCCTTTGCATTTAACGGTGGAACTCCTATTGCACTCTTAATGTTACCACTCTTTTGTTTAATTTCACTGAAAGTTATTTTGACTTTTCTATATGCTGAGTCAGTCCTTCTAACAATCATTTTTTTATTTCTTCATATTTTTCATGTAGGCATTTCATCTTGTCTTCCCTGCACTTCTGGTTTATTTCATTTCTAAGGGACTTGTACTTATGGATTCCTTAATTCCCTGAACACTTTTGTACTTCCTTTTTTTTGTTAATCAACTGAAGTATTTCTTCTGTTACCCACAGTTTCTTCACAGTTACCTTTCTTGTACCTGTGTTTTTGTTTCCAAATTCTGTAACTGCCCTTTTTACTGATGTCCACTTCTCTTCAGCTGAACTGCCTACAGATCTACTTGTCATTGAAGTACCTACAGTCTCAGAGAACTGCAAGTGTTTTCTCTCATTCCTTAGTACTTCCATAACCTAGTTCTTTGCACATAGATTCTTCCTGACTAGTCTCTTAACACTAGAAGGACTGAGGGGCCAAATTGGCCCCTTTTCGACCTTTTCACTTGTTTTATGAGCAAACCATAAGTTCAACTGACTTGATATTTTGTGACTTTTCATCAGTCATATGAAATATTAACCACCGCATTTTGGAGTGTCCGATTTTTATTAGGTTGTGAAAGATGAAGCTTACCACTAGAAGGACGGGGGGGGGGGGGGGGGGGGGGGGGGGCAATTTGGCCCCTCCAACATTTCTCTGTATTTAGAGGCTACTTCTTTGCAAATACTGCATATGAAATCACATCAACTGTTGTCCCTTTGTTGTTCAAATATGCGACAACAATGTCATTCACTCCAGCACTGATTGTTGGTTAGTTGACACAAGGATTTCAGTTATTGTCTGTTGTGACAGTATTTGAGAGTCGTCCCTGCAGTCATGAGCTACGAATACAAGAAGCAGCTAACAGACGCTGAAATACTAGTAGAACTGAGAAAAATAGAAGATGAAAGTTCCGGTGAAGAATTTGAATTTTCCGACAGCGATTAGGACAATGAAGAAAGTGTAGTAGTTCCAGTGTGTGCAGATGAAGAATGTGATTCATCCAACAAATGTGATGGTGTAACAGGGTGTATACATGGACAAGGAAAAAAAATTCCCGGATTTCCCGGTTGAAAATACACTTTTTCCATGTTAAGTGACAGTATACTCTTCCTCGGCACAGTGAAACTCATCAGTCCTATGGTTTTATATGTGGGAGTAGAATTTCCCGAAACTCAGAGGGGGGGAAAACACGTTTTGAAAGACCTTTGATGTGCAGCAACATGTACGCTGCATATTTTCGTATTACGAAGGTATAAATTTGAATTCCACCGAACACCGCATGTTACTTTCCGAAACATTGAAATCGAGATTGCGATGCGCTTTTGTAAGACAGTCATAGCTCCTGTCCTGTGATCTCCCCAGCTGATGACAGCATAGGACATGTGATGTAGTCAGCCAATAGCAGGATCACTCATAAGTAGCGCGAACACACAAGTAAGAAAAGTTAATGGTTTAAATTAATTCAATTCAATTTATTAGCGTCCTTGTAGTACATCATCAAAATGACATAGCATTTACATATAATATTGGTCTCTAAGATTAATAAGCTGGAAGAGAAGCTAAGCTTCCACATATAATGTTGATCTTTTTGCGCATGTTACACTTTAAGCTACATCACACAAATGTGCCACTAAAAAGACGTAAATGTCTGATCTTTTGGGCTCGAAATTCTTCTAAATGGTCATCCTCAAAGAGTTGATTTTTAAATGAGAGTCAAACGTTTTGTGATTTAAGAAATTCATCGTACATTCTCGCACATAGTTCATCTTGCGTAAAAGGAAATCTGCTTTGAATGTAATGCTTTTCAAACCACCATTCGCAATATTTCCCCGCGACCTGTTAGAAATAGGTTCATTTCAGCAGTTGCAAGAGAACATCAAATAACAAGCGTCACCGCGCTTGCGCAGCTACGATGACGCAGAAAGCCCATATGTTCGTACGTGTAAAACATTAAATGATCTTACATATGGCATAAAAGAAACAAGGTATCAGATGATACTTAAAGAGCGTCGGAATTTCGCGAACCATACTAAAACGCATAATTCGGCTTAAAATGCACATTCGTATGTAAATTTTCTTGGAGTAGCAGTACTGTATTATCCCATGTTTGGTTCTTTATTATGGCACAATGCCATACGTGCACTTGAAATGCAGCGAACAGTTGAAACTAGCCAATAGTGTGAAATTGAACACTTTGTTTGAAATAAATTGACTGCCTCAGCAGAAAAGATTAACTTTAAGCCAAATCTCTTTACCAAACCGGCAAAAATAACTTCATTGTTCTGTCAGAAAGGTGGAAATAAAATCTGAAACTAATAACATATTTTAGGCTTCTGTAATTATGCGAACGTATTTTAATTCATTTGATAGCTCCCGGCCATGAAATTCCATTTTGTTATCATTTAACGTGAGAGCAATAAACGAAGAGGAAACAACAAAATCACTAAACGTAAACACAGGTCACGTGGACGCTCCCCACCTCAACTCAGACTGCTCTGTGCATCAGCTCCGGATTTACTATATTTCCGAACCGAGGCAATATTAAGTAGTGGCGCCCAGCCAGACTTCTGTAACCAGAAGCGGGAGAAGGTACTACTCATACGTGTCTCAACTGCGCATTCTGAAGAGCCCGCTCGCGACAGCTCAAACGAATCTAATTTAAACAGTTGTCACGTCACGCTCATCAGAGGCAGTTTGTTGTTATAAAGCATTGCATAGTCTTCCTAAAGCCTTTGACACACTTCCCTGTTGGCAAACGCTTGTATAAGCACTGTTTTATTGTTGTATATAGTGCATTTCCTTTGCAACTTAAGTTTTATTATTTTCGTTTTCTTTTTTCTCTCGTTCATGTTTTGTTGCTGCAGTATTATTCTGCAATAGCGGAATACAGTAATATCCTTTGTTAGATTATTGGTTCTTACCAGTCAAAACCCCAAAAATTTAACTGAAAACTAAAACAATGAAAAATTCCCGGGTTTTTCCCGGTATTCTCCCGGATGAAAAAATTCCCGGATTTTTCCCGGATCTCCCGGTTGTCCCGGGTCATATACACCCTGTGTAAACACAGCCCAGGACAGTTTTCCGCTAAATTTAGGGGAAAATGAAGCTTCTACATCCAGCATGCCTTCTGATGTTCCAAATTCTAGCTCTATAAGAACAACAACCTGGACAATATTTGCTTCCCCCGGAAGTCAGTCGAAAACTGATACTGGGCAACCTACTGAAGAAAAAGAAACAGCAAAAGATGGGACTGTGTGGAAAATTGTATCAGTGGGTTCTAATACAGGTCAGTAATATTTCTGCTCTTTGTGTAGAGTTTTAGTTTGTAAAATTACAAGAACAGATATACTCATGTATCAGTACATTACATGTTCTGAAAATACTGTTCTTTTTTCATATGTTTTCAGATTGTTTACAAAGTCATAACATTTTGCGGGAGAGCTCAGGACCAACATCATATGTTAAAAGGAAAATTCAAAGTGGGAAACTTCTTAGTGCTTGGCGGTTAATTTTCAGTGCTTCCATGATGCGCCACATCAAGCACTGTACTGAAGCTGAGGCTCGTCATCGAACACAAGACGATTCCTGGACAGTAGACACTGAACAACTGGATGCTTTTGTTGCCATAATGTATGCAAGAGGAGTGTATGGGGCAAAGAATTTTCCTCTCAAAAGCCTATGGTCAACAATATGGGGTCCTTCGTTTTTCAGACAAACTATAGGACGAAACAGAGTTATCGAAATAATGAAGTATATGAGGTTTGACACCAAGTCCATTAGATCTGAATGCCTCAAGGCTGACAAATTTGCTTTTGTCTCAGATACTGGGAAAGCTTTCATAGAAAACAGTGTGTCATGCTATAAAGCAGAACCTTATCTCACAGTTGATGAACAACTTTTGCCGTCTAAAACAAGATGCCCATTTACATAATATATTTCAAGCAAGCCAGATAAGTTTGGCATAAAATTCTGGTTACTTGCAGGTGTTTCTAGTAAATACATACTGAATGGATTCCCATACACTGGTGCTGATCCCCTTCGACCAGCTGACCAAGGTGTAGGTGAAAATGTTGTTCTTAGGCTTATGGGACCATACTTAGACAAAAGTTTGAATGTCACTACCGACAGTTACTTTAATTCACTAAGCCTTGCAAACCATCTGAGGGCAGCATCCACAACTTTAGCAGGTACTTTGAAGTGTAATCGAAGGGAGGTACCTCCTGCTGCAAACACCAGAAAACAGCCACTGCACTCGACTATTGTGTATAAAAATTATGATGGAACAACACTAACAGTTTATTGAGGGAAAACAAATAAGAATGTCTTGATACTGAGTTCACTTCACTCTCACGTATCCCTGTCCGATAGTCAGAAGGAGACTCCTGAAACAGTGCATTTCTACAATGAAACAAAATTTGGGGTCGACGTTGTCGAGCAAATGACAAGGATGTACTCCACAAAAGCCGGTACAAGACATTGGCCAATGCATGTATTTTACAACATTCTTGATTTGGCTGCCATAAATTCCTGGGTGTTGTATAAGGAAGTGACTAGTATGCGACTTAGCAGGCAGAAGTATGTTTTCAATTTGTGTGAAGAGCTTTGAGCACAGTATGTATCGTCAAGAAATAAAGAGCCAGACCAGGATCATGCAGATACTAAAGGTGGACCACAGAGAACAGCAAAGAAAGATAAGTGTAAAATTCATACCTAATGTAAAGGAAACCATACTGCTACTGTTTGTTCAAGTTGTGAGAAAGCAGTATGTGGTAAATGTGAGAAGAGAAGACGAGTGTGGTGCGACAAGTGCAGCAGCAAACAGCAGTGAACTACAGTGGAGAGAGAGAGAGAGAGAGAGAGAGAGAGTGTGTGTGTGTGTGTGTGTGTGTGTGTGTGTGTGTGTGTGTGTGTGTGTGTGTTACATTCCATTACCTGTCACAATCTGATCAAATAAACAAAAATAAACATGGGGCAAATTTGGCCCTGTCGGTCCTTGTAGGTAGTAGCCTGCTTGCGGTCCTCCTAGTGTTAAACTTCAGACTACTCTTCAGCATTACTAAATTGTGTCTGAGTTTATAGCTCCTGGGTATGCCTTACACTCCAATATTTGATTTTGGAATCTCTGCCTGACCCTAATGTAATCTAACTGGAATCTTCCTGTTTCTCCTAACCTTTTCCAAGAATTTTTCCTCCTTTTGTGATTCTTAAACAGAGTATTCTCTGTTATTGCTTGAAATTTATTGCACAACTTAATTAGCCTTTCTCCTCTCTCATTCCCACTACCAGACCCACATTCTCCCATAACCCTTTCTCCTACTTCTGCACCTACAACCGCATTCTAGTCTCCCATGAGTGTTAGATTTCCATCTCCCTTTATATACTGAATTATCCTTTTGATACTTTCTCTACCTCTTCATCTTCTGCTTGCAACATTGGCATGTATAACCCAACTATTGTTGGTGGTGTTAATTTGCTGTTGATTCTGAGGTGAACAACCCTATCACTGAACTGTTCACAGTAACTCACTCTCTGCCCTATTTTCCTACTTATACTGAATTTGTGATATCCACACCATGCAGTAGCATGCTCCATTACTCGCGCCCGAGAAACTCATCTTTGGCTGTACTTCTCCATGCATGGCCCATTGCTGGCATCGCGGGCCATCTTCATGCAAGCATGCTTCAAGCCACAGGGATCGACAACCCAGAACACACACTGACTGACCACCCAGAATATATAGCGAACTCAGCTGCTTGGAGCCTTATTTAATGCTGCCACCAACATCTACAAGCCAGTTCTCATTATTCTGTGTTTTGCTCCACAACTTGGAATAGCTACATTGCCGTGGACCGTTTGGTCTCTTGGACCAGTACACCTTCTCCTCGATGTTGGCTTGGCTGCGCTCTGGACTTAAATCTGATTGCCATATTGGACTTGGATTTCCACATTCACTAGGCTTACTAGACAATGGACTTGTGATTTTCACTGTAATTCCACATTCCACTTGCAGTTCCTGGATGTTGATATAACCACCATCAATTTATATTATTTTTCACCTACTACTTTGCACTTGGGGATGAAATTATTTGTATCAGTGTTGTGCTAATAAACTGTAGAGCCATGATATATTTATTGCGTTATTCCTGGTTATAATACAATAAAATGGTGACAAGTCAGCAATTATCTACATTGGAAGCTGTACTCATGCAACTTAATCAGAAGGACGAGAACCAGAAGCTGCTACTGAACACCCTCCTGCCACTTCTTCAAGGCTTACTGGAGGGTTGCAAAGCCTACGAATCAAGATTACTGGAGCATTTCCATGTATTCAACTTAACTGATGCCATCCTCATGAAATCTTTGTTTTCATCTTGGTCAAAACCTGACATTTACTTACTGCTGTACAAACTGGCCCCCTCATCTAAACCTTCAGAGCTCACCTTTTCAAATATTTGTTCATTGCTGACTAAATATTGCCAGCAGCATACCCATGTTATTTCATCCTGGGTAGCCTTTTACCAATGCAGAACCAGCCAAACCAGACTCATAGAGAATGAGCTGTGGAGTTGCAAGGCTTAGGGCAGAAAAGTCATTTCATACCCCTAAAAGTAAGGAGTCCTATGCAGAAGAAGCAGTCAGGGACATGATAGTCCAAAGTACTCCAGATAGGGATTTCTGGCATGAGGCACTTCAACTCAAAGACCCATCATTAGGGAAAGTTTTGGACTTAGCACAGAGTTTCAGAATCAAATGAGCAGCAGGTAAGAAGCTAGAGTTGTGGGTTGATGTAGCAACCATTAACCTATCTGATCCAGAAGCCAATGGCCACATCAGTGGACATAGCAGCAGTACAGGTGGGACGCCATATCATTATCCAATGTTTAAAAAACATCAATCCAAAGATTATCCTGACAGATGGGCCTACTGCCAAAAATGTTTTTCCAACAGCCATTTAGTTCTGTATGTCAGAAGTTCCATCAGGCAAGAAAACCTCCTCTCAAACAGATGGATGTTAATATGGTAGTTGCTATACACCATCAAGAAACCTCCAATAAGCTTTTCGTAGAAGTTAAAATTACAGAGAAACCAGTTCAATTACAAGTAGACACAGTGCAGCCACGAGCACCCTGAATTATGCTATCTATTTGAAACTTGAAGCTCCTCCCTTGCAAGAAACAAAGAGACAACTAATGGCATATAATAAACATACCATTTCAGTATGTGGTCAAGTCGAACTGGCAATGACATATCATAATGTCACCCACCACATTACCTTCTTAGTCGTTAACAGTGATTCAGCTGAAAACTTGTTGGACTCTTTTTCAGAAATTTGGATTTTCAATAGACAATTCTGTGAATTTAGTCTCCGAAGATGTTCTGTACTCAGACCTAGAGAGACATTGCAAGGATTATGAGGACTTGTCCACCTCAGAACTTGAGGATTTTCAGGTGCACATCGCACTGACATGTAATGCATGGTAATGGTACTTTCCAGCCTGTGGCGTTCCATTAGTTCTCAAACAAAGGAAGAGTTCAATCACCTAATTGCAACTGGAGCTGTACAACCTATTCCTTCTAATCAATGGGCTACCCCATTAGTCATAGTGCAAAAGCCATCGGGGAAGATCTGCCTGTGGGGCAATTTTAAAGTAACCGTCAACATTCAACCAGGGACTGAGACATACCCCATTCCAAAACAGGAAGAATTATGGTCCAAATTAGAAGTGGAAACTTCTTCTCTAAAACATACCTAGCAGGTGCATACCTCCAACTTCCTCTTGATGCAAAAGCTCAACAGTTTCTTGCCATATGGGCTGTGCAGTTTGAAATGCCTAATGTTTGGTTTAGCAAGTACCCTCGCCATTTTTCAGTGGTTTTTGGAACAATTAGTACTCAAAGTGAATTGGTGCATTAACTAATTAGATGACATCATTGTCACAGGGGGAACCACAGATGAACACCTTCTCAATCTGAAATCTTTATTTAGTGTCTTAAGGGAGGCTTGCCTAAAATGCAGAAAAGAAAATTGTCATTTTTTAAACCTGAGACTGAGTACCTCAGCCACATCATTTCCAGCTCTGTCATTTGTCCACTGGACAAACATGTTGAAACCATTATCAAACTCCCCCGAACAACACCACTTATGCAGCTTCATTCCTTTTGCTTACACTGCTTCATTCCTTTCTGGAGAAGTTATCATACTGCGGAAAGTTCTTACCCCCAGCAACAACAGACACTACCCCCTTGTGCCAATTATGTAAAAAAGGGGTGCCTTTCCAGTGGACACCAGCTTACCAGCTTGTGAGTATTCCTTCCATTGATTGAAATCCCAGTTGTTGATGGCCCCAGGCCTTACACAATTTGATCCAACAAAGCATATAGTCATTGCAACAGACATGTCCCTGGCACACAGGGAAGCAATGGCTCTGCACACCCTTTGGCCTATGCATCAAAAATATTGACTGACACACAATGCAGGTACTCCCAAGTAGAAAATTAATTGCTGGCCATCATCTTCACATTAAAGAAATTCCATGCTTTTGTGTATGGCACTACTCGTAAGTGTTGCCTCATCATGGATCATAAACCACTGATCTCCTTATTCAATCAAGCAGCAAAAATTCCAGACCGGACTGCCCACTGCCTCCACAGCTGGACTTTATTTTTGGCATGCTACCAGTATGAGATTCACTTCTGCAAAACAACTGAGCATGCAAATGCTGATGTCCTCTGCCACCTCCCATGGGGACGTGATCCAGAGTTTGACAAAGAAAACATTCTGTGTTTTCACATCAACAAAGAAGCATAAGCCACCAATGGATTCTTTGCTGTTAACAGCTCCCAGGGAAGCAGAAGGAACTGGTAACAATGAGGTCCTCTAACAAGTCTGCAATAACATACTTCATGGGTGGCCCTAACGGCAACCCCCCAGGGCTTCCACTGCATTATGTAAGTTCTTTAGTGTCTGCCATCAACTCATGACGATTGATGAACTAATTCTGCTCATTTATGACAAGGGACACACATGGGTAGTCATTCCTCATTCTTTACATCAGCATGTCCTGTGACTGTTGCACCATGGTCACTGGGGGGGGTATCCCGAATGAAACTCCTGGCTCATAGGTTCTCTTACTGGCTAGGCATGAACTAGAAGATTAAACAACTCACCATTCCTCATTCCTTACATCAGTATGTCCTGTGACTATTGCACCATGGTCACTGGATTGGGGGGAGAGGGGGGGGGGGAGATTAAACAACTCACCTGAACATGTACATCCTGCCAAAGCCAGTAGGCAGTCCCATGACATTCATTTGCTTCTTGGCCACCATGTGCTTACTCTTGGAAACAATTACATTTTGATTTTGCTGGGCCAGTGCTTAACACCCTCTTCTTGATAGTCATTGACACTTCCTCTGGATTTCCATACATTGTCTGATGCAATGCCATGTCAAGCACCAACACCATCACAGCCCAAGAAAAAATGATTGCAGTTGAAGGTCTACCGGAAGTGCTCATAACTGACAATGGTCCACAATTTCGTAGCGAGGAGTTTCATGCTTTCTGTGCCCAGCATGGCGTTTGCCACTTTCCAACACCCTCCCTTCCATCTGCAATGTAATGGAGAAGCTGAGAGGATGGTCTGCACGTTCAAAAAACTCATATAAAGAAATACCTCCAGGATCAATCCACCGAGGCATCACTAACTCTCTCTCTCTCTCTCTCTCTTTTAGCAGCTATAGATCCATGCCCATGAGGGACAAAGATCCAGCAGAAATTCTCCATGGGCAGCAACCCCAAACCCTCTTGAGCCTGCTCATGCTGATGCCATGGCCAGCTACACCACTGCCCACTTCCAAGTTCCACCCTGGCACCCTGGTGTTCATGAAAGGATTTGGCCAGCAAACAACTTGGATTACAGGAACAATTATCCAGTACTGGGACCAGAAAGTCTTCAGGATGCAGCTTCCAGACCAGGAGGTTCTGTGACATGCCAATCAACTTCGTCCCCAACTCGTTTCCCAACAATCTATTTCTTTCCCCCCTCTCCTCAGCAAACTTTGACGTTCCACATCCTGACTCGTAGAACATTCTTATTTTGTTATTTATTTAATCTTTTTCTCATTGTCACCTCCACTGGCAATCTCTTACAGAGATCTGAATGCAGGACTAGTCTGGAATCTTTTGCCTATGGAGAGATCATCACGGCACTTTTCAATTACAGGCCACATGTCATGTGGATAAATATTATGTGTCGTTAATACAGTGGTTTCCATTGCCTTTTGCATCCTCATCCTGTCGATCATTGCTGATTCTTCCTCTTTTTAGGGACAGATACAGATTTCCTGTGCCTTGTCTCTCCAGCCACTTACCACTCCCCACATTCCCAATATCTGGCCACAAAGGAGCACTCCTCTCGTGACCCTGTAGCACCCAGGACTGGAGCAACTGAATTACATTCTTTCAAATGATAGAGCATTGCAATTAGTTATTCTTTTCTTGCAGGTTTTATTCAGCAACTCTAGGTTTCAGCTAGTGCCTAGCCATTATCAGTGCACCATTCCATAGTATCAATACATTTTCTAGTTCATTGTCCCCCTGTTGTTTGGGTTTCTGTCACAGTTCATTCAAGACTACTCTACTAGCCTGAAAAAAAGGGGGCTAACATACTAGAAGATGCATTGATGCTATGAAATGGAGCACTGATAATGGCTAGGTACTAGTCAAAATCTAGAGCTGCTGAATAACACTTCCAAGAAAAGGATGACTGATTGCAGTGCTCTATCATTTAAAAGTCATATCACAGTCATTCGGTGCATCCATGTTCTTAATGGAAGGTAACTTGATGAATTATATTCTCTGTCAGGGTTGTGACTGGCTCTCATCATGCCCTGAAACGAGGAATACCCCACCCACTATCCTTCCCACACCTCCCAGAATGGTATTCTGCCACCCACCAAACCAACATAATATCCTTGTCCATCCCTACTCTACCCCTGTTCCAAACTCCTTGCTTCATGGCTCAGAGGCCTAAACGAAATACTTGTCCCATATATCCTCCCAACATCACTTATTCCAGTCTGGTCACATGGATCACCTATCATATCAAAGTCGGGCATACCTGTGAAAGTGGTCATGTGATACATGAACTAAACTGCAACCACTCTGCTGCTTCTACATGGATATGACAACCAACAAGTTGTCTCTCTACATTAACGGCCACCATCAAACTGTGGCCAAGAGACAACTGGACACCAAGTTGCTGTACATGCTGCCCAACACAACATGCTTACCTTTAATGACTGCTTAAAAGTCTCTGCCATCTGGATCCTTTCTGTCAGCACCAGCTTTTCTGAACTGCACAATTGGGAACTCTCCCCACAATTGTAGTGCTTCAAGAACTTTGGGGTAAATTCTAGAAACACTCGGCTCTCCACAGTCTTGAACACCTGATATTTTAATGATGAGGGTGAGAGAGCCTTTTTACTGTGCCACACATACCTGTGTGTGCAGGAGAGACAGCTGTCACGAGAAGCCAGGAGATGCGTCAGATGAGTGGCCCCGACAAGTGGTTACCAGCAGCCCCTTGGAATTTATATCAAAAAGTCAAAGAGTGTTTGTATAATATTCTGTGGTTTGTGGTGTCATGAGGATTGTTACAGAGACAGATGAAGTGTGTATTGTATAGATACTCTTACTTCATGTCTTGGCTCTGCATGGGGCAGCATGTATGTAATTGTTGATTATGACATTTGTCTTGAAACCAATTGGCTTGCTGGAGCTTGTACAGAATAATTGTTACTTTGGGGACGAGAGTTGAAAATATATTGTTGTTGAACTGCAAAGATTCTACGAGTACATGATTTATTTCAAGAATAGAGAGTTGGTTAATATTATTCCCTTTAACCTGATACAGTCTTCGGAGAAGAATTAAACAGTGAGAGTGACGTAACTGATGACCCAAAGAAGAGGGTCGGCTGCACGCACAACATATGAGTCACTTGGAAGAGAGATGTGAGTCATGCAACCCAACACAGCACTGTCTCTTGTCATCCCAGAAAGCATCAGAACATGGTGACCAAGTGACAAGGATAATTGTAAGCCAAAAATGGGAAGAAGATATTTGAGTTGCCATAGCAACCAAGCATAGCAAGACTGAGAAACTGTTTCAAGTAATTGCGTTGTGTTTATTGAACCAAAGGAAGAAAGTTGCAAATGCAACACAATATAAGACGCGAGAAGCTAATAATGTCAAAAGAATGGAGGGAAGATCTCAACTTTTTGTTTAAGAAGATTTGGGTGTAGGGAGGAAGCAATTCTCACACACGCAATAACTAGCCACCAACATCGATGCAGTAACCAGCCAACGCCGATGTAGTAACCAGCTGCCGACACCAGTGCAGTAACCCACCACCGTTACTGACTGCAATGGCTGCCATTCACTGTTGCTGATTTTGCGTCTGCTCGCTGATGCTGATGCCGCTACCAAGGTGCGATGCTGCCAGCGCCTGTGCTATTCACCGGTGTCAATTCTACACCTCGCTCGCCGACGCAGCATAAAACTCTATGTAAATTTACATATGTCTGCCTGTGTCTGTATATTTACGGATGGATGTGTGTGTGTGTGTGTGTGTGTGTGTGTGTGTGTGTGTGTGTGTGTGTGTGCGGGGGTGTATACCTGACCTTTTTTTCCCCTATGGTAAGTTTTTCTGCTCCCAGGACTGGAATGGCTCCTTACCCTCTCCCTTAAAACCCACATCCTTTCGTCTTTTCCTCTCCTTCCCTCTTTCTGGATGAACCAACCAGGGGTTGCAAAAGCTTGAATATTTGTGTGCGTGTTTGCGTTTTTTATTGTGTCTATCAACATACCAGCGCTTTCTCGTTTGGTAAGTTAAAGCTTTTTTGTTTTTTATATATATGTTTTTCCCATGTGGAATGTTTCCATAAAACAAAGGTGCTGTGATTTACCAAACGAGAAAGTGCTGGTAGATAGACACAACAAAAAACACACAAACACACACACAAATTTCAGGCGGTTTGTTTGGCCAAAAGCTTTCTTTGACAGTCTTCTTGTTGTGCCCATATGCGACTCAGCTCTCTGCTATATGGTGAGTAGCAGCTATCCCTTAATAAAATTGTCATTATTCCATGCTGGATTTTCCATTGCAGTCTTTTTCTTGTTCCTGTCTGTGGCACCATCTATATGGTGAGAAGCAATCTATTCTTTTCATAATATCAAAAGTAATATAAGCTGAACATAAAGCCCAAGTGCATAAACACAAATAATCAACATGTGCTAAAGAGTAAAATATTAATCCTCAGCAGGAATATAGTGCCCTGAATGCTTTATACAAACCTGGAATGTTGGTGATAAATAGAAATCTTGATCAATTGGAAATGGCATCTTGTAGTTCATATTATGTATCAGTTTATACCGCTTAGTCCTCACTGCCCTCATTGGATAATACATGGTGACTTCATGATGTGAATGACTTGCAAAAATGGGTCTGTCAGTTTCTGGTGGCTCTGGAGAAAACAAATATAATATATTTACATGAATAAAATTCATAACAATGGATGACTCTCTGTAGGCTAAGTAATTGTGAGGAATATACAAAGTTAATAAAGATTTTTACACTTATCTCTCTTCTAACAGGAGACAAGGCTACAGGTAAATGCAGGATGCAAATATCTGTATCTGTAGAACAGAGTTTTATATTGTGAAATGAAGTAGGAGAAAGAAGAAGTTGACTACAATCTATAATAAGAATTCATGTGATGTCCAGAAAGAGACAAATTCACTATTCCACAATTTCTTTCAATACGAGGTCATTACATCATCACTACATCTGAACTTGCTGTAAATTCTATATGAGAAGGAAACAGGGTCTCTGCACTGAAGGAATATAAAAATAAGGTGCTAGTACAATCTGAGTTTGCCTCACTTTAAAAACATTGAATAATCTGAAAGAAGACCAAAATCAGTGCAATAAATGCTACAGAAATTAGGACAGATGCTCAACCACCACATCAGCCAAGGAACATGAATGCAATAAGTCACTAACATATGCTCTGGACTTATTGAAGACTCTGGCAGCTCAAGAAATCAGTAATAATCTAGCTGATAATATTTGTATCATAAATAATATTTAAATTATTTGTTTGCCTTGATGCCTGATGATGAGCCCAAGCGGCTAAAAACACATTGTTAATTAATTAATGTCATAAGATCAATAATCTTAAATATTGTGATTGGTTGTGGTACATACATCTATCTTTTATCCATTTATGATTACCATAAGTTACAGACTTTGCTTAGTTTAACAGATAAAAACTAACCTGCATGGAGAAGGGGCAGCAATGATTGCCCAGTAAACTGTGAATGGCAAGAAATATCATTATTATTCTCATCACAATGGCTAACTCCAAACCAGTCAAGAATTGTTGGAGTTATATCCAACAGACTTGACATTTTATATGTAACTTCATTTTTTCTGTCTCCAGGATTTGGAGATCTGATCAGCAGTGGTTCCGCCATACCTGTGGAAATAAAGTAATATAGTATATTAAACTTGTTAATGACACACACCTAGTGTTTGATTTGTAAAAAAGGGGGTTGGACATGTTAGAACATTATTTTACCACTTTTTTTTTTTTCCTTCAGAGATACTGGTGCAGCATACTGGCACCTACCGTCACAAATCAAGCACTGCCCATATCAATTACTATATGGCCTGTAACATTAATAGTCAAACAATGGAAAATCCAGGATGGAATGTAACAATATTATGAAAAGGAAAGTTGCTACTCACCATATAGCAGAGATGCTGAGTCGCAGATAGGCACAACAAAAGACTCGTACAATTAAAGTTTTCGGCCATTAAGGCCTTCATCAGCAGTAGACGACACACACACACACACACACACACACACACACACACACACAAAACTGGCACACATGACTGCAGTCTCAAGCAAATGTTGCCTGAGACTGCAGTCGTGTGTGTGCGTACCATCTATTGTTGACGAAGGCCTTAATGGCTGAGAGCTTTAATTGTGACAATCTTTCTGTTGTGCATAATTGTGACTCAGCATCTCTGCTATATGGTGAGTGGCAACTTTCTTTTTCATAATATTGTTGGTAATAAATAGGTTTTCTAACTATAGAAGTACAATACAAAAGTGCAACTATCAGGTAGCATTAACTGAATTGAACTAAAATAAATTTCCCTTAAATTGTACTATTTTCTGTTTTGTTGTTACTGAAGTTCTTAACAAAATAATTCTAAATTTACTAATATTTCAAGAGAATTATGTTTCATAAATACTGCAGCTCTCAAATAACTCGCACTTACACTTTACAAATGGAAAACACTCAAAACCGTACAGATTCTTGTGCCTGTCACCATGCATAATACATAAAAGGTATTTTGTCTTCTTTACAAAATATCTCACTGTTGGTTTCAATGGCTATTTGTTACAGAAAATTTAACACAAATAATAAAATATAAAAAACAAAATGTAAAATCATAAAGAATAAAGTACCCAACATAATGTTTTTGTACACGAAGATTAATGTAACCTGCTATATATTATGTCTCACTTTTTACAAATAACACTGATCAAGAATGAAAATATTTCAGTCTAAAAATAGCTTATTCTTATTTATTTCCATTTGCTGAATTCAGACATTACCATAAAATGACTGATTAGCTCTTGCTTTGTAGATACAATGACATGCCATTTTTTCCAGATTTACATTTTTAGTTTGAGTAAATTTTTGAAAGTTCTCACACCCATTAAATGACAAAACACAATATTCTCCAGCTGTTTGTAGGGTATAAACATTAGTACTGTTGTTGTGTCTGGGAATTTCATATTGTTGACATTGCAGTTAGTACAGAATTTTGGTTTTCTAGCACCTTTCAAGTGTAGACTTTGTTAAATTAAAATGCTATGAAAATGTGCAAATTCAGTGACTAAGTTTGGTTATATTTGTGGTAAAATAACATCTCAAATGCAGTCTGACACCTGTTGTAAAGATAGCCTATCAGCATTATTTTGATCTGAAGGCAAGGGACCAAGATAAATCATAGCTCCACATATATGTTGCAACTCTTTGTTCAGTTAAACTATGAGAATAGCTGCAAATAATTTAAAAAATGATCTATCGCTTTTGTAGTGCCTATGGCTTGGCAGTAGTCTAAAAACCATAGAGATAACTGCAGTTTCTGCTTGACTACACCTATAAATGCAGGGTTGTCAATGAAGAAATTAGAAACAGTTCAATACCCTAATCTTCCATCCACTATTCAACCAATTCCACATTCAGCTAGTTTATTGGTTCCTTTCCCACCAAACAATTATGAGCCTTATGTAGAAAATGAAGATAGTGTGAAATAAGAGGAATCCAACAAGACTTCCACATCCCATGAATCTTATTTTGATAAAATAATATGGTAAATTGCAAAGACTGAGTCAAGTGGAATTAAGTGCTTTCTTTTGAGACCTTGATTTGTTGATGGAGACTACAACAATGGAATCTTTTCCAATGTGATGTCAGCGTCTCACAGTACTGACATGGTCACAGCGACTTGATTCCCATTTTTCGGAAGAAAAAAAATCTTGCTGTTTGCTGTGACATTAATGGCTTGATGAAGTATTTGAATCTGAATCATGATTCAACTAATTGGAGGTCATCTAAAGACTCCTCCAAAGCTTAGTTTAAAGCTGTATTACTTCACAATGGCAACCATCTTCCTGCTATTGGTTGGTTGTTTGGGGAAGGAGACCAGACAGCGTGGTCATTGGTCTCATCGGATTGGGGAAGGAAGTCGGCCGTGCCCTTTCAGAGGAACCATCCCGGCATTTGCCTGGAGTGATTTAGGGAAATCACGGAAAACCTAAATCAGGATGGCCGGACGCGGGATTGAACCGTCGTCCTCCCGAATGCGAGTCCAGTGTCTATCCACTGCGCCACCTCGCTCGGTTTCCTGCTATTCCTGCAGTTCACATGGAGAAGACTATGCTCAATATGACAGGCCTCAACCCAATCAAATATGCTGATCACAGGTGGTAAATCTATGGCCATGAAAAAATCATCATCATATGCTTAGGAACGTAACTGTGATAGACTAAATTCTGTTGAATTTTATGTATGTGGGGAAGTAAGGATATGAAATTACATTATACAGTGCCTGACAAAAAAGTAATCAAATATTAATGTAACTTCATACACATACATACCATTGGTGCATATGCAAATGATTGGAGCTCCAATTATTTTTGACAGTTAGAATGGCCATCAGAGTTTATTAGTGTTGTTTCTGTTTAGTTGTTACTGGGTCTGTTGGGGTGTGTAAGGTATACGAACAGTGGGAGATGTTTAGTGATCACTGTGGAGAACTGAGAGATGCTGCATACTCATATGAGACAGAATTACCAACACCTGACAGAGTTTGAAAGAGACGTCACTGTGGGTTTCCATTTGGCCAGCTGGTTGAATCATTAAATATCCAGATTTGTGGGGATTTGGATAAGACAACATCCTTATGTTGGGCTGCATGGGAATGTGAAGGCAGGCACACTTCATATCAAGGTTCCAGTCAACCGCATCTGACCACTATAAGGGAGAACTGCTCTATGTGGATGAAGCACATTGTAACCACTTCACATCTGTGCCTGCCATTTGAGAACAGTAATGGACTCTTTTGTGTTTATGAAGGGAGGAGCAATGTGCTGCGAATGAGATGCACAGTTAGCAGAGAATAGCTGTGCTTTTACTGAGGCTACTGAAACAAAATACAATAACACAGCTGTAGTCTGTGGGCCCTTGGTCAGCCAACAGTGGTAGGAGCTTGAGGGCGAGCAGCAGTCAAGGTCCAAGATGGCAGTCCTGCACAGTTGGAGACAGCATCCAGTGAGACAACAGTCCTGGACTGTCAGAGTCAGCGTCCAGTGAGATGGTGTACAGCAAGATGGCAATCCAGGACAGTTGGAGATGTATACAGTGAGACGATAGGAGAGATGCATCGAGGAGAATGACAGTTCTGGATGTATGAAGATGCATCCAGCAAAATGGTCGCCCTGGACAGCCAAAGATGATGTCCACCAAGTCATGAGCCCTGGATGATCAGCAGTACTGAAGTCCATCAAGGTGACAGCCCTGGACAATTGTAGATGACATCCAGTCAGATAAGAGACCTGGATGATTGCAGATCACATCCATCAAGTGAGAGCCCTGGACGATCTGTGATCTTGAAGACAGGCCGGAGGTGGAGTCCAGCAAGGCAGCACAGAGGAGGCACTCAATGATGGCCTGATGACTCAGATAGGGTGGTGACTGATCTTCCACCACCCAGGCATGATACACAGTGAGCACACACCAAACACACTGCCAGTTATCAGCCAGTTGTCCTAAATACCTGCCTGGTGAAAGAATACAGCAAGCATGTAATCTCACAGATGGGAAGACATGCTTGTGATTGCAGCACTTTGTACAACAACATGCACAGTACCGGCAGCCCACCCAGCACCGCCCAGTGCTGTGATAAAAGCAGGAAGATTGATAAAAATCAGTCCAAGCTCTTTATATTGTTATCAGGCTGTCTGTATACATTCTAACATGGTAGTGTTGCCTGCAGATTGAGGATTTGGCAACCCACAGCCCATGCCTGTATGGTTGGTTGCAGCATATGTGACTTCCCCCGTAAGAAGAGATGGCAAAGCCTGCTGCGAAGCCATGACTTCGGTGCTAGATGATTGGAGTTGGCATCCAGTGAGATGACAGTCCTAGGTGGTCAGATATGACATCCAGTGAGATTGCAGTCCTAGATGGTCAAAGATGGTGTCCAGCAAGATGGCAGTTCTGGATGGTCGTAGACTGCGTCTAGCAAGACAGTAGCCCTGAATGGTCAGAGTCAGTATCTAGCAAGGTGGCAGTCCTGGATGGTCAGAGATGCTGTCTAGGAAGATAGTGGCCCTGGATGGTCAGAAACAGTGTTCAGTGAGATGGCAGTCTGAGACAGTCGGATATGTGTCCAGCGAGATGACAGCCATGGACTGCCGAAGATTGTGCCCAGTAAAGCAAGAGTCCTGGACATGGTGGTGACAGCCAAAGAGGCAACAGCTTTGGACAATCACAGATGACATCCAGTTAGGTGAGAGGCCAGGACAATCATAGATGACATACAGCAAGGTGAGAGCCCTGTGTGGTCAATGGCGAGCTGGAGGATGGACCAGAGGTGAAGTCCTGCAATGTGGCATGGAGCAGGCACTTGATGATGGTCTGATAAATTGGACATGACAATGATTGATCCTCAACCATCTCAGTGATAGACATGGTGAGCACACACTAAGCGCATTGGTGAGGAGTGGCTGGGTGGTGCCCTAAATACCAACCTATGGAAGAATACAGGCTTGCATACAGCAGGCACGTCATCTTATGGATGGTAAGAGATGCCCACAATCCCAGCTCTGTATACTGTGATATGCACACTGCCAATGGCACAGCTGGGGCCATTCAATGCTGTGGTGATAGCAAGAAGATTGGCTGAAAACAACCCGGGCTGTTCATATTATTATGGAGCCGTCTGTGTACCATCTCTGTGGTAGCGTTGCCTGCAGTTGGAGGATGCGGCAATCCATGGTCCACACCTGTATGGTTAGTTGTAGCACAAGTGACCACCTGGGGCTACAATAGACTCCCTGCAACATCCCACATCATTTGTCAGAGACTAGCAGCATCCGGACTAGGACATTATTGTCCCATGATTGGGCTGCTGTTAACATCAAACACAAATGACTGTGTTTGAAGTGGTGCTGTGACAGGGAAGCATAGACTGCTGATGAACAGCACTGCACTGTGTTCAGCAATGAATTGCAGTTCTATCTATCATGGAAGAACATCACCGGCTAGTGTATGGCAGTGACCAGGGAGCGGTCTGATTCATCTGATGTTTTGGAGTTGCACAGCAGTGTTACTCCTGACATTATGTTGTCAGGAGCCATTGTATATGACTTCAGGTCAGGGTTGGAAGTGATTGACAGGATTCTGAAAGCACAATGATATGTAACATACATCCTGGTACTCATGTGTTACCTCTCTTGCAACAGCATTGTGGTGATGTTTTTCAACAGGAAAATGCTCATCCACACATGGCATGTTCTCTATGAACTGTCTGTGTAATGCTGAGTTATTGCTGTGGCCCACAATATCCTCAGATCTGTCCCTGACAGCACATGGGTGGGACCATCTCAGACATCAACTGAGACCTCAGTTCAGACAACTTCACATCCAGACTATCAAAGACTAAAGTCAAGTCAGTGTAAGAAGATCCCTCACAGATGTATGTTCAACAGAAAACTTATACGCAGTTCAATCATATGGATGTCTCGTCCACTTCTCCTACTGAAATGAAGAAAATTATATATTCTCTCAAAAATAAAAGATTGTCTGAATTCGATGGGATTTCCAACAGAATGCTAAAGACTAATAAGCATTGTATTTTGTGAAATATGTAATGCATTACTAACTCAGGTCATTTTTCCACAGATGTTGAAATATGCCATTGTTAAATCCCTCTTACAAATCTGATTTGGAAAAAATCTGATAGAAGATTTCAAGAAGGTCATGTGTTCTAGAATAGTATCCCACCTGAGCAGGAATAATATCCTCAGTAAATCACGGTTTGGATTTCAGAAGAGTTGCTTAACCAAGGATGCCATTTGCACATTCAGTTGCCACATTTTACAAGCACTAAGTGGCAAAATAGCACCAGTTGATATTTTCTGTGACCTTTCTAACTCATTTGACTGCGTTGATCACAATATTGTCCTGGATAAACTGAGGCTGTATGGAATTTATTGTATAGAAAACCAAAGGATAATTTCACCTCTAACTACATCAATGCATATGTGAGTGTAAGCTTCATTGCCAAATTACAATGTTAAAATCATCTCAGGTGATCAGCTGAATGGTGGAATTGTCTTGTTGCAATATTTCAGTGAGTATTGTACTCATCATCTTCAGGTAAATATGATGATGATGGGTCTTTCACTTCGCTGATCACCCAAGGAGATTTCATCATTAAAACAATACAGAAAGTTATACTTAATAATTCAACCAATGTAAGTTTCCAACTGGGGAGAAATAATTCTGGGGTTCCACAAGACTCAATCATAGGTCAACTATTGTTTCTTATACATGTAAAAGACCTTCTGTCAAATACACAACAAGCAGAATTAGTTGTTTTTGTGTATAACACTAGTACTGTAATCTCTCAAAACACACACACAGCAACAGAAGAAATGGTAAATAATGTCCTTAAGCATTATTGAATGGTTTTCTGTGAATACTGAATGATTTTCTGTGAATTGTCTCATTCTCAATTTCAAAAAGGCACAATGTATTCATTTCTGCACATCTAGTAGTACTACACTAATGTTAAGTGTAACACTTGGTGAAGAAATAATATCCAGGATGGAAATGCCATTTCTAGTGTACATATTGATGAGAATTTAAACTGGAAAAAAAACACATTTGGAACTCCTAAAACAACTTAGTTAAGCCACATTTGTATTTTGAATCATTACATATCTTGGGGAGGGACAAATCATTAAGTTGACATATTTTGTGTATTCTCACTCAATAAAATTTTGTGGAATAATGTTCTGGAGTTACTCTACTTAAAGAGAGTGTTCATTGCTCAGAAATGTACTGTAAGAATAATACATGGTTCTCATCCATGATCATCTTTTACATATCTGTTTAAGATCAGCATGTAGCCATAATTGGGTATGAAAGTGCAATTTGAATGTAAAATGACTCTTTCCGCATCATTACTATTAATTGCACAAATGATCCACAGAACATGACACTAACTAAGATGCAGTGGACTTGGTGCACTAGCTTCACGTTCCTACCTCAACCAATCACATAACACATTTCTGTAAACATCTCTGTGCCAATGTTTCAGTGTTGCACAGCAATAGAGATTACTATTGTTTTCAGCTGCAGCCAGTAACAGTATGTAACTGAAAGCTAGCAACAGCACTTCCTATAGCAACTCGACTATAGTTACAACAGTTGTGAGCCAGCTTACCTCAGGAGAGGATATTATGGCTTTATGACACCACTCCCGAACAAATCAGTGCATGCATCCATGCCTCAAGGGGTGTAACATCATATGGATAAGTGGCTCCCTCTACAAAGTTCTATCTAAATTTGACTTGATACAGTAATCACTGAAATAACATCACATACTCTCTCAATTCATGAGGTTTTACTTCATTTTCTCTTCCCCTTTGTGGATCATGAGGACCCAGGTTCAATTCCCGGCCAGGTTGGGGATTTTTTTCTGCCTGGGGACTGGGTGTTTGTGATGTCCTCATCATTTCATCATCATCATCATCATCATCATCATCATCACCACCACCACCACCACCACCACCACCACCACCACCATCATCATTTGTGGCAGTGGCTAGATTGGACTGTGTACAAAAAGTTGTGCTGTGTAAAAATTGGGACCCTGCAGCTGAGTGTCCCACAAACCAATCATCATCATCATCATCATCATCCCCTTCATGGTGCT
This sequence comes from Schistocerca cancellata, assembly GCF_023864275.1. NCBI lineage: Eukaryota > Metazoa > Arthropoda > Insecta > Orthoptera > Acrididae > Schistocerca > Schistocerca cancellata. The sequence goes on from NC_064627.1 coordinate 477,012,643, forward strand.
GCCATTCTTGTTTTTTTTATTTTTTTATTTTTTACATCTTCCTCCACTTATTGTAAAAAATATGCACTAACAGTAACAGAACTTTTGAAGATTATATATAAATACTAAATTTCCAACTTACCAGGATCATACAGATTTGTGCGTCCACTTGGAAATGGAATTCCATTATCAGAAGAATATATAACAAGTGTATTGTCTTCAAAACCTGCATCTTTGAGTTCTTTCAATACTAGACCAACACCTATGCAGAAATTTTCCACATATTTTAGTAACTACAACAGCTTTTTCTGCAAAAAGGCTGCATTTTCATGTATAAAATGTCATTGATTAAAAAATATGATATCATACTACTCTTTGTTTCCAGAGTCACACAGTGTAAGATGATACACATTAGCTTACAAATTCCTTAGGGTTAGCTAAATACTAATTAATATAGCACTTGTAAATTTTGAATATAAAGTTTGAGCTTTAATAATCCCCAATACATACCCTCAATAAGAATTTATGTTGTAATAAATTAATTCTACATATTGTTAATGAAATTCACTACTCAAAAAGCATTACTGTGTAGTAAGTATATTTATTAATCAAGTCAGCTATTATGAAGCAGAATATAATTAAAGCAAACTAAAAGTAAAATAATCATATTTTATGTAACAGATACATTCATACTTTCAAATTATAATAACAGAAACAATCAGTTGCTGATTTCATTAAAATTCTTCCAAGTTTGTCACATATCACATAAACTGAACCACATGCACACATTACTAAATCAGTTCAGCTTCAGTACTATGTCCCTCCCTACTCATGTTATTAAATCACAAGAATGTTACACAGTATCAGGAGTGAAAAGGATGGAAACACATTTTTACTGAAGGAAATTCTTATTTGAAGATCGCTAGGTGACAATGTCAAATTAGGGAAAAATTGCCACCATGACTTGATTTGTTACTATGATGCCCAGTAGCTGTTAAATTGGCACAGTTCGTTTTGCATCTTTGGTGGTATTTAATGTGGAAATCTCAAAAGCTCTACTGGCAGTCTATAGGGTGACTACTTTTGGTAGATGAGGAGAGAAAAGAGTAACTGTTACAATGGCTCATACTTCCAGTTAACTTACTACTTCAGTTGCTTGTCATATTTTCCTTTTGAAAGTAAGTCTGTGTTACACAAGTACACAAGCTCCCTCAGACTCCTTGTGCCTGTCACAACATTCTCAGATCATTATACTTAGCCTGAGTTTTGTACCCTTGTTATTGTTCTCAGTGCAAAATCTCTCCTATGCACCCTTCCACCACCATGTACATACTGCAGATCCACCTTTCATTAATCCTACAGTATCAAAAGCAAAGCAACTTGCAAAACCATGTTTGTTGTTTACCAATTAGCACGTGCCTATTGAACAGCATTTTGTATAGAAATGAACACCACCAAAATGGCTGAGTACATGAACAGGCATAGAAGAACTGTCCAACTTGGAGACACCTAATCCCTAACTCTAACATGCTCTACAGCATAACTTAAGGATCTGATACTTCTTACATGACATGGGCTATTTGGATTATCTCATCGCATACCGGATTCCCTGAACTCTAGAACAGGGAACTGCTTTCCAACAAATCATCCTATCCTGCCCTGGACTTAAAGTTCATTATCATACATCTTTTGTAATTATTATTACTTTTTTCATTATTATTATTTTTTATTTATTATGTATATACATATACATGATTACTCTGCAATTCACATTTAAGTGCTTGGCAGAGGATTCATCGAACCACAATCATACTATCTCCCTACCATTCCACTCCCGAACAGCGCGCGGGAGAAATGAACACCTAAACCTTTCTGTTTGAGCTCTGATTTCTCTTATTTTATTTTGATAATCATTCCTACCTATGTAGGTTGGGCTCAACAAAATATTTTCGCATCCGTAAACCAGATGCTTTCATCTTACGAAAGTTTGAGTTTGGTTTCACAATATTGTAAACTGGTCAACTTCTTTTCATTCTGGTTGTGACTTGTTCTTCATTGTATCAAAACGAAATTCACCTGTGAAAATTATAAACCATGGAGACAACATGGCTGGCTAGTAATAAACTGAATAGTAATAATAATAATAATAATAAAGTATATCCTAACAAAAATTCTAGTTTTCAGAACCATTAGTTTATTCCTCAGGGTGTGATATGTCAATTGAACTCCTTAAGCTTAAGGTTGTTTCTTTCAATCTTCCGATGAAGATAATGGAATTTATTATTTTATTGACTGAAGAGGCTCATGTTGGATCTAGTGTCTTAACCATTAACTTTCTTCCATTTATCACAACCAGCTTTTTGGCCACAAATAAGTTCAGCAATGTCAGACTTACTAGGTATGTTCTGTGTTTTTTTACACAGGAAAGCTTTGTTCATTTAGTAGTTTCTCTCTGTGAGAACTGTGTGTAATGACAATTGCAGAAATTTTAAAACAATGTATTCCTCAAAATTTCTTTAAAAATGTGAGATTATTCAGTAATTTATCTTTCTTGATCTGCAGTGGTTCTGCCTACAGACTACCTGTCTGTATAAGTGGCTGACATATATGCACTTCTGCTTGGTTTGCATCTCATCTCATCAGTTTATCACATGACAAAGGGCCCTTTAAAATTAACCCCATGACTGAGAGCTGGGAAGAGTAGAGCTGAGATAATTTACTGATGGTAATATTTATTGGAATATTAATGAGCCACACTGTCAGACCATACAGAAGCCACAGCCATAACCTGATGCTTCTCCTGTGATGCCTAGAGGCAACTGAAACACAAAGAGAATTGTGTGCCTTTGGTTTCAACCACTGAACAGTTCTCACCAAGCAAAAGGAACACCCCACTGATTATCATCAAAGAGCTCATTGGCAAAGTATTTCAGATCTTATCCCATCCTCCATCCTTCCATGGACTAAATTTAACATGTCAAAACTACCAAGAAATCCACTACATTGATAAAATATGCTGCTTTCACAGTTATATTACATAGCTAATCTATTTCCAACTGCTAGTAGACCACATACATAGTCACTTGAATGCTTGCCCAAGAAGAACAGTTATCTACATACACTCCTGGAAATGGAAAAAAGAACACATTGACATCGGTGTGTCAGACCCACCATACTTGCTCCGGACACTGCGAGAGGGCTGTACAAGCAATGATCACACGCACGGCACAGCGGACACACCAGGAACCGCGGTGTTGGCCATCGAATGGCGCTAGCTGCGCAGCATTTGTGCACCGCCGCCGTCAGTGTCAGCCAGTTTGCCGTGGCATACGGAGCTCCATCGCAGTCTTTAACACTGGTAGCATGCCGCGACAGCGTGGACGTGAACCGTATGTGCAGTTGACGGACTTTGAGCGAGGGCGTATAGTGGGCATGCGGGAGGCCGGGTGGACGTACCGCCGAATTGCTCAACACGTGGGGCGTGAGGTCTCCACAGTACATCGATGTTGTCGTCAGTGGTCGGCGGAAGGTGCACGTGCCCGTCGACCTGGAACCGGACCGCAGCGACGCACGGATGCACGCCAAGACCGTAGGATCCTACGCAGTGCCGTAGGGGACCGCACCGCCACTTCCCAGCAAATTAGGGACACTGTTGCTCCTGGGGTATCGACGAGGACCATTCGCAACCGTCTCCATGAAGCTGGGCTACGGTCCCGCACACCGTTAGGCCGTCTTCCGCTCACGCCCCAACATCGTGCAGCCCACCTCCAGTGGTGTCGCGACAGGTGTGAATGGAGGGACGAATGGAGACGTGTCGTCTTCAGCGATGAGAGTCGCTTCTGCCTTGGTGCCAATGATGGTCGTATGCGTGTTTGGCTCCGTGCAGGTGAGCGCCACAATCAGGACTGCATACGACCGAGGCACACAGGGCCAACACCCGGCATCATGGTGTGAGGAGCGATCTCCTACACTGGCCGTACACCACTGGTGATCGTCGAGGGGACACTGAATAGTGCACAGTACATCCAAACCGTCATCGAACCCATCGTTCTACCATTCCTAGACCGGCAAGGGAACTTGCTGTTCCAACAGGACAATGCACGTCCGCATGTATCCCGTGCTACCCAACGTGCTCTAGAAGGTGTAAGTCAACTACCCTGGCCAGCAAGATCTCCGGATCTGTCCCCCATTGAGCATGTTTGGGACTGGATGAAGCGTCGTCTCACGCGGTCTGCACGTCCAGCACGAACGCTGGTCCAACTGAGGCGCCAGGTGGAAATGGCATGGCAAGCCGTTCCACAGGACTACATCCAGCATCTCTACGATCGTCTCCATGGGAGAATAGCAGCCTGCATTGCTGCGAAAGGTGGATATACACTGTACTAGTGCCGACATTGTGCATGCTCTGTTGCCTGTGTCTATGTGCCTGTGGTTCTGTCAGTGTGATCATGTGATGTATCTGACCCCAGGAATGTGTCAATAAAGTTTCCCTTTCCTGGGACAATGAATTCACGGTGTTCTTATTTCAATTTCCAGGAGTGTATAATGGAAGTATACAACAGTTCACTCTGAATATTCCTACGTGTCCAATAGTCAACAAGAATTTACAATTCCTCCCCCCACCCCCCTCCCATGGTTCATGGACCTTGCCATTGGTGGGTAGGCTTACATTTCTCAGTAATACACATAGCCATACTGTAGGTGCAACCACAATGGAGGGGTATCTGTTGAGCGGTCAGGCAAACATATGGTTCCTGAAGAGAGGCTGCATCCTTTTCAGTAGTTGCAGGGGCAACAGTCTGGATGATTGACTGAGCTGGCCTTGTGACATTAACCATAATGGCCTTCCTGTACTGATACAGTGAACAAGTGAAAGCAAGGGGAAGCTACAGCTCTAAGTTTTTGTGAGGGCATGCAGCTCAGCTCTACTGTATGGTTAAATGATAATGGCATCACCTTGGGTAAAACATTCTGGAGGTAAAATAGTCCCCCATTCAGATCTCCATACGGGGACTGCTCAGGAGGATGTCATCATCAGGAGAAACAAAACTGGCATTCTATGGGTACGAGCATGGAATTTTAGATCTCTTAATCGTGCAGGTAGGTTAGAGAATTTGATTGGAAAATGGATGAGCTAAAGTTAAATATAGTGGGAATCAGTGAGTTCAATACCAGGCAAAACAGTTGAATACAGGGCTATAAGTACAAAATCAAAAAAGAGTAAAGCAGGACTAGGTTTAATAATGAATAAGAAAATAGGGATTCAGGTAAGCTACTATGAACAGCATTTTTGTAGCCAAGATAGACACAAAGCCCACACCCACCACAGTAGTACAAGTTTATATGCCAACTTGCTGTGCAGATGATACTGAACAGATTGAAGAAATGTATGACTTGATTAAAAAAAAGAAAAAGAAACCACTGGTTGGTCACTTTCCAAGAATTCCTTACCTCCAACTTAGCCTCACTGTCCTTCCCCCAAGTCCCTTCCTCAGAACACCAACTTTTCAATAGAGGAAATAACAGCCATACACAATCTAAAAACAAATCCTGACCTAATCATCCTACCTGCAGACAAAGGTTCCACCACTGTTGTTATGAATCACAGTGTCAATTATCTGACTCCACCACCTATAAATTCTGCCACAGAGATCCCATCCCAGAAGTCCAACACAACTTTATTCCTTGCTAAGCCTTAGGCCCTTCCCAGAACATCTCCCCTACATCCATTTCCTACCTAACCCCTATGACACCCCACACACACATCTTTTACATGCTCCTGAAAATCCACAAACCCAACAATCCTGGATGCCCCATTGTGGCTGGTTATTGTGTCCCCATTGAAAGAATTTCAGCCCTCATTGACCAATGCCTCCAACCAATTGCCCATAATCTAGCCTCCCACATCAAAGACACCAACCACTTTCTCCACCATCCCCACCTCTATACCTCCTGTATCCCCACTCGTCACTGTTGACTCCACCTCCCTACACACCAACATCCCTCATGCACATGGTCTTAGCACTATTAAACACTACCCTTCCCAATCCCTTTCAGACTCCAGACCCACTACCTCATTCCTCATACAACATACTAACTTTATCCTAACCTACAACTACTTCTCCTTTGAAGGGGACATATATAAACCAGTCTGCAGCACAGCCATGGGCACCCACATGGCACCCTCCAATGCCAACCTTTTTTTGTTCTGTCTAGAGGAGACCTTCCTAGCCCCCCAAAACACCAAACCCCTTGCCTGACACAGATTCATTGATGATACCTTCATGATGTGGACTCAGGGTAAAGACCCCCTATCTTTGTTCCTTCACAACCTCAACACCTTCTCTCCCATTCACTTCATGCGGTGCTCCTCAACCCAGCCTGCCACATTCCTAGATGTTAACCACCTCCTCTCTGATGGCTCCATCCGCACCTCTGTCCACATTAAACCAACCAACCACCAACAGTACCCCCATTTTGACAGCTGTCATCCCTTTCACACCAAAATATTCCTTCCATACTGATTGGCCACAAGGGGACAGCACATCTGCAGTGACAAAAATTCCCTTGGCTGAGGGCTTCACCAAGGCCTTCACAGACAGGCACTATCCCCCAGACCCATCCCACAAAAAGATCTCTGGTATCATTTCCCCTCACATCCCCAATTCTCCCACCACACCAAGAACCAGCCACAAAGGAGTGTCCCATTCATCACCCAGCACCACTCTGGACTGGAACAACTGAACACCTTCCTTCTCCAGGGCTTTGATTATCTATCATCATGCCCTGAAATGAGGGACATCCTACCTGAGATACTTCTCACTACTCCTACCTAAAGTTTGTGTTCATCACTCACCCAACATCCACAATATCCTAATCCATCCCTATGCCACTCCCAATCCCAACCCCTTGCCACAAGGACCATATCCCTGTGGAAGACCCAGGTGCAAAACTTGTCCAAGTCACCCATCCAGCACTTCCTATTCCAGCCGTGTCACAGGTATCATACTCCATCAGGGGTTGGGCCACCTATAAAAGCAGCCATGTCATTTACCAGCTCTGCTGCTTTTTCTATTGGTGTGACTACCAACTACTAGCTGTCCACCAGCATGAACAGCCATCGCCAAACTGTGGTCAAGAGCAAAGTAGACCACACTGTGGCACAACATGCAGCTGAACATAATACATTTGATTTCAATGGCTGCTTCACTACCCCAGCCATCTAGATCCTTCTCTCCACCACCAGCTTCTCTGAACTGCGCAGATGTGAGTTATCCTTACAACACATTCTCTGCTCCCATAATTATCCCAGCCTCAAACTATGGTAACTACTGACCCCACTCTGTCCACCAACAGTTTCCACTCCCCTCTGTCCTATCATCTCCTCCCCATTCTCATCTCCAACCACATTGATTTGCTCACCCTCTGCCAATGCATCTGCCCGTCTTCCCCTGCTCCTCTCCTTTCTTCCCCACCTCCATGTCCCACAACCTCCTGACACTGTGCCTGTTGGCATTCTAGTCCCTGCAAACTCCACCACACAGCATTTGTCTCAGTCCCCACCTGTACACTTCTAACCCTTCCCCTTCCCCTCCCCTCCAGATTGCTACCTGCATCCCACATGACAGTTGGATTCCAGCCCGAGATTCTGGAGTTGGCGGACATGTGTGCATGAGGTGTGTTTGCTTGTGTGTATGAATGGTGTTTGTCTCTCTTTAACTGATAAAGGCTGTGGCTGAAAGCTTTATGCAAGTGTCCTTCAATTACGATTGTCTGCAACTTAACATGCCTTCTTTGCTGCAAGTAGCAATCTGTCTTTTTCCTACATTGCTAAAAGAAATTATTCAGATAATTAAGGGAGACAAAAATTTAAATATGGTTGGGGACTTAAATTTGATTGTAGGAAAAGGAAAAGAAGGAAAAATAGTAGGTGAACATGGACTGAGGGAAAGGAATGAAAGAGAAAGCTGCCTGATTGAGTTTTCCAGTGGCAGAGGCCTTGAGACACTGAAAGGTATCAGACTGATTATGTAATGGAAATGCAGAGATTTTGGAACCATATTTTAGACTTTTCCAGGAGCAGATATTGACTCTGACCACAATGTATTGGTTATGAACTGTAGATTAAAGCTGAAGAAGTAGTCAAAAGGTAGGAAGTTAAGGAGGTGGGGCCTGGATAAATGGAAAGAACCAGAGGTTGTTGAGAGTTTCAGAGGAAACACCAGGCAATGACTGACAACAACAGGGGAAAGGTATAAAGTAGAAGATGAATGGGTACTTTTGAGAAATGACATAGTGAAGGCAGCAGAGGATCAAATAAGTAAAAAGACAAGGCCTAGTAGAAATCCTTGGATAAAGCACTCCATCTTCAGGCCACAAGTGGCCCATCGGGACCGTCTGACCACCATGTCATCCTCAGTTGAGGATGCGGATAGGAGGGGCGTGTGGTCAGCACACCACTCTCCCGGTTGTTATGATGGTAGAAATCCTTGGATAACACAGGAGATATTGAATTTAACTGATGAAAGGAGGAAATACAAAAATGCAGAAAATAAAGCAGGCAACAGGGAATACAAATGTCTGAAATATAAAATTGACAAGAAGTGCAAAATGGTTAAGCAGGAGGACTAGAGGTCAAATGTGAGGATTCAGAAGCATATTCCACTAGGGGAAAGACAGATTCCATGTGTAGTAAAATAAAAGCACCTTTGGAGAAAAGAGAAGCAGCTCTATGAGCCTCAAGAGCTCAAATGGAAAATAAGTCCTATGCAAAAAGGGAAAGGTGGAAGGAGTATACAGAGGGTCTAACCAAGAAAGATGTACTTCATGTCAACATTATAGAAATGGAAGAAGGTGAAGATGAGATGGTAGATACAATACTCCAAGAAGAATTTGACAGAGCACTGAAAGACCTACACTGAAAGAAGGCCCCAGGAGTAGAAGATATTCTGTCAGAACTACTGATAGCCTTGGGGCAGCCAGCCATGACAAAACTCTTCCATCTAGTGTGCATGACGTATGAGACAGGTGAAGTACCCTCAGACTTCAAGAGGAATATAATAATTCCAATTCCAAAGAAATCAGGTGCTAACAGGTATGAATATTACTGACCTAACAGTTTAATATGTCATGGTTGCAAAATACTTTCATGAATTCTTTACAGAAGACTGGAAAATCTTCTAGTTCCTGACCTCAGGGAAGATCAGTCTGGAGTCCACAGAAATGTCAGAACATAAGAGGCAATACTGACCCTATGACTTCTGACTTCTTTTACAAGATAGGTTAAGGAAAGGCAAACCTGCATTACATCATTTGTAGATTAAAGAAAACTTTTGACAATGTTGACTGGAATACTTTATTTGAAATTCTGGAAATAGTAGGGATAAAACACAGGGATCAAAAGGCTATTTATAGCTTGAACAGAAATCAAACAATGGAAAATCCATGATGGAATGTAACAATATTATGGAAAGAAACTTGCCACTCACCATATAGCAGAGATGCTGAGTCGCAGATAGGCACAACAAAAATACTGTCACAAATAAGCTTTTGGCCAGCAAGACCTTCATCAAAAACACACACATAAATTTTACTTGACATGACTACAGTATCTGGCAACTGAAGCCACACTGCGAACAGCAGCACCAGTGCATGATGGGAGTGGCAACTGGGTGGGGGTAAGGAGGAGGCTGGGGTAGGGAGGGGGAGATACGTATGGTAGGGGTGGGGGACAGTGAAGTGCTGTTGGAAAGCACACAGGGACGAGGTGGAGAGATGGTAGGGCAGCTGTGTGCAGTCGAGAGGTTAGATAGAGGGCAGGGGTGAGGGGGAGTTAGTGGAAAAGCAGACAAGTAAAAAGAGTTGGTGCGATGGTGGAATGAGGGCTGTGTATTGCTGGAATGGGAACAGGGAAGGGGCTGAATGGGTGAGGACAATGACTAACAAAGGTTGAGACCAGGAGGGTTACGAGAATGTAGGATATATTGCAGGGAAAGTTCCCACCTGCACAATACAGTAAAGCTGGTTTTGGTGGGAAGGATCCATATGGCACAGGCTGTGAAGCAGACACTGACATGGAGAATGTCATGTTGGGCAGCGTGCGTGCTCTGCAACAAGGTGGTCAACTTGTTTCTTGGTCACAGTTTGTCATTGGCTTGGTTGGTTGGTTGTGGGATTGAAGGGACCAGACTGCTATGGTCATCGGTCCCTTGTCGGTGGCCTTCAAGTGGACAGACAGCTTGTTGGTTGTCATGCCCACATAAGATGCAGCACAGTGGTTGCAGCTTAGCTTGTACATCACATGACTGGATTCACAGGTAGCCCTGCCTTTAATGGGATAGGTGACGTTTGTGACTGGACTGGAGTAGGTGGTGGTAGGAGGATGTATGGACAGGTCTTGCATCTAGGTCTGTTACAGGGGCATGAGCCATGAGGTAGAGGGTTGGGAGCAGGGGTTGCATAGGAATGGACAAGTATATTGTGTTGGTTCAGTGAATGGCAGAATAACACTGTGGGAGGGGTGAGAAGAAAGTGGGCAAGACATTTCTCATTTCAGGGCATGATGAGAGGTTTTGACAACCCTGGCAGAGAATGTATGAGTAATTCGGTTGCTCCAGTCATGGATGGTACTGAGTTGCAAGGGGAATGCTCCTCTGTGGCCAGACAGTGATACTTTGGGAGGTGGTGGGAGACTGGAAAGATAAGGCACGGGAGATTTGTTTTTGTACAAGGTTGGGAGGATAATTATGGTCTGCTCCAGCTCCAGAGAGACCCTCAGTATATTTAAAGAGGGACCGCTCATCACTGCAGATGCAATGACCACAGGTGGCTAGGCTGTAAGGAAGGGACTTCTTGGTATGGAACAGGTGGCAGCTGCCGAAGTGGAGGTATTGCTGATGGTTAGTAGGTACTGATGGTGCCAAGCAAGATCGTAAGAGATGGAAAAGAGCCACCGTGGTTCAACAACCGAGTTAGGAAACTGCTGCGGAAGCAAAGGGAACTTCACAGCAAACATAAACATAGCCAAAGCCTCGCAGAGAAACAAAAATTACACGAAGCGAAATGTAGTGTGAAGAGAGCTATGCGAGAGGCGTTCAATGAATTCGAAAGTAAAGTTCTATGTACTGACTTGGCAGAAAATCCTAAGAAATTTTGGTCTTATGTCAAAGCGGTAGGTGGATCAAAACAAAATGTCCAGACACTCTGTGACCAAAATGGTACTGAAACAGAGGATGACAGACTAAAGGCCGAAATACTAAATGTCTTTTTCCAAAGTTGTTTCACAGAGGAAGATTGCACTGTAGTTCCTTCTCTAGACTGTCGCACAGATGACAAAATGGTAGATATCGAAATAGACGACAGAGGGATAGAGAAACAACTAAAATCGCTCAAAAGAGGAAAGGCCTCTGGACCTGATGGGATACCAGTTCAATTTTACACAGAGTACGCGAAGGAACTTGCCCCCCTTCTTGCAGCGGTGTACCGTAGGTCTCTAGAAGAGCGTAGCGTTCCAAAGGATTGGAAAAGGGCACAGGTCATCCCCGTTTTCAAGAAGGGACGTCGAACACATGTGCAGAACTATAGACCTATATCTCTAACGTCGATCAGTTGTAGAATTTTGGAACACGTATTGTGTTCGAGCATAATGACTTTTCTGGAGACTAGAAATCTACTCTGTAGGAATCAGCATGGATTTCGAAAAAGACGGTCATGTGAAACCCAGCTCGCGCTATTCGTCCACGAGACTCAGAGGGCCATAGACACGGGTTCACAGGTAGATGCCGTGTTTCTTGACTTCCGCAAGGCGTTCGATACAGTTCCCCACAGTCGTTTATTGAACAAAGTAAGAGCATATGGACTATCAGACCAATTGTGTGATTGGATTGAGGAGTTCCTAGATAACAGGACGCAGCATGTTATTCTCAATGGAGAGAAGTATTCCGAAGTAAGAGTAATTTCAGGTGTGCCGCAGGGGAGTGTCATAGGACCGTTGCTATTCACAATATACATAAATGACCTGGTGGATGACATCAGAAGTTCACTGAGGCTTTTTGCAGATGATGCTGTGGTGTATCGAGAGGTTGTAACAATGGAAAATTGTACTGAAATGCAGGAGGATCTGCAGCGAATTGACGCATGGTGCAGGCAATGGCAACTGAATCTCAATGTAGACAAGTGTAATGTGCTGCGAATACACAGAAAGATAGATCCTTTATCATTTAGCTACAAAATAGCAGGTCAGCAACTGGAAGCAGTTAATACCATAAATTATCTGGGAGTACGCATTAGGAGTGATTTAAAATGGAATGATCATATAATGTTGATTGTCGGTAAAGCAGATGCCAGACTGAGATTCATTGGAAGAATCCTAAGGAAATGCAATCCGAAAACAAAGGAAGTAGGTTACAGTACGCTTGTTCGCCCACTGCTTGAATACTGCTCAGCAGTGTGGGATCCGTACCAGATAGGGTTGATACAAGACATAGAGAAGATCCAACGGAGAGCAGCGCGCTTCGTTACAGAATCATTTAGTAATCGCGAAAGCGTTACGGAGATGTTAGATAAACTCCAGTGGAAGACTCTGCAGGAGAGACGCTCAGTAGCTCGGTACGGGCTTTTGTCAAAGTTTCGAGAACATACCTTCACCGAAGAGTCAAGCAGTATATTGCTCCCTCCTACGTATATCTCGCGAAGAGACCATGAGGATAAAATCAGAGAGATTAGAGCCCACACAGAGGCATACCGACAATCCTTCTTTCCATGAACAATACGAGACTGGAATAGAAGGGAGAACCGATAGATGTACTGAAGGTACCCTCCGCCACACACCGTCAGGTGGCTTGCGGAGTATGGATGTAGATGTAGATGTAGATGTAGATTGGGGTTAACATCTAGGAAGGTGGCTTTTTGGGTTCAGTAGGACTAGGTGAAGCAATTGGGGGAGAAGCTGTTGAGGTTCTGCAGGAATGGGGATAATGTATCCTCATCCTTGATCCAGATCGCAAAGATGTCATCAGTGAATCTGAACTAGGTGAGGGGATTAGGATTCTGGGTGTTTAGGAAGGATTCCTCTAGATGGCCCATGAATAGGTTGGAATAGCATAGTGCCATGTGGGTACCCATCGCTGTACCCCTGATTTATTTGTAGGTAATGCTTTTGATGGAGAAGTAATTGTGGATGTGGATATAGTTGGTCACGTTGACTAGGAAGGAGGTTTTTGGATTGGAATCCATCAGTCATTGGGAAAGGTAGTGTTCAGCTATGGTAAGGTCATGGGCATTACAATGTTAGTTTAAAGGGAGATGGCATCAATAGTGATGAGCAGGGCACAGTGTGGTAAAGGGACAGGAACTGTGGAGAATCGGTGCAGGAAATGGTTGGTACCTTTTATATAGGAGGTTAGGTTCTGGGTAATTGGTTGAAGGTGTTGGTCTACAAGAGCAGAGATTATCTCAGTGGTGGCATAGTGACTGGCCACAATGTGGAGTCTTGGATGGTTGGGTTTCTGGACTCTTGGAAGCATGAAAAGGTAGGAGTGTGAGGAGTGATAGGGGTGAGCAGAGAGATAGATTATGGGGAGAGGTTCTGGGATGGGCTTAAGGATTTGAGCGACTGTAGATCCTGCTGGATTTATGGAATGGGGTCATAGGGGTGAGGTTTGTAGGGGATGTATCTGACAGCTGGCTGAGTCCTTCTGGCAGATAATCTTTGTGGTTCAAAACAACTGTGGCGGAGCTTTTGTCCACAGGTGGGATTATACAGTCAGGATTAGTTTTTACATGATGGACTGCAGTTCTTTCTGCAGATGTAAGGCTAGTCTGCATGTTGAGGGATTTGGGGAATAATGGTGAGGTAAGGTTTTGAGGCTAAGAATTCTGGAAAGTTAACAAGGGGTGATTTTTGGGGGGGGGGGGGGGGATCACTGTTGGAAGGAGGAGTGAACTAAGTCTGGCAGGGTTCAACATTTGTCTTTGGTTGAGCCTGACTGGTAGTGCTTGTGGTGAAAAAGTGTTTCCACCTTAGAAACCAGGAGAAGGAGATATCTTTAACAAGTCCTGCATAATTGAATTTGGGAATGAGACAAAAAGTGAGGCCTTTGGAAAGGACTGATATTGCTGTGGGCTAAGGCTTCTGGAAAAAAAGGTTACTGACTGTGTTTCAGGTCTGTTTATGTTCTGGATTCAGTATTGTGGTTGGACTTTTGGAGGGTGTAGTAAATGTAGCAGATCTGCCAGACAGGGTTTGTCAGCTATGAGGGGACACGGGAGAGGTTGAAGGTTTGGAATTTGTGGTAGAGGTGGTGGATGGAGGTATCCCAATATGGGAGTAGAAAGAAAACAGGGTGGAGAGAGACTGTGGTCATTTGTGTGCAAGTTGCGTGTGTGTGTGTGTGTGTGTGTGTGTGTGTGTGTGTGTGTGTCTATGTTTTCGACAAAGGTTTTGTTTGGCCAGAAGCTCACTTTCCAACAATCTTTTTGTTGTGTCTATCTGCAACTCAGCATCTCCAATATATGGTGAGTAGCAACTGTACTTTTCATAATATTGTTATGTTTCATCCTCAATTTTCTACATGAATCATGTGCCAAACATATTCCAGGACCTCATCAACAAGATAGGAGTATGAGCCGTGAGGAAATTCTTTAGTTTAGACTTGAAAGTGCATTGATTACTGTTAAAATATTTGTAATTCTTTTGGCAGCCTACTGAAAATGGACGCCACAGAATACTGGTTGCCTTGCTGCACGTGGATCAAAAGGAACAACCCAAATGCAGATTGGATTTCTGCCTAGTATTAACTGAGCAAAAGCTGCTTATTTGTTAATAGCAAATGACATTAAAGAAAATATGTATTTTGAGACCAATATCACCATGTCCAGACTCCTGAACAGGTGTCAAGAAGAGGTTCACAATCTTACACTACACAGTGCTTGAGCTGCCCATTCAGAGCCAAAAAAGTTACCCCAGAATATAATGCCATATATCATATCCAAATGAAAATAAGTGAAGTAAACTAATTTTGTGTTGGACTGTCACTTATTGCAGGTGCTGTTCTAATGGTAAATATAGCAGCATTAAATTTTTGAACAAGACTTCATGACAGCTTACCAACTATCAAACATTACAGATTTGGTCTGCTCAGACTCCTCAGTCACGTACCCATCCTTCATAATCAGCATTTCAGTTTTAGTTGAATTATGTATTAAAAAATATAAAAACTGTGTCTTAGTGTGATTTTATTTTCTACAAGCCATGAACTTATATCTTGAACTGCACTATTTGAGTCCTGAGGCACCTACACTTAACCATCCCCCCCCCCCCCCCCCCCAATCAGACTCTATGTCATACAGCATTTTTGAATAACTTTATCAAACATTGATAGCAACTAATACCATTATGGAGAAATGTACTGAGGAGTGACTGAAAGAATTCTGAGCTTTTTAAAGCAGCCTGTGAAAGATTGGTAGCTGCCTACTTTATACAATTTTCTTACTTATTTTTTGTATTCTGCATTGCATAGAAGATAATTCCTTAAGACAGCAGGAAATGAGAATATGCAAAACAAGCTAGCTCATGTGTCTTCAAAATAACACAATGCAAGACACTTCTAACAAGGAAAGTACCTAAGCATGAGGAGCCAAAAACTGAATAACAATAGTTTTTAATTTTGGAGATATATCTTTTCTACCACACTTTGAAGGTTGTTTATCTGAAAATGGGTATAATTAATGTTTGATGTCTAAAGAATAAAAAACCATGCTGAGGAATAGTTCACTGTAACAGACAATTATGACCAGCAGATTCATAATAGATATAAATGAGGTATTATGTGGCTAAAAGCTAAAGATTTCCAGAATGAATTTTCACACTGCAGAGGAATGTGCACTGATATGAAACTTCCTGGCAGATTAAAAACTGTGCGTCAGACCAGGACTCAAATCCAGGATTTTTTGCTTTTCATGGGAAAGTGCTCTACCAACTGAGCTGCCCAAGCGTGACTCATGATCCATCCTCACAGTTTTACTTCTGCCAATACCCCATCTCCTGTCTTCCACATTTCACAGAAGTCTTTTAGCATAGATTGTGGTACTAGCAACCCCGAAAGAAAGGAACAGTGGAGACATGCTTTAGCCACAGTGTGGAGGAGCATTCCCAGAACGTATTTCACTCTGAAGCAGAGTGTACACTGATTTGAGACTACATGGGGTGAAACTTCCAGGACAACTAGTCCTGAAAGTTATGCTGATGAACTTCTTTGAAGTTTAAAACTAGGAGATGAGGTACTAGTGGAAGTAAAGCTATGAGAATGGGTTGTGAGTCTTCCTTGGGTAGCGTACTTGGTAGATCCCTTTCTCATGAAAAGCAAAGGTCATGGGTTTGAGTCCCAATCTGACACACAGTTTTGAACCACCAGGAAGTTTCAGCTAAAGATATGCTTGAAAAAATATATGTTAATACAAGCATTACATACAGAATCATATTTTTCCAAAATATGAAGGTTGTCATACTTCTTCTCTCATTCATTATGATTAAAACACAGAAGAATGGCACATTTGACATGGGCAACATGTACATATGCTACACCATTTTCAGTGTTTGTGCATTGCTGTAGTCTGATATCAAAACCCACAGTGATCAAATTATCAAATAATGCAAGAGGAATATCAACTTTGTAAGCATGTCTTTGCCACGTATATTTTAACATAGCTCTGTATCTTGATGCACTTATTAGAGACATAATTGTTTTTATAAGCTTTTCTGCAATCCTCCTTTTGTTCACTCTTAGAGATTTCTTTACCTGTGCTTCAATTTCTGATGGACATGTTACACTTGATATACATGTTCATAGCATATATGCTTCTAAATAAGTAAAATATGACTTATGTATATCTGCTAGCATTTTGAGTGTACCCCAATTAGTAAGGAACTGCATTGTTCCTTAAAGTTATGACATGACGTTCGGCATTCACAGCTCAATAAAGTATTCAAACAATAGTGTTGATCTGATCATACAGGTTGAAATGGCAGATCATACAGCCATGTCATGATAATTTGAAGGTCTTAATTTAATTTTTAGTGTTGATGCCTTTGAAGCAAAAGGACCTAGGTTCAATTCCCAGTACTTCCTCAAATTTTCCCTGAAGTAGTCAGGTCTCATAAAGGGGCCACTCAGCCACCTTGTGAGGCCAGATGAAGAGCTGCTTCAATAAAGAACCAGCATCAGCATCATCAGGATTCATCTACTGGCAATAATGGCTGGAAGGTTTGCTGACATGCTCATCATGTGTCCCATGGTCATAGACTGCTCCTCATATTGCCCTATAGGCTGCAGTCAGTCAGTCAGTTGGAACAGGTCCAAGGCCTAATCTGTGAGCAGAATTTACTTAAAGTCTTCTTACTCTGACTATTTCTACTATCATATTTCATACTACAAATAGAGAGAGGAGAAGAAGAAATAACAAGTATTACACAAAGTGATGCAATGGCTGTTCTGGTTTCTGCAACAATAAATGATTCTTACCTTAATGAGAAAGTAGACCTACTGTAACTGTAACAAAGCTGTACCTTGGTCTAGGCGAGAAATAGTTGTGTACTGGGCTGCAATATCCTCACGAGCAGCAATAGAATCCTGTACAAAATATGGAACTGTAACTTGATCTGGTTGATAATATATTGGTGACCAGTCAGGAATTGTACCCATGCCAGGTTCAGAACTTCCAAACTTTTCACAAAACGCACCATATTGTGGTGTACTATGACCACAACGATGAGGATCATGGAAAGCCACATACAAAAAGAATGGCCTGCAAGGAAAAATTTGACAAATTTTAATGTGGTATTAAAATTATTAACAAAAAGTCCTGCATGGAAACCAAACAATGAAAGGAGTGCAGTTAACTATTCACTGTATAGATGAGATTTTGAGAGGGTGACAGGTGCAAAAACAAGGATATCGCTGCTGAGCTTTCAGACACTGTACTCCTTTAGAATTAACAAACAAGCAAAAGCATGCGCGCGTGCACACACACACACACACACACACACACACACACACACTCTCTCTCTCTCTCTCTCTCTCTCTCTCTCTCTCTCTCTACAAAAACAAGGATATCACTGCTGAGCTTTCAGACACTGTACTCCTTTAGAACTAACAAACAAGCACAAGCGCACAGCCCCCCCCCCCCCCCCCCCCCCCACACACACACACACTCACTCTACAATGTCCTAGCCACCTAAACTGTGCTAGTGCTGCAAAGGAGCAAGAAACAGGGGGGAGGAAAGGATGAGGTGCACAGAGGAGAGGCTGGGGGGGGGGGGGGGAGGGGCAGCAAGGGAATGGGACAGAAATGTGCCACCAGTGAGCCTATTATTGGCATAGGCATGGAAAGTTTGCACATGACTATAACAAAGTGGTGGACAGGGTGGAGGGAGGGAAGGGGAGGGGGAGGTAGGGAGTTACGACATAGGAAGAGAGAAACCACAGAAATTACACTGTGACTGTAGAATAATGAAGTGGCAGGCATGAGCCAGGTGTGGAGGTGGATTTAAGACTGGAGCTTGCACAGATTGAAGGCAGGAGGACTGAAGGACCAAAGGATATATTACCCTCTATGTGATACTAAGAAGCTGTCTGGGGATGGCAGGGGGTGGGGGGATACAGATAGCAAAAGTTGTGATGCAGACACTGGAGTTGAGCAAGTATGCTCAGAGGTATGTTCTACCACTAGATGTTTAACATAACTCGTGGCCACAATTTGACTGTGACCATTTATTTTGATGGACATTTGGTTTATGGTCACACCCACATAAAAGGATGTGCATAAGTACCAGCAGAGTTGGTCAATCAGATGACTCTCCAATTGGGTAGGGTACAACTCTGTAGATGCTGGAACACAATGTGCTGGGTGACTGAGTGAGTGCATAGGACAGATCTAACACCTGGGTCTTCCACAGAAATATGATCCAAACAGCAACAGTATTTTGTAGGATGGGACAATGGTGGAATACATATTTGGGAGTGGTGGAAAGGTTTTTGGAAATGATGGAAGGTAGTTGCAGGATGTGCTAAAGTTGCTTAAGTTGATCCAGTTCAGGATGACATTTGGTAATATGGGAAAAGGGGGGAGGGAGGACTTTGTATCTGCTTCATGAGAGTGTTTGGATAATTAGAGGCATGTGTGGATATCTACATCTAGATACATAGTCTCCAGACCTCTGAGAAATGCATTAATTAAAAAAGCAAAGATTAAGGCACAAACTATTTGAAACACTATTAAAAATCAAACAAACAAACATAGTGAACAAAATGAAATTGAGTTCCCAGAAAATAGTTCTGCCAGCTATTGTGCATCTTTCAAATCGTTGCCCACCAATATCAGTGACTTCTTCACAGAAGCAGCAAACATTGCCCTGACTAATAAGCAACCAGATATAAATTCAGTACACTTGCTTGTGTGGATGCTGCATGCACCACCAACAGATATTAATTTAAAAAATATGACCTCTAACAAGATTACAGAATTATCAGGTCACCAAAAGCACTAATTTCATTGCTATGACAGTGTATCTAGTAGAACATTGAAATCTTGTATTAACTTAAAGCTATCAGTTAATGACTCAGGACATATTTCCTGACACAGTTAAATATGTTGTAGTAACAGCCATTTACAAAACTGCAGATAAGCAAACCACCACTAATTGCAGACCTACAGCACTTCTTACACTTTTTTTGAAAGTTTTCCAGAAACTGTTCTATGATAAAACATTGACACATTTAACAAGCAGAACTTGTTAACTGCCTCCCAGTTTGGCTTCCATACAGAACTCTCCACAGAGAAAGCAATACAAAACTTCACAAATGAAATGCTAGCACAGCTAAAAAAATAAATAAATAAATAAATAAATAATGCCTATTGATATCTCCTGTGACTTTACCAAAGCCTTTCATGGCATGGATCACAAAGTTTTGCATCGAAAAGTACAGTATTATGGCAGCAATGGCATTCAACTTGCATGGATAAAATCTTATCTTCATAACACAAAACAGACAGACTCACTAATAAGGTGTGTCTCAGGCATGAAACTAGCTTTGTAATAGAACATACCATGTGGGATCCCACAAGGACTGGTACTGGGCCCACTTTTGTTCTTAAGTCATGTAAATTATCTTCTGATTACTTTAAATGGCAGCTCAAAAACTGTAATGTTTGCTGATGACACAAGTGTAATACAGAAGCCAAACTCAACCTTAGCAAACAACTTAGAAGACAGCTCTATAGGTCTACAAGTGGTTCACAGGTAACAGTTTAAGTCTTAATCCCACAAAGACTCACATTATGTGATTTCAAACAAGCAAAATAGATCTACTATCAGCAGAAGTAGACATTAATGGCCTTATACTAAATGAAACATGCTACATAAAATTCCTTGAGTTCAGCAGGATAACAAATTAAGATGGAGTCACCACACAGCTAAAGCAATGAAAAAGTTCAGTTCAGCATGTTATGCCCTCAAAAGCCTCTCTCACTGGGTTGATTTCAAGGTAAGAGTGCTAGTTTATTTTGCATAATTTCATTCTTTCTTGTCTTACAGAACTATCTTTTGGGCAGCACACCTTAAGAAACTAAAGTGTTTATTCAACAGAAACAAGCAGTGCATACATTGTACAAACTAGATAATCACTTGTATTGCAGAAGCATCTTTAAGGATCTTGAGATCTTAAATTCATTTCTAAATACATTTCCTAATTAATATTTTCAGTTGCTGACAATTAAAAGCAATTTCAGCTGAACTGTTGTTTACACAGTCACAGTGCATTTGGCATCAAATGCAAAACAGTGGAAATAGGAGTAGCACAAGGTAGTATTTTAGGTCTTGTATTATTTCTTTTCTATATAAATGATATACACACTCCAGAGAGTACCATCCTAATGGAAACATGTGCATATTAGAATAATTCCAAACCCTGGAAAACTCCTAACTCATACAGATCTATCACATTACTTCCAATAACTGGCAAAACTTTTGAAGCAATAATTAACAACAGACTACAACAGTTTGCAGAAGACAACAGCATTTCCCCATTGAACAAGTTGGTTTCAGCAACAGTCACAATACTGCTGGTCCTTTATTAAAACTAACTAACAAAGTAGCAGAAGCCAGCAACTTAACAGATATGACTGCTGCTCTCTTACAAACATAGAACACATCTTTGATAATGTGGGGCATGCAGGATTTCTTCACAGAATGCTAAAATGCAACTTCCCACCTGAAAGAGTAAATTAATAGCTAATCCCAGAAGAAATAGAAAAATACAAGTATGAGTTGGGGATCAAAAAACATGTTACTTCACATCCAAAGCAAGAGTCCCTCAGGGTGCTGTTATCTCCCCACTGTTATATACGGTATATACAGCTGACATACCAAGACCCAAGTGGTGGAATGAAAACATAGCTCTGTACGTCGATGACACCAGTCATTGGTGTCCTGCACCCACTTGCAATGGAATCAATGAACAAGCTAACAGCTATAACAACAAACTTGAAACCCAGCTAAGTAAATGGAAATTCTGAACTAATTCAACCAAAAGTCAGCTTATCCTATTCAGACATAGTAATCTTACTAATCACCAACAACAGGAGGCCCACAAGCTCAACATTTGACTTTTGGGACAAGAAATTACTCCACAACCAAATGTCAAATATCTTGGAATCTATCTAGATGAACTCTTAAACTGATAGAAAACCATGACTAAAAAGATTAAACAAACTGAAAGTTGACTTAATTTAGTATGCGTCAAGAAATACCAAACATGTGGAGTGGAGCAACCTGATGCCCATCTTACATACAAAATATTTGTCTGACCCATTCTTGAATATAGACCTCAAACAAGGAACATGTCATCTAATCAAATAAAAGAAATGTATCTGCTGACTGTAGGATGTTTTGAATAGCTGGAGATCTACACTACAATTTTCTGACTAACTCCCTTCATGAAATACTTAAAACCAAGAACATGCTAGACAGAATAAAAGAACAAATCACCAGATTTGAGCTCAACAGACTACATAAAAATGGACTTACAAAATCACTCTTGCAGCAGAATCCTAGAATGTTTAATTTTCTGAAATTCAAATACACATTTCCTCCCTACATTATTCTCGAAGCAGTATCAATTTCACTCCTACAGAATCCTCTGAAAAACGAAGAAATCAATGACACTGTCAACAGACCAAGAATACCTACAAGGATTTGAGATGGTGTGCATCCTGATATAGAAAGAACAACTCATTGTGAAAAATTACTTAAATGAACTCCTATAGAAAAATACAATATTTTCTACATCGACAGAATTAGATGGAAATTTTCTACATTAACAAAATTCCAAGATCACAACGTAACATTGTCAAAACCACTGAGATAATATGAAGATGTGCAAAACAAACAACAGGCAACTGATCCCAGATGAGATTTTTTTGACCAGTAGGTTTTCCTCTCAGCAGTAAGGCAAATACCAGGATTTGGAACATAGGAAGCTTAATGAACAACATCTTCCTTTCAATTACACATCTCTGTGGCGACCTCATCATTGGTAGTGAGATAATAAGACTCTCTGGTCACTGGTTGAGCTCCCACCGTCTTTGATACTTGGAGTATGTTGTGAATAATTGTCTAGTGCACACATATTCAAGTTTTAATAAAGTGTTTTATACCAGTGTTCGTAGTTACAGTACCTGAAACAGCACAGCACTCCTTACACAATGAACAAGAAAAACTAATACACAAAGGCATGTGTGCAATACTGGTGTTTAATTTTACAACAGACTGCCAGTCTACGTTGAAAAGGTGTAAGAAAAAAAATGAATTTAAAGCAGGATTTAAAAAATTTCTATTTGAATAATGTTTTTACTCAGTAAGTAATTATGTTGGTCAATAATATTTTTCTGCTAATGTTAACATTAAGCTAAAACTGAAACTACTCTCTTTTGCCACTTACAATTTTCATTACATTTGCATGTCTAATGGGACTTCATCATTGTGGGGACTTGATCGCTGACAATACAAAATATTTCATAAATAAAACTCTCTGGCAGTGATATGAGTTTAGCCTTCCCACAGGGATGAATATCTTTGGCACTCTAGCCACTATGAACAATTGTTTTATGTGCACATGATCTTTCTGCACATTTCCTTATTAGTAATAGAATTGTTAACTTCACTCACTGGCTTTCAGCTTCATTCTGCAAGCCACCCACACCACAATTTCTACAATGGTGCACATGATCTTTCTGCACACTTCCTTATTAGTAATAGAATTGTTAACTTCACTCACTGGCTTTCAGCTTCATTCTGCATGCCACCCACACCACAATTTCTACAATGGTGATCCCGCAATGAACAGCAGCATCTACTGTGACTTAACAAGTATACTTTGTGTTATAATGTTAGTTATGAGAATGGATTTGTTTCACAGTTGTTATCTTTTTGAACAATTTTGACAGAATCAAGACTTTAAAACTGACTTGCATAATATCTTCCATCCTGATCAGCCTATGATTTATGTGATACACAAAAGTGCCATTCTACCATACCTTACCATCAACAGCAACAATGGTGAACATTTTCTTGAACAATGTGTAACACATTTTGACTTTCTCAGTCATGAGTCAAACCTTGCCTCACATCAACAAAACAGTATTCATGCAACAAATGCATGTCTCCAAGACAACACATCTATATCAGGAACAATCCAGATTAATCTGTTTATAATCCAATGTGGGACCCACATGGCTGGACCATGTAAGAAGACACTCTGTTTTCTGTCCACATTGGGCACGGTCCATAGGATCCTGTCCATCAATAACCATGAACTGAGTGTTCCACTACATCCTCAACAGAACTTCAATTGAGAATATATACAACCAGGTTCTCAACCTAAACTATTGACCTTTCAATCGGAACACCCACCCACATGGTTCACGATCATCAAATTCATACTATACAGTTTTGGAATTATCAGCAATACCTACAAGTTCATAGCCCTACTAAGCAACATGGAGGATTCTGTCCACATAATTACTGATATCATCCAAGTACCCCCAGCCAAAGACAAATACAACACTGTAAAGGAAGCACTGCTCCACCAAGACACCAGAGTAACAGCTACAATAAGTAATTTATGAGGAAAGATTGGGCAGCAGGACACCTTCATAGCTGTGGAGACATGTCCGGGAATTGATCAACCCAACTCATTCCAGATAGTATGCTGTGGATGCTCTGGTTTATTAAACTACCACCTCAGATGTAGCTGGCAATGATTCCACACAAATACAATATGAGTAAAAACAAAATATTCCTGGCTGACAGACTTTCACAATCCCACAGCAATGACAGTTTGGATAACGCATTAAACAATGAACACTGCCAGTAGATTCCTGGCATGGCAAACTGGTTGCAGGCATGAGCAGATGTCGAGACCCAAGCTATTACATACACTCATGCGAGTGACATCATGAGTGATCATCCCAGGAGTGGTGATCTTCAGCTGGCCACAACTGCTACCTGCTTGACCAACAATAACAATCCTCACAGTTGCGTGTTGCCATGGCTGTGGCTGTGTTGGTTTCCCTCACATTTTGGTGACCACACATGTTACTGCACCACACCATATAGCCACACAAATTCAAAACACGGTCCACAACAGGTGCACCAGAACACAGCACACAACAAAATCTCTTACAGCTCAAGAAAATGGGCAAAACTAGTTTTTCCCCATCTACAAATGATGGTGGCAGACTGTGTGTGCTAGACAACAAATCAATACTTCCTTATAGAGACAGAATCTGAAATGATCACCATTCCCTTAAAACCGCTACAAATGGAACATACAATGCCTGTCATCCAACTGCATGCTGCAAACAACACTTGTATCAGCATCTCTGGAACTGTCATGTGCACTGTAGACCACAGTTTGTACAAGAAATTTAAATGGCTGCTTGTGGTCACAGTGTCTCAAGTTGTTGCAGATACAGGCAATATAGACAACAGATAATGTTGTGAGGAAGGCAAACAAAAGATGGCATTTTCATTGGCAGAACATCTAAAGATGCAACAAATCCACTAAATAGACTGCCTACTCTAAGCTTGTCTGTCATCTACTAGAGTACCGCTGTGTGATTTGGTATCCTTAAAAGACAGAATTGAAGGTGGACGTCAAAAAAGTTCAAAGAAGGGCAGCTCTTTTCATACTATCATGGATATAATACATAATCTCAGATGGAAATCATTAAAAGAAAGGCTTTCCTCCAAACGTGAAAATATTTTGTTGATGCACACAAACATATGGAGAAATGATCGTCATAATGAAATAAGACAAATCACAGCACACAGGGGAAGTTTTAAGTGTTTTTTTCTCTTGTGCATTTTTCAAGAGTGGTACAGTAGAGATATAGTGTGAAAGAGGTTCCTGGTACTTAAATGTGAATTCCAGAGTGGTCATGTAGATGTACATGTAAATGGATGCAGATTTTCACCATTGATTTCACCTCTCCCGTGACCTAACACTAGAGATCCTCAGGTGAACTAGCAGAGGAGATTCTGTGCCCAATACCACTGGTAGTCCGCTAGCATATTCAGATGCAGCTTTTGAGGAGACTATTTCGGTACAGTCCCCTTCAGACACTACATACGTTATCCGCACATAACTGCTTAATGACTGTCGGGATCTAGAGTCTGAACGACAAATGATAAAGAGGAGTTATAAAGAAGAAAAAAGGAGACATGCAGGATACACAACAAGAATTTTGAATTAAAAGCCCAGGCATTTTCATTATGTAGGGAACTGGATGTTATGCAAGCTTATCTATGACAGAACACAGCCATCTGCAAATTTTTCATGCGAAAGAGACAGCACCCACCTTTACGTCAACAAACTGCACACATGGACAGTCAGTGTATACTACATCTCACACCTCATCAAAAATACAAGTCATTATGTTAAATGTTCTAACAGTGTGCATGCACCCGCTACATGTGTTTCCTGTGTTTCCCACATGAGATGCGCAATATAAGAAGAGAGAGGTGTCACTCATAGACAGTGCATAAAATTAACACCATGCTGGGAGCACTAGTCTACCATAAAGCATGCAGGCTGGCTCCAGCCAGATTATGAGTAGATAAAGTTGTTTTCAGTGAGTTGCTGCAGGCAGGCATAGTCAAGCCATTAGACAGTCCATGGGCTTCGCATGTACATTTAGTTCCCAAGATAGAAAAAGCATATAGACTTTTGTGATTACCAACCCCTGAATGTCCACATGGTACCTGATTGTTACCTCATACCAAATATCCATGACTCTAAATCACACTTTGGCAGGTACTTCTCTGTTCCGTATGCTAAAATGCACACCTGCACATTCCTGTGGCTATTGATGACACATCCAAAACTGCAATAATAGCACCATTCAGACTCTATGAACTCTGGTTCAAGTCTTTTGATTAAAAAAAAATTCAGCCCAAATGTGGCAATGCTTCATAGATAAAATTTTTCTCAAATTTTCATTCTGTTTCTCATACTTGAATGATTTTTTAGTTTTTCAGTGTTTCTGGAAGAGCACGAGGAACTTCTTTGACTTACTTTTGAGACATATGAACATTTCAGGGTAGTGTTGAATGAAGACAAATGCCAGCTGTGACAAATGGAAGTAATATTTCTGGAACACTCCTTCAGTTGGGTTGGTGTTTGACCCGTGATCCAAAGCACAGAGCTTATCCATCAACTCCAATGGCCAAGGAACTATTAGGAGTTATGGCAATTTCTCAGCATGATCAGTTTCTACAGAAGTAACATGCCATATGTGGTAGCCATACAGGCACCATTGATGGATGTTTTGACTAGAATGTGCCAAACAGGCTCTAACTACAACCAAATTAAGCCCAGCTTACTACAAGCAACAACATTATCCCATTCTGTCACAGCAGCCCCTTGTCTGTTACCTGTGAGTCAAGTGAAACTGCAATCAGCAAAGTTCTTTTGCAACAACAATTACATAGATTCTTACAGAAACTAACCAAGAATAATTGCAAGTGTTTGGCATGTGACTGGGAGCTGCTAGCTGCGTACGAGGCAGTGCATCACTTCAAAGAAGACATAGAGGGTAGGCTACTAACAATGTACATGGACAACCAACCACCAGCTGATTCCATACACAGTTTTGGAAAACACTGTCCTCCACATCGATTCTGCACCCTCAGTTGTGTTATACCTCAAGGACACAGATGCTGACATGGCAGATTACCTATCCCAAGTCAATGCACTGTTGGTTAACATCATCTATGACAATCTCAGCAAATCTGTGAACAAGATACTACAACTGGATGGAAACTAGAACAGCACGCCACATCCATGCAAGTTTGGTGTGCCATATTGCAAAACAGGCTTCACCACTAATTCTGCTAAGTATGAGGAAGCCTATGTTTAACAGCTTACACCGAATTTCACACCTGGGAGTATGCCATAACACTAAGTCTGTTATGGATAGATTTATCAGGCCTGATGTGAAGCGAGACTGCAGACTGTGGACTCAAACCTGCAGAGATTGGTAGAGCTGCAATAACAGTCAACACACACATTTAAAGCACGTCAGTATGAAATACTGACTGAAAGGCCAGTTAAAACATGTCTGACCCAATCTGATCAGCTCACTACCAGTCAGGAAATTACCAGTACATTCTTCCTGAACTCAGTCACATCACTGGCTGGGTTGAGGTGACATTCTTGCCAGACATAATGGCAGAAAAAACATTGAAGGCATTTGTACAACTGTGAATATCAAGTTTTGGCTGCCCAGCACCCATGACTACTTGGGAAGCCGGTCATTGTGTCAATGCATTGCTTCAAACTTGCCTGAAGTTTGCAGGGTACAGACAGAAGACAACACACGTGTTCCAACGAGGCACAGTAAAACAAAACATTCAGAATACTGAGAGTGGTTTGAAGGTGAACCTTGACATGCAACAATTCAAGCTAGAAGGAGTAAACATAAGAATGACCGACATTTTTCACATTGTTAAAGGAAAGCTTGAGGAAAGGCAGGAGGAGCATAGTTTTATTTCCAGACACTCTACAAGCTACTCTAGGATGTTGAATCACAGGCAGTAACATCAAAGCTGTAATCTGATGGTGTTCTTATCATTACAGCTCCTAAGAAATAACTGCTTCCAGTGAACTCAGAAGGGAGGGATGACATCACATCACCTCATGCCATTATTGCCACAAGTGACTCTTCTTCTGCTGCCACAACCTGAGAACTGTGACACCAACCTGCAATCTCACTACGCGTGTATCTGATGACCTCTCCCATACCTTAGCTAGTATCTCCTGGACTGCAGGAGAGTTGGAGGGAGAGGGGGGGGGGGGGGGAAGAGGAAGGGATGGTGCGGGTGGCACCACCACTGCATTTCTACACTGAGAAATGATGCAGTCATGTTCTGCCTCATAGCCCCACATGGCATGGCATGGCATGGCTAGTCATACCCAGCTGAGTGAAGAACACATGAGTGCCTGGGACCTTCATTGGCTTCATCTTGCCAGAGCTCAGCACTGAAAGAAGGAGGTCTTTGTGGGGACCTCACCATTGATCACATGAAATAATATACATAAATAAAACTCTTCCAAAACTCACAACCACAGGTGAAACCACAGGTGGCCAAAGACACTGTTAGCTAGGGCACAACCACTTATGCAGAGCTAACAAACACTCACAAGTGACAACATCTGCAAGCCCCTGCATATCAGCAACATTGATTGGATATGCCAGCTGCTATCAAAGCCAACCAACACGTTACTGCAGGGAAGCCAATAAGCTCGCACACTGATGCATAAACAAATTGCCAATATATGACATATCAGACACTAAACAATGATGAACCCAACTGTTATAGGTGTGCTGATGCTGACCAAGAAGCCAACATCAGTACCCAGCTGCAGCCACCAAGTAACACTGCTCCACAATGTCAAAGGTATCCACCTGCATGATACTACTAACAAAGCTTACCCTTGCATGACCTGTTGCAAGCAGCAAGAAAACTACTACTGCTCTTACAACCCGAGCCAACTATTTCCAGAGGTTTCTTTCTCATGGCTGTTGCCTTGGCACTTTTTTTTCCTCTGCTCTTCAAGCTGCTACTAATCAGAATCAGACATATGCAAACATCACAGTACAAACATCCTGCAAGACCTCACTTAGTGTAAACTAACCAATATGCAGAGATGACAGTACCCCTTTTGTGTTGGCCATCATGCTAGATGCTAGTGTGGACATGGAGGGGCTCCACCCTTTAAAATAATAATAATAATAATAATAATTCACAGTGATATGGGTTTAGCCTCCTATAAGGAGAAATATCATTAGTACTCTTGCCACCCTCAGTTCACTGCGAACAACTGTTTTGTATAAATCTCATCTTTCTGTACATTCTATTACTAGTAATAAAAGTTTTGTTAATTTCACACACTGGCTTCCAACTTCATTCCAGAGGCCACCTGCTGAGAATTCCTATACATA
Organism: Schistocerca cancellata; assembly: GCF_023864275.1. NCBI lineage: Eukaryota > Metazoa > Arthropoda > Insecta > Orthoptera > Acrididae > Schistocerca > Schistocerca cancellata. The sequence goes on from NC_064627.1 coordinate 477,042,181, forward strand.
TATGTACATAAATTTGTGCTACTCTCTTTTGTATCTCTTAGCATTGTTTTGTGTGTATTACTTTATGTATGTATTTGTATGTTTCATTTCCTAGGAATGATTTCACATAAAATTTACCTGTACATTTTGATAATATCCATACAATATTTATTGTCTACAGATAAAGAAATAAAATACAAGACACAAAAATAATTTTCATGTAAACTTTGACTTCTCATTTAGAGTTCAGAATAAAGTTATTTTGTCTGGTGATAAGATTTCTAACACGCTCATGCCTCACATAAGGTAAGAAATTGTGAATCTCTACCAATTCAACAAAAAATTAAAAACATATACCATTAACCACTCATCCTACAATTTATTTGGGTACCTAGATTCAGGGAATAGATAGTTCTGTTGGCTACATGGTAAGTTGAAATGTTTGTTAAAGCTGTGTGGCAAGTAATAATATACTGAAATAGGACTATACTTTCTTTGAAAAATACAACTGTAATCTAGTAAATATTAAGCTACTAATAGCAATTAAATAGCAGCTATATAGTATACCTGCTTTATCAGAGTATCAGTTTTCTTTCTAATGTACTCAATTAAATTCTGCTGGCATAAGTGTGAATAGCAGCAAGCAATATTGTGACAGATTATTGTCTTTTGTGAAGGCATAGCTTGACGCATGCAACATCCCTGAAGGTTCTCATTCTTAATGGGTTCAACAGAACATGATGAATGAATGAATGAATGAAGGAGTGAATGAATGAATGAATGAATGAATGAATGAATGACCATATCTCTTCTTAGAATTCCTTCCTCTTCCAGTGGTGTATGAAATGTGGGAAAAATGACTGTTCAAATGCCTCTTTGTGTGCTACAATTAGTCTGCTCTCCTCCTTGTGATCCCTACGGGAGCAGTAGGTGGAAGCAAAAGTATATTTATAGATACCTCATCTAATACCGGTTCTTTGAACTTTGTAAGTAGATTCTCACAGGGTAATTTGCATCTATCTCGAAGTGTCTTTTAATTCAGGTTTCTCAGTACTTCTGTGACAGTCTCCCATGAATCAAACAAATCTGTGATCATCCATGCCGTCCTGGTATGAACACAGTCAATATCTCTTGTTAATTCTGTTTGGCATGGGTGCTATTGTAATCCTCACTTTAGAGCCAGTGACATAGTTGTTGATGGAGATTGATACAAGCAGTAATTCCTGATTGAAACTAATAAGCCATAGTTTCTTAGTGAAATTGGTGTACGTTAAAGCATTACTTAAATATTATGAAAATTATAGATCTAGGTTGCTACTCACCATATAGAGGAGAAGTTGAGTCACAGACAGCACACCAAAAAGACTGCTATATATTTGAGTTTTTGGCCAAAAGGTCTTCTTCTAAAGTAGAAAACACACACACATTCATACAAGCACAACTCACATATACTTGAACTGTTACCACTGTCTCTGGCTATTGAGACCAGAGACAGAAAGAGAGAGAGAGAGAGAGAGAGAATGAGAGAGAGAGAGAGAGAGAGAGAGAGAGAATGTGTTTTCTACTTTAAAACAAGGCCTTTTGGTTAACAGCTCAAATGCATAGCAGTCTTTTCATTGTGCCTGTCTGTGACTCATTGTCTTCTTTATCTGTTGAGTAGCAATCTATCATTTTCATAATATTGTCATTATTCTATCCTGGATTTTACATATTTGAAGCATTGCTACTTTTTTATGTACATGTACTGAAATTATAATACTAAGCAAAGTCCTACTAATCCTTGCAGTGGTAGAAGCCACATGCTCACAAGCTGAAGCACTATGCATCTCTCACTTGGTCCAGCTGACAGCAGCAGCAGCTGTAGTTCACCTGTAGAGGCAATTTCGGATCAGATGATAACTAAGAGTGAGTCAGCTGCTATGTGCCCTTATACAGGGAGTGGCAGAAATACGTGACAGTTTTCGTTTGTGCACAGTATGGCAGTCACACAGAATGAGGTGGTGAGGAATGTGGCGTTCTCAAGGTTACTCAAGGCAGTTTCAGTTGCAATGGGGCAGTGGCCCAGTAAACATCATGCATTCATTGATGGGACATATTTTAAAAGAGTTAATCTGTTGTTGCCACACAACATCAGTTTCACACACATTTTCAGGTGAGTAGTAGGGGACAAAATCCTTCCCATAACACAATTAAGTTGTGGGTCAAGAACTTCAGATCAACTCGTTCAACATTAAAACAAAAGCCTAAAGGACATCCAAAGTCAGTCAGAACACCAGACTATGCTGAGCGTGTAAGACAAGCCATGCTGACTATCCCACATTGACCTGTGCACTAGAGAAAATACATTTTCACTGGTATAAAACTGCAATTGTCCAAAAGCTTGAGCCCCATGACTATACTAAACATCAGAAATTTTCAGAACGAATGAATAATCTGAGGGATGATGACAAAACTCTTGTAATGAGTGATGAGGCTCATTTCCATCTTGATGGATATGTTAACAAACAAGATTTTTGCTCCTAGTCAGACACAAACCCACGAGAGGTACACGAATGCCACCTGCCAAAGTCACAGTGTGGTGTGAGATTACTAAGAAAGGTATTATTGGGCCATACTTTTTTTGAGGAAGGAGGGCGAACAGTTACAGAAAACAAGAATGTTACCTAAGAATGTTGGATGCTTTCTTAATTTCTGAATTGAAAGGAAAATGTCATGGCATGAAAAAGATTTTGTTCCAAAAGGACAGAGCAACTGTCCACACAGCAAATGGTGTAATGGGTTACTTGAGGAAGAAATTTCATGGCCATGTCATCTCTCACAATGTTGACTTTGCTTGGCCTGCTCTTTCTCCCAACCGCATTGTTTGTGCCAGAATGAGATTTTCACTCTGCAGCGGAGTGTGTACTTATATGAAACTTCCTGGCAGATTAAAACTAAGTGCCAAACCGAGACTTGAACTCAGGACCTTTGCCTTTCGCAGGCAAGTGCTCTACTGACTAAGCTACACAAGCATGACTCACAACCCACGTTCACAGCTTCAATTCTGCCAGTACCTCATCTCCTACCTTCAAAACTTCACAGAAACTCCTGCGAACCTCACAGAACTAGCACTCCTGGAAGAAAGGATACTGTGGAGACATGACTTACCCACAGCCTGGAGGATGTTTCCAGAATGAGATTTTCACTCTGCAGTGGAGTGGGCGCTGATATGAAACTTCCTGGCAGATTAAAACTGTGTGCTGGACCGAGACTTGAACTCAGGACCTCTGCCTTTTGCAAGCAAGTACTCTACCAACTGAGCTACCCAAGCACAACTCACGGCCCATCTTCACAGTTTCAATTCTGCCAGCACCTCATCTCTACTTTCTGCAAAGTTTGAAAGGTAGGAGACGAGGTTCTGGCAGAATTGAAGCTGTGAAGATGGGTCGTGAGTCATGGTTGGGTAGCTTAGTTGGTAGATATGATATGAAACTTGCTTGCCTGTGAACGGCAAAGGTTCAGAGTTCAAGTCTTGGTCCGGCACACAGTTTTAATCTGTCAGGAAGTTTCATACAAACCTACACACTATAAGATTTGAAAGAAGCTATATGACAAATTACTGCACCTATATCAAATGAGATGTTGAGTAAAGTGATTGACAGCTTTGCTGCAAGACTTGAGGAATGTATGATGAGGAATGACCACCACTTAAATAATGTAGCCTTTATGTTTTTCTGTAAAAGGTTACATTTATGTTTTTGCAGTGTTTTTATTCATTACCATTTTTTGCAATTCGTAATAAATAATAAACATGCAAAAATGTTTATAAACATTTGAGTTATTTTTATTTGAAAACTATTAGAAATTTCTGTCACTCCCAATATTTGTCTGCTACAGAAGTTCAAGTGACCAGCCTGTGAATTAGCCATTTCCTCACTAGAGGCTGGTTATGGAAGATGTAAGGCAAACTGATATATTCGTATGTTCTATTTGCACCTCCAGCTGCTAAAGGTCTCACAAATGTGAACAATAGTCTAAGACGGGACTCAAAAATGTTTTGTAAGCAGCTTCCTTTGCAAAATGATTGCGTTTTTCCAGTATGCTACCAATGGGCAGAAGTTTGTCACCTGCTTTACCTATGACTAAGTATATGTGATAATTCATAGCTATGCTAATTGTTATACCCAGGTATTTGTATGAGTTGACTGTTTCTAATTTCCCTCACTTACATTGTAATCATTTTGAAATGCTTAATTTCACTTTTCTGTTCATTAAAACAAGTTTCCAGTCCTTGCATCACTTTGAAATCTTATCAATATCAGACTGTTTTTTTGTGCAGCTATTTTCTGATAGTACTTCATTATAGATAAGTGCAACATTTACAAAAAAAATCTGAGTTTACTATTAATATTGTCTAGCAAGTCACTGATATACAAAATGAATGTTGAGAATCTTAATAATTTCCCAGAAGCACACAAGTGTCTGCTACTTGTCGCTATGACTCTCGACCCGAGATAACATGCTGCTACCTCCCTACCAACTGTGCAGATGGGAGTTATCCTCACAACACATTCTCTGCTCCTGAAATCGCCTTGGCCATAACCTACAATAACCTATTGTCCCCACAACCTCCATCCAACTGTTTCTGCCCCCTCTGTCCAGTCACCTCCTCACAATTCACCACCTCCCCTCACCCTCACTGTGCACTGCTCTTTGCCAGTGCATCCACCTGTCTTTTCCCCTTATCTGCTCCTCTCTTTTCCACTCCCCATTATCCCCCTCCTCTCCCACCCCCACAGCCTCTGACACTGTGGCTGTCAACCCTGTCCTGCTGCCACTAGTCACTACATGCTCTGCCAGACAGTGCTGATTCCTCTTTCCTCATCCACACACTGCTATACCTCCCCCTTCTTTACCCCACTCTTCTTCAGATTGTTGTAGTCTGTGTAGAGTTGCTAAAGGCAGTGGTCATGTATGTGTGAAGTGTGCTCATTTGTGTGAATGTGTGTGTGTATCTCGTTTTTGAACAAGGCTTTGGCTGAAAGCTTATATGTAACAGCTGTTTCATCATGCCTGTCTGCAACTCAATTTGTCATCTTTATGGTGAGTAGCAATCTATCCTTTTCATAATATTGTTGATATTCCAACCTGGACTTTGCATTGTTTGATTTTTTCCTTTGTCAAAAGTGCTTGTGTCAGTGAATTTCATCATTTGCAGCCCATATCATTACTAGAATGATTCTCCATTTGTCTTTGCTGTGATTATATACAGGGCGTACATAAAGTCTGGGAACACTTTCAATTATTTATTGCACAAAAACCAAACATTATACAGATAGCATACATATGTCATTTTGAAGAGAAACTGTAAGTTTTTTTCATGTACACTGCCACAGCATAGTTTGGTAATTCACCAATAGTCAGCACTAGTCGAAAAAATGGCGTGTTCAGGTGCAGAGTGAGCTTTCTGTGTGTTGGAGTTCGACAAAAATCCATCGTTACGAATTTGTTGTGCCAGTGGTAAATGGTCTTCCTCGTTGGTGACTTCTTCCTGTAATAGGTTCTAAACATCTGTTAAACAGCTGTAGGACACTTGTTTTTGTCAAATTCCAACACACAGAAAGCTTGCTCTGCACATGAACTCGCCATGTTTGCGACTAGCGCTGACAATTGGCAAATTACAAAACTACGCTGTGGCGGTATACATGAAAGAAAACTTTCAGGGTTTCTCTTCAAAATAACATATGTATGATATCTGTACAATGTTTGGTTCTTGTGCAATAAATAATTGAACATGTTCCCAGACTTTATGACGAACCTGTACTTTCCTTATGGCAAGTGCCTGCAATGCCACCTGATGGTATTCAATCTTAGAATGGGCAGTGGGCACAATGTTGTGGCTCATCAGTGTATTTTCCATCTTGTATGGGCTCTCAACCTATTTCTTCTACGAAGCTGTCAGAGAAAGCATTTAGTATTATTTCACAGGAGTCTTGTCACATCAACCACTTACCAAACTGTGATTGTCCTTATTGATTTTTGGGTGATTAAAGTTTATACCAATGATGACAGTACAACTGAGGAACATATGTGTTAGTGAGTTGAAGATTTCACTGATATCTCCAGTTACATTAGAGGGTGAGTCTGGTAATATGTAGAAGAAGCCAGTTATAAGTTTATGTTCACCCTTAATATTGACTCTTGCTCAAACAGGCTCAGACGCAGCTCCGGTTTTGATCACAGTGGGCCTCAGTTTCTTGTCTACAGTGACAAATACACTGCCTCCATTTCCCATTAGCTGACCTGCTTGACCTTCACTTAGATTTACCCCAACAATCTCACACTGGCAATTTTAGGTTTTAGCAAGCTTTCTGTATCTAGTATTAGAAGAGTCATCTAAGGTAAAAAATTCTTTTGTTCACTCTGCACACAGTTAACCTTGTGAGCAGCAGCCTCTAATGTCTAGTCCATCACTACAGTCCTCAACCCTATGGTGTAAGTCCAGGAAGTCATAGCATAGCTTGTCACACAACCTTCATGGTCTTTTTGGAAACAATGCCGTGAGTTATATTGAAACTTGTCATGGGAAATTTGGTTGTGGACTATGTTTGGAATGTTGTACCAGTCTGTGAAGGTGTTAATTAGGGCAGTCACCCAAATATCTACACTGGTGTTCTGTTACTTCATAACTTCTTGAATAATTCCATAGCACCTGCATGTTTGGAGACAATTAAACATTCTTTTCATATGCTAAGACAAATTTGGCTCACAAACTGTATAATAGTAACCATGATGAAGCCACTGCTCCTGACTTTAAAGTAGTTTTGAACTGATTAACTACAGACACCCATCCACATTCAAACCTTTCTGTGCATAACTCACTCCTTCCACTGATATACCGAAGTCTGAACTTGTCTTTGCCTTTCCTTAGCACTGACGCACATCCCTGCAATGTCAATTTCCTGCACACAGTTAAAACTTAACAGAGTATCCACTTGCTCTCACTCCCAGGGTAAAGAAATGTTACATTTTCTTTTTGGCCATTTACTTTCAGCCTACCATCACCCAGTAAATATCAAAATTACTTCATAGGTTCTATTTTCCAATTATATTATCCAGACAATATTTTCTGTTTTGAACATTCCTATGGTCTAGTTAGTTTCATTCCAGTAATTTTATTTTACAACAGAGCTTGATATTTAAAATTTAATAGTGCCATGTTAATTAAAAATATTAACTCCCTTAATAATTTCATATAAAGTGCTTAGTTTCTTAGTTTCATGTGTATTAAGTTTCTGGGTAGTTATATACTAATGTCCATATCATTCTCAATAAATGTCAGTAAAAGGTAAATATTATTATCTATTACTTACAAGAATTCTTACCATACAAATTAACATTACTTATAGGCCCAGAATATTACTCACTTCTTCTCATTCTCATAGCTACATGCATCTTACTGCCATGTTTCCTTTTCCTTTTATGCTTCTCAGGCCTCACTGTCACTGGCATTAGTCTAGCAACAGCGTGCCTTACTGATGGATGACACTTGAGTTTCAGCATCAGACTTTCCAGTGTTCTGTTTACTTACTTGTAGCCTTAATTTTCGTCATACCACCCTTACATTCATAACCAAACATGAAACTGTACTTGTTTGTATCTTTAACAGTCTGTGTGTGTGTGTGTGTGTGTGTGTGTGTGTGTGTGTGTGTGTGAATATACACTATGTGATCAAAAGTATCTGGACACCTGGCTAAAATGACTTACAAGTTCATGGCACCCTCCATCGGTAATTCTGGAATTCAGTGTGGTGTTGGCTCACCCTTAGCCCTGATGACAGCTTCCACTCTCGCAAGCATACATTCAGTCAGGTGCTGGATTCCATCTTGGGAAATGGCAGCCCATTCTTCATGGAGTGCTACACTGAGGAGAGGTATCAATGTCAGTTGGTGAGGCCTGGCACGAAGGCGGTGTTCCAAACATCCCACTCAGGTCAGGACTCTGTGCAGGCCAGTCCATTACATGGATGTTATTGTCATGTAACCACTCTGTTACAGGCCGTACATTATGAATAGGTGTTCGATCATGATGAAAGATGCAGTCACCATCCCCAAATTGCTCTTCAACAGTGAGAAGCAAGAAGATGCTTAAAACATCAATGTAGACCTGTGCTGCAATAGTGCCACGCAAAACAACAAGGGGTACAAGCCCCCTCCATGAAAAACATGACCACACCATAACTCCACAGCCTCTGAATTTTACAGTTGGCTCTACACACGCTGGCAGATGAGTTCACTGGGCATTCGCCATACCCACACCCTGCCATCGGGTCACCACATTGTGTACTGTGATTCGTCACTCCACACAATGTTTTTTCACAGTTCAATCATCCAATGTTTATGCTCCTTACACCAAGCAAGGCATCATTTGGCATTTACTGGCATGATGTGTAGCTTATGAGCAGCCGTTCGACCATGAAATCCAAGTTTTCTCACCTCCCACCTAACTGTCATAATACTTGCTGTGAATCCTGATGCAGTTGGAATTCCTGTGTGATGGTCTGGATGGATGTCTGCCTATTACACATTACGACCTTTTTCAACTGTCGGCGGTCTCTATCAGTCAACAGACAATGTCAGCCTGTACGCTTTTGTGCTGTACGTGTCCCTTCATGTTTCCACTTCACTATCACATTGGAAACAGTGGACCTAGGGATGTTTAGAAGTGTGGAAATCTCACATACAGATGTATGACACAAGTGACACTCAATCACCTGACCACATTCAAAGTCTGTGAGTTCCACGGAGCACCCCATTCTGCTCTCTCACAATGTCTAATGACTACTAAGGTCACTGATTTGGAGTAGCTGGCAGTAGATGGCAGCACAATGCACCTAACATGAAAAACATATGTTTTTGGGGGTGTCCGGATACTTTTGATTACATAGTGTATCTCATCTGGTGCCACATATCTGGTGATTATGTTAGTAAATGGTTATTATGCACATATTATGTTTTATCTCACTATCACTACTTTCAGTAGAAGAAAAATGCCTTTTATTTGCCCTGTATTTAGGTAATTTACTGAAGATGGATGAAAAACTGTTACTAGCATCCAGTTTAAAATGAAATTCCAATGTTCCAAATATATACTACTTACTGAGAACCACTGTGATTCAAGAACTCTCTCACAAGAAGCTTAATCTTTGTAATATTTCTTCCAACCTGAAGAATAGAATTATTTTCTTCTGTTTGCTCATAATCAAATTTGTATACCTCTTTTGGGCCAACATGCTTCTTGCCAATTATGCCTGCAACAGAAATATTTGAATATAAATATTTGAATGAATAGGACACTGTAAGAAATAGAATAAGTCCTAAGAAATAAGAGCAAATATTCTCCTCTCACATTGCAGAGGTGACAATAGTAATAATTGACAGTGAAGTGAATAATGAATCTTTCAAAATGCTTCACAGAGATATAAGGTTCAAAATGGTAAGAATGTTTATTAGCAGTATACATACAACTAGCCTTGTCAAGATGTACAGTTAATAGTACAGCTTTGCATATATACAGACGCTTAAATCTAACGGAACATTAATTATATATATCAGGGTCAGCGCAAGGCACGTGTGAAACATGCGGCCGCACGGGGTGGCACTTTCCGAGGTGCGGCAAATCTGCCCCCGCCCCTCCCCCCCTCCCCCCTCCCCCCTCCCCCCTCCCCCCCACACACACATTTTTTTTAGGACAAACTCAACATTCATACCCAAGAGGGGATTCGAAACCAAACCTCAGAGGGAGTGGCTTCGGGAACTGTGGCATGGCACCTCGACTACCTGCCGGCCACCCCTGTTGAACAACGGGTGGGAGGAGGACTAATTTCTTCCTCGCCACTGTGGCAGGACGGTCGTGTTTATGCCAGAGAAACAGAGAGGGGGAAGCAGTCTGGCGTACATGCCAGCATTCTTATGAGTGGAGCGCTGCCAGCCTGTTATGCGCTGTGCATTTCCTCACAACTAATTTTGCAGAAGACTTAATCTAATTTGGAAATTCAAATGCAGTGTTCAATACTGCGGTTACATGTTAAGCCTGAAGCAATTTTGCTAAGCCCTGCAATGGTAGTTTCCAAGTGTTTTACTCTTCCCGCATTATGGAAAAAAATGGTTGAACGTTACTACAGTCAAACATATCCAACACCTACAATGGCTAGAAGTATTCTGAATGGGTAAATACATTTTTTGAAATGAACAACCGCAGTACAGTGAGTTAACATATTTCAACTAGCATTAGTACCCATTGATGCCCGGATGTGTATTTATTGCAGTATTATGTTACTCCATCTTCTTATTCTTCCTCTCTCCATTGTCCTCCGCCCCACTATTTGACAGTTTCACCTGCGTCTGTAGTGAAATTCAGCCTGAAATTCAGTTTCACGTGGCTCAATTCTTATGACTTCATCCCCTGAACAGTGTATCCTACAGTAATATAATTTTCCATTTATGTGCAGTGGAATATCAGGAAATTGTGTGTGAAGTGTGTTGCAAATAAAGTTAGTACACTGACATCAACAGTTAGTTCCACGTAATCATTCTTTACAGGCTGGATTGAAACATGTTCGACAGTAGAAAAAGACTGTCTGGCAGTGAATATAGGAAAAGACGGGTTCTGAAGGAAGATGAGGATAAGAAGCAAAAGGATGCACTACAACAATATTTCAAGCCAAAGAGAGAACAACCAAGCAGCAGTGTGGGTGGAAAAATAGATCCTGAAAGTACAGTAACTAGTGGAGCTACTGCAGCTACATCTTTATCTTCAGGACATGAAAAGAAAATTGACGAACACAGTATTGTGACCACCGTATACTGTAGCAATGCTGACGGTGGGCCATCCATAACGTGTTGAACAGACCTCATCTGGACTGAAGCTCTGAGATTGAAACATCAGGCAGAACTGAAATTAGGCGACCAGATTCGGAAAATACCGGAGGAACATCAGCTGTGGTACACACCATCGGAGAAGGGATTGAAGGTGAGCATAAACTGGAAGACACAATTGACTCGGATCCCGGAAGATGGCCGGAAATTATTACAGACTGCATTCGAACGACTTTGGTCATGTGAGGTCCTCCCGAGCGCATTAAGGAAGCTGAAGAATGTCCTAAAAACATGGACAACCAGCGTTTCAGCCCTGTGCACTACAGCTATTCTTTGAAGAATTTAGAAGAAGCAGACAGACATTGGTTGGTGTACTCAAAGAGCAAGGATGCTGTGCTCTGGTTTTGTTGCAAACTTTTTTCATCATCTACAGTAAAAATTGCAAAGAACGGTATAAGCGACTGGCGTCACCTTGCTTCGTATCTCGAAAGTCATGGGAAGTCTACTGAGCATTTGAATTCACATAAAAAGTGGATCATGTTTTCCGAGGGACTGAAAAAGTTACGAACTGTTGACGCCCATCATCAAAAGCTTCTGAATACTGAAAGCAAACATTGGAAAAATGATCTTGAGCGCTTAATAGTAATAATTCATTTCCTGGGTCGGCAATGTCTGGCTTTGAGAGGAAGTACAGATACACTCTTTCAGCCTGACAATGGAAACTTCTTGAAACTCGTTGAATTATTCGGAAAGTTCAACACTGTGATGATGGAGCACCTGCACAGAACAAAGCAAGGTGAGAACAGGGGTCATCATTATCTTGGAAAAGAAACACAGAATGAAATAATTCATCTTACTGGATCACCTATAACCATCAACATTCTATTAATGATGAAACCTGCAAAGTATTATATATAATTTTGGACTGCACACCAGATATTTCAAAAGTTAAGCAGATGACAGTTGTCGTACATTTCATCCAGGAGACAAGACCCGATGGAGTGTACGATGTCCGAATTTGGGAGCATTTCCTGGGATTTCTTCCAGTGCCCAATTCTTCAAGCTCCACTTTGATGCAGGTCGTACTCAAGTTCTTGGAAGATAAAAAAATCCTATTGTGTAATGTGAGAGGGCAAGCATATGACAATGGAACAAACATGAAAGGAAAGTAGTCTGGTCTCCAGAAAAGAATTTCAGATATGAAAAAGCGAGCATTTTATGTACCATGTAGCAGTCACTCATTGAATCTTGTTGTAAACGACGCCACTATGTCTTCTAAATATGCTGTTTCCATGTTTTCGACTGTGAAAAGCTTGTACGACTTCTTCTTGTCTTCCATTTGATGTTGGGATGTCTTGAAGAAGTATCTACCTAACCTGTTGCTGAAACCAATGAGCGATACTAGATGGGAAAGCTGCATCAATGCACTTACTCCACTGAGGTTTCAAATTGGAGGCGTTTATGATGCACTGGTTCAGATATCAGAAGAATTCGATGGCATGATCACTCACGAAGCAACATCACTTGCGAATCAAATAAAAAATAATTACACCTTTCTCACTTCTCTGGTAACCTGTGGCGACGTTCTGCTTCACATCAGTGTAGTCAGTAAGACCCTCCAGACCACTGACATAAATGTTTCTGAGGCTGTGGAAATTCTTGAAGAAACGAAAGCATATTTTAAGACCTGCAGAACAGAAGAAAAGATGGTGTCTTTCTTGATGGATTCCAAAGAATTGGCTACAGAATTAGAGCTAGAACATCTAACATTACCATGGATAAGTGTTTCCCGGTGACACGTAAGAACCCAATACACTTTACCTATGAAGGAAGGGATGAGACAATAGATGACCCAACAAAACGTTACAAGACAGAATTCTACTATTATCTTTTAGATATAGTAACCACTTCAATCAACCGAAATCTCATTGTTATTATTTTGATTTTCTCTACGACATCGGCGAGCTGAAGAGTGCACCTCCAGACAGCCTGGACACAAACTGTAGAAACCTCACAGCGATTTTGCAACATCATGAGTCATGCGACATTGATGCACTGGAGTTGAGGGAAGAACTGAAAATTCTTCCAACATTGTTGAAACCTGTAATAGGTCCAAAAGAGACTCTGAAGTTTATAGGAAGACATAATTTTTGCCCTTATGTTAACATTGCTCTGAGAATTCTCCTAATACTCCCAGTGACAGCTGCAAGTGGAGAGAGGAGTTTCTCAAAACTGAAATTGATAAAGACATACCTCCGATCAATGATGAGCCAAACTCGTTTGAATGATCTTGCAACAATATCGATTGAGCATGAGCTTGCAGAGGACTTAAGTTACACAAATTGCATTAAAGAGTTTGCACAAGCAAAAGTCAGGAAAGTTCAATATGTCTAGTATTTTTTTTTTAATTTTTATATTATTATCACTGTCTTGGTTATTTACTGTGTTGTTTCTTATTTTGTTCAACATTTAATTGTTACTGTAAATATTATTGTTCAAACCAAATTATCTTTAAATTACAAATATATATTGCTTACCATTGAATACATTATCTGTTCACAACCACTGAAAAATGTTTATTTACGTTAAATGTAAGTTCATGGCACACGAAATTAGCCAAGAGGTCTAAGGCGCTGCAGTCATGGACTGTGGCTGGTCCCAGCTGTGGTTTGAGTCCTCCCTTGGGCATGGGCATGTGTGTTTGTCCTTAGGATAATTTAGGTTAAGTAGCGTGTAAGCTTAGGGACTGATGACCTTAGCAGTTAAGTCCCATAACATTTCACACAGATCTGAACATTTTTGTACATTCACAAGGCTTATTAAAATTAGCTAGATTTCTTCAATCAGGTTTGACTCCATTTTTGAGCTGGTACCCAGCGACTGTTTTGTGCAACTCTGTAAATGTCACCAATCAGTCGCAATTTTTGTTTTTATTTTCCAGATTGACATATATTTCGGGCACAGTGTGGCTATTCTCAATGCTTTGAGTTAAGTTTACTTCTACACCGTCATGCTGAACGTAACTGAAAAGTAAAAACAAAAATTGACATTGATTGCTGACATTTCTTACAGATTTGTTTAAATAAAATTCCACAAACGTTTTGTAAAAAAAAAAAAGTGGGGGGGGGGGGCAATTTAGCAGCTTGCACGGCTATTTTAGGCAAGTTTGTTTAACCTTGTGTAAGGGAATCAAATGTGCTGTTTTTGGTAATTTGGTGACTTATTCTATGTGCATGTGCTTACAGCTATTGCGTGTGTGAGAAAGTCTTGAATTTGGTAAGTCTATCCTGTGACTATTTCTCAAATTGTGCAAATGAATATTATTTATTAGTCTAAGTTTGTGTAAATTTTCTTTGGCATAAATTAAAGAACTATAGATGTAAAGGCTGGGGATTTTCATTATTCATCCTCAAAGAGGAGTCAGAGACTACACATTGTCACAAGAAAAAACAAATTTGGCACTTCAAGGGTGAGAGCTTGGAATGTTGGATCCCTAAATTTGGTAAGTAGGATACATAATTTATTTTGTGTAGGTAGTGCTTTACGCCTTTAATATACTTAAAGAATGACATCATGAAACTGTTTCCCACTTTTAGTGTTCCTTCCCTGCAGTTGATTCTCTTCATTGTCTCATGTTTTATATATCTGTAAGTGAGCAATAGTAAATTGTGATATTTCACTTTTAGCAAGTCTTTACTGTTCTTATTGTAGATTGGCATTTCCCACAGTTCTGTGAGCATCCATATATACACTCCTGGAAATGGAAAAAAGAACACATTGACACCGGTGCGTCAGACCCACCATACTTGCTCCGGACACTGCGAGAGGGCTGTACAAGCAATGATCACACACACGGCACAGCGGACACACCAGGAACGGCGGTGTTGACCGTCGAATGGCGCCAGGTGGAAATGGCATGGCAAGCCGTTCCACAGGACTACATCCAGCATCTCTACGATCGTCTCCATGGGAGAATAGCAGCCTGCATTGCTGCGAAAGGTGGATATACACTGTACTAGTGCCGACATTGTGCATGCTCTGTTGCCTGTGTCTATGTGCCTGTGGTTCTGTCAGTGTGATCATGTGATGTATCTGATCCCAGGAATGTGTCAATAAAGTTTCCCCTTCCTGGGACAATTAATTCACGGTGTTCTTATTTCAATTTCCAGGAGTGTAGATTCACCTCATTGTTACCAATTGCTTTTCATCCACTTGTTTGAGAGGACCTATATGCCACATTCTATCTTACCAAGAAGGCTTTTTTGGTTTTTACTGTTAAATCTTTACTGTCTGTCATAGTAAGTGTACTACTGAGACTTTCATATTCTGGTGTCTGTATTGATTTTGCCATTCTGAATGTGTGCTTTGACCCAGATAATACATCAGTCTTATCTAAGACTGACATCAGTCTTTTATACATAATTTTCTCTATAACTTTGAAGACACTGCTTGACATGCTGGAGGTGGCAGTCATGTGAGCATGAGGAGTGCTTGCTTGTGTGTACAAATGGTGCATGTTTCCCTTTTACTGATGAAAGTTGTGGCTGAAAGCTCTGTTGCCTGTCTGTAGCTTAATGCGTCTTCTTTACGGTAAGTAGCAATCTGTCTTTTGCTACATTGTTGATATACTGGAGGAAATAGTCATGGGACTTTAGTTATTAACACTATCTTTTGCATCCTTTTTAAACACTAAAAGGACATGATTTAAGCTGGTTTCAACACTCAGGAAAAGTACAATGAAGGCTCCCACAACTGGCTGTCTTAGTTTCTGGTGAATCTTAGGGATTGTGTGGTCATGGTCCATGAAACATAAATACCATGAAAATTGACATGTATTTTATGTCCCTCTCCAACATACACCCTCTCAGTTGACAATACTCAGTGTGCTCAGGAGCATCTCTGAAGACACACAAGATAGCTTTAGATAAAATGCTGGGCAGAAAAAAATTCATAAATCAGGACCATATAACTCAGAAGATTCAGAAGCAACTCAGGAAAAATACCAGCTGTAAGCTTTCCACTAGGAGTGGATAAAATGTATTTGGTAGGTATTCAACCTAGACAAATAATGTCTAGAATACATTGCAGAAAGTTTCCACTTTGCACTGGCAGCTGGGAGCAGGAAAAAGCCAATTCATTATACAATGAGTTATTTGCAGCTGCCTAAGGAGATTCAGTCATTAGTAGGATATATACTAGCTCAGTGCTATAAGTTATGGCAAACAACCAGGCCTCAATGACTACAAGAATATAAGAAAGGCATATTGATCTCTGAGAATGCTTCCATGATGAATAAAGGAGACCCAACTGGAAACCTACATGTGAATATCACATAAGCTACGTCCATCTGCCTTCAAAGTATCTAGGTTGAAATTAGGATACTTAAGATCAATTGTGAGACAGATTAAATTAGATTAGATATAATTTTCATTCCAATTGATCCATAGTGGAGATATCTTGTGAGATGTGAAACATGTCAGAAAACAAGACTAGACAATAAATATTTACAAAATAAGAACAGATATGATAATGTACCTTCCACAGATCCCAAATGAAATTCCCCTTGTGGATGTGGAGTTGATCAGCCAGCAGAAAAATATTTAATCCTAATCAAGAAATCAGTGAGCAAACTTATTAGTAGGAATTGATACACTACAACAGTTTTACAAGACAATCACAGGATCACGGCCTCAGAGTGGTTTGATGAAACCTACTCTTATTCATAAAGTCAGCCACAGTGTAATCACACAACAAGGCATAGCTGACACAAGAGCAAAAGCAGTAGTTTTCTAACACAAACAATTTAATTTGTAATTGCCAATTAAATACAACAAATAATGTCAACGTATGTATTTACCTGTACGGATATTTTTCTCTCGAAGCAGAGTTGGAAGGCTTTTTACATTGTTAAAGGAATTGAAGTGATGAATACCTTGGTGTAACCCATACATTCCATTTTGATGGCTTGGCTTTCCAGTTAAAATTGCTGAACGGCTGTAAATCAATGATATTATATAGAGTATATAATATATATAATTATGTATACTATATAATTAAATAATTAATATGTAATTAAATTCCATGATAGTTTCCATCAGACAGACTTATTGTTTACCTTGGAGAACAGCTGCTTACAGATGTGTAGGCATTATTGAAAATCAAGCTTTGTTTTGCTAAATTGTCAAGATTAGGTGTTTGGCAAATTTTGTTTCGGTATGCTCCCATTTCAAACCCAGCATCATCACCTGTTGAAAATAGTTTTTAACCCTTTATTAATTAACAGTAGTATGTGATGCCAAGGTAGCATATATTTTTAGTTGTTGCTGTGATGCAAGCAACACCTGTAAGATATGTACACATTAATGCAACGCCATGCTAGATAATACTGTGTAGTGGACTCTTATTTATTTCTTCACATATTGTGTTCTGTGAATCCCTTTATAAAAAAGGAGAACTCTCAAAAATTTTGAGTGAACCAAAGTGTATAATTAAAACTCAATGTAGTAGAATTAGCAGGCAATAAATTTGATATAATCTGAATAACTACAGTCAATATAATTCTTACTATTACTCCTATTTTATGCTTATTAGAAGCGAAAAACAGTTTTTGTCCACCATTTTGATGACATTGTGGGTCTAAGCAGAAGGTTGGTATCAGTAGGTTTAATATTTCCTTCCTACTTTACCAGACGCGTTGTGTGTTTTCCCATTACATTTGATGTCTTCCTACCAATCTTTTTGGGCAATAGCTCACACATTTTCTTACAAAACCTAAGAAACCTATTTACAAGTAAATTTGATAGTATCATTTCAATACTGGTACTTCGGAGCTGAATATGAAATTATAATGTATGAGCAAAAATTATATTAGGCAACAAGGTAAATGCAGCTGGAAAACTGAGAAAATAGTTGTAGCTTGAAATCTGGTTAAGCTTTCTGTTACGTTACACTTTCCTATGGAACATCAATGAACCAGTTGCTTGTGAGTGGCTGGCTATCCTAAATTTTTGTTTTTGTCTCTTTCCTGAAATTTCCATTACTGATATAATAATGTGGTATTATTGACAAATGGGTGAATATAAAAGATTACATAAGCCATGTTTGGATGACTCAGTGGTAAAGGGCCAGCCCACAAATCCAGAAGCCTTTGGTTTGATGCCCAGCCAATCCTCTTATTTTTACCTTGATTTATAACTTATTTCACCTCTGGCAATGTTTGACGATTTAAAGAATGCTGAGTTACAACAGGGTTCAGATTCCATGCTAAACTGGAGGTCCCCCTATAACTGACTGGGTAAGTCAGTTCGAACTTCAGAGGACTTTGTCAACCTTGACAGGGAGGACAGCATCAGAAGTGGAAGTATTCACATCAAGAATGTATGAGAAGATCATTACTATTCAAGCCACCTAAATGACTTACAATGTAATGCACACAGTTCTGTGAGACTGTTTTGAGTACCAAGTGTAATTTCATAGCATTGTTGTAAATGATTGTGAATGTAAGAGATCTTGAGATGTGCAAGTGACTGATGCATAATAGTGAGTTGACTGTTGATAGAAACAAATGTAAGGGACTGCATATAGACAGGTGAAAGTATTCTATACTGTTTGGCTATCCTATTAGTCAAACATTATTTGAGTTGCCTGCTATGTTTGTGTCTCACCATAAGCATTTGAATCCAGTGAAACCCTCCCTACTTACATGTGTGTGAAACCCTGAAATCACAGTCACTAACCTACTAAACAATCTATTTCTCCAGAGTTTTACACATTAGGAGGGGCCCTGCTAAAGAAGGCAGAAATAATCTACTTTGTATAATATCTTAGCCTCTTGTGTCAAAGTCTCTGGCAAAAATCAACATAGAGGGCACCTCTGAATGAAATATACAGACTCTCTCTCCAAAAGAGAAATTAGACAAAATATGGAGTTAAGAGAGTCCAACAAAAGCTCATCAGAGAAGGCTTTTGCTGGGTGCCAGAATGTTAGTCATGGATTCCAAGAACCATTTATCCTTCTCCTACTCTCTATAAGTCATATTCCCATTTGCTTAAAATATCCAGTAGTACTCAGTATTGCCATCCTATTTTCCTGACAAGAGTTCTCACTGAATGATATTTTATATCACAGACCTTCGTAGCTGCAAACGTCAGACTGCATTCACACTATCCTCACTACTCATGCTACAACACAAAATTTATTTGCTGTTTATATTTATTTATTTGTTTATTTATTAGTCCTTCTTAACTATAAACAGCACACACATACTGGACCTGACAAATACAATGAAACTGCACACAGCCTTTGCATAAGTAATTTCTTAAATTGCTACATAAAGTAAACATCTATCATAATCCACTCAGCTCGTACATTTAAATAACCTACACATGGGTAAAAAAACTGAACACAAAGGAGTACTTTACAATATCATATATCCACTGACTGAGAAGAAGCAATGGCACTGTAAATATGACTTTAAGGATTTTTTTAATGACTTTATGCCCTGTATCCCTGATGGTTCTATGTTCTCGTGGATTTTGTTAAAAAACTTCAAACTCCTGTTAAACCTGCACTTTTAACATGGTACAATATTTGTGTGAGTTAATTGGAGGTTATTGTTCAGTCTGGTTTGTGAATTTCTCAGTTTCTTTGTAGTCTTTCATCTTTGTCAGTTAAATGTACCTGAAAGAATAAGAGTGCTTCTTTGATGTAAATACATGGTAGAGAGAGTATATTAAGTACTGTGAAAAGAGAGTTGTATTGTTGGTTTATTTTACTTCCATTCCTTATTCTAATGGCTCTCTTCTGCATTCTAAAAGTACTGAATATTATATCATAATTTAGGTGGGACTGACTGTAGGGTATAGTAAGTACTCAAAATTATTTCCATACTGGTGCAAGGTTTCGGATCATTTAAGACATATCGACCTCTCCTAAGCTTACCATGAAAATACTCAATATGCATAATCTATTTTTGTACATCTTGCAGCCATAAAAACAGGAATTTTTCAAGTTTCTGAGCTACTTAGTGCTGGTTCATTCTTAATTGAAACACTGGGTTTATATGGATCCCTATTATGGTGAGCACAAAACTCAGTTATTTATTATTAACTGCCAACTTGCTATGTGACACAGTTTACACACTGCTGTAACTTCTCGCTATTCTCACCATTATGTAGAACTGTTGTTCATCAACAAATAAGACAGTTCTGTGGTGGTACAATTAATTAGTAAATAAAGATAATCACTGAAAGAGTGAAAAATATAATATCTTTTGTATTATTGTCTCTGTCTTCCTACACTTTGTGTTCCTTCCAAGCAGTGGATTCTTTATCTTGTCTCTTGTTTTACGTACCCGCAAAATAGCAAAAATAAATTGTGATATTTCATAGTAGTAAGTATATGCTTTTCCTGTGTGATTTAATGTTTCCCACAAGTGGGGACCCCACGGAAAGCTAAGATCATGAGAAGCACATCAGTGTGAATTTACATCACCAGCTACAACAAATGTCTTCTTGCCAGGACATTTATTGAACTGCCACTATGGAGTTATTACTACTCTTGATTCTCAAGCACTTCCAATTGATGGACATTCACTGGTACTTTTGAGTAATATATAGTCTATGAACATTTTACTGGTTAGCTGTGTTGCACATTCCACACTGCATAACAAGATTGTAATTCTGTCATATATGCCACAAAGGCCTCACCAGTGGTTCAAAATGCTGGAACTTTTGTCTACTGCCTACAGTATATGTGTTGACGCATTATAGTTTGTTCTCACCATTGGTGCCTTGGACACCCAGGCTCTTTTGTAACTGTCTGACATTATTCATGACATGTCCACTTTGTGAAAATATGAGCACATGAATGACGAAGTACATTGCCATGTTTGTAAATCAAGAAACCTACACATTCAATACGTGTCACATAATGAAGTTATCCATAACACTGGCTACAGAAGCTGATGTTTCAGGTGCAACACTATGACACACGTGCTTATATCAACTGCCATTCACATTTTAAAGTGCTATGAATTCTAACGACGTTGATGAATTGTCTTTGCAATTAAATGTTGCTGGTGATGAAATGACAGTTTGGGTGTGACTTCCCTAAACTGTAATGGCATCACTACATTAGTTTCACTGGACACTACTAGAGTCACCAGTGTCCAGACCAGATCTGAACCTACAGCAAAAGGTGAGTGCTCTCCTGTAGCAGCTCAGTCAAACGTCATCCAGAACGCTGGCTCATGCCTGCTCAGAAGACAATGTCCACTGCAATAACTGCCATAGAGCCCTTGAAGATACTTCACGTTTGAGTTGGCACCACACACATTTTGACATTCATGCAAGGAAGTGCATTTCTCCTTATGCTCTTGAATGACAACGGGAACCAGGTTTAGTTGTAGCCAGCTGCAGTTCTTTGTAATTTGCAATTCTTTGTAATTTTCTAATGCTTTTGCCAACAAATATGACCAACAAACAGCTGTCACCAAATCTGTCAATGGCTCTACCTTCACCTTCGTGAAAATGAGAGCAACACAAAATTTTCACGTCTGTCACTTACATGCCACAGACACTCATGTTGCATCCATGTATCCTGTTGACCCGAAATCAGATGTCAGTGTACAGCCAGCAAATCATTCCAGAATTCCCACATTTGGTAAATAAACCAAGGTTGTGAACTAGGCTTCAGAAATCATTACCATGGATTTTTCTGATGTCACAGAACCCATTACTGCCATTGATTTCATGGGGAAGATAGATGCAAAAGCAGTAGAGACAGCATGTCAAAAAGAACTACTATCAGCTACACAAGGGGAAAACAATGCAGGTTACAGAAGCTCCCATTCTCAAATGCAGAAACAAAGAACAGAGGACAACTATTCAAATGCTACTACAGACTGTTGTTGTTGTTGTTATGGTCTTCAGTCCAAAGACTGGTTTGGTGCAGCTCTACTCTATTCTTTGCAAGCCTCTTCATCTCTAAATAACTAATGCAACGTATATCCTTCTGAACCTGCTTACTGTATGCATCTCTTTCTCTCCCTTTACAATGTTTACCTCCCACACTTCCCCCCAATACTAAATTGGTAATCCCTCAATGTCTCAGAATGTGGCCTAACAACCGATCCCTTCTTTTGGTCAAGTTGTGCCACAAATTTCTTGCCTCCCCAATTCTATTCAGCACTTCCTCATTAGTTACATCAACAACACTTCTAATCTTCACATTCTGAAAGCTTCTATTCTTTTTTTGTCTAAACTGTTTATTGTCCATGTTTCACTTCCATACATGGCATCACTCCATATAAATACTTTCAGAAAAGACTTCCTAACACTTAAATCTATATTTGATGTTAATAAATTTCTCTTCTTCAGAAATGCTTTTCTTGCCATTGCCAGTCTACATTTTATATCCTCTCCACACAGCTACCATCAGTTACTTTGCTGCCCAAATAGTGAAACTCATCTACTTCTTTAAGTGTCTCATTAGCTATTTTAAACCTGTTAGTATCCCCTGATTTAATTCAACTACATTCCATTATCCTTGTTTTGCTTTTGTTGGTGTTCATTTTATTCTTTCTTTTCAAGACACTGTCCATTCTGTTCAACTGCTCTGCCAAGTCCTTTGCTGTCTCTAACAGAATTACGATGTCATTGACAAACCTTAAAGTTTTTATTTCTTCTAACTGAAATTTAATTCCTACTCCAAATTTTTCTATGCTTTCCTTTAGTACTTCTTCAGTTTACAAATTGAATAACATCAGGGAGAGACTTAAACCCTGTCTCACTCCCTTCTCAACCACTGATTTCCTTTCAATCCCTCAACTCTTATAAGTGCTATTTGGCTTCTGTACAAGTTGTAAACAGCTTTTTGCTTCCTGTATTTTGCCCCTGCTACCTTCATATTTTCAAAGAGAATATTCCAGTCAACATTGTCAAAAGCTTTCTCTAAGTTTACAAATGCTAAAATGTAGGTTTGTCTCTCCTTAAACTATCTTCTAAGATATGTCATAGGGTCAGCATTGCCTCATATTTTCGTACATTCCTCCGTAATCCAAACTGATCTCTCCTGAGGTCAGTTTCCACCAGTTTTTTCCTGTAAAGAATTCATGTCAGTCTTTTGCAACTGTGACTAATTAAACTGATAGCTCGGTAATTTTCACACCTGTCAGCAACTGATTTCTTTGGAATTGGAATTACTACATTCTACAATGGAAAATCCAGGATGGAGTATAACAATATTATGAAAAGGATAGCTGCTACTCACCATGTAGCACAGATGCTGAGTTGCAGATAGACACAACAAAAAGAAAATGAGCTTTCGGCCAACAAGGCCTTCATCGGAGATAGAACACACCTATGCATGCGTGCGCATGCGAGCGCACACACACACACACACACAGACACACACACACACACACACACACACACATGACTGCAGTCTCTGGCTGCTGAGGCCACACTGTGAGCAGGTGCACTTGATGGGAGAGGCTATCAGGTGGTGGGGGTAAGTAGGAAGCTGGGGTGGGGATGGGGAGGAGTAGCAGGGTAAGTATGGGGGACGTAAAGTGCTGCCTGTGGGAGCATACAGGAGATGAGGCGGAGAAAGGGTAGGGCATCTAGGTGTGTTAGGTAGGTTAGGCAGAGGGTGGGTGGAAGGGAGGGGGGATAGTGGAAAAGGAGAGAGGTAAAAAGACTGTGAGTGCATTGCTGGAACAGAGGACTGTGTAGTGTTGGAATTTGAACAGGGAAGGGGCTAGAGGTAAGGACAAAGACTAATGAAGGTTGAGGTCAGGAGGATTACGGAAACGTAAGATATATTGCAAGTAGAGCTTCCACCTGTGCAATCAGAAAAGTTGGTGCTGGTGGGAAGGATCCATATGGCACAAGATGTGAAGTAGTCATTATCTGAAGAACAATGTGTTGGGCAGCATGTTCAGCAATGGGATGTCAGATGTTTCTTGGCCACAGTATGTTGGTGGCCATTCACATGGATAGACAGCTTGTTAGTTGTCATGTACATGTAGAATGCAGCATAGTGGTTTCAGCTTAATTGTGGATCACATGGCTGGTTTCACAGGTAGCCCTGCCTTTGATGGGTTAGGTGATGCTTGTGACTGGACTGATGTAGACAGGGAGGATGTATGGGACAGGTCTTGCATCTAGGTCTATTACAGGGATATGGTCCATGAGGCAAGGGGTTAGGAGCAAGAGTTGTGTATGGATGGACAAGGATAGGATAGTGTGTAGGTTCAGTGGGTTGCGGAACATCACTTTGGGAGGGGTGGGAAGGATACTGGGTAGCACATTCCTCATTTCATGGCATGAAGAAAGGTAGATGAAATGCTGGCGGAGAATGTGTTTCAGTTGCTCCCGACCTGAGTGGTACTGAGTCATGAGGGGAATGCTCCCCTGTGAGCAGGACAATGGGACTTAGGGAGGAGAAGGGTGATGGGTGAGATAAGGCACGGAAGATCTGTTTTTGACAATGCTGGGAGGGTAATTTCAGTTTGTAAAGGCCTCAGTGAGACTGTTGTTGTATTTCAAGAGGGACCACTTGCATTTGTAGTAACAAGTGGTCCCTCTCAAAGTACACTGAGGGTCTCATTGAGGCCTTCACAGACCAAAATTACACTCCCAACATTGTACAATCTGGCCATGGAGGAGCATTCCCCTCATGACTCAGTACCAGCCAGGACTTGAGCAACTGAATCAAAATCTCCACCAGGGTTTTGACTATCTTTCGTTATGCTCTGAAATGAGGAACGTCCTACCCACTATCCTTCCCACACCTCCCATAGTGGTATTCCACTACCCACCGAACCTACACAATATACTTGTCCATCCCTACACAACTCCTGCTCCCAACCCCTTGCTTCATGGCTCATATCTCTTTAATAGACCTAGATGCAAAACCTGTCCCATACATCCTCCCACCTCCACCTTCTGCAGTCCAGTTACAGGCATCACCTATCCCATCAAAGGCAGATCTGTCTGTGAAACCAGTCATATGATTTGCTGGAACTACTGTGCTGCATTCAACATGGGCATGACAAATAACAAGCTGCCTGTCAGCATGAATGGCCACCAACAAATTGTGGCCAAGACACAGCTGGACCACCCCATTGTAGAGTATGCCACCCAACACAGTTGTCTTCATTTCAGTGACTGCTTCACAGCCTGTGCCATCTGGATCCTTCCCACCAACACCAGCTTTTCTGAACTGCACAGGTGGGAACTGTCCCTGAAATATATCCTACATTCCCATAATCCTCCTGGCCTCAACCTTTGTTAGTCTTTGTCCTTACCCTCTAGCTTCTTCCATGCTCTCATTCCAGCACTACACAGTCCTTTATTCCACCAACACACACACAGTCTTTTTACCTCTTCCCTTTTCTGCTAACCCCCCCCCCCTGCCCCCCTCCCACTCTCTGTCTAACCCCCCAACTGTACCTAGTTGCACTGTACTCTCTCCACCCTGTCCCTGTATGCTTCCACAAGCAGCACTTTACTGTCCCCCACCCCTACCTTGCTATCCCTCCCTCCAGCTTCCTCCTTAGCCCCACCACCAGTTGCTTCTCCCATCATGTGCAGTTGCTCACAGTGGAGCCTCAGGAGGCAGAGACTGTAGATGCATGTGTGTGTGTGTGTGTGTGTGTGTGTGTGTGTGTGTGTGTGCGTGTGTGTGTGTGGTGTATGCCTTGCTGGCTGAAAGCTCATTTTTCGACAGTCTTTTCGTTGTACCCATCTGCGACTCAGCATCTCCACTATATGGTGAGTAGAAACTATCCTTTTCATAATTGCTGCATTCTTCTTGAAGTCTGAGGTCATTCCATCTGTCTCATACATATTTCACTCCAGATGAAAGAGTTCATCTCCCTTACACAGAACCTCTATATACTCCTTCCACCTTCAGCTTTTCCTTCTTTGCTTAGGACTGGTTTTCCATCTGAGGTCTTGATATTCATACAGTTGCTTCTCTTTTACCCAGAGGCCTCTTTAATTTTCCTGTAGCCAGTATGTCTCTTTCTCCTAGTGAAATATGCTTTTACATCCTTACATTTGTCCTCTAGCCATTCCTGCTAAGCCAATTTGCTCTTCCTACCAATTTCATTTTCCAGATGTTTGTATTCCCTTTCACCTGATGCATTTTTTTTAATTTTCTCCTTTCATCAATTAAATTCAATATCTCTTGTGATATCCAAGGATTGTTAGTAGGCCTTGTCTTTTTGCCTATTTGATCCTCTGCTGCCTTCACTGTTTTTTATTGTAGAGCTACCCATTCATCTTTTACAGTATTCCTTTTCCATGTTCTAGTCAGTTGTTGTTTAGTGATCCTTCTGAGGCTCTCAACAACCTCTAGTTCTTTCAGCTTATACAGGTCTCATCTCCTTAATTTCCTACCTTTTTCCAATTTCTTAAGTTTTAATCTACAGTTCATTACCAATGAATTGTGGTCAGTGTCCATATCTGCCCATTGGATTATCTTACAATTTAAAATCTGGTTCCTAAATCTCTTTCTAACCATTAAAAAATCATTCTGAGACCTTCCAGTCTCTCCAGGTCTCTTCCATGTATACAATCTTCTTTTAGGATTCTTAAATCTAGTGTTAGCAATGTTTAAATTACACTATGTGCAAAATTCTACCAGGTGGCTTCCTCTTTCATTCCTTTCCCCCAGTCTATATTCACCTATTAGTTTTCCTTCTCCTACTATCAAATGCAGTCCCCTATCACAGTTAAATTTTCATCTTCTTTAACTATCTGAGTAATTTATTTACCTTGTTGTATATTTCTTCAATCTCTTCATCACCTGAGGAACTAGTTGGCATATAAGCTTGTACTACTATCGTGGATGTGGGCTTGAAAACTATCTTGGCCATGAGGAGGCATTCACTGTGCTGTTCATAGTAAATTACCAGCATTCTTATTTGCTTATTCATTACTAAGCCTACTCCTGCATTACCCTATTGACTTTGTATTTATAATCCTGTATTACCTGGCAAGAAGTCCTGTTCCTTCTGCCACCAAACTTCACTAATTCCCACTATATCTAATTTCAACCTATCCATTTCCCTTTTTAGATTTTCTAACCTACCTGTCTGATTAGGCGATCTAACATTCTGCAGTCTGATCTGTAGAATGCTAGTTTTGTTTCTCCTGATCATGACATCCTCCTGAGTAGCCCCCACCTGGAGATCTGAATGGGTGACCATTTTATTCCTGGAATATTTTACCCAAGAGCTGTACAGTAAAGCTGCTTGCCCTCAGGAAAAATTAGGCTGTAGTTCCCCTTGCTTTCAGCTGTTTGCAATACCAGCACAGCAAGGCTGGTTTGGTTAATGTTACAAGCCCATATCAGTCAATCATCCAGACTGTTGCCCATGCAACTACTAAAAAGCCTGCTGCCCCTCTTCAGAAACCACACATATGTGTGGTCTCTCAACAGATACCCCTCCGCTGTGATTGCACCTATGGTGCAGCTATTTGTATCACTGAGGCATGCAAACCACCCCACCGATGGCAGCATCCATGGCTCGTGAACTATAACACAAAAGTGAAAATAGACCACACAAACAGAAGCTCAAGACACATTGATGTGCAGGTGATGTAACTGTAAAGTAAAAGAGAGACTAAGGGCAGGTATATGCAGCCAGTGGTATCATCCAAGACTCAAGGGAGCATGTGTTAAATTATAATACACCAGACATGTAAATGAAGTGAGGATTCACTCCTCCAATCTAGAAAAAAATGCCTCAATAGCATAGTTAGGTGTTTAGACCATCAAAATCTTTAGGGCAGAGAAATTAACAACTGTAATGACCATGCAATTATCTCATTCTGACATTACTTTAACACTAGACTGCACACAGAAAGGTGATTATCTGGAACCCTTTAGCCCATGGAGCACAAATGTAAGACTAAACCCATTATTAGAAACAAGAACACAACTGAGTGTAATAAAATGCAGCAATTTTATAAACCACATTGATCAATAAAACTGACAGCAGGAAGATTAGAGGGATGTCAGAGGATGTGCTATGTATGCAAGGTACCAAACCTTTTACATGACCCAGACCCTCCATTTAATTGGACATAAGGTGGCTTTACACTTCAATACATTAATTGGATGAAACTTCTTTATATAGTGCAGAATTATAGTAAACTACAGCCACAGAAAAATATGGATCAATGTGTAGTGTATCTTGGATAATACATAAGTAAAACAGAATTCAGTTGGAACCCGAAAGAAAGGGGAAAAACGGAATTCCTTAAATAAGATTTCTTGATATGGAGTTAGATGATGTGGTCCCTGGAAGCCTTGTTCAAAACTGAAACCATCTACAATCAAATCAAAGAAGTGAGATGCAAAACTCTGTACAAAGGATACAACAAACTCTGAGAAGAATTAGCAGAAAAAGAAGAAATCTTGGACATGAAACTCATGCTGGTCATTAAAAAAATAATGCACTCATTAGAAACAAAAATGGAGTCAAGGGCATTTTGTGAGCAGTACTATTTCTTAGGGAATAAAGGAATTCAAGAGATGTAACAAATCTAAATACTCTGAAGGAAGGCCTAATCATCAGAGAAAAATACATCATGAGGTATACTTAACTGACACTCGGATATGAAAAAAAATGGGGCATGCCTCAATGATATCCTAAATATTTAAGAGGCCAAAGCAGCTTCATAGCATGAAGTAGTCAAAATTAATGAGAGAGAGTCAGTTAAAGGATGTACATAAAAAGAATGTAAATATGTTGTTCAACACATGATGCAAAAATCAATCATATTCTGAATAAAAGAAGCTCTCCAGGTTAAATCATATGAATTGAAAAATAAAGGCAATTCATTGTAGGATATTGTACAGCTTATCAACTTAGATATATGCCACCAGACAACAAGTGGACATATACGGACTGTGTCAAGAATCAACATTTGCTTTCATTTTCATGTTGGCACAGTGCTGTTTATGTGTCAGGGCTCTGCTGAGAAAAGCTCCCAAGTATTTTGAATACAGAAAGTGCTCCAAGAACATTCCTTTCCAAGCAACATGGAGTCCTCTGGATATATGTCTGTTTCACAGATGAAAGGCACAAACCTGGGTTTTTGTGGTGTTAGACTGAAGTTGGTCCCACACACAGTATTGTTCAAGTTTCTCTATTGTTTTAGAGACCCTTGCTTATACCTCATCAGACACACTGCTTTGGATGGCAACAGCTCATTCATCAGCATGAAAGAAATTATTTTAGCCATGTTGGATATTGTGAGCTCCATGGCCATTACTAATTGTTGCTGAATAATCCAACCAGCCACAAATTTGGCTAGTTGTATTATCAGCCAACAACAAATGAAGTTTTTGCTGTCACCAGGTAGTGGTCAGTCATTGTTGTTAATGTTGTTTTTGCTGTTGTGGTATTCAACCCGAAGAATGGTTTGATGCAGCTCTCCACACTAGTCTACCCTGTGCAAGCCTCTTCATCTCTGCATAACTACTGGAACCTACATCCACCTGAAAGTGCTTACTGTATTACTCTCTTTGTCTCCTTCTACAATTTTTCCCCTCACACTTCCCCCCCATTGCTAAACTGACAATTCTTTGATGCCTCAGGGCATGTCCTACAAAGCGATCACTTCATTTACATAAGTTGTGATATTAATTTCCCTTTTCTTCCATTTAATTCCTCAATAGTTATTCAATCTATAATCCATCATCTAATCTTCAGAATTCTCCTGTAGCACTGCAATTCAAATACTTCTATTCTCTTCTTGTCTGAATTGTTTCTCTTCCCCATTTCACTTCCATACAATGTTACACTCCACACAAATAATTTCAGAAAAAACTTCCAAACTCTTTCTTTTTTTCTTTTTTAGATGTTAAGAACTAGCTTATTTTCACAAATGTTTTTCTTACTATGACCAGTCTGCATTTTATACCCTCTTTAGTTTAGCCATGACCAGTTGTTTTGCTGCCCAATAGCAAAACTCATCTAATACTTTTGTGTGTCATTTCTTAATAATTCCCTCAGCATCACCTGTTTAATTTTACTACATTCCATTACCCTAGTTTTACTTTTGTCAATGTTCATCTTATCACCAGACGAAGTCATTCATGGGAGGACAGCCAGATGTCAGTGCCCAATGGGCACAGTATTTTGGCAAGTGACTACATTGCCATCATCACGTGCACTGATGAACTGACTGCCTGGGAGCTGGTATGGTGCTTTTATCACTTTAGCCCCCACTCTAACCTGTTGCTCTGTCTGCAGTTCGCACCCAGGAGTGGAGGTGCATACAGGATTCCCCTGCCCCCTCCCTCCCTCTTACCAACACGCTGCTCTGCTCCTGGACACAAGGATGCATTGACGGTGTCACATGGGCCACAGGAGCCTCTGCACAAAGGAAGGCCTCCAGATGTCAAACATCGAAATCCGGCCATATATCAGAAAGACAACCTCATGATGCTCCCTGCAAGACTATCATCAATCTCACAGCCAAAAAACTAGATGAGGATGCAGTTGCAGTTCTTGTGAAAGGATTCAGTTTTGTGCCAACTCATAAATCCACACCTATCATGGACATCATCAGCACAGTAAAACAGGCAGCTCCATGACTTCTACCTGAAACAGCTGAAGAATTATGTTGCGAACTCCATTTTCCTCTTACACAAACAAAACTAAACATCTCTACCATGTGGAGGGCAGCCACATATGAACTAAGAGAAGATCCAGATACTGAGGTCTTACCAACCAACAAAGGAAACACAACTATGGTCCTACCTCACCAGCATTACACTGACAAATTGTGGAGCCTGCTACGAAACAGTGCATAGTGCAAGATCAAGACTGATCCTATCAAGAGGGTGCATGGAAGACTGTAGCACTTTTCAAACAATATATATTGCTAGATACAGTAGTTAACAAGCTTTGAAAGAAAGTAACTAGTTCCACTGAGACATTATGGACTTCCAGAGGTTCACAAAGAAAGGGGTCCCTTTATGCCACATTGTTAGCAGCACATACCCACTCCCCAAATATTTGAAGGACATGCTTAGCCCTTACATCAGGTAATGTCCACATCATATTCACAAGCCCATGGATTTTGTTGGATGCCTTTACATCTTCAAGCCTATGGATATAGACATCCTTATGAGGTTAGACATTGTCTGTCTTTTCACTAGAATGCCTTCACAAGAATCCTTGCAACTTATTGGGCAAAACATGAGATACAGGCAGTCAGCCTTTTTAGGCATGTCTTGAAGTCAACATAATTCCTTTTTGAAGGTGTTTACTATGAGCAGATGGAAGCAGTAGCCAAAGGAAGTCCACTTCCACCAGCTGTCACCAACATGTATACAGAACATTTCCAGGAGGAAACCCTGGAATCAGCTCAATGAAAACCTACATTTTTTTTTTTCAATGAAGCTTTCATCATATAGCCTCATGGAAGAATGATTTCCTCATACATCTCAGTTCCATGCAACAGAACATCAGTTTTACCACAGAAGTCAAAGTGGATGGAGTGTTCACCTTTCTGGATGTTCCAGCAATACAAAGAGAGAATGGCATGTTGGGCCACAATAGATATTATAAAAAGATACAAACCAACCTTTATTTACATACAGACAGCTGCCACCAACTGATGAAGAAGAATGGGGTGCTGTACACACTGAAACATAAGGCTCACATCCTCTCTGACAATGAGAGTTTCAATCGTGAACTCAGACATCTGAGAAAAGTGTTCCAGAGGAATGGCTAAATGGAGTGGCAAACTCAGAGAGCTAACAGGAGAGGAACCTCGTGAGATGCAGCCATTGTGTTATTCCATTTTATAGCGCATTATTCAGAAAGGTATGATGAATTCTCCAGAAACACCAAGTGAAGACAATGTTCCAGCCACCAACAAAAATATGGATCTGCTTGATAGTACCAAGGATGACCTCAGACTACAGAAATCTGAGATCTGTCAGATACCTTGAAGTGTGGTATGACATATACAGTAAGAGCACGCATACTGTCGAAGATCATTGGCAAGAACACTGATACCACACCTGACTGCAGCAACCTAACATGTCAGTAATCATGAAACATTGCCTAGTACAATTACATGGAACAGATTATGGACAGACTATGGTTCTGAAACATATATTGAACTTCTGGGACTGTGTCATTAAAGAATCTACCAAGATTTGTGTAAGGGAAATGCTGATCAGCCATGGTGGGGCCTATATCCTTAGTAAGATCTAGGAACCTGCACTTAATCTGATTAAGAAGAGGAGGGAGATATGCCACAAGAAACTGACTTTAGGAGCAGGTGGAGCAACAACAGAGATGCTGCCAGCACACGTCCATGGTTACAAACCATGGATGAAGTAATATGTTGGTGGGAGGAGGAAGGGGGGGGGGGGGGGAAGGGGAGAGATGCTGGATGCACCTCCATTACTGGCTGTGGACCACTTCCTTCTTGCCCTCTGCTTTCTTTTCATGTCCTTCAACTCCTATAACTGCAGTCTGATTTCTATACAAGCTGTAAATAACCTTTCACCTCCATATTTTATCCCTACTACCTTCAGAATTTCAAAAGTGTATTCCAGTCAACATTGTCCAACACTTTCTTTAAATCAACAAATGCTATAAATCAAGGTTTGCCTTTCTCTCACCTATCTTCTGAGATAAGTTATAGGATCAGTATGGTCTCACATGTTGCTACATTTTCCTGGAACCCAAACTGATCTTCCTCAATGATGGCTTTTCGTAGTTTTTCTATTCTTCTTTAAACAATCTGCATCAGTATTTTCAAGACTGTCCTTTTCAACTAATGGTTTGGTAAAACTCGCACCTGTTAGTGCTTGCCTTCTTTGGGATTAGAATGATTACATTCTTCTTAAAGGTATTTTAGTTGTCTCACATATCTTGCACATGAGATTGAATAGTTTTGTCATGGCTGGCTCTCCCAAGAATCTCAATAATTCTGAGGAAATGTCTGCTCCAGGGGCCTTGTTTTGACTTAGGTATTTCCTTCCTCTGTCAGATACTTCTCACAGTATCATATCTACCACCTCATATCATTTACTTCATAACTTAGAGCCCTTGTTATATATTCCTTCCATTTTTCAGCTTTCCATCCTTTGCTTAGTACTGGTTTGCCACCTGAGTTCTTGATTTTCATACAGCTGATTCTCTTTTCTCCAAAGATCTCTGATGTCTGGCCTCTACACAGCTAATCCTCTGTTTTGGTTTGCAGGTGAAGCCATCTCACCTCTGCAGGATCCTTTTGTTCATGAAGAGTGGTCATTGGTATAAAAACTAAAATGTGTTGGTGTTAGTATGCTGCCATTAAGTAGACTATTTTTCTGTTGCCATTACCAGTGCCTTCCACCCTTGAGTTCTGCACACTATGTGGTCATTTTGTCATCTTAAGCGTGAAACCTTTTGTTTTAATGTTGATCTTGTGCACCAGGTGTCTGATGTTAACCCATTCTAGCTGGCAGAGATATCTATGAGTGGCAAACCCACAATGTTGTTATTGTCCACGGCATTCTTAATAAACAGCGTGAAGTTTAACATTTGTGAAGATGTATTTTTTCCTGAGCAGAAACCAAGCTTGCCTTCCTGTTACATCATTTACAGCACAGTTTACTGAACTGAGTTTTATACTTTAAGTAAGTTTTTATCAGGGTAGGCAGCACAGTAGTTAAAACACTAGGCTTGCATTCAGAAGATGTGGGCTCAAATTTTTATTCGGCCAACAACATCTTCCTGTCCCATCCTTGCCTGGTCTGAGCTTGTGTTCCATGTTATCTTCTTATCAATGGGATATTAAACATTAATCTTTTGTGCTTCTTTCTATCAGCTTTTTGGAGTTGTTGACAAGTAAATTAACCCTACTTTTTCCCCTCTTGATACACTACACATATGTCTTGCAGTACTGCCAGGTTTTCTGGCTAGAGTAATAATTGTTATAAATAATATACTGCCAAGATGTATAAACTATTTTGTATACTATGTGCAAAGTTTCTAACAAGTTAAAATTCTATACCGCAAACGAAACTCATATTCAGACTTTTGACCAACATAGGCAATACCTGTTCGATGTATGTTGCTGAGGGATCACTCATTTCGAAGATTCAGTATTACACTATCGGTACTGGTGCTGCTAGTCTAAATTCGTTTCTGCTTGGGGCATTAGTTTAGTGAGATATTCTAACTGCCCCTGCTGAGTTTGTAAATTACGACAAGAGTGATTGTTGACGAATGCCATTCAATGCTGGGATATTACTATTTCATGTGGATAATAAGAATAAGGCAGGGGCTACTGCAGATTGACAATAACTAACTTTGTTGCGTTACACATATTAAGTGTTACTGTTTAGGTCATAAACATGTATTTACATAACAAAAAAAAAAAAAAAAGAATCGTCATTCATATCTCGCAGTTGCTTTTCTGCGTGACAAAATAGTAATCTTTGGCGCTCCTAGTTAAACTATCAACTGCGCTAGCAGAGATGTGAAAAAATATAAATCATACAATAATTCAACTGCAATCTGCTAAATAAATTCATCTTCCTTTCTTTTATCACATCTACTGCATTCTATATTTTACTTATGAAACTTGAAACCAAATCTTAAGTTACATACCAGAAAGAATTGAAAAAAAAAAATGTCTTTGGATACGGTTCGTCTATGCCCGCAGTTTGTATTTCTTTTCTTTTCTTTTCTCTTTTTTTTTTTCTTAACAGACCGACTAAGAAATGTACATCGAATCACGACACTTGTGATTCTATGAATCTGTAATCTGCTCAGAGCTTCAAACCATTTTCCTCATTCTGTTACATATGACAAATCATTAACAATGTAGTAAATCGACATGCGTATGTCCTTTTAATACCAACCAACAAGTAGTAACACATTTCTGTTGCACACAGCGTTGTCTATGAGCACAAACACTATTAAAACAAAGTGAAATATTGTGGGTG
This sequence comes from Schistocerca cancellata, assembly GCF_023864275.1. Lineage (NCBI taxonomy): Eukaryota > Metazoa > Arthropoda > Insecta > Orthoptera > Acrididae > Schistocerca > Schistocerca cancellata. The sequence goes on from NC_064627.1 coordinate 477,076,999, forward strand.
AACGTGTGCCAGAATAAACCCACATCTCGCAATTTCACTGAAAGATTGTTTACACTTGACACGTCACATGTACTGTAATGCCAAACTGGCAATAGTGCCAACTACGTTTGTTTACCGCCGCGTGTGCCGGTTATGGTTCAGCGCCAGTTGTTTGAAGAGAAAACAAATGTAAAGAACACATACTTGCCGATTGTAAGGGTTAATTTCAGGAATAAGTAATTGACAACAGAAGAAAAACATGACCTTACAGTATTTTTGCACAATACAATGTTGTCTACATTTGTGGAAAGATAAAGTAGCATGAGATGTCATCAGTAGGTGCTCTGTCAGCGGAAAAGTTTATTAACACGCTGGCTAATTTCTCTCAAGTGGCTAGGTCATCGTGTCAGTAGTAACCCGACATAAAACAATAGTATCCAATACAAACCAAGTGTTGATTAAATGTTTTCTTTGTAGGTCACGAGAAGGCGTCTGCTGCAAAAACATGAGCGGAAGAGATGAAATCCTGTGCTTATTTGACGTGGATGGTACACTTACTGCACCAGTGCAGGTATTACAATTTGATTAACTTCTCGGCTGTCACCATCACATAAAATGTGAACAAATTAAAACAGTGTCAAGTGCTCAGTTTGTGTGTTTTTATCGAGCAGTTTTATTTGCGTGTACGTACTTCTCCCGATCCTCTTTATCAGATTTCAACATTTCTTCTAATATTAGCCCAGAATAACAAATCACCGAATAACATATTATTTCTGTACTTATTTGTCTCAATGGTTACTTACTGAGGACAGGGTTTTATAAAGTACAATTTCGTCATCTTAAAGAAAGAACATTCTCCTTTGTCAAAGTATATGAAGAGTTGAGACATTTATTTTATAGGTTCATACATTATGTGAGTAAAACTCTTCTAAACATTAGAATTAATTTACACACACAAGAAGACTACTGTATGCATAAGCAAGTTTTAACTGGTGCTTAGGAAAGTGCTGCAGAATGCAGTTAATCAGGATTCACATCAGCAGTTTATGATGTAGCCATCCACTGATCAAATAATTCTAAATGCCTTTTGTGCTGTCAAAGGCTATATATTGGTGGAGTTTCAGGAGAGGATTCAAACTGTGATTAGTGCTCATTACAATGACATGTTAGTAAGGCACTTCAACCCTGTCACACAAGAAGTGCTTCTCTGTGATAGGCTGCTCTCTCGTATGACTGCATATACAACAGATCCACTGCATGATCCGAAATTTGAAATGATGAAACATGTTCTTCACACTGTTAAATTTTAACTTGTCTGGATGTTTAAAAGACCACTGCAAAATATGCAGATCACAATGAGGTCATCCAGACTATGCAAAGGTGATTGCGAGCCATGCTAAACACCTTCTTTTCCTGAGCACATTTGTTAGTTTGTGACTAAGTGGATCAGTTGTTTTGCAAAGCAGACTGGCTGTCAGAATAGGCAACTATCATTATTGTAAGTATCTAGGGTCTTGTGGATGGTGCAGTCCCTTAGTATATTTGTAGACGTATGATGCCTATCCTCCATAACACATGCACTTATTTGTTTGTATGTTTTAGCTATAGATATCCTTCACACATTCTTGTGTATGCAGTGACTATTATTTTGACTTTGTGGTTGACACATACTTGACTTGCCATGCATTTTTTAGTAAAAGTTATTTAAGTGTTACTGCTACAATGGAGCCTTTTAACAGTACTAATAACATTTATCATGTCAGTTACCCTTCTTGTAGGATAGACTGCAGATTGCAGAGACTGCTGGGGAAAGAGGAGGTGGGGGTGATTGCTCATCTCAGCAGCTTGTTTTTAATTCATTATTTGTAACTTACAGGAATGCAGTCGGTAACAATATTTCAGCTGATGAAAAGCCCCCCTTATTTTCAAGAAACAAAACGTTGTTCGTTAGACCTACATAAGTCTAGTGGAGCTGATGGTTCATCTATTAAGTCATTAACATATAACTTGAACAGAAATAGCCCATCACACATTTTTTCGCGTTACCTAAAATTAACTTTGTGTCATTGGATAATTTTCCACACACAATAACATGGCATGCTCAACATGTCAAGAAGTTTCAAACATAATGGTAATCTTAGCTAGATATATCACAGAAACATTTTCTTTAGTAGGTGTAAGTTTGGTATAGAGTCAAAAGCTTTTTGGAATTTCACAAACACTGAGTGAACCAGCTTGTGTCTATCTATGATTGTCAAGATATATGTGAAAAGCACAAGTTTCACAGGACTAGTGTCTGCAGAATTCTTGCTGGATATCATCAAGATGGTCATTTTATCCCAGGTAGATGAGTATGCTTGAAAAGCAAACAGTTGATGTAGTATAGTAGTTCTACGTATCAAGCCTGTGCTTTTTACATGAGGTGGGTGTAACCTGTGTTATTTTTTAATCATTGAGAACAAAAGTGATCTGTGGCAAACTATGGTTAAGAAAAAAGCAAATTGTCTTTCTACTGAACCTTAGTGCCTTGTTGAATTTTAGTGATTTTCATTGTCGTTCATCACGACTAGCATAGATTACTACATCAGCCAGCTTTTATTTGAATGACAACAGCCTTTGAATTTCTTATAAACAGTAATGTTTCAAGACTGAATTGATCATGTTGTGTGTTTCAATTAAATGCATCATTCATTTATACTGCTGTAAACCTACAGAAACAGCTGTGAAACAGACCATTTGTATGTGGTGCCAGACTCTTCTTTTGAACACAAGCTCTTGAAACTGTAATGGTTATCTCCACCACACACAATGCCTCTCATGAAGCACATACAGAATGGTTTCCTACTTACTAACAAACCAGTGATGAAATGCACTGCTCTTCTCTGGAACTTATCTACTTCCTCAATTAATCATGCCTGGCAAGAGTCTTAGACTGGCATGCAGTACTAAAGAATTGGTCAAGCTAGTGTTTTGTAAGCATCTTCTTGAAAGTTTACACATGTGAAGTGTTAATTCAGTTTTAAGAAGTATTTGGCAATTTTCTCAAAAAGGCTTTTTTATCTTTTAGATAATTGAACCTGATATGGAACAGTTTCTTCAAACACAAATAAAACCAAAATGTAACATTGGTGTTGTTGGTGGTTCAGATCTGTCAAAAATTCTTAGACAGCTGGGAGGTGAAAGTGGTAAGTGAGTGAAAAAATATTTTATGGCATATATCAAAATACTTCATGCAATTAATAGGAGATAATTCTTAAATTCCAGCACTTCAGAAATATGATTATGTGTTTGCTGAAAATGGATTGCTCGCATACAAGAGAGGACAGGAAATTGGTAAACAGGTAAAGTCATATTTTACCTATTTTGTTCTATGGCTGCTTGTATTTGCTATGTCTCAAAGTGAAGCCTTTTGTCAGTAGTAACAAGTTAATCAATGAAGATACTGTTGTTTCTAATAATTTTTGGCGCTGTTATGGAAGTTACTTTATAGTCACATTTTCCCACACACAATTATTCAGTTGAGGAAAATAATTAAAGGATTGAAACAAAAGAGTGTCTCTCTCTCTCTCTCTACTTGTGAGAAACATTTTAATAATATATTACAATACATTTTCTGCTTTGATGATCCAATAATATGTGGATCTATAAAATGCTTTCTTCAAGTGTGACATTGGTTCACACCTTACGCTATTGTAATGTTCTCGTTGCTGAGAATTTTGATACTATATTAACAGTTCTAGGAAGAAGAAAAGAGGAACATGGAGCCTCTTATTTTGTTTGCCTTTTAGTTGACATAAGAAAGGTAATCTATAATGCAGTACAAACCTAATAAGAAACAAAGAAAACGCAAGACTAGTTTAATCTAAAGTGTACACATCATTTGGGAATTCATGAGACCAGGTTTGATTTCAAATTCATAATTTGTGCTGTGATGAAACAAAGAGGTTGTATCCTAAGCTGCTTGCTGATAAGCAGTAACACTCATTACACATAGAGAATAAATGAATTAGCCCCCAGCACACTCATCATCAAACTAAGTGTTCGGAAGATTTACTCCATACCAAAAGCTTGACAATTTTTTTTAAATAATAGGGTTGGTCATCAAAGGTTCTCTTCCTGCAGAGTTTTCACCTTGAGGACACGCCATTCAGCGCAGATGTTTATTGTGAGGTGTTACAATAACTGAATCGTGCAATTCAAGAAAAATAGGCAAGAATCCTGTTTATGGGAATCTGATTTGATATGAAATTTGCAGCTCTTTACTTAAGTAGAAAATAATTCTAGTATTTAAGGGACCACAGAAATGTGGTACAAATGAGGCCTGGAAATGTGGTTCTACATAAGTGAGAAAAAATGCTACTTGATTTTCGCAATATGAAAATCCAATTGAACAACACACAACTTGCTTGTGATCAGCTGGTGAAATCTGACAGTCAATCCCAGTTGTCTTCAGGGCTTTGAGAAGAGTGTCAGACAAGTACAGAAGCTTCAGAGGGGTAATTACGGTCTTGAGAACACTTGCCATTGAAGTTGCTCTACATGACTAATCATTGAAGAGAATGGAGCTACAGGATGGTAACTTGTGGAGGAAGACAGTAATTCATCATATGATTATTTCACTCATTGGGTGTGCCCATACCTTGTATCGTGTCCAATTCTGCAATGCCTCTTTAAAGTGAGACAGCTTTGTTCAATGTTGACACCATACCCCTTAACAGAACAGCAGTTTGTCTGTAGTATCTTGTATTCTAAAGAAACACTAACAAGTTTGAAAAACATTTCTTTGTGGAAGTAGAGTGCCAGTAACTGACAAAGCCTGGTTTTATTACCACACTGAAGTGCCAAATAAACTGGGATATGTATGCGTGTTCAAATACAGAGATATGTAAATAGGCAGAATACAAAACTGCAATTGGCAACGCCTTTATGAGACAACAAGTGTCTGGCACAGTTGTTAGATCGGTTACTGCTGTTCCAGTGGCAGGTTATCAAGATTTAGAGTTTGAAGTGGTGTTACAATTGCACATAAGTGATGGGAACAGCATCTGTGAGGTAGTGATGAAGTGGGGATGTTCCTGTATGACCATTTTATGAGTGTACTGTGAATATCAGGAATCCGGTAAAACATCAGATCATTGACATCGCTGCGGCCGGGAAAAGATCCTGCGAGAACGGGACTAACAATGACTGAAGAGAATCATTCAATGTGACAGAAGTGTAACCCTTCCATAAATGTCTGCAGATTTCAGTTCTGGATCATCATGTCAGCATGTGAACCATTCAACAAGACATCATTGATATGGGCTTTTGGAACCGAAGGCCCACTTGTGTAGCCTTGATGACTGCACGACACAAAGCTTTACACCTCGCCTGGGCCTATCAACACTGACATTGGACTGTGGATGACTGGAAACATGTTGCCTGGTCAGTCAAATCTCGTTTCAAATTGCATCGAGCAGATGGACATGTATGGGTTGGTGACAACCTCATAAACCCATTGACTCTACATGTCAGCAGGGGACTGTTCAAACAGGTGGAGGCTCTTTAATGGTGTGGGGTGTGTGCAGTTGGAGTGATATGAGACCCTTGATATGTCTAGATATGACTCTTGACAGGTTGCATGTACGTAAGCGTCCTCTCTGATCACTTGCAGCCTTTCATGTCCATTGTGCATTCCAAAGAACTTGGGCAATTCCAGCAAGACAGTGCAACACCCCAGATTTCCACAATTGCTACAGAGTGGCTCCAGGAACACTCCTCTGAGTTGAAACACTTACGCGGCCACCAAACTCCCCAGACATGAATATTATTAAGCATATGTGAGATGCCTTGCAATGTGTTGTTCAGAAGAGATCTCCACCTGCCCATACTCTTACGGATTTATGGACAGTCCTGCAGGATTTATGGTGTCAATTCCCTTCAGCATTATTTCGGACATTAGCGGAGTTCATGTCACGTCATGTTGTGACACTTCTGCATGCTCACGGGGGTGCAGAGCGATATTAGGCAGGTTTATCAGTTTCTTTGGCTCTTCTGTCTATTTTATTCCTACCTGTAAAAACAAGGAGTGAATATATATAGATGAAAGTGTCATTGCCACTATCGGAATAGCCCAGTCTCTCTAGAAGAGGATGGTAAACACTTATCGTTGCAAGAAGAGGGCTGAAACGAGTGACACTCAGCTGACGAAAAATGATCACTTGGACTTGCTACTTTGCTAATGACAACACGTAAGCACACTAGTCAACAATTTGTGCTATTGATGAACTTGAAATGGTTTCAAATTTTTTGAATATTTGATGCCACCACATGTGATTTCACTTTATTTCTGTATCTGAAAGCATGTTGGTGATGATGAACCCTTGAGATGGGGGCCAATGAATATGCCAAACTATCAGAAGACATGGAAAGGGGGAGGAGTACAACTTTAGGAGTGATTTCAAATAATGAAGAAACCTATGAAAGCAATAGAAATTATTTTAGGATATTAAAATAAAGACGTCTATACTGCAGAACTTTCCTAGCACTGTACTTGTCTTATAGTGGTGAGAAATGGCCTGTATTCAGAAATAGTGACCTGCTCTATGACAACAAGCAGGGTTCCCAATAGTGTTCCTTGTGCAAACCCAAGTCACACTTTTTACACATGCTATCCCAAACACCATACTGAATTACAACCAGGTATTTTAATTATCACTTGATTCTTCTACATTTTTTATTCAGTTCATTATCATGGATGGAGACACATCAGCTGTCATAGATGTAAATTTTCATCTTGTCATACAAAAATAGTAATTGTGCAATAATTTCATGGCAGATAATATTAGCTGTAACTTTTAAACAGTGGGGATGAAATGTTACCAAGGAGAAGGCAAAAAATACAATGTTCAGTCAGACCTTGACAGGACTTCCAGTGAGTTGTGTTCTTCGCAAAATGTAAAAATGTTGTAGCATTTGGCTATCGTTGTGTCATAGCTGAAGTTAGCTGTGTGATAAAATCATCGAGAGTAATTATTGTTGTGGCCTGAGCCTCAGATAGACCACCATAGTCGTGCAACGGATACGTGGACCTCCAACCAGTGTAATTCTGCAGCCAAGCACTGCAGTATTGCAGAAATCAAAAGTGTTTTGCCATTAGTGGTTGACTGGGTTGCTACGTGGTGTAGAACAACATGGTGTGTCCACAGTTCAGTATGTAGTCCAGCCTGCGACATACCATTCATGGCCAGAGGAAATATAAATGCTCCAAGATCAGCTTCTGGCATTGTGGATTTGACCAATATAATCTCCATGTCAGTCTTCAGTTGAATGCATGACTAAGTTTCATCAAGCAGTGTCAACAAGTAGGCAAAGCTGCTGATCTATGAGCCACCAGCTACCTCTGATGATTTCAGGCTTCGAACAGGACTCGTTTGGGTGAGGCCATTCATTGGCTAGCATTGTCTGATACACCAGCTGGGTTTCCAGGGCACGTGAGTTCAACTTGGAGCACTTGCACATTTCTACTGGATTCCATGGAGTGTAGGCAGAAGACACCAGTGGCTGGCCTTTTTGCACAACAGAGCCACTAAACTACTTAGTGAGGGCGCTGTCACTGCCAGCTGCTGTTGTGGTGCCTCAGCATTTCACTGGAGACGTCACCTGCTGCGTAATAGCCATGATCAGCCCCTGAGCCACCATCATGGATGTACTGTGTGAGAGTCATTAAATAATAATGTATGTTCCTGTTGAGTAAGTTTTCTTGACTCTGCACTTGCCATGGTACTGGAGAACTCACTCACATCTCCTCAGTCAAAAAAAAAAAAAAAAAAACTGCCTGTAACATAGTATTTGGCCCATACAAAACAAAACTGTCAGTTAGGTTGCTTTGTTGCTAAAATTAGGTGTAGACTACATTTCATTGTTAATCCATTTCTGCCTGAATTAATTTTCATTTCTGAATTTTACAAATCAGATATTTATTTGTTTATTATCATTAATGAAACTTACAGCAGCAAACTAAACAAAAAAGTAATTAATAATGTGAGCAAAATATGTTGTGACATATATATCACGCTAGGCAGATCATACGTTATAAGTGAAATACATGACAGTAAATAAGATAAAGCAGTGCATGCCATTTACATTATGTTTAGGCAACAGCATTCATTTTCTGTGATACATTACAAAACGCTCTATGCACTAACCTGCATTACATTTGCTGCATATTGTTCTTGGAGTTCCTTTGCAGTTTTGTGCAGCACAGTCTCTTCTTTCTTTCTGTGACTCCATAGCTACCAGAAGATTTATTTCATCATATTTGATGTCTTGCAGCACTCTGCCTTGATATGGATTACCTACAGGACCTCTAGGGATCGTTACATTGGAAGTCAGATAACATTTCACAGTGTAGCATGGAAATTGCAGTTGTTGCATATTCATATCTGTATTTCTGTAGAGAAGCCATGCATTATGTACAGACACATATAGTAGCCACATAAAAATTGGCCACCACCATTTCTTATCTCTGATGCTCACTGTACGTAATGCTACATTTTCATCCAATCGATCAGTTCCCCACATATTTTTGTTGTTTTCTCTGATAACATGTGGTCACAGCACAACTTTTCTTTTCTTCTTTTGTCTTGAATATCAGCTTACAGAGCTCACTGGATTGATCCCATGGCTGGTCAAAGCAGCTGTTGCTGCAGAATTATCTAGCCATCTACTAATAATCATATCACTCTCCTTGCTGCTCTTGTAATCAAAATCTCTTCTCTTATTCCTTTTGGTCCTTGTCTTAGAGGGTATAAGTTGACATTCGTTAGGCAGACAGTTGTCACGAATAGTGCCAGTTGGGCCATAACCTCGTTCTTTTAAGTGAACCAATAATGTTGGCGATGTAAACATATTGTCAAAATAAAACCTGTAGGGAATATTTTTACTTTTATCAGGTAGTGAATCAATCATTTGAACCAGAGATGCAGCACATTTTCCAAGTGCTTGCTCGTACACTTTGTTCCTTTGTGGATCGGTTCCTTGGTATATTTGAAAATCCACTAGATAACCCATGTTTGTGTTTAGGCACCATGGTTTTTACCTAAATATAATGGGTTTACCTTTCAGAAATTCTTTGCATCCATGCTTCGCAAAATGCTTAATCATGTTCTCATCATAATCCAAATCTTGCCCAGCCCGAAAGTGGAGAGAGAATACTTTTCTTAACATATTTGTAAATGGATGAAGTTACCAAATTTTATCATTTACATCGATTTGTGTGTTATCACATGAGTGAATGAATTTCATAATTGTTTCAAATCTCTCTCTTCTCATCACGTTGTGCACCATTTCATCTCTCATGTGCAACCCTGAATCCCAGCAACATCTTCTGATAGATAGAGGATTATAGCCTGAGAGAGAATTCCTAGAAAACTTTTCATCTCTTCATGTGTTATTTTGGCATCTGGGCAGTTCTTGAACAAAGAATTTTTTTTTATTCAATTCTGAGAAATTTAATTATATCATATTTCCAAAACAGTTCAAAGTAGTGAACTGGAGATAACCTTCTGTATTTATTGTGATCACTCTCAAGAAATAACGTGTTATCGCTTTGCAGATCCTCCCTTCTCTAATTTCTTGTTATGGATTTTGGTATCTGTAGCTTTTCTGTTTAATTGAAATGAGATTTCCTGATTTATGATCATTAGAGAAAACAGTCTCAGGTTCACCAAATAACCTGTTTTTGTTGCTGGATACTGCTTCTGCACCAGCATGAAGTTGCCTTTTTTTAAGATTATCTATCTTTCCACTCTATCTTCTTCACCAGAATTTTCATCCAACTCCACATTAGCTCCAGCAAGCTCAGTACCTCCTCCTCCTCAAGACTAGCCAGGATTTCATGCACAGACAGGCTTCTGAGAAAAAAGGAAACATTATATTGACTGTTCTGCCTAGTGTATCATACATGTGACACACATATAATAACTGAATTTGGAGCCATAACAATGAAGTGAGTTTTGTGGATAACCTATAATATAAATTTCAACATTTTTAACATTATAATTAAGCAAAAATTTTAAAAATTGTGTGGTATATTGCTTCAGAAAATAGTTCTTTCTTCTTATCCCAAGACATAATCTTATTCAGTAGGCTAAAAGTTTTCAGCAAATGAACAACCAGACACTGTCCTCTGCCTGCTTTCTACTGGCAGAAACCCGCTTAAATATCAACAGTAGAGCTTCCTTAACTGAGAGACATGCAACAGTCGACATTTCAAATGCATGTATTGTTTGCCAACAAGAGAAAAAAGCAATGGTAAAATGTTGTGTGTTATACAGACTGATTATAATTAAAGTTAAACTTTCAAAACACTGTAGAAACCACTGGTCAGAATGACATCCAATTGCAATGGAATATTATTGGATATTCAGGAAAACATATGGCAGAAGAAGAAAAAAGTGTGAAAATTGATCAACAGATTGTAATATATGTGTCAGAATACATAAATGAAAACACCCGCCATGCGCACGACCCATTGAAGTTGCGCAACACTTTCTGAATGTGACCCCAGAAACACTTCAGTCAGTTTTGGAACATGCTGTTTCTCGATTTCAGCTTGTTGCAGAAAATGGTGCACAGCATATTGAACATGTTTTGTGCCAATCACATAGAAATTAATAATCCAATTTGATTTTAATTGATGCTTTGTATGTGGTTTTCGGCCTCAGGACAATTAAAAACCGATTTTGCCCTTCCGATGTGGATGGGCTTATGTCACTAACAGTGTCACACCTGTACACTCATGCACACTGAGTAGTACAGTTTGTAAACATACATCTTACTCATTGTTGTATAATTCATTTGTCATTTGTAGTTGACCACTATTAAATTATGATGCTTAGAGCACCATCTATTGCTATTTTCCCCCTTCTCTGATAATATTCCATTGATGTCATTCTGACCAGTGGTGTTACTTCTACAGTGGTTTGAAAGTTTAACTTTAATTGTAATCACACATGTCACACTAGGCAGTAATGGGTTAAGTTCTTGGAAAACTACAAAAATTATGTGACAGAGTATGATTATAAACAGCTGTATAGTGCAGGTGTAACAGAGCATCATGGTCAGTGACAAAAAAATTGAAATAAATGGTAATGCAGATGTTCACCTACTTAGCAGAATTGTGTAGATGGGTAAATGTGTTATAAAAATGGTCTTATACCATAAATAGCAAGCACTCGAAGAAGAACCGTCTTTATGTATACTGGGAAACATGACCTGAATAATTAAACACTTATTTTTATTTCAGATATAATCACATAATGTAGCATCAGTCATAACTAGTTTCAGCCATGTATTGCCCATCTTCAGATATTACATATATGTTTTAAGGGCATTAGTGAACAACAACGTACAGTTCACCAAAGACCTGTAGAATCTGAAAATGTAACGTAATTATGTCAGTGTACTGTGAGGCCTTGAAAAAAACTGAAAGCATGTGAATTGGAAGAATTTTTCCACACATGGAGCACCTTCTTCTTCAGTATGACAGTGCCAGACTACACATGAGCACTGCAACATCTATAACAGTCCAATGTCTTGTGTTCACTGTCATCGATCATTCTCCATAAAGTCCCAACTTGGCCCCATCCGATTTTCATCTATTTCCAGAACTTAAAGAATACCTTCGAGGACTTCACTTTGATAGTGATATAGCGGTGCAAGCAGATGTGCAGTGACTGCATCAACAACTGGTCTCGTATTTGGAGAAACATGTTAATCACCGGGGTGACTGTTGATAGAAGAAGAAAGATATAGAATGTTAATGAAGTTTGTTTTATTTAAAAAGCTTCAAGAGTTTTCACATTAAAAATTTAGAGGCATTACTTTTCAGCACATCCTCATAAAATAAGTGGTTTGCAGTAAGAAATCTTAGAACATCTAGGATCCCATACTTACCACCTCTTCAAGAATTGTTACGTACTCACCAACATAAAAGCAGTCACTGTTTACCAAGCCATGTATGAATTAAATGAGGAGAAACTTCAGTGTCTCTCAACATACAAAGTACCTTCTGGCGCAAAGATTGCAGAGTAATGCAGCACTCCATGTCTTTATATAATCATAGAATTTATGTTAGGCATGTCCAGATGATGTTGCACATGACCTTCCTAATTTTGTAATTCCTTGAACATATCTCCATTATGTGAAAACTCCACAAACTGGGGAAATATGAACACTGAGTTACCCTGCAAAGTCAATTTGGCTTTGGTCTACTTTGATTTCCTTCCATTTCAAAGTAAAAGTTATGTGATTATGCACTGTCAATGTATACATTGAGAGAGATGTCAGGTCGTACGTTGCCCTTACATACACAACAGTGTATCTCTCTTCATTTTTCTCTGGAAATGAGTAGCAAGTATATGCCAGTGTGCAGTTAAGATTCTAAAGTTTTTTGTTTCTAATATGGACAATGTGAGACAAAGTCAGATCTGTGAACTCTGGTATAACAGAGTGACAATTACTGTATTTGCTGACAGAGTGTAGCTATAATGCAGAGACAGTGAATACCGTATGCAGTGCCAGGTCCATAGACATTAAAAGCTAGCAGCAGACCCTTTGAAAGAATCTGACAGAGCTAAGATAAACAAGATTTAAGAGTGTATTAAGTGACAATGAAGCAATTTGGATTGGAGAGCAACGGACTGCTCTGAGTAATGTAACAGTATTATTGGGAGGAGGGGGAAGAAAGGTAGAGGAACTTGCATAGCAATATGTGAAGGAATCATATCAGTAAAAACAAGACTTTTTAAGTGGTCTAATTACCAAAATTTAAGCACAGAAAAATTGTGTTGTAGGTTTAGTTACAAGATTAGTATTTCAGTTTGTATTGTAATGAACAAGAAATATTTAACTGTAGTTGTACCGAGCTGTTAAGTAAACAGAAATATTTTCTCTAGGATACAAAATAAGTATTATTGCTGCCATAATTCCTTTACAGTGTCACTACAATCATTGGCTGACTGAACAACATACAACTGCAAGAGGCAGACTGCCAAAAAGTAGCACCTGGTGGTGTGGGCACTATTTGTATGTGTTAACTATGGTAGATCCACTAATTAATACAGAGTTTTTAAATATCTGTCTCGAATTGTGATGGAGAGAAGTGCAATGCTTTGCCAGGAAAAAGTCACAATTTTTTTCAGAAGCCTTAGACTATATTAATCTTGATACTTACATGTCATTTGGGTGGGACAGCTCGCACATGTCATATGAGATTTAGATGCTCCAATGCCAATGGAGGAACTGTGATAGTGCAACAAATTAGTGACACAAATATACGCTTTATTTTGCCGTGGTACTTAACTAAAGTTGTAGAGCAGCTCATTGGATGTGCTTGTGGACTGATGGCAACTAAGCAGTGGCCTGAATACTCTGTCCATCCTAGGCACCACACTGTCAATCACTGTAGTAAACACTTCTCCCTATGCGAAGGCTATAGGCGACTCCACTTGTAGACTGTCTCGCTGCCTGATCTCCACTACGAACTGTAGCTATGAACAGCAACTCTGGAACTGTGTACTAGAGCTGTCTGTTGCTGCCTGTGGCCATTTAGAAGTCCAGCTCATTGGCAGCAGTGTGGAGGTTGCTGTTTGGGCTGCGCTTTTGGTTGTAGGTGAACTTCAAAGCGCTGGCCGAGGCACCAGTCTGTTTCAACGTGTCAGCTTTGGTTGCGTCCAGTGGCAAGGACACAACAAATCTGTCATTAACTTCTTTTTAGTTTATATAGTAGTGTCCTTGTTCAGTTAACTTCTCTTTCTTTTTCAAGTAATTAGTTATTTTGCAGGAATTTCAGACTTTTTGTCATGCAACAGCCTATTGCTGTCACACATGATCAAAGTGAGCATTACCTGTATGTATCCTGATATTATTTACCAATGATTACTGTGATAAAAAACTTATGCTCGTAGTTAATGGAATCCCATGATTCATCATCATCAGCAGCAGCAGCAGCAGCTCACAGCACTTTAAAATTATAACTGAGTCACTTGGTAAAAATGAGAATCAACAACACTGTTGAACACCCAAAAAGCACACCAGTAACCAGTCACACCAAGAAATGCTGAGAGATCACTCTTGATGATGTTTGAAGTAGAACTAGTGCACATATGTTGTTCGATGAAGAAATTTGCCACCGTAAAATGTTTTGTGTCCTAAAGGAAAGATACACCATTAATCAAGATACATGTGTTATGATTAAGGTGTTATATTTAGAGTCAAGACTCATTTCAAAATATTTTGTATCCTGAGCATATATAATAATAAAATATTTATTTCAAACATAGTAAATTTACAGACAAGTATTAATTCTGTGGTGTCACCGCCAGACACCACACTTGCTAGGTGGTAGCCTTTAAATCGGCCGCAGTCCGCTAGTATACGTCGGACCCGCGTGTCGCCACTGTCAGTGATTGCAGACCGAGCGCCGCCACACGGAAGGTCTAGAGAGACGTCCTAGCACTCGCCCCAGTTGTACAGCCGACTTTGCTAGCGATGGTTCACTGACAAATTACGCTCTCATTTGCCGAGACGATAGTTAGCATAGCCTTCAGCTACGTCATTTGCTACGACCTAGCAAGGCACCATTATCATTTGCTATTTATCTTGTGAAGCATGTACCGTCAGACCGATGTTCACCAATTATGGATTAAAGTTAAGTATTCCAACAGCTACGACCTTTTTTGCTAAAGCCTAACTTCCTTAAATGTTCCAGACCTCACGCCAGCCTGCGTGAGCTTAACGCGTGCCTTTCGGCTACCAGTCATAGTGGCTTGGTTGTCTTGCCAAGTCACAACAAATTCCTTTAAACATGTGGAAATGACAATGAAGCCTGATTGACAAAGCGAACCATAGTTCTGGTTGTAGAGGGAACAAGCTTGACCACATGATTAAGCACAGCTATGTTCAGTTCCAACTAGTACTCATTGTTACCTTGCAGTTCAAGCACAAAAAGCAATCACAGAAGATGCCTTTGTGGGCAGCCATGATGACCTGCTGTTAAAGTCATTAAATTTACAGACAATGAGAGGGAGGATGGAGTGACAGTGCTGATGGAAAAAAGTATCAGAGCATGGAATCATTTGTTAAAGTTGAGTAAATCAAATATGTACAAATTATAGTGGGAGAAAACAGTTAGCAAATTGCACACATCAACCCACTGACAATGTGCATGCATATCCAATGCTTCGCAGCAATTACTGAGATATGAACAGTAAAAATTTATACCAAATTTCTAAAAATTTCACGGCTTTTGTCACACGAAACTGGACACCAAAGACAGGGAGGAAATGCTGAGAAAAATTATTTGATCTGTGAAATTTGGTGTTAAAAGGTGCCAGAATGAATGAGTTGTCATGTACAAACAATATGACATAGTTAAAAAAAATACTACTTTACTTTTTTTGTGAAAAAATGAAACATCAGAATTAAACCTTTTTTTTTTTTTTTTCAAATTCTGGGAAAATGTGGATTCATACATATTACAATATGAATAATTGTTGTCAAAATATGGGAAGAGTACTGTTGAACAAAAGCACCGGTGAATATTAAATTTTTGGGGTATGCAGGTCACTGTCATATGGAACGTAGCATTTGACAGCGCTCCAGTTGTAAGAAAGCTATGCCATTATCTCCTCCCCTTCATTTCTGTTGGGTGTAAAAATGGCAGTGCTTCCACCGTGCCAGGGCTTTAGTTTGCTTTGCTGTGCAATTACTGTTGCTGCACTAGGGACAAATCAGAAAAAGGGTGAAATAAACTACATACTGCACTGGAATCCTAACCTGGGCCCTTGCCTTTTTCAGTTACCTCCTTAGTTACTTACACATATACCTCACATGTACAGTTCACCAGAATGAAATTTTGGACTACCACCATTGAGCAGAAGGATACAGTGGATAATGGCTTAGCTGCAGCCTAAGGATTGTTTCCAGAATTACTTCTTCAACCCGCAGAAGTAAGGATGGGTTTCAGCACACAATGTTAGTCTGTCAGAAAATTTGATAACAGTTTGTGCACTTTGCTGAATGGAGACAGATTCATTCTAAAGAAACTTTGTCAGATATGTAAACTATATTTCAGTGATACAGCACCAAGTTTAATAAATTGTGTAATTGAGTGATACCACGTACCCTTTTTTTCCAGAGCATTCAACAGCATATGGGTGAAGAAAGACTACAAACCTTTATCAACTTTGCCCTGCGATACATGGCAGATATAAAATTACCTGTCAAACGAGGTACATTTATTGAATTTCGCAATGGTATGATCAATGTCAGTCCTGTGGGAAGAAGCTGCAGTCAGAAGGAGCGAGAGCAGTTTTTTGAGTATGATAAAGAGCATAAAATACGTGAAAAATTTATTTCAGTACTAAGAAAGCAGTTTCCTGACTTGGGACTGGTCTATTCCATTGGTGAGTTTCCGTAAATGCTGCTGTTTATATACATTCTAGAGTTATGTCAATCTGGATGCACTACTTTCAGAAATATGAGAAAATATTATCGTATTATATTCATCTTTTAGTTTCAAAAGTCTGAGTAATCAATACATACTCAGCTAGCTAAGTGGGGATGTAGATGTGTAACAATACTGTTAGTCTAATCAGCCAAAACTTCGCTGATGGTACTATTTTGACAAAAATTTTAGAATCTAGCATAGCAACTTATGTAATGTAGGTTATTGCAGTGTATAACTAATTTCCTATCCGATGAGTCTGAATGTTGCAGAATATAATAAATTCAAGTGCATGACCCTAAAAATTGCACACAAAAAACTGTCTCTTTCTTACCACTTTTTTTCTTATGTTTAGTATAAACCGAGAAGTTTCTCAATTGTCCTTTTCACGAGTCGAATAAAAAAAATTTGTTCCCAAACAGGCCATGAAGGCCCAACAGTACCGAGCAGCCGCTGTTTCATCCTCAGCCCACAGGCATCACTCGATGCAGATATGGAGGGGCACGTGGACAGCACCCACTCTCCCGGCCATATGGCAGTTTACGAGATCGGAGCCGCTACTTCGTGATCAAGTAGCTCCTCAGTTTTTCTAACAAGGGTTGAGTGCATCCCACTTGCCAACAGCAGTTGGCAGACTGGATGGTCACCCATTCAAGTGCTAGCCCAGCCTGACAGTGTTTAACTTCGGTGATCTGACAGGAACCGATCTTAAGGGGCCAATTGGGGATGGAGAACTCGAATGAAAATGAAAATGAGTGGAGCTACAATTATATGTCTTAAGTTGTTTGCAGAAAGTAATGCTCAGTAGTAAATGAATTCATAATTAGATTCAACTCTTTCCAAAACATGATTTTTTTTTTTAAGCATTTCAGTCTCTCTTCACTGTTTCTCAGTTCACTATTTATAACTTTATTAGAGATTCATAGTTTCTAAGTCATGTGCCTGCTTTCCATACTTAGCCCTTAATGGGCAAAGTTGTTAAGGTCCTCATTATGTGTGGAAGTATTCTTTCTCATACATCTGCATTCATCAGACTAGGGAATATCCTGCTTACTGAATTCTACAACATAACACTTTTGTTTTTTTAAAAGATAATGATTCACGTGGTAGAATGCCATGAAAGGACAAAGTTTTATCAGTAACAAAGAGTGCCCCCATTTCCAGTGTCTCCTAACTGTTGATTATATATACAACTTTTGTACCAGCAAGCTATTGACATGGTGCTATTAAAACATTGCTCACAAGACACTGTAGTGAATTTCTATTTAGTTTTATCACTGATAATCTTAATCTCCCCCTACAGGTCCAGGGGTTAGAATAGGCCGGAGGTATTCCTGCCTATCATGAGAGAGGACTAAAAGGAGTCTCTCACGTTTCAGCATTTATGTGATGGTCCCTTGTAGGGTTTGACCTCCATTTTTCAAAATTTTCCCAAAAAGCAAGCCAATTGGGGAAGGGCGCCTTACATGGTGCATAGTGTCCATCATGCGCTGAGACGTCTCCCATCCTTCGTTGACATGGATCTGCACTTCCGCTCATTCTCCAGCTGTTGAGCAAGGTCACCCTCTTGGGTACGTTTTCCTCCATCCTCTGTGCAGTATCGCTTTCTGCGCTGTCGACAATAATTGACTTCTTTGCTTGTTTGCGCCTGATATCCAGCATGGTAGACAGTCCGTTGTGGTGGGGCTGCCATGTACCATCTTGGTTGTAGCCCCCTGACCACACAGGGATTGTTCTGCTGATGCCTGCGCTGTTAACTCCCCACGTATGCCGAGGAGTAGGTGACCGTCACCCTGGGGCATCGGGACTCCTGGCAATGGCCATCCTGCCAGGTGGCCTTAGTTGCAGCTTTGTGACGCCCTAGGGGAGAGCCCCTGGTTGGAGTGGGTGGCATCAGGGCAGATGACACACCATGAAGCATAGTATGTCATCTCTTGCTGGTGGTCAAACACCAGCAGTGTCTAACTTCAGTGCTAAGAAATATGCCCCAAATCGTTCCCTCCCTCCCTCCCTCACTCACTCACTCACTCACTCACTCACTCGGAATTGCGGTGGTTTTTTCCACCACGTGGCTGAACTATGGCAGTTGTTAAGCTTTACACCTGCTTTCTGCATTGCCCTCCAGGAAATCAGGTTCTCGGAAAAGCGGACCCGTGCCCTCTGTGGCTATAAGGGATGTTATAGGAACCATAGCAACTATAGTAGTGTCAGGTGGAGTTTGCGTCTATGTCCTGAACTCAGTGTGTAGTGAACCTGCACCCCTTCAAACTCTCCTGAAGCTGTGGCTGTCTGAATAAGGACAACGCAGGAAATAACTGTCTGCAGTGTATATCTTCCTCCAGATGGTGCAGTACCCCTGAATGAACGGGCTGCACTGATTGATCAACTCCCTAAACCTTTCTCACTTCTGGGAAACTTTAACAAACATAACCCCTTGTGGGGTGCCGCCATGCTTACTGGTCGAGGTAGGGAGGTCGAAAATTTACAGGTGCCCCCCACACATTTCAGTGTGGTACATGGCACATATTCAGCCATTGATCTCTCAGTTTGCAATCCTGGCCTTCTCCCATCTATCCACTGGAGAGCACAGAATGACCTGTGTGATAGTGACCACTTTCCCATCTTCCTATCACTCCCCTGGCATCACACCCATGGACGCCTACCCAGATGAGCTTTAAACAAGGCAGACTGGAAAGCCTTCACCTCTGTGTCACCGCTGAATCTCCCCCACATGGTGCCATTGATGTTGTTGTTGAGCAGGTCACTACAACAATCGTTTCTGCAGCAGAAAACATGATCCCTCACTCTAGTGCCCCTAATAGCCTTTAAGCAGCTCCGTGCCCGCGTTTACCAGCTTATAAAACAATGGAAACGGGAGTGTTGGGAGAGGTACGTGTCGACCAATGGATGCCATACATCACCTTCCCAAGCCTGGACGAAGATCAGACATCTTTTTGGGTACCAGAGTTCAACAGGTGTCCCTGGCATTAACATCAATGGCGTGTTATCTGCCAAAGCAAATGCGATTGCCGAGCACTATGCTCGAGCCTCTGCAGCGCAGAACTACCCCCGAGCCTTTTGCACCCTCAAACAGCGGATGGAAAGTAAGTCCTCTCCTTCACCACACACCACAGTGAACCCTATAATGCCCCATTTACAGAGTGGGAGCTCCTCAGCACCTTTGCACATTGCCCCAACACAGCTCCTGGACCAGACCAGATCTACAGTCAGATGATTAAACATCTCTCATCTGACTACAAGCGACATCTCCTCATCATCTTCAACCGGATCTGGTGCAATGGCATCTTTCCATTCCAATGGCATGAGAGCACCATCATTCCGGTGCTCAAACCCGGTCAAAACCCGCTTGATGTGGATAGCTACTGGCCCATCTGCCTCACCAATGTTCTTTGCAAGCAGTTGGAACGTATGGTTTTTCAGCGGTTGGATTGATCCTGGAGTCACATGGCATACTGGTTCCATGCCAGGGCAGCTTCCGCCAGGGTCGCTCTACCACTGATAATCTTGTGTCCCTTGAGTCTGCCATGTGAACAGCCTTTTCCAGACATCAACATCTGGTTGGCGTCCTTTTTGACTTATGTAAAGCATATGACACGACCTAGGGATATCGTATCCTTGCCACATTGTATGAGTGGGGTCTCCGGGGCCCGCTCCCGATTTTTATCTGAAACTTCCTGTCACTCTGTACTTTCTGTGTCCAAGTCGGTGCCTTCCATAGTTCCCCCCCCCCCCCCCCCCCCTCCCCCCGTATTCAGGAGAATGGCATTCTACAGGGCTCCATATTGAGTCTCTCTCAATTTTTTTGTGGATATTAATGGTCTAGCAGCAGCTGTAGGGCTCTCGGTCTCACCATCTCTGTATGCGGATGACTTCTACATTTCGTACTGCTCCTCCAGCACTGATGTTGCTGAGCGTCGGCTACAGGGAGCCATTCACAAGGTGCAGTCATGGGCTCTAGCCCCCGGCTTCCAGTTTTCAGCCGCAAAGTCATGTGTCATGCATTTCTGTCTGCATCACACCATTCATTCAGAACCAGAACTTTACCTTAATGACAATCCACTCACTCTAGCGGAGACACATCGATTCTTAGGACTGCTTTTCAATGCCCGATTGACTTGGCTACCTCACCTTCATCAGCTGAAGCAGAAGTGCTGGCAGCACCTCAGTGCCCTCCGCTGTCTGACTAACACCAACTGCGGTGCAGATCGCTCCACACTGCTGCAGCTCTACAAAGCCCTTGTTCAATCCCGCCTTGACTATGGGAGTCTGGTTTATGGTTTTGCAGCGCCCTCAGCGTTGCGTTTACTCGACCCAGTGCACCATTGTGGCGTTCACCTATCGACAGGAGCTTTTAGAATGAGTCCAGTGACCAGTGTCATGGTGGAGGCCAGAGTCCCTCCATTGAAGGTTAGGTGTGCACAACTGCTCGCCAGTTATGGTGTACATGTTCATAGTTCTCCTGCACATCCGAATTACCGTATCCTTTTCCCAACCACGGAAGTTCATCTCCCGAATTGGCAGCCCAGGTCGGGGCTTACGATTGCGGTTCGTGTCCGGTCCCTTCTGTCTGAACTGGAGTCCTTCCCATTACCACCTCTACTCGAGGTCCATTCACGTACACCTCCCTGGTGTACACATAGGTCACAGATTCTTCTGGACATTTCACATGGTCCTACGGATTCCATTAACCCTGCAGCTCTCCGTTATCACTTCCTCTTGATTCTCAACATGTACCAGGGCCATGAAGTAGTCTACACCGATGACTGCTGGTCACGTAGGCTTTGCATATGTTCATGGAGGACATATTGAACAGCATTGCTTGCCAGATGGCTGTGTACTGACTCCTTGAGCAGCCTACAAGATATCGACCGGTGCTACTGTCGCCATCTTTTGGTAGTGTCCATTCAGGGGTCCATCTATGCCCTGGAACGGTCCCGTCATTCAGTGGTGTTTTTGTGGACCCCAGGACACGTTGGAATCCCAGGCAACAAAGTTGCCAACAGGCTGGCCAGACAGGCTACACGGAAACCGCTTCTGGAGATGGGCGTCTCCGAAACTGACCTGCATTCTGTTTATGTCGCAGGGTTTTTTGGCTTTGGGAGATGGAATGGCATAACAGAACACACAACGAACTGTGTGTCATTAAAGAGACTACGAACGTCCTCTTGCAGGGAATCAGTTGTCCTCTGCCGGCTCCGCATTGGCCATACGTGGCTAACGCATGGTTACCTCCTCTGTTGTGAGGACCCACCTCAGTGTCGCTGTGGCTCACAAATGAAGGTCGTCCACCTCTTGGTGGACTGGTCACTTTTAGCCGCTCTGCGACGGACTTTTAACTTTCCCAGCACTCTACTTTCGGGGTTGGGTGACAATGCCTCAACAGCAGCTTTAGTTTTACATTTTATTCGTGAGGGTGGGTTTTATCATTTGTTGTTAGTTTTAGCACATGTCCTTTGTCCCTCTGTGTCCTCCATGCTGGTACTTTTAGGGTGGAGGTTTGAATGTGTTGCATAGTGGCTGGCTTCTCCTTTTTATTCTCATGGTTGGCCAGCCATGGTAATCTGCTCTCTTGTTTTGATCTCTTCTACACGTTTCTCGCATCTCTCTGTGGTTTTCTTGTCCGATTTTGTCCATTTTAGTGTTTGTTACCCTTCTGTCATTCTTGTGGTTTTCTCCTTACTTCCAGCTGTGTTTTGTATGTTTCGATTATTTTACTCCCACCGTTGTGGAGCTATTTTAATCGGAACAAAGGACCGAGACCTAGCAGTTTGGCCCCTTCCCCCCTCTTTTAAACCAACCAACCAGTCTTAAGCTTTTCTCTATCTGAAACAAAAGACAACCATTGTACACTATTTATCTTTATTTGTGAATATAGCAGTTAGTTTTGCATCATGTTAACAGTGAATCATTCTTCTTTTCACTTCAGGATTTAAGGCTGAGGTAAAATGCCAGCTTCTTCCATGAACTCCACCCAAGCAGTGGTATATTTAAGCATTTGTCATAGAACGTGCATATTTCTATCAGCAGAATAGCATTTTCATTCCTCATCTCCATTCAGTGACTGTCAGCCAGCCTTTATCACAACACCTGTCAGAACAGTTAAAGTTATTCATAGCAACAGTGACCACAGAAATCAGTTTTACTGTGAGGAAACAAATCCATGTCTGGTTGTCACTGGGATAAAAATAGACCTGAAGACAAAGTCAGTGGAACCACACTTCAGTAGTGAGAAAATTTAAATTAAAAGAAAGGTATAAAATTATGGCAGTTGTTTGATTTGTGACAGCAAAAGAAACAGCATAAACGATGACCAGAGTAGTGTGTTAAGTTTGTAAATGCAATTTTAAATTCCTATGACCTGCTTTCTATGCATTCAAGCAGCTGCAGAACCCAGCACTACAGACAATAAAGTTGAGTCTGCCTCTGAGAACTATTGTAGCTCCTGTAGTATTTAATGAAGCTCAGAAGGTATCTTTTTTGGGTCATCAGTCTTTTCACTGGTTTGATGCCATCCAGCTCATTTTCCTACAACAACAGCCCACCTCTTTGTGTCATAGTGGCACTTACACTGAAGCGCCAAAGAAACTGTTCTAGGCAAGCGTATTCAATTTCAGAGATATGTAAACAGGCAGAATATGCCACTCCAGTCGGCAAAGCCTATTGAAGACAACAAGTGTCTGGCCCAGTTGTTAGATGGGTTACTACTGCTACAATGGCACATTATCAAGATTTAAGTGAGTTTGAACATGATTTTATAGTCAGCGCTCGAGCGATGGGACGCAGCATCTCCAAGATAGCAATGAAGTGGGGATTTTCCCATACAACCATTTCACATGTACACCAAGAATATCAAGAATGTGGTAAAACATCAAATCTCCAACATCGCTGCGACTAGAAAAAGATCCTGCAAGAACGGGACCGATGTCAGCTGAAGAGAATCATTCAGTGTGACAGAAGTCCAACCCTTCTGCAAATTGCAGCAGATTTCAGTGCTGGGCTATCAATAAGTGTCAGTGTGCAAACCCTTCAGTGAAACATCATTGATATGGGCTTTCAGAGCTGACAGCCCTCTTGTGTACCCTTGATGACTGCACAGACACAAAGCTTTATCCCTCGCCTGGGCCTGTCAACACCGACATTGTACTGTTGATGACTGGAAAAATGATGCCTGGTCAAACGAGTCTTGTTTCAAATTGTATAGAGCAGATGGATGTGTATGGGTATGAAGACAACCTCATGAATCCATGGACCCTGCATGTCAGCAGGGATTTGTTCAAGTTGGTGGAGGCTCCATAATGATATGGCCCAGTTGTTGGAGTGATGTGTGACCCCTGATATGTCTAGATATGACTCTAACAGGTGATACATATGTAAGCATCCTGCCTGATCACCTACATCCATTCTTGTTCGATGGACATGGGCAATTCCAGCAGGACAATGCGACATCCAAAACGTCCAGAATTGCTGCTGAGTGGCTCCAGGAACACTCTTCTGAGTTGAAAACACTTCCGCTGGCCACCAAACTCTGCAGACAGAAACATTATTGAGCATATCTGAGATACCTTGCAATGCGCTGTTCAGAAGAGATCTCCACTCCCTTGTACTCTTACGGATTTATGGTATCAATTCCCTCCAGCACTACTTCAGACATTAGTCAAGTCCATGCCACGTCATGTTGTGGCACTTCTGCATGCTTGTGGGGGCCCTACAAAATATTAGGCAGGTGTACCAGTTTCTTTGGCCCTTCAGTGTACGTCCAATGTAATCAATTATTTCTTGGATATATTTCAACACTGGTCTTCCACTACAGTTTTCACCCTCTACAGCTCCCTCTACCATTCCCTGATGCCTTCACACACTTCTTGTCATCCTGTCCCTTCTTTGTGACAGTGTTTTCCACATATTCCATTCCTATTTGAGTCTGCAGAGAATCTCCTGTTTCCTTATCAGTCCACCTAATTTTCAACAAGCTTCTGCAGCACTAGATTCTCCTCTTCTCTGGTTTTCCCACAGTCCACGATTCACTTCCATACAAGGTGCTGTGCTCCAAACACACATTCTCAAATGTTTCTTCCTCAAATTAGGGTAGTTACTTGATACTAGTAGACTTCTTTTGGCCATGAATGCCATCTTTGTCTTTGTTAGTCAGTTTTTTTATGTCCTCCTTGCTTCATCCATCGTGTTATATTGCTTCGAAGGTAGCAGAACTCCTTCACTTCATCTACTTCATGGTTCTTAAGTTTGTTGTCAAATTTATCACTAATCACAATCACATTCCTGCTATTCCTCGTTACTCTTGTCTTTCTTCAGCTTACTATCAATACATATTATGTTCTCAGTAGACTGTTCATTCCATTCAACAGGTCCTGTACATCTTTCCCACTTAAAATGAGGACAACCAGTATCATCAGCATGTATTTTCATTGATATTCTTTCACCCTAAATTCTTTTTTCACTCCTGAACTTTTCATTTTATTTCCATCATTGTTTCTGTGATGTTCAGATTGAACAACCAGGGAGAAAGACTGTGTTCCTGTTTTACTCCCTTTCTAATCGAAGCACTTCATTCTTAATTGCTCATTCTCATTGTTCGCTGTTGGTTCTTCCCCATAGCTGACAATTACTTTCTAAAAAGTTCAAACATATTGCACCAAGGGACAGACAACTAACTTTTACAAAGATTTATGTGCTGTCCATCCATATATAAATTAATTAATATGGAGATTAAAGGATTAACTTATGTTTCTAACCGAGTTTCATGAGTGTTCGGAGTAGTTTTCACTTAGAAGACCTCTATGAATAATACCTGTTGGTTTCATAGGTAAGGAATTAGAAAAACTTTTTGCATACTGGTCGTCATGTATGTCACATAGGTCAGGCTTAGAAAATAATAAAACATGTAATTACTGCAGAGAAATTTGGAGTGTGGGTATGAAAGGAAAGCAAGATTTTGCTTAAAGGACAACGGTAAAATGAAGCCATAGTAGTGAACTGAACTTCCTTCATATAGTTAAAACATTTTGTGTGTGTGTGTGTGTGTGTGTGTGTGTGTGTGTGTGTGCATTTCAGAACACTCTACATGTAAAATTTTATAACCAGTTAACTATATCTATATCATATACATATGTTTTAGGAGTTGCCCACTCCCAGGCTGGAAACTGTTACTAATTTGTCAGGGTATGTGGCCTTAGGACTTGTCAGGTCTCATTTGATGCAAATAAATCGTAGCTTTGGCCTCAGCATGGACCATTGCTGCGTAGGCCATAGAGAAACCTGCTGTCATCAATTGCAGATACAAGGTTGCCCAGAGGTCGCTGCGTCAGCTCACAGCATAGATTGGCAACTCGTGGTCTGGCAAGTTGCCCGCACACCAATCTGCATGTGCTTCCTATGTGGCATATCTGTTGAAAAGGAGGCATGATTGCAGTGCATGTGTGATTAATTCATACACTACCTTGAGAGTGCTCCATCCCTCTCTGATCACTGCCTTTGTAGTCCCATCAGGTGGGCTGCAGCATTTGGTGCTGGGATGTCTCATGTCATGTTGTCTGCTGATCCTGGCCCACTGGTTTATCCAATTCCAAAGTATCAGAGTAGCTCATGCTGTGAACTGGAATGGTAGTGGTGGACCCACGGATGACCCATCAATGGCAGTTTCAATCCTGAACTCTGACATCAGTTATCTGTGGTTATGGAACGGTTGTCATTGCACCACACAGCAAGAGTATGACTGGCACAGTGTGACAATAGTGGAACAATCTTACATAAGATGTTACAATACTATAATCTTAGAATCGAGTGTGAACAGTATGGTCGATATTGAACCTGCCGATCAACTGCCTCTAAGTTAGCTGGTAGGTGTATTTATATTGAACAGAAGAGAGGCTTTTCTGTGTGATATGACTGAATCGTCCAGTTTATTATAAATGGTCAGCGGTCTCTATTTCTGCCACATTTGCTTAACGGGTTTGTTACAGTACCATAACAGCTCTGTCAGATCCCTTATAGGCATTGTTGTATCCTACTTAGTGCTGCTCAGTATTACTGAGCCCACTCACATTCGTACACCGAAGTGTCACTGTCACTTTCTTGGTGACCGACTAACTGTGTCAAAATGTTTATGCCTTTCGGCTAGCTTGAGTTGACACATCCCTGTGCTGAAGAAATGCTGGGCTGTGGAGGCTTAAAAAAAATTGTGCTCCCACTCCTGTACTGTTTTGGTGCAGAACACTGTATATATGAGAGAGAGAGAGAGAGAGAGAGAGAGAGAGAGAGAGAGAGAGAGAGAGAGAAGTAGTGTGGGGTGTAAGAACCACGTACCTCCATAGGGAATGGGAATGGATGTGAAAATGGTTGGTAAGACCTTATGTCTAGGTTGCCTTGCATGACAGACACGTTATGCAGGTTGTATCACGATGCTTTCCAGGGGATATATATATGCAGATGGATATTGCTTAGCAGAGGAAGGGGATAGAGGGAGATAGTGAAATGAAATGGAGGGGAAGTCGTAGTTGGGTGAAGGGTAGTGGTATCTCTCTCTCTCTCTCTCTCTCTCTCTCTCTCTCTCTCTCTCTCTCTCTCACACACACACACACACACACACACACACACACACACACACACACACACCATTCACATTGTCTGATAGTAGTGCCTGTCTGCAACTTGACAAGCCATCTTTACGGTAACTGGCAATCTGTCTTTTACTACATTGTTGATATTCTTAATCTTATACATATGTGTGTGTTTTAGGTGGTCAGATCAGCTTTGATGTGTTTCCAGAAGGATGGGACAAGACTTACTGTTTACAACACCTCATGAAAGACAATTTCAAAGAAATTCATTTCTTTGGTGATAAAACATACAAAGGAGGAAATGATTATGAAATATTTAGTGATGAAAGGACTATTGGCCACTCAGTGAAGTCGCCTCAAGATACAAAAAAGCAGTTGGAGGAGCTGTTTGCTTTAACATAGTAATAGGCTTATTTAGGAATCCTCTTATCTGTGATAC
Organism: Schistocerca cancellata; assembly: GCF_023864275.1. Classification (NCBI taxonomy): domain Eukaryota; kingdom Metazoa; phylum Arthropoda; class Insecta; order Orthoptera; family Acrididae; genus Schistocerca; species Schistocerca cancellata. The sequence goes on from NC_064627.1 coordinate 477,104,501, forward strand.
TTGTTTGGGGAATGTTATAGTTACCACTTTGAACTCGTGTATTGGCTTATATTTGTCTGAAAAAAACTTTAAATATTTTGGACACCAGTCTGCCAAACAAATTAAAAATTATTTAGTATATGTGTATGTCATTTTAATTCAATAAATGACACAAAATGTACTTAATGGTAATGAAATGAAATGCTGTGTCTATTTCTATTTCACTTATTTCTTGAATGAAAAAAAAGTTACAATAATGAGCATCATAAGAGCTATCTTGTTCCGAAGCATATATCGGCATCAGAATAACAATGTGATTTACAGTTTATCATGGAAGGGGATGTCATCATCTTGCCATCATGTGCAACTGTAATATGGCTTCAGTTACAACAGCTGTGTGGTTCCGTACTGAGTATGTTCATTCATTTTGTATTATTGTATAGTATTGAGTTCACTTTGCAGAATTCTAATACTCTTATCATTATCCTAATCAATTTTGACACTAGCTTCATGCATTCCATGAAAGAAACATCCCACATGATCAGCAAAGCATATGAGGACAAATTGCAGCAATTGTGTCTATACCCTGTAATTGTCAATTGTAGGTGAGTGAGCAGAGCAATGTGACAACTGTGTGTAGGACAAAAGGTGTGCTCTGGTTGGTTTTTACTATGGTAGTTGGCCTGTAAACAACTACCTGTTAGTCACTTTGTTATTCTCACCTGTATATATGAGGTGTGTTTTTTAAGTAACGTCTATTTTGTTATAGACACTAGTAGTTTGTGCTTACCGCAACGAGCATGTGCGTCATGTACCAGCATGCCTCAGGAACAACTGGGCTCAGTTTCAGCTCTGTAGGCCGGCCAGTGTGACCGAGCGGTTCTAGGCGCTTCAGTCTGGGACCGCGCAACTGCTATGGTCGCAGGTTCGAATCCTGCCTCGGGCATGGATGTGTGTGATGTCCTTAAGTTAGTTAGGTTTAAGTAGTTCTAAGTTCTATGGGACTGATGACCTCAGATATTAAGTCCCATAGTGCTCAGAGCCATTTGAACCTTTTTTTTTTTTTTTTTTTCAGCTCTGTAGCTAACCTGTACGGTTCTGTTCTGTGCTTTCAAAATGTTTAAGACTATCAACTCACCCACGGGGATTGAGGTTCACTCAGTGAAACAGTTTTTGTCAGCTAGGAACCTGTCCGCTGCAGAAATTCATCGACAGATTTGCGAAGTGTACGATGATACTGTTACGAGTGAAAGCAAAGTGCATAAGTGGGTACAAGAATTCAAAGATGGCCGTGACTACATCCATGATGAGGTCTGCTCCAGTCGCCCTTCTTTGATTACAAACGATTTTGTGGCATCAGTTGAAGTGAGGATTCGTGAGAACAGGTGCTTCACAGTAACAGATATCTCAAACGAATTTCCATGTATTGAGATCAGTGCTTTACAACATTATTTCTGAACACCTAAAGTTTGGGAAACTGTGCTCCCATTGTCTCCCAAAACTCCTAACAGAGGACCACAAAAACCAAAGATTTGAGTGTATGATGAAGTTCTTGACTCATTATCACGAACAAGGTGACGGTTTCTTGAGTCAGATCGTAACTAGAGACGAAACATGGGTTTCAAATATCACGCCCGAATCGAAGCTACAGAGCATGGAATGGAGACACATACACTCGCCCATAAAGGTGAAGGCCAAACAGACTCTGTCCCAGTGCAAAATCATGGCATCAGTGTTTTGGGATAGGCATGGTGTTTTGTTGGTCAACTTCATGCAATGAGGAACCACTATCAATGCAGAAGCATACTGCCAAACCCTGAGAAAGCTATGCAGAGCGATTCAAAACGAAAGACGTGGCATGCTGACAAAGGGAATTGTCCTTCTCCATGACATTGCAAGACCTCACACTGCAGGTCAGACCCATGATTTATTGGACAGTTTTGGCTGGGAAGGTTTAGACCACCCACCCTACAGTCCTGATCTTGCGCCAAGCGATTACCATGTGTTCCTCCAGTGGCAACCGTTACAATGACGACGACGATGTGAAAAAGGCAGTGAACTCATGGTTATTGGAGCAGGCGGCAAGTTTTTATGAAGAGGGTATTTTAAAATTGGTTGAGAGGTATGATACGTGTTTGAACAAACTTGTCAACTATGTTGAAAAATAGAGTGAAGTATGTACTTTCTGAAAATAAATTCACTTTTTTGAAATAACCTATCGTTGCGTACTTATGATCAAATGGACCTTACTTAAAAAACACGCCTCATAGCTATATTCATCTGTTTATTTCTTATTTGTGGAAGAATGTTTCCCTCATTAAAAAATATCAAAATATTTTTTTTTTTTACAAAGTATCAAGCTATTTGAAAGGCATACTTATCATCTTCCATTTAATACAATATTTATCAATGCCACAATTTCATTGTGTAATGTATAGTTGAATTAAAAGACAACTGATGAATTAAAATTGTTAGCAATGCGGTTTGCCTAAATTTTGTGAAACACTCATTATAGATTCCTTTTTGTGTTTTGTGATTCACCGTTTAGTACACATGCAATGCATCAGGCAACTGCCACAGTTTAAATTCATAACTCTGATGAATACTTCACCACGTGGAAAAGAAGATAACGAAAAGATACTCCATACAATTTGACTCCACATTCAGGAGCAACAGCATTCAAATGTGTCTGATTATTCTACAGCATGTTTTGCATGTGGTCCCTAAATCAATCAAGGTGAATGCCAGAAAAAGACGAGGTAAATTTCCACCCTCATGATTGTTCTATTTGCAGTTGTGCAGCATCTGTAAATGAGATCCTTATCGACTGGTCACTAATCACTCTAACAAAACAATGCTGTCAACTCCAAAATATCAAACCATTTTCTGGCTATCGACACACAAGAATGATTTCTTGAATCAAATCTAAACTATATTGATTGCTAATTACACTCGGCACATTACATCAAGTCTTCTGATCATCATCTTGGACGGTTTCTAGCCTCTGGCCAAGTCTGTTCGGAACATAAGCCTCTCTATCGTCTTCTGTCTTGCCACCATCTTTTCCTCTTCGCCTTGGTCTCTTTCCTTCCAGTTTCATCTCATGTATCCTCCTTGGTACCCTCTTCTCCTCCATTCGCTTAACATGTCCATGCCATCTCATCCTTGATTTCTCTATCACCTCCTGTAATGGTTCCACATTCATTAACCTGTCTCTCTTTGTCACTCCAATACTGTTACTCAAGAATTTCACCTCACTAGCGTGTACTTTATTTTTCTCTCTTCCTTTCATGACCCAGGTTTCGGATGCATATGTCATGATCGGGACATAGTATGACCAGTATAAAACCTTTTTACTGGTTTGAGGTACATCCTTGTTCCATATCAGGCTTCTGACACTCTTCCAAAATGCTTCTGCTTTTTTGCCCTGCTCGTTTATTCCTCTGTTGTTTTTTTCCATCTTACTGTACCAGGCCTCCTGGGTACTTGAAACTCATCAGTCTCCTCAATCGTTCCCCACCATTTGTTATTCCACTTGTTCCTATCTTCTTCATTTTTGTCCTATTAATCATCTCACTCTTACTGATACTAAGTTTCATCCCATATTCTTGTACTGTTCGTTCCCATACGTCCAACTGCTCATGTACTTCCCCCTCCTTATTCCCCAAATCATCAGATCATCTGCAAACACCATAGCTTTCATCTTGCCTTCACCAATTACTTGTGCTACTGTATTCATTATATCATCCATCACTACAATGAAGAGTAGTGGTTAAAGTGCACTTCACTGTCTCAAGACATTGTTCTGTTCAATCAAAGCTGATCTCTCTCCTCCCACTTTCACACAACTCACACTTCCATGGTACATTTCCCTTATGTACGAATGCATGCTTTTGCGACAATATCCGTTGACACGGCTTGAAACCCAAGAAAGTTTTATTACATTTCCCTTATCCTCCAAATAATCTGTTTTGCTACTCCTCTGTTCTCCAGGGCTTTTCACACTTTGCTTCTACGTACACTATCATACACTTTTTCAATGTCCAGGAAGGTCATCAGTAGATCTATTCCATATTCATAATGCTGTTCCTGCAGTTATCTTACAGCAAAAATTAGATACACCGTAGACCTTCCTGTTCTGTAGCCATGTTGCTCTTCTCTCATACCTCCTCCTAATGTTGCCCGAATTCATGCGTCACATTCTTCTTTCCCATCTGCTTCTGCATTTCCTCATCAAACTCTTGCTTCTCCTCAGAAGTGCAACCCACCTGCAGCGCACACACTTGTATAGACTCTATTGTTGTCCCCTTGAGTGATATTTTTGACCTTCACCATCCTATCACTTATTCTCTTCACTTCCTCTTTTAATCCATCTCTTACTACTATTCCCACTCCATTTCTCCTTCCCTCCTCATTTCCACTCCAGTGCAGTCGGTAGCCTTTTCTCAGTTCTCTCCTTCCTTCTCCTTTCCATCTCGTTTCAGCTAACCCCAATAGGTCTAACATCCCATCCCTCATGTCTACCATCTCATCCACCTTTCAATTTAATGTTCCAAATCTTAGTCCTTGTTTATAGCCACTTTGTCGTCGATTAAATCTGCCTTTTCCGAGGCCTATTCTATTTTTGAAATCCACTACTGTCTTGTTGGGCCTATTGTACCTTCACCAGATCCCCGTTAGCCGTCACTTTACAGGGTTCCTGCAGGTCCTTCACAGGTACCGTAGTGGTCCTGGGGCGCATACAGTCCCCACTATACCTCACTCCTACAGGCAATCCCCTACTTCATGCCATTGCCCATCTCCCACGACTTGGACGAGGGGTTGGACTTGTGGGTCAAGTCTCGTGATGAAAGATTAAATATTCCTTTCCTTAGCTGGGGGTGTACCAGCCTCAATTGGAAACACGTTCATACCACATGGTGGTAATCTCCGATAGCCTGTGTCCCACAGTCAAATATTTTCTCAGTCAACACCATATGTTATTGTGTTGGTTGTAATTATGGCCACGTTAGTACTTCCTTTGTACATTTATTAGTAGCCACATGTACTTACTATATGTTAAAACATTTATTAATCAGATTCCTGCACTGAGTAATGGAATGAAAAGGGAGATTTCAGCTTGCTTAGCACTACAATAATCATATAGACTTGAAATTAAACAAAAATTCAAGTGGAATTAGACATTTATTATACATTTAAATTTAAATATTGAGCTCCAATAATACTCTAGTAATTATACAGCTAAAACTACATTACACTTTTTTGTGTTTGTAACTAAAACAGGTGATTCGCTCACTAGAGACGAAATGAGACTTTAACTTAATCTTTCATGTCCCCTCTTTTCAGACAATAATGTTCCTGACTAGTTGACAAAGGTCACTGCCTTTCCTTCCTTCCTGCCTGTTTAGTTCTTGAATTCCTATTGAAAGACAATTTTGGAAGCTCACTGCTGTTCAGACAACCATATTCGTAAATTACTTTTAAAAGTTTACTTCATTTCAAAAACTATATACTGGTACATAAGTTACTCACGAAATCCACCTGTAGTATTTATTCTCTCAGGAGCTGCACTCTGTTGATAAATGACTTAACTGTTTCCTACATTCTGTTTTGTCTGTGTGTTCACAGAGCTCACTTCCTTCACCTTGTAGAAAGCTCTCACAACAGCGGCTCATTACATATTAGAAACACAAAGCAAACTTGACAGTTTTATTTTGTGTCCTGATATACATTCGTATTCATCATCAATCATTTAGTAATAAGATACTAAAGAGTAAAATGAAAGAATGAGAAAGAGTAAAAAAATTCATAACCTCTAAGTATGACCTTGTACCAATGTGACTGCTTTTACATTTCTCATGGGAGAGCCTTTGGTTGTAGTGTTTGGTAGTAATAGTAGGGGAAACCTAAGTGATATTGAAACTTTGAGATCGTTTTGGAAGTTGCTTTAATGAATGTGGCTCAATGGTTTTAAAAAAAGGAAAAAAAAAAGTGGTAAAATGGCATAGGGCATATCCAAAAGTAGAGTTAACCCCCCAGTCGCTCTTAGGATTTTTGCCTGACATACATCACTCCTTTTACATCTGACAGGGTTTGGTGATGTGAAAAATGCTGAGATGCATTCTGGTCAGGAATCCACATTCATCTAGAGGTCCCCTTATAACTTGCTGTGTAAGTCAGTTCAAAGCTCGGGGGTGCAACGGAATACCATCTCCAACAGGACCATGCCTAGTAAGACACTGTGGTGTTTGAAACAATCTTTGTATTGATAATTGCTTTCCTTTTTTATAGGCTGAGGTGTCTTCTTATGAAAAGCAGGAGATACAGCTTCTAAAATGAGTCTGGCACAAATTTTCAGTTGTCGCAATGAATTAGCGACATTGTGGTAACTGTGTTAGTGAACAAAAGTCTTTTGTTTCAGTGTTTCCCTATGTATCAAGACATAGATCCCACTACATGTGATAAGTTTTGATTATGGAATATGGCATTCATTCTGTGTGGCAGAATTGCTGTAAATCTGTCAGTGGGGAGTCTATGGTGGAATACAAAAAATTAAAAGTAACATCTCACCAAATAGTTGAGGCACTGAGTCACCGTTAGCGCATAAATGAGGCTGAAGCCATTGCCGGATTTCAGACAAATCCTCCTCTGGGCTTTAAAGTGCACATTATGTGGCTCTTAGCTGTGGATAATTTTCCTAAAGGAAATTCTGCATTTACATTCTAATCCTGTCCCAATCATTAACAAAGAGACAGATGTGTAAAATTTTTCCTCAGTCAGACAACTAATAAGTGATCCTTAAAAGCTCAAAAATAAAATACACATTGATTAATTCAATTCAAAATATGTTACTTTTTCTCTTCTCTACAATTTAATTTCACATTCTGAAAGAAATTTTTGGTGATACATCAAAGCAACAGCAGCATTTGCTGTAATAAATTACAAAGTAAATATTCCAAGACATTTTCTAAAAAAAAACATGAAACACACTTTTTCTTTACAAATTCTGTTGTACCAAGCAAGCATGATTTGAGCAGACAACATTTAACATTAATTTTTGCCCAAGATAAGATTCGTAACAGCTGGGTATCTTTTTATGATCTCCATCAATGTTTGGTAAAAAAAACTTATTTCTCAGTTATACATTTTGTGAAAGTGTAGACTTGGATGAGTTTGTTGCCTCCTCCTACACATACCAAGTATATTCAGAACTTTTTTTAATTCCAGTTTTTAAACTAAGTTCATAGCATGGCATGGGAATTCACATTTCAGATACCCTGATCAGCTAGTATCTTATGACCTCTGACATACTATTGATATATACTGGTCCATGCGATAGCATTGCCACCTGGCAAGGAATGGCTGCTTGTCAGACACACACACAGGGTGGATGTAGTATCGGTAAGCATGCTGTCCATGCATAGAATGGGGAAGGCACATGACCTATCAGTCTGATCGAAAGCAGATTGTGATGGCTTGGAGGATCAGCACGACATTTCGGAAACTACATGACTTGTCAGGTATTTAAGGAGTGTTGTTGTGAGCATCTTCAACATGTGGAGAAACCAAGGTAAAACCACGTCCACATGCTGTGAGGTTGGGCAGCCACCCCTCATTACAGATGTCGGACATCATAGGCTGGACAGACTGGTAAAACAGGACAGGTAGTGAACTGCACAGCAGCAATGCATTGCATGGTCAGATGAATCCTGATATATTCTTCATCATGGTGATGGGAAGGTGCAAATCCATCATCTTCCAGGGGAACAGCACCTTGACACCTTTACTGTGGGATGGAGACAAGCCAGTGGCAGCTCTATTATGCTCTGAGGGTCATTCACTTGGGCGTCCATTGGTCCAGTGGAGTTCGTTCAAGGCACCATGACAGCCAAGGAGTATCATGCTCCCCTTCTTGACAATCATGTTTCCAGATGGCAATGGCATTTTTCAATACGATAATGTACCATGTCACAAGACCAGGAATGTGACAGTGTGATTCTAGAGGCACAGTGGTGAGTTCCCATTGATGTTCCGTATCTATACTAACAATTTAGGGGACAATCTGAGCAGCTGTCTTAGGTTGTTTGCGGATGATGCTGTCACTTATTGTCTAGTAAAGTCAGCAGATGATTAAAACAGACTGCAAAATGATTTAGAAAAGATATCTGTATGGTGCAAAAATTAGCAATTGACCCTAAGTAATGAAAAGTGAGAGGTCATCCACATGAGTGCTAAAAGCAATCCATTAAAATTCAGTTACATGATAAATTAATCAAATCTGAAGGCCATAAATTCAACTAAATACCTCAGAATTACAATTACGAGCATCTCAAATTGGAAAGAACACACAGAACATGTTGTGGGGAAGGCAAACCAAAGACTGTGATTTAATGGCAGAACCCTTACAAGGGAACCTCCCCATCGCACCCCTCTCAGATTTAGTCATAAGTTGGCACAGTGGATAGGCCTTGAAAAACTGAACACAGATCAATCGAGAAAACAAGAAGTTGCGTGGAACTATGAAAAAAGTAAGCAAAATATACAAACTCAGTAGTCCATGTGCAAGATAGGCAACATCAAGGACTATGTGGGCTTAGGAGCGCCGTGGTCTCGTGGTTAGTGTGAGCTGCTGTGGAACTAGAGGTCCTTGGTTCAAGTCTTCCCTCGAGTGAAAATTTTACTTTCTTTATTTTCACAAAGTTATGATCTGTCTGTTCGTTCACTGACGTCTCTGTTCACTGTAATAAGTTTAGCGCCTGTATTTTGTGACCGCACCACAAAACCGTGCGATTGTTATTGAAGTCGTGAGCTATATTTGCTGGATTCATATTGCCCATGGGATACATCTCATGTATTTAATGCACTCTCGTCCAAAGTAGTGAACAGTCAACTGCCAGCCAGGGAGCCTCGTTAGCAGGAATACTCTCTCTTCCGTGCGCTGTAGTCGACTGACGTCGTGTGTTTCGATATTTGTTTAGGTGTGGCGTCCCCACACTACGGCGCAGTTACCTCGCATCGGACAGATGGACGGACAGATAATAATTGTCTGAAAATAAAAAATAAAAAAAAAACTTTTCAGTCGATGGACCACTTGAACCAAGGACCTCTCGTTCCGCAGCCGCTCACGCTAACCACGGGACAACGGCACTCTAGAGCTCACGTTGTCCTTGATGTTACCTATGTTGCGCATTGACTACTCAGTTTTTATATTTTGCTTATTTTTTCATAGTTCCACACAACTTCTTCCTGTTTTCTCGATTGATCTGGATTCAGTTTTTCAAGGCCTGTCCACTGTGCCAACTTATAACTAAATCTGAGGGGGGTGCGATGGGAAGGTTCCCTTGTTAGAAGATGAAACAGGTCTGCTAAAGATACTGCCTCCACTGTTTATGTCCATGCTCTTTCCGAGTACTGCTCCATAGTGTGGGATCCTTACCAGATAGGATTAATGGAGTACATTGAGAAAGTTCAAAAAAGAGCAACACGTTTTGTATTACTGAGAAATAGGGGAGAGAATGTCACTGACATGATGCAGGATTTGGGGTGGAGATAATTAAAACAAAGGCATTTTTGTCATGGCGGGATCTTCTCATTAAAATTTCACTCACTAACTTTCTCCCCTGAATGCAAAAATATTTTGTTGATGTGACATGCATAGGGAAAATGATCAGCATAAAGTAAGGGAAAATAGAGTTCATGCGGTAAGATGTAGGTGTTTGTTTTCTTTCTGTGCACTGTTTGAGACTGGAATAATAGAGAATTATTGTGAAGGTGATTTGATGAACACACTGCCAGGCACTTAAGCATGATTTGCAGAGTATCAATGTAGATGTGTTGGCCTCCAAACTTACCTGATGTGATCTCCCTTGATTACATCTGTAATGTGATTGAACTTTGTGTCAGAGGTCAACGCCCCCTGCCCAGAATTTATGGGAGTTAGATGGTGTGTGTGTGTGTGTGTGTGTGTGTGTGTGTGTGTGTGTGTGTGTGTGTGTGTGTGTGGTGCAGTCTCCCTCCAGCGACCTACCAACGCCTCATTGCTCCCACGCCATGATGTGTCATCACTGTTATCCATGCCAAAGGCAGACATACTGTCTATTAGGTAGGTGATTATAATGTTCTGGCTTATCAGTGTACATTTGTATTAAACCGGACAAAGTTTCATTCTGAAGTCAGTGGCAACTCATAACTACACATTCACTATTATCTCGCAAACGGCTCATCTGCAGGTCTATGTTTACTGGAACGTTTTTGTTTCTCTTATTGTACACTTCTGCAAGTTTCAGTTATTAATATTAATTGTGATCTATCCTGTATACATAGAAACAGAATTTTTCTTATCTTACGTTTATAGATCAATAAATCTAAAGTGGCCCACATCTTCGTGCTTATATTTCCATCTGATACCATCTCATTAATGGACATGTCAATTTAAATCAGTACTGACACCAATAATCAAACCCCAGTTTACAACATGAAAAATGAGAATGCTACTGATGTGTCATCCAAATAATACACAGCCAGGACAAAAGCATCACAGGCACAAAGATGCGAGCTGGTGCTAGTGACATAGACTTGCCACTTGTGCAAGTTCCATCAGCGTCACAGGCGGTGCTGAGGATGAAGATATCGACTTTGCCTTGGCCAATTGCCGGCTGAGTATAATCCACCAATGGCTGGACTACAATGGACAGAAGCCTACTGGGAAGATAGAAGAGAAGCTTTCACAGACTTGGGTATAGATCATTGTCCAGGGCTGACTTAGACAGGGAATGCCATTTAGTGAACTCTTAGAAGTGAATGGACAGTTGTTGTAAATTGCATTTGCTATGTACTGTGAAATTTGCCTACAGTTATTTGCATGTAGCCATTGAGGGCCTTTCTTGTGTTATATTACATGCAGTGTTGCAGACTTAATAATTCAACAAGTCACAAAGATTAGTAAATCTTTTTAACTCATTTGTGTGACTTTGTTACTAATTTGTTGGAGTGTTGTAGAACCTTTGTTCTCCTATCCTGTTACCTGATGCTGGGGCATAGCTGCGTAATAGTGGCAAGGAGAAATTGTCTTAGTTGTGTACTGCACCAGAAGCCATTACACGAACTCACTAAATCGGCCTCCACAGCAGTAGCAACAAGACCTTTACGAAACTGGCAATGAGGGTTTACTGAAGCTACTACTCAGTTATGGAGCAAGATTATTATATTTATGACATGAGTAAAATGCTTCATATATGTGTACACATCTTGCGATGCAGAACAGAACTAAAAAACAAACATGGAGGCTCGGCAGAGCAATCAGAGTCCAAAGGTCGATACGACCTATCGACGCCACACAGATCTCTCCCCCCTTACCACCCAGCACAGAGTACCACCGGTGAGGCTTGAGCAGAGGTCATGTGGGTGTCGGCATCCATAGCCGGTTGGCGCACGACTGGGATGTCCATCTCGGTTGAGGCAGAGGTGGAGTGACTGGCGGCAGGTCCACCTCATAGTCAGTTAACCAGCAGGGGCAGACGATGCATCGACCAGCCCGAGAGCAGGTGTATGGAATGGCCTGAGGCATGGTGCAAGCGTGTCCGCCCCGTATGCAGATTGAGTCAACCAACGAGATGAACGTGCTGATTTCTGACTGGTCGCACTCACGGGGGAGGGACAGGCTATGTACCACACTGACATTTGACTGCTCATTGGATGGTGAGGCCATGGTGTCTGTTAGAAGCATGAGCACACGGTCATTGAAGGTGATGATCGACTCATCATCCTTGCAGTGTGGTGACAATTTGCAGCACAGGTTGAATGTGGGAGAACAAGTCTCCACAGACGGTGAAGTGGTAGGGAAACCCGTGCATGAGGGGGATGGCAACATGCCTGGCAAACCTGCAAATGGTGATGATGAATCATAGGTTGGAGAAAACAACACCGTGGGATGAGACAAAGCATTTTCAGGCTCCATGGTGGAAAAGTTGACAGGAGGGTCTGACTGAGACGGCAGAGGGGCATCGGAGTCCATGAAAGCAGGTTTGAGCCTGTGCAATGAAACAGTTTGAGGATGATCTTTAACCATAATGTTGAACGTTGTCTTGCCCTGCCGGAGTACTTAAAAGGGGCCGAGGTGGGGCAATTGCAGGGGTTGTCTAATGGAGTCATCCCTGACCATAACATGGGAGCAAGTGTTGAGCGCAGTTGGCACGTAAGTGTCCGGCGGGGAATGGCTGATAGGCGGGTGTAGCCGTGCATGTTTGAAGTGAGTGCACATGCGACTAATGAAATCTGGAGAGGGGGAATAATTCTTGGGTGCTTGAAGCAGGATAAGTTCCCCTGGTAGGACTGGGTTCTCCCTGAAAACGAATTCAGAGATGGTTCCCTGTAAGTCTGGTTTAAAAGTGGAATGGAGACCGAGTAACACCCATGGAAGCACCTCACACCAGAGGCAGTCGTGGCACCTGAGGACAGTTTTGAGAGTGCAGTGCCACCATTCAGCTAACCTGTTGCTTTGCGGGTGGTAGGCTGTTGTATGAATTTTTTTAATGCCCCAGATGTTACATAAAATGGTGAACAGGGCAGACTCAAACTGCCGACCTTGGTCGGTGGTGATGGTAGTCTGACAACTGAACCTGGCAATCCATGAGGAGACAAATCCCTCACGGTTTCAGTGGGGATGTTGGGTAAAGGGACAGCTTCCACCCAGCGAGACATGCAGTCGATTGTGGAGAGAATATATCTGTGGCCCTCCGACAGTGGTAGTGGACCGATAAGGTCGATTACATTATGAAATCATCCTTGTGGAATGTCAAACTTGCCTAGTGGAGGGGTGGTGTGGCAGCCGATTTTGTTGTGTTGACAGGGGATGCACCTGCATGCCCCGGTGTGACAGTCCCATTTAATATTTTTCCAATCGAAAGGTATTAATTCCCATAGTGCTGAGGGCCATTTGGACCATTTGAACCAAACGAAAGGTGATTTTAGTGAAGTTTTGATATCCATAATTTGTAGATGTTATGCTTCTGAATTTCTTTGTGCAGTCTGCATATACCGTATTTACTCGAATCTAAGCCGCACTTTTTTTCCGGTTTTCATAATCCAAAAAACTGCCTGCGGCTTACAATCGAGTGCAAAGCAAGTGGAAGTTATGAAAAATATTGGTACGTGCCGCCACAAATAACTTCTGCCGTCGAATATATGTAGCGCTACGCAGGCATGCTTTGTAGGCACAAAGATAAATACTGGCGCCAAAACCTCTGCGCCAGTAAATAAATTTTTTTAAAAAGAGTGGAAGACGAGCTTTTTTTTCTCCGCCGCGAGTTTCGACCACTGCATTTTCATACATTATCCAATGAAGTAAATACATATTCCGTATTGTTCATCTTCGAATGTAGCACAATTTCAGTGTACTACGAAAATCTGACTGGCAAGACTGTTTGGGATGTTTGTCAATATGGCCAACTCTACGTTCTGAATTTTTTCCTATCTGTGAGAAGAGATGGTTGCTAATAGGAACCTGATGAAATCTGAATCACATACAGTATTCTCTTCACCATAAGAAGAATACGAATATAAACATTTTGCCATGTATTCTTTCGTGTTTGCTGCTATCTCATTTAAATCCTGTATGCCTAATAAACTACGAAACTAGAGTGAGACAACAGAAAACGCGGAAGAATATACATATCATGTCATGTTTGTATTCATATTATTCTTATGCCTAATAGTGATACGGCAATTGACTAGATTTTTAAATCTAAGATGACTCTAATTTTTGTGCAGAATCTAATGTACAAAAGATGTGTCTGTGAAGATTTTCAAATGGCGAAAAATTATAGCTAAACTCTCGTTCAGAACATCATCTATCATAAGCAGTCTATTATTTGGTTCTTGTTGATCATCGGAAACACACATTATCAGAATGCGACAAACAATGCATGACACAGTACAATAACACATTTTCAGCTTAGAGTGATGTAAACACCTATAACAAAGAGAACAGCACTTATAAGATCAAAGAAAAATAAGCAATCGATTCAAACCAGACGAAGCACGTGAAAAAGGAAGGGTACCCGTATAAATACGGACGGAGCGCCTGACGCATAGCAATGGCTACGTGGTAAAGCTTAACTGCTAAGCTTACGACTCGAACCAAACTACTGTAGCTGTATCGTCATTCATTCGACCTAAATTGTGTCTCATATTACAATGGACCAACTTTGTTTTGATTTGGAGGTGCAGCCTAAAACTTTTCTCTCCCCTTGAATTTCGAGTCTCAAATTTCAGGTGCGGCTTAGATTCGGAAAATTTTTTTTTCCCTTTATTTCGAGTCTCATTTTTCAGGTGCGGCTTAGATTCGAGTGCGGCTTAGATTCGAGTAAATACAGTACTCTGCATGGTTGTGAATTTCCTCTTTTAAGTTAATGTGCTATTTTTCTCGTTGTGATAGATCTCTGTGTAGTCATCAATAGCTGGAGGACTAGACTGCCTTCTAACTATGAAACAGTGCTGTCAGAACATGATGGGATTTCAAGAGAATTAGTGGTGGTCTGTGACTTAGCTGGGGGTATCAGTCCTTCCTGCTCTGGCCAACACTGGATATCATGCAAGAACATATGTAACATAAATAAAAAACACAAGGGCTTTTTAATTATAAATACGCCCTTTATTCCTCGATAAACATGAGATAACGATGATGTGGCAGAAAGGTTTTGCTGCTGGGAAGCTATGGTAGGCCATGTGAAATAACACCTAGCTAGTGTGAGTTTGGAAGTACCATAATTTTTTATATGCTATGCACCTACAAATGATAATCACGCTACTTGTCAGAAATGTTATGCTGTTGGAAAATAATGTTACCTTGGTCAATGTTCTGATGTGTGAAAAGAGAACGACTATGCCCAGTCATAAGGGAGATATAAATTTGAAACAGACAATTGCGATTTCAATGCACTGATAGCCATAAGGGTGATGAAAGATTTTACTTGGAAAGTTATGTCCAGTCTTAGGAAGGATATTTCCAGAGCCACAGTCATCAGGACGTGGTATTTCTGATACTTCCGTCATTATTTAATGTCACTAGATTGGAGCTAAAATAATAATATTTGAGTCTAATTACACTGATAAATATGTGACTCATTTCCTACAACAACTCTGTCGGACGTGCAGGCGCATGATGTAGGTGGCTGGTATCCATAAGAATGGAATTTCTGACTTAAGGTGTGAGCCGCTGCTGAGTCACCCAAACTGGTCAGGTGGGATATTGGGATGCAGTTGTCCTCGCCATGTCACCCTCTGGAAGGGTGAATAGTGAACTAATACTCATAAATGTTGGGTAGCCTTCATGATCATCTGTGTTGCGAGTATTCTCTCATTTTTACATGGATATTTGAGAAGATTCAGTATTGATCAGTGATAAGTGTTGGCGATGGACATATTGGTAACATGTGAATTGCTACCACACTGGTCCTCCTGGACGCCCTCCACAGATGGGCAGTCCTCTGTGGTGGGCTGAGTCCAGCTGCAGACTTGGCACAATTACTGAAACACACATCCACAGTGGCAACTAGCACTGGGCAACCTCTGGCCAGGGGCACTGTGTGTGGACATCGGGACATGAGTACATGGGATGTACGAGTGTTTCAGTGATCTCTGACTTCTAACCGTGATAGTTACTGCTACAAAATGGAATTTGGAAGTGTGTGGTGCTTACTGATTCTGTCCAGTGAACTCTGTCTTGCAGTGGAAAGTTGGGACTAATTCGTTTTTGTTACTATACTATCATGTGAATAGACCCTTCTTCCTCATCCTCATTATTCTTCATCCTGGTGTAGCTGAGAGAACCAACTTAGGGATTATATAGTGCTTTAAAAACCCAACCGCAATGTCAAATTATAGATTGATCAATTTATTGCTTTTGATAGTGGTGTTGCGAGCACACCCCATGCCCTGTCTTCCATAAATTGTTTAAGGACACTGCATGCATCTGAGCTGAAATTTGTAATTTTCAGTAACCTCCAGCATAGTGGATTTCCTGCCAAATGACCTACTTGTGCCTGTATCCACCAATAGGAGGTAGGGGAAAAATCCAGAAGGGGTAAGGGTGGGGCATGTAAACTGGGTAGTTGCAGAATCGAATTACTTGCCGCATGCTAGTATCCACCAATAGGAATCAAGGAAAAACTATACCACACAGAGGGTATGAATTTACTTAATCAATCAATTTGATAGAGTAGGGGTAGCATGAATGGATTATTTCTAAGACATCCACAGCTGGGGATTTACCAGGTATCCACTACTTTATTCAGGACAAATGAGGGCTTACTTGGGAGCAGATTGAGTAGGTGCTGCAACCAGAAGTAACCACTTGAGGTGGAAATTCCCCAGCTAAGGACACCATAGCAAACAAAGGGGACTGTGGCTGTGGTGTGACCTGGCTGCCAGATCATCACAAAACATGTATTTTGCATCCAGTGTCACAGGCAGCGGAGCTCTCTGGGTGCTCAGTACGCATCCCATAATTTCAATATTGATTAACAGTCAATGTGCTAATATCAGGAGATGTGTACTTAACAGTAGATGGCTGGCAGTCCCTTGTGGTGTGGTGGAGTGTTGCGAGCCTAGTCGTGCCCCAGCTTCCAGCAGACCCTGAGTGCGGACCTCTCACCCAACCTGCGCATCTAGGAAAACATCTGCCCTGCAGTCAGTGTGAAGTTTAGATTGGAAGATTTTTAAAAATTTAATTAAATGCGGTGAGTTATGTTGACATCTATTTTGTAACAGTATTCCTTGCACGACTGTAAAAAGCCATCTATTTAATTATTTAATTGCTTCTTTTCAATATATTTTACAAGACCCGCATCTTCCAAAATTAAATAAACAGCAGAGAATGTTGAGTTTTTCCCTCAGAATAAAAGAGAGCTTCAACACCTGTGAACTGAATATTATAAATAAATGATATATGCCTTGCTGTGTAACCGACATTGATTTAAATTTTTTTATCATGGGAGCCTTCCTCATCAGCACATATTTTATTTCTCCCACTAGTTTCTAGGTGGATGGTGAGGAGGAGGGAGTGGGGGGAGGCGAGGCGTGGGCTGGGGCATATCCCAGAGGGGAAGGGGTTACTTAATTTATTGATTTAATTAATTAGTCAATTTTATATCAGACGTGTGCTTGTTTGTGTGAGGAGAAGTCGGAGATTTCTTGGCATGGGGGGGGGGGGGGTTTGAAGGTGGAGGGGCAAAGGGGTGATTAGTTTTCCTGAGAAGAACAGATTCTGCCCAGGGGGTCATAAATCAATCAAGTTGGCCCCTGAATGTATGCAAGCTGCACAGAACATACATTACCCTATTATTAGTACGATATCATTTCGAATAACCAATGTGGCTTCTAACAAGGTAAAAGCACCGTAGATGCTGTAAATGAGTTTATTAAAAAAATTACTTCATTATTAGATAGGAAAACTAAAGTTACCAAAATATTCCATGATCTTACAAAAACATTCGACTCCATAACCTATGCCCAGCTGGTTTTCAGACTCAACAGGGCTATTGCTTCAAAATGGTTTGAATAATCTCTAATGGAGTGGAAACAAACAGATTACTTCTTAGAGTGAAAAACTGTGTCACAAGCTGTTCCTCAAGGCCCAATCCTTGGACCAGTGTTAGTCCTGTTCTATATAAAGGACTTGCCTCTCAGCGTAAATACTCCTGTAACATTGTTTGCAGATGATAAATCTGCCCTAATAAAAAATGAAAATGCTGACAATATACCTCACAGAGTCAAGAATACTTTAAAACCAGTCAAAAACTGAAGTCTGTGTTATTCATAATACTCAAAAAATGGAAGAACTTAACTCAGTCAACTTTCTAGGAATAAAATTAGATAGAAATTTGAACCTAACTATGCATGTAGAATAAACAGCAAACAAATTAAACAGCCGTGCATTTGCAATGTAAATTTTAGCCTGTACCACTCATATGGACACAAGGAAAGTAGTTCACTATCGCTATTTCGAATCCATTATTAGATCTGGCATAATCTTTTGGAGAAACTCAGGAAAAGTTACACAAATCTTAAAGCCGCAAAAAAGAACCACTTGTATCATACACACTGCTGCCAAGTGCATCATGTTGACCATTGTTCAAAGACATAAATAAATTAACTGACCCCTCTTTACACATCTCTGAGGTGATTCTTTTCATATGCAGCAAAGCTGATGTATTCAAAAAAATTACTTTCAGCACTTGTACAAGACAAGACATAAAGAAAACTTTATGACCATCTCACATCACTTAAAACTGTATGCTCAGAATCCTCAATGCATAGCCATGAATATTCACTACAGAATAGAAGGATGTGAGATAATAAATATGAAGCTAAATATTTTAGAAAGCAAGTTACATGATTTTCTGATTGAAAGATGCTATTATGTAGTGGATGATTTCATGAAGCACAAAGTGAACTTAGAGCTGGATTCTTAAAATTAAATAAAAGTTTATGCTAGTTACAGTGGATGCAAATTCCGAAATAGCATTAGAAATAACCTCGTACAAATTCTTCAGTGAGTTATATTGTTAGTTTGACAAATTTTAAATAAGTAAATTAATCAGCAAGTAATATTCTTAAGGTTGACAACATTTTAAGTAAGTAAACTGTACCCTTGACATGTCTTCTGTACATCAGACTTATGTTCTGAAATTCTGTACATAATGAGATAAAGAAAACACATTTCACAGGGATGATTTTAGTTGTTTTCTAGAATATGGTGCAGCAAAATCCCATATTACACTCATTTTAGATGCATCAGATTTACCTTCTGGAGTGCTGATATGTCCAATTAATTTGATGCTAGTATGCATGAATTTATATTTTTGTAAATTGGCTGTTATGCCAGTGTACTTAAATTTTTGTAGCACCTGCTGCAGAATTTCGATGTGCTCTTTCCAAGGAGTGGTTGCAATGAGTAGGTCATCCACAAATATCTAGCAATGTTGGTACTAATTCTGTATCCAGGGCTGATATAAAGAAGCTGGAACTCACATTGAGTCCAAAGAGTGGTACAATGAAGTGAAAACTTCAGCCCACAAATATATAATGTGGTATGCTTGCAAGTCTCCCTGGCTAGTGGAATCTGCCAGGAGCAATACCAAACATCAATACTAGACAAGTACAGGATGATTATAATTAGAGTTAAACTTTCAAAACAGTGTAGAAATAACACCACTGGTCAAAGTGACATAAAATTGCAACAGAATATTATCAGAGGAGGAGGAGGAGGAGGAGGAGGAAAACATATCGAAGAAGAAAAATAAAGTGTGAAAACTTATATGCCTCAGAATAAATAACTGAAAACACCTGTCATACACATGACCCATTGAAGTTGGTATAAACACGCGGGCTACATGGTTTTTCCTCCTTTCACATCTGCAACGTTCGCCATGACTGTCTCAATGCAGGATTGCGCTCTGCTTTTAAAGCTGTATTACAAGAATGATGACTGTGTACGCATTGTTCTGCAGAAGCTCAGGACACTGAAGCATTTGAAAAAAGGCGTTGGTCCTTTGACTGCTGTGGGTCTAGAAAAAATGATTTGAAAATTTAAAAAGCAGGGTTCTTTTGGTGTGCAACGTGGCAGAGGGAGGAAACAAATTGATTAAATGTCTGTGGGAGTAGCCACAGCACTGCAGGAGGAGACAAGTGGTGGTGTGCTAACATGTAGTGCATGGAGAATTGCCCAAACAGTGGACATACCCACGAGCATGGTGCGGAAAATCCTATGAATCATCATCCTTTGCTATCCATTCAAATTTATCCATGTGCACAAGTTGCTTCCTGTTGACCTTGCTTGCTTGAAAGTGGACAATGACTGGTCATGGAAGATTTTGTGGACAGACAAAGTCCACTTCCATCTGACAGGATATGTCAATACAAAGAATTGTTGAACATTGCAACAGAAAATCCACATACAAATCAACCGGTACCACTCATCCTGGAAAGGTTACTGAGTAGTGTGGGTTTATGGTACCATTTATCATAGGGCCATATTTTTTTGAAGAGATAGGTGCTTCTGGTCCTGTTACCTGTACTATCACTTGTAAGCGCTATTAGTGTCTTTTGCGCAATCACGTCATTCCACCTCTCCAACAGCATGGATGTGTGAATGGAATGATTTTCATGCAAGATGGCGCACCTCCGCACATTGCAAATCCAGTCAAGCAGCTGATGAAGTGCCATTTTGGAAATGCTAGAATTATCAGCCACCATTTCCCTACAGCCTGGCCATGCCGATCACCTGACCTTAATCCGTGTGACTTCTGGCTTTGGGGCTATCTGAAAGATGTTGTGCTCAATGTTCCAACTGTAAACTTAGCTGCATTGAAGGCATGCATTGTGCAACACATTCTGAACATGACCCCAGAAACAGTTCGATCAGTCATGGAACATGCTGATTCTCGTGCCCGACCGAGACTAAATCGGGACCTTTGCCTTTCGTGGGCAAGTGCTCTACCATCTGAGCTACCGAAGCACGACTCACGCCCAGTACTCACAGCTTTACTTCCGCCAGTACCTCGTCTCCTACCTTCCAAACTTTACAGAAACTCTCCTGCGAACCCTGCAGAACTAGCACTCCTGAAAGAAAGGATATTGTGGAGACATGGCTTAGCCACAGCTTGGGGGATGTTTCCAGAATGAGATTTTCACTCTGCAGCGCACACTCCGCTGCAGAGTGAAAATCTCATTCTGGATGCTGATTCTCGATTTCAGCCTGTTTCAGAAAACAGTGGACAGCACATTGAACATGTTTTACACCATTCACACTGAAATTAATAATCCAATTTGATTATGACTGATTCTTTTTATGAGGTTTTTGGCCTCAGGACAATTAAAAACCAATGTGTTTGATGCTTTTTTTATCTGGTTTTTGGCTTCAGGACAATTAAAAACTGATTTTCTCCATCCAATGTGATATGACCTTGCCATAGTGGATGGGCTTACATAACTAACAGTATCACACCTGTACACCCATGCACACTGAGTAGTACAGTTTGTTTAATGTAAAACGTACACCTTAGGCATTGTTGTATGATTCGTTTGTCATTTGTAGTTTACCACTATTAAATTATGATGCTTACAGCACAGTCTATTGCTTCATTTTTTAACTATTTATTTTTCTTCTGCCATACATTTTCCCCATTCTCCAATAACATTCAGCTGCAATTTGAAGTCATTCTGACTAGTGGTGTTATTTCTACAATGATTTTAAAGTTTAACTTTAATTATAATTACCCTGTACTTCACACCATTAAAACATTAAATCTTTTCTACTAAGTTTTCCAGTGAAGTTCTGACCAGCACTAAAGTTCAATTATTGGATACTGGTAAATAATTTGCAGTTTAGAAGTGTCAAATGGTGATTATTCAAATCCGAGTTGTTTTGCTATTAGCAGTTGTGTTACTGGAACTGGTATCACAGCCCAATTGTATGTTAAGCATTTGTGCCATTATGGCCAACCTAAATAATAACAATTAATCTGAGGGCTCCTTCCATGTTTTTAATGGAAAAATTTATAGTATGTTTTGGAGCAAAATTTTAAAATCTAGCAGGGGCACTTTAATTCATTCCTGCTAAAGGGTTTTATGCATTGCGGGAGGTGTTACTATACAGGGTTATTACAAATGATTGAAGCGATTTCACAGCTCTACAATAACTATTATTTGAGATATTTTCACAATGCTTTGCACACACATACAAAAACTCAAAAAGTTTTTTTAGGCATTTACAAATGTTCGATATGTGCCCCTTTAGTGATTTGGCAGACATCAAGCCGATAATCAAGTTCCTCCAACACTTGGCGCAGCATGTCCCCATCAATGAGTTCGAAAGCATCGTTGATGCGAGCTCGCAGTTCTGGCACGTTTCTTGGTAGAGGAGGTTTAAACACTGAATCTTTCACATAACCCCACAGAAAGAAATCCACCACGACCGATCCATCGGTTTTCCAATCTCCTGTTTAAGAAATGCTGAACATCATGATGGAAGTGCGGTGGAGCACCATCCTGTTGAAAGATGAAGTCGGCGCTGTCGGTCTCCAGTTGTGGCATGAGCCAATTTTCCAGCATGTCCAGATACACGTGTCCTGTAAAGTTTTTTTTGCAGAAGAAAAAGGGGCTGTAAACTTTAAACCGTGAGATTGCACAAAATATGTTAACTTTTGGTGAACTGCGAATTTGCTGCACGAATGCGTGAGGTTTCTCTACCGCCCAGATTCGCACATTGTGTCTGTCCACTTCACCATTAAGAAAAAATGTTGCTTCATCACTGAAAACAAGTTTTGCACTGAACGCATCCTCTTCCATGAGCTGTTGCAACCGCGCCGAAAATTCAAAGCGTTTGACTTTGTCATCGGGTGTCAGGGCTTGTAGCAATTGTAAACTGTAAGGCTTCTGCTTTAGCCTTTTCCGTAAGATTTTCCAAACCGTTGGCTGTGGTACGTTTAGCTCCCTGCTTGCTTCATTCGTCGACTTCCGCGGGCTACGTGTGAAACTTGCCCGCACACGTTCAACCGTTTCTTCGCTCACTGCAGGCTGACCATTGATTTCCCCTTACAGAGGCATCCAGAAGCTTTAAGCTGTGCATACCATCGCCGAATGGTGTTAGCAGTTGGTGGATCTTTGTTGAACTTCGTCCTGAAGTGTCGTTGCACTCTTATGACTGACTGATGTGAGTGCATTTCAAGCACGACATACGCTTTCTCGGCTCCTGTCGCCATTTTGTCTCACTGCGCTCTCGAGCGCTCTGGCAGCATAAACCTGAAGTGCGGCTTCAGCCGAACAAAACTTTATGAGTTTTTCTACGTACCTGTAGAGTGTTGTGACCATATGTCAATGAATGGAGCTACAGTGAATTTATGAAATCGCTTCAACCATTTGTAATAGCCCAGTATTTTGTGATTTGCTCTTAAGTTGATAGTATGTGGAGCCTGCTGCCATTCAGGGACAGGGCCAATTGGTAGTTGTGTTGGACCACAATCTAACTAGTCTAAAGTGTAAAGCAGCACTTGTCTGGGTGCAAGGCACTGATTCTGTTTATTTGAATGATTTAAAAGATGTTGGCCTGTGGAAGACATTTGTGTATCAGTGTATCATGTGCCTTTTGGAAGCTCATAAGAAATTTTTGTACAAGGAATTTTAAGAGCTTAGTTGACTATGAATATCATTGTATTATGAAATTTGTGTTTTGAAAGCTTATAAGAAATCTTGAGAACTCTATTCTATTTAAATTGGTGTAAATTTTTTTAAGAATTTAATAACATTCTAAGGTGTTAGTTAACTTTTCTTCAGAATTTTAGCTGGACAATATTTGAAAATTGTCTGAATTTTTGTGAAGGGAGTTTCTTTGGTTTTGATATCCCATGGCCTGGGTGTTTAATGTTCAATAAAGGTTTAAGTGAATCTATTTACATGTCAGTCATTCTCTAGCATCTTTCCTACTATAAAAAACTAGCTCTACATATACCAGTCAATAAATGTTGTTACTGTGTTTCTCTAAATCTTTTACTTAAAGTGAGTATTGAGCATTTGACTGTTGACCACAAGGAATGAGTGTTTACACATAATTTCCACAAGCCTGGATTTCCAATAGTGCCTGGACCTGCATGGTCGTTGATGTTGGGCTAATAGCTCTAAGAATCTTGCAACCTCTAACTATTAATGTCAAGAGTTTTTCCCATTCATTTATCCCATTAAATAATCAGGCTGACATGGCACTTAGCTGTGCACCTGTGTCCAAAATGATGGTTACAGGTAAATAATTTACTTTAGTGTAAACAGCTGCTTGAAAGTCATATTTCACACAGTGGTTACAGGTATTGTGCTCATGACACAGTTCATCCAGCATGCTCACACTTTTGTTATTATGTAGTGACTGTAAGTTAGTGATCATGCCACCAAAAACTACTGAGACCAAAGTATTGGGGCCCCATGCCAATGTCAATGTCAATTAATGTAAATGTAAATGTCAATGTCAATTAATGTAAATGTAAATGTCAATGTCAATTAATGTAAATGTCAATGTCAATTAATGTAAATGTCAATGTCAATTAATGTAAATGTCAATGTCAATTAATGTAAATGTAAATGTCAATGTCAATTAATGTAAATGTCAATGTCAATTAATGTAAATGTCAATGTCAATTAATGTAAATGTCATGTGACTAGGGCCTGCCGTCAGGGAGACCATTCGCCAGGTGCAAGTCTTTCGATTTGACACCACTTCAGCGACTCGTGCATTGATGGGGATGAAATGATAATGATTAGGACAATACAACACCCAGTCCCTGAGCAGAGGAACCCTCTGACCCAGCCGGGAATCGAAACCATGCCCTTAGGATTGACATTCTGTTGCGCTGACCACTCAGCTACTGGGGGTGGACAATGTCAATTAGTTTGGCAGTTTAGTGTGAAGATTGTCAGAGGGAACCTCTACTATGTATTCATGGGTGCATGAATGGTTCTGAAGTCTTTCCATATGGTCGTCATGCCCCCATTGATTTGGTCATCTATTATTGTAGTTACAGTCATGGTGTTGGTCACACTTATTTTGGTGATCAAGATTGTGATGATTTTCTTTCCTATCATGATGCTGCAGGTGTAGCTATGTGTGAGCAGGACCAGATGTTAGATCTCTGCCATTCACGTGTACGGTGGCAATAGTCAGATGATTGGTATGCTAATTGTTGTAAGTTTGTGAGCTTCCACTGTTCAAATGGCTCTGAGCACTATGGGACTCAACTGCTGTGGTCATAAGTCCCCTAGAACTTAGAACTACTTAAACCTAACTAACCTAAACTGTTATTCTGATGCCAAGGCTGCACACTTTGCACTGCTCATGTATCTCAATTAATTACATTTATATTCTGTACTAGAGAGAAGACTCATCCCAATCCTCATCTGGAGCATTTATCAATTTTTGTGCATCATGACCAGCAACTTAGCCTGAAGATTCACAGTAGGTCCTTTTTTGTTGCTGCCTCGTCCCAATACTTGGTCTTTCTTACATATTTTTCTATGTATCAAAGAAGGCTTCGAGTTCTCTCAGTATACAGTTCCCTGTTAAAGGCTTCTTTACACAGATAACCTCATATGCCCCTCAACCAATACTTGGTCAGAAATGCGTGCTCAATGTCTGCATATATCTGACATGTCAATGGTGTCTGTAACTTGTCATTTGTCACAATCCCTATCTCCTGGATTTCACTCCAGAATCATGGTAAAATTCCACTGAAGGGATGCAGGAAAACTACAGGGTAAAGAGATTTTGTGTCCAGCAAGGAAACACTAAACTGCCGATGTCTAATCATATTTTCCTTGCGTATACGATTCTCCAGCATGTGAGTAGTTCCTGCATCATAAATAATGTTTGTGGATGACTAGTGTTGGGCACAAAAGTTGTCACAGGAATGCCAGCACTCATCACAGGAATGATGGTGGGCATACAAGCTTTGCTCTCTGAGGTTACTGAAGAGATTTCACTCTCAACTGCTTGGTTTATTTTCTCTATTTCATTCTTTATTTTGGTAATCTTGGTAACCACAGTCTGTTCCCAGTGTTTCAGTTCCTTGGACACAGTTTCCTTGTCATGGTTTTTTGCACTATTGATTGGTGCTCCTTCTCTGTCTTCTTTAACTGCACCAAAATAATTTGTCTAACACATTGGTCGGTTTCTTGCATTAAGAAATGTAGCACCATTTCACTGTGTGAATTATAATTCTGTTTGCAATGGGAGAA
Organism: Schistocerca cancellata; assembly: GCF_023864275.1. NCBI lineage: Eukaryota > Metazoa > Arthropoda > Insecta > Orthoptera > Acrididae > Schistocerca > Schistocerca cancellata. The sequence goes on from NC_064627.1 coordinate 477,130,256, forward strand.
CTTTTCATTGGAATAGAGAAAATAAACCAAGCAATTGAGAGTGACAGCTCTTCAATAACTTCAGAGAGCAAAGCTTATTACCATCAGCACCACTGTGACCAATGCTAGCATACATGTGATGGCTGTTGTGCCAACACCAGTCAGCCACAAACATTATTTCATTGTGAACCTCCTTTTCCTTTAGCCAATTGGCCATATTGCCTCACATGGAGTGCTGGTGGTTCATTAGCTGTTCCATGATTTTTCTCTCTTGCTCTGTTGCAAGAGCACTTAACCTGTCCTCCAACATAGCCTGCAGGTTTTATTTGTGCTTGCATGCTCACAATTTTCTATCGCGCTTCAGAGATGTCATTTATTTGTGCAACCAAGCTCACTTGTACTTGCATCTAATCACCTTAATTTTGTGCAAGCTCACTCACTCCACAATCAATTCTCTTTCTGTCTGACCTTGTGTTCACAACACTGTTCCCACTGCTGCTGTAAGCATTTACAAGTTCTGCAGCTCCTGCAGCATTTCATCTGTTTGATTCGTGGGAGTGGAACAATTTGCTTTTCAATAACTTTCTGCTCTATTATAAAAATTTTCCTCACTTGTTCCAGAACACGTAATGGATGACTACTTTCACAAATTAATTTGACAGAGCAAGAATAATGATAATAAATACTAAGAATGTTTATTACTACTTCTATTTATAAGAACACACTATGCAATACTGCTGGAATCATGTGCTTTGGAAATTTCCACTTAGTTTCCAGTCACCATGTTAATGGTGCATGAATTGACTGACTGATATACTGATTCATTTAGGGGGGTATGGGACTAAACAGCAAGGTCATCAGTCCCATGATTCCAAAGTTACACACGGAAGAGAGAGGGTCCACTAAAAGTGGAGAGGAGTCACAGTATAAAATGAGGAAGTTAAAGCACCCACAGCAGAAAGTAGGAAAGGGTAGCCCAAGTCTAAAAACTGGGAGAACAGAGAAATAAAAGAGCAGTTTTTGCAAGTGGGATTGGTCATGGGCCCCAGACTGAGAAAACATGAAGAAGGGCCCCAACCACAACCACTCTGCCCCTGTTCCGGGAGTAAAGCAAAACCTTATATTTGAAAATGAAAACCACTTTCATAGAGGAAATTGAGGACCAGTTCAACTATCCATGAATCATCTGCCAACATTAGATTTAAGGAATCTGGAAGACTTTACTTAGTACAAAGGGCCAAAAGAAGGGTAAATTTCACCAATATATGGGATACTGTCAGTCTGGCTTCAAAACTACTTTGTGGGGGTGGTTCATTACACAGGAGGAAACAATGAGGGAGCCTGGTATGACCAACGCGTAGATGGCATAAGACAGTGGATCCTTCAAAGAGGAGTGGAAGGAAGAGCACCAAACTGCAGTAGACTACTTGACTGTGTGGAGTTTAGTACTGTGAGCAATAGTGCACTAGATTTCATTCCACTTTTGGGGAAAGAGAGATTTGACGTAGATCCACATATCCACAGCTGAAATCATGACAGGGAATGGGGGGTAAGTATCTGCATCTCTAGCCAAACAGTCAGTCAGTTCATTCCCTTGGGTGCCAGTGTGTGTGTTTGGACCTGATGAGGTCATCAGCACCCTTACACTTATGAAAACAAACGAATGTGGAGATGAACTAATAGTGGTGTACATACATGAACTCCGAACGACCACATAGTCACTCTGTATCACATGCACTAAAACCTATTAGAAGGGAAGAGAGCTAATCAAGAAATTAAAACACAGAGAAAACAAAACACAGAAGAACTAAAAGAAAAGCACAAGGACATGTGACTGGCTGACCATTTACTAAAAACTAGGGTGATCCACCCACCCTTTGACACATTAAGAACATGTCCCTAAAATCTTGTTAAAATGTTGGACAGTTCACAAAACTTTAAAACTCTAACCACATTTATTTTATCATTACATATGTAAAATAGACAGCAGACCCGCTGGCAAATCTGGCACTGTTCGCTGGTTGGCAAATAAAATGCACTCCAATAAAATGTGGCACACCTTGCTCTACACACCACAAGGACCACATATTGGAGAGTCCTCTCACCAGAGTAAGAGTCACTGTGGCCTATGCAAAGACAAGTAAGAAGGACCTCATCTCACTGATTTGGTTGGAAGGAAGTACTCAATAGCTGAGTGTGGCCTTGATGACATGAAGCTCATTATCAGCCACTGCCAGCCACTCATCTTCCCACTGACACATGACTTTGTAACTCAACAGTGAGGTGATAGCATGCAGGGGACAGCACACCGAAATACTAGTGGATGCCTTCTTGGCTGCTCGATCGACCCTTTCATTCCCTGCAATTCCAATGAGCCCAGGTACCCAGAAGAAAGACACCTCCTTCCCCAGTCATCGTAGTTGAAGGAGGGCATCCTGGATATTTTGGGTTACTGTATCTGCTAGGTACAAAAGTGGGAGAGAGTAAAGGGTGTTCACAGAATCTTGAGCAGATGAGAAATCCAACACTGGGAGAACGTCTCATCTGCTCCAGTGCTCACAAGATCACATATAATTCTGCATTGAAGATGTTAAATTCTGGAGGCAGTCTGACCTAGAGGACATGATCTGGGAAAACGCCAGAGCAACCAATAAAGTCCCCCTGCTTAGAGCTATCCATAAAAATAGTACATGGTCGTGGTACTCAGATAAAAAATGAGAGAATATCGCATTAAAAATGGAAGCAGGAGTGCTCTCTCTCCTGTGTTGCACCAAATCTATAATCACTCTTGGCCTATCCAGTAACCAGGGCAGCAGACAGTTAAAAGCCTGGATTTGGGGTTGTACTGCCTCCACCATACCAAGTGACTCCAGCACACACTGCACGCAGATCCCAAATGGCATCATGGCTTGTGGATAGTTGGAAAAAAGGCGTTCCAGAGGAGGATGAAAGGGTCACATTGGAGCTGCAAAGAACTTACACACCTGACACACCGTGAAGAGCTGGCACCAGATGGTAAGTGGGGGCCCCTTTGCCTTAGCACAGATGCTTGCTATGGGACTGGTCCGATAAGTAGCCGTGGCCAGCTGAATCCCCTCATGATGGACAACATCAATGATCCACAAGCCACGAATGCACAGAAAGCCGATAAAACTGAAGGAGGCATGCCCTGACTGCTCCCAAAGATCTGTGGTAGGGCATTTGATGATTTTCAGTGCCTTCAGGGTTCTGCCTTTCAGGTCTCGCTGGTGTGGTAAACACAACAATCAGGAGTCGAAAATGAGGCCCAGAAAACGCAGTGTGTCTCTAAAATGTAGGATGGTGTCCACCATATTCAACGCACGCAACTTAAAAACACGACGAGAACAATTAAAATGAACACACACACACACTTATCTGCAGGAAACTGAAAATCCGTCTTTGCAGACCACTCATCTAACTACCACACTGTAAGTTGCAACTGACATCTTGCCGTTTCAACACTGGAAGAGGAACAGAAAACAGCAAAACCGTCTACAAATAAGGGGCACTGAGCAGGACTCCTTACTATAGATGTGATACTGTTGATGGCTATGGCAGAGCGTAACACTTAAAACACTGCCCTGAGGAACACCACTCTCTTACTCAAATCGATCACACAGCAAAACTGGGGTACTAAACAACGGCTGAGACAGGAAAGACCATATGAAGATGAGGAGGTACCCACAAAAGCCCCATTGATGCAGATGTGTGAGAATACAGTGTCTCCAAGCAGTACCGTATGCCTTACTTATATCGAAGAATATGGTGATATAGTGATGCTTACGGAGGAAAGCCTGCTGAATAGCCGCCTCTAGGAGGGTCAGATTGTCGACAGTGGACCGAAATCTTCGGAATCCACACTGAGAGCGGCTAAGGAGTTGCCTGGTCTCTAACAACCAGACCAGAAGATGGTTAACCATTCACTCCAGGGTCTTTCCTACACAGCTCGTTAAGGTGATACTCTGATAACTACTGGGACATGTGCAGTCCTTTGCTGGTTTGAGGAGAGGGCTCAGAATTGCCTCCCTCCATGAGTTGGGGAAGTTGCCTGTCTGCCAGATTAGATTTAAACATTAGAGGAGGTCTTCCTTCGATGCCGCTGGCAAATGCCGAATGGTGCAGTACCGGATTTGGTCATGACCAGGTGCAGTGTCGCACACTGAGTGCCGATTCGAGCTTCCACATGAAGAGAGGTGATTTGTAGGCCTCATAACTGTTGGACCTAAAGTCCAACTTTTCTGCCTCTACAGCCGCACAATAGCAACGAAGCGACATATCCTGGCTTGCATTGGCAGTAGTTTGTGTAAAATGCTTGGCTAGTGTCTGAGCAATGTCTCTGGGTGTTTACTGGAAATCCTCTGGATGGCTTCTCATACTTTTATAGAAGAAGTGGAATGATTGATGGAGTCCAGGAACGCTTGCGTGACCTTTTCTTACTCCCCCTAATGACGCATTGAGCCTTGGCCCTTACGACTCTAAAGGCCCTAAGGTTGTCTGCTGTCTGTTGGCATTTAAAATGTCGAAGAGCCACACGCCTGTCCCAGATCACAGAATGGCACTCATCTGTCCACCAAGGTACTGGTTGCCTACTAAGATGACCAGATGACTGTGGGATGGAGAAGTCAGTGACATGATGGATCACTCGCGTGATGTGGTCCACCCATCGTTGGATGCTGTCGCAGTGTTCAAACACAGCCAGCTGCTGAAACACGTCCTGTTAGCCCTGATGACCATCCATTTTGGGCGCTTAACTTCAAGTGGTTAGCCATTTAGTAGGTGAAGGCAGATTGGGAAGTGATCACTGGAACGAAGGTTGTCAATGACTTCCCACTGAACAGAGTCAGCGAGTGTGGGAGAACAGAAAGAGAGGTCGATGGCTGAGAATGACCCAGTAGCAGTAGAGAAATGTGTATGAGTACCTGTGAGACGTCATGACACCCTCCAAAACCCGATCCTGAGGGCAAGTATTGGTGAAGCCCCACAGCACATGATGGGCACTGGAGTCTCCCAGGAGGAGTAATGGTCCCAGGAGCCGTGTGATAAGATCAGTCATAGCCTCAGAGTCTAGTGCATCTTACAGAGGTAAATACAGTGAGCAAACAGTGACCCTTCGACACACACTGCAACTGCTTGCAGGTCAGTAGCCAAGGGGAGGGCAGAGAAGTGGTGCACATTAGTGACAAACACTGTAACGCTTCTCTTGGCTCTTTCCCCCGATAGATGCCTGTAGCAATGGGACATTTGTATCTTTAAAATGCGTTTCTGTAAACAAAAGCACAAGGGATGAGCCTATGCTAGGAGTTTCAGTTCCTCCATATGAGTCCTGCACTCATCATGTTCCACTACAGTATGGAAGCCATGTCATCGGTGTAGTTTTAATTTACCCCTATTTTCGCACTGGGGAGGTGAAGCAATAAGAGCGAGGGGAAGGGAGGGGCTGCCTGGATCCAAGGCATCTAACTCTATGATATCTGCCTCATCTGTCAGACAGAAAAGAATGGTGTCTGACGACACTCGAGACAGCTTTTGACCTGAACTTCATGAGCCTGCTCCTTCGAGGATGAGGGGGAAGCGGGGCATTGAGAGGCACTCTGCTTTTCTTCTACCTTCTGGATGCTCGCTGTGGAACTGTTGTTGGTCTTTCTTGGTGCAACTGCCTGGATTGCTTTGTCCTTACGCTTTTTCCCTTGACATGTACACGTGCAAGTATAGGTGCATGTGGTGAATACAGACATATTAGTCATCATCTGTGTCGATGCTTCTGCCATGGGAATAGGTTTCTGCACCATGGAAGACCATTAGGTGCAAAGACAAGGGGTTCCGTCGCCTTATATTCTTATAAGGGATCCGCTTGGTCACTTTTATCTCCTGTATTTTGCGTTCTTCAGCAAAAACAGGGCTGTCTCGGCTCCAGACTGGGTGGTTAGCAGAGCAGTTGATGCAGATCGCTGGGGATGGGCAGTCGGTCCCAGCATCATGAGCGGCTTTTCCGCAATTCCCACAGATCGCTTCACCTCCACAACTTATGGATGAATGGCTGAAACTTTGATATTTATAGCATAGCATAGCATAGGGTTTGTAATGTAAGGCCAAACATTAAGTCGAAGGAACCCTGCCATAAGTTGTCCAGGCAGGGTCGGAGAATTGAATGTGACAATGAAAGTGGCAGTCTTTTCAGTTGCTCAATTATTACTGCGCGTTTGTTGCTCCACATCGACTATTCCCTGGGATGCCCATTCTTGCTTCAGTTATGCTATGTCCATGATATCTTGGCATGAAACAACACTGTTACTGGAGTTGAGAGAGGTGTGCATCTCAACAATGATATCATAGTCCCCCAATTTCTCCAATTTCTTAAGGAGGTCTACCTGCTTTGACCTGTTAGTTTCTATCAACAATGAGCCATTGTACAATCATTTTATAGATTTTAACGTTCCAGTAAAGCCTTCCAAATCTTTACGGATATAAAAAGGGAACACCTTTCAAATGTCCCCTCCTTCCCCTTTATCACCAAAAACACATTGTTATTCAAGACTCCATGAGCCCTCTTACTGCAGTCCAAAGTATTCTTATTATCAGGAGGACTAGCCCCTCTCATTCTTTTGGATGAATGGGTGTGGATACTTCCAGGTGGGAGGAGAAGAAGATTTCAAGGAGTATATCTTGGTACCACACGCAGCTAGGGAAATAAGGGTCCACTCAGACAGAGCCCCGAATGCCTGAGTAAGCCTTATACAACTGAGGTGCAGTAGGTTCCTTGGAGGTTGCCCACTAACAACTGTTCCGCCTTAACACGCATGAATGCATGCCATCAGTGCACAGCACACCTTGAGACTGAGGGACTTTTTAAAGAGGTTTATTCCATCCTCGAGATCTGGGTGGTCAAGCCAAGATCCCCATTCCCTGAGACACACAACGTTCCACCCTTATGCCCCACAGTGCTCATTGAAGCATGCCCAGAACTTATGGTGACAGGGGATTGGCGGCGCTTACCAGTCCCCAGCTAAGGAACCATGGGGACACCAAGCCCATATCCAGCAAATCAATGCTGAGCCCCTGAGGGCCTGGGACGCCCAAATGAACTGGAATCTAGAGAAAGACAACCAAGCAGGCATCATGGCCAAGGGCACAGAGAGGGTCGTGGATAGTAGAGACCAGAAGGTGATGACAGTAGCATCAGTTGATAGCCTGCAGGCTGCTCATTGCGTCGGTACAAATTAAAACACTATGGAGGGAGGCCTGAGAAACAAAGTGGAGGGCTCTGTGAATGGCTGGGAGCTCTGCTGTGAACACACTACATGATTCCATCAATAAATTGTATTCAACGCCAGCAGCAGACATGAAAGAGTATCCCACTTTATCGTCTTATAATCGTTAGTGCAGAATATGGTGGCACCCTGGAATTCTGCAAGGATGGCACATACAAGATGCCAGATAACCATAGGGGTGACAGAGACCTTAGGACCCTGGAACAGGCCAGTCCTAATCCGTGGTCTAGGCACCATCCAAGGAGGGGTGTGAGAGGAAACACAGGGGATACATGCCAGTGAGTGGAGATGGAGATCCTGACACAGGGAAGTGAGATGCACTCCAACCAGCAATCCCACCTATGGGTGGTTATCAGGAGGGAGACATCCGCTCATTTGCAAAGAGGACAGTATACATGGAATGGTCAGGGAATTAGCGAATGGTTATTCTGTAAGAACCCCAGAGTTGGCTCCACTGTAGAGGGGGAATTCCCACTTCTGCGAGGAGACTGTCAATGGAACTAGTATGAAAGGCACAATTAGCCAGATGCATCCCACAGTGGTGAACAGGGTCAAGTATAATATTTTGAGAGTGGAACGAGCCGCTGACCCATAAACCTGACTACCATAATCTAGTCTGGACAAGACCAGAGCACAGTGAAGATGGAGAAGAGTTTCATGGTCTGCACCCCAAGATGTGTGGGCCAGGAGGCTGAGAGCACAAAGCTTCTGCATTCACATACTCTTTAGGTGGTGATTATGGGTCCAAGAAACGGTGCCATGCTACAACTTTGAGGAGCTGGTCGCTTAAATAAAGTTCTGGCTCAGGTTACTGTGAGTCGATGACAAAAATGCATAATCTGCATTTTGGAGGGAGAAAACTGGAAGCCATGGGAGATGGCCCACACAGAGGTCTGTTGTAAAGGCGCCTTTGGTGGTGGGTGGTGGTTAGTGTTTAACGTTCCGTTGACAACGAGGTCACTAGAGACGGAGCGCAAGCTCGGTGTAGGGAAGGATTGGGAAGGAAATCTGCTGTGCCCTTTCAAAGGAATCATCCCGGCATTTGCCTGAAACGATTTAGGGAAATCACGGAAAACCTAAATCAGGATGGCCGGAGATGGGATTGAACCATCGTCCTCCCGAATGCGAGTCCAGTGTGCTAACCACTGCGCCACCTCACTCGGTCGGCACCTTTGAGCCGATGCCCACCAGATGCTGTCGAGTGGGAACTGAAAAGATGCAAAAATCGTCGATGTACAATGCTGGGATAACCACAGGCCCAACAGAGGTTACAAGCCCATTGATGGCTAAGAGGGCGAGTGTCACACTTAACACACAACGCTTTGGGATACCATTCTCCTCGACCTGACAGGTACTTAGTGAAGTGCCAACTCGAATCCAGAAGAGCCTGTAACGCCGGAAATGCATAGCCTCCTATTTCCATCTATTGTACTATTTTTTTTCCTGCTTTGTTACCTCAAGATATGACATTTCTGTCTCTTTGTATATTGTAATTGTTTTACTGTTTGTATATATATATTTATACATTTATGTCGATGTATAATTGGTTTGTTTCGTAAATATTATTTGTATTTTTACGCTGGGTCTTGCCTAGGGAAGACTGCTATCGAACGATTACATCGATAGGTCGTGTGAAGAATCAAAGTGTGTAGGATCTTTGGTAGTGTGAACTCTGCCGCGTGGAGCGCGGGCTGAGCAGGAGTCTGGCTGGAGTAGCGAGTGGGGCAGGTGGGTTGTGTGAAGCTCCCGCGAGTTGCCGCGCTTTCGGGGTTTGGCAGCATGTAATTGCGCTCGACTTGCGATGATAGTTTCTGACATGGTGTCGCGGACGGGAAGCATTAGCTGGCGCACATCAAGAGCCCGTTTCGTCTGGTGACAGTGTCGAGAAGAAGGCGCGCCAACATCCAGCTTCTGCAACAGCGACGGCCGACAATGAGTGACTGTCGCCACCTCCTCGATCGACGGCTTCAAACCTTCAATCAACCAACAAGGAAGACTGGACGCACGTAAAGATTTAGAACTGTATGGCAGACCTCAGCTTTTCAAACTGTACCATTTTCGTAACTATAATTACAGCAACTTAGCATGAACCTTTGTTGCTCATTGTCCCAATTGCATTCCCAAGCAGGGTCCCTTCCTTTTCCGGAATGAACCCGAGTGTCGTTGAAATTCAGACGCCAGCATTAAAGTAACATCATTTCACTGCTTTAATTTCAAAGTTAGATTACACTAGCACAAATTAAGAGTGCGAGTTTTGTTACCGTATTTTAGCTTACCTGTGACTGCAGCTCAGCTTGGTACGTACTAAATTTTACTATTGTTAATTGTTCAGAATCATTTAATTTAAGTTCAAAGTTAAATCTCTTATTTCTAAATTGCGTAGATTCAAGTAGCCTTTGAAATGATTGTTGAGGTAGCCCAAGACTAACCGTATTTTACTGAATTTCGATTTGCTTCAGAAACAAAGCTCACTATTAACTTCAGTCACTAAATTAACTTTCGATTGTCCGGTTTTATTAATTCTTTTGCTAAATTAAGTCAGAGTGTAGCAAAATTTATTACTTCTGACAAACTTTCAGTTTTCACACTACACGAGTCAACCTTCAGTTGCCACACTTCTAGTGCTAATTATATGTGTAGTAACCTTTCTTTTTCAGTTACTATAGTAATTGTCCTTAGGACTGGCGACCGTGATTTCCCCCAAATCTCAAATACCTAATTACCGCTAGTTAATTGTTAACGTAACGGCTGCACATTTACTTTCTTTATTAACTTTACCCCTTTTCAAAATTAATTTCCACCAGTTTCATTAGCACATTTCCTTTCATTTAGATGTAACCCTTTCCTCCCTCTTTACCGACAGGTTAACTTCGGTGACGATTGCTTTTCCAAAACTCCCATTAGGTACACGCGGTTTCATTTTTCACTGTCATTAAGGTTGGTAAGTGAGGGGGAGGTTACAAGCCGGTGAGATAAAAAAAAGATAAAAATTGGAATGAGGCCACGGAAGCCTCAGTCATGGAGGGTAATTAAAATGTGATGGCACCAAGTCGTGTTGTATGTCTTATGTAGGTCAAAGAAAACTGCGACAAGGTGCCAACGGTTAGTAAAAGTCTGTCAGATTGCCACTTCCAATCCGTGTAAATGGTCAGTTGGAAATCGTCCTTTCTGGAAGACAAACAGATATGGGAACAAGAGGCCTCAAGATTCGAGTACCCAATGGAATCTGAAGTTAACCATCCTCTCGAGCAGTTTACAAAGTACACTCATCAGGCTAATTGAGTGGTAGCTGTCGAGAGACGTTGGGTTCTTCCCAGGCTTAAGGATGGGGATAACTATACTTTCTCACCCGTGTGACAGGAAAACACACGAGCCAAATGTGGTTGAAGATCCTGAGAAGATGCTGCCTCTGGGTAACATCCAATTGTTGGATAAGTTTGTGGATGGAATCTGGGCTTAGGGCCATGTCACATGAAGAGGTAGAGCCTGCAAGAATTCTCATCCAGTGAAGAATTCATTATAGGGCTCAGCATGGTCCTGGATGAAACAGAGGGAGGTCTGTTCAACTTCGTGTTTCTGCCAGAGAAAGATAGCAGGATATGAAGAGGATGCAGATGTCACCACAAAGTGTGTCATGAGGTGTTCTGCAAGGACCAATGGATCAGTGCACAGAGCACCTTGGAGGGTAAGACCCTGGACATTTGACTGTTGCTGGCGGCCCAGGTGGTTACAGAGCTTATACCAAACCTGTAATTAAGAGACATACATCCCAATGGAGGAAACATAGGCCTCCCCACATCCTTTTTTACTCTGCGTAACAAGGTAACAAGCCTTAGCACAAAGAGGAGGCTGATCTGTGAAGGGTGTTGTTTAAATCGCTGCAGCGCCTGTCGGTGGTCCTGGACAGCGACTGCTAGATCCTTGATTCATCACAGTACAGTCAACGACAAGGGCGACATATGGATTGCGGGGGGGGGGGGGGGGGGGGGGGGGGGGGGGGCAGCATGAAGAATAGTGGCAGAGACACCCTGCACGACCCCATCAATGCAATTCGAGAAGGAGGTGTCTAAGTGCACGGCAGACATATATAAAGACCAATTGTCCCTGAAGAATGCCAAATGTGGATGGCCTGTCTGCCTGGCGGCAGCAGGGGGACGATAGAATCACTATGAAGTGGTCACTGTCACAAAGATTATCATGGGATGACCAATGTAAGAAAGCCGCAAGAGTAGGGGAGGAGATCATGAGATTGGTAACAGTAAAGGTGCCTTGAGCAGCAATGAAGTGGGTAAGGGAACTGTCATTGAGGAGACACAAATCGAAGTCTGTACGAAGTTGGTCAATTAGGAGGCCCATACCTGTTGAAGTGGCACTCCCCCTCAGTAGGTGGTGGGCATTGGAGTTCCTGAGGAGGAGAAACGGCGGCAGGATTTGCTGTATTAAGGTAGACAGTTCAGTATAAGGAAGTGGCCTACTTGGAGGGAGGTAGACGTCGCAAACAGTGATTGCTGGAGTCGTTTACACACTGACCACTATTGCGTCCATGTCGGTATGAAGGGGGATCCAGTCACTGATGACATGGGAGCGAACCAAAGTACAGACCCCGCCAGGTGCTACCCTGGGGCTGGCATGGTTCTGACAGAATGCCTGATAACCACGAAACATTGAAGAGTGGTCATGACGGCAGTGTGTTTCTTGAAGAGTAAGACAGCATGCAGAATAGGAGTGTCTTGGGGCTTGTGTTTCTTCTTCATCTCTTTAATAGGTGGAGGGGGGCAGGGTGCTGAGGGAGTATAGGCACCTGCAAGATCCAGAACTGAAAAAGAGTGAGTAACCTTGGAGTGCACAGGTGATGCACCTCATGGCGGAGTTGTAGTAGCAGTCTTCCAGCCTGAGAGATGCTGGGGACAGGGGTCCCAAGGGGAGCCCCATCATCGGCAGGTGCCGAAGATGGGAGGGCACTCCTTTGGCCAGGGAGAGGGACTGGCTCCCAGAGGAGAGGTCATGGGAACATGGGAACTGCAGGGGAGGAGCAATAGGGTTGGGGTAAGAAAGAGGTAGCAGGGGGAAAGGATGTAACAGAGGAAAAAATTGAAGAAAGTGACACTGGATGGCGTCTCATACTTTTGGCAAGTCTCAGAACAAGACTCTTTGGTCTTCTTTTCTCTCTTGTAAGCTCAGCGGTCTGGTGAGCGAGGGGAGTGGCAGTCATGACAATCGACGCGCACACGCGCGCGCGTGGCTGAACACAGGGGATTTCTACATGGAGTGGGTATCCACAGTCACCACACAGAGGGTCCACCATACAGCAGGAAGATATATGCCCAAAATGCAAGTACCAAAAGCACATCATGGCTGATGGGACGTATGGCTTCACTTCACATCACATCTGTAGCTCATAACCTTTACCTTCTCTGGAAGGGTATCCCCCTCAAAAGTCGGAATTAAGGTACCAGTATCAGTGCAGTCATCTTTGTGACCCTTCTACACACGTCTAATAAAATGAATGCTGCATTGCTCCAGAGTAGCCCGGAGTTCCTCACCAGTTTGTAGCATGAGGTCCCTATGAAAAATCACTCCCTGGACCATATTCAGAGATTGGAAAGGGGTAACAGACACTGGGACATTTCCAAGACAACCACAAGCATGAAGAGCTGCAGATTGGGCGGCAGAAGCAGCTTTGATCAGGGAGCCCAACTGCATCTTAATGAGTGTCTCCACTTCACCAAACTTGTCCTCAATACTCTCCTCAAAAACCAATGGCTTTGCAGTGTGAATGCATCCCCATACGTCCTAGTACAGATGTGGCAGCAGGTGAAGTGTTTCATCCCAAGGCAGCGAGGCTGGCCCCGCTCCCATGGTGTAGCCAGGGAAGGGAAGGCTGCCGGGTGATATGAAGTAGCATTCAGTGATCCTTACCAAGGAGATGGTCATTTGAGAATGGCCAGATTTTTGCAGCTTGATACACTTCATGCGCCAAGCATCCGCTCTGATGCCACCCACTGCAGTCAGGAGGTTTCTCCATGAGCACCATGCAGCCACAGCAAGGGCTGCCTGGCGTGACAGCCACTGTTGGGAGTTCCGATGCTCCAGAAAGATGAGCAACCACTCCTTGGCATACATGGAGAGGGAACAGCTCGGGTATCCATATGTTATCAGGAGTCTCGGCCAGATGGGTACATAATAGCCCAACCACATGGACTGGCTACATGTGCTAGTGACCAAGCAGGGTGGAGGGGAACTATGGTGGGAAAGAAGGGGGTAACGAGGGAGAACCATGGTGAGAAAGGAAGGGGGAAGGACGTAGGGAGGGAGTTTTCCACAAATGGCTCACATTGAAAACAGAAAATTTAGAAGTGGACGTCAAACCTGAAATGGAGGCCTAAATACCAAAAAGGATGAAAGGGAACAAGCATATGGGGAACAAAATTGCTAGCAATACAGGGAATCAGGTGGATAGTGAGGTTCATATAAATCAGAATACCAAGAAGGTGGGGGGGGGGGGGGGGGGAATGAGGGGCAACGGGGAAGGAGTGAGGATAGGGAGGGAGGGCAGAAGCTCTTGGTGAATCAAATTTGATGTTTGAAGGAATAAAAGAATGGTTCATCATAAATAAAATGAAGATCAATGAAGAGAAAACCCAACATTTGATATGCAGTCTAACCAACATTGAAGAGCAAGAAAACATGGAAACTGTCAGACTACTGGGCTTCAAGATTGACAGCAAACTCTCCATGAATGATCACACTGCAATTGTATGCACCAAACTTTCTCATGTGATATACCTCCTGAGGAATCTGAAGAAGGTTATAATTGACCAGTTTCTCACAATAGTCTACCATGCACTCTTCCACAGCCACATTAACTATGGACTGTTGTTGTGGGGACACTCCGCAGGCTGCAAAGATGTGTTGCTATTACAAAAAAAAGCCATCAGGATCATATCCTCTAGTCAAAGACTGGATCACTGTAAGCCTATTTTGACCAGGCTAGGCATAATGACTGTTTTGAGCCAGTATGTGTTTTTCTGCCTCATTTATATTAAAGAAAATCAAAGGAATTTTAGTATAAGACAAGAAATACATAATCATGACACTCACTGTAAGAAGAACATTGAAGTGCCAAGGTGTCGCCTATCAGGTACACAAGACAGCTTTCTAACAGTAGCGCTAAAAATGTACAATCAACTGCCTCCAGAAGTGAAGTCCCTGTCACCCGAATTATTTCGGAAAAAAATTGCTCGGGACTTGAAACAACATCCACTATATTCCTTGGAAGATTTTTTCAACAGTGAGTCTAGTGAATGGACAAAATAATAAATATTGTTATGTTTTATATATAATTTTGCCTAAATTTAATCTTTTTATGTTCTCAGTTAACTGCACATTTAATTGTGTGTTTTACTTAAAGTACATATTTTGCCAAAATGAAACTTTGTGTGTGTGTGATCTACATTGTTTTGTAAACATTTTGCTTTATGGTATTTTCATTTGCTGCTATGACGTTTTACTTTCCTGTTTATATTATTTTTCATTTTCTCTATATTCTGTGTGTTGCATAAATATTTTCTTTTATTTGTAATATAAATTTTGTATATGATGATGTATAAATGTTAGTTGATAAACACTGTATTTGTGATGCAGTCTGTCCAGTTGTGGGCGGGGGGGGGGGGGGGGGGGGGGAGGGACGCATGAATTACTTCTACAATTTTTTATAATTTTTTTGCTAATTCGTTCCTGGATCGAGACCATCCAATGTGTTATAGTAATGAATATCAAAAATATTTTATACAACTCTCGGCGCTTGAGTATGGCTTTTTTTGTTAAAGATCCGTTCATGTATTTTTAACCATGTTTCTTCTCACTGTTTTTCACTAAAATCGGAAACAGCACCCGAAGAGGACGGTCGATCGAGATGGACAACTTTTGCTTAAAAGTACGGAACCTTTTGCCATGCTGTCACCCAACAATCTCCCAATGACTAAAGATACAAAATGAAACACATACAGGTTAGTAATAACAGTATATTCTGAAATAAAAACACAATTTGAAAGACACTTACATTGTGTGATTACGAGTGCCCTTTGGTTGCAGCTCGTCAAGTATTAATAAAATAATGTAGTATTAATGGCGGTGCGCCTAAATACGTGCCTCAGCGATACAGATAGCCGTACCGTAGGTACAACCACAACGGAGGGGTATCTGTTGAGAGGCCAAACAAACGTGTGGTTCCTGAAGAGGGGGCAGCAGCCTTTTCAGTAGTTGCAAGGGCAACAGTCTGGATGATTGACTGATCTGTCCTTGTAACAATAACCAAAACGGCCTTGCTGTGCTGGTACTGCGAACGGCTGAAAGCAAGGGGAAACTACGGCCGTAATTTTTCCCGAGGGCATGCAGCTTTACTGTATGATTAAATGATGATGGCGTCCTCTTGGGTAAAATATTCCGGAGGTAAAATAATCCCCCATTCGGATCTCCGGGCGGGGACTACTCAAGAGGATGTCGTTATCAGGAGAAAGAAAACTGGCGTTCTACGGATCGGAGCGTGGAATGTCAGATCCCTTAATCGGGCAGGTAGGTTAGAAAATTTAAAAAGGGAAATGGATAGGTTAAAGTTAGATATAGTGGGAATTAGTGAAGTTCGGTGGCAGGAGGAACAAGACTTCTGGTCAGGTGACTACAGGGTTATAAACACAAAGTCAAATAGGGGTAATGCAGGAGTAGGTTTAATAATGAATAGGAAAATAGGAGTGCGGGTAAGCTACTACAAACAGCATAGTGAACGCATTATTGTGGCCAAGATAGATACGAAGCCCACACCTACTACAGTAGTACAAGTTTATATGCCAACTAGCTCTGCAGATGACGAAGAAATTGAAGAAAGCATGATGAAATAAAAGAAATTATTCAGATAGTGAAGGGAGACGAAAATTTAATAGTCATGGGTGACTGGAATTCAAGTGTAGGAAAAGGGAGAGAATGAAACGTAGTAGGTGAATATGGATTGGGGCTAAGAAATGAAAGAGGGAGCCGCCTGGTAGAATTTTGCACAGAGCACAACTTAATCATAGCTAACACTTGGTTTAAGAATCATGAAAGGAGGTTGTATACATGGAAGAACCCTGGAGACACTAAAAGGTATCAGATAGATTATATAATGGTAAGACAGAGATTTAGGAACCAGGTTTTAAATTGTAAGACATTTCCAGGGGCAGATGTGGACTCTGACCACAATCTATTGGTTATGACCTGTAGTTTAAAACTGAAGAAACTGCAAAAAGGTGGGAATTTAAGGAGATGGGACCTGGATAAACTGAAAGAACCAGAGGTTGTACAGAGTTTCAGGGAGAGCATAAGGGAACAATTGACAGGAATGGGGGAAAGAAATACAGTAGAAGAAGAATGGGTAGCTTTGAGGGATGAAGTAGTGAAGGCAGCAGAGGATCAAGTAGGTAAAAAGACGAGGGCTAGTAGAAATCCTTGGGTAACAGAAGAAATATTGAATTTAATTGATGAAAGGAGAAAATATAAAAATGCAGTAAATGAAGCAGGCAAAAAGGAATACAAACGTCTCAAAAATGAGATCGACAGGAAGTGCAAAATGGCTAAGCAGGGATGGCTAGAGGACAAATGTAAGGATGTAGAGGCTTATCTCACTAGGGGTAAGATAGATACTGCCTACAGGAAAATTAGAGAGACCTTTGGAGATAAGAGAACCACTTGTATGAACATCAAGAGCTCAGATGGAAACCCAGTTCTAAGCAAAGAAGGGAAAGCAGAAAGGTGGAAGGAGTATATAGAGGGTCTATACAAGGGCGATGAACTTGAGGACAATATTATGGAAATGGAAGAGGATGTAGATGAAGATGAAATGGGAGATAAGATACTGCGTGAAGAGTTTGACAGAGCACTGAAAGACCTGAGTCGAAACAAGGCCCCCGGAGTAGACAACATTCCATTGGAACTACTGACGGCCTTGGGACAGCCAGTCCTGACAAAACTCTACCATCTGGTGAGCAAGATGTATGAAACAGGCGAAATACCCTCAGACTTCAAGAAGAATATAATAATTCCAATCCCAAAGAAAGCAGGTGTTGACAGATGTGAAAATTACCGAACAATCAGTTTAATAAGCCACAGCTGCAAAATACTAACACGAATTCTTTACAGACGAATGGAAAAACTAGTAGAAGCCGACCTCGGGGAAGATCAGTTTGGATTCCGTAGAAATGTTGGAACACGTGAGGCAATACTGACCTTACGACTTATCTTAGAAGAAAGATTAAGGAAACGCAAACCTACATTTCTAGCATTTGTAGACTTAGAGAAAGCTTTTGACAATGTTGACTGGAATACTCTCTTTCAAATTCTAAAGGTGGCAGGGATAAAATACAGGGAGCGAAAGGCTATTTACAATTTGTACAGAAACCAGATGGCAGTTATAAGAGTCGAGGGGCATGAAAGGGAAGTAGTGGTTGGGAAGGGAATGAGACAGGGTTGTAGCCTATCCCCGATGTTATTCAATCTCTACATTGAGCAAGCAGTAAAGGAAACAAAAGAAAAATTCAGAGTAGGTATTAAAATCCATGGAGAAGAAATAAAAACTTTGAGGTTCACCGATGACATTGTAATTCTGTCAGAGACAGCAAAGGACTTGGAAGAGCACTTGAACGGAATGGATGGTGTCTTGAAGGGAGGATATAAGATGAACATCAACAAAAGCAAAACGAGGATAATGGAATGTAGTCGAATTAAGTCGGGTGATGTTGAGGGTATTAGATTAGGAAATGAGACACTTAAAGTAGTAAAGGAGTTTTGCTATTTGGGGAGCAAAATAACTGATGATGTTCGAAGTAGAGAGGATATAAAATGTAGACTGGCAATGGCAAGGAAAGCGTTTCTGAAGAAGAGAAATTTGTTAACATCGAGTATAGATTTAAGCGTCAGGAAGTCATTTCTGAAAGTATTTGTATGGAGTGTAGCCATGTATGGAAGTGAAACATGGACGGTAACTAGTTTGGACAAGAAGAGAATAGAAGCTTTCGAAATGTGGTGCTACAGGAGAATGCTGAAGATTAGATGGGTAGATCACATAACTAATGAGGATGTATTGAATAGGATTGGGGAGAAGAGAAGTTTGTGGCACAACTTGACCAGAAGAAGGGATCGGTTGGTAGGGCATGTTCTGAGGCATCAAGGGATCACCAATTTAGTATTGGAGGGTAGCGTGGAGGGTAAAAATCATAGGGGGAGACCAAGAGATGAATACACTAAGCAGATTCAGAAGGATTTAGGTTGCAGATTCAGAAGGATTTAGGTTGCAGTAGGTACTGGGAGATGAAGAAGCTTGCACAGGATAGAGTAGCATGGAGAGCTGCAACATTTTGGAGACCCAAGAACGAACTGCAGAAGCACGTGTTCGGCAGAGGAACTGTACATAGAATAGCGAACGGAAGTATGAGAGCTGTAGAAATCTCAGGAAAATCTGTTTTCGTATCACCTGGAAAGCATCAAAATCGCAGGAAACCTGTGACACAAGTGGACGCCTTTGCCAACGATGTTTTAAAACGCTGTGTGTTTGAAATGTATATAAGCGGAAAATACTTATCAAAAAAACTTGTGTAACAATTATGCATGAGCAGATTGGCTTCGTTAATGCAAAGAATTTTAAATGACGTAGGTTTTAGATACGTTAAGAAGAGTGTTTTTAATTGAAAAAATGTCGTAGGTGCAGCACGAAGCAAACCCCTTACAAAGACGCATGACAAGAGCAAGAGGTAACTTTACAATGTATTACCTAGATGAAATGTTGACGAATCAGAATCATTCCATGAATACCTGCTGGAGAATGAATGATGACGCTGGCAGTTTTGACGTTCCCATAGGAAAGGGTTCTGGAATAATTATTCTAAATGCTGGTCTTCTTCTGATTTTGTCCCTTAGAGTGAACTTATATTTAGACGGAAGAAAAACAGAAGTCAATACTATTTGGAAATGAACGCTGTCAGTATTACGTAGTAGTTCACTGGTCAATTCTTGCATATCTTGCTTCGAAGTCGATCATTGTAATTACCATGTGAGTCATCATTCAGCTGTTGCAGAGGAAACACCAAGTACGAGCACCAGGAAAGCGGATAGTGTGCTATGCCTGAAAAATAAAAGTATTCCGTACAGTATAAACCACACTCGTGTCGAACTCCTGCGACTCGTTAATTTATACAAGTCACGCAACAGAACGTACAAATTTGACTTTCTTGCATGTGAGTGTGCTCACTCGATTTTGCGTTTACCAACATCGCTGTAAGTATAACCCGATAGAATTAATTTGGACACAGTTTAAAGGCTACGTAAGGTGGAAAAATTCAAGTTAAGAGACACTAAAACGCTTATGCATGAAGCGATAGACAATATCCCCCCCCCCCCCCCCTTCAACACGTGCACACTGCGTGCGGCACACTGCAAAGTTTCAGAAAGAAGAGGAATATAAGCCTTGAACCTATCAGCCTAAATTTGTAGTCAGATGGTTCGCACATGGACTCAGACAGCAGTGACAATGGTACGAGGGTCGTCCACGAAATAAGTTCCGTTTGGTTATACAAAACAAACGTGTACAGATACAGAAAAACTATTTATTGTACAAAAACCTACAACTGTTAAACTACTTTTCTACACAGCTTCCGAAATTTTGTAGGCATAGTGTGACAAGTTTTTGCATGCCGCCTGTGTATTCAACCATGTGGCAATATGTTCTTTCAGCTCGTCATCATCGTTTAAGTGTTGACCACCAAGGACAGATTTTAGGTGTAAGAAGAGATTAAAGTCGCTAGGAGCGAGGTCCGGGCTGTACGGAGGATGATCAAACGCGTCCCAGTGAAATTCCCGTAAGAGTTGTTTGGTCACATTCGCCATGTGAGGTGTGGCATTATCGTGGAAAAAAAAAAAACTTTTGATAGTAATCCTCGGCGCTTGTTCTGTATTGTGCGGCGCAGTTTCTTAATGGTCTCACAGTAACTATGTGCATTTGTTGTTTGGCCTCGTGGAAGGGGAAGAGAGGAGAGCGATAGCATTGGAAACCAGGAGCTGCGACCTCCAAATATAAAGAGTAGGGATCCCAGCATCAACGAGAAGACTATCGACAGGGCTAGCACAAAACGCACCTGTGACAAATCGGATACAAGGAGCAGCGTGGAAGGTGCAGCAGATCCATAAACTTGACAACCATAGTCCAGACAGGACTGAAGTAACGACTAGTGAAGGCAGAGAAGGGTCGAATGATCTGTGCCCCAAGAGGTGTGGGCAAGGAAGCAAAGAACATTGATTTTATAAAAAGAGCCAATCTTCAGATGGTGGATATGGGGCAAACAAGTAAGCTTGTTGTCAAAAAGACCCAAGAAAAGGAACTGGGGGACTATAGGAATTGGGCACCGGGTTAGAGCTCCAGATCAGGATGGATCACAGCATGGCGACAGAAATGCACAACCCTGGACTTAAGGGAAGAGAACTGAAAGCTGTGCTAGAGTGTCCATGTGGAAGTGTACTGGATGCACCCTGGAGCTGTCTTTCTGCAGAAGCCACTGAGTGGGAGCTAACCCAAAAAGAAATCTTCCACAAACAGAGCAAGGGTGACCAACAGTCTGGCAGAGGCCACAAGCCCATTAATAGCGATTAGAAAAAGGACACTTAATATTGACTTCTGAGGAATGCCATTCTCCTGGGTTAGCAGAGGGCTGAGGAGAGTGCCAACGTGGACTCTCAACGACCTGTGGGACAGGAACTGGTAAATAAAAATCAGGAGGGAGCCCCGAAGTTCACACTCGTGGAGTGAAAGGAGGATATGATGGCGTCAAGCTGTGTCATAGGCATTACGAAGATCGAAGGAAAGTGACAAAATGGTGACACTGAGAAAAGGCCTGCCGAACTGCGGTTTCCAATCGAAGCAGACGATTGATCAGAGGTCATCTCTCTCCTGAAAGCCACACTGGTATGGCGATGAGAGGTCCCAAGATTCAAGGACCCAATTGAGCTGACAAATCACCATTCATCCTATTATCTTCCAGGGGCATTTGTCAGGCTGATGGACCAGTAACTGTCAAGGTACGACTGATCCATGCCAGGCCTAAGGACACTGTCTTTCCACTGAGAGGGAAAATGCCTTGGAGGAGATATTGTCTTTGTGGATGACTCAGGTGTTGAAACAATTGGTTATGGGTGGAATCATGCCCAGGATCAGAATAGCAGGAAGAAGCTACCATCCAGTGAAAGGTTCGTTGTAGGATTCCACCAGACAAGGTGTAAAACATACGCAGGAGGCTTCAGCCCGCTGTTTCCAGAGGAGGAAGGCAGCTGATAGGAGGCTGATAGGAGGCTGACTCCAATACTATCGCAAAATGGGTCGCGAGGTTTTCTGAAAGAACTGACGGATCTCTGCAAAGGCAACCTGGAAGAGCAGTGCCCAGAATGGAAGACTGTCACTGACAACCTTGGAGTGTGCGGAGTGTGACGAGGGATAGAAGAACCTAGAGGGCAGACATTTTTCACAGCACACCCATTTACTGTGTTTGATTAAGTAACAGACTTTGGCGTGAAGACGTTTGAAGGTATAAGACAGGCAGAGGACGAGTTCCGCTCAAGATGCTGCAAGATGCTACGAAAATCACGGACAGCAGGGGCAATAGCCGTGCTTCACCAAGAAACTTGCCGACGGTGAATGGATCCCTTCAAGTGGTGAATGGCAATGTCGGCAGCATGGATTATCTTATTGGACAGATCACGGATGACTTCAATACAGCTTGACAAAGGTGGAGACACGACCTGGGATGTATAAAGCAGCCAATCAGGGTGATGGAAAGCCCAGTGAGGAAACTTGCTCATTGGAAGACGGGAAGGGAACGAGAGAATCAACAGTAAGTGTTCACTATCACAGAGATTATGTGGCGACTAGTGTAAGGAAAGATGGACTGACGGTGCTGCAAATGCTCGCCAGTACAAGGCGAGAATTGTAGTCTCCAAGAGCTTGCTTTCCCTTCATCTGTATATCTCGTGGTCTGTCAGAGGATTCCTGGGGTAGGGAGGTAGGTGGTCAGTTCTATGTGGTCGCTTTCGGACGGTTGCAGTAGCAGGCCGAAGCGTGTCAAACGTTCTAGGTGCATCGTCTTACACCCCAACCATAGAAAGAACATTAACCATGCAGATGCACTGAGTTTAATTTCAAAGATAAACCAATGAGTGACATTTGAAAAAGGGACTAAGTTTTGCACCCTCTCCAAGGATTTTGCCCGTCAAGAATTTTATCAGTGCTGTTGTGCAAGATACCTTGAAACCTCCAAGTGACACTGCTGAAGAAATAAGGCGAGATACTTGTGTGGCTAATTCTAAGATGCCCACATCCAAGTAGGTCACTCCAGTGAAGAGAGAGAACTGTTCGTTAAGAGCAGAAATACAACGTCTTTTTGTCATGGTGACGGATTTACTACAGGACTCAATGTATCGTTACTACTACTACTACTACTACTACTACTACTACTACTACTACTACTACTACTACTACGTGAGCTCTGCTACTGTTTCGAGTAGTGATGGAGGAAACTAACGACACGAATCCTGCAGGGCTATTCATAAATCCGCAAGAGTACGAGGGGGTGGAGATCTCTTCTGAACAGCACTTTGCAGTGCATCGCAGATATGCTCAATAATTTTCATTTCATGTCTAGTGAGTTTGGTGGCCAGCGGATGTGTAAGCTCAGAAGAGTGTTCCTGGAGCCGCTCTATGGCAATTCTGGACATGTGAGGTGTCGCATTTTCCTGCTGGAATTGCCCAAGTCCGTCGGAATGCACAATGGACATGAACGGATGCAGTGAACAGACAGGATAATTACGTACGTGTCACCTGTCAGAGTCTTATCTAGACGCATCAGGGATCCCATATCATGCGAACTGCACATGCCCCGTACCATTACAGAGCCTCCACCAGCTTGAACAGTCCCCTGCTAACATGCAGGGTCCATAGATTCATGAGGTGGTCCCTATATCCGTACACGTCCATCTGCTCGATACAATTTCAAACAATATTCGTCTGATCAGGCAACACGTTTCCAGTCAAACAGTGCAATGTGGGTGTTGACAGGCTCAGCCGAGGTGAAAAGCTTTGTGATGTACAGTCGTCAAGGGTACACAAGTGGGTCATCGGCTCCGAAAGCCTGTATAGATGATGTTTCGATGAATGGTTCGCCCGCCAGACACTTGTTGAAGGCCCAGCATTGAAATATGCAGCAATTTGTTGAAGGGCTGCAATTCTGTCACCTTGAACGATTCTCTTCAGTCGTCGTCGGTCCCGTTCTTGTAGGATCTTTTCCGGCCGCAGCGATGTCGGATATTTTATGTTTTACCTGATTCCTGGTATTCAAGGTACACTCGTGAGATGGTCGTACGGGAAAATCCCCACTTCATCGCTACCTTGGAGATGCTGTGTCCTACCGCTTGTACACCGACCATAACACCACGTTCATATTCAGATTTTTATAACTTACCATTGTAGCAGCAGTAACTTCTCTGACAACCGTGCCAGACACTTGTCATATAGGCGTTGCCTACTGCAGCGCTGTATTCTGTCAGTTTACAATCTCTGTATTTGAATACGCATGCCTACACCAGTTTCTTGGGTGCTTCTGTGTGGCAAAACATCTGGCAAAACATCTGGCAAAACATCTGGCAAAACATCTGGCAAAACATCTGGCAAAACATCTGGCAAAACATCTGGCAAAACATCTGGCAAAACATCTGGCAAAACATCTGGCAAAACATCTGGCAAAACATCTGGCAAAACATCTGGCAAAACATCTGGCAAAACATCTGGCAAAACATCTGGCAAAACATCTGGCAAAACATCTGGCAAAACATCTGGCAAAACATCTGGCAAAACATCTGGCAAAACATCTGGCAAAACATCTGGCAAAACATCTGGCAAAACATCTGGCAAAACATCTGGCAAAACATCTGGCAAAACATCTGGCAAAACATCTGGCAAAACATCTGGCAAAACATCTGGCAAAACATCTGGCAAAACATCTGGCAAAACATCTGGCAAAACATCTGGCAAAACATCTGGCAAAACATCTGGCAAAACATCTGGCAAAACATCTGGCAAAACATCTGGCAAAACATCTGGCAAAACATCTGGCAAAACATCTGGCAAAACATCTGGCAAAACATCTGGCAAAACATCTGGCAAAACATCTGGCAAAACATCTGGCAAAACATCTGGCAAAACATCTGGCAAAACATCTGGCAAAACATCTGGCAAAACATCTGGCAAAACATCTGGCAAAACATCTGGCAAAACATCTGGCAAAACATCTGGCAAAACATCTGGCAAAACATCTGGCAAAACATCTGGCAAAACATCTGGCAAAACATCTGGCAAAACATCTGGCAAAACATCTGGCAAAACATCTGGCAAAACATCTGGCAAAACATCTGGCAAAACATCTGGCAAAACATCTGGCAAAACATCTGGCAAAACATCTGGCAAAACATCTGGCAAAACATCTGGCAAAACATCTGGCAAAACATCTGGCAAAACATCTGGCAAAACATCTGGCAAAACATCTGGCAAAACATCTGGCAAAACATCTGGCAAAACATCTGGCAAAACATCTGGCAAAACATCTGGCAAAACATCTGGCAAAACATCTGGCAAAACATCTGGCAAAACATCTGGCAAAACATCTGGCAAAACATCTGGCAAAACATCTGGCAAAACATCTGGCAAAACATCTGGCAAAACATCTGGCAAAACATCTGGCAAAACATCTGGCAAAACATCTGGCAAAACATCTGGCAAAACATCTGGCAAAACATCTGGCAAAACATCTGGCATCTCTTCTGAGCCCTTTGGTGGGAAAATGGGAACACCAGATTCGAAAGACAGAAGATGTAGTGATTGAAGAATTTGCATCTCTAACGAACTGACGTATTAGTGAGTTTCGATGTGGTCTCTCTGTTCACATGAGTATCTCTGCAGGATTCACTAAAACTTTTAGAATCTAAGCTGAAAGACGACAGCTTCACAGCTTTCCAAAGATGAGCTTACATCTCCCTACTTTTTATTTAACTAACAATATTGAGAAAACTGGCAGTGTTTGTATGGGTAGCCCTTTGCCTCCCATAGTAATTTACCTTTTTATAGAAGAGTTCAAGGACGAGCTACTTCAGTCGCCGATTTTGAGATCAAAATGTTTCTGGAGATACACGAACAGCACATTTGTGGTATGGCTTGTTAGGACAGATACGATTCCTTCGTTTAATGGACCACCCTAACTCTGTCCGAGCATTTGCTTCGCCATGAAAGTGGAAATAAATGAAGACCTGACGTTTTTAGAGGTCTTCGTTCATAAAAAGGCGACGGTATATTCCACCTTTATCTATGAGCTTCCATCACCCATCATAACGCAGTGGTGAATTAAGGGCTCTCATTCAAAGGGCTACGGTAATGTCGCATCGAGAGAGCTTATCAGCAGAGCTTAGGCATCTTCACTCTATGTCTGCCCTGAACGACTATTCTGATAAGCAGATTCGAAGTGCATTTAAACCAGCACACACAAACTGCAAGAACAGTCAGAATAAATGCCCCACGAGGATGGTTTGTCTACCTTATGTTGGTGACCTGTTGTTTAAGACCCGCAGGCTATTCAAGAAACGCACAAAACGTGTCTTCCAGCTCTCCAGCGCCAGTACGGACGATGCTGGACCCTGTTACAGTTAGCCTAGGTGTAAGGAGACCAGGAGTATAAAAAATCACATGCCAGTGTGGAAAATTGAGATTGGCCAGATGTTTCGCACTGTTAAAGATCGATTGACGAACACAGACCGTCACACCAGATTAGGTCAGCCAGGAAAGTGTTACTCAACACTGTCCTCACACGGGGCATTGTGACCTACGGGGAGAAAGATTTTTTTCGTCTGCCTCCACTTATTGGGTCTCCATCATGGAAGCAGCAGCTTAATGCGTGTAAGTAACGACCTGATTAATAGAAACATAAGGTTTCAACTTATCAAGTAATGAGAACCAGCACTGGCGGCACTAAGGCATGGTCAATCGCAGACGAACGAATTAAACGAATAAATCGACACGGAAACAGACAGCAAACAAATTGGGCGCCACGCTACCCGCGAGCGCTGGGCCGTAATTTACGGCCCCGCTTTTCCCGCGTCGCATATGCGAAGACTGTCGCATGTTTCTTGGCAGGGGCCTCTGGACGTGTATGTCCTCTATGAGTGGTGAGTCAGAGCTTAAGTTGGCGAGCAACTGCGGCAACTAGTCACTAAACACTTAAAGATGACGACTAGCTGTCTCGTTGAAATACAACTCACTGGTCAGTAACAACGATAGACCTAAGCATTAACTGGTAACACTCCACTAGTGTCATTTGTATGCAGAGTCCATGGCGTCAAAAGTGATAACCAGCTCTTCACATACATCAGCTATATTCTGGTGCTTCCTTTGTTTTGTTCCACACGAAACTGGAAAGGACATTTAATAAATTGGGGATGATTCGGTAGTGACCGAAGCATACAATTTGTGTAGCTCAGCAAGAGCACTACGCACCTAGGGCAATGAAACGTCTGTAAAATTAGAGAATCCAAGTCACTGTAAGGAGTCATTCATAAAACCAGAGGATGTACAACACGTTTGTCGTTCTTGGTGAATTGTTCCACACAATTTCAGTGCATTTTATTTTCCTTCTGGATTAAACAGTAATTAAACATCTGTACACGCGAGTCCATGTGTATGTGGTACCATGATCACTGCAGTGATTTTTGTTCCTGAGAGTCACTACTCTTAAGATATATTCATTAATAAGTACAGTTTCACCAACATGTCGAGTTACATATTGACTAGCTTCTCTCGTTACTGTAGTATTAAGTAGCACGATATACTTTCTAACCTGCAACACCTTTTGTCACAATATAATTATTTCAAAAATATTTCTGCCCTCACATAATGAAAAATTTAATGTTTTTAGTATTAACATTTCTTTTAACGCAAGTTTATGGACCTAATGAAAATGGTACGATTACTTCAATTTCTCATTGTGAATATGAATAAATATCCGTATCAGATCCACTTGTAATTTCAGTAGGAGAAATAGACAAAGTGGAATGGTATAGGTTCGGAAACAAGTAAAACTAAAGACTCATTAACACTGCATTTATTATGTTTTAGAAAGTAGTTCACAAATTCTACGAGTACACATTGTTACACAGTTGCTTTCAATACGGTCGGCTTATTATACAACATTACAGTTAAACGTTATTTTTAACAGCTGTTTAGGTCACCGCCTTGAAACAACCATCTAATTTCACTCACTGTACGTAAGACAAATTCACAGAAAGAATCAGCAAGAATTATGATTAGGTGTTATTTAATGCACTTATGACATTCAACACTGAAACGAAGGACAAACAAATATACAGTTTACATGTGCGTGTTTTCGAAACAATCAAGATACATCACTGTTTTCTTTCACGTTGACACTGCGTTCGTCTGCTAAACTTTGCAGCAGATTTTTGCAGTCGTTATTGGAATCGGGAAAGCAAAATTGCAATCTGTTCTCCATTTTTTAACGACTACCAACACCATTATTTTTTAATAAAGTGTTCCATAATTTCCCTGAAACTCCCAATTAAGTTGATTACTATAAAAATAAAATTTAAGGATCGCCACCTATGAGGGCGCACTGAGTATTTATTAGAGTAATTTTACGTTGTAAAATTTGAAAATCACTAGCTAGCGATCTTCGAATTATGTTTAAAATACAATCCACCACTAAAACCGATAAAATCTTTCGAGACTAAAATTTCGTGGTCATTTAGTATTGTGGAAACCAGTTTAACTGGCTCCTCTTATTTCTGTATTAAAACTTTACATGCAATAGTGATGTTTATGGACATTTTCAGAGACGTTATAGCACCCACACAGCTAATCACTTGCATCAGCATCTTTGTCTGTCCCAAATCTGACTGTTGCTGCCGAGTTCGCTTGACCTTCAGGCTCCGCATTCTGTAGATCGTTTGCCTGATCTACAGGTGTCTTCTCTTCTTGGATGTTTCCATGACCTGCAGTGGGCCCATTTTCTGGAGGATTTTCTTGGTCTGAAGGCTGCTCACTTTGAACATCTGACCCCAGTTGTGACAGCGGTCTAAGAGCATTTGTCGTTGCTGTCATTGCTCGGAGAGCGAACTGGGTTGTCCCGAACGCGGCCGCTACAACAGGGAACTGGAATGCGGCATCATCGAACTTTTTGACCAGTTGCTTCGTGACCTTGCTAACATCCTTCGCCCTTTTGACAGCGTGAGACAATGTGTCCATCATAGACTCCATTAGAGTGAGTTTATTTGCCAGCACGGCCAGATTACCGTTGGCTCTTTGGTCTAAGATCTGTTTTACGTCCTCCGCTTCCTCGCTGACTTCGCGAAGAGTGTGTTCTCCCAGCTCGTCGTCAGCCCGGATGTTAACCAGCGGCGTCATTACCTCTTCCAGGATACTGAAGGCATCCTTGTGGAGCTGGACAGCTTTCTCGCAGCTTGCTAAGGCCAGGTCTGTGTTCTGTGATGCAGTGGTGGCAGCCTCTCTCACAGTTTCGAGGTCTGCAATGCCTGAGGATTCTGCTATCTGCAGTGCAAGCTCGGCCAGTCCGTGTGCATGCAGAGACGAACTGCACACACACGCAGCGCATTTCACGCATGTAAGTAGGAAATGGCACGCAGAATTTAATCTAAATGCGCACGTTCCGACCGTAGCACTCATCCTAGACAGTGCTTCCCGCTGTCTCGTGACCAGCTTTCGTATTACCTGAGCTCTCTTACACGCCGCCTCACCTGCTTGCTGTTCACCAGGTACCGCCAGTCTCACTTCTTCCGGCTCGCTATTGCTGCTATCAGTCGTTGGCTGCCGATGACCCTCTTTGACAGCACCACCCTCAATGGCTTTTTCGATACCGGTGCTAGTTTGATGATCACGCTTCTTACCACCACATGCTGTCACACTCTCCCTCTCAACTCCACCTCTGTTTACCACATCCCGTTCTAGGGCCACCGAGTTTAATACGTCGTCAGCAGCACACTCTTCTGCAATCCCTCCATCAGTTTTTACTGTCATCGCGCGTTCACCACTTCTTTTCGTCTTTAAATCATCATCTGACCTCTCAGTCTTTCCGTCACCTTCACTGCTCATCAGTTTCGTCTCTTTGCGTGTATCTGTATCACCTCGATTCCCTACTGCACTCTCCATAAAATCTTTCCTGCTGCTTACTTTCATCTCTTCTGATGAGCTCCCAGTCTCTTCACTCTTAGCTTCCAAGTCTACCATCCTCGCATTCTCCTGCACAGCAAAATCTTGGTAGGCGGCAAGCAAGTACTCTTGAATAGCCTGCAATCTCTGTTTGTAGTCGGCAACACACTGAGGACTTTCATCTTCGTTAATGATCGACTGCACATTGACGTTACCAATGCAAGCACTGTTTAACACACTTATGGCGAACATGCGAAGCTCGCTACTCGCAGATCCTACTCTATCCAGACATTTGTCGATCCAAATGAAAGTGTTCCTTTCCTTTTGATTACCGAGCTCAAGTGCTTCCAACGCACTGTCGTGAGCTTCAATTAGATCCGCAGACGATGCTACAGAAGCTGTGTAGTCTGTCTCATCGACATCCGCGTCGAAGCCACTTCCACTGCTGCTCCCGCTGCCCTTTTGGCTACTGCCGCCGCCGCTGGAGCTGGCAGCTCCCTTATCCCCGACCGCTGCAGTTCCTTGCTGTTTGCATGGGTTGCTTGCGGAAGGTAGAGAGACTTCCTGCTCAGCAGGTTCCACCGCGGCACCTACCGCCGCCAGACTGCTGTCCAAAATCTTTCCAGCCTCCGAACGCTGCCTTTCACCAGCAGATTCCTTTTCTGTTAATTCTGATGGCTGGTTTGTCGGCTTGGTAACACTATCTTCCATTGTGGAGTGAATATCGTTGCTCTTATGGTTGCTGTCTTCGGCTGGTACTTCCTACGTCATGGACGGGAACCTGTAAATGAGACACACTCGTGAGCCATAAGGACATCCCATTTTCCCTTGGTTGTAATTAAACTTTCCCTATTTAACACGTTATGGCACGGAAACTAATTACTGCAAGAATACCAAACTTCGTAGCAAATAAATTTAATCAGTAATAAAATTTGTTCTCAGCAACATTGACCAGCTTAAAAACAGTGACATTCATGATTGTAATACCAGAAGAAAGAAAGACTAACACTATCCTTTACCTAACCTACCTTTGGCACAGAAAGGGGTAAAATATGCTGCTGTAAAACTTTTTGATAAATTACCAGATGAAATGAAGTGTCTGACAGACAACAGTAACAGTTTTAAAAAATACACTACTGGCCATTAAAATTCCAACACCACGAAGATTACGCGCTACAGACGCGAAATTTAACCGACAGGAAGAAGATGCTGTGATATGCAAATGATAAGCTTTTCAGAGCATTCACACAAGGTTGGCGCCGCTGGAGACACAACGAGCCGACATGAGGAAAGTTTCCAATCGATTTCTCATACACAAACAGCAGTTGACCGGCGTTGCCTGGTGAAACGTCGTTGTGATGCCTCGTGTAAGGAGGAGAAATGCGTACCATCACGTTTCCGACTTTGATAAAGGTGGGATTGTAGCCTATCGCAATTGCGGTTTATCGTATCTCGACATTGCTGATCGCGTTTGTCGAGATCCAATGACTGTTAGCAGAATATGGAATCGATGGGTTCAGGAGGGTAATACGGAACGCCGTGCTGGATCCCAACGGTCTCGTATCACTAGCAGTCGAGATGACAGGCATATTATCCGCATGGCTGTAACGGATCGTGCAGCCACGTCGCTATCCCTGAGTCAACAGATGGGGACGTTTAAAAGACAACAACCATCTGCACGAACAGTTCGACGACGTTTGCAGTAGCATGGACTATCAGCTCGGAGACCATGGCTGCGGTTACCCTTGACGCTGCATCACAGACAGGAGCGCCTGCGATGGTATACTCAACGACGAACCTGGGTGCACGAATGGCAAAACGTCATTTTTTCGGATGAATCCAGGTTCTGTTTACAGCATCATGATGGTCGCATCTGTGTTTGGTGACTTCGCGGTGAACGCACATTGCAAGCGTGTATTCGTCATCGCCATACTGGCGTATCACTCGACGTGATAGTATGGGGTGCCATTGGTTACACGTCTCGGGCACCTCTTGTTCGCATTGACGGCGCTTTGAACAGTGGACATTACATTTCAGATGTGTTCCGACCCGTGGCTCTACCCTTCATTTGATCCCCGCGAAACCTTACATTTCAGCAGGATAATGCTCGACCTATGAAGTAGCGAAGTCCACGATCGTAATCCGGCTGCCTACCTTTTCTTATTCTTCTACACTCTACCCTCCTCAATCAACCCTGATACGAACGCAGAGCACAATTTATCCCTTAATACGGCTCTGTTGCACTTGTGGTACACACATTTGATATTTTATCTTAAACCATTTCATTTAACAGTAAACATTAACTTTTTTAATACTACGCTATTTTTCAATTTCCTGCAACCTGGAAACTCAGTCTGAGAAAAAATGAATAGGATCTTATTTGTAGGAAATTTAATCTAATTTTATATTGGAATACATTTTTTATAGAATAAACGGTTCGAATTATTAAAGAAAAACAGTATGCTATAATGCTTCACCCTTCCCCCTCTGCGCTAACATCCACCAGTGCGAATTTTCGGCTGAAGAAAGTGCATGACATTAACAAAAGGACAGATGGCCAGGAGTCTGAATAGTCATTACACGTAGTTGAAAGTTTACCTAATTCTCACACATGACATAAGACGTACATTATTGAACGTATGCTTGATGGAGGCAGACACATGGCAACAGAATAATAAAATATGTTTGATCCTGCCCACTCGTCTAATACAGGGTGCCTAGGAAGCTGTTTCCTCGGACAGCTAGTTACGTGTTCCATTAACCAATCTCACGGTAGGAGCTTATTTCCGTGAAGGGAGGACCATTGACGATGCCAAAGGGACACCACCTCCTGAAAGATGGCAACACAGATTGGTTGGTTGGTTGGTTTGGGGGGGATTAAAGGGACCAGACTGCGACGGTCATCGGTCCCTTTTTTCCAAAAAAAAAGTAAAACCACCCAAAGAGAATAAAAAACGAACAACAGCAAAGACGTCAGACGACACAGGACAAGAAATACTCCTACAGAGATCAGACAAAACAAATTAAAATCACACAGAGTGTGACAGTGGTTGGCCGACCATAGAGATAAAAAGGAAAAGCCAACCACCGAGAACACATTAAAAACTCAGCGTAAAATCGTAGGCCAATGGCCAGAATCAACACAAAAGAACAGAACAAACACTCAGACTAAATAATAAAAACCCCCTGCCCGAATAAAACGGAAAACTAAGTCAGCCATACCAGGGTCATCACATAAGAGGGCAGGGAGCGTATCAGGCAGCGCAAATGTCTGCCTGACCACAGCTAAAAGGGGGCAGGCCAACAAAATGTGGGCCACTGTCAAAGCCGCCCCGCAGCGACATACAGGAGGGTCCTCCCGGCGCAGTAAATAACTGTGTGTCAGGTGGGAGTGGCCAATGCGGAGCCGACAAAGGACGACAGAGTCCCTGCGGTTGGCTCGCAGGGATGACCGCCACACAGTAGTCGTCTCCTTGATGGCACGGAGTTTATTGGGCATGATCCGAATGCGCCATTCAGCGTCCCAAAGCGCAAAAACTTTTTGGCGGAGGACTGCCCGCAAATCAGTCTCTGGGAGGCCAACGTCCAGAGACTGTTTACTCGTGGCCTCTTTCGCCAGGCGGTCAACATGTTCATTGCCCGGGATACCGACATGACCGGGGGTCCACACAAAGACCACAGAGCGGCCATAACGCGCAAGAGTATGCAGGGACTCATGGATAGCCATCACCAGACGAGAACGAGGAAAACACTGGTCGAGAGCTCGTAAACCGCTCAGGGAATCGCTACAGATAACGAAGGACTCACCTGAGCAGGAGCGGATATACTCTAGGGCACGAAAGATGGCGACTAGCTCAGCAGTGTAAACGCTGCAGCCAGCCGCCAAGGACCGTTGTTCGGAATGGTCCCCTAGAGTTAGCGCATACCCGACACGACCAGCAACCATCGAACCGTCGGTGTAAACAATTCCAGAGCCCTGATACGTGGCCAGGATGGAATAAAAGCGGCGGCGGAAGGCCTCTGGAGGGACCGAGTCCTTCGAGCCCTGTGCCAAGTCGAGCCGAAGGCAAGGGCGAGGAACACACCACGGGGGTGTACGCAGAGGCGCCCGGAAAGGAGGTGGAACTGGGAAAAACCCAAGCCCACAGAGAAGCTCCTTTATGCGTACGGCGATCTGACAACCCGACCAGGGCCGACGGTCTGGCAGATGGACGACTGACTGCGGGAACAGGACACGATAATTCGGATGCCCGGGCAAGCTAAAAACATGGGCAGCATAAGCGGCCAGCAAACGTTGGCGTCGGAACCACAGTGGAGGTACACCTGCCTCCACTAGGACGCTGTCCACAGGGCTGGTGCGGAAAGCACCAGTGGCAAGGCGTATCCCGCTGTGGAGAATTGGGTCCAGCACCCGCAATGCAGATGGGGATGCTGAGCCATAAGCTAGGCACCCATAATCCAGGCGAGACTGGATTAACGCCTGGTAGAGCCGCAACAGGGTAGATCGGTCGGCGCCCCAGCGGGTGTGGCTCAAACAACGCAGGGCGTTGAGATGCCGCCAACACGCTTGTTTAAGCTGCCGGATATGAGGCAGCCAAGTCAACCGGGCATCAAAAAGGACACCCAAAAACCTGTGGGTCTCCACCACAGCAAGAAGTTCGTCGGCAAGATAAAGCCGCGGCTCAGGATGGACCGTTCGGCGCCGGCAGAAATGCATAACGCGGGTCTTGGCTGCCGAAAACTGAAAACCACGCGCTACAGCCCAAGACTGCGCCTTGCGGATTACGCCCTGTAGCTGACGTTCAGCTGCTGCAATGCTAATAGAACTATAGTAAAGACAGAAGTCGTCAGCATACAGGGAAGCGGAGACAGAATTTCCTATTGCCGCAGCGAGACCGTTTATTGCAATTAAAAACAGGCAGACACTGAGGACAGAGCCCTGGGGTACCCCGTTCTCCTGGACGAGGGAGGAACTATACGAGGCCGCGACTTGCACGCGGAAGGTACGATACGACAGAAAATTTCTGATAAAGATCGGCAGAGGGCCCCGAAGACCCCATCCATGAAGCGTAGAAAGGATGTGATGACGCCATGTCGTATCGTACGCCTTCCGCATGTCGAAAAAGACAGCGACCAGGTGCTGACGGCGGGCAAAGGCTGTACGGATGGCCGACTCAAGGCTCACCAGATTGTCGGTGGCGGAGCGGCCTTTACGGAACCCACCCTGAGACGGAGCCAGAAGGCCCCGAGACTCCAGCACCCAATTTAAGCGCCGGCTCACCATCCGTTCAAGCAACTTGCAAAGAACGTTGGTGAGACTAATGGGACGGTAGCTGTCCACCTCCAGAGGGTTCTTTCCAGGTTTCAAAATGGGGATGACAATACTTTCCCCGCCATTGCGACGGAAACTCACCCTCGACCCAGAGACGGTTGTAAAGGTCGAGGAAGCGTCGCTTGCAGTCCACTGAAAGGTGTTTCAGCATCTGACAGTGGATGCGATCTGGCCCGGGAGCGGTATCAGGGCAAGCGGCAAGGGCACTCTGAAATTCCCACTCACTGAATGGAGCGTTGTAGGGTTCAGAAGCGTTGGTGCGAAAAGAAAGGCTCCGACGTTCCATCCGCTCTTTAATGGAGCGGAAGGCCTGGGGGTAATTCGCAGAAGCGGAACTCATAGCAAAATGCTCTGCTAAGCGGTTTGCAATGACGTCGGAGTCAGTACAAACTGCTCCATTCAGTGAGAGCGCCGGGACGCTGGCAGGGGTCCGATAGCCGAAGACCCGTCGAATCTTGGCCCAGACTTGCGATGGAGTGACATGGAGTCCAATGGTGGACACATACCGCTCCCAGCACTCCTTCTTGCCTTGGCGGATAAGGAGGCGGGCCCGCGCACGCAGCCGTTTGAAGGCAATAAGGTGGTCCGTGGAGGGATGTCGCTTGTGACGCTGGAGCGGCCGCCGGCGATCTTTAATCGCTTCAGCGATCTCAGGCGACCACCAAGGCACAGCCCTCCGCCGAGGGGACCCAGAAGAACGGGGAATGGCAGACTCGGCGGCAGTGACGATGCCGGCGGTGACCGATGTAACCACCGCATCAATGGCATCAGTTGAGAGAGGCTCAACAGCGGCAGTGGAGGATAACAAGTCCCAGTCAGCCTTATTCATAGCCCATCTGCTAGGGCGCCCAGAAGAGTGACGCTGTGGCAGTGACAGAAAAATCGGAAAGTGGTCACTACCACACAGGTCGTCATGCACACTCCAGTGGACAGATGGTAAGAGGCTAGGGCTACAAATTGAAAGGTCAATGGCGGAGTAGGTGCCATGCGCCACACTGAAGTGTGTGGAGACACCATCATTCAAAATCGAGAGATCGAGCTGCGACAATAAATGCTCAACGGTGGCGCCTCGACCCGTTGCCACTGACCCACCCCACAGAGGGTTATGGGCGTTAAAGTCGCCCAGTAATAAGAAAGGTGGCGGCAATTGGGCTATCAGCGCAGCCAGGACATGCTGCGCAACATCACCCTCCGGTGGAAGGTAAAGACTGCAGACGGTAAGAGCCTGCGGCGTCCACACCCGAACAGCGACAGCCTCTAAAGGTGTTTGGAGAGGGACAGACTCGCTGTGCAGAGTGTGAAGGACATAGATGCAGACGCCACCAGACACCCTTTCATAAGCTGCTCGGTTCTTATAATAACCCCGATAGCCACGGAGGGCGGGGGTGCGCATTGCTGGAAACCAAGTTTCCTGCAGAGCAATGCAGAGGAAAGGGTGAAGGCTGATAAGTTGGCGGAGCTCAGCTAGATGGTGGAAGAAACCGCTGCAGTTCCACTGGAGGATGGTTTTGTCCATGGCTGAGAAAGGCGTGCCGGGACTGGGACGGCAGATTACGCCGCTGGGTCACCTGCTGCCTCCGATTGAGCCCCCGTGCTAGTGCTATTGCTATTCACGGCGTCTGAGGGACCGGCGAGATCGAGGTCCTCAGCGGACGCCAGAATCTCCACCTCATCCCCAGACGCAGAGCTAGAAGGTTGCGATGGGGTGGCTACCACCGCGCGTTCCTTGGGCTTAGAGCTGCTCTTCTTTGATTTCTCACGCTGCTCCTTGGGTTTAACTGGCTGGGAGGGCTTCACCGATTCAGTCTCCGGGACTGAGGAGGATCGGGAAGCCCTTCGACCTGCAGATTGTGGGCACTTACGCCACTGTCGATCGTCAGCCTTCCCGCCGGTGGAAACCTGGGAAGGGAGGGACCCAAGGAACCCCTTGCGAGCGTGAGAAGCCGAAGAAGTTGGACACTTCTCCGGCTTAGAAGCGGGGACCGACGTCCCCGATGGGGGGGATGGTGTTGCTCCTGAGGTAGGTGGCACAGGAGCAACCCGGTGGGTAGAGCCCCCCACTGGCAAGGGGGCAGGAGGAGTTGTACCACTCGTCGATCCGGCCGGAAGGCGCGAAACTGATGGGGCTAGCACAGGTGTTGTAGCAGCGGCGTAGGAAGTTGTCATTCGCACAGGATGTAATCGGTCGTATTTCCGTTTGGCCTCAGTATAAGTCAGTCGGTCCAGGGTCTTATATTCCATGATTTTGCGCTCTTTCTGGAATATTCTGCAGTCTGGCGAGCAAGGTGAATGGTGCTCCCCGCAGTTGACGCAGATGGGAGGCGGGGCAC
This sequence comes from Schistocerca cancellata, assembly GCF_023864275.1. Taxonomy (NCBI): domain Eukaryota; kingdom Metazoa; phylum Arthropoda; class Insecta; order Orthoptera; family Acrididae; genus Schistocerca; species Schistocerca cancellata. The sequence continues at coordinate 477,167,474 of NC_064627.1, forward strand.
ATGGAGTATCGGGATGAGATGGGCGTCCGCAATCTCGGCATGTGAGGCTGGAAGTGCAGCGGGAAGACATATGGCCGAACTTCCAGCACTTGAAGCACCGCATCGGGGGAGGGATATAGGGCTTGACGTCACATCGGTAGACCATCACCTTGACCTTTTCCGGTAACGTATCACCCTCGAAGGCCAAGATGAAGGCACCGGTAGCAACCTAATTGTCCCTCGGACCCCGATGAACGCGCCGGACGAAATGAACACCTCTACGTTCTAAGTTGGCGCGCAGCTCGTCATCAGACTGCAAAAGGAGGTCCCTATGGAAAATAACACCCTGGACCATATTTAAACTCTTATGTGGAGTAATAGTAACGTTAACATCCCCCAACTTGTCACAAGCAAGTAACCTGCGTGACTGGGCGGAGGATGCCGTTTGTATCAGTACTGAGCCAGAGCGCATTTTAGACAAGCCCTCCACCTCCCCAAACTTGTCCTCTAAATGCTCGACGAAGAACTGAGGCTTTGTGGAGAGAAAAGACTCCCCATCAGCTCTCGTGCAAACTAAGAATCGGGGCGAATAACTGTTACCTCCATCCTGGGACTTACGCTCTTCCCACGGCGTGGCCAGGGAGGGGAACGTTTTCGGATCGTACTTCTGAGCATTAAATTGAGCCCGAGAACGCTTAGAGACTGCTGGCGGCTGGCCGCCAGCGAGAGATGATGTACCACGCTTCATTGCGGGTCATCCGCCCTGATGCCACCTACTCCGACCAAGGGCCCTCCCCACGGGCGCCACCCAGCCACAGCAAAGGCCACCTGGCAGGATGGCCGTTGCCGGGAGTCCTGATACCCCAGGAGGATAGGCATCTACTCCTTGGCATACGTGGGGAGTTAACGGCGCAGGCATCAGTAGAGCGATCCCTGTGTTGTCAGGGGGCTACAACCAAGAGGGTACATGGCGGCCCCACCACAACGGACTGGCTACCGTGCTGGATCTTAGGTGCAAAAATGGCCAAGGTCGTCGTCGCAGTTAAAAGAAACACTGCAGAGTGCAGTGTGGTAATCGCCCAAGAGATCGAAAACGAGCGGGACACCATTGCAACGACGAGAAAGACGGCTAAAGGTCTAATTGCACGACGGATACAGTGCACCATGTAAGGCGCCCTTCCCCAATTGGCTCGCTCTTCGGAATAATTTAGAAAGATGGAGGTCAAACCCGAGAGGGGACCATCACATAAGGCCAAAACATGTGAGACTCCTTTTAGTCGCCTCTTACGACAGGCAGGAATACCGCGGGCCTATTCTAACCCCCGAACCCGCAGGGGGGGGGCAACACAGATCATCGGAGGGAATATACGAACTAGGGGGCTGAGGTACGAGGACTACAGCCACGGCATGCAGTGTCAGCAGCCTTGTTTCCTGGGAGACTGACATGACCAGGAGCCAACAGAAACATCACACTGGCTCCACCGAGCGTGAGCAAGCGACAGTTTTCCTGGACCCACTGCACTAAGTGATGGACACTGTACAGGGCGAAGACTTTGAAGGGCGTTGAGTGAGTGAGCAGAGGGCGCAATTGAAAAGGCCATGTCTCCGGATGTACTCCGTGGCCTGATACAGGGCAAAGACCTCAGCTATAAATACTCAGCTGTGTGCAGGAAGCCCATATCAAAAGACACAGGTACCAATGACGAAGGCACACACGACCTCAAGGTCAGTCAGAGAGCCATCAGTGTAGACAAAGGTACTATTGCAAAGTTCCATAAGAAGGTCGTGAAACTGAAGGTGATAGACCGAATTTGGAGTATTGTCCTCAGGAAGTGAATGAAGGCCAAGGTTAACATGGGCCACTTCACGAAGCAAAAGAGGTGAAGGGTTCACATCCACTGGGAAGGTTGCGGGTAGTATGAAGTTCAGATGCCTTAGCAAGTGGTGAAAGTGAACTCTAGGAGGTAATACAGAAGATGGACGTACCCCATACTGGCGATCAAAGGAATCATTGAAGGAGGCATAGGATGGGTGGCCATACAAGTCAGAAGTACGGCATGTATACCTACTGAGGAGAAACTTGCGGCAGTAGGACAGCAGCTTTAGCATACAGACTCAACTGGGCTAGTGTAAAAGGCGCCAGTGGCCAAATGGATGCCACGATGGTGGCTATTGTTGTGACAGATCTAGAGGGATGGGTGTGCAGACACAAAGCACCCATAGACGAGTTTCTAACGGACAAGGGACCAGTACATACGGAGGAGGATGGTTCGATCGGCACCCTAGAAAGTACCATTGAGGAACCACATACAGCAGGCAGCCAGATAAGACACATGGAAGGACCAAGAGTGTTTCCTATCAAGCATGAGCCCCAGGAATCTATCACCGTACGGAAGGGCAACAGGCGCAAGATGTAGAGATGGTGGGAGAAACCATTTGCGCCGTCAGAAATTCATAAAGCCGGTTTTGTCTGTGGAAAAACTAAAGCCCTTGACGATGCTCGAGGAGTGAGACTATCAAGACATCGGTGAAGACGCCGCTGAGTGAGACAGGTCCGTCTAGAACTGCAATAGATGAGAAAATTGTCAACAAAAAGGGAGCCAGAGATGCCCAGCAGGAGACACGCCATTACAGGGTTAATAGCGATAGCAAAGACGACGACGCTCAGGGAGGAAGCCTGAGGCACACCGTTTTCCAGGATAAAAATAGTCCACAAGACAGAACCGACACACAGCTTGAAACCTCGGTCTTGTAAAAATGCCTGAAGGAAACAGGGCAGGTGGCCACAGAAGCCCCATGCGTAAAGGGTACAGAGACCAGTTCTCCAGCAGGTGGTGTTGGCCTTCTTCACATCGAAAAACACGGTCACATTCTGGGATTTCCTCAGAAAACCATTCACGACATGTGTGGACAAACTAAAGATATGGTCAACTGCAGAACGCCGCGCTCGAAATCTACACTGTGCATTCGTCAGTAAATTGTGAGACTCGAGCCACCATACCAGCCGGGCACGAATCATACGTCTATCATCTTGCAAACGCAGCTGGTGAGAGAGATGATGTGGAAGCTAGAAGTAAGGTGTTCGTCCTTACCAGGCTTAGGTACGGGTATCACGGTGGCTTCACGCCTACGTCCGGAAAATGAGGCCTCTGCCCAAATGCAGTTGCACATGTTAAGCAGAAAGTGCTTCCCGCAAGAGAAAGGTGCTGTAACATCTGAATGTGGATGGCGTCTGGCCCTGGGGTGGAGGATCAGGATGAACAGAGCATGATCTAGCTCCTTCATAGTAAAGGCGGCACTGTAACACGATTCTGAGAAAAGAATGGTATCGCACGAACCGTCTCCGCTCGTTTCCGATGGAGGAAGGCAGGGTGATAGTGGAAAGATCTCGATACTTCCGCAAAATGGCGGCCCAAGGTGTTGGAGATAGCAAAAGGGTCCACAATTACATCGTCTGCTATTGTCAGGACAGAAATTGGGGAATAGATCTTGGTCCCAGAGAGCTGTCGGGGGTAGGCTCACACAACAGAGGAAGGGATGGAACTGTTAAAAAACTAGGGAATGAAATCCATCTAGTTCTTTTGCTATCCTGAAGAATGCGACATTTTACACTCATCTGTTTATAACGAATGCAGTTCGGCATCGTAGGATGACGGTTAAGAAAGCAGAGAGCACGTCTCTAGGCGCAAATTGCGTCGCAGCATGCCTTAGTCCACCAAGGGACTGGGACACGACGTGGTAAAGAGTAAGTGCGAGGAATGGAACATCCTTCAGCAGTAAGGATAAATTTTGAGAGATACTCCACCTGGTCATCACAAGTGGGGAAATTTTTTCTTCGATGGTCGGCAGGGAGGAGTAATGCTGCCAGTCAGCATTAGCAAGCTGCCATTTGGGTGTGCATGCAGATGAGGTAGGAGTCGGCAAACAGATAGCACTCGTGAAATGGTCGCTTGAGTAGGTGTCAGAATGGGCCACTCAAGATGATGCACAAGCTGGGCAGTGCAGAAGGATAGGTCCAAATGGGAATAAGTCGGCAAGTAGTTGGTAAGGAAAGCGGATGCACCATTGTTAAGGCAGAAGAGGTTAAGTTGTTAAGGTCAGCCAAGAGGGCACCTCTCTGACAGGTCCTGGGAGAACCCCAAAGGGGATGACGCACATTGAAGTCACTGAGTAGCAAAAATGGTGAAGATAGCTGCCCAGTAAGTTGAAGGATATCTGCCCTGGTGACATGAAATGACAGATGGACATAAATGACACAGGGAAATGTCAAGTGGGGAAGGTTGGTTGGTTTAAAAGAGCGGGAGGGGGGGGGCGGGAAGGGACCAAATTACTTTGTCATCAGTTCATTGGTCCGAATAAAAATGCCACAAGCGGGAAAATAAAAACGAACGAGACGTACAACACAAAACGAAAGAAAGGAAAAACCACAAAGTAACAAAAGAGCACAAGAAAACAGACACGAGAAACAGAAGAGAGTAAAAAAGAAAGATTACAGTGGCTGGCCAACCACGGGAATAAAAAGTCAGCCACTCAGCTACACATTAAAACCTCCACCCTGAAATCGCTAGGCTGGAGGGGACAGATCAAATGATAAAACCCACCCTCACGAATAACATGTAAAACTTAAGCTGCTGCTGAGGCATTGTCCCCCAACACCAAAGGTAGGGTGCTCAGAAAATTTAATGTCCTCTGCAGAGCGGCGGAAAGTGGGCAGTCCAGAGAGAGATGGACGACTGTCGTATGTGAGCCACAACGACACCGAGGTGCATCCTCGTGCCGCAGGAGGTAGCCATGCATTATCCACGTATGGCCAATGCGGAGCTGGCAGAGCACAACTGATTCCCTGTGACGGGACCACATGGAGGACTTCCACACATTCATAGTCTCCTTAATGACTCACAGTTTGTTCTATGTACTGTTATGCCATTCCGTCTCACAGAGCCGAAAAACCCTGCGGCTTAAGACAGAACACTGGTCAGTTTCAGAGATGCCAATCTCCAGAATTGGTTTCCGCATAGCCTGTTTGGCCAGCCTGAGGGCAAGTTCGTTGCCTGGGATACTGCCGTGACGTGGGGTCCACACAAAAACCACTGAACGACTGGACTATTCCAGGGCATAGATTGACTCCTGGATGGTCGCTACCAAAGGATGACGAGGGAAGCACTGGTCTATAGCTTGTAAGCTGTTCAAGGAGTAAGTACACAGAAGAAACGACTCCACAGAGCATGAACGGATGTGTTCAAGAGAATGAGATATCGGCACCAGCTCTGCAGTGAAACACTGCAGCCATCGGTGCAAACCACTTTGTGGCATCAGTACATGTCATAAATAGACATTAAGTGGCAGCTGAGAGCCATGGGGTTAACTGAGTCCTTAGGGCAATGTGATAGGTCCAGGCGAAGTCGCGGCTTGTGTGACACCATGGACCTCAAGTACAGTTTGGTATAGGCAAGGACTCCAGTTTGGATAGAAGGGATTGGACATGAACTGCAATTTTAACCCACGATCTGGGCCGCTGATGCAAGAGATGAACCGCCATGGGTGGGAAAATGAGATGGTAATTCCGATGTGCAGGAGACCAACAATTGTGTGCAACGTTACTGGCGAGCAGTTGTGCAAGTCTAATCTTCAATGGAGGGAACACAGCCTCCACCAGGTCGCTGGTCACTGGATCGTCCTAAAAGCTCCTGTCGCTAGTCGAACGCCACAGTGATGCGCTGGGTCGAGTGAAAGGAACGCTGAGGGCTCCGCCGAATCATAAACCACACTCCCATAGTTAAGGCGGGCCTGAACAAGGGCTCTGTAGAGCTGTAGCAGCGTAGAGCGATCTCCCAGTTGGTGTTGCTCAGGCAGTGAATGGCATTGAGGTGCAGTCAGCACTTCTGCTAACTTGAAGGTAAGGAAGGCAAGTCAATTAGGCGTCGAAAACCTGTCCCAAGAATCGATGTCTCCACTACTGTGAGTGGATCGTCATTAACGTAAAGTTCTGGATCTGAATGAACGGTACGACGCCGACAGTAATTCGTAACAACTTTGCAGCCGAAAACTGGAAACTGTGGGCTAGAGCCCAAGACTACACCTTGTGGATGGCTCTCCCTGTAGGCGCCGCTCAGAAACACCAGTATTGGTGGAGCAGTACTAAATGCAGAAGTCGTCAGCACACAGAGGGTGAGACAGACGGCCCTACAGCTGCTGCTACACCATTAATGGCCACTAAAAATAGAGTCACTCTATATAGATCCCTGCAGAACCTCATTCTCCTGGATATGTGGGCAACTATTGGAGGCACAAACTTGGACATCTAAAGTACGAAGCGACAGGAAATATTGAATAAAAATCGGGAATAGGCATCAGAGAACCCACTCGCATAATGTGGCAAGGATATTATGTCGCCAGGTCGTGTCATACGCTTATTGTTAATCAAAAAATACGGCAACCAGTTGTTGGCCTCTGGAACAGGCTGTTCGGATGGCAGACACGAGGGACCCAAGATTGTCAGTGGTATAGCGATCCTGGCGGGATCCGCCCTCACATGGAGCCAGTAGGCCACGTGACTCCAGGACCCAACCTAATCGCCGACACACCATATGTTCCAGCAGCTTACAAACAATGTTGGTGAGGCCGATGGGCCGATAGCTATCCACATCAAGCGGATTTTTACCATGTATGAGCACCAGAATCTTTGAAACTTCCTGGTAGATTAAAACTGTGTGCCCGACCGAGACTCGAACTCGGGACCTTTTCCTTTTGCGGGCAAGTGCTCTACCATCTGAGCTGCCGAAGCACGACTCACGCCCGGTCCTCACAGCTTTCATATCAGCGCACACTCCGCTGCAGAGTGAAAATCTCATTCTGGAAACATCCCCCAAGGCTGTGTCTAAGCCACGTCTCCGCAGTATCCTTTCTTTCAGGAGTGCTAGTTCTGCAAGGTTCGCAGGAGACCTTCTGCAAAGTTTGGAAGGTAGGAGACGACATACTGGCAGAAGTAAAGCTGTGAGGACAGGGCGTGAGTCGTCCTTCGGTAGCTCAGATGGTAGAGCACTTGCCCGCGAAAGGCAAAGGTCCCGAGTTCGAGTCTCAGTCGGGCACACAGTTTTAATCTGCCAGGAAGTTTCATATCAGCGCACACTCCGCTGCAGAGTGAAAATCTCATTCTGGAACCAGAATCTTTGTTTTCCCGCCATTGCAATGGAAAGATACCATCGCACCAGATCTGGTTGAAGATGATGAGGAGATGTCGCTTGCAGTCAGACGAGAGGTATAATCATCTGACTGTTGATCTGATCTGGCCCAGGAGCTGTGGAAGGGCAATGTGGAAGGGCAATGTGGAAGGGCAATGTGGAAGGGCAATGTGGAAGGGCAATGTGGAAGGGCAATGTGGAAGGGCAATGTGGAAGGGCAATGTGGAAGGGCAATGTGGAAGGGCAATGTGGAAGGGCAATGTGGAAGGGCAATGTGGAAGGGCAATGTGGAAGGGCAATGTGGAAGGGCAATGTGGAAGGGCAATGTGGAAGGGCAATGTGGAAGGGCAATGTGGAAGGGCAATGTGGAAGGGCAATGTGGAAGGGCAATGTGGAAGGGCAATGTGGAAGGGCAATGTGGAAGGGCAATGTGGAAGGGCAATGTGGAAGGGCAATGTGGAAGGGCAATGTGGAAGGGCAATGAGGAAGGGCAATGAGGAAGGGCAATGAGGAAGGGCAATGAGGAAGGGCAATGAGGAAGGGCAATGAGGAAGGGCAATGAGGAAGGGCAATGAGGAAGGGCAATGAGGAAGGGCAATGAGGAAGGGCAATGAGGAAGGGCAATGAGGAAGGGCAATGAGGAAGGGCAATGAGGAAGGGCAATGAGGAAGGGCACTGAGGAAGGGCACTGAGGAGCTCCTACTCTGTAAATGGTGTTATAGGATTCATTCTGGCGTGTAGTGAACGAGAGGACTTTCCCTTCCAGCTGCAGTTTGAGAGTGAGAAAGGCTGGGGGGGGGGGGGGGGAGGGGTGGGAATTCTCCGACACAGAGGCGCGAGCACAGTGCTCAGCGAAGTGCTTTGCAATCGCTTTTACATCGGTATGTAACATGCCATTTATGTTAACACCAAGAACCAAGAACACCTGTTGGGGTCCGGTACCCAAAAACTCATTTCATCTTTGCCCAGACTTGGAGGCGACATTTGGCACCCAATGGTCGAGACGTATCTCTACCAACATTCCTGCTTCCGTCGTTTGGTAAATTGGCGAATGTGGGCACAGAGCTATTTAAAGGCTATGAGTGTCTCCATGGAAGGGTGCCGCTTATACCGCTGTAGAGCTCGGTGACGCTACTTAAGTGCTTCAACGACTTCCCAGCGACAACCAAGGGACTGCCTTTCGCCAGGGGCAACCTAAAGAGCGAGGGATCGTGTTTTCTGTCACATAAACGATTGTTGCAGTCACCTGCTCAACCATCACATCGATGTTTCCGTGTTGGGGAGATTCAATGGTGACAGCATCTACATCTACATGATTACTCTGCAATTCACATTTAAGTGCTTGGCAGAGGGTTCATCGAACCACAATCATACTATCTCCCTACCATTCCACTCCTGAACAGCGGGCGGGAAAAACGAACACCTAAACCTTTCTGTTCGAGCTCTGATTTCTCTTATTTTATTTTGATGATCATTCCTATTTATGTAGGGTGGGCTCAACAAAATATTTTCGCATTCGGAAGAAAAAGTTGGTGACTGAAATTTCGTAAATAAATCTCGCCGCGACGAAATTCGTCTTTGCTTTAATGACTTCCATCCCAACTCGCGTATCATATCTGCCACACTCTCTCCCCTATTACGTGATAATACAAAACGAGCTGCCCTTTTTTGCACCCTTTAGATGTCCTCCGTCAATTCCACCTGATAAGGATCCCACACCGTGCAGCAATATTCTAACAGGACGAACGAGTGTAGTGTAAGCTGTCTCTTTAGTGGACTTGTTGCATCTTCTAAGTGTCCTGCCAATGAAACGCAACCTTTGGCTCGCCTTCCCCACAATATTATCTATGTGGTCTTTCCAACTGAAGTTGTTCGTAATGTTAACACCCAGGTACTTAGTTGAATTGACAGCCTTGAGAATTTTACTATTTATCGAGTAATCGAATTCCAACGGATTTCTTTTGGAACTCATGCGCATCACCTCACACTTTTCGTTATTTAGCGTCAACTGCCACCTGCCACACCATACAGCAATCTTTTCTAAATCGCTTTGCAACTGATACTGGTCTTAGCAGATGATGCTGCAATTTACAGTCTAGTAAGATCATCCTAACAACCTGAAAGAACTGCTCAGATTGTCACCCAGGTCATTTATATAGATCAGGAACAGCAGAGGTTCCAGGACGCTTCCCTGGGGAACACCTGATATCACTTCAATTTTACTCGATGATTTGCCGTCTATTACTACGAACTGCTACCTTCCTGACAGGAAATCAGGAGTCCAGTCGCACAACTGAGACGATACCCCATAGGCCCGCAGCTTGATTAGAAGTCGCTTGTGAGCAACGGTGTCAAAAGCTTTCCGGAAATCTAGAAATACGGAATCAACTTGAGATCCCCTGTCGACAGCGACCATTACTTCGTGCGAATAAAGAGCTAGCTGCGTTGCACAAGAACGATGTTTTCTGAAACAATGCTGATTACGTATCAGTAGATCGTTCCCTTCGAGGTGATTCATAATGTTTGAATACAATGGAGCCAAAACCCTACTGCAAACCGACGTCAATGATATAGGTCTGTAGTTCGATGGATTACTCCTACCACCCTTCTTAAACACTGGTGCGACCTGCGCAATTTTCCAATCTGTAGGTACATATCTATCGGTGAGCGAGCGGTTGTATATGATTGCTAAGTATGGAGCTATTGTATCAGCGTAATCTGAAAGGAACCTAATCGGTATACAATCTGGACCTGAAGACTTGCCCGTATCAAGCGATTTTGAGTTGCTTCGCAACCCCTAAGGTATCTACTTCTAAGAAACTCATGCTAGCAGCTGTTCGTGTTTCAAATTCTGGAATATTCCATTCGTCTTCCCTGGTGAAGGAATTTCGGAAAACTGCGTTCAGTAACTCCGCTTTAGCGGCACAGTCGTCGGTAGCAGTACCATCGGCACTGCGCAGCGAAGGCATTGACTGCGTCTTGCCGCTTGTGTACTTTACATACGACCAGAATTTCTTCGGATTTTCTACCAAATTTCGAGACTGTTTCGTTGTGGAACCTATTAAAGGCATCTCACATTGAAGTCAGTGCCAAATTTCGCGCGTCTGTAAATTTTAGCCAATCTTCGGGATTTCGCGTTCTTCTGAACTTCGCATGCTTTTTCCGTTGCCTCTGCAACAGCGTTCGGACCTGTTTTGTATACCATGGTGGATCAGATCCATCTCTTACTAGTTTATGAGGTATGAATCTCTCAATTGCTGTTACTATATCTTTGAATTTGAGTCACATCTCGTCTACATTTGCATAGTCAGTTCGAAAGGAATGGAGATTGTCTATTAGGAAGGCTTCTAGTGACACTTCATCCGTTTTTTAAATAAAATTATTTTGCGCTTGTTTCTGGTGGATTTGGAAGAAACGGTATTGAGCCTAGAGGTGAAAGTTTCCCAGTCTGCCTTGTTTGAAGCCCAACTGGGCAGGCAAACGTAGGCCTGACGCTGGGGTAGTTACAGGAAGATGAAGTGGTCAATACCACAGAGGTGGATAGATGGGAGAAGTCCTGGGCTGAAAATTGATAAATCAATGGCTGACTAACTACCATGAGCCACATTGAAATATGTGGCGGCCCCAGTATTTAAGAGGCTGAGGTCTAACTGGTAGGCAGGGTGCAACCCCACAGAAGTAGAAAAGGTTTAGGGAGTTGATCAATCAGTGCAGTTAATACATTCAGGGATATTGCACCATCCGGAGGAAGATATACATTGCAAACTGAGTTTTGGACATGAACGTCAACTCCACCTGACACTATTACAGTCGCTACAGTTCCTGTAGTATCCCTTATAGCCACAGAGGGCAGTGGTATGCATTGCTGGGAACCAGGTTTCCTGGAGGGCAATGCAGAAAGATGTAAAGCTGAACAGTTGCTGTAGCTCAGCCAGATAGTGAAAAAAAAAACGCCGAAATTCCACTGGAGGGTGACATAAGACTGGGAAGGCATGGAACATTCAATGAGAGTGTGTATGCCTCAGGGTCACTTGCTGCTACCGACTTTTTGCCTGAGTAGTCTATATCCATTGGGTCTGAGGGTCTGGCGAGATATAGGTCCTCAGCAGGCGCCAGTATCTTCACCTCATCTTTAGACACACAGCTTGTAGGTAGCGGTGGTGTGGGTGCCACTGCAATTCCCTTAGTCATGGGAACATTCTTTTTGGATTTCTCTCGCTGTTCCTTGGGTTTCCCTGGCTGGGAGAACTTTACTGATTCAGTCTCTGGGAGTGAGGATGAGCTCTAAGTCCTACCATCAGCTGCTTTTCGGCTCTTCAGCCACTGGTGGGTGTCAGTTCCCACAAGCAGAAATCTGAGAAGGGAGTGAGCCAAGGGACCCCTTCCTAGCGAGAGGAGTCTAAGAAGACGTACACTTCTCCAGCTCAGAAGTGGGGACTGCTTTCCCCAATAGTCCTGAGGGTGTTGCTCCCAAAGTAGGTGGTGTGGGAGTAACGGGGTGGGAAGTGTCCCCCCACCAAGTGTGCAGGTGTAGTCTTCTGGTTCTGAGAGGCGACAAGAATGAGTGGAACTGATGGGCGACAACTGTTCCTGTAGCGGTGGCGTAAGAGGAAGTCACAGCCTCAGGATGTAGGCGCTCAAATTTCCTCTTAGCCTCTGTGTAGGCCAGTTGGTCCAGTGTCATATTCCGTCTTATATTCCACGATATTCCTCTCTTTCTGTAAAATCCTGCAGTCTGACGAACAAAGTGAATGATGCTCTCTACAGTTAACACAGATGGGAGGCAGGGCACATGGAGTATTCTGATGTGATGGACGTTCACAATCTCGATATGTGAAGCTGGAAGTACAGCAGGAAGACATATGGCCGAACTTCCAGCACTTAAAGCACCGCTTTGGGGAGCGATATATGGCTTTATGTCACTGCAGTAGATTATCACCTTGACCTTACAGGGCAATGTGTCACCCTTTAAGGTCGAGATGAAGGCACAGATGGCAACATGATTATCCCTCAGACACCAATAGATGCAATGGATGAAATGAACACCTCGACACACTATATTGGCGCGCAGCTCGCCGTCAGACTGCTAAAGAATGTCCCAGTGGAATATAATACCCTGAACCATATTTAAGCTCTTATGGGTCGTGATGATAACAAGCATCCCCCAGCCTGTGACTGGACAGAGGATGTTATGAAGAATGAGAGTGCATTTAAGGACAAGCCCTCCACCTCCCCAAACTTGTCCTCCAAATGCTCCACGAAAAGCTGAGGCTTCATAGACATGAAAGATGCCCCATCAACTCTCGTACATACGAGACACCAGGGCGAATAAGCTTCACTGCCCTTCTTAGCCTGGCGCCCCACCCATGGTGTGGCCAGTGAGGGGAACGATTTGGGGATCATGTTTCATAGCATTGATGTTAGACTTTGCCCACTTAGAGACTGCTGGCGGCGGACCACCAGCAAGAGATGACATACTACACTTCATGGAATATCCTCCACCCTGATGCATCCACTCCAACTGGGGGCCCTCACCACAGTCGCCACCCAGCATCACCAAGGGCCATCTGCCAGGATGGCCATTGCTGGGAGGCCCTATGCCCCAGGGAGATGGGCATCTACTCCATGGCATATGTGGAGAGTTAACGGCACTGGCCTCAGCAGAGCGATCCCTGTGTTGTCAGGGAGCTACAACCGACAGAATACATGGCGCCCACCCGCCCGCCCAGTGCCCCCCCCCCCCCCCCCCCCCCCACAGACTGGCTACCATGCTGGATATGAGGTGCTACGAAGTTCATGGTCATTGTCGGCACAGAAAGCGACACTACATACTGCATGGTGGAAAATGCACCCAGGAAGGTGTCCTCCTGAAGAGATGGAGAATGAGCGGGACTGCAATGCAGTGATGAGAAAGTGGACTAAAGATCTCAATGCGCTATGGTCACCCTTCCCCAATTGGCTTGCTCTTTAGGAAAATTTAGGAAGATGGAGGTCAAACCCAACAGGGGAGTATCACAAAGGCTGAAACCTGAGAGACTCCTTTTAGTCGCCTCTTGTGACAGCCAGGAATTCCTCAGGCCTATTCTAACCCCTGGACCCACAGGAGGAGAGGGGGGGGGGGGCGACTGAGGTACAAGGACTGCAGCTTTTGCAACAGTATCAGTAGCCTCGTTTCCTGGCAGACCGACATGACCAGGAACCACAAACACCATACTGGCTCCACCAAGAGTGAGCAAGTGACTGTTTTCCTGGACCTTCTGGACTAAAGGACGGGCAGTGTACAGGGCATAGACTTTGAAGGGCGCTGAGTGAGTCTGAGCAGAGGACATGGCTGAAAAGTCTGTCGCCGGATGTACACTGTGGCCTGATACAGGGCAAAGAGCTCGGCTCTAAATACTGACCAGTTTGTCGAAAGCTGATACTGAAAGACAAGGGTGCCAATGACAAAGGTGCACCCCGACGCCAAGGTCAGTCCGAGAGCCATCAGTGTAGACAAAGGTACTACCGCGAAGTACCATGTGAAGGTCGTGAAACTGAACGTGATACACCAAGGCTGGAATAGTGTCTTTAGGAAATGAATGAAAGCTAAGGTTAACATGGACCACTTCACAAAGCCAAGGTGGTGAAGGGCTCACACCCATTGGTAAAGCGGCAGGTAGCGTGAAGTTAAGCCGCCGTATCAAGTGCCGAAATTCGACTCCAGGAGGTAACTGAAAAGGGACGCATACTGGCGATCAAAGGAAGAGGCATAGGATGGGTGGCCATGCATTGCAGACAGACCGCATGCATACTGGCTGATGAAGTTATGGCAGTAGAACAGTGGTAGTTCAAGCATCTTCACCATACAGACTCTCAACTGGGCTAGTGTAAAAGCCACCCAGGGCCAAAGGGATACCACCATTGTGGACAGTGTTGAGATGGCATAAGCGGGATGGGCGAGCAGACACACGAAACACCCATAGTCTAGTTTCAAATGGACGAGGGACCAGCACAAATGGAGGAGGTTGGTTTGATCGGCACCCCAGGAAGTACCATCGAGGTACCGTGCCAGTGGGCTGCCAGATGAGACATGGGAGGACCAAGAGTGTTTCCTATCAAGCATGAGCCCCCAGGAATATCGCTGTTTCAACGAATGGAAGAGCAACAGGCCCAAGATGCAAAGATGTCAGGAGGAATCATTTGCGCTGCCAGAAATTCACAGACTGTTTGTCAGTGGAAAAGCGAAAGCCATTGTAGATGCTCCAGGAGAAAAGAATATCAAGACGTCGCTGAAGACGGCGGTCATTGAGAGGTTCGTGGAGAACTAATAGATGGCAAAATCGTCAACAAAAAGGGAGCTGGAGATGCCCAGCAGGAGACAAGCCATTATAGGGTTAATGGTGATAGCAAAGACGACGACTCTCAGGACCGAACCATGAGGCACACCGTTTTCCTGGATAAAGGAGTGTCCGACAAGGCAGAACCCACATGCACCTTGAAAACTCTGTCTTAAAAATGCCTGAAAGAAACAGGGCAGGCAGCCATGCAAGCCCTGCATGTAAAGATTATGGAGGATACCAGATCTCCAGCTGGTGTTGTAGGCCTTCCCCAAATCGAAAAACACGGCCACATTCTTGGATTGCCTCGGAAAACTATTCATGATATGGGTGGACGAAGTAACGAGGGTCAACTGCAGAAAGCCAGCCTTGAAATCCACACTGTGCGTTCGTCATTAAACTGTGAAACTGGCCACTATACCAGACGGGCATGAATCATATGTTCGATCACCTTGCAAACGCAGCTGTAAGAGAGATGGGGCGTAAGCTAAGAGTAACGTTTTTGTCCTTACCAGGCTTAGGTATGGGTATGGCAGTGGTTTCACGACAACTACCGGGAAATGCGGCCTCTGCCCAGATGCAGTTGTACGTGTTAAGCAGAAAATGCTTGCCCGCAGGAGAAAGGTGCTGTAACATCTGAATGTGGATGGCTTCTGGCCCTGGGGTGGAGGATCGGGATGAACTGAGAGTATGATCTAGCTCCCTCATAGTAAAGGCGGCATTGTAGCACTAACGATTATGAGAAGAGAAGGGTATCGCCCGAGCCGCCTCCGCTCGTTTCCGATGGAGGAAGGCAGGGTGATAGTGGAAAGAGCTCTATACTTCCGCAAAATGGCGGCCCAATAGGATCCAAAATGACCGTCTGCTACTGCCAGACCGGAAATTGGGGAATGGATCATGGTCCCAGAGAGCTGTCAGAGGTTGGCTCACACGACATAGGAAGTGGTGGAACCGTTAAAAGAACTAGGGAATGAAATCCATCTAGCTCTTTTGCTATCCTGAAGAATTCGGCGACATTTTACACCCATCTGTTTATAATGGATGCAGTCTGCTATCTTAGTATGACGGTGAAAAACGCAGAGAGCACGTCTCTACGCGTGAATTGCGTCGCAGCATGCCTCAGTCCACCAAGAGACTGGGACACAACGTGGTAAAGAGTAAGTGTGAGGAATGGATCATCCTGCAGCAGTAAGGATAACGTTTGTGAGATATTCCACCTGGTCATCACAACTGGGGAAATAAGGTTCTTCGACATTCGACAAGGAGGAGTAAAGCTGCCAGTCAGCAGTAGCAAGCTGCCATTTGGGTGTGCACATGGATGGGGTGGGAGTTAGCAAACAAATAGCACACAGGAAATGGTCAGTCGAGTAGGTGTCAGAAAGAACAGACCACTCAAGATGATGGGAAAGTTGGGCAGCGCACAAGGATAGGTCCAAATGGGAGTAAGTGTGTGAGGAGTCAGAAAGGAAAGTGAGTGCTCCAGTGTTAAGGCAGAAGAGGTTAAGTTGGTTGAGAAGGTCAGCCAAGAGGGCACCTTTCTGACAGGTCCTGGAAGAACCCCAAAGGGGATGATGCGCATTAAAGTCACCAAGTAGCTGCCTAATAAGCTGAATGAAGTCTACCTTTGTGACATGGAATGACAGAGGGACATAAAATAGTACAGAGGGAATAAGGAAGGTGGGGAAGGAAAAGGCGAACTGCAACAGCTTGAAGATGAGTAGTCAGTAATATGGGTTGACTATGAATGTCATCCTGTATGAACATCTTGACGCACCCAAGAGATGAAATGCCGCCCTCGGGGTTAACGTCAAAACCAATTGGTAAGAAATTTGGAAGCTCAAAGTGGTCGTGAGAGCGCAATTTTGTTTCCGAAAGGCAGAGTACAAGGGGATTCTGCGATGCTAAATGCGGCTGTAATTCCTCTGTGTAAATGTAGGCTAGGAACGTTCCACTGGAATAGACTCACGAAGAGATGTAGGGTTGTCACCTCAGTGGCTGCTGAGTGACAGCCGTTGACGAGTCGCCACTACAGGGCACAGAAATAGGAGGATCCTGCTCCATGGGGTCCACAGAAGCATTGGCATGCTTCTGCCGTCGGTCTGTGGAGTTCGACGCTGAAAAATGGTTGGTGGTGCGCACCAGCAACACAGAGGCCAGCTGGGCTAAGGTATCACATGGCAAACCTGTTTAAGAGGACCTTTGAGTTGGCGAAGGAAAAGACCGTTTGCTTTTGGTGGACTACTTCGAGTCGCTCTGGTTACAAGATGATTCAGGTGTTTGGGTGGAGGAAGTTTTCACCTGAGTACTCCCCCTGCCCTTCCAGCCTACTGGTTATGTAGCAG
Organism: Schistocerca cancellata; assembly: GCF_023864275.1. NCBI lineage: Eukaryota > Metazoa > Arthropoda > Insecta > Orthoptera > Acrididae > Schistocerca > Schistocerca cancellata. The sequence goes on from NC_064627.1 coordinate 477,184,292, forward strand.
GCGGTTTAGCCCCTTGAGGCGAGAGTTTGATGGCTTGTTGCACAGCTGAACACTGGGCGATTTCACAACCTCAGAGCTGAACTGGAGGTCGCATGTCTACATGGCCATGTCCTTCAAGGAGCGGGGGTAACAAGAACAGAACTATAGGTGCCAGATGGGAGAATGCAGGGTTTGCGACTAGCCAATAACTTGTGAGCGACTGGGTATGGCTCTTTTTCCTTTATCGGGATCTCTTGTACAGTCCACTCGTTAAGATACACGGGACAATCTCAAGAGGCAACGGGGGGAGGGGGGGGGGGGCAGGAGGCGGACAGTCAACCTTGTGCACATCCGTCCCTCAATTTACACATTTTGCTGGGTGTTGACAAAACGTTCTAGTGTGATTGCATCGATGACACTGTAGCATTGCATCGGTTTCGGAATATACAGCTGGACTATGATAATTTCATAGCCTGCTTTGATCTTGGATGGAAGTACCACTATCAAAGATGAGTAAAAGTGTGGATGGGCACTAAGGAGGAATCTTCCTTTTTCATTACACAATGTACGGCAACGACACCCTGATCAGAGAGGTAAGATTGGATTTTGGCCTCGGTTAGACCTCGACATGAATGTGTAGCCATGGAGATGCAAGACAGAACACAGTTGTGCTTGAGAATCAGTAGTAGTCTCCAAAAGCAAAGTACCATTCTGTAAACGAGAGCAGGATTTCACAGGGCCAGTAGTTGCATCAACACCTTTCTTAATAAAAAAACAGATTTACTGTGCGCGAAGGACTGACCATCTTCAATACACAAAGAACCATGTTGCAGCAGGAAGGGTCTTTGAACCATTAGCCACATTATGTTTGTGTTTCATAGACACTGATTGTGAAGATGATTGACTCATTGTGAGGAAATCCCCATGATCATCAGCATCTCCGATGGCATGCTCCTTCCAACTGGGGGCCCATTTCACAAGAGGTTGCACCCAACTTAGGTTATTGTTCACACCTCAAGTCAGACCTCCCAAACACCTGACAGAGGGATCAATCAGCAATTTGGGAAAGCTGCAGCTGAGGCCATCACCCCTCCCTGGGCCTGGCCTGGTCTGCACCAGGAGGTACATGCGAACCCTACCTGTTGACCCAGGGCTGGGAATTACTGTTACCGAGTGACCTGTTACGCGTCAGATGCGTGGGCCGGCCCTCAGGAGCACAGAGGGAGGAAGAAAAAGAGGAACCTCAAACGCCAAAGAGAAGGAACGAGAGAAGTGAAACAAAGAAAGGAAAAGGGAGCGAAAAACAAAGATAAGATTCTTCTTACATCAGCGGCAGACAATGCAGAGCGTTCCCAATATCATCCCAGACATGTTACCAAGGGAAGGGCAAAAGAACAGCATGGAAGGGAATAAATGCTGGAAAGGCTGGGGACCCGTGGTAGCCAAGCAAGAATCCATCAAAGAGTGGTGAGACCTCTGGGGGGGGGGGGGGGGGGGGGAGATCCGAGGAGGTGATCACCCCTTTGCGAATGACAGACGATAACATTTCAACAAGCGTCAAAGGGAATTCAGCCTTTTTTTAATGATGATTCACAGTGACATCAAGGGAATCTAATTGGTAGATTTGTTTAAGGAGGCAATCGCAATTGAGAAATTAGTCATTGTGGAATACAAGGCTCCCATTTCCTATAATAATGATAACGAGTCTAAGTAGCAGACATGCTGACGCACATATACTTCCTACCCATCCAGCGCTACATGCGTCGCTGGAATAACATCTGACGATTCAGCAGTTTCAGAATCCACCCTGTAAGCCTAACAATTTTGGCTGCTTCCCGGAACATCTGCACCGCATCGGTCTTACACCATGCCTGCTGTGGAAAGCACAACCGTAACATCCACAGATGATTATTTCAAGATTTATTAAAATTATGTCCTACAAACTTCCGAAACATCGTTGCTATCGGCGAACTCTAACGTTAACAGACACGCGATATTGGAAATAGTAGCAATTTGTATACTTTGGCTATTGTGCTATTAACAAATGTTTATGTATATAGAATTTCAAATGCCATTGATGAGAGATTAAATTGGAAGAAACACATTGATATGCTGAAACGTTTGGGTTCAGCTACTTATGCAATAAGGGTCAAGTTTTGGTGATAAACATCTTAGTAAATTAGCTTACTACGCCTATTTTCACTCATTGCTTGCATATGGCATATTTTGGGGTAACTCATCACTGAGGAATTAAGTATTTATTGCACAAAAGCGTGTAATCAGAGTAATAGCTGGAGTCCACCCAAGATCATCCTGCAGACATTTATTTAAGGATCTAGGGATATTCACAGTAGCTTCTCAGTATATATACTCTTATGAAATTTGTTATTAACAACCAAACCTATTTCAAAAGTAATAGTGTGCATAACTACAATACTAGGAGAAAGGATGATCTTCACTATTCAAGATTAAATCTAATTTTGGCACAGAAAGGGGGAATTGTACTGCCACAAGTCTTTGGTCACTTACCAAATAGTATCAAAAGTGACAGATAACCAACAAGTATTTAAGAAAAAATTAAAATAATTTCTGAATGACAACTCCTACTCCAGAGGAATTTTTAGATATAAATTAAGAAGAAAAAGAAAAACCCAAAATTAAAAAATTAAAAACAAAAAATAAAGTTTTTATATTAACTTAATTATGTTGTTAAATTAACTTAATTATGTCATGTATTTGAAAATTTGACTTGTTCCACATTATTACTAAATATCGTACTCATGACCCATGGAACTAGTATTAATCTAATCTAATCCAGTAGCAGTAAAAAATTGTGTGAACAAAAAGGTGAATGTGGAAGCCATCAGGTTAAACAGGTACTATTTGCGACTGTGGGACGGTTTCTATACTAACCATGTTGCTGATTTAGTGAAAGTCTTCACCGCGGGGGTCAGGCAATTTAAGTAACACGTCAAAACTAAATTATTTTCAACTATAGCAATAAGACTTCAACGTTAGACCAGAGCCGCCTAAAGCTTAGAGGACAGGATTCATCGTATCTGCAAGCCTAGGTCTATACAGATCCCATCATTACGTCTGCGGTCTTCATATGCAGCTTATAACGGAAGTACCCTACGCCAAGTGGTTACAACCGAATGTAAAACATCACCCATCAAGGTCATTTACCTGCAGAACTTTGAATTTCTGTACAGTCTCACGTAACGAACCTAAAGCTTACAGAAGCTGAAGACCCTGAAGAATCATGTAGTCTTGCCCAGCAGAATACCAGTGTTATGAATGAAGCATTCTTTGCCAAAAAGTTAAAGATCTGCTAGCAACAACATTTATTAATATATGTCATACTTACGGAACCATCCTTCCCAGAACATAAATTGCATTGGTGTGTGTTGTTCCTTATTCGTCAACGTTGTGATTGTGAAATGAAACAATATGTACACTTTACAAGGGCACCAAACTGGCACACTATTTTACGGTATATCCGCAATGCAGTAGTCCAATATCACAAATCGCAGTGATCACTGCCATCCACTTGTTTACCACGAGCTGTTCCATTCTGCTACGTTTGAATCACTTCACTGAAATTTCACATCCACACAAGGAAAATTAGAGTTCTGCTTTCCAATAATTAGTGGAATTCTGTAAACCGTTTTAATCTCTAGTGGGCCTACGGTATGAGTGATCTGAGTTTTTACACAGTAATGCTTCAGCCATAATAAAAAATACCACCAAAATTGTGGACTTCGATTCTTTTATATTCATCAGAAACAAAGCGTATAATCGAAGAAGCGAAGATTATCAAAAATGCAGAGCATCTGCATCGATTGAGTACCATAATTCTGGTATTTGATAACATCTTAAAGAAACGCCACGTCAGGAAACGGCAGCTTTCGATGCTTTTCGAGAAACTCGCTTCGTCGCTATAAAACGTGCAGCTTCTGAGAATTGGCGACTGACGCAAAATTGCACAGGAGAGAAGTTTTAAAGTAAGAAAGTGTTTCTAAAAAGTCAAAGAGCGACGAAAACCTAGCTGGTAAGTATATAACGCGATTGTCGAATTACAAGTAACTCAAACAGTTATGGCCAACATCACCTTTCTATTTTCCATTAAATGAATTTTTCCAATATGCACTTTCTCGTTTGTTACTGGTGCATAATCCGTAACCTACGGATTAAGGAGATAAATTTCGAAAACTATGACATTAACGAAATACAGTATACATACAACGAAAACTTTAGTAACAATGGTATTAATGTAAAGAAATACGTTACGTTTATTATTGTATAAGAAATAAACGTAACTAACAATATATTGAGTTATATATGATATGAAATCTAAGTAATACAACAGAAAGCACGTTGTAAGACAAAAAACGACGCAACACGAAGGAATTATGTATCCGAAATCGGTAGATATGACGCTAAATGGCTTATTCAAGAAAGAACTTAACAAATCGGGCAAGTCAATAAAGCGTTGGTGCACCTTTGGCCCATATACAAGCAGTTATTCGGCTTGGCACTGATTGATAGTAGTTGGATGTCCTGAGGCTATAACGTGTCAAATTCTGTCCACTTGGCGTATTAGATCGTCAAAATCCCGCATTGGTGGGACGACCCTGCCATAATGCTCCAAACGCACTCAAAAGGGGAGAGATTCGGCGACTTTCGTAGCCAAGACAGAGAGGCACTCACGAAGACAAGCAGAAGAAACTCATCTTGGGCAGGCGGGCATGATCTTGCTGCAACATAAGCCCAGTATGCCTCGCATGAGGGGCAACAAAACGGGGCGTAGAACATCATCGACATACCGCTGTGCTGTAAGGGTGCAGCTGATGGCAACGGAAGGGGTCCAGCTAGGAAAAGAAATGGCACCGATGACCATCATTCCTGGTTGTAGGACCATACGGCGGGCGACGGTCAGGTACGTTCACCACTGCTGTCTCTGGCATGTCCAGCCACGTCTTCGCTTTTAATCGAGGCTCATTTCGAAGCGGAACTCTTCTCTGAAGAAAATTCTACTCCAGTCAATGAGATTCCAAGTCTAAGACTTGTCTGAAAACGCCCTGTACAGCGGTGGAATAGCAACCTGTAACTGAAAAATTTTCGCGATTATCTTTTCATTGGCGAAAGATTCCAGATTAGTCCCCCACTCGGATTTCTGGGCGGTTTCTGCCAATGGGAACGTGACCGTGAGAAGAAATTGAATAAACCAACGAACATTCTACGAGTCTGAGGATGGAACGTCAACAATTTGAAATTGATAGGAAAGCTAGAGAGTCTAAGAGAAACGTAAAGGGAGAGTCTAAATGGTGGGGGTCAGCGAAGTGAAATGGAAAGAAGACAAGGATTACTGGTTCGACGAATACAAATACCATCAGCAGCAGAAAGTGGTGTAACGGGAATAGGATGTTACGAATAGGAAGATTGGGCAGTGAATGAGTTAGTGTGTACATTTCAGCGATAGGATTATTCCTACCGGCATCTACAACAAACCAACAATAGTTCAAGGTAGAAGATGCAAGAGAGAGAGAGAGAGAGAGAGAGAGAGAGAGAGAGAGAGAGAGAGAGAGAGAGAGAGAATCAACTGACTGAAAGTGTAATTCAGTATGTAAAGGGAGATTAAACTTATAATCAGGGTGATTGGAACACTGTTTTAGAGGAAGGAATAGGAAAGAGTTAACGCAGAAAACAGGGTCGGTAATAGGAGTAAACTAAAAGAAAACCAGAGTTCTGCAACAAATTACAGCTAGTAATAGCCATTACGCTGTCCAAAAATCAAGAGATGGCAGTATACTTTGAAAAGGACTGGAGACACGTGAAGATTCGAAATAGATTTCGAAACCAGATATTGAATTTTAAGGTGTACCCATGCTCACATACAGATTCAGAACAAAATTACTAATTATGATTAAACTGAGGAATAAAAGAATCGTCCGGAACAATCTGTTGGGAAAGAAGTGGGATACTAAAAGTACTGAGGAATAATGAACTGTGTATAATGTTCTCTAAGGCTGTAGACGCTACGGTTTGAATACCACAATCGGAAATTCTGTTGAATGGAATTCTCGAAAAAGATCAGAGAAGTTAGAAATATACAGGTATAAGGCAGATAACTCCGAAGAAGTCTTGGCTAACAGAAGAAGCACTTGAACGACGAAGTACGTAAGCAGAAAAATACTCGTGGAAAAACTGGAGTATCTCAATGTATGTCATTTAGGAAGTAAGTAGGAGGTGCACGGAAGCCAAGGCGGAATGGCTGCAGGAAATTTTTGAAGAAATATGAAAAGAAATGGTCGTCGGATGGACTAATTCAGTGTACAGAAACGTCAAAACTACCTTATATGGAATTAAAAGCAAGGGCGCAACGTTAAAGTGTACAATGGGAATTCCGCTCTTAAACGCAGAGAATAGAGAGGGGACAAGTGGAAATAACACGTTGAAAGCATTTTAGAGGGGGGGGGGGGCACAAGAGAAGTCGAACGACATGATAGAAGAAGATATGGGAGTCGATATGGAAAGACTTAAGAGATCCAGTATTAGAGTCAGTCAGAATTATCACTCCATCAGCTTTACAGCTCACACATCCAATTTGCTGGACAGGAGACAGGAAAATGATAAATTGAAGATCTGTTAGACGACGATCAGTTTGCCTTTGGGAAAGGTAAAGTAACCAGAAGGGGTCTGACGCCGCACTCGATAAAATCAAAATTTAAGAAAATCTAAGGATCTTCAAAGGATTTATTTACCTAGAAAAACCGTTAGAAATTCTCAGGAAAATAAGTATACGCCGCGAGGAAACAAGGGTAATATACAATATGTGCAAGAATGAAGAGGTAACAGTAACAATGTAAAACCAAGAACGAAGTGCTCTGATTAAAAAAGGATGGCAGACAATGACGTCATCTCAGCCTTACTGTTCAATCCATAGATCGAATAAGCGTAAGCGTAACAAAAGATCAGGAGTGCGATAAAATTTGGGGTGAAAGGCTCTAAATCTGCTTATGATATTGCTATCTTCGGCTAAGGTGAACAATAATTACAAGACTTGTTGAATGGAATGAACAGCTCAATGAGCAAACACTATGGATTGAGAGAAGTACAAAAAGACTTAAGTGATGAGTACAGCAAATTAAATTGGCGATGAACTTATCAAAGCTGCCTGTCACTAAGTAGACTAAGTGAAAGGTCTCTGCTACCTTGGAATCTAAATACCATGACGGACGGACGACATAAAAAAAGCAGGCTATCATAGATAAAGACGACATTCCTCGCCAAAAGATTGCTCTTATCAAATACCAGCTTTAATTTGAGGAAGAAATTTCTGAGAATATATGCCCGGATCACAGAAATGTATGTAAGTTAATCATGAACTTTGGGAAAACTGCGGAAGAAGACAATCGAAGCGATGGAGATGTGCAGCTACAGAAGATGGTGAATTTAGGTGCGTTCATTAAGAAAGAGGATGTTCCCAGAGGGATCTGCGGGGAGAGCAACATTTCGAAAACGCAAGTCAAAGCAGGGCGATAGGACGTGCGTGAAGACACCAAGGAATAACTTCCATGGTACTTGAGGGAGGTGTAGAGAATATAAACTATGAAAGATCGTGCACGGAATATATCCATAAAATCTATGAGTAGAGGAAGTGCTACTCAGAAGAGAGACTGGAAAAAGCAATGAACCTTCAATCAGTGTTATTCTAACACACCGAAAGGAGGGCATTGAAAGTATGGATTGAAGTCCCGTCGACCACGAGATGCTAAGAAAGCATTTGCTCGGGATGATTTGCATTTAGCGTCTGAAGGAAACCCCCGGAAAATCATTCCAGATTGCCAGATGACACATCTAAACCTGCCTCGTCCCAAATACGAGACGAGTGTGCTATCCGGTAGGCCATGTCGGAATAGGAACTTCTGATAGCGTAATAAAGCCCGTGCTGCTGATGCTTTACCTCACCAAGAAAGGTTTTCCTTGAATACTTGCACTTAATGTCTGGAAACACCTGTCCTATACTACAAAGAACAAAATAAAACCAGTTTTCGTCTCCAAACATACAGGTGTTGAACATAGCTCAGTTCTCACTGAGCAGCAGCATCTGGCTGCAGCATAATGGTCCATCAGCACATTTGTGTTGCTTGCTGAGGACAAGTCTACGTTGAGAAGCCTCAGGAGTGTCAAGCAGACATTATTGCTTAGCCATTTGTTTGCCTAATTTGAAGACCTTACATGTTTTATTCATGTTTGTCCATTTAAAGAGTTGTTCAGTACTCCAATTGCCAACAACGGAGATGATAGCTCGAAGCATCTACGTATTTCACGACATGAAAATCCTGCCGAATGATTACTTCCATATTATCAATCATGTAATGTGGTTTTTTGAAGCATAATGAACATGTAAATTTATACGAATATAGTTTTTAAATTTCTTATAATTACCTCATTCTAATAATGACTGCGCGTAGCTCATCAATGAAAAATTCATTTCCTGATAGGCATAGTAATGAGTGTTGTTTAACTGTCAATCCTAATTGCCATTCCTCTCTCGTAATTGGTGACTTTATTGAAATCAACCACTCCAACTGGTAATTATGTTATAGATTATTAATATAACTGACTTCAATTGCTAATCGTTCTCAAACGTGTAGGCTCTGAATTTGTTTTAAAGGAAGCTTAATTAATTACTAAATCTTTACTTCAATAGGCATGGTTTCTTTCAAAGTATGCCGTCGAGACCCTGAGACACGCATCGACTGGACTATGACATTCTTACTGCCTAAGCCAAACCCAAGTCTACAATACATACAGAGGCGTGAAGGAAGACTGGCAGTGAATGGATGTCTAACAATAAGAAATAGAATATAGGATCTTTTGATGCACTTTGGAATGATGCTCGAAATCACGTACAGCAATTTAAGTACTCATGTTAATGACTTAACGAGACAACTGATTCAAACAAGGGGAAGGTCTGAAACGCGGGTTACCGATTTTGACTAAGTTTTGCAAGGACGTGCTATAGTGAAAATACAGACAGTGTTTCGACTTTTTGCTAGACACTCAGTTTCCGAAAAAATCTAAATGTTCAAATGTGTGCGAATTCCTAAGGGACCAAACTGTTGAGGCAAAAAAATCTATGTATAAGTTGGTGACAGTGTTTACAATGCAGTACATTGAAATTGCGTCTAAAAAAACAAACATTTTTATTAATATGTGGGCCAAAGTTAATAATGTTTAAGATATTAACGTTTTTAGTGTTTTTCGTTCAGTAGCTTGGGTACCAGCCATTCTATGCGTCCAACCGTTGGTCCGGTGTCCGAGCGGTCGAGGCATTAAACTACCAAACCGCTAGCCTGTGTTCGTTTCTTGGTCATGGCAATTTTTTATTCGATATTTTTCAGTGTATCTGATAATATTTTGATAACGGAATACTTTCCCGTGACTTTTTTAAGTAAAATATCAGGTGTAAACAATCAAAGATATAATTTACGGACAGTTACTTTCATCGTGATAAATAGTACGAAATAATCCTTACTGACTGTCTATTCGTGAGCGTTCTCGCAGACAGTGACACAGAAACAACAAATTTCTCAAACCACGCCCAACACACGAACGAAATCTCTTCGCATTGACATGTTTTTCGCTACATTATTCGTGGGGAATTTATCTGATTCACATTACTAAAAGCAAATCTATCCAATATCAATTTGGGTGCGTATTCAACGTATGAAAGCATACGCACAACTGGTTACGTCCCAACGCTTTAATTTTGATAGTACCCGCCCTGTCTTAATTCACTGTTCTTTGATGTTGCACGATTCTGAAGTTGTGCGGTGAAATTCTTTATCTATCGGAAAAGTAAACACGCGGTTGACAATGGGAAATAGATTACGATGGCGGCATTTCCACGGTGCAGGACGGTTCAGCATCATCTACGAAAGTCCTATGTAGAACATCATGCATCACGATGAAAATAACTGCCTATACATTTTAATGCATACTTATTCAATTACTAATCAGACCTCCCGATGTTTTACTTCAGAAAAGGCAAAAGGGAAGTAATCCGATTACCAGAATGTTAGCAGATAGACCGAAAATCATTTAATGAAATAATTATTGTACCTTTTCTCAATCACGCCTTTTACTTTCAATTTATTTTTTTGCAAAACTAGACCTCACACTGCTCCATTTTACACTTTATTTGCCTGCATCGCACTCTTCGTTTGGCTATGAAAATTTGGACAAAAATCTATTGCGTGATTTGACCAACAAACGTAGAAAGATTTAAAACCACCGCTCGTAACATTTTAAAAAGTAGCGTACAATGAGTGGTGTAAGTTATATCATACGAGACTGACCGCAATACTGAGAGCTAAAGGAGAAATCTGCAATATGCGAGCGCAGACATTTCCACAGATCATTAAATTTACTCACCTTTTCCATTAAATAGTCCCGGGAGAATTAATCTAATAGTTAAAGCAGAGCACTCCAACGTTGTTTTGAATACCACAGCACTTCACTTCACTACGCATGGTCCTGTAGGGGGTGGCATGTCGTTGCCTTCAGACCATTGAATTGACTGACCCGACCAGCTAGAATGGGACCTACAGTTTAACGTGAACTTTAAACCACAATGCTGCACGCCATTTTTCGCGTTGCCGAACTGTCACAGGGGTAAAGTGGTACAAAAATACCAAGAGTGTGCTGTATGCCTCTGTGATTCAAAGCACTCTTCTCAATGCTCTTGAAACAAATCTACCCTTCACGTACAAATTTCCAGCAGTGAAAGACTGATATCGCTCAACGTAGTACCTCTACACCATTGGTCGTCAAACCTTTTTTTTCGTAAGAGTCAATATTGACTCGGGCCGCTTAGAAGGGGCGTGGGGAGGGAGGGGGGGGGGGGGGGGCGATGGTGTGAAGCGGCCACTCTAAGACAAGTTCAATTTTTACTTACAGCTTTGAGCTTACGTATTATACGGTATCACGCCAAATATTTTTAGAGAAAAAATATATTGCAACTATGGGCATACTTCTGAAGGTTTGCGTATCATTTTTCCGTATGTAAGCGGGTATTGTGGCCAGAGACATCACAACAGGATCCATGTTTTTCTGATTTCAGGACATTCTCTAGCGTCTTCACGTCTTAGTGTCTGAAAGAACAACAAGCAGCTGCAGCAGACCGTTTACAATCTGTCTTTTGTGCCAAATTTAACAAAGCAGATTTTTGAATAATACTTAATTCAGAATTGTCACAAAGGTATAGAAAGGTGGATGATAGCCTTGTCCATAAAAGGGTTTAGAAGTCAGTTTTATCTGTTTTACTATCCGTATTTTTTTGGAAGTAACGCTCACTGGGGTGAACACCTTGGTCATTTTTCCGGGTCTGACGCCATGTCGGCGTTAGTGGTCCACAGAATACCAAGGAACTATAAGCCAGAGGATGTTTATAGATCGAGATCGAAAAATTATTACTCTCCTTACAAGTGAGATAGATTAGTCATTCCTATTATTCTTGCTATCACACGACAATCCTTTATACTGAAAATAACGGAACAAACTTTCTCTGTCCGTCTGACGATTTCGATGTACAGAGAAAAAATCTGGCTGCTACTCGACAGGCAGCAGAGCTGTTTAGGGGGAAAAAAATATACAATGGTCACTTTTCCGCTCCTGGTCACTTCATCACACCTTCCCCTACCGACCGTACTAGTAATGGGTAGTACGTTATATTAGTTACATTAATTAGTGTGTATATAAATATATAAACAATAATTCTAATATGACTCACGAACACAAATGATTTGAACGACATTTCTTTACTCTTCGCATTGTATTAAAATAGCCTTAATTTGATTTCACATTACTGTCTACAAACATTTATCACATTTGAAGATGACAGTCTATTCACAAATTCGTGTTACTTTCGTTTGACATTTATACTATAGTTATTGGAAAACAACAAAACATTCCGCCACCTCACATCTATTAATCCCACTATGGCCACGCTGCATTCTACCCTGTCCACGACTTAGCTCACGGGCGAATTCACCTTCGTCAATCAGAATTAAGCAGCTTCTAAAATAATATTACTCTAAGTATTTTTGCTTGTTAGTGAGCAAGAGAAATACGTCACTAGCTCTTAACGTTAGTTAATGTTTCTGGATTCGGTTGTTAGTTGATTGACGTATACAAACTGCCCCGCATTTGCTTGTACCAGTCTGCATACTCTCTTATCAAAGTTCAGCATATGTATGTCAGTATGCTCGCACAAGCTTGCGTGACTTAAAAAGATGCCTAAAATAGCTAAGACAGCTCGAATGCTTGCGCGAAAACATCCTATAAACGATCAAATATGCTTGCACGAGTTTATCGTGTGCGCCTGCCAAGCTTGCAGAAGTGCAGCTACCTTTAATGAACAATGAAAATACATTTAGGCGCTGATTTCACTACAACAGGGACTATTTAACAGCTAACTAAGTCTTGGCCAGAAAAAAATTAAGTTCAGAAATTATCGGTGCCAACGATCAAGATTTTATGGGGAGATGTGGACAAAAATTTATGAATCATTATCTCACGAGTTTATATTCTAGTGCCCAACGCCAGTAAACCTCTATAACAGGAGTAATATGATTTGTCGCCTATCTACTGTTAAGCAACAAACAACTACGAATTACAAGAAATCCTGTGCCAAACTAAACTCCTCTATGAAATAACAATTACCCGCAGTTCAGGGCTGTTGATGGAACTGGGCGGCGAGTTAAGCGACGTGTTCTGTGGCACGACGATGATTGCTGTGTGAAAGTATAGTGGAGAAGTTTCTATTTTCCACACAACAGAAAACCTGGGGTCGCGCTTCCTGGTGGCCGTGACACAAACTACGATACTACATCCAGGGTAAACGAACTCTCGGTCTGTAAACAAACAATGATGCTTGCGCTATGGTACGTATTCCACATCCCAGTATTTCTTAATCGGTTCAAAGTTTTGAAATGAGATTTATAGCAAATGTTATTATGCTAAAGACTGCATATTTTGTTGTAAGGATAATACACGTAACATTTTTATTCGCCGTGATATGATACCTTTTTTAATGGACTTTACTGTTATCTATCACAATTTGATATCGAAGGGAACTTATGATAGATATGCACGCGGAGGTCATACTGCATGGGGCATCTGCTACCTCTCCAAAGAGTAGTGAAGTGCGTTTTCTCTGAAGATAGTATGAATACTGATGATGTTTTTATAGTGTGCAGGTGGAATCAGACCTACATCTACAGACCGAGCGAGGTGGCGCAGTGGTTAACCCCCTGGACTCGCATTCGGGAGGACGACGGTTCAATCCCGTCTCCGGCCATCCTGATTTAGGTTTTCCGTGATTTCCCTAAATCGCTTCAGGCAAATGCCGGGATGGTTCCTTTGAAAGGGCACGGCCGATTTCCTTCCCCATCCTTCCCTCACCCGAGCTTGCGCTCCGTCTCTAATGACCACGTTGTCGACGGGACGTTAAACACCAATCTCCTCTCCTCCTACATCTACATCTACGTGATTACTCTGCTATTCACAATAAAGTGCCTGGCAGAGGCCTCAATGAACCACCTTCAAGCTGTCTCTCTACCGTTCCACTCTCGAACGGCACGCGGGAAAAACGAGCTCTTAAATTTTTCTGTGCGAGCCCTGAGTTCTCTTATTTTACCGTGATGATCATTTCTCCCTATGAAGGTGGGTGCCAACAGAATGCTTTCGCAATCGGAGGAGAAAGCTGGTGATTGAAATTTCATGAGAAGATCCCGTCACAACGAAGAACGCCTTTGTTTCAATGATTGCCACTCCAATTCCCGTACCATGTCTGTGACACTATCTCCCCTATTTCGCGATAATACAAAACGAGCTGCCCTTCTTTGTACTTTTTCAATGTTATCCGTCAGTCCCACCTTATGCGGATCCCACAACACACAGCAATACTCCAGAATAGGGTGGACAAGCGTGGTGTAAGCAGTCTCTTTAGTAGACCTGTTGCACCTTCTAAGTGTTCTGCCAATGAATCGCAGTCTTTGGTTTGCTCTACCCACAATATTATCTATGTGATCGTTCCAATTTAGGTTATTTGTAATTGTAATCCCTAAGTATTTAGTTGAATTTACAGCCTTCAGATTTGGGTGACTTATCGTGTAATCGAAATTTAGCTGATTTCTTTTACTACTCATGTGAATAACTTCACACTTTTCCTTATTCAGAGTCAATTGCCACTTTTCGCACTATACAGATATCTTATATAAATCATTTTGCAAGTCGTTTTGATCATCTGATGACTTTACAAGACGGTAAATGACAGCATCATCTGCAAACAATATAAGACGGATACTCAGATTGTCTCCTATGTCGTTAATATAGATCAGGAACAATAGAAGGCCTATAACACTTCCTTGGGGAACTCCGGACATTACTTCTGTTTTACTCGATGACTTTCCGTCTATTACTACGGACTGTGACCTTTCTGACAGGAAATCAGACCAACCAAACTGCAGACAGTATTTAATGCGACGCCCAGAGTCAACGGCAAACATCATCTTAATTCTCATTAATAGAGGATACATACTGATCTGGCATGATATTCAATTCAAAGGAATAACAATGACAGCAAAACATGGATAGCAATAACCTGCAACTGTTCTGAAGAATATAGGTTTACAGCAATTCCTACTGTGTTGCAAAGACTAAATTGTAAAACAGCCTCTACCTAACCTCAGGTAGTGTGTAAGCATTCTCTGTTTTACAATTGAATTTATCTCACTCCTTCTCTAGTGGCTCCCTATACACCACAAACTGCAAGGGACCATCAGACTTGTCAATCACGGATTTTGATAAGCCTTCGCTAAGTTGTACAGGGACACGTGCTGAGTACTGGCTAGAAAATATAAATGTCGTTTGGCTAGGGCCTTCCGTCGGGTAGACCGTTCGCCGGTTGTATGTCTTTCGATTTGACGCCACTTCGGCGACTTGCGCGTCGATGGGGATGAAATGATGATTATTAGGACAACACAGCACCAAGTTCCTGAGCGGAGAAAAATCTCCGACCCAGCCTGGAATCGAACCCGGGACCTTCGGATTGACATTCTGTCGCGCTGACCACTTTCTTTTTTTTACCACCCAGCTACGGGGGGCAGACAGTACCTCGCTAACGGCTTTTCATGCGACGGCCCCTAGTTTATGAGAAAATCGAAATTGTAGTTTTATATATTCGCCCTATGCCCTTAACGTTTATAGTATGTCGACCAAACGCGTGTAGCGAAGCTGCAAAGGTTCACGGCTATCGCGCTAGTGATACGGATTCAAATCCACACTGAGAACTTTTTTCTTCGATTTCATCGTACGGAATATCAGTAAGTAGTATATGTCATGCAAAATTATTCAAAAATATTCATTTTTACCGTAGTATTTCCATTAATAAATCATTCATTACAGCAAACTTTCTTCAGTTAGTGGGTATTCTGTTTGTTGCAAAAAAAGTTCCAGAATCGTCTTACTCGCTATCGCTTGCACTATTAGAAAACAATTGCGGAAGGTAGTGGTCGCAGCCGCACCCAGAACACAAATTCGTGAAACACCACGTGCATTTAATGAAAGCTAATACCTTGCAGGCACGCAGAATAGTCAGAAGCAATACCGGAAGAAATAGTTTGTTTAGTTTTCAAAAGGTTGTTCTCTTTTCAATCATCTTCAATGCGAACCACGAGTACTTGATCATTCCTGTGGAAGCAGATGCACTAAACTGTTGTATTTTTATGGGATGTTCCCTCTAATCGATTTCTCTGGTAGTCTTTAGCACCTGAGGAGAATTTTGAATTTTTTTCGTGAAATTTTTTGATTAATGAGTCAGCTTGTCAATTCTTTTTTGAGCAAACCGACCAAATTTCCCTGACGGTTCTAGAACACATGAGAAAACGTAAGTGAATATCTTTTCTGATGCGGTTATAGTATACCTTGCAGTGAAAGAATCTGTAATCTTGTTGAACTCGGTTTTCGCTCCTTGTTCGGCAAGAGATCTATTGTAAGTCGATTGCTACTGGCATCGGTACTGATTTCATTATCAGGCCAAAATAGGCGTCAGTACTTTCATCTGGAATAACATATATTACGTTATGTTATGTTAACTGGGGACCTAGAAACGACGGAGAGGCTTCGTCCCCGCCGCAGCCGCAGTGGTCCGCAACCCCACGACGACTACCGCAGTCCACTTCACTCCTCCGCCGCCCCACACCGAACCCCCAGAGTTATTGTGCGGTTCGGCCCCCGGTGGACCCCCCCCCCCCCTCCCCCGGGAACGTAACACACCAGACGAGTGTAACCCCTATGTTTGCGTGGTAGAGCAATGGAGATGTACGCGTACGTGGAGAACTTGTTTGCACAGCAATCGCCGACATAGTGTAGCTGAGGCGGAATAAGGGGAACCAGCCCACATTTGCCGAGGCAGATGGAAAACCACCTAAAAACCATCCACAGACTGGCCGGCTAACCGGACCTCGACACAAATCCGCCGGGCGGTTTCGTGCCGGGCCCCGGCGCTCCTTCCCGCTCCTTCCCGCCCCAACCGGCGGGCATAATATATATTACTTAATGATATTCTGAATGATAAAACAGGAAAAAAAGAAAAAGCACACATGCAGGACTTGAACCGATAGCGCCAGTGTGGTAGCCCTGAATCTTAGCCACTGCGCCACGCTCGCTTGGTCGAACCACGTTTGGTGTTACAAGTACAGGAGGTACGCATAAAACTTCAGCATCGATTTTGTCGAAAACTAGAGGCCGTCACACGAAAGGCGCTAGCCACGTACTCAGGACAGATCCCTCTGCGGCACGCCGAAGACACATCAAAATCTGCGATTAACAGGTCTTATGGTCGCCTTGTCTGTATTGTTACTAAAGTCTTGCAAACGTTTTAAGTCTCTGACTTCTTCTGGATTTTTCTATTCTGTTTCTTCAGCAATACAGTGATCATATCGTCGTATATAAAGGTTTACATGCCCTCGTTGAAAACTTGTGAAGAAGAATAATTCACTAGGAATCTGAAGAAATGGTGAAATATGTGAAGAGAATTCGAGAAGCGCTGTGTGAAGGTTTTCAGCGTTGGAAAATCTGTTTCTCCCCGAATGTTCTTTTAGCTTGCCGAAGAGGTGTAAACCGAGTTGCGCTAGACCTTGCTTCCTGGGCAGTATCACATACGTCCTTGTTCCTTGATCAAATTGTTGGTATACAAAAGAATTGCGTCTGTAGGAAACCGGGAACACGTATTCTGTCTTCTGACAGTAGGTTTCTCTTGTTGCACGATGTCACTACAGTTGTCTCCCAACGCAGAAGTTTGAAATTGGACTCAATGGTGCCTACAGCCTTCCTCTGTGATCGTGCAAAAGAGTGACGCCCCGAGACGTCACGCTCGGCGACGCTTGTAACAGTTAGGTGTCGACACACGCGAAGAAACTGGTCAGGTGCGAGCAGACCCGCGCACTGGGTTCCGTACAAACTTAGTTATGTATACAGACGATTCATCCATTCTGGAGATCGAGGATATTAACGAGTTTTGCCTGTGATCGACACTGATACTGGCAAGATATCGGTCTCAGGGATTCCAAGACTTCGAGAATGTTTTAATTTCAAGTCTGAAGTGAGACAAGAAATGACAAAAGAAATATTTTTTTTTGTGTGGTGTAATTGCAACTTAATAATTTCAGATCTTTTTCTTTCCTTTTACTCTTAAACTTTATGTCTTGCCTGATTTTCATGTGTGCCTTTTCGAGTATCAAAATATGTTACATAAATGGCCATGCGAAGACCTAGGGAAGAATTGTACCGGAACAGGAGAACAATATCTGGGGAAATCAGACTCAAAAGGGCAAGGTTTGCTGGACATGTAGTTAGAATGAGTGTGGACAGAATGACGAAGAGAGTGTGGGAAACAACAGGGAGGACAAGGGGAAAGACAGGAACCAAGTGGATTGTTGAACTTCGGAAGGACTGGTTGGAATTTGGGGATCAAAGTCGAAGGAAAGGGAAATTGGAGGAACAAATATACACCGACAAATATGCCGGAGATCAATGACAGAGAAGAATACAGGAAAAGATTAGAATGTCACCAGTGGAGCCGCCAGGAGAAACGGAAACTGAAGATCTCGGAAGAAGAGCGGGAGAGAAGAAGAGAAAGAATGAAGAGGTTCTGGGAGAAGAAGAGTAAAATGCAGTCCACGAAGGGGCTACCCGTGGTCCTACAGAGGCCGTAACGCAAGAAGAAGAAGAAGATAAATGGCCATATCTCTTGACTGAATTCACTTAGAGGCTTAAGGGGCTCCGGAAAGGCTCAAAATCATGAAAAGTTCAATTTTTACTTTTTTGCGTTTTCTGAATCTGCAGACTATTACCTTTTAATAGATATATAATTTATTCAATTCCGAAGACTACAACTATTTTTAAATTTTTTGAAATGTGTTCTACATGGGCGTGACCCACTGTGGCGCTGTTAAACTGCTGTCAAATGGTGTTATTATTAACGTCCGTGTTCATCAGGTACATTTTAGTGATGTGAGATAAAGTATGTGTTGTGGCTAACCTGTGATGGTTCAATATATATCGCTGGTGTGATTGTCGATTGTTTCATGTTTATTTACTCTGTCGTTATCTCGAAAATATTCGTAATTAATTCTGTTTCTTGAGTCTCTGTTTTGTTGAAGTATAATAATGAGTAAAAGTAAAATTATTAGAAATCCTCTGAAGGCTTTTAAGAAAAGGAGAAATGTTGGAAAGCCAAAGGTATGTGTTATTACTGTAAATAATAACATTCTAACATGGTACGAGCGATGCTTCCTTTAGACAAGGAACGCTTTCGGGCTGCAGACAGGGCTGTAAAGAGTCTAGAAATACAAGCAAGAGTAAACAGGAGGAGGAGCAAGAGGAAGCTGGAGGAGGAGGTTGCAGAGGGTAAAGATAATCCATCCTATGGACCTGGAATGCACTAAAAAGTTAATCCAATCTTTGTCGCTCGATTCCCAAAACTTTTATTTTCTCATACTAATTACATGTTTTCTAAGGATCTTCCAAACATATTTGTTTCAAACTTTCAGTAAATGTTACACAGTACCTTCTGCATAATTTAACACAGCCTTTTTCCAAAAAGTTATATATTTTTGAATATATAAATAAAAAATTGCAAAAAAAATGTTGTGAATTTTCATTACAATTGAAAAAAAATCATCTTTAATAACTGAACTAAAATTTTGTAAAATCCCTGTGTTAAGTTGTAGCCCATATTCCAATAAATAATCTGTAAAAAGTTCAACTTCCTACCTCAAATACTTTGTGAGGAAAGATGTAATTTATAAGCGTTATTTTAACATTGCAAGTATAGGGCGTTCCGGAGCCCCTTAAAAGTTTTACACAGCCAAAGTGCCATAGACCTTAGAACACTGATAAGCCAAGGCATTAGGAGCACTACACACCGCGAGGCTGAATGCCTCCTGTTGCTGTTGCGGGCACGTGACGCAGTAAGAAGAGAATGTAAGCGGAAGAGAGACCAATGGGCAGTCAATATCGGGAAGATACGGGCCGCAAATGTGCGAATCCACTGATACAAGCGGTTTTCACAAAGGGCACATTCTTGAAGCGTTGCGTTGCTGGAAACGAGAATCTCTGAAACGGCGAAGCTGCCGTGAGCATATGTGGAAAGCCGTTGAAGGATGGTGAAATAACGAATAGACCGTATGGTACTGGACGACCACGTCTCATTACAAGACGCAGAGGTCGGAGGATCCAACACAGTGTAATCCAGGATAGGCAGCGATCTGTCACCGATATGACGACAGAGTACATTGCTGGAGCAGGCAAAAGTGTTTTGGAGTACACTGTTCAAAGGCGACTGTTGAACATGTAGCTCCACACCACACGACCCCTATGTGTTCCTGTGTTGACCCAACGACATCGTCAGTTATGATTGCAGTGGGCACACCAACACCGAGTTTTCGCCGTGGATCACCGGAAACGTGTCGCCTGTAGGATGAGTCGCATTTCTCGTTACACCAGGTCGATGGTTGGGTCCGTACAAGCCGTCATCTGAGCGAATGGCTGCACGAAACATGCACCGCGCCACAGATAAAGGCCGATGAGAGCAGAACTATGCTACGGAGTACATTGAGCTGGGCATCCATGCGACGTGTGGAGGTAATCAAGGCATCACGACAGCAGTGAATCGTACTACAGCGGTCTGAGGGGCATTACAGTGAACTCACATTGATGTTTTGGCCGTCCATTGTGCCTGATCTGTACGGATTGGAACGCATATATGGGGGCCAGCTGCATGCCAGTAAACCACCGTCCCGTAATTTGCGGGCACTGCTTGACCTGCGCGTAGACACCTGGAGCCACATACTTCTGGAATCCTGTAAAGGACTTGCAGAATCCATGCCAAGCAGAATGTCTGTCATACCGCGTTTGAAAAGTGGAATAACACGCTATTAAACAGGTGATCATAGACCTGCCAGGTTAGGTGAGAGCGCTAATGCGCTGCTTCCTGGACTCAGGTAGGCGAATCTGCCCGGCGGCTTAACGTCGGAGGCCGGTGTGCCAGCCAGCCTGGATGTGGTTTTCAAGCGGTTTTCCACATCCCACTAGGAGAATACCAGGCTGGTCCCCACGTTACACCTCAGTTACATGGCTCGCAGACATCTGAACACATTCGCACTGCCCGCATCTCGTGGTCGTGCGGTAGCGTTTTCGCTTCCCACGCCCGGGTTCCCGGGTCCGATTCCCGGCGGGGTCAGGGATTTTCTCTGCCTCGTGATGGCTGGGTGTTGTGTGATGTCCTTAGGTTAGTTAGGTTTAAGTAGTTCTAAGTTCTAGGGGACTGAGGACCACAGCAGTTGAGTCCCATAGTGCTCAGAGCCATTTGAACATTCGCACTATTCCACGGATTCCACTAGACACAGACAGTTGGGGTCCACTAATTTCATCCCAGGGGTACGGGGTTGTGGCAGGAAGGGCATCCGGCCACCCCTTAAATTAACCTTGCCAATTCCGATTAACCATGCCGACCCTGCGTCATTGCGGGAAAAAGGCACAAGCCAAAGAAAGAAAGAAAGAAACAGGTGGTCATAATGTTTTGGCTCATCGGTGCATATGACCTAGTTATTAACTTCATAGGCCAACCTGTTCCAAAGAAAAAGTGTCTTTACAGACGAGACCGACAGACAGACGGATAAAAAATGACAGAAAATATTTTTTCGTGTTATATAATTACAAATTAAGAATTTTCGGATTTTTTCCTTTAATATAAAGAATTTTCGGATTTTTTCCCTTTAGTGTAGTGTGGAACCTTGCACTTGGCACATTTCATGATTCTAGCTCAACGGGAAGCACCCTATACGTTCTGATGAGTGTGTTTTGGATTATCAAAATATGTGACACAAATGACCATATCTTTTGACTGTAGTGACTTAGAATTTTAAAGTTTTACTCTGATAAGAGACCATAGACCTTAATATATGACATAAATTTGATAGGTATATTAGTTCCAGAGAAAAAGGGTTCTGAGCACTCGGACAGACAGACACAAACAGACGGACAGCAATGCGATCCTATAAGGGTTCCGTTTTCGCAGACTCAGACACAGAAACCTAAAAGAGGCCAGAGTTTAGTTCATGTGAGGCGTAAGATGCGTTAATGAAATCACATTGGCGCCAAGTTTCACCACAATTCTGCTCAGCGCCATCGTGCGCGTATCACGAGACTGGAATATCGTCACATCCCTTCTTACCCCCTTCTTTTGACACCTCTGCAAAGGAGTCAGAACTTCGACGTCCGGCGTGCAAATCACGCGGGTTTCTCATGGGTGGCCGAGGAAAACATTTCAGAACACGGAAGCACAGAATCGACAAGAAAAGGGCGTCAATGCCACCAGTCATTTACAGTTTTCACGGTAGAAAACGACAGTTCACAGTGGACGACTTTCTTGACAACCTTTGACATTTTGCCCCCCCCCCCCCCCCCCCGAACAACCTCATAGATAGTGATCGCACCCCTTTGCAGTGAAGTACGATCGCAAATTTCTGCTCTGATATACAGGGTGGAATCTCTAGCGACCTTTCAAAAAACCATTCTACGGAATTCTACGCGATCCGAGAAGCAATAAAGGGTGTTCGTGCTTTTTCAGCCCCCCTGTGGAGTGATCACGGTGAGGACGGGGCAGGGGGGGGGGGGGGGAGGAGGACGATGACATTGACACACTCTTGAATAAAACGGCAGACCCCCCGGCTCCTGTTTTTCAACGACACTCTCGGTGCCATCGGCGCAGCTTTGTTGGGCACTTTAAAAATGTTCCTACACAGAGACACTCACAGATTTCTGGGCGCCAAAGGAGCAGCCATCCCTTGCAACACCCCATAGTGCAGCACTCGGCTGAGGTGAATTCTCCGTAGCCCACAGGTGGGTGTGGTGAAGATTGACCATACTGCTCCTCATATATGTAGCCTCATTTCTAAAAAGGATGAATGGCAAAAATCCCAACGCTGTGGTGGCCTGTGCGCTACGGCAACAATTCCATATGTAGAAAGACTAACACGTGTTCCAAGTGATATGGTGCTTGTGGATAATGTACCACACGGTCCTCTGGCTTATCTCACTCCTTGCGACAACTACATGGTGCTGATACTGGAGTCACTGTCAAAAACCTTTTATCTCCATCTTCCAATGGGTGTACCTCCATTGGAATGCTTTTTTGGCCATATGTCCATTCAATTTTTTCTCTAGGGGAGCATTTCCAACAGTGTTTTCCCATTCAGTAAAACCACCCTGTATATACAGCGTTGTCAGAAACAGTCTGAAAAGCTTGTAAGGTGTTGCAGAGTGAGTTGCGTTGAGAAATCAGTGATGCAGATGGAATGCCCGGACGCTTAGGACGAGGCATCTGAAACAGACATCACGTCATTGTAGCAGGTTAGGCAGCCGTTTGGCCTCGTTTAATGTGCCGTGTCAGCGGTGCTGTCCGCTCCGTGGTGTCTCATTACAGACGGTTTTTCCCTGCATGTGCATTTCTCATCAGTACTATAGCACCTTGGAGTGGAGGAGCTCGCATGTTGTATGTTATTACTCCTTCCTGTAGACTTTTCGGAATGACATTCTGGCTGTTGTCATACTGCACTGTTTGCGCTCTTTACTATGGCTATGCTTGCTATGGAAATTGCTCTGCTTCTGCAATATTGGCACTCTTCACGTGCTCTAGATTATGTTTGTGACCCACTGTCTGAGGCGGACTTCTTTTAACGTCTGTGTCGAGCAACAGCTATGAAAATTTACTAGTGCACCCAGGAGTAGTATGATGATAACCTATTGCATTAAGCTATTGTATTGTAGTCTGGGTGACATCAGGCGAACTCATCAAACACTAAGAAGAGAAGGGACAGATATCGTTTTGCGGGTACATAAAGTTTCAGAGATAAGGTCAGAAAGGTCAGAAATAGAATCAACCTAACATGAGCAAACTATCGAAGGTCACTGGAGCAACGAAGCACCCCAACTTATTAGAAAATGTGTAGGTCATTAACGTTTCCCAAGTAGGATCATCCAACAGATGGACAGAACCCTGGGCCTATGCACTGATGGCAGTCTTTCATAGAATCATAGATATTTGGGAAGCGATTTATGTTCTCGAATTGCGGCTCTTCTAGAGAGCGGAAATCTACTCTGTAGGAACCGACATCGATTCAACGATCTTGAAAGGCAACTTGCTCTGTTCGTCTACGAGACTTAGAAGGCAGGAGATACTACGCTCAGTTCCGCCACCATATATTGTACCGCACACGACTATCAAACTATTTAGGCGCATTATTCGACGCTCCTCCTGCCCATTGGGGCGTTCCGAGTACTAGAAGGCACACTTAAAAATGATTCACGGCACACGATTGATCCTCAGAGCAAACGGTTTAGAGGGAGTCCCCCGTAAATAAGTGAATTTGATCCAATAAAGTTCTCTAGATCCTGTCGAACCTCTTTCCTCAGGCCCTTTTGAAAAAAAAAAGGACTCTACATAGGGTGTGGCTAGATACGCCTCGGTCAAGGATAAGAAGCTTCTTATTTTCTTCTTTTTCAGCAAGAGTTTCTGTTGCTGCTTTCACCGTGCAGTAGCGAACATTCTGCCACTCCACCTTCAGATCATTTTCAGTAGGTGTTTCTAATAGCCATTGCTTCAGTCTTCTTTCACAGAGATTATTTATGCTTTCTTCTTGCAATAAGTGTACTTTGTACTCTTCATCCAGTGGACCGCATAAACGAAGTTTTCTTATATTCTACTTTTTCCACAGGTCACGCTTCGCACAGTGGTCAAATGCGCATTCTGAAGAACTGCACATCTTTCAACAGAGGCCTTAACTTATCTTTTATTAGGAAATAATGTATTATTGACCTATGTCCTCGTGCACAGCGCGTATTTTGTGAATATACTTTTCCTGAAAAAGATGTTTTACTTTTTTAAAGGGTTCATAGAAGCAAATTGTTTGAGTTCATTACTGTTATTATGGTAATGACTCTCCAAATAATCCTACTACTCCTGGTACTGGCGCGTTACCTACTCATGCATTAAAACCTCCACGTATTATTAGAAGGTCGTTTTTCTTAGTTCAATCAATGTGCCATTGGCGTTACCTAGAAAAAATATGCAGCTGTTTTTGGTGCCATATGTAGAAAAGATATTGATACAGGAGAACTAAACCAAATTGCTTCTATGTACTAAGTCAGGCTTATCCAAACATCGGAACAGCTTTGTGAGTGTTTGTGACAAGGACAGTGACTGCAGAATCTTGTGAGTGCCGTCTCAGTACAGTGAAGGTGATAAGAAAACTACTTAAGTTTGAGAATGAGTAAAAACAGACAGTCAAAAGAGTTTGAAACAACCGCTAAACTTGATTTCATTGACATAATTAATGAGTTTATTTTGTTCAAAGCTAGGAAATGGAATGCAAAATTATAATTAAAACACAGTTCCTGTGAAGGGATATTTTATCAACTTTTCATTATAGCCAACACCAAATTATTCTGATTAACAATTTATGTACTATTAATCATTTATAAAGTGCAAATAAAATCTACTCCATATTGTACATCATACTAAAACTAATGAGAGAAGTCTTCAGACGTAAAAGTAGCTACGGACGTACGCTAATGGAGCGTTGTAGGTCCATTAGTGTATGAATGTACAAATGACATAGTAGATACCATGGTTCGCAGATGGTGGTGTTGCATATAGAGAAGTTGCAACATAAGAAAATTTTAGCGAAATTAGGAAGAACTTGCAGAGGATTGATGTTTACCGCAAAAATTAGCAGTTGAAAAATGGTTCAAATGGCTCTGAGCACTATGCGACTTAACTGCTGAGGTCATCAGTCGCCTAGAACTTAGAACTAATTAAACCTAACTAACCTAAGGACATCACACACATCCATGCCCGGGGCAGGATTCGAACCTGCGACCGTAGCGGTCACGCGGTTCCAAACTGAAGCGCTAGAACCGCAAGGCCACACCGGCCGGCTTAGCAGTTGACCCTCTGTATTAACGAATATAACGTATTGTGCATACGTAGGTGGAAAGTCCCTATTATAGTTTTTTCACACGACTGTCAAACTACCACTGCAAACGTAGCTTCTATTAAATCTATGGCAATATTAATACGCAGTGCTTTAAAGTGGAACGACCAAGTAAAACTACTCGTAGGAATTGTAGTCAACCAATGAAGAAGATAGCTTGAGAACGCCTCGTACGGCTGGCTCTTGAATATTACTCCTCAGTCGGGGATCTCAATCAGATAAGGCTTGTAATGTTTAAAAAATGGTTCAAATGGCTCTGAGCACTATGGGACTCAACTGCTGAGGTCATTAGTCCCCTAGAACTTAGAACTAGTTAAACCTAACTAACCTAAGGACATCACACACATCCATGCCCGAGGCAGGATTCGAACCTGCGACCGCAGCGGTCTCGCGGTTCCAGACTGCAGCGCCAGAACCGCGCGGCCACTTCGGCCGGCTGTAATGTTTACAAACATTCGTGAGACATTAAGTATAAAATTTCCTCTTAGCGACGCCAGCTAAATATTGATATTTGTTGGTGCAGCTACGTTGTTAATGTTACTGCAGTTTTTGTACTCATTTGGTGTATGTGCTTCATCCGTTTCATATCCATCATGAGGAACGACAAGGTATTCCAGCCAGCTATGGTCATCACTGCGTCAGAGGTAGCTGCGCGATGTTGTTGTCCCGCTGGCGGCCAGCGAGCTCCTACGAACTTGGAAATTTGAAGCACTGAGCAGACATAATGAGAAAAAATATTTAGTCTCAAAAGACCCCGAGAGTTAATTTTCAAAAACTGCAGACAGCAGTTTGAAGTTTTAAGCGAAGTTTCTCATACTGTCATCTACACTCCTGGAAATGGAAAAAAGAACGCATTGACACCGGTGTGTCAGACCCACCATACTTGCTCCGGACACTGCGAGAGGACTGTACAAGCAATGATCACACGCACGGCACAGCGGACACACCAGGAACCGCGGTGTTGGCCGTCGAATGGCGCTAGCTGCGCAGCATTTGTGCACCGCCGCCGTCAGTGTCAGCCAGTTTGCCGTGGCATACGGAGCTCCATCGCAGTCTTTAACACTGGTAGCATGCCGCGACAGCGTGGACGTGAACCGTATGTGCAGTTGACGGACTTTGAGCGAGGGCGTATAGTGGGCATGCGGGAGGCCGGGTGGACGTACCGCCGAATTGCTCAACACGTGGGGCGTGAGGTCTCCACAGTACATCGATGTTGTCGCCAGTGGTCGGCGGAAGGTGCACGTGCCCGTCGACCTGGGACCGGACCGCAGCGACGCACGGATGCACGCCAAGACCGTAGGATCCTACGCAGTGCCGTAGGGGACCGCACCGCCACTTCCCAGCAAATTAGGGACACTGTTGCTCCTGGGGTATCGGCGAGGACCATTCGCAACCGTCTCCATGAAGCTGGGCTACGGTCCCGCACACCGTTACGCCGTCTTCCGCTCACGCCCCAACATCGTGCAGCCCGCCTCCAGTGGTGTCGCGACAGGCGTGAATGGAGGGACGAATGGAGACGTGTCGTCTTCAGCGATGAGAGTCGCTTCTGCCTTGGTGCCAATGATGGTCGTATGAGTGTTTGGCGCCGTGCAGGTGAGCGCCACAATCAGGACTGCATACGACCGAGGCACACAGGGCCAACACCCGGCATCATGGTGTGGGGAGCGATCTCCTACACTGGCCGTACACCACTGGTGATCGTCGAGGGGACACTGAATAGTGCACGGTACATCCAAACCGTCATCGAACCCATCGTTCTACTATTCCTAGACCGGCAAGGGAACTTGCTGTTCCAACAGGACAATGCACGTCCGCATGTATCCCGTGCCACCCAACGTGCTCTAGAAGGTGTAAGTCAACTACCCTGGCCAGCAAGATCTCCGGATCTGTCCCCCATTGAGCATGTTTGGGACTGGATGAAGCGTCGTCTCACGCGGTCTGCACGTCCAGCACGAACGCTGGTCCAACTGAGGCGCCAGGTGGAAATGGCATGGCAAGCCGTTCCACAGGACTACATCCAGCATCTCTACGATCGTCTCCATGGGAGAATAGCAGCCTGCATTGCTGCGAAAGGTGGATATACACTGTACTAGTGCCGACATTGTGCATGCTCTGTTGCCTGTGTCTATGTGCCTGTGGTTCTGTCAGTGTGATCATGTGATGTATCTGACCCCAGGAATGTGTCAATAAAGTTTCCCCTTCCTGGGACAATGAATTCACGGTGTTCTTATTTCAATTTCCAGGAGTGTATTAATAATACGAACATTCTTAGGCGCGAGTTATTACGAGACTCACAACGTAATCGGTGGCTGACTGTACTGTGTAAATACAAACTGACAAACCCGCATTGCCAGTTTATTCACTCTTCCGATTTTCTATTAGAAATTAAAATAAATATTGAACTGTGTTTGCAGTGAAGTATCGAAAAATTTCATTTCTATGTATTCGTGAAAACACCTTTGAAATTACGAAGCAGTCTTACAAAGAAATATGCACATTATCTATATTAAGAAACATGATAGCAGACTGTTTCTGTACGTGTATATAACGATATTTTGTAGCGGTCTCCACGGCAACGCCTCTTCATAGCTCTATAGAGTACTATCGCTTTCGTCTATACAGCCGTCTGCCCGCATCTCGTGGTCGTGCGGTAGCGTTCTCGCTTCCCACGCCCGGGTTCCCGGGTTCGATTCCCGGCGGGGTCAGGGACTGTCTCTGCCTCGTGATGGCTGGGTGTTGTGTGATGTCCTTAGGTTAGTTAGGTTTAGGTAGTTCTAAGTTATAGGGGACTGGTGACCATAGATGTTAAGTCCCATAGTGCTCAGAGCCATTTTTATACAGCCGTCTGCACTTCGCAGTTAAAAGTTGCCAAACGCGCTACCAAATGTCAGGGCGTTCCTTGATTCGCAGTAGGAGTGTCTCCGTAGTAAAACATAAATAAACTCATGCATGATACGTCATTTTTTCACGTATCTCAATGTCTATGAAGTCATATCTCTTGAACTATGTGTCGTACAGTGATACAGTTGTGTAAGTACATTCAGCGACATTTGTGGATACCGCCTGCAAAATGTACTGCAAATAGAGTTAATAGAAAAGAGGTAATACATTTAAACGTCATGTACAATGTGGTAGTTTTCCACGCTTCTTTTTTTTATGACGTTATATCTCCTGAACGATGATAAGCAGTTCTTACCCTCATTACGATTGTTGTCTGACAGTATGGGATATGTGTGCTAAGTTTGCTTGAAATTGGTACAGTGGTTTATTAGGAGACATGGCACTTACCTACATACGTATACACACACATCCATTTTTACAATATGTATGGACTATGAAGTCACTTGAGGATTGTTAGTGTAGGTGTATGCTTCACTTTGCATATGAAAGGATGTGGTATTGCGTGATTAAATTACTGTCCGCAAATGACAGTTAATCTGTGTGTTGACAGAATCAGAGATATTAACTGAGAGACTATAAGCGATTAACAACAACTTCTGTTGTTTTTCAAACAAATTCGCAATTACAGTCCAAGAATTTCAACAAGCATTTTACACTCAAGACATTTTCTTATTGCTTCTGGTTCGCAAAAAGGGACTGCTGCCTATTAATTTGAGGAAGACAGGAGTAGTAGGGCAAAGTGGGCATGAGAACAATTTGTTACTGTGGGTTGCCTAGCCTACATTCAGGGGCAAGCATGCGTTCAGAGGCAAACTTAATGTTCTCTTTTGATTGACAGGACCTTAACATACTGTTCTGCTAAGAGGATTATGACACCCTGAGGATAATCCTTCCTTTTCATTGACAGGTCCTTAACCTATTCTTCCTCATCCCATCCCCCACCCCTTCCTCCTCCCTAGTACTTCTGGGAGCTCCTCTTACCAGTAAAGCACACTTTTGATATCAATTTAATTCATTAAATAGATTAATTAATTAACCCCCTCTGGGAAAACCTTCAAGCCCTCCCCTTCCCCTACCATACCCAGAAATTGGTGGGAAAAATACTCATTGATTGGCTATTTGGACAGAAATCGACTGCAGTGTATAGAATATTGTTTAAACAATTTAGACAATGTGTGGAATATTCTTTATTCAAACAATTGATGGGATAGATGACTGTGTATGAAAATGGTTTATTTATTTAAAGAATTTGGTGGGAAATCGATTGCAGTGTTTGGAATATCGTTTAAACAATTTAGACAATACAGTTTATTTATTTATTTAAAGAATTTGGTGGGAAATCGAGTGCAGTGTATGGAATATTGTGTAAACAATTCAGACAATGTGTGTAATATTGTTTATTTAAAAAATTTATGGGATATGAGGCCAGGTATTGAATAATGTTTATTTACCCATGTAAAGAATTTGGCGGGAAATAGATTGCAGTGTATGGAATATTATGTAACAATTTAGACAATATACTTTATTTAATTATTTAAAGAATTTGCTAAGAAATTGAGTGTAGTGTATGGAATATTGTTTAAATAATTCAGACAATGTGTGTAATATTATTTATTTGAAGAATTTATGGGATTCGACGCCGGGTATTGAATATAGTTTATTTACTTATGTAGAGAATTTGGCAGGAAATAGATTGCAGTGTACGAAATATTGTGTGACAATTTCGACAATATACTTTATATACACTCCTGGAAATTGAAATAAGAACACCGTGAATTCATTGTCCCAGGAAGGGGAAACTTTATTGACACATTCCTGGGGTCAGATACATCACATGATCACACTGACAGAACCACAGGCACATAGACACAGGCAACAGAGCATGCACAATGTCGGCACTAGTACTGTGTATATCCACCTTTCGCAGCAATGCAGGCTGCTATTCTCCCATGGAGACGATCGTAGAGATGCTGGATGTAGTCCTGTGGAACGGCTTGCCATGCCATTTCCACCTGGCGCCTCAGTTGGACCAGCGTTCGTGCTGGACGTGCAGACCGCGTGAGACGACGCTTCATCCAGTCCCAAACATGCTCAATGGGGGACAGATCCGGAGATCTTGCTGGCCAGGGTAGTTGACTTACACCTTCTAGAGCACGTTGGGTGGCACGGGATACATGCGGACGTGCATTGTCCTGTTGGAACAGCAAGTTCCCTTGCCGGTCTAGGAATGGTAGAACGATGGGTTCGATGACGGTTTGGATGTACCATGCACTATTCAGTGACCCCTCGACGATCACCAGTGGTGTACGGCCAGTGTAGGAGATCGCTCCCCACACCATGATGCCGGGTGTTGGCCCTGTGTGCCTCGGTCGTATGCAGTCCTGATTGTGGCGCTCACCTGCACGGCGCCAAACACGCATACGACCATCATTGGCACCAAGGCAGAAGCGACTCTCATCGCTGAAGACGACACGTCTCCATTCGTCCCTCCATTCACGCCTGTCGCGACACCACTGGAGGCGGGCTGCACGATGTTGGGGCGTGAGCGGAAGACGGCGTAACGGTGTGCGGGACCGTAGCCCAGCTTCATGGAGACGGTTGCGAATGGTCCTCGCCGATACCCCAGGAGCAACAGTGTCCCTAATTTGCTGGGAAGTGGCGGTGCGGTCCCCTACGGCACTGCGTAGGATCCTACGGTCTTGGCGTGCATCCGTGCGTCGCTGCGGTCCGGTCCCAGGTCGACGGGCACGTGCACCTTCCGCCGATCACTGGCGACAACATCGATGTACTGTGGAGACCTCACGCCCCACGTGTTGAGCAATTCGGCGGTACGTCCACCCGGCCTCCCGCATGCCCACTATACGCCCTCACTCAAAGTCCGTCATCTGCACATACGGTTCACGTCCACGCTGTCGCCGCATGCTAACAGTGTTAAAGACTGCGATGGAGCTCCGTATGCCACGGCAAACTGGGTGACACTGACGGCGGCGGTGCACAAATGCTGCGCAGCTAGCGCCATTCGACGGCCAACACCGCGGTTCCTGGTGTGTCCGCTGTGCCGTGCGTGTGATCATTGCTTGTACAGCCCTCTCGCAGTGTCCGGAGCAAGTATGGTGGGTCTGACACACCGGTGTTAATGTGTTCTTTTTTCCATTTCCAGGAGTGTATTTCTATAAAGAATTTGGCGAGAAATCGATTGCACTGAGTGGGATATTTAAACAATTGCAGTGCTTTTTCATTCCCATTGTGTAAGGAAACAAGTATTTACTCTGTCACAGACTGTTTAAACATATCTGAAAAATTTTCTCACGTCTCGCCATGGACACATGCTGTGCAGAGTCGGGAACGCACCGGGGGCCCCACAAAGTGACGTGTCCATCACCATGCACCAGAGGGCTCCCTGCACGACTGTCAGCTGTCAGTGGGTCCACAGCTAAGTCGAATGCCAAACTAATCCCTGAACAAAAGCATCGGGTAGCGGCAACCCTTTGATATTGATGCCTGAGAAACTGCTATCGCCCCCCCCCCCCCATTCCCTGCCATCTGAAGTGGTCTGTATGTGTAAAACAATCTGTTGGATACCGGCACAAGCGAGAGAAGTCTGCCATCCAAAGCAAATACCTGACTGGGAGTCGACCCAGAAATACTGCTGAAGTTAATAAATGATTGATTTCCGGTCACATAATCATGATGTCGGGGATATAAGGCAGATGAGGTAGCTACTTCATATGCACAAACTGACGATGTCACAAAGCTGCTACCTGGCTGACTCGAAATACACTTTTTAAAAAAATCGTTGCATACAGAGAGAGAGAGAGAGAGAGGGGGGGGGGGGAGAGAGAGAGAGAAGAGAGAGGAGAGAGAGCTAGCTGTGGTTTGAAGATGACATGGTAACTAGCATGCGATATTTCATTTTGCCATGGGTTCTCAGCTGCCCCAGCCTTCCTTGCACAACTTCTTGTGTTGCAATTCATGATCTGCTTGAGGCGTTATTAAATCTGGTGTGGAATATCACATCTTGAAGATATCGCTTCAGAAGATATGCGACTGGAAATATTAATTAAATGCCGGCCGGAGTGGCCGTGCGGTTCTAGACGCTACAGTCTGGAGCCGAGCGACCGCTATGCTCGCAGGTTCGAATCCTGCCTCGGGCATGGATGTGTGTGATGTCCTTAGGTTAGTTAGGTTTAATTAGTTCTAAGTTCTAGGCGACTGATGACCTCTGAAGTTAAGTCGCATAATGCTCAGAGCCATTTGAACCAGCCATTAATTAAATCGTTAATATATCATTTAAACAATTTTCTTCACACAGTTTAAATCCATTCAAAATAAAAAAAGGCTGACACTGCACGGGTAAAAAACAGTGATATATTTTTACGAGAAAATTCATTATATAATCCAAACCAATTATTATTTGTCGTCAAGACTGGAACCAGTGACGTATGAAACGATAGACAGAATTTCAAATTTCGACGTGGTTTTATACTATCACAGTTATAGGGTTCCTGGTTCAAATGGTTCAAATGGCTCTGAGCACTATGGGACTTAACATCTATGGTCATCAGTCACTTAGAACTACTTAAACCTAACTAACCTAAGGACAGCACACAACACCCAGCCATCACGAGGCAGAGAAAATCCCTGACCCCGCCGGGAATCGAACCCGGGAACCCGGGCGTGGGAAGCGAGAACACTACCGCACGACCACGAGATGCGGGCTATAGGGTTCCTGGCCCCTACAGGTCTGCTAAGTATATTTTTTTTAAAAAAGTTCAATAGAATTTCTAAGCTGACTGGTTCTCTCAGCTACACCAACAGAAAGGATGAGGAGGAAAAAGTGTACCGTGTGATACGATAGTAATAACAACAATAACATATACCTATGCAAGACAGAGTAAACTGCCATGTATTGAGAAGCACTAAACACAACACACACTTAACCCACAACCAAATCCATAGCAATAATTTGTCATGGCTAGATGTCAGAGATTGCCATCAATCAGGAACTTGACGTGACGAATGGTTTCTTTAAAGCACTATACAATTTCTAAATTGGTTTTCTCAGGTACATTTGGAAGGAGCATGGCCTACTTTATGATAGGACAGAGATAACAACAAATACCACTGCAAGACAGAGTCCACTGATGTATTGATAACTGATAAGCAGTAAACGCGACACACTTAAACCACAATCCAACCCGTAGCAGCAGTTGTCATGGCTAGATGGCGGAGACCACTGAAAACACCCGCACATCCCAGACGTCCACATGCATCGCGCCAACCCCCTCATACGCCACCAGCGCCGACGTTCAGAGGTCGGTGAAAACTAACGCTGTGGCGCAGCCGATTTCTTGAGCGCTCTTATATGTCATAGTGCACAACCCCCGGGCATGTAGGCCATCCAGGGATGATTGGAGTATTAGGAATTCGTATGTTATCAATACATTCAGTCCAAACACACGCCCATATTGAATCTTCTCCCGTACAACACACAAGTCCGCTTCTGCCGCGCTCACCCGACACACTGGTCCACGGCCGCCTGTTAAGAGGCCGGAGGACTGAAATGTGGCAACGTTACGTTAAGGCCTACCGCATGGCTGTGGCTATAAGGTAGCGAACGGAAGCAGTTGCTTACATACTTACGCGGTGTCTGTTTTATCTGACATTACAGTGTAATTACGCTATACTGGACTCTGCAAAAATTATAGCAAGTAGTCTTGACTACAGTCGAAGATATAACACAATGTAAGTATACAATTCTGTGAAGTTTGTAGTGTTTTTACACGTATATGTGCAGGTGTGCTACGTGATCGACTTTCGTCTACACAATTGCAACAAAAGTTCTACTATATTCTAGATATAATTTGAAAATAAAGTTTTGAATTCATAAGTTTAGTATCAGAATCGTCTCCTAAGTGATTTTGTGTTAACATTATGAATATTTTTACACATTTGATTCTATTTGTAGATTTGTGTTTCGTGATGTCCAAGCAGTAGAAAAAACCAGTCCACTCAAATTCTCATTTGCTATTTTTATATAATAGTATTTTGGTTTAAGATGTTAGCAATTAATGCATCATTCTATTTGCAGATGCCAGAAAAATGTGTTCCTGGTTGCAACAGCAACTACAAATCCAGCAAGGAAGAGGGTTACATCTCAGTGTTCAGATTCCCTACTGATTCCCTAACAGATTCATGTCTCTGTGGAAGACCACTTACTGATATCTACAAAAAGCTGGTTTCCATTATGTGTAACATATTGTTAAATAATTATACCAAACTCCAAAATGATCATTTAATATGTTCCAAGAAGGAGGGAGTTAATAGAAAATTAAAAACATTACATAAATTTTGACACAAAATTATGAAACTTCTTTCTTACCTATAACCTCAGTCCTTAAATGCTCTGATTAGTACTGGCAAGGAAGAGGTGGCCACTATGAAATAAACTTTAATGCACTGATAAATTTCAGTCAAGCTTCTTATGCAAATCCTACAGCAAGGTCCCCAGTTCATTCTGACTCAGAAAGATGTGTAGACTGTGTATGACCTGTGATTTAAAAAATAATCTAACATACTAATGAACAATACACAAAAAACGTTCGTTAAAATTATTGTTATTATGCCACCCCCATATATAAAGGTGTGAAAGATGTGTTGCAGCTGTCAGAAACTT
This sequence comes from Schistocerca cancellata, assembly GCF_023864275.1. NCBI lineage: Eukaryota > Metazoa > Arthropoda > Insecta > Orthoptera > Acrididae > Schistocerca > Schistocerca cancellata. Next base: position 477,219,476 of record NC_064627.1, read on the forward strand.
TTATATTAGTTTGTCATTTATATTGGAAGGAACATGATAATACATTTCAAATAACAGACTGAAATAATTGCAAGTCTGCAAATAATGTTAGTAGGCACCTCACAAAATTGTTTGCTGAACTTGTATCTCCAGATCTCAGGTAAGAAACGTCATAATATACTGCTATGAAGCACATGTGAGTTATTCAAAAGTTCATCGTTGCAAGGAAACGAGAATAAAATGCGTAATTCCGACATAAAGTCGGCGTAATACTGCGAGAAATTAGCTTTTCTAGGTTACTGTGTTATTTATAGGGACCAAATCTACAAAAAAAGAAAGTGATTGCATATTTATATCTGAGACGTCGTCTGCATTCGACGAAATCTAAACTTCAGTCTCGGCCTAGCGGGTCACGCTAGCCGGCCTACTGACGTCACAGGCTACGACGTTGTCAGCTTGACGACTCCGGCCTTTAATACAGGCGGCCGTGACTGGTCACTTCGCCAGCCCTAGCGACCGTGGGCAAGATAAGACAGGTCGGTGCATTCCTTGTACCCATCACAGGCTGAGCTAATTCTCAACTTCCGGTCGCCAAAGCCTCTGGACCTCCCTTGCAGCCAGCTGTGGTGGACTGCGAGACAAGCAGCTGCAGCTGGGATGTATACGGCAGTTCTAAACAAATCCACCCCAACGCAGACCCACCAGTTTAAAAAATCTACTTTACCCAATCCGAAACAGCGATGTTGCTGACCATACACCTCAAATTTCTCACGTGAAATGTAGATTTCTCCCTTTTGTATGAGTTATTTTTCAAAGAGATGGAAAGGAATCAGATGACTGCTTCCCCATTTCCCTGTGATCCCATCTCAACTTTTTTCTCGTATTCCTCTTGCTGTCGCATACTCATTTCCATGTACAAGAATAGTCCTGCACCAAGCAGAAGACATGCAGATACTTCTTCGGTTTCCCTGCATTTCGGTGTATTTTCCCTCAACTTATACGTATTTTACGTAATTTTCCGTAATTTTATAGATTTTATGTCATTTCTGCCCATGGGATGAGGACATCACTTCTCGCTCCATATTCTAAATCTGCTTGTTAGTCTAGTACAGTTGCACACACATAGCGCAAATGCACTATTTTATTGGTCAGACAGCATAGATAGCACTGTACTCGATTGCATCCAGTCACATCCAACCAGATATTCGACAGCTGCGGTGCATTTGGTCTGTTGTCTGCATGTCTGTGTCTGTGCATGTGTTACGGATGGCTCCCATAACCCAGAGTAGGCCCGAGTTAGTGTTCGAATGTGGATCTGTCACGTTTTATATCCAGAGACATGTTAGGACGCGAATCCACAATATGCCACATCCGGGATAGGGCTTGAAGGTGGAACTGCCACACACTATGCCTACAGCAATGTTCAGAGGTGGATCCACAATACGTCACATCCGTGACAGGGCTCGAAGGTGGGTCAAACACGCGTTACATCCGGAGATGTCTTCTGTGTTTAAATTTGGATCCACCAGCTGGTGGACTGGGTCATGGGAGCCATCTGCGACACCTGCACAGACACAGACATGTGAAAACAGAGCAAACGCACTGCATCTGTTGAATACCTGGTTGGAGGTGACTGTTGCATTCGAGTACAGTGCTACACTATGCTGTCTGACCAGCAAAATAGTGCATTTGCGCTAGGTTTTGGCAACTGTATTACATTTATAAACAATTTTACAATACGGAGCGGAGCAGCATGGGCAGACATAATAGAAAACCTATAAAATAACGTAAAATGACGAAAAATACGTCCAAAATGAGGGAAAATACGCCGAAATGCAGGGAAATTGAGGGAGTACTTACATGTCTTCTGCTTGGTGCAGGGCAGTTCTTGTACATGGGAACGAGTATGCGACAGTAAGAAGAATACAAGAAAAAGTTGACACGTAAGCACCGGGAACCAGGAAAGCAGTCTTTTTTATGTCGGCAGTGATAACACGGTTGGAATAGAATGTTTAACGTGACTGGTCTCCAAACGTAGAGTAATAAATTTACATATGTCGGATTACAAGCCCAGGTGTAGCCCCAAAGTTATCAGCAACCATCTTATAGATTTTTATAAAGTGTCCTTAACTAAAGAGCTTCGTATTGCCAGCTGGGGTGACTGCAATATACAACTACAGAATGGATCACGTTTTTGAACCTGTGCAGTACTGTTCAGGTGTTTCAAACCCTAACAAAAAGTATTTACAATGTGATTCTCTGTACTCTCCACCAATCACAATCTTGAAGTGTCAGCTAACAAACAGTTGCAGTGTGGTTTTTTTAGCACCATTCTAGTGTATATTTGTTGGGGTAATAGTGTGACATGCAAGTTGACCACTGTCTTTGATGATTTCCTGAAAAAGAGCCATCTGCCTCTAATGTGACATGAATCCATGTTAAAGGATATATAAAGTAGATGGAGTGACTGGTTGAGAGGGAGAGAGGGATGTGTTGCTGCAGGCCATTTATTATGAATTTAACCATTTTTTCCCTTGTTCTATCGGTGGGTATCAGTTGTGTGGTATCACTTGCACTCGACTTGTATACAACTGCTGTTCTGCGTGTGGCTTAGAGGACTATCTACCTGTGATCGTTAACAACAAATCTCTCCAGATCACAGTCATCAGAGGAATTCCAACTCAAGTGCGGTGCTGATGAAACATGTCCATCCTGTTTCGGCACTCTTCTCTAGACGAATGAAGATGTATATGAAGTAGTCCATTTCTCTGCCCACCTTAGACATTAATAGAGTCTTCAGTTTCATATAGGTACTAAGTGACTGTTGCTATACTCTTCATGTTCGTCGGGAGAGGGCAAGTCTTAGGATTTTTAATAGGTTGGTGTATAAGATGCTCAAACAATGTGCATAAAATCAAACAGCTCATGGGTATGTCAGCAGTATAACCATACACATATGGCGAACTGTGGAAAAAGATGCAAAATGACATAAAGTAGGTAAAATTTGAAGAAAACCTGGTATAATCACGAAAAATTGATGTGAGATACGGAAAAATTGAGGGAAATACCATGAAATATGTAACATCGCCAAAATCGAGTAAAATTATGGAAATTGACAGAGAATACGTAAAATTACTGACAAATACCATGAAAGGGGTAGTGGGCAAAATCAATAAAACTGTTTGTTCTAGGAGAGGAGAGTAAACTGATGCTACATATACACACCTCAATAGTGGAGAGTGGTGCAGCAAGGCGAAACGGTAATATTATCCCACACTTAAGTAATGTAGCCTAAAATCGGGCCGTGACTTCTGTGTGCGAGAGGTAGGTTACTAGGGGCAGTGGTAAACTCCAGTAAAACTGCCACATCTTCTCTGGCTACTGGTTGTGGTGTCTACTTCCTCATAAGATGTCATTGTTTCTTTGTATGCATATTCGGCTGTCGACTATCATTTCATAGGGCTGTTGTGAACATATCATAATTTCCAAATCGTAATGGGGCGCGAACTTTGTAAACAGCAGACGTCATACACCTCTGGAAGCCTATCTATTGTGTATGTTACAAATAACCGATGTTTTCTTTGTTGTGTAAGGTAGTAGTTTTATCACTTTAAAGTTTGTCGTCATAGATTATCGTAGAGAAACTTGTAGGGAGAATGTATGTCTTGCTCTGAGGATATATTTCTTACATTGGAATATTAACAGCATTGTGTTCCTCAAATAGATTTGAAGCTGCACTGCTCTAGCATTATAGCATGTTTTAAGTATAAAACTGTGTAGCCTTTGCAATGTATGTGCCATTTGGTGCACAACAGCAGTTGCAGAATCCGCTCGCTCTGTTCCTTCATGAGACGGGGAGCCTGCTCCATCTGGTCAGTTGCAAATTAAATTGGTGACAGTGTTGCAGAAAGGGTTAGTCAAAGACAATACAGGGAGATAACTTTATCCTAACAATGTGAGAATGCTGTATGACTCCCATCCGTACAGGGAAAGATGGGCAACTGTAATCGTAAATTACGCACTATGATCAAAGTGCTAGAAATATCTGGATCGGTATAGGACGCTGTCTGGTGTACTTTGGTGTGTGTATATATATATGTTCGAGAATTAACAATGAATGGACGTACTACACAGTCATCTATCTTTATTCGCAATATAGTATATGGTGCTTGCAAAGTATTGGAGGTGTGGTTTAGTGATGACACAGAAACTGAGAAGCATGTGCCATGTCATTGGTCAGTACTGAAATTACGGAAAAAACTGGTGAAACTGTTAAAATTGACCATACTGTCAAGTGTGGTGCTTATTACAGTACAACAACAGTGTCTTTTCCATCCCATCCATCCACTGGTATGCTGTTGATTACCACATAATGGCTGACTGACATCACTTTCTTGAGATGGGGAGGGAGTCTTAGAGTGAGCACTACTCTCCAGGGATGGCCTACACCGAAACAGTGGTCGCTTAAATGACTGCAACATGGGGCATCAATCAAAACCGAACACCTAGACATCTGCTACCATGTCACTGTGAAAAACACCTTTAAATGCAGAGGTCATCAATGAGGGATCAATCGAAATGGGACACCTAGACATCAACTACCACATCACTGTGAAAGATAACTTTAAATGTATAGGTCATCAGTGACCCTCAGACAGCTGTTAGGCAACACCCCACAGCACTGCAAAACTTTTCCAGCTTTTTTTTTCACAAGAAACACTGCCTCTGTCTTCTTTTTCGATCATCCTATGTATTGTGGAAGTGTCTTGCAATGTCCAGTTTTCTGTGAGAGCCAATGGATCGAAACATGTTAATGTTGGTTTAGCCCTGATACAGACCTCAAAGTCGTGGTAGAAAAAAGAAATGATGACAGTGTATGTAGTCATACACTACTTGGATGTGATACAGAAGATAAAAAAAAAATCAGATAACACGGGAACGCTTGAGACTGATAATCTGTGGGATATTGTCCTCCCACAGTACAGGCGACGAAACTTTTTACTGGTCTGTGGAAGCGACTTTGATCACTGGCCACCTGCTCCAGTGAATCATTACTTGTATATGTAATAGGATCGCCACATTTGCTTGATACCAGCATGCAGACGGTATTTGTTTCTGATATATCTGAAGAGAAGGATGCAGTAATATCTTACCGAGTTCTCTGTAGGATGACGTTAGCGAAGTTTTTATAGTTCATAGTTGGATGGTATAAAAAACGATAATAGAGGGAATGTTTTGATGTCATGTGTTTTGGAGAGAAGCAGATCTCCTTCGGACTGCAGTACTTGTCTGTAGCTTGGAGACGGATCGCAACGCTGTAGCAAAATCATCGTCCTTTTTCCAGTTATCAAACTGCTTTTACTATCTTTTCTACTACCTTGAGTTGCAGTGGAAAGCTTCATTTGACGTTGGTCTTACACACTGCACACAATTGGCGGAGCTATTACATGTTCCCATTCCCACTGAGTGGTCAAAACACAATCATGTCACGTTTAACTCAGCTCACCCTGTTTCTCCATGTGTGGAAGAAAATGGTAGATAAAGCCCTTTCCGACTTCTGCTCTTTTCCGACTTAAATTGGAACGATATCATGCACAAAGCTACAGGGAGGGTGGATCAGAGGCTGAGGAACAGTTACAAGGTGCAAGGGCTGTCGAAAAAACCGCACTGGCATTTTGCTATAGCAGTTAGGTTCTAAAGAAAGGTGGCTCGTTTCGAGATACGAGCATGTCATGAATGTGATTCACCAGTTCTGTAATCATTAAAAGACATTTCCATAGGATCCAAGGCAAGTATGTGGTTAAATGGATAGACTTGACGGTGTGGCCGAGCGATTCTAGGAGCTTCAGTCGGGAACCGGAGACCGCTACGGTCGCAGGTTCGAATCCTGCCTCGGGCATGGATGTGTGTGATGTCCTTAGGTTAGTGAGGTTTAAGTAGTTCTAAGTTCTAGGGGACTGATGACCTCAGATGTTAAGTCCCATAGTGCTCAGAGCCATTTTTGATAGACTTGATTCTAGATCACAGACAGCATTTCTACAAAAGCATAACACTATCAGCGACTCTTGCGTGTGCCTGCCGAATTAAGATCACATTTTATGCTGAGTCACAGTAACATAGTCATTGTGATTGTGATTTTAATAGCACAGCCCTCACGCGAAATGTATGTTGCCGGCAGTAGAATCCTTCTGCGGTCAGCTTCAAATGTTGGTTCTCCATAGTGTTCCTCAAAAAGAACATCGTCTTCCCTTCAGGCACTCCCATTTGTGCTACCTGCTGAGTGTAACCCCCGACTGCTGGAAAAAAATTACTCGCAATTCAAAGTGGCTCTCATGATCAGATTAATTAATTAGCGTATCAATTTGATATAAATGATGTGCCGCCTGGCGGGTGGGAGCGTGGGCAGGGTACAGCAGATATGGTTCTGGACTTGCAATGGTAAACAGGCGTTTTTATCGTTGCGGTGATATCTTCTAGCTACATTTCAGTCTCTCACCTACACAGGGAGAGACGATCATCGTAATAAAATCAGAAGCATTACTGAATTTATAAAGTGATACGTTGTATAAACCTGATATTTACAACATCTCTTTGCTGTTACCTTAAAAGACTTCGTAAGTTACGAGGCATCTGTTTCGAAATTGAGGATGCGTCCTGTAATATAAGTAGATCTTAGCATTCTGCCAAAAATTCGTTTAATGCTCCTCTAGTCCCATGATGCATGACATAATACACTCCTGGAAATGGAAAAAAGAACACATTGACACCGGTGTGTCAGACCCACCATACTTGCTCCGGACACTGCGAGAGGGCTGTACAAGCAATGATCACGCACACGGCACAGCGGACACACCAGGAACCGCGGTGTTGGCCGTCGAATGGCGCTAGCTGCGCAGCATTTGTGCACCGCCGCCGTCAGTGTCAGCCAGTTTGCCGTGGCATACGGAGCTCCATCGCAGTCTTTAACACTGGTAGCATGCCGCGACAGCGTGGACGTGAACCGTATGTGCAGTTGACGGACTTTGAGCGAGGGCGTATAGTGGGCATGTGGGAGGCCGGGTGGACGTACCGCCGAATTGCTCAACACGTGGGGCGTGAGGTCTCCACAGTACATCGATGTTGTCGCCAGTGGTCGGCGGAAGGTGCACGTGCCCGTCGACCTGGGACCGGACCGCAGCGACGCACGGATGCACACCAAGACCGTAGGATCCTACGCAGTGCCGTAGGGGACCGCACCACCACTTCCCAGCAAATTAGGGACACTGTTGCTCCTGGGGTATCGGCGAGGACCATTCGCAACCGTCTCCATGAAGCTGGGCTACGGGCCCGCACACCGTTAGGCCGTCTTCCGCTCACGCCCCAACATCGTGCAGCCCGCCTCCAGTGGTGTCGCGACAGGCGTGAATGGAGGGACGAATGGAGACGTGTCGTCTTCAGCGATGAGAGTCGCTTCTGCCTTGGTGCCAATGATGGTCGTATGCGTGTTTGGCGCCGTGCAGGTGAGCGCCACAATCAGGACTGCATACGACCGAGGCACACAGGGCCAACACCCGGCATCATGGTGTGGGGAGCGATCTCCTACACTGGCCGTACACCACTGGTGATCGTCGAGGGGACACTGAATAGTGCACGGTACATCCAAACCGTCATCGAACCCATCGTTCTACCATTCCTAGACCGGCAAGGGAACTTGCTGTTCCAACAGGACAATGCACGTCCGCATGTATCCCGTGCCACCCAACGTGCTCTAGAAGGTGTAAGTCAACTACCCTGGCCAGCGAGATCTCCGGATCTGTCCCCCATTGAGCATGTTTGGGACTGAATGAAGCGTCGTCTCACGCGGTCTGTACGTCCAGCACGAACGCTGGTCCAACTGAGGCGCCAGGTGGAAATGGCATGGCAAGCCGTTCCACAGGACTACATCCAGCATCTCTACTATCGTCTCCATGGGAGAATAGCAGCCTGCATTGCTGCGAAAGGTGGATATACACTGTACTAGTGCCGACATTGTGCATGCTCTGTTGCCTGTGTCTATGTGCCTATGGTTCTGTGAGTGTGATCATGTGATGTATCTGACCCCAGGAATGTGTCAATAAAGTTTCCCCTTCCTGGGACAATGAATTCACGGTGTTCTTATTTCAATTTCCAGGAGTGTAGATCAAAAAAGGTTTTTTCCTACCTGATGAGAAAATATTTGGAGAAAATGTAATCTATTCCGTATTGTTACAGGATTTTCAAAACCAGCAACGATACTTTAGTGATGTGAGAACAACATCGCTGCCTCGGATTGGGTAAAGTAGATTTTTTAAATTGGTGGGTCTATGTTGGGTTGGATTTGTGCAAAACTGCTATATACATCGCAGCTGCAGCTGCTTGTTTCGAAGTCCACCACAGCTGGCTGCAAAGCAGGTCGCGAGGCTTTGGCGACCGGAAGTTGCGAATTAGCTCAGCCTGTGATGGGTACAAGGAATGCACCGACCTGTCTGATCTTGCTCATGGCCACGAGGGCTGGCGAAGTGACCAATGCGCCAGGTGAGTGCAACGGAAGTAGACGTGTGTTGTGTGAGAGAAGATTCAATATGGTCGTGTGTTTGCACTGGACGTATTAATAATATCCGAATTTCTACCACTCCAATCATCCCTGGATACCCTCCATGGCTGGGGATGGCGCAATCTGGCGTGCACGCGCGTCCAAGACAGCGGCTGCGCCGTGGTGGTACTTTTCACCGACCCCTGAACGTCGTATGAGGGAGTTGGCGCGATGTGTGTGGACATCTGGGATGTGTGGGTGTTTTCAGCCATCTCCGACATCTAGCCATGACAACTGTTGCTGCGGGCTGGATAGTGGTTTAAGTGTGTCATGTTTAGTGCTTGTCAATACATCACAGTCGACTCTGTCTTGCAGTGGTATTTGCTGTTGTCTCTGTCCTATCATGCAGTAGGTCTTCCTCCTCCTGAATGTGGTGAAGGGAAGCAATTTAGGAATTCTATAGTGCTTAAAAAAATCGACACTCAAATTCCCTATTATAGCGATCTTTGACATGTAGCCATGACAAGTTATTACTATGGGTTGGATAGCGGTGTATGTGTTTAGTGTTTCTCAATACATTGCAATGGACTCTGTCTTGCTTAAATATTTGTTGTTGTTAATACTATCCTATCATGCGGAAGACTCTTTCCTCCCTCCCTCTTTGTCCTGGTGTAGCTGAGAGAGCCACTCAGGAATTCTATTGTACTGTTAAAAAGGAATATGCACTTAGCTGACATGTAGTGATTGGGAACTCTATAACTGTGACAGAATAAAAACGCGTCGAAATTTTAAATTCCAACTATCGTTTCATACATCACTGGTTCCAATCGTGACGTCAAATAATAATAGGTTTGTATTATTTAATGAAATTTCTCGTTAAAAAACATAACACTGTTGTTTATCCATGCAGTGTCAGAGTTTTTTTATTTTGAGTAGTTTTAAATTTATTAACTATTTAATTAATATTTCCCGTCTCACGTCTTCTGAAGCAACATTGATATTCCATGCCAGATTTAATAACGCCTGAAGCAGATCGTGAATTGCAACACAAGAAAGTGTGCAGAGAAGGCTGGGACAGCTTAGAACCCATGGCAGAACGAAATATCGCATGTCATCTTCAAAGCAAACCACAGCTCTCTCTCTCTCTCTCTCTCTCTCTCTCTCTCTCTCTCTGTATGCAACGATCTTTATTAAAAGTGTATTTCGAGTCAGCTTGGTGGTAGCTTTGTGACATCATCAATTTGTGCATATGAAATAGCTACCTCATCTGCCTTACATGCCCTACATCACGATTATGTGACCGGAAATTAATTATTTATTAACTTCAGCAGTATTTCTGGATCGATTGCTAGTCAGGCATTTGCTTTGGATGATAGGCATCTCTCACTTGTGCTGGTATCCAACAAGTTGTTTCATGCATACAGACCACTTCAGATGGCTGGGGGGGGGAGGGGGGGGGGATTAGTCTGGTACTCCACTTAGCTATGGAGCCACTGACAGCCGACAGTGGTGCAGGGAGCTCTTTGGCGCATAATGTAGCTGCTGATGGGCACGTCACTTTGCGGGGCCCCCGGTCCATTCTGACCCCGGGCAGCCTCTGTGTGTGTGTGTGTGTGTGTGTGTGTGTGTGGCGAGACGAGACGTACCTAAGTTTTTGAGGTATGTTTAAGCGGTCTGTGACAGTGTAAATACATGTTTCCTTACACGATGGCAATGAAAAAGCGCTGCAATTATTTCAATATCCCACACACTGCAATCGATTTACTGCCAAATTCTTTACATAACTAAATATATTGTCGAAATTGCTACACAAAATTCCATACACTGCAATCTATTTCCCGCCAAATTCTCTACATAAGTAAATAAACTATATTCAATGCCCAGACTCGTATCCCATAAACTGTTTAAATAAACAATATTACACACTTTTTCTAAATTTAAACAATGTTCCATACATTGCAATCCATTTCCCACCAAATTCTGTAACCAAGTAAATAAATACATAAACTATTTTCACTCAGAGTCTTGTGTCCCATAAATTGTTTAAATAAACAATATTCCAAACGCTGTAATCGATTTCCTTCCAAATGGCAAATCAACTGAGTCTTTTTCCCGCCAGTTTCCGGGTGGGGGAGGGTAGGAAGTAGGCCGAGATGTTTCCCAGAGTCGGTTAATTCACTGATCGATTTAACCAATTGGTGAATAAAATTGATATTAAAACTGTGTATCAGCGAGGGTAGTTCTCAGAGGGATGGTGAAGAAGGAGGGAGAGGGGGAGGAGGAAGAGGGAAGGGGGATTGGTAGGGGAACAATAGGTTAAGGACTTGTCCATCAGAAGGAAGGATTATCTCAAGGGGGTTATAATCCTCTTAGCAGAACAGTAGGTTATGAACCTGTCAGTCAAAAGAGAACAACAGGTTTGCCCCTGAATTGTCCTCGTGCTGTTTTGCCGTACAGCTGATATGATTATGAAGTGGGGGAGGATTGCCTGTTTGCCCTGAAAGGACAGGTTCTGGTTTTGTACGACTATTTTTAGCTGGCGACGACACTGTTATGGCATTATCAAATTAAGGTATCATTTCAAGTCCTTGTCCAATTGGCAAGTTTGTCGCAATTGGGAACGAGCCAAAGAATGCGTCTGGGACGATGAATACTGCAGACTGATGGAAGAAATTGAAAAGATGCAAGCAAGAGCAATATTATTCTCTTGCGGATGTCTGGAAAACGCGAATTCGTCGTGTCACGATTTATGCGATTGCAGTTGCAGACGCTACTAGAGAGATGTTATGCATCTCGACGTTGTTGAGTATTATAACTCTGAGAAAGTACGTCCACAGACAAATCAACTAACAGACTGCAGTATCCAACTTACATGTCATAGAAATACTATGAAAGTAAAATTAGGGAGACTCGATTTCATTCGTCGCTCTTCGCGGGCACCATTCGCGGATGAAAGAGGAAATGGAGGAAAGTGACACTGGTAGACGAAGTACACTCTTCCACTCGCCGTAAAATGACTTATGGAATAGAAATGCATATGTACGGGGGTAATCCCAAAAGTAAGGTCTCCTATTTTTTTATAAATACAGAACTCTGTTTGTGTGGCAGTTGGTCACACTGTTATGAAGAGTGCTTCAAGCGCTGTGTATAAACATGCGCACGCCGCGCTCAGGCGCTCAATCTTGGCTTGGCAGACGTTGAGAATGGAGCTCCCGTTGGATGTTACCGCCAAGTTCGAATTGCGTGCAGTTATTCGGTTTTTGAACGCAAAGGGCACTGCGCCGACTGAAATCCATCGCCAATTGACGGAAGTGTATGGTGAGTCGTGCACTCACGTCAGAAATGTTTGTAAGTGGTGTAGAGAGTTTGCAGCTGGTCGGACCGAAATTCACGACGAACAAAGGAGCGGGAGACCGTCAATTTCTGAGGAGACAGGGTTGAAGGTTGAGCAAAGCATGCGTGAAGATCGGCGGATCACCCTGTATGATCTCTGCACGTCGGTTCCTGAGGTTTCCCGAAGCACCGCTCACAGAATTTTATCGGAAACATTGAACTACCAGAAGGCGTGCGCAAGATGGGTGCCACGCATTCTGACTGATGCCCGCATGCAGCAACGAGTTGATGCTTGCTGCGCATTTCTTCACTGTCTTGCAGCCGAACAGGACAACTTTCTGGACTTAGTTGTCACGGGTGACGAAACCTGGGCATACCACTTTACACCTGAGACCAAGCAACAATCACGCCAGTGGCGGCATCCATCTTCGCCAAAGCCGCGGAAATTCTAACAAACACAGTCTGCCAGTAAAGTCATGATGACTGTTTTTTTGGGATCGGAAAGGGGTATTGTTGGTTGACTTTATGCTCACTGGGACCACAATTAACGCTGAAAGGTACTGTAAGACTCTGGAAAAACGCAAACGGGCAATTCAGAACCGGAGAAGAGGAATGTTGAGCAAGGGCGTACATATTCTCCATGACAAAGCTCGCCCACACATCGCTCGGCAAACCGTTGCTCTCCTGCAACAGTTTCAGTGGAACATAATCACGCACCCACCCAATAGTCCTGACTTAGAGCCCAGTGACTATCACCTGTTCCCTAGGTTAAAAGAACATTTGGCCGGAAAGCGATTCATCTCCGACGACGAGGTGAAAGAAGAGGTTCGTAACATTCTGAACAGCATGGCGGCGAGCTAGTATGACATGGGCATACAAAAACTGCCACAGCGACTACAAAAATGCATCGGCAGAAATGGTGATTATGTCGAAAAATAGCTAAATGTTAAAGCTGTAAACTGATGTAAACCATTGTAGAAATAAACAGATCTATGTACTTATAAAAAAAATAGGAGACCTTACTTTTGGAATTACCTCGTAGATGTATGATGTATTAACAGAATTTCCTACGGCGGTGCCATGAAACCATAAACATCCATAGTTTATTATCCTATCATGGTAATAACACAATGCGATGACAAGCAGACGACTTGACTTACCTCGTCTTGACGGATGGATTCCCTTGCTGACTAGTGTATACGTGTGGCAAGCACTTCCCCATTGCTGCGTGTAGCTCTGTGTTATCTGTTCTTTTTCTTTCATTTACCCTCACAAACAATGTACACTCGTAGAAGTCATCAAAATAATTGAGCTTAGTTGTTGTTGTAGAGTTGAGCTTAGAGCCATATTCTCAAAAGAAAATCTCATTTCACATCTATAAACGTCCTTGTTTTCTGAATATTTAGTCACGCATTTGGCTGTATCATGAATGTCTTATCTGTCTGAAAACTCGAAAAAAATGTGATTAGAAGAAAGCTTTAGAAATATGTTTCATTTTAAATGAAACACTGATTTACTTTAACTTAATTCAGTACTTTTTACATACACAGTTGACTAAATAATAAGTCTGTTGACAACCCGAATCTTGGTTTGAACACTGCAGTGCTTTTCTACGCACTGTGCTGGTGAAGGTGGATTGGCCTTGATTTCCTGCGACCTTCGAACTGATTCAACCAGTCAGTTATGGGAGATCCTATGGTTATACATGGACTCCGAACCAGGAAGTAGTTTTAACAAAAGAAGCGAGAAGTGACTCAAAACATCATTGTGTAACACTACCGCCCTGTCGGACGTGCGTTAGCTCTATAAAGCCTGTACTGTAATAAGTTCACGGGCTTCACCTTGTAAACAAGGATTTTAGTACATAATTTGACCGCGTGTACCTAATGAAAGCAATTCGGACTTATATCAGTCAGTAACTACAGTGATGCGTCAAGCAAATGTAAAGTACAATTACGTGCATGTACAAGCATAATAACACGTAGTAATGTCGCGTTTTATGGCAAAGTTTGGAACCAGAAAGAATCTACTGAACTAAGGTTTTCTTCTTTTGTACTAAATTGGACGATCTATAACCACAACACCACACAGCAATGATTACTACGAACTGCATTTTGTATATTAATCAGACTGAAATCGGGCATAGATTACCCTAGAATTAGCAATTTTGAAAACACACATACAATGTCACTATTAAAATTGGAAAAAACACTAATTAACTTAGGTTAAATATAGAACTTAACTTTGCTGTTCAAATCTGATCAGTACACTTCAAGATGTGAAAGAATAGGCAAGAGAAGGGGGGGGGGGCCTGAAACTGTTATGGTCGTTATACTGAAACTAGTAAGTCCTAAAGGTAAATTAACACTCAAAATTGTCAATCTGTGGATAACTACTCTTTTGTCTTATTTTTGAATTAATTAGTTATCATTATTTCAGTCACAAATCAATTAAATAGCATTGCTAGCTCCATTCAAAATTTATCTTTCAATTTAACCACACTGTTGTTCTTTACTAACATTTACATTTACACACCTAACTTTGAATTTCTTTATAGCATAGATTGGTCTGCAGATAATTTAATACTATCTTTAAACTTTCAGTTCGGGATACTCGGGTTGCACAATATGTGGTAAGGACCCTGTCGAGGTCAATGATAAGGATAAGTAATGGCTAAGGCAATTCTGGTAGAAGTCACGTTATTATTGAACAGTTAGAAACAGTTTCGACACTGGTCCACACAGATACAATTCTAAAGATGAAATAAATGTTTGACCTGTGCACGTCGGTGCGGCGGATGGCGGGCAGCGAGATAGTGGGCAGCACAGCACACATACAAGCACGGCTAAGGCTCTCATAGTATCGGCACTTTTCTTCTTTTTAGCGTCGTAATCTTTCCAATTTTGTGCCTGAGGATATAGCCATGCCAAGTAGTCGTCGGAATCGGCCCATCCGAGGCTTAATGGAATTCACTTTTCCTGGATAGCCTCCTCAGTACAGTACATGTTCCTCCAACCGATACCCAACTCCGACTGTTATACTGAGCCCGTTGTGCCGAACCGCGCCAGTGTGCTTTTTCCCGCGCTCGCCTGCATCCACCTTTTCCCGCTCCCCTACAGGTAGGGTATTCACCACAGGTTTTCTACTACACATATGCTAATGCATTACCTACATATGGACCAAGTGTATAAATTACAATTTTCACATCATACAATAGTTTTAACATTAAATACACTTTCCTTTGGTTATCAAATTGCTTGAAATCTAACATAAATAATAACATTCATTTCAAAAGTTGTTTACAGTTTTCTTTAACATGACACGAAAAGAAAAAGAAATTCAAAACAGCACTTATATTACTTTACATAAATTCAGAAAGAAAAACTTATCTAAATTCATAAAGAAAAAAATTATTATAGGTTATTATTGTTACACATGCCCCTGTTTCCAGAAAATTTTCTTAAGTCTAAATTTTATGGGAACACTAAATTTAACAATTATCCATTGGTTCTGAATCTTTATGTAAATGTTCAAGAAGATTTACACTACATATTTCCTTCCACTCACTGTATATAGGTTTACACTATTTTAACATACCAAGACCAATATCTCGTTATTTACTTAAGTGCCTTTTGCACAGTCCAACTTCCCATCCTAACATTACTAAAATAGCAATTTAATAATTTTTTTCCAAATTTCTCAAAGAAATAATTTAAAATTCTGGAATACACACATTTAACTACAAAAACAAATGCATATTTCGTATACACTATAAGATAATTTGTCGCTGCTTGCTTTGAATAGCAGTCCATTTCTTAACTTACTAAACAAAACACACACACAAAATTTTCAGAAAATTATCTACACATATTTGCTGCTTATTATGCGGATTTGGGCAGTCCATTTCACTTCATATTGTCACCCTCCTGGACCACATTTACCATTTTCCATCGACTATTTATCTGCCCTCATTGGTATTTGGCAGTCCTTCATATTCTGGTTCATACACTGCCCATTTTCATTTTTGACAGCTCCATCTTTTATCTGTCTGAAAGCATTTATCCTTTCTTTTCAGTCCTTTCCTCCATACATTTTTATAGTTACAGTACAATTGGTAATCTGAAACTCACATAACTACATTAGCACACTTTCAATGATATACAAACATTTACAAAGATTAGTCACATTTCAAATAACTTGGGTTCAGCATAAGATACAGCACAATTACTCGTTC
Organism: Schistocerca cancellata; assembly: GCF_023864275.1. Lineage (NCBI taxonomy): Eukaryota > Metazoa > Arthropoda > Insecta > Orthoptera > Acrididae > Schistocerca > Schistocerca cancellata. The sequence goes on from NC_064627.1 coordinate 477,235,552, forward strand.
CTGGGAACATACAGTTTCAGGTCCACAATATTTCTTACACCTAAAGGTCTTTTGGATTTTGGGTAGATCAGGTAGTAAGCATTGTCGTGTGGAATGTTCTGTATTATATATGGTCCATTATAAATATATTTAAATTTTGAAATTTCATGGTTCAGTTCACTAGATTTTTCGTGGGTTTTTAAAAGAACATAATCTCCAATTTTAAATTTTGAAACTTTTAGATTTTTATCATGTCTTCTAGATCTAGATTCAGCTTTTTGCTTTGCCCTTTTTATTACCAATTCTTTCTTTTGATTCAATCCCAAACCTGTACAAGGTGGAAACTCTAATTTTTCTTCAATTAAACTTTTTACTACTTCTACCTAACAAAATTTCTTCTGGTGGGAACCCTGTAGTTTCATGATGTAAAGTGTTCATGACATTCTCAAAGTCCGATATGAATCTGCCCCAGGCTCTAATTCAACAAAACAATAATTCAATTTCAGATAACACTGAGTTACAGTAACAATAAAGTTATGCATAATATTAATAATATCTACAAATACAACATCCTGCCCCCTAGTCTCTTTATTAACAAGGCAGTCTTTTATAGTTCATAAAACAGTCACTTAAGTCTGGTGGCTTCTTAGGCCTCTGGATTTCAAAGTCTTTGCTTACTTGAACTCTTCGCAAAATAAACACTGAGTTGTCAGGCGGCTCTTTCTTTCTTTGTTCTGTTTCAACATCTGAATTTTGTTTTGATACCTCGTCTTCGTTAGGTACAATATCGTACTTAACTGCATCCCCTTTGATTTCACTGATTTTCTCATACCCTCTTTCAGTAAAAGTATATTCACTTTCTTCTACACCTAAAAATACATCTTCACTAGAGTCATCACTACTCTCTTCCTCAACATCAGATTCGCTTAAGTACGCTACTTTTGCACATTGGGAAAGTTAGTATATTCAATTTTGTCTGTATTAGCGTATCTTTCATCATCTGAACTATCGTCGGAATCCGACCATTCCGGATCGCTTTCAGGTTCTAACATAAAAGCTTTTCTGAGACAGGCATTAAGTTCTTCCTCGGTATTGTCGTCAGGCTTGGATTTTAATTCAATCTCCTCTTTTGGCAAAACGGCCTCATCCTCAGCTTCATTCACATCTACTGTTAATTCATATTCGGTGTAATCCTCGTGGACTTTAATTACTTTCATGTAATCATCTGCCCCTTCTCCACAGTGCCTCTCGGTAGCAGCTTGTACTATTGGCGGATTGTTAGCAGAAGTTATTTCTTCGTCAATGCTGAGGATTTCATCCTCCAACTCCTTCCTATTATTAATCTGCGTCCTATTAGCAGCACGCGTACTTTGCGCGGCGCTATTTATTCTTCCTTCTTCAAATTTGGGCCACGTCACTTTATTGACGCCCCTATCATTTCTCTTTCCACCAACTAATTTCGTCGCCTCATACTCCTTCTTACAATCCTCCCACTCACATTGCTTTAAGCCCTTGTACAGATCGTCGATCTGCACACGCCAATCAGTTACTTCTGCTAATTCATTATCGCCCGTTACCTCATTGCAAACACTGCTAATCGCACCTCTCTGTGTACTCACAGTCTCATTCATTGTTTCCTTTGCCACGGAATTATCACTCGAAAAATTTTCATTATCTCTTACGGCTACGTTCGTACCTACTGCCGCCGTATTGCTAGCGGCTTCTCTCTGAACAGATGTTCCGCTAGGCTTGGCCGTTACCCTCTGATGCTCCACTCGCCTGTTAACCTGGAGCGCTCTGTACGGCCGAGATGACTCATGCTGGCTCGCACCTGACGCTTGTCTTGCCACAACACGTTGCGTCGTTTCACACCTGTCTCTAACCTGTCTCATTACATTACGGTCGGTCCGGTATCTTTTCTTAAATCGGGGCCGGTATGTATTGTCCGCTTCCGTTTGGCCCGCAACGTTCGCGGAAATTAGTTTCCCGCGTCGTTATTATTTTGCGCGGTATACTCCCTACCGCGACCTGGATAATTTCCTCTGCCTCTTCCTCTGCCTCTTCCTCTCTGTATTATATTGACGCGAAATCCATCGCCGTCATTTCTTTCGTCATTGTGTCGGTTATTACGGTTACCAAAATTTTGATAATTGGCACGACTTACGCGCCAATGGTCTTCGTCTTCGACCCTTTCTAGAAATGCTTGGAAGCTACGATGGTTGCTTCCTACATACCTCTTTGAATCTTCTGGAAGCTTTTTATATAGCTCCCAGATAATTTCTGAATCTGACCTTCGGCCTCTTAAATGCGTCAATTTCCGGTACCAATACTCACAGAAATCTTTCAAAGAATTCCTGCCCCTGTTATCATGCTGTTTGGCCATGATAAACTCGCGCCATAAATGGTCCTGCTTTTGTTCAGACCAATATTCTTCCGTAAATCTTTGCCTGAATTCTTCGAACGTCATTCGTTCGGTATTTAAATTGATCCCCCAGCGCTTAGCGTCACCTGCTAAAGCGCTAATTACTACATTTATCTTTTCCTGATCAGACAAGTACTCAGGAAATACTCTCTCGCAATTTTTGATAAAATCTAACGGATGCCACCCGTTATGTTTCTTGGCGGGATCGAAGCGTTCCTCACCTTCTAATAGCTTCGTAATTGGTGTGCCATTACAGACAACACCAGGCCTATCTTTTATTTTGCTCTCCAGATCGAAAATTCTGCCTTGAATTTCCGTAGTATTTTGTTCACAATTTTGAATACATCCGGTTACTATTTCACCTAAATCTCTTCCAGTGTCTACAACTACCTTTTTCAACTGAGATATTCCGTGTTGACATTCGTTTACGATCTCAGTTTTAAGACTGAAAACTTTTTCGTCTACCTTAGTTACAACCAGAGGTTCTACTTTCTCTTGGATGTTGAGAATTTCAACATCGAATCTACTGTTAATGTTACCAATTTCCTCCTGCATAGTATCCATATTTTTGTTAATGGTGTCAATTTCAAATTTCATATTATTTACCACAGAACTTAAATTTCCCACTTTTTGTTCTACCTGCTCTATTTGTTTACTAATTCTAATTCCTTGATCTTTGACCTGTGCTTTAATTTGATCAACGTGTGTTTTAAGCTGCTCATTCTGTGTTTTGAGCTGCTCGTCAACGTGTGTTTTAAGCCGATTAACCTGATTGCCGACTTGTTTTTGAAGTTGCTCATTCTTCCCTGTAATTTGTTTGGTTAATTGTTCAAATAAGTCGTTCATGCTTAAAATCTTTACACTGTTTTGTTCTATGGAATCTGTGTTTTCCGATCCTACTTCAAAAGTTTCTTTCGGTTCTTTCTTTATCTGCGGTGAATCAAATATGTCAGTGGATTCGTTCACGTACCCACTATCATCTACAAAGTCACCCTCTATTTCCCGTTTTGTCCCTTGCTGTGTTCGAGGCGATCGCGACATTTCAATCTGTTCGTTGACGTGTTCATGGTATTATATGTACGCCAATTGTCTTCCGCTAACGCCATCTGTTATCTGGCCGCGTAAACTCCGTCTACTGCTAGCCGCATTCTCCATTTCGCTTGGCACATCTATCCTGTCCCCGTTCCTGTCCATATTAAATGCCAATCACACCACACTACTATACTTCATGCACACTGCAATTTACTTTGGTAAATGTTATTGGTATTCGTGCCACTGAACATCCACTGTTCGGTATTTACATTAATTTGTAACCGACAACAACTGGATGTCCTGTCACCGGGAAGCCACTTGTAACACTACCGCCCTGTCGGACGTGCGTTAGCTCTATAAAGCCTGTACTGTAATAAGTTCACGGGCTTCACCTTGTAAACAAGGATTTTAGTACATAATTTGACCGCGTGTACCTAATGAAAGCAATTCGGACTTATATTCAGTCAGTAACTACAGTGATGCGTCAAGCAAATGTAAAGTACAATTACGCGTTCGCATGGACAAGAAGTACACACAGTAGATATTACCAATGATTAATAATTCGGTCGCCAGCCTAAATAGGCATTGAGTGAGTTTTTCCTTGTACAAGTATGTGCATGTACAAGCATAATAACACGTAGTAATGTCGCGTTTTATGGCAAAGTTTGGAACCAGAAAGAATCTACTGAACTAAGGTTTTCTTCTTTTGTACTAAATTGGACGATCTATAACCACAACACCACACAGCAATGATTACTACGAACTGCATTTTGTATATTAATCAGACTGAAATCGGGCATAGATTACCCTAGAATTAGCAATTTTGAAAACACACATACAATGTCACTATTAAAATTGGAAAAAACACTAATACACTTAGGTTAAATATAGAACTTAACTTTGCTGTTCAAATCTGATCAGTACACTTCAAGATGTGAAAGAATAGGCAAGAGAAGGGGGGGGGGGGGGCTGAAACTGTTATGGTCGTTATACTGAAACTAGTAAGTCCTAAAGGTAAATTAACACTCAAAATTGTCAATCTGTGGATAACTACTCTTTTGTCTTATTTTTGAATTAATTAGTTATCATTATTTCAGTCACAAATCAATTAAATAGCATTGCTAGCTCCATTCAAAATTTATCTTTCAATTTAACCACACTGTTGTTCTTTACTAACATTTACATTTACACACCTAACTTTGAATTTCTTTATAGCATAGATTGGTCTGCAGATAATTTAATACTATCTTTAAACTTTCAGTTCGGGATACTCGGGTTGCACAATATGTGGTAAGGACCCTGTCGAGGTCAATGATAAGGATAAGTAATGGCTAAGGCAATTCTGGTAGAAGTCACGTTATTATTGAACAGTTAGAAACAGTTTCGACACTGGTCCACACAGATACAATTCTAAAGATGAAATAAATGTTTGACCTGTGCACGTCGGTGCGGCGGATGGCGGGCAGCGAGATAGCGGGCAGCACAGCACACATACAAGCACGGCTAAGGCTCTCATAGTATCGGCACTTTTCTTCTTCTTAGCGTCGTAATCTTTCCAATTTTGTGATTGAGGATATAGCCATGCCAAGTAGTCGTCGGAATCGGCCCATCCGAGGCTTAATGGAATTCACTTTTCCTGGATAGCCTCCTCAGTACAGTACATGTTCCTCCAACCGATACCCAACTCCGACTGTGTTACTGAGCCCGTTGTGCCGAACCGCGCCAGTGTGCTTTTTCCCGCGCTCGCCTGCATCCACCTTTTCCCGCTCCCCTACAGGTAGGGTATTCACCACAGGTTTTCTACTACACATATGCTAATGCATTACCTACATATGGACCAAGTGTATAAATTACAATTTTCACATCATACAATAGTTTTAACATTAAATACACTATCCTTTGGTTATCAAATTGCTTGAAATCTAACATAAATAATAACATTCATTTCAAAAGTTGTTTACAGTTTTCTTTAACATGACACGAAAAGAAAAAGAAATTCAAAACAGCACTTATATTACTTTACATAAATTCAGAAAGAAAAACTTATCTAAATTCATAAAAAAAATTATTATAGGTTATTATTATTACAATTGGGCATACTGGGCATCGAGCTCTCGCAAATTTAATTTTTTTTTATTTCTTCCCCCCGAATTTTCATCTCCTTTTTGAATTTGTCCTTGGTTTCTCTTACATCTTTCCCACAGCTCAGACTGAATAAATTCTGTGAGAGGCTACAACCCTGTATAACTCCCTTCTCAACTACTGCTTCCTTTTAATTACTTTGGACTTATGGTGCCACTACTTGTTTCACTTACGTTGTCCATTCCCAATCACCAATGACCTTGACTCTACCGTGAGGCAGTGGACGGAAACAATACAATCACTTGTAGCAGTTACTTGGTATGCCATTCTGTAATACTTATCCTAAACTTCTACTACACTTCTGAAATTTGTATTGAATAACAAGGGAGGAGGGAAGGGAGGGGGGGTGGGAAGAAATACACTCCTGGAAATGGAAAAAAGAACACATTGACACCGGTGTGTCAGACCCACCATACTTGCTCCGGACACTGCGAGAGGGCTGTACAAGCAATGATCACACGCACGGCACAGCGGACACACCAGGAACCGCGGTGTTGGCCGTCGAATGGCGCTAGCTGCGCAGCATTTGTGCACCGCCGCCGTCAGTGTCAGCCAGTTTGCCGTGGCATACGGAGCTCCATCGCAGTCTTTAACACTGGTAGCATGCCGCGACAGCGTGGACGTGAGCCGTATGTGCAGTTGACGGACTTTGAGCGAGGGCGTATAGTGGGCATGCGGGAGGCTGGGTGGACGTACCGCCGAATTGCTCAACACGTGGGGCGTGAGGTCTCCACAGTACATCGATGTTGTCGCCAGTGGTCGGCGGAAGGTGCACGTGCCCGTCGACCTGGGACCGGACCGCAGCGACACACGGATGCACGCCAAGACCGTAGGATCCTACGCAGTGCCGTAGGGGACCGCACCGCCACTTCCCAGCAAATTAGGGACACTGTTGCTCCTGGGGTATCGGCGAGGACCATTCGCAACCGTCTCCATGAAGCTGGGCTACGGTCCCGCACACCGTTAGGCCGTCTTCCCCTCACGCCCCAACATCGTGCAGCCCGCCTCCAGTGGTGTCGCGACAGGCGTGAATGGAGGGACGAATGGAGACGTGTCGTCTTCAGCGATGAGAGTCGCTTCTGCCTTGGTGCCAATGATGGTCGTATGCGTGTTTGGCGCCGTGCAGGTGAGCGAAAAAATCAGGACTGCATACGACCGAGGCACACAGGGCCAACACCCGGCATCATGGTGTGGGGAGCGATCTCCTACACTGGCCGTACACCACTGGTGATCGTCGAGGGGACACTGAATAGTGCACGGTACATCCAAACCGTCATCGAACCCATCGTTCTACCATTCCTAGACCGGCAAGGGAACATGCTGTTCCAACAGGACAATGCACGTCCGCATGTATCCCGTGCCACCCAACGTGCTCTAGAAGGTGTAAGTCAACTACCCTGGCCAGCAAGATCTCCGGATCTGTCCCCCATTGAGCATGTTTGGGACTGGATGAAGCGTCGTCTCATGCGGTCTGCACGTCCAGCACGAACGCTGGTCCAACTGAGGCGCCAGGTGGAAATGGCATGGCAAGCCGTTCCACAGGACTACATCCAGCATCTCTACGATCGTCTCCATGGGAGAATAGCAGCCTGCATTGCTGCGAAAGGTGGATATACACTGTACTAGTGCCGACATTGTGCATGCTCTGTTGCCTGTGTCTATGTGCCTGTGGTTCTGTGAGTGTGATCATGTGATGTATCTGACCCCAGGAATGTGTCAATAAAGTTTCCCCTTCCTGGGACAATGAATTCATGGTGTTCTTATTTCAATTTCCAGGAGTGTAGATCTGAGACAGTATGAGCTCTATGAACAAGTATTTTAACCAAACTCATGGTTTGCGTTGGTTGATGGCAACTCGATACTTGCAGGTACAAATCAGTATGAGTGGGTTTCCGGTAAACTGAATGCCCTAGAGAACTTCTGGTTTGTAAAACCTAATTTTCTGTTGCACGTATGTTATCAATAAACTAAACTGCATCCAAACAGTCCTCGGAAGGCCAAATGGCACCGATCGACCGCCGTGTCATCCTCAGCTGACATTGTGTCACTGAATGCAGATACGGGAGGGGGGTATGCGGTCAGCACACCACTCTCTCGGCTGTTGTCAGCGTTCGTGATCGGAGTGGCTACTTAGCATTCAAATAGCTTCTCAAGTGTCCTCACAAGGGCTGAGCGCAGCCCACCTGTCAACAGTGCTTGCAGACCTGGGCAGTCACCCATGCAAGTGCTAGCCAAACACGACACAGCTTGACTTTGCAGGTCTGGTGGGAACCAGTGTTACTACTGCGACAAGGCCAGTGACGATATCAGCAATTATTTACGTAATGCAGATGCTGATATGTGTTGTTTTTGTTCTACCAATGAATGAATACTGTTTCTCAGTCATATGTTCTAAAATGTGTTCGCATTTGAGAATTCTATATACTAACGCTGGTGCAAAGTAAACTGCAATATTCGGAGTGAGGTCCATGCTGTTGATCAAACACATCCAAAGCAGCTTCCTGTTAACGTGTGCATGATGTGAAATTGGATTATACAACAGGTAACTGTTCACGTTAATAAATAATCAGTATAATCACTGTGGGGAAGCTAATTACAGTTGAGGTATTTTTAACCGATCTGAAGCTGTTATGATTGCCAAGTAGTTGGTTAAAGTTGCTTAGACTGTCAGAATTATCTTTACTTCTTTTGTTGAAAATTCTGGTAATGTAAATTCAACTGTTTCAAAATTAGCAGTTAGTTTATAAATTTTATTACGCATGTATCTTGTATGCTGAAATTTGATGCTTTGACATGAATGAATAATAAATACACTCCTGGAAATGGAAAAAAGAACACATTGACACCGGTGTGTCAGACCCACCATACTTGCTCCGGACACTGCGAGAGGGCTGCCACGGCAAACTGGCTGACACTGACGGCGGCGGTGCACAAACGCTGCGCAGCTAGCGCCATTCGACGGCCAACACCGCGGTTCCTGGTGTGTCCGCTGTGCCGTGCGTGTGATTATTGCTTGTACAGCCCTCTCGCAGTGTCCGGAGCAAGTGTGGTGGGTCTGACACACCGGTGTCAATGTGTTCTTTTTTCCATTTCCAGGAGTGTAGATAGCTTACCTCAAGAACTCGCCCATCTAAAGACAGTATTCAGCGAAAATGGGTATTCCATCCGGCAGATTAACAGGGCACTAACAGATAAAACTAGGAAGCAGAATGTGAATAAAGAGGAGAACGTGCCGGAACAATCTTTAGCTTTTCTTCCTTTCGTTGGCAACACTTCGTTTAAAATAGCAAGAATCCTCAGAAAATTTCGGGTAAAAGTGGTTTTCCGCCCATCATCGAAGATTGCGGACCTTGTGGGATTAGTTAAGGACAATCTGTTACTACGAAAGGCCGGAATTTACAAGATACCGTGCCAATGTGGTATGGCTTACGTAGGTCAAACCACACGCACCGTGAACGCTGCACTGAACATCAACGTTACACCCGCCTTTTACAACCAAGCAAGTCCGCTATTGCTGAACATTGTATTTCTACTGGACATTCAATGGAGTATGAGAAAACAATGATTTTGTCCACAGCAACGTCTTTCTGGGACTCCATTATTAAAGAATCCGTAGAAATACGACTGGCGGAAAATCTGTTAAACCGTGACAGCGGCTACCAGCTGGACAGTGCATGGAATCCCATCATCTCCACGATTTGCTCAAATCGAAGACGACAGATTGCGTCGACCGCCGTGGCAAACAGCAACGCAGAGGGCGACTGAGTTCCGGTTTTCCACCAGCGAGGGCGCTGCCGGTGGGCAGTGTGGTTCTAACTATCAAGTTTTCGACGCATGCGCAGAATAGTTACAGTACGCTATATATTGCGGAACGGACGACGTTTTCGCTGCTGCCAGCCCGCCCCGATGGGGAATTGGAAAAAGACGTTTTCGCTCCTTTCCCCCATCTGCTCCTATTCCTCGAACATATTCGCATCCTCTACACCTCCCGCCGTCTTGAACTCCCTCACCGCCTGGTTGCTCCTCTCCTCTCCCATCCCCACCCCCTGCCACGTCTTCACCGTTGTGTCCCCCCTACTCTCCATCTCTACACCCTACATCTCCTTTCCCAAGGTGGCTTCCATCAACTCCCCCTCCCGGATGATGCCCTCTCTCCCTACATTTATCCTTCCTATCAACTCTGATCCTCACCCCTCTCCTTTCCTCCGTCCTTTCCCTGGGCTCCCTCTTCCTTCCCCCCTTCCATCCTGTGTTTTCTCCCCGCCTACCCTCTATCTCCTTTCTCCCCCCCCCCCCGAGTACTTTATCCTCCCCACTCCCTGGCACGTCTGCTCAGCACACCCCCCCCCCCCTCATATTTATCCTCATCTTCCATTGGCTCCATTGGCTCCTTTCCCCCCCTCCCCCTTCACTTTTCCTCTCCCCCCCCCCCTTTTTCCCGTCATCTGACCAGTTTCCCCCCACCTGCTCTCGGGTGTGGTATGTCATATTTGTGCCAATTTTTTCGTGCAGTGTTTAAGTGAGTGTTCAGTGTTGTGCGTCTTTACACAGTGTTGCGAACAGAAATCATGCTGTCGTTGGGTGTGCTTTTTATATCTCTTGCGAACAGAACCCAGACTGTCGCCGTGTTTTTTAATTGTCTATTATTTTTCTGCTTCCTGTGTATTTTATTAGCATCATCCACCCTGTGTTTTATGTTTTAAGCTCCGGAATTTTCTGCCATTTTACCTTTAAGTCACCGATTTTATCGCCAACTGTTATTTTTTTATTATCTTCATCTTTTTACAACAAATTCTGTAGGCTGAAGAGCGGCGTAATAAGCTGCTGCCCGCATCTCGTGGTCGTGCGGTAGCGCTCTCGCTTCCCACGCCCGGGTTCCCGGGTTCGATTCCCGGCGGGGTCAGGGATTTTCTCTGCCTCGTGATGGCTGGGTGTTGTGTGCTGTCCTTAGGTTAGTTAGGTTTAAGTAGTTCTAAGTTCTAGTGGACTGATGACCATAGATGTTAAGTCCCATAGTGCTCAGAGCCATTTGAGCCAATAAGCTGCTGCCAGCCCGCCCCCTTTAGGGGGAATCGAAACTCAATAAAGGAAAAAAAAAAAAAAACGTTTTCCCCAGTCTGCGACGGCTCACCTGAAGATGACTGGCAGGTGCCCAGTTGAAATATCGTGCGAAGTAGTGAACGACGACCGGCTGCAAGCCCGAAATTTGTTTGAACAGTCAATTCGCCGGGAAAATTTTAAAATTCACAAACTAAAAGTACTTCACTGCATGTAGTAACACTGCATGAACCTAGGAAAAATAGTTAAGTCCAGTTACTTAGTTCTCTCGCAGTCTCAAGTCTTCTACAGTCATCGCTACTCAAATCACCAGCCTACTACAGCACCTCCAATGTGTAATATCGTCCAGTAGTTGTCATTCCTGGTAAACCATTCGTTCCCTTGTGCTTCCCAATAAACTTACCAAACCAAACTGTGGAGTCCATTTCAGCACTGCGAAAGTTTGGTATTAAAAATTATTGTAAGGCAACTTGGCCACTACCATACACAGCGATGGCGCAATCCCGCAACACTTTCGGCGGGACCAAAGTAGCGTTTTCACACGACCACATAGCAGAGGCTTCCTCCAAGAACTGTCTCCATGACTGCTTACCATTAACATTCAGAAAGGACTCATTCTAGAAGAGGCGACTCGGGGTGACGCTCCTTGTCTTTCGAGATTCTCCTAATATTATATGTCTTTAGTCTGCATACGATACCTACCCACCGAAAAGTGCTGCTCTTTCTCTAAAATACATCTAGTCGTCTTTCCAGTAATATTTGTGTGCTTCCACTACACATAATGCTGCCTAAAAAAAATCATCACACAGTTAATAAACGCCAATATTGTTTAATTATCAGTATGAAATAACATTCATTTCACTATTAACCCATAGAAAAAAGACCAGCGATCAACCAATTACAGAAATCGCCTACAGATGGCAGAATCTCACAATATCTCTCGCCTGGGGTGCTTCCTAACTTGGCTGTTGCTAGATTGTGAGAGCGTACTTGATTCTGCGTTCGCATATGGTATGTTTCTTGTCACAAAGTAACTCGCCGATTGTGTGTGTTAAAAAGGAAAAATATATTTGTGATGTTACTGAGGTGGTAATGAGTCTCTCATTAGTCTTTTATAACTTCAGTCAGCTTTCTCTACGAGTTGTAGATAACTTTTCCCTCCCTACTTTCATAATTTTAAAGGATATATCCTAACATGAGTAAATTGTCAAAATCTTTTTCTGACACTAAAAATGCTATAAAAGTAAGTTTGCCTTTCCTCGGTCTCTCTTCTAAAATAAGTTTTAAGCTCAATATCCTCTCACGTGCCCCTACATTTCTCCAGTACCCAAATTGATCTTCGCTGAGGTCGTCTTCTACCAGTTTTCCCATTCTTCTGTAATTATATTATTGTTGACATCATCAACAGTTGCATTTTAAGTGTAAACTTTACGTTGTTCTTTTGAAATAACAATAATCGATGCTAACCTTAGGAGAAGTTAATTCAAAGCATATACAATAAAAATATCTTTAGAAACAAATAAATTATTGTTTTTGATAGCATTAACTTCGCTATAAGGTCAGAGCACATACGTCATTGTGAATAAACCGAAAATATCGTGTTTTAAAGCAGTCTGACTGCCGCATTTCTAACATTGTGATTGATATTCACTGAAACGCCAAAGAAACTGATATAGGCTTGCGTACTCAAATACAGAGATGTGTAAACAAGCAGAAAACGATGCTGCGTCGGCAACGCCTATATAAAACAAGTATCTGGCGCAGCTGTTAGATCGATTACTGCTGCTACAATGGCAGGTTATCAAGATTTAAGTGAGTCTGAACGTGGTGTTATAATCGGCACAGGAGCGATAGAACACAGCATCTCCAAAGTAGTGATGATGTGGGGATTTTCCCGTACGATCATTTGACAGGTGTACTCTTAATATCAGGAATCCGGTGAAACATCAACTCTCCGACATCGCTGCGGCCGGAAAAAGATCCTGCAAGAAAGGGACCAACGACGACTTAAGAGAATCGTTCAACGTGACAGAAGTGCAACCTTAAGGTGCCTCTTACGTGAGGAAGACATTTTTACCAGTTTTAATAAATTATTGTCTCTTACTGATGTATTCACGATAGTTAGGAAGTGCTGTAGTCGGTAGCCGGCCATGGGTCGGAGAGCATTTCTCACGCTGGCTGGCTAGGTGACGAAGCGACCATATGTCGCGCGTAGTGGGGTGGGGCTCGGGCGCTGGACCGTAGCAACAAGCGTCAACCTAGGAACTATACATGACGGGAAATACCGCCATCTTGGCGCCAAAGTCACCGATTTTGTTTGTTTATATTTAATAATTAAAGTCATAAATGACAACATGAATACTAGGAGGAGCTTCTGGATGTTTAAAACTATCATAATTTTGCCTCGTTAAAATTCACACCCGTTCATTAACAAATGCATATCTTAGTAAGTACGAACTTGATCGGAACTCCACGAACTGCGACGAAACTAGTAAGAGATACGGACTGCGCGCCAAAGTCGGCAGTCTGCGTTAAGAGCTCTTCCTGTCTTGTTCGATGGTAGCCATGCTCTCGGTTACGAGTAATTTGTGACATGAGTGTTTCATTATTGATCTAATAGGAATAAAAGTGATATTACGGCGTACTGAATGTTAATTTCGAGTAAACAAATACCCCAAAGTTGATCAACAGCAATTTCAGATAATTAGCTTCCACCGACAGAGACATCCAATGCGCCAATGAAGAATCTGCACGGGACGACATTTACGAGAGCTGCACCGTGCACAGGTAGGAGGAAATCCGACGACAAGACCCACCAAGGCGGATCAAGGAAGGTCCGACTTACACTCGCAAATTCCGGGTGGAAATGCTCACCAGTTATACTGTACATCCCATATAGCACCCTCTACGGACTCGCGGCTAAGCTGACTAATAACAGTAGCAGTTTAGAAGCGAGGGGATCTTGCAAACCCTTCCGAAAATTGCTGCAGATTTCAGTGGTGGGCCATCAACAAGTGTGAGCGTGCGAGCCATTCAACGAAACATCATTGATATGGGCTTTCGGAACCGAAGGCCCACTCGTGTACCCTTGATGAATGCACAACACAAAGATTTATGCCTCGCCAGAGCACGTCACACCGACATTGGACTGCTGACGACTGGAAGCATGTTGCCTGGTCGGACGAGTCTCGTTTCAAATTGTATCGAGGTGATGGACGTGTACAGATATGGAGACACCCTCATGAATCCATGGACGCTTCATGTCAGCAGGGCACTGTTCAAGCTGATGGAGGCTGTGTAATGGCGTGGGGCATGTGCAGTTGGAGTGTTATGGGACCCCTGACACGTCTAGGTACGACTCTGATGGGTGACACGTACGTAAGCATCCTGTCCATTCATGTCCATTGATGTGCATTGTGCTTTCCGACGGACCTGGACAATTCGAGCAGGACACCCCACAGGTCCAGAATTGCTACAGAGTGGCTCCAGGAACACTCTTCTGAGTTTAAACACTTCTGCTGGCCACCAAACTCCCCAGACATGAACATTACTGAGCAGATTTGGGATGCCTTGCAACGTGCTGTTTAGAAGAGATCTCCACCCTCTCGTACTCATACGGATTTATGGACAGCCCTGCAGGATTCGTGGTATCAGTTCCCTCCAGCACTACTTCAGACATTACTCGAGTCTATCCCACGTCGTGTTGCGACACTTCAGCGTGCTCGCGGGGGCCCTTCACGATATGAAGCAGGTGTACCATTTTCTTTGGCTCTTCAGTGTACTTGCTTAAGAGTGCAGCATACTTTATTTCCATTGATAAACTTTATGACAGTCTCCAGAGACTGATGCGAGAGAAATTGTCAGCCCTAGAAGATACTGCGCTACTTGTTTTAAACATTACTAATTTCTTGACCTGTACATTATAAAACCACAATACAATGTCAGCTGTAGATTACTTTAAGATTATTGATGACCACATACATCCCTTTATGCTTTATGTTTGCCCGACGGCGATAGCAGCTTATAGGAGGATTACAATCCATATCATGGTTTGAGGATCTTGATAATGAGCTCACGGTGATGTCTTGACCGTCAAATACTCCTGATTTGAATACGATGGAACACATTTGGGATGCTATCAAGCGTCAGCTTCGCGCCCAGAAACCGACGGCCCCTAATTTAGGAGAACTGCATCACCCGTGCGTAAACATAAATCCGGAAACTTACCAAGGATTTGTCGAATCCATGCCACGCAGACTCGCTGTTGTATTGTGCTGTGAAAGTGGACCAACACGCTACAAAGCAAGTGGTCATCACGCTGTAGTCCATGAGTATATGCCCATGTGAAGTGATTTTCGGGAGCAGAAATCAATATCGAGATCGTAGTGGCTCAGGCACGAATTGAGGAGTTGGAAAATACTGAAATGCTTTCTGAAAAACATGCACTTGAGAGAATGCGTAGTTTTAATTGCTCTCGTTAATGGGAGTAGAAACATAATAGCATGCTCTACAACTGGCAAACCAGTTATCCAAAAAGAAAAAGAAAGGAAGTCATATAAATCTTTGGGTTTTTCGATTTTGTCTTTTATCTTTGCAGTGATTTGTGCACTGTAATAAAACTTTGCAGAAAACTTGTTGCCGGATCCAGGCCCTTGTCCTATGCTGAATCTGCTCTTGCTGAACTATCCAGTCAGTTTGGGAAGCAAGTATGACAGCCGAGAATAGGAAGTTTACTGCAACATGTTAACGTGAAGCTCATGACAATGGCGGAACCGATAACAAGAATGCCAACACGTGTGTGTGTGTGTGTGTGTGTGTGTGTGTGTGTGTGTGTGTGTGTGTGTGTGCATGTATTCAGGAATGATGCTAGCGGACGAGATATAGTGTGTGAAGTAGCTCCTTTAGGTGTAGTACATGTAACTTTAACCTATCAATTTCCCTTTTTAAATTTTCTAACCTACCCGCCCGATTAAGGGGTCTGACATTCCACACTCCGATCCGTAGAATGCTAGTTTTCTTTCTCCTGATAACGACGTCCTGATTAGTCCCCGCCAGGAAATCCGAATTGGGGGGGGGGGGGACTATTTTACCTCTGGAATATTTTACCCAAGAGGTTGCCATCATCATTGAACCATACAGTGGAGCTGCAGGCCCTCGGGAAAAATGACGGCTGAAGTTTCCCCTTGCTTTCAGCCGTTCGCAGTACCAACACAGCGAGGTCGTTTTGGTTAATGTTACAAGGCCAGATCAGTCAATAATCCAGACTGTTGCCCCTGCAACTAATGAAAAGGCTGCTGCCCCTCTTCAAGAACCACACGTTTGTCTGGCCTCTCAACAGATACCCCTCCGCATCTACGATGTGGCTATCTATATCGCTAAGACGCGCAAGCCTCTCCACCAGCAGCAAGGTACATGGTTCATGGGGGTGGGGGTGTGAAATCTAGTACAAGGTGAAATGTCAGCATGTATTAGTCGACCACAATATTATTGCACATAAGAGACCGATGACCTCAGAAGTTTGGTCCCATAGTAACTTACCACCGCACATAAGAGTAAGGGCTCTTTGGTCTGATTATCTTGCTTTTTTATGGCGATATTTCACGAGGACACGCTCAAACCTTTGGCAGTAGACTAGCAACTCTCTTAAAACTATTCACTATGCGAGGCGTTTTCCTTAGTTTTGTTTCTTGCAAAGTCACTGTGCATTTCCTACAACGGCCACGGGAGAAAAAAATGGCTCGGAGCACTATGGGACTTAACAGCTGAGGTCATCAGTCCCCTAGAACTTAGAACTACTTAAACCTTGCTAACCTAAGGACATCACACACGTCCATGCCCGAGGCAGGATTCGAACCTGCAACCGTAGCGGTCGCGTGGTTCCAGACTGGTACCGCTCGACCACCCCGACCAAGTCAAAACATCTACAGAGTACCATTCTCTTTGTGCAAGAACAGATAAAAGGAATTACTAAAATTCTTTAAAGAAGATCATGTAGTTTTTGTGGTGTGGGTTTATTTAGTTATATTAACGTAACTTACGATCCAAGTTAGTGGAGCTGGATTATAGACTCATCAGAAAGTACCCTAGAGCGTGTGTTTTATGTAAAGGAAATTTGTTCTCAAAACTGTGTTTAAATATGTGTACTATGCAAAGCATTCTTTGACAATACTTATGAAAATTAGACGGACTAAACTACTGGGTCATCAGTCCCTCCTTATAAGAGAAAAATGTAAAGGTAAAAAGCGAAAAAATGTGGACTTGGTTGCTCACATTATATAACCGAGTCAGAGTTTAGAAGGAGTGACAGTAGTTGTAACATGATAGATAAAAAAAATGGAGAGAACCCAGGCAGCATCTTGCACAAGAGGGTCTAAAGGCACAAAAGTGTAAGAGAGAAGAAAGTAACCTGCAGTCGCTTGGTGGCTACCCGTCACAGAAGTCAGCTCTAGCCACTCGCTCCCCCCCCCCCCCCTTCCCCCCCCCCAAAAAAACAACCCTAACAATGGAAGTGGAATTGTTAGCGATTCGAGTAAAATCCGCTCTCGTTCAGAAAACGAAACGCTTTGGTAATGGCTGTCACGTCATCCACAAGCATCTGAGGTAGTGATGTAGGCAAGCTGAGAGCGTGCCTGCAGATAGGCCAGCAGGACGCACTCAGCAAGAATATACGCTATCGTCAGTAGACTACCGCAGCTGCAGTGAGGAGGATCCTGTCGACGCAGAAGGAACTCTTGGGTGAGTCATGTGGCCGATGCGTAGTCACTCTTTCCAAGAGGCTTGGAAGGATGTATGCCAGACCTTAGTGGACACCTTAATCGGCCTTAACTTATTTTGGATCATAGTAGCCTGCCATTACAGTTCCCAGAGACTCCAAATATTGCGTCGAAGTTGTAATCTTAAGTCTGTGCCCTGTAACTCGACGTCAAGTTGATCTCTTGTAGTTGCGTCTTTACCTAGACGTTCAGCGAGTTCATTTCCTGGTATGCCTATGTGGCTCAGTGGCCAGATGAAGGACACTGTCTTTCCAGAGCTGCAAAGGGCAGCCAGTAGGTCCTGGATGTTTGCAAGCAAAAGATTTTTTGGATAGCACTCATGGAATCGCTACGGATCCGGAAGATCGTAGTTGTCAGGAATTTGAAGTCCCGCAAACTCTGAGATATGGCAACCAACCCCGCAGGGTATACACTGCAGGCACTAGGCAGAGAGTGCTTCTCGTGTCCCCTTGCAAGTGCAAAAGCGTTACTGACCCTGTCATTGACTTTCGATGCATACGGCAATAGAACAGTGGTGGAGGATTGAAAGAAACACGTGTCGGAGAAGGGTAGGATCAGCGTCTTTCTTGAGACCACAGAAGAGATCCATCCGCATCATTGGACAGGGTTCAACCCACGGCGTGGGAGGGGGGTGAGATGTCGAGTGGGAGCTCTAGGAACATAGACGAATGGAGGCTCTGAAGGTCCTTCAGCGCACCTGAGTCTGATCTCAGCTTGTCATCCCAGTTTTGGGCGATGTGCAAACGGTTTGTTGCTGGTTGTGGAATAGAGTTGAGCAACATGGGTGGGTAGGCATCTGACAGAACGTGACTGCATTGTTTGTCGTTCTGTTTTAAGGTGAAAAAACAACTTGGATCATTCGCGCCCATGTGAAAACTATAGAACACAAAAACCGAGGGGAATTATAAAACGACTATAAGTCAGTCCCAATTTGACATAAGGGAAGACAGCTAAAAACAGGGACGTGGAGAAAGGTCTATAAAATACACCAAAAGAAACGGAGATTCAGAAATAAATTGAAATGGCCTTCACCATATTGCTACGACGGGTAAAAAGTAAAACGCAGTCGGCAGCCCTCGCGTTGTTTGCTAAAACGGCCGATAACTCAGACGGCAAACCCAAGCGGGAACATAAACGCTTAAAACATGGGCATTCCGTCAGGAAATGGCGGACAGTTAAAACTTGGGCGCAATGTGTACAAAGTGGTGGGATAGCGCCACTTATCAAATGACGATGAATAAAAAGCCAATGCCCAATACACAGCCTAGTTAAAATGACCACCTCGCGGCGGTAGGGCCGAGAGGAGGTCTTCCAAGCCACTTAATAACCTGGAGCTTATTCCCATGAAGGTAGGACCAGTGGCGATGCCAAAGGGACACCACCACCTGACAGACGGCAAGACATGAATCATCGGAGGGAATATAAGAACTAGGGGGCTGAGGTACGAGGACTGCAGCATTGGCAGCAGCGTCAGCAGCCTCCTTCCCTGTCAGACAGACATGACCAGGAACCCACATGAACAGCACAGTGGCTCCATCAAGAGCGAGCAAGTGACAGTTTTCCTGGTCCGTTGGACTAAGGGATGGGCAGCATACAGCGCACAGAGGTTTTGAAGGGCGCTGAGTGAGTCTGAGCAGAGGACACAATTGAAAAGTCTGTGTCGCCAGATGTACTCTGTGGCCTGATCATGGCAAAGAGCTCTGCTGTAAATACTAAGCAATGTGCCAGAAGCCGATATCGAAAGACACAGGTGCCCATAACGAAGGCTCACCCAACCCCATGGTCAGTCCGAGAGCCATCAGCGTAAACAAAGATACTATCACAAAGTTCTATGCGAACGTCGTGAAACTGAAGACGATAGAGCGAGGCTGGAGTAGTGTCATTGGGAAGAGAATGAAGGCCAAGGTTAACATGGCCTCTTCACGAAGCCAAGGTGTTGAAGGGTTCACACCCACTGGGAAAGTTGCAGATAGTGTGAAGTTAAGCCGCCGTAGCAAGTGCCGAAAGTGGACTCCAGACGGTAACAGATAAGAGGGACGCGCCCCATACTGGGTATCAAAGAAACTATTGAAGGAGGCATATGATGGTTGGCCTCACATGGCAGACAAACGGCATGCATACATGTTGAGGAGAAAGTCACGGCGGTAGGATAATGGTAGTTCAGCAGCTTCAGTATGCAGACTCTCGACTGGGCTAGTGTAAAAGGCGCCATTGGTCAGATGGATGCCACGATCATTGATAGCGTTCAGACGGCATAAGAGGGATGGGCGTGCAGACGCATGAACAAAGCACCCATAGACGAGTTTCGAACGGAGGAGGTGGTTCGATCGCCTCCCCATGAAGTACCATTGAGGACACGTAGGACATTGAGGAACTGCGTGCAGCAGGCTGCCAGGTAAGACACATGGGAGGACGAAGAGTGTCTCATATCTAGCATGAGCCCCAAAAATTTCGTAGTTTCAGCGAACGGAAGAACAACAGGCCCAAGATGTAAAGATGGTGGAAGAAACCAATTGCACCACCAGAATTTCATACAAACGGTATTGCCAGTGGAGAAACGAAAGCCATTGTCGATGCCCTGTGCTTAAAGAGCAGCGAGATATCGCTGAAAACGCCGCTCTATGAGAAGTCCATGGACAACTGCAACAGATGGCAAAATCTGTCAACGAAAAGGGAGCCGGAGACGCCCTGCGGGAGTCAGGCCATAATAGGGTTAATGGTGATAGCAAAGAGGACTACGCTCAGGATGAAATCCTGAGGCACGATGTTTTCCTGGATAAAGATGTTCCGACGAGGCAGAACCCTTACGGACCTTGAAAACTCGGTCTTTTTAAAATTACTCAAGAAAACAGGACAGGCGGCCGCGTAAGCCCCACATGTTCACAGTACGAAGGAGCAGGTGTCTTAGGTTTTATACAAATCGAAAAACACAATCTGGGATTTCCGGAGAGAACCATTCATGACATGTGTGGACAAAGTGACGAGATGGTCAACTGCTGAATGGCGCGTTCGAAATCCACGCTGTGCAGTGGTTAGGAAATTGCGAGACTCCAGCCACCATACCAGCCAGGCAAGAATCATACGTTCCATCACCTTGCAAACACAGCTCGTGAGAGTTCTGGCGGTTTCTAGAAGGAAGTTGTGTGTCGTTACCGGGCTTAGGTATGGGTATGACAGTGGCTTCACGCCAGCGTCTGGGAAATGTGCGCTCTGCCAAATGCGGTTGTATATATTAAGCAGAAAGGGCTTGCCTGCAAGAGAAAGGTACTGCAACATCTGAATGAACAGCGTCTGGCCCTGGGGTGGATGATCGGGATGAAGTGACAGCATGACTACCTCTCTCATAGTAAAGGCGGCATTGTAGCACTCAGGATTCTGAGAAGAGACAGGTATCGCCCGAGCCGCCTCCGCTCGTTTCCGACATAGGAAAATATGGCGATAGTGGGGAGAGCTCTATATTTCAGCAAAACGGCGGCCCAAGATATTGGAGATGATAATAGTGTCCACGATGACATCGTCTGCTACTGTCCCAGAGAGCCGTCGGAGGTTGGCCCACATGACAGTGGAGGGAGTGGAACTGTTAAAGGACTAGTTTATAAATCCAGCTAGCTTTTTTGCTATCCCGAATGACTTTACGACAATGTGCACGCAATTGTCTATAATGACTGCAGTTTGCCATAGTAGGATGACGAGCAGAAACGTGGAGAGCACGTCTCTGTACGCCAATTGCATCAGTCCACCAAGGGACCGGGACATGGCGTGGTAAAGAGGAAGTGCTGGGAATGGAACGTTCTGCAGAGGTAACAAAATTTTTTAAGGTAGTCCGCCTGAGGAAATCGTGTTCGTCGAAGGTCGCCAAGGAGTAGTAAAGCAGTCAGTAGGCTTTAGTATGCTGCCATTTGGGTGTGCACATAGATGGGGGTAGGAGTCAGCAAACGGTTAGCACACGGGAAATGGTCGCTCGAATATGTGTCAGAGAGAAAAGACCACTCGAGACGATGGGAAAGTTGGGCAGTGCAGAAGGATAGGTGCAAATGGGAATAGGTGTGCCACTGTGTTAAGACAAAAGAAGTTAAGTTCATTAAGGTGGTCAGCCAAGAGGGCACCTGACAGGTTCTGGGAGAACCCCAAAGGGGATGGTGTGCATTAATGTCACTGAGCAGCATAAATGGGTGAGGTAGCTGCCCAATAAGCCTGGTGACATCGAATGATGGAGGGATGTAAATGGTACGAAGGGAAAACGTCAGGTGAGGAAGGAAAAAGCGATCTGCAACAGTTTAAAGATGGGTAGTCAGTGAGATGGGTTCACTATGAATGTCATCTCGTAGGAGGAGACTCCCCATGATATGGAATGCCAACCTGAGGGGGAAGGTCAAGTTGGATATGGAAGAAATGCGAAAGTGCAAAGCGGTGGTGAAGATGTGATTTTGTGTCCTGAAGGCAAGGTAGGAGGGGCCACTGCAATTCCAAAAAGCAGCCTTAAATCCTCTTTGTTGGATCAAAGGCTGCGAAGATCCATTGGAGGAGAGTCATAATGAGGAAAAAATGAAGTGGGTGTCACCTTGGTGGCTGCCTGCAAAGACTCGCTGCTACAGGGCATAGAGGCAGGAGGATCCTGTTCCATGACGTCCACAGAAACAGCTTTCTTGTGCTGTCGGCCTGTGGAGTCCAACGCAGGAAAACGGTTGGTGGTGCGCACTGGCAACATGGAGGCCGGCTGGGTGACTCCGTCGAACGAAGACGATCTTGATGTCGCTGAAGGAGAAGACAGTTTGCCTTTGTTGGACTTCGAACTAGTGAGCGACTGGATAAGGATCTTTTCCTTTTACCCGGAAGTCCTGGACAGCCCGCTCATCGAGATACACGGAACATTCTCGAGAGGAGGCATGCTCGCCATTGCAGTTGATACAGCGATGAGGAGTAGGTGGCCAAACGCCCTTGTGTGCATCCCTACCACAGGTTACACATTTGTCTGGATGTTGTTAATATATTCGAGTGTGGTTGAAACGATGACACTGGTAGCAGTGCATCGGGGTGGAATGTAGTCAGACTGCAATAACTTCATAGCCTGCTTTGATCTTGGATGGAAGCACCACTCTATTAAAGGTGAGAAAAAGAGTGCATGTTGGCAGTAAGGATGCACCTACCTTTTTCATCATTCGATGGACAGCAATGACACCCTGATCAGAGAGGTATGTTGGGATTTCTGTCTGAGATCATGAGCAGTCTAGTGTAAATGACACCACGGGAAGAAGTCAGAGTTCTATGGTCCTCAGCACCAACAGGATAGCCACGGAGAAGCGAAGCATCAGGCAGTTGTGCTTGAGAATCAGAAGTAGTGTCCAAAAGTGAAGTGCCATTCCGTAAACAACAGCAGGATTGCACAGGGCCGGCAATTGCATTAATACCTTTCTGAATAACGAACGGATTTACCGTTGCGAAGGACTGACCGTCTTCAGTATGTGAGAAGAAGAGGAAAGGTGGTGCAGCTGGAAAGGTCTTTGAATCATTAGTATCATTCCGTTTACGTTTTGTAGACATTGATTGGGAAGATGATTAGCTCATAGCGAGCAAATCCCCATGACTGACGTCTCCTATGGCGCGCTCCTTCCAGCTTGGGGCTCCTTCACAAGGGGGAGCACCCACCTTAGGTGATTTTTCACACATCAGGTCACACCTCCTTAACACCTGACAGAGGGACCAATCGGCAGTTTGGGAAGGTAGCAGCTCCTCCCTAGGCCTGGCCTGTACCAGAGGTACGTGCGAACCGTACCTGTCGACCCAGGGCTGGGAATTACGCGTTACCCAATCGCCTGTTACACATCAGATGCATGGGTCGGCCTTCAGGAGCGCATAGGGAGGAAGAAAACGAGGAACCTCAAACGCCGAGGCAGAGGAAGGATAGGAGAAGGTAAACAAAGAAAGGAGAAGGGAACGAGAGACAGTAGTGAGACTGTCCGTATGTCAGCGACGAACAATGCAGAACATTAGAAATAGCACCTCAGACATGTTCCCCAAGAGATGCGAGTAACAATAGATATACAGCACAGAAGGGAAAAGATGCTGCAAATGCTCGGGCCCCATGGTAGCCAAGCACGAACCCGCCAATGAGTGGCGAGCCCCATGCGGGTTGTGACTGTTTTACTTGCCAGAAGCTGCTGTCGTCTAACCAGCAGCCTGTACCAATTTGCCGATATCCGCCACACGACTGGCTGCAGAAGTGGCTGCAGAGGAGAAAGCCTGCCAATCAGCTTTCCAAAGCGACCGATGGGGAGCGTGTTATAGATGTCGGAGCGGAGAGGGAGAGGTAGTGTGTTCGCTGCCACGAAGACCGCCTGGACGTGCCACTGAATTAGAGGTACAACATACTCAGGCTGCGAGATCAATAGCTGGGGTTGCATCTCAAGTATTGAGTAGGCAGACCTCAAATTCTGAAAGCAGATGTTCTAGTGCTTGGCCTCTGAGACACTGTCGCCACCCCACGGAGGATTATGGGCATTCAAGTCCCTCAGCAGGAGAAAGGGGGGGGGGGGGAGATAGCTCTTCCAATAACTAACAGCTCATGATAATGGAAAGGTCCATCTGGGGGTAGATAAACATTACATAGTCATCCAAACTTACAGACAACAGCCACAGCCTGTGCTGCAGTCTTAAGGGGCCCCTGCTCACTGAAAATATCCGAGCATATGAGGGTACAGACCCGTCTCTCGGCATTAACGCGATTGGTACCGTAGGGTTGATGGTTTTTCATAGCAGGGAGGTTTGTTGCCGTAATCCACCTTAACAGGTGCCCTCATCGCTGACGTCCGAGGATGACTAGGCATCTCTGGTAGTACTGATGGTGTGGGAACCACTTGTGCTATAGGTGTAGGGCCGGTCGGAGTGGCCATGCGGTTCTAGGCGCTTCAGTCTGGAACCGCGCGACCGCTATGGTCGCAGGTTCGAATCCTGCCTCGGGCATGGATGTGTGTGATGTCCTTAGGTTAGTTAGGTTTAAGTAGTTCTAAGTTCTAGGGGACTGATGACCTCAGACGCTAAGTCCCATAGTGCTCAGAGCCATTTTATAGGTGTAGGGGATGAGGGAGCTGATGTTCCCTCACAGAACTGAGGCAGGCTCTGGAATACGAACCGGGACAGGTGGTGTCATGCGAGACCTTAGAATCTTGTGTGATGTGGACTGTGACACGACAGTCGGAAAATTGGAGACTATATTAATCATATAGACGTCATTCAAACTTTTTCCTAGCATCTTGGTAAGACCGGCGGTCAAGCGTTTTATACTCGCTAATTTTCTTCTCCCTCTTGAACAGTGAGCATTGGAGTGAACAAGGGTTGCGGTTCTGGAAAGTAGACATACTGATAGGGTTGGTCACAAGGGCTGCCTTCATGGGGCGCCTGCCCACATGTCCTACAGACAGTCTCATTAGAATAGCAGGATGACGTGTCCGGACCTTTGGCGCTTAGAGCACTTCATCAGAGTAGGAAAATAAGGCCTTACATCACACATGCGAACCATGACAACCTTCTCAGGCAAAATGTTGCTGTTTAAGGCCCGGATAAAAGCTCCATTGTCCACTGTTATCTTTGGGTCCTTTCTGGACGCAATAAACAAAATGGAAACCACACAACAACATAGTAGTACACAGCTCTTCATCAGTTTGTAGCGTTAAATCCCGATGGAAGATAACACCTTTAATTCTTTTGAGCTTGTTATGAGGAGAAATGGTGACTGGTATATTTCGGATTTTTACACAGGCAGAAAGTACCCATGATTGATTAGCGCGCAGTGGTTGATCAGCAAATATCCATTTCTCACCTTTCCTACTGCCGCAGCCTCACCAATCTTCAATGTTATCAATAAAAAGACACTGCCTTTGTTGAAGCGAAAGAGCCGCCGTCAGTGCGGGAACAAACCAAGAACTCGCCAAACTGTCAACTTCCATTTCTCATTACCTGACTCTCGTCTCGAGGATTGGTCAGTGACGGAAATGCCGTAGGATTGTAAGCCTCTGCGTTAAAGCCACTGTTACTGACTGATGAGACGGCCATGTTGGCATGGCCACCAGTAAGTCTGATCACTTTCATTGCAGATCATCCACCCCAATGCCACTCTAATCGGAGGCTCTCCACATGGGCGCCAACCCTCCATGGCGAAGGCCACCTGGCACAATAGTCGTTGCTCGGAGTCCTGGTACACAAAAATGGCCAGGCACCTACCCATTGGTTGACATGTGGGTTTACAGCTTAGGCATCGGAAGTGCGCTGTTAGGGGTCTGCCACGGGGAGGTTTCATGACAGTCCCACCATGGAAGACTGGCTACCGCGCTGGATTTCGGGTGCACAGGTAGACAGACTTGATTGATAGGTGCAAAAGATAACAGCGCATAGTGGAGAGGTAATACACCACAGTAAGGCGCCCATCCCGAAACAGCCCGCACTTTCGTAATATTTGAAAACCCAAAAAGGGATCAGAAATTTAAGATACCAAAACATGTGACGGAAAAAGCGTTAAAGAAGTGAAAAGAGCGAAACCACAATTCCAAAGAATAGTCAAGGTCAAGGAGGAAGACTTGACCCAACAAGAAAGGCTTAGTCGCTTCTTACAACAGGCAAGGGAGGGCCACAGGTCTGTTCTGTCCTCCGACACTGCAGAGGGGCTTTGACAATATATAGATTTGAATGTAGTCTGCACGTTGCTTTTCAACAATCTGGCCACAGAAAAATATCTTGTTTTACTTGTGAGTGGGACAGTCGAACCAAGGAGGTTACTGGACCAAAAGAAAACACTATGCAGAATATAAATGAAACAGCTGTCTAAGCAAGATACTATTACCTCCTCTACACATCAAACTTGGATTAATAAATCAGTTCACTAAAGCAATTCCGAAAGATTGTGACTGCCTCCAGTACTTAGTAACAAGGTTTCCAACAGTAAGTTCTGAAAAACTTAGAAACTTAGACAGTGTCTGAAAGTACAATAAATGCAATGGAAAATAGCTTGGTTTTCGTGCAAAGAAGTAGTGGTCAACTTTTTTGACAACGATCAATCAACTTACAAAACTGGTTAAAACAATGTTGCAGAGTTTCATGAAGTTAGTATGTAATTTGAGCTTCATTCACATGTTGATCTTTCCCTGCGACCCTTGGCGATGGCAGTGAAGAACAAGAATGGTTCCACCAGGACATCAAAGAAATGGGAAAGATATATCAGGGAAGTTTGAAGGCAAACCTATCTGACTATTGTTTTACGCAAAACAGAAAGGACACTGGTTAAAGGTCAGAATGAAGGAAGATAAATTACACCCAATGCCGTGAAGTCAGCGAAGGAAAATTCACCTGCCATTAATGTGTTTTTAATAATTATTAGCACTTTTAAGTGAATATATAGCATTATCTACTCTAATTATGTAGTGATTTTGTATACGGTAACAATATGAATTTTAAAGCAATTCAAAATTCCCTTTAGGAAAAAATGGTTTCAATTAAAACTTCAGGCACGATTTGTATTTAAAAAAATAAAAAGTACGAAAAGTACTTCCAGTATCACATGACAGTCACAAACTACCATCACAGAAGTTTTAAAATGTAGCTTTGTGTAGTCTGAGCTCACATTGATAGCAACTGATTTAATATTTTTGTCGGTAGTTTTGTGGAATTTGTCCTTTACTTCATGTGATTTTAACGTAACTTAACATTTACGTGTTGATACACGTTTTGTTTACGATTTAAGAGTCAGCAGGAACCAGGCTGCAAGAAAAATTAATGTAAATGGAGATTTCATCCTCGCTGGTTAGAAATTTAGAAAGACGTAAGCATGAAATGCAAACAGTTCACTGGTGTCTTGTCCTTCCCCTTTTCTGCATCATCATCATCCTGAAAGGTGAAATCAATAAACAGCTCTTAACATACAGCAACAACACTCAGGAGCTCAATTCGTTCTTTATGTTCCACGCGAAACAGGAAAACCTCAAGTTAACAAAAGAAAAGAACAGAATCCTGAGTAGATACTGACAAATTCAATTTGACTAACGCGTACCTGCTAAACTCAGAGCAGTGCCCGCTTAGAGCAACGGTCTACAATTGAACTGCAGCATACAAGTGACTGCAGAGCGTCATTCGAAAAACCAAAATATTTACAAGACTTTTTTAGTGCTTTGTGTACTGTTCTGCCAATTTTAGTGCATTTTATTTTCCTTCTACATCAGTAAGATTATCTCTGCAGTTATCTCTGCTTCTTTGAGAATCAATACCCACTGAAGGATATGTTTACTAATACGATAGTTTTTTTTCTTTCTTCAAGTTTCAATCGGATGCGAAGTTAAAACCACAGTGATAGTCGGATGAAACTTTGCGCAGATGTACTGTTAGTAAGCCTGTCGATCGCGTTACGTCACGCTTTTCAGTTCTGAGCGCACGTTGAACACGCGAACATACCTAAAACAATAGGGTCTCCCACAAAGTGTGAAGTGCGTGCTGTCATTCGGCTTCTACATGCTGATGCGTTCTCCTAGATTTCATGCAGCTCACATAACGTTACTGTTATGCATGTCTAAGTGAGGCAGTGGCGCCGGTACTTTGAAGCAGGACGTACAACGTTCGTGACGCAGGCGGTCAGAGAAGATAGCGACAGGTCTCGTTCAGCACGTTAATCGAGCGATTCGAGAAGTATCGTCTACGAAGTGCAATTCAGAACATGTTAAGAGGACTGTTGTCTGGCAATGTCCATGATAATGCACAACCACATTGCAGTTTGTAATGGTTATGTGGCCATTACAGCACTCCAACCCCAGTTCTCGATGCCAGTAATATCGTACTACTCTTCTGCGAAGTAAAATTTTTGTGACATTCACATTTGGTTTTATTAATGTATAGGTACTCCGATATATCGATATATTACAGTGGTATGGTTCTTGTGTGTATTCATTTCTGTGAGACTGTCATAATCCTTGACTTTTAACCGTTTTGGCGCGAATGCGCACAGCAGTCTTTCACTTTGCAGAAGTTAAGTTACTTCGCTTTGTAAAAGAACAGTCAAGTCTTGTGTTTGGTTAAAGTGGAAATTAAATATATGAAGATTGATACAAAACTGTTTTCTTCATAATGTGACAAAAAGTATATGCGAATTTACAAGAAGTTAATAAAAATGTGGATGTGAACACTAAGTCAAAAATTATTTCTACCATACCATTGTTCTGATCTGGGATTGTTTGATCATTAAGAATTTCCTGAAAAACGCATTTGTTAAGTCTTCAAATATTGCTAAAACACAGATCTCGACCTTCTAGCAGTCAAAGTGGAATCACCCTAGAATCAACAAGATGGGCCATAACTTCGACGAAATCTACGTGGAAATCCATTCAAGGTAAGTGCCAAAATTAATGACTTTTTACAGTGACTTCATTATTTCCATTCTGACGATACTATCCACAGTCCATAACTTTGTTGTTGCCCGATAAAGCGAACATATGCTGCGTCAGCAACATTATTAATCTGATTTATAGCCTACTTTGCAAGTGGTGGTATTGTTAGAATTTGCATCAAAGACTGCTCCATCACTGTTTTCGATGGGAAGCGTTCGATCACCCACCATACAACCCGGACTTAAAACCCTCCGATTTCAATCAGTCTGCTTACGTGAACCGCTGGCTTTGTAACAACATTTTGGCACTGCAGGCCAGCGTATAATTTGTGTCTTGTGACAAGTGTTGGACAGTTAGTACTAGGCAACGAAAAATGTCTAATTGTGACGAGAGAATTAACTAAAACGTGTAGCTAACTGTTGCAAATAAACTATATTTTTGGTGTTCAATGTGGCTTCCATTTCGCAACAGAACGGGTGTTTAAACAATCCCTCGTAAGGAGAGTTTCACCAAGTTATCGAGGTAAATATTGACTAATTTGTCTATCTACTGCGATATTCAGTGTGAAATGCTGAAGCGTAACTCCAGTCTGCAAAATATAATCAATATTTCAAAATATTTGCTGTCATCTAGTGGAAAATTTAATGCGTTGTCTGTGCAATTATTTTGATAAAAGTTTTGGAGCTAACGAAAATAGAACGATTACTTTCATTGCTGACTGTGACAAAAATTCATTTCGAATCCATTGTGTAATTTCAGATGGCGGATGGCGGGCGGGGGGAGAGAGAGAGAGAGAGAGAGAGAGAGAGAGAGAGAGAGAGAGAGAGAGAGAGAGAGAGAGAGACACACACATACATGGTGTAGGCTCGAAGACATGTCGGACGAAAAAATGTTATGAGCACTGCATTTATTATTTTTTATTAAATAGTTCACAAATTACATAAATACAAGTAGTTACAGTTGCGTTCAACATTGTCGGTTTATTCTTCAACATTACAGACCAATGTTATTCTAATAACTGTGTAGGTTACCCGTTTGAAGTAGCATCTCAAAAATTTGAACATCCACAAGACGGATTCACAGAAAGCATGAGCAGCAATCGTGATTAGATGCAGTGTTTCTTCCAAGATGGCTTTCTTTAATGGTATTTAAGAACACAACGTCATTTTTAATAACATGATCCGTCATCTCCCTGGAGGTCCCATTAAGTTTTTTATTATAAAAGTAAAATTTAAAACTTGTCACGTACAGGTTTGAGGCCGTACTGAATATGTCTTCAGTTAGGAAACAGGAAATTCCTGATTGCCGAATTACGATTGAAATCTAACTCGTCACTAAGTCAAAAAATGTTTGTAGACAAAAGTTATGGTCGTTTATTACTGCGGAAACCAATTTAACTGGATTCTGATGTTTAAAACTAATAAGATTTACAGGCACCTTCCAGAGCTCCCGATCTGTAGGTGCGTCACCGTGTGGAAAATATCCATGACTTACAGATGTGTGTTACGAAGCATTTTGTCGCCCTGAACGTTCAGCTGTTTGAGCACCCGGTCTCAAGACAGGGGTTCAAGAGCATTCATCGCTGCTGCCATCGCTTTGAGAACGAAGTACGATGTCCCAAACACGGCCTCTATGACGGAGGTATGGAACGCGGCATCATCAAACTTTTTAGCCAGCTGTTTCGTGATTAAATCAACATTCTTTGCCCTTTGGAAAGCTTCCGAGAGTTTGTCAATCATCGATTCCATTTGATAGAGTTTATTTGCTAGCTCGTCCAGATTAACATCGGCTCCTGTGTCTACGAACTGCTGTACGTCCTCAGCGGCCCTGGTGACTTGCAGGACAGTGTGTTCACCTAGGAGCTTATCATCGTGAACGTCGAACAGGGGCGCCATGGCCTGCTCCATGACGCTGACGGCTTCCTTCTGGAGCTGAACCGCTTTCTCGCAGTTTACCACTGCCAGGTCTGCGCTCTGCGACGCACTGGCGGCAGCCCCCCTCACGGTGTCTATATCTGCCGTGCCTAAACACGCTGCTACTTTCAGTGCAATCTGGGCCATCCCGTGCGCTTCTAGAGCCGAACTGCACACGTAACCTGCGTTTTTCACGCAGGTAAGCAGGAAATGACACTCCGAAAACATTTTATACAGGCGCGCTTCGGACGTGGCAGTCATCCTCGACAGAGCTTCCCGCTGTCGTGTGACCAGCTTTCGTATTACTTGAGCTCTCTTGCAAGCCTCCTCCACAGCACGCTGTTTATCGACTTCCACCCGCCTTTCTTCTTCTGTCTCGCTACAGCTGCTGGTAGCTGTAGGCTCGCTAAGGCCTTCTACAGCACCACCCTCACTGTCTCTTCTGCTGGTGCTAGTTTGATCATCAGGATTCTCAGCACCACCCTCTGTTGTCACGCTCTCCCTCTCGCCTACATGTTTACTGTGCGTCACATGTTCGGACATCAGTTCCCGTTGTTGGGCCACCGTGTTTACTACACCCCCAATATCGCTCTTTTCTGCAGTCCGTCCATCCCTTAGTGCAATCATCGCACTTTCACTGCTACTATTCATTCTCCTGCGTTTCGCCTCCAACTCATCTTGTGGCCTCTCGCACTTTCCCTCCTTTTTATTCACGTTCGCTTTCTTCTCTCCACATGTCTCCTCGTGACACTGATTCAGTATCACGCTCTCCATAAAATCTTCTCTGCTATTTGCCATCATAGCTTCAGAGATATCTTCAGTCTCTTCAATCGTGTCTTTAAATTTTCCCATCCTCGCATTCTCGCGTGTAGCAAAATACTGGTCGGCAGCAAGTATGTAATCTTCAGCTGCTTCGAACCTCTGCTCGTAGCTATCTCCCTCTGGAGTGTCTCCTCCTTCGCTGACGATCGACTGCACCTCGACGTTTCCAATGCAAGCAGTGCCTAACACACCTGTGGCAAACTTATGAAGCTCACTGCTCTCTGCTATTACCAGAACCTGACATTTGTCGAGCCAAATGGAAACGTCTCTTTCCTTTTGATCACCCGTCCGAAGTGCTTCCAAAGCATTGCGGTAATATTCATCTAGGTCCGACAAAGATGTGCAGTCAGTCTGTTCCGTATCTGTGCCAAACCCACTGCCACTGTTGCTATCGCTGTCCCTGTGGCTGCAGCCGATGCTACCCACTGCTCCCACATCCCCGGCCGCTGCAGTTGCTTGCCGTTGACACGGGTTGCTTTCGGCAGGTAGCGAGACTTCCTGTGCGACGAACTCCACAGCGGCAGCTACCGTCGCCCGACTGCTCTCCGACAGATTACGTTGCTCCGAGCGCTGCATTCCACCCGCAAATTGACTTTCTGTAGATTTTAACGGCTGGTTTGTCTGCTCGGCACCACTACCTTCCATCGTGAAACAAAGTCTTAGTTTTTACGATTGCTGCCTCCGGCTGGTGCTTCGTGTCACGGACGGGAACCTGTAAATAAAATACTCTTGTGAGTGGTAACGGCACATCTCTCCCTTAAGCACATAAAAAAGCGTAATCCAAGTAGCTACTAAGGAAACATGGCTGAAAATATTTAAAATTTTTCCATCTTAATCCTTCAGAATGTCAGACAAATACTACAAAAAATGTCCTGAACTGACTATTTACATGACTGGCTTTGCCATTCCGAAATTCATTTTCAAAGCCTGTGCTGATTATGTCTTCACAAATCAAAACCATTGGACAAATGACATCAGTATACATCGGAATATTACATTTATGTCAGAGCCGTCAATATAATTTCGTACACTGAAGTTCAATTCAATGGACATGCAGTTTATGCGAGAATGAGAAACACACACATCATAAAAGTTTTGCATCACCTTGGTCCAGAGAGTTCCGGAACCTGTACAGAAAATTGGAAGAGAGATCAACACAAACATTTCCGCCTTTTTTTTTTGATCGTGAAAACCACACATTGCATGTTGTACCACCATACAGCGAGACCTTCAGAGGTGGTGGTCCAAATTGCTGTACAGACCAGTACCTCTAATACCCAGTAGCACGTCCTCTTGCACTGATGCATGCCTGTATTCGCCATGGCATATTATCCGCAAGTTCATCAAGGCACTGTTGGTCCAGATTGTCCCACTCCTCAACGGCGATTCGGCGTAGAGTGGTCGGTGGGTCACGTCGTCCATAAACAACCCTTTTTAATGTATCCCAGGCATTTTCGATAGGGTTCATGTTTGGATAACATGCTGGCCACTACTCGATCGATGTCATTCTGAAAGAAGTCATTCAGAAGATTTGCACGATGGGGGTGCAAATTGTCCATGAAAACTAATGCCTCGCCAATATGCTGCCGATATGGTTGCATTATCGGTCGGAGGATGGCATTCACATATCGTACAGCCGTTACGGCGCCTTCCATGACCACCAGCGGCGAACGTCGGCCCCACACAATGCCACCTCAAAACAGCAACGAACCCCACTTGCTGCATTCTCTGGACAGTGTGTCCAAGACGTTCAGCCTGACCGGATTGCCTCCAAACACGTCTCCGACAATTGCCTGAAGGCATATGCGACACTCATCGATGTAGAGAACGTGATGCAAATTCTCAGCGGTCCATTCGGCATGATGTTGGGCCGATCTGTACCGTGGTGCAAGGTGTCGTGGTTGCAAAGCTGGACGTCGCCAAGGACGTCGGGAGCGAAGTTGTGCATCATGCAGCCTATTGCGCACAGTTTAAGTCTTAGCAAAAAGTCCTGTGGCTGCACTTAAAGCATTATTCAACATGATGGCGTTGCTCTCAGGGTTCCTCCAAGCAGTAATCAGTATGTAGCGGTCATCCACTGCAGTCGTGGTCCTTGGGTGGCCTGAGCGAGTCATTTCATCGACAGTTCCTGTCTGTATCTCCTCCATGTCCGAACACCATCGCTTTTGTTCACTTCGAGACGCCTGGACATTTCCCTTGAGAGCCTTTCCTAGCACAAAGTAACGTGTATGCGATCGAACCGCGCTATTGACCGTCTAAGCATGGTTAAACTACAAACACGGGCCATGTAGCTCCTTCCTGGTGGAACGACTGGAACTGATCGGCTGTCGGACCCCCTCCGACTAATAGGCGCTGCTCATGCATGGTTTACATCTTTGACTGTTCGGAGATGTCACTAAACCCGGGCAAAGTGACTGTGATACAATATCCACAGTCAACGTCTATCTTCAGGAGTTCTGGGAACCGGAGTGATGCAAAACTTTTGATGTGTCTATTCATTAGATCAAAAAGTACGTTCGTCCTCAACATAATGCTCCATTATCTCTCCTTTATACAGGGTGAACATTAACAAAACCGACGAACTGCAGAGATGGATTGCTGACTGAGTGGAGAAAAAATGATTATAGGAGCATGTATCCGGAAACCCATCGTTGCCACAGTAGATGGCACTAACGAGTGAGCTGCTCTGCAAAATACCGTGTGTGCCTTCTGTATTGCACGCCGAGAGATTGACGCAGCGTACTGTAAGCAGCACGATGGCCCGGTATCCATATCGGGAACAAGCCGAGATGGCGTTCGTGTACGGCCAAGCAGATGGAAACGGCCGAGAGGCAGCACAGCTGTACCAAAACCTGTCCTCCAAAACTGGTGTGCGCGCAGTTCGCACTTTCGTCCATCTGAAAGGACCCGTGATCACCCAAATATCCAAAAAGGGCTAGAAATGTTGTGTGATGTGATTGGCGTCAGTGAGACTACTTGTTTTGGTACAGCCGTGTTGCCTCTACTTTTTTCCGTCTGCTTGGCCGTACACAAAGAATCTCGGCTTGTTCCAGACATGGATACCGGACCGTTCTCCCGCTTAGAGTAGCCTGCGTCAACAACAGGGCCTTCAACACACAAGGAACACATGGCTCGTGGTCAGAGGAACTTCCATTCGTCAGCAACATCTACCAGGGAAACTAATGCATTTCCGGACAGATGTTCATGGGTCTCTTTTTCCTCCATTTCCAGTCAGAGATCCGTCCCTGCAGTTTGCCCGTTTTATTAATGTTCACCACAGATTTCAGAGTAATTGTGACTCTGCTGAGGTCGGTGTCTTCCTGATTTCGTACGTAATTGATTGGGGCGAGCACTACAACTCACGGCGAGTTGAATGGTTCAGAGTTTCACGGAACTGGGGTACCTTGAAATTTTGTTCCCTTTTCTCCGTAGGATGGACATAAGGTAAGAGTATAGGTTTTTTTGACAAGCCGTATTCATAATTCGTTCTTTTTCCCGATCCTTCAACTGATACAACTGCTGAACTGTTTCAAATTGGTGGGGACTTCAATCTACAATCGATATGTTGACGAAAACGAGTCTAAAATCTGGTAGGCACAAAAAATCAATCTTAATCAATGCTTTCTCAGAAAATTATGTTGATTCAGAGGCCCAATCGAAGAGTAAATGGTTGCAAAACATACTTTACCTTTTAACAAAGAATCATGAGTAAATACGGAGCATCATAACGGCAATAGGGCTTAGTGACCACAAGGGCATTGTAGAAAGACTGTACTGTAATAGCCAAAAACTAAACGCAAGATATACTTAAAGAACAAAAATTCTGCTTGACTTCTTCCCAAGAGTCCTGTCCTTCCAGCCTGCGAAGACCATATTTGGCTTAAATTCAAATAATAGTATCTACAGACATTAGAAGATAACTACATCAAATACATTAAGAGGTGGTATTGGTCCGGCTGGGTACACGAAACAATTCAGAACACTGTTTCAGAAGCAACAAGAAGGTCACGTCAAATTTAGAATACAAATCTAAGATTGGCAATGTTTTGCTGAAGCTTTAAATTTAGCATGCACTTCAATGCGAAATTTATTTAATAGTATGTAGAACAAAACTAAATCCGAAAAAATGCAGAGAGGTTTTGGTTCTATCTAAAGGACAATTGCAGCATGACTACCTTTACTACACGATAGCAAGGGTAGTTTTACCGATGACAGTACCACTAAAGCAGAGTTACTGAACAGTTTTCTGAAATTCCTTTACCAAACAAGATGTAGCAAATATTCTTGATTTCGAATCAAGAACAGCTACCAGCATCAGTAACTTAGATGTCATTAGTGTAGCGAAGCAACTTAAATCAACAAAGGCGTGGCCCCTGGTCTACAGTGTATAAGGTTTACGTATCTTTCAGAATATGCTGATACAGCAGCTCTGTACATAGATATCATTTACCACCTCTCGCTCGATGAAAGTTCCGCACCGAAAGACCGGAAGTTGCGCAGGTCACATTAATACCCAATAAAGGCGACAGGAGTAAGACATTTAATTACCGACCCGTATCACTAACGTTCATTTGCAGAAGGATATGCGCAACATACTGTGTTTGAACATTTTAAATTGTCATTAATCTGTTTCATTGATAAGCAGTCTATTCAGATTCAGGAAGTACCGTTCTTGTGACACAAATACTTCTATTTTCACGAAGTAATTAGTGATCTCGAGCGAAACGTCGAACGGTCAATATTGTTAAATTTCCAAAGGGTTTTTGACATCGTCAAAAGGGACTTTTAATCAAACCGTGTCTACGGAGTATCGTCTCAGTTGTGTAACCAGATTCGTCACTTCTTGTCAGTTAGGTCTCACACAGTCCATAGTCATTTGAAGTCTTCGAGTGGAACGTAAGTGATAACTGGTGTTCCCCAAGGAAATGTTTTAAGCCCTCTTCTGTTTCTGATCTATATAAATGGATTAGAAGACAATCTGGGCAGCTCTCTAAGATTGTCTGCAGATGATTGTTGTTTCCAGTCTAGCCGTCAGATCAAAAACTGCAAAAGAATGTACTTAAGTGTGTGCTGTGAAAGTGACAATTGACTAGATAGTGGAAAGCATGAGATTATCTACATGTCTAGTAACAGGAATCCACTGAGTGTTTTATCATGAATCACAAATCCAAAGACCGAATTCAAGGCTTGCAATTACAAATAACAAATTGGACTCATTACAGATGTGCTGAAAGCGAAATAAAGACCGTGTTTCATTAGTGGAACACTTAAGATTCAATAGGTCTACTAGGCTGACTACACTACGCTTTTTCGTCCTCTGCTAGTCTACTGATGTGCTGTATGGGGTCCTTGCCAAACAGGATTTCACAGAACATCGAAAAAGGATGGATGGACATGTTTGTATGGGCGCCCGCGCGAAAATAGATTGAGACGAGAGTCAGTAAAATACACAACACAGGAAGATAAATCAATACGTAAAACACAGGTAACAAAAGTGGGAAAACTATGTGCATACCCGCACAGAACCACCGAACGAAGTACTGTGTCAATAGTAAAGACACAGGAAGAAAAGTGGTATAAGGAGCTAAAACAGTATAGCAAATGTACGTGGCTGGCTGACCACAAGAATAAAAAAAGGAGAAGTCAGCCACTCTGCAACACACTAAAACCTCCAACCTAAAAGTTTAGGTCAGAGCCCAGACTCCTATCATCAGCTAAAATAGATGACAGATCCCCACCAATATTTGATTCTACCCTCGCATCACGATATAAAATGCACTCCGTTAAAATATGGTGGACAGATGTGCACGCCACAAGCATCGCTAAACGGAAGATCCTTTCACCATAGAAAAAAGCTGTGTGAGAGAGGGCGGTGCCCAATTCTGAGAAGTGTGTCACTTCATCCGGCCTGAGTAACTGGCAGGAGAAACGCCACGGACAGGTGATTGACTTCAGCAACCGAGCTTATTGGCCGTCACAGCCAGCCATTCCTCATCCCATAACTGCATGCACTTCCTGTGTAGTGCAGAAACGACAGCCTGCAGGGAATAGGACAGTGCTATATCCTGTCCTCTGCAGACCTCCACGGCAGCCCGATCGGCCTGTTCATTTCCCCATATCCCTGCATGTCCTGGTACCCAGCAGAATGACACCTGCTTACCCTGCCGTTGGCGCAAGCACAGTTGGTCATATATCAGCTGGACCAACTACTCATCTGGGTACAGGTTCTGTAACGATTGGAAGGCATTAAGGGAATCTCAGCAAATGAGAAACCGTTCGCCCCGAATACGTCGTATCTATTCCAGTGGCTTCAGGATCGCGTGAGCTCCGCTGTGACAACAGTATACTCATCAGGAAGGCGAATCCTGGTGAGATGATCGGGGAACGCGACAGAGCAGCCAAGGGAATGCCCTTGTTTGACGCTATCAGTGTACACTACTGTGAAACCGTGATGCATATCTAAAATGTTAAATAGATTGAAATGTGAAATCTAACATACGATCTTTCTTAAAATTCGTCAGGCCTAAAATAAGTCTTGGAATCTGGAGAAGCCAAGATGGAAAACTGCTACCACCGCGATGTAAAACATGAAGACCGACCACACCCCTCTCTAGAAGGCAGGTCCTGTGCACGAATCCTATGGGGCCTCGTTGCCTGTAGCCAGTTACGGAAAAACCTTTCCAGTGGAGGCTGAGCAACGGTATAGTAGGCGGGTGTGTATGGTGCGGTGTGGACGGTGCTTTATACACCTGGCGCACCGTAAGTAGCCGTCTGACGAAGTGGCGGTTCAATAGCCTCTGCACAGAGGATTGGTATGGGGCTTGTTCTGAATGCCCCAGTGATCAACCAAATACCTTCCTGGTGCCCAACATCCAACATCTTTAAATAAGAGGGTCTCTAAGACCCATACACCATGCACCCATAATCGAGCAGAGATCGCACAAATGCCCTGTAAAACTGGAGCAGACAAGTCCTGTCTGCTCCCCAGGTACTATGGCTAACATTTTAAAATACTCAAAGCCTTAAATGACCGTTTTTCCAAGTCCGTAAGATGTGATAACCAGATAAGCTTAGAGTCAAATATGAGGTCCAGAATCATCACTGTCTTTAAAAGGAAGGACAGTGTCCCTCTTCCTCAATTCAGGAAAGTTTAAAATGGAACGACAATGGTTAATAGGGACACACAGATTTCTTGGTGTAAAATTTAAAACCACTCTTCTGTGCCCATTCATCCAAACGTTGAGAGTTAGCTGCAACTGACGTGTTTTTTTTTTGTTTTGGTTTCAGGGCGCAAAACTGCTATGGTCATTAGCGCCCGGTCTGTGACTTAGGAAAAGGTAAAAAAAGAAAATGGAAACCAGCAGCGATGGGAACGAAACTCAAATTGGAGAAACTAAAAGCAGAAGGAAAGCTTAAAAAACCACTACAGAAAGGGGTTGATTGTCCCCAAAAAGAGCTTCAAATGACTGACGTCATCTCACTGGCACTCAAACTGGAGAACGCGATCGGCTGAGCGCGTGTCGTCTGCTAAAATGGACGATATACCAGGCGACAGCTGTAGACGGGCGCGTAACGGAGTAAAATAGGGGCACTCAAGTAAAAGGTGTCTTACCGTCCACAGCTGAGAGCAGTGGGGACAGAGTGGGGGAGGATCGTCGCTTAAAAGATGTCCATGGCTAAAAAGACAGTGCCCTATCCGGAGTCTAGTTAAAATTACCTCCTCCCGACGACGCGTTCGGAAGGAAGAGGTCCAAGCACAGGGAAGAGCTTTCACGTCCCGCAATTTATTATGGGGCAGTGTCGACCAATGTGCGTGCCATTAAAGAACAACACGACGACATAAAACACTCCGTAGATCGGCGAAGGGAATCGTGCCAATAGCTGGCCGAAGAAAGACTGCAACCTTGGCCGCTATATAGGCCGCCTCATTTCCACAGATACCAACGTGTCCTGGGATCCAGAGGAACGCCACCGAGACGCCCCCCCAAGTGGAGCAAGCGTAGACAGCCCTGAATCCGGTGGACCAGAGCGTGGACAGGGTAGAGAGCCGAGAGAGCTGAGAGAATCTGAACAGATAACATACTGTACCCGCTGATGGCGACGAATGTATTGGACAGCCTGGAGAACACCGTAAAGCTCCGCAGTATAAAACGAACACTGGTCGGGAAGCCGAAATCGATTTGGGGTGTCTCCAACAATATAGGCACTCCCTACACCAAACTATGTTTTTGAGCCATCAGTGTAAATAAATGTGGCTTCCTTCATTTGTGCACATAGAGCAGAAAATGCCCGACGATAAACAAGTGAAGGGGTACCATCCATGGGTAACTGTCACAGGTCACGGAGCAGGCAGGTCCGGGGATGGAGCCAAGGCGGTGCTGTACCCCAAGTTGTCAAAGTTTTAGGAAAGCAGAAGGAAAGAGAATGGAGCAGTTGACGGAAGCAGACTCCCAGTGGTAGTAGGGAGGAAGGGTGGCCTGCATACCCTAAATCCAAGGAGGCGTCGAAAAAAATGTCATGGGCCAGATTAGCAGGCATGAAAGACAAATGGCTAGCATAACGACTTAAGACAGGTCGCCAATTGGACAGCGAAGGTTCAGCAGTCTTAGCATAAAGGCTTTCCACAGGGCTGGTGTAAAAAGCTCCAGACAGTAAACGTAATCCACGGTGGTGGATAGTTGGGTAATCACCCCTCCCTGGGCCTGGCCGTTACGAGGGGGTACGTGCGTGTCCTACCTGTCTACCCGGGGCGAGGAATTATGCATTACCCCATCACTGGCTACGCATGAAAATGCGTGGGTCGGCCTTCATACCACAACCACAACAAGAAAGGGGGGCAAGGGGCAAAAAAAGGGGGGCCAAGGGGCAAAAGAAAGGGGGGCCAAGGGGCAAAAAAAAAAGGGGGGCCAAGGGGCAAAAAAAAAAGGGGGGGCCAAGGGGCAAAAAAAAAAGGGGGGGCCAAGGGGCAAAAAAAAAAGGGGGGGCCAAGGGGCAAAAAAAAAAGGGGGGGCCAAGGGGCAAAAAAAAAAGGGGGGGCCAAGGGGCAAAAAAAAAAGGGGGGGCCAAGGGGCAAAAAAACAAGGGGGGGCCAAGGGGCAAAAAAAAAAGGGGGGGCCAAGGGGCAAAAAAAAAAGGGGGCCAAGGGGCAAAAAAAAAAGGGGGCCAAGGGGCAAAAAAAAAGGGGGCCAAGGGGCAAAAAAAAAAGGGGGCCAAGGGGCAAAAAAAAAAGGGGGCAGGGCGCAAAAAAAGGGGGCAGGGGGCAAAAAAAGGGGGGCAGGGGGCAAAAAAAGGGGGGCAGGGGGCAAAAAAAGGGGGGCAGGGGGCAAAAAAAGGGGGGCAGGGGGCAAAAAAAGGGGGGCAGGGGGCAAAAAAAGGGGGGCAGGGGGCAAAAAAAGGGGGGCAGGGGGCAAAAAAAGGGGGGCAGGGGGCAAAAAAAGGGGGGCAGGGGGCAAAAAAAGGGGGGCAGGGGGCAAAAAAAGGGGGGCAGGGGGCAAAAAAAGGGGGGCAGGGGGCAAAAAAAGGGGGGCAGGGGGCAAAAAAAGGGGGGCAGGGGGCAAAAAAAGGGGGGCAGGGGGCAAAAAAAGGGGGGCAGGGGGCGAAAAAAGGGGGGCAGGGGGCGAAAAAAGGGGGGCAGGGGGCGAAAAAAGGGGGGCAGGGGGCGAAAAAAGGGGGGCAGGGGGCAAAAAAAGGGGGGCAGGGGGCAAAAAAAGGGGGGCAGGGGGCAAAAAAAGGGGGGCAGGGGGCAAAAAAAGGGGGGCAGGGGGCAAAAAAAGGGGGGCAGGGGGCAAAAAAAGGGGGGCAGGGGGCAAAAAAAGGGGGGCAGGGGGCAAAAAAAGGGGGGCAGGGGGCGAAAAAAGGGGGGCAGGGGGCGAAAAAAGGGGGGCAGGGGGCGAAAAAAGGGGGGCAGGGGGCGAAAAAAGGGGGGCAGGGGGCGAAAAAAGGGGGGCAGGGGGCGAAAAAAGGGGGGCAGGGGGCGAAAAAAGGGGGGCAGGGGGCGAAAAAAGGGGGGCAGGGGGCGAAAAAAGGGGGGCAGGGGGCGAAAAAAGGGGGGCAGGGGGCGAAAAAAGGGGGGCAGGGGGC
The DNA here is from genome assembly GCF_023864275.1 of Schistocerca cancellata. Classification (NCBI taxonomy): domain Eukaryota; kingdom Metazoa; phylum Arthropoda; class Insecta; order Orthoptera; family Acrididae; genus Schistocerca; species Schistocerca cancellata. The sequence goes on from NC_064627.1 coordinate 477,277,133, forward strand.
GAAAAAAGGGGGGCAGGGGGCGAAAAAAGGGGGGCAGGGGGCGAAAAAAGGGGGGCAGGGGGCGAAAAAAGGGGGGCAGGGGGCGAAAAAAGGGGGGCAGGGGGCGAAAAAAGGGGGGCAGGGGGCGAAAAAAGGGGGGCAGGGGGCGAAAAAAGGGGGGCAGGGGGCGAAAAAAGGGGGGCAGGGGGCGAAAAAAGGGGGGCAGGGGGCGAAAAAAGGGGGGCAGGGGGCGAAAAAAGGGGGGCAGGGGGCGAAAAAAGGGGGGCAGGGGGCGAAAAAAGGGGGGCAGGGGGCGAAAAAAGGGGGGCAGGGGGCGAAAAAAGGGGGGCAGGGGGCGAAAAAAGGGGGGCAGGGGGCGAAAAAAGGGGGGCAGGGGGCGAAAAAAGGGGGGCAGGGGGCGAAAAAAGGGGGGCAGGGGGCGAAAAAAGGGGGGCAGGGGGCGAAAAAAGGGGGGCAGGGGGCGAAAAAAGGGGGGCAGGGGGCGAAAAAAGGGGGGCAGGGGGCGAAAAAAGGGGGGCAGGGGGCGAAAAAAGGGGGGCAGGGGGCGAAAAAAGGGGGGCAGGGGGCGAAAAAAGGGGGGCAGGGGGCGAAAAAAGGGGGGCAGGGGGCGAAAAAAGGGGGGCAGGGGGCGAAAAAAGGGGGCAGGGGGCGAAAAAAGGGGGCAGGGGGCGAAAAAAGGGGGCAGGGGGCGAAAAAAGGGGGCAGGGGGCGAAAAAAGGGGGGCAGGGGGCGAAAAAAGGGGGGCAGGGGGCGAAAAAAGGGGGGCAGGGGGCGAAAAAAGGGGGGCAGGGGGCGAAAAAAGGGGGGCAGGGGGCGAAAAAAGGGGGGCAGGGGGCGAAAAAAGGGGGGCAGGGGGCGAAAAAAGGGGGGCAGGGGGCGAAAAAAGGGGGGCAGGGGGCGAAAAAAGGGGGGCAGGGGGCGAAAAAAGAAAGGGGGCGAAAAAAGAAAGGGGGGGAAAAAAGAAAGGGGGGGAAAAAAGAAAGGGGGGGAAAAAAGAAAGGGGGGGAAAAAAGAAAGGGGGGGAAAAAAGAAAGGGGGGGAAAAAAGAAAGGGGGGGAAAAAAGAAAGGGGGGGAAAAAAGAAAGGGGGGAAAAAAGAAAGGGGGGAAAAAAGAAAGGGGGGGAAAAAAGAAAGGGGGGGAAAAAAGAAAGGGGGGGAAAAAAGAAAGGGGGGGAAAAAAGAAAGGGGGGGAAAAAAGAAAGGGGGGGAAAAAAGAAAGGGGGGGAAAAAAGAAAGGGGGGGAAAAAAGAAAGGGGGGGAAAAAAGAAAGGGGGGGAAAAAAGAAAGGGGGGGAAAAAAGAAAGGGGGGGAAAAAAGAAAGGGGGGGAAAAAAGAAAGGGGGGAAAAAAGAAAGGGGGGAAAAAAGAAAGGGGGGAAAAAAGAAAGGGGGGAAAAAAGAAAGGGGGGAAAAAAGAAAGGGGGGAAAAAGAAAGGGGGGAAAAAAGAAAGGGGGAAAAAAGAAAGGGGGGAAAAAAGAAAGGGGGGAAAAAAGAAAGGGGGGAAAAAAGAAAGGGGGGAAAAAAGAAAGGGGGGAAAAAAGAAAGGGGGGAAAAAAGAAAGGGGGGAAAAAAGAAAGGGGGGAAAAAAGAAAGGGGGGAAAAAAGAAAGGGGGGGAAAAAAGAAAGGGGGGGAAAAAAGAAAGGGGGGGGAAAAAAGAAAGGGGGGGAAAAAAGAAAGGGGGGAAAAAAGAAAGGGGGGAAAAAAGAAAGGGGGGAAAAAAGAAAGGGGGGAAAAAAGAAAGGGGGGAAAAAAGAAAGGGGGGAAAAAAGAAAGGGGGGAAAAAAGAAAGGGGGGAAAAAAGAAAGGGGGGAAAAAAGAAAGGGGGGAAAAAGAAAGGGGGGGAAAAAGAAAGGGGGGAAAAAAGAAAGGGAAAGGAAAGAAGCGGAGAAAAGGGTAAAGAGAAGAGGTAAGGAAAAGAGAAGGACAAAGGAAGGATGAAAGCGTGCAACCAGAGAAAACGAAGAATGTGTTACATTTTCGAGCGTCCGTCTCCAGACATAGGCACGAAACACTCCCAGATGGGGAGAAAGGGAAGGAATGAGCCGGTGGTGAGGGGAGGGGGAGCGAAGATGGGGGATAGGGAAGGATGCGGAAAAGGGAGGTATGCAGCCCGGAAAGGAAGGAGGGCCACATTAGCTCGGGGTCCCGTGCTCGCTACATACATATCCACGAAAGAGTTGTTGACCCCCTGGGAGGAACTGATGTGTTGTTGCGAGGTTTGAAGAGCAAAACGAAGTCATCCACAAACAAACAAAACTGGACAGGACTTTTCACTGTGACTGCAATGATATTAATAGCTATGGCGAAGAGAGACTCTAAACGTTATGTTGAGGAACACCATTCTCCTGCTCAAAGCGATCATACAGGATATCACCGACTCGGTATATAAAATATCGAGGCGAGAGGAAGGACTGAATGAAAATGGGAAGACAACCACGAAAATCCCACTCGTGAAGCTGCTCCAAGATAAGATGCCTCCAAGTAGTATCTTAGGCCTTCTCGATCTCAAAAAATATAGAAGGTGATGCCAACGTTTAAGTATGTCGTATAGCCACCTCCTTCAGGGCCAGGTTATCAAAGGTGGATCGATACCTCCTGAACCCACATAGAAAGTGACTAAGTGATTGCCTTCATTCTAAGACCGTTTACCATCAGCTCCAAGCTAGTGAGGGAAACACTACAGTAACTACTTGGGCATGTATGGTCTTTCCCAGGTTTAAAAAGAAGAATTGAAATTGCCTCACACCACGAGTCAGGAAAGACCAAATGGCATTACTAAGTACGAGGACAGTCTACAGTGATGGATCACGTCGTGACCAGCGTATGTGTCACGAGCCATAGAGAATGCACAGTTATCACCAGAGGTGAACCGAAATCCAAACTACACCTCTCACCAACTGCTCTATGGCGCTTGAAACCTGGATCGTGACTGGCTGTTGCAGCAACTGTGGAAAAATACGTCACCATAGTCTGGGCAATGTCTCAAGGATTGGTTTGGAGCATGCCATTCCCCATTAGAGCAGCCATGGGGCTGCTGCCTCCTCTCCCAGAAATTCTCCAGATGGTTTCCCACACAACAAAACTTTTGGTGGAATAATTATGTTCAGGAACTGCTGCCATGACCTCTTCTTGCCCTCTAGAAAAATTCGGCGACACTTTGCCCTCATCACCCAAAAGGCTGGAAGATTTTCTGCAGTTGGCCAACACTTGAACCTACACAGAGGCGCACACCTGGTCCTGATTGCAGAGCGGCTTTTGGCACTCCACCTGGGGACAGTTTGCCTCTTCTGTTGTCCTGTGGACTGGATGCTGCAGTGTCGTGGTGGATCATTTTTGAAATATGATCCACCCATGCCTCTACCTTTTCACTATGTTTGAACTGGGCCAGCTGGCTATGTAGTGTCCAGCCAGCTCTATCGAACACCCATCGCAGAGTTTTCCTTTCGGGTTCCATCCCATCTGGCAGGTGAATCTAGATGGGGAAGTGATCACTTCCATACAAAAACCGAGAGATCAATGGCGAGAACGACCCAGTTGCTAAATGCGTGACAGATCACTCTCCTGCACTGCAAGTATGTGCATGGTGACATGGGAAGTCTAAATTGCCCTACCCCTGCGGCAGGTAGTTGCAGAGCTCCAAAGCAGAATGTGTTTGTTAAAATCACCACAGAGGATGAAAGGGCGGGGGGGAGCTGTGTAATAAGTTTGGTTAGGGCCGCTTCATGAAGTGCATCTTATGGAGGCAAGTGAAGGGAACATTGTCAGCGGATGACGCACTTGCACTGATAAGCAACTGCCTGTTAATTCATAAGTGAGGCGAGGCGAGTAGTAGTAGTAGTAGTAGTAGTAGTGGTAGTCTGTACTGACGAAGATATCTATGCCTCCTATAGCTCTCTTTCCACTCATGTCATCCTTTTTGTGGAACACATAGCCTCATAACTCAAAGGTGTACGGTTGATGGAAATACGTCGTAGTGAGAGAGAGAGAGAGAGAGAGAGAGAGTACTACTTATAGAGCGAGGGGGAGTGAAGGGGTGCCTGATCCAAGGTATCTAACTGCATGATGTGAAGTGAAAGAATGACGTCTGACGGCACTCGGGACAGCTTTTGACTTTAACGTCATGAAGCTTTCCTTGCACACTGTCCCTTCGAGGATGAGGGGGAAAGAGCGTTGATAGGCACTGTGTGGCTTCTTGACACTACGGACTTGCTGCTGGTCTTTTCTGAGCTGGCTGCTTAGATTGCTTTATCCTTACTCGTTTTGTTTTGGCATGTACACATGCAAGTGAAGGTGCTGGTGGTGGATGGTTGTACACTGGATAACGTCTGCATCGAGGCGTGGACCTTAGGAACAGGTTTCTGCGCCATGGAAGCATAAGAAGTGGTAAAGACAGGTGGTTTCGTCGCCTTATATTCCTCTTTGGCTTCAGCATATGAGATCTGCTTGCTGATTTTTCGTTCCTGACTTTTCGTTCCTCTGCAAAAACAGGGCAGTCTCGGCTCCAGACTGGGTGGCTCTCAGAGCAGTTAACGCAGCCTGCTGGAGATAGACAGTGAATCCAAGCTTTATAGGCTGCTTTTCCACATTTCCCACAGATCACTTCACCCCAACAACTCAGCGTGTTGTGATGAAAACTCTGGAATCTGTAGGACCAAATAGGGTTGGTGATCTCAATTTCTCCTTTATTCCTCCACATTCTTTGCTTTATGTCCACTATCCCCTGTAATGCCCATTCCTGTTTAAGTTCGATATCCATTACTTCACAGTATGTGACCAGACCCTTGCAAGAGTTAACGGAGTTAAGCAGTTCAATAGTTACACCATAGTTACGCAATTTTTCAGTTTTTGTAAGTTGTTCCACCTGCTTTGCCCTGTTAGTCTACCAGTATGGAATCATTCCGCAGCCACTTAACAGACTACGCGCTTTCAGTAAGTCCTTCCAAGCCTTTATGGATATAGAAGGGGGACACTTTCAGACGTCCCCTCCTTCCTCTTTATGACCAAAAATTTTGATTTGTGGCTCCTTGGGCCCTGTTACTATAGCCAAACTGATGCTGATTACCAGGAGAGCTAGCTTCCCTCATTCGTTTAGAGGATTGAGCGTGAATACTCCCAAGCGGTACACCCTACCCACAGGGAGATGATTTCGAAGATTTCATCTCTGTCACACTAGCAGATAGCGAACCAAGCGTCCACTCAAAACCCCACGTGTCTGAGTAAGCCTTATACAACTGAGGTGCGGCCTGTTCCCGACAGGTTATCAACTAATGACTGTTCAGCCTCTGCAATCATGCATCCCATCAGCATACAGCACACAGTTTTAATCTGCCAGGAAGTTTCATATCAGCGCACACTCCGCTGCAGAGTGAAAATCTCATTCTGGAAACATCCCCAGGCTGTGGCTAAGCCATGTCTCCGCTATATCCTTTCTTTCAGGAGTGCTAGTTCTGCAAGGTTCGCAGGAGAGCTTCTGTAAAGTTTGGAAGGTAGGAGACGAGATACTGGCAGAAGTAAAGCTGTGAGTACCGGGCGTGAGTCGTGCTTCGGTAGCTCAGTTGGTAGAGCACTTGCCCGCGAAAGGCAAAGGTCCCGAATTCGGGTCTCGGTCGGGCACACAGTTTTAATCTGCCAGGAAGTTTCGCCTTCCCATACATTTATAGAAGTGGAACGATTGATGGCGTCGAAGGACGCTTGGAATGACCTTTTCTTACTCTTCCTAATGACGTGTCGAATCTTGACCCTCGAGAATCTGAAGACCCAAAATTTGTCAGTCGGCATTTAAAATATCCAAAAGCCACACATCTTGCCCAGATTGCGGAATGACACTCAACTGTCCACCAAGGTACTTGTAGCCTTCTAAGATGACGTGAGGACTCTGGGATGGAGAGGTCAGCAGCACAATGGATCACTTTGGTGATGTGGTCCACCCATCCTTGGGCACTGTTGCAGTGTTCAGACACATCCAGCTGGCTGAAACGTGTCCAGTTAGCCCTGCTGACCATTTTTGGGGGCTTAACTTCAGGTGGTGAGCAGTTTAGCGGTGAAGGCGTATTGGGAAGTGGTCACTGGAATGAAGGTCGTCAATGATCTCCCAGTAAACAGGGACGGCGAGGACGGGAGAACAGAAAGAGGACGATGGCTGAAAATGACCCAGTAGCAGTAGAGAAATGTAAATACCTATGTTGAGGATGCACAGATCGTGAGACAACATGAGGCCCTCCAAACCCCAACCCCCCAGTGTAAGTATTGGTCGAGCCCCAAAGGACATGATGGGCATTGAAGTCTCCCAGGAGGAGGAATAGTCGTGGGAGTTGTGCAATAAGATCCACGAGAGCCTCAGTCTAGTGCATCTTGCGAAGGTAAATACAGTGAGCAAACAGTGATCCTTTGACACACATGAATTTAAACTGCAACTGCTTGCAGGTCAGTAGCCAAGGGGAGAACAGAGGAGTGGTGCACATTAGTCACGAACACTGCGACATCTCCCTTGACCCTTTCCTCCGATAAGTCATCCTTGTGGTATAACTTATATCCCTGTAGCACAGAGACATCTGTATCTTTAAAATGCGTTTCTTGCAAACAAAAGCACAAGAGATGTGCCTGCGCTAGAAGTTTGCTCCTTCACATGAATCCTGAACCCATTCATGTCCCACTGAAGTATGGAAGCCATGTCGTCGGGGCACTTCTAATTTACCCCTACCTTTGCACTGGGGAGGTGAAGCGCTGTAAGAACAAGGGGGAGGGAAGGGGCTGCCTGGATCCAAGGCATCCAACTATGCTATCTTCCTCATCAGTCAGACAGGAAAGAATAACGTCTGACGGCGATAGGAACAGCTTTTGACCAGAACGACGTGAGCCTTTCCCAGCACCCACTCCCTTCGAGGATGAGGGGGAAAGGGGGCGTCGAGAGGCACTCTGCTTTTCTTATACCTTCTGAATGCTCGCTGCAGAACTGTTGTTGGCCTTTCTGGTGCAGCTGCCTGTATTGCTTTGTCCTTAATCTTTTTCCCTTGACATGTAGACATTCCAGTGCACGTGCTTGTGGTGGATATAGGCACACTAGGTGTCGTCTGTGACGAAGCGACCGCCTTGGGACTAGGTTTCTGGAGAATCTAAGAATATGAGGTGGCAAAGACAGGTAGTTTCGTCGCCTTATATTTGTTTTTGGCTTCGGCATGGGGGACCCATTTTGTCACTTATCTCCTGTATTTTGTATCTCCAGTACAGAAAGGGCAGTCTCGGCTCCTGACTGGGTGGTTCCCACAGCAGTTCACGCCTATCAACGGAGACGGGCAGTCAGTCCCAGCCTTATCAGCGGTTTTTCTACAGTTTCCGCAAATGGCTTCACCTCCACAGATCATGGTTGTATGGCCAAACCGCTGTCATTCATAGCACCACATAGGGTTTGGAATGTATGGCCGAACATTAAGTCGAAGGAACCCCGCTGTAAGATGTTCAGGAAGTGTCGGAGAATTGAATGTGTCAAAGTGGCACACTCTTCAGTTGCTCCACATCGACTATTCCCTGGGATGCCCATTCTTGCTTCAGTTCTGTTATGTCTATGTCCATGATATCTCGGGACGAGACAACACCCTTACTGAAGTTGAGAGGTATGCATGTCAAACGGTATCAGTCACCCAGTTTCTGCGATTCTTGAACGTCTACCTGTTAGTTTCGACCAACAATGTGCCATTACACAATCGTTTTATAGATTTTAATGTTCCAGCAAGGCCTTCCAAACCCTTATGGATATAAAAGGGGGACACTTTTTCAAATGTCCCCCTCCTTCCTCTATCACCAGACACACATTGATGACTCCATGAGCCTTGTTACTGCTGTCTGAAGTATTATGCAGACTAGCCGCTCTTATTCTTATGGATGAATGGGTGTGAATTCTTCCAGGTGGTTCACCTTCCCGCTGGGAGATTATTTTGAGGGTTCCATATCGGTCCCACGAGCAGGTAGGGAAATAAAGATCCACTCAGACAGAGCTCTGCCTGCGTGAGTAAGCCTTATACAACTCAGGTGTGACAGGTTCCCAGAGGTTGCCTGCTAACAATTGTTCCACCTCAACAACCATACATCCAATCAGCGCAAAGCACACCTTGATTGGTGGATTGGAGTTGAAGGGATCAAACAGCAAGGTCATCAGTCTTGTTTCAAATGTGGTCCATTCAGTTTGACATCTCAGAAAAGTCAGAACGATAAAAGGTAAAAGGCTAAAAAACGTAATCGTGCAGTCGTGTTGTCAATGGTAAAAACAAAATGAGGGAAGTCAGCAAGAGAGTAACCCCAAGGCTTTGCTATGGGCAGGAAATATCCCACCTCTGATGCTGTAGAGGCAAGATCACCTATTTAAAATCGTTCAACTGCTTAAATGTAGAAGTGTGTATTGTAAAAGGAGACTAACCAATTCTAAAAAGTGATAAAAACGGAGTAAAAGGGAAACAAAAGAGGATCTTCGCCAGGGAGAGGAGTCAGAAATCTCCAAACAGATTACAATAGGAGACACCCCAACCCTCACCGCCCTGCCCCTACATCAGAGATTAAAAACCTTAAAACTGAGAATAAAAACCACTTTCACGGAGGAAACTGAGAACCAGTTCAACCATCCAGGAATCGCCAGCCAACATTAAAGGTGAAGTGCAAGGAAGTCTGTACTTAAGCCAAAAGAAGGGGACATTCCACCAAAATGTGGGCTACTGACTGGAAGGCTCCGCAACCACAAAGCGGGGGTGGCTCATCACGCAAAAGAAAACCATGGGTCAGCCTGGTATGGCCGATGCGGAGACGACACAGGGTGGTTGAGTCCTTTCAGGAGAAGAGGAATGAAGAGCGCCACAGAACAGGTGTCACCGTAACCGCACGACGTTTATTAGACAGGGAGGTAGTCTCCCAAGAGTTAGCTCAAGATTGTGCGAAGTGGGGATTTGATGTGAAGCCGTAAATCCGCTGCAGTAGGGGTTACAGAGAAGGGGGGGGGGGTAAGTGACTGCTCCCACAGCCAAACGAACAGCAAGCTCATTACTTGGGAAACCCACATGGCCAGGGACCCAAAGGAAGTCAACGGAACAAGCAGCACGGTGTAGATCAGTGAGATGGTCATGAATGGCCGAGACCAAGGGATGGCGGAAAAAACACCGGTCAATAGCCTGAAGGCCACTCATTGAGTACGTACATAACAAAACGCGGTTAATTTGGGACTGTTTAATGAAGATAAGGGCCTGGGAAATTGCCATCAATTCTGTAGTAAACACCCCACATGTAGTTGGCAGGAGATGATTTTCCGTGCCAACAGAGGACGTGAAGGCATATCTCTCACGATCAGCAGATTTAGAACCATCGGTGTAAAATACAACAGCATCCCGAAACTTCCATAAAATTCGGCGGAAAAAACAACGGAACACCATTGGGGGAATGGAATCTTTCGGACCTCGGCAGAGATACATCCGAATTCGTGGCCGAGGGGTGTTGGGAAAGGAACGTGGGAGACAGGACAAAGAAGTAAGCTGAAAATCACAGAAGAGACGCAAGGTGGAGCCCAACCGGTAAACCCGCCCAAGGGCGGGAATCAGGAGGGCGACGTCCATGGTCTGAGAATAGGATAAAATAGGAAGGATGAGTGGGAGAGGAACGGACAGCGATTGCATAAGAAACCAGAAGTTGGGACCGCCGAACGGAAAGAGGGGATCCCAGCTTCAACTAGGAAACTAACAACAGCGCTAATAAGGAAGGCACCAGTGGCCAAACGGATCCACGAGGCACAGTGTGGAAGGAGTAGCTGAACCATAAACGACCATAGTCCAAGCTAGACAGCACTAAAGCCCGACAAAGGCGGAGAAGGATGGAGTGGTCCGCACCTGAAGAGGTGTGGCAAGGAAGCGAAGGACATTGAGTATACAGAAACATCCTACCTTTAGAACTCTGATATGAGGCAGCCAAGTGAGCTTGTTGTCGAAAAGAAGACCCAGGAAACTAAACTGTGGGACCACTAGCAATCTGTGCATCAAGATAGAACTCCGGATCAGGATGGACCGTAGCACGGCGACAGAAGTGGACCACCCGCGATTTTAAAGGAGAGAATTGAAACCTGTGTGAGTGTCCATGCCGTATAGCTCCCTGGAGCTGCCGCTCTACAATCGAGGAGCAACTAACCCTAATGCAGAAATCATCCACATACGGAGCAGGTGTGACTAAAGGACCGACAGAGGCCACAAGTCCATCTATGGTAATGAGGAAAAGAAGTACACTCAATACGGAACCCTGTGGCATGCCATTCTCCTGGACATGTGGAAAACTGAACACAGTACCAACCCGAATTCTGACCGACCGATGAAACGGGAACTGGCGTATAAAAATCTGGAGTGGGCCCCGCAGACCCACTGATGAAGTGTAAGTAAGATGTGATGGCGCCAGGCCGTGTCATAGGCCTTGCGAAGGTCAAAAAATACTGCAACCAAATGGCGGCGCTGGGAAAAAGCCTGCCGAACTGCGGATTCCAAGCGAAGTAAATGATCGATCGGAGACCGTCCCTCTCGGAAGCCACACTGGTAAGGGGACAACATATCCGGAGATTCGAGGACCCAATTGAGCCGACTGGCTACCATCCGTTCAAGTAACTTGCAAACAACGTTTGCCAGACTAATGACTGTACAAGACAGTTCAAATACCGAGATACATGAAAAATTTTGGCATCATGTATGACATTTTTAATTTATTACTTCTTTGATAAGTATTCATAACTAATTTCGCCAACAATCTCCAATTCACGTGTATCACTGCATGTACCTGCAGAGCCAAACCACTGTACAGTTCGTAGTTCAGGAGATACGTGATCATAAAAATTGAGTTGCGTAAAAATGAAACTGCAGAGCGAAATTCACTAGACATAGGTGAAACACATGCATAAATGTCAAATACGTCGAATATACGTGACTTGTATATTCGAGCAAATCTTAGACGTATGGAACGATTTCAGTCCAATCTCGTATACATATTAGTCTGAAAAGAAATACCTTGGGGGTAAAAAATACGTCTCCTGTTGAGGTGAAATGATGACGGAGAGAGAAGGGGTGAGAGGAGAAGAAAGACAGGGAGGAAGCGAAGGCGAAGATCGACAGATGCTCAATAAGGAGATGGTCTCTTAGAAGACTGGAATAAATGTATGCCCAGGAAATGGCGGCTATTCAGCTAGTGTGCTATAAAGCTTGAAGCGTGTTTAAGTGCCGAGGAGGGCAGCTGTTAAAGAACGAGCAAACTGATAATCTGAAATATGCTTTGAAACTTTATCGTTGTTTAAGTGATCTTGAAAAAATATGCTCAACACACCCTCTCTCGCTCCAAAAATATTGCTGAACATTTCTTTTTGCGCTTCACGTAAGTCTAGAGCGAATCTTCATCATCTACGAGTAGCTATTAGCAACCCAGCAGCTTTCTTTTCAGTTTCTCTCATGCAACCCTTCAATACTGTACAGTATATTAGCACCTTTGTTAAAGCAGCAATTCATTTGAACGCTTTACCGAGACACCCTCAGTGGACAGTAGTTAATGCATTTGTGATTTAATTTTCTGGGAAAATTTAAATTCGCCACATATTTAAGTTCTGCGTCCCTGCCGACGCAAAACGCCCTTTCGCTGCTCGCGCGTCACGAAACTCTTGCTCCTCTCCCAGCCAACGTGCAGCGTAGCCTGGACAGCATTAGCGGCCGAAGGAGGTGACGCACTCACCACTCCAGAGGCGGCGCTGACTGCCATCGCGGCAGTCGAGGCATTTGCCATGAAGACAACTCTGTGAAAGGCGTGCAGAATCGAAATGTAGTCCTCAGTGTGATGGATGGTGGTTCACAGCAGTGACGTGGGTTCACATGGGTGGTGGCAAGCAGAACCACATGGGCAATGGTGGACAGGTCGGTAGATGACCTTGTCACGAACTGTGGACCTCTTGAGTTAGCGGCCAACAGCCCCTGGAAGTTAACCAGTAGGTGGCACACCAGGTGGTAGGCAGCAGCACAGTGTGTCAGCTCGCTAACCAATAGCAAATCAGACTAGTGTGAAACTACCTTAGTATCTCTTTCCTTGTGGTGACTGCAAGGTGCTAATCTAGAACTGGTGGTATACAGGGTGTCCATAATTTAAAAATTTGTTTCAAAACTGTCGATAGACAACCACTGCTCAAAATAATCTCAAATTTGAACAGCACGTTATTATAGTAAGTGGAAAACGCCATGAAACAAAAAAAAATTAACGAAAATTTTACCTGTTGATGGGGTTCTAAATGTCAATATGCTCACCAACAGATGCATTGCAAACGTTTGTTCATTTTGCATCCGACGCACCCAACATGACAGTCTCCATGATGGATCGTGCGCTGCTGGTAAGGCTCTTCTACAAGAACGGTGGACTCCGTGCCATCAGCCCTCCAGAAGTTCTCGGCACTTAGGGATATGAAAAAGGCGTTGGTCCTATGTCTGCTAAGGGTCTGGAGAAAATAATTACAAAATTCGAAAACGCAGGTTCTTTTGAAGAGCAATGCAGCAGAGAGAGGGAAGCAGTCGATCCGACGTCTGTCGGATATGTGGCCACAGCACTGCAGGAGGGGTCGAGTGGTTGTGTGCAAACATGCAGTGCACAGTGAATTGCCCGAACATTGATATGCATGTGAGTGTGGTGCATAAAATCCTATGAAACATCCTGCATTACTGTCTACACAAAATCATTTATGTTCAGGAGTTGCTTCCTGCTGACCTGCCAGCAAAACAAAAGTACGTTTTGGAATTCGTTGCACGATCAGACTTAGACAGTGAATGGCCATCTAACATTCTGTGGACAGACGAGGCCCATTTCCATCTACGAGCAAATATCAGTATTCAGAATTGCAGATTATGGGCAACGGAAAATCCGCATCCACATCAGCCAGTACCACACATTCTGAACGTGAACTCTCAAACGCTCTCGTCTGTTCTGTAACAAGCTATTTCTTGATTTCAGCTTGTGGCAGAAAACATTGGAAAGCATATTGAACATGCTTTGCCAAAATTATAAATTATGTCATTTTGCTCTATGTTTGGCCACTGGACAGTCAGAAATCTATGTTTTGCTTCTTATGCAGTTTTTGGCCAATTTTACCATCCATTGCGGTATGACCTTGGATGCTGTTCTCAGGATTCTTGCTTTCGTCGTTTTATAAGGTCGCGAACACAGGCACAGAGCTGATTAAAGGCAATGAGGTGCTCCAGTGAGATGTGCCACAAATAGTATTGGAGAGCCTGCGTATGCGTAATTGCCACAACGATCTCTGGGTTCCATCAGGGCAGCAGCAGAGGACCCCAAGGAAGAATGGATAGCTTGCCTGGTTGCCAAAAGAATGGCTGCCGTTGAATGCTGAACAGCTGCATAAACACTGCCTTCAATGGGGAGCTAAGGCCAGCAACAGAGGTGAGCACATCCCAACCAGCATTATGGAGAATCTGTCTTGGTGGGCATCCACAGGTGCAACATAGGGGACAGGTTGGTTGGGGTTTAAGGGACCAAACAGCAAGGTCATCAGTCATTTGTTTCAAATGTGGGCCATTCCGATAGTGTGACATCTCAGAAAAATCAGAATAAAAAGGAAAAGGCTGAAAATGTAAAAGGGCACTCATGTTGTCAATCGTAAAAACAAAATGAAGTAAGTCAGCAAGAGAGCGAACCCAACGCTATGCTGAAGCAGCAGAGGCAAGACCACCTGCGACTTAAAAGGTACAACCGCTAGAATGTAGAATTACGTATGGGAAAAGGAGACTAACCAATCCTAAAAAAAGATAAAAACACTGTCATAGGCCTTGCGTCTGTCAAAAAATACTACAACCAAATGGCGGCGCTGGGAAAAGCCTGCCGAACTGCGGATTCCAAGCGAAGTAAATGATCGATTGGAGACCGTCCCTCTCGGAAGCCATACTGGTAAGGGGACAATAGATACCGAGATTCGATGACCCAATTGAGCCAACGGGCTACCATCCGTTCAAGTAACTTACAAACAACATTGGTCAGGCTAATTGGCCGATAGCTGTCAACAAATAGGAGGTTCTTACCCGGCTTAAGGACAGGAACCACGATGCTATCCCTCCACTGAGAAGGGAAGTCACCCTGGAGCCAGATACGGTTAAACACCTGAAGAAGACGTTGCAGTTGTGGAGCACTGATATGGTGAAGCAGTTGGTTTTGAATGGAGTCTGGGCCAGGGGCCGGATTATAAGAAGAAGAAAGTGCGGAAAGAAATTCCCAGTCAGTAAAAGGTTCGTTGTAAGAGGGGTAAAACATAAGGTGGAAGCTTCGGCCCACTGTTTCCGGTGAAGTAAAGCAGCCGGATAGGAGGCTGAAGCTGATGCCATTGTAAAATGGGTCGCAAGATGTTCTGCGAGAATCAACGGATCCGTACAAAGGCCATCTGGGAGGTGAAGGCCTGGGAGGGTGGACTGCCGATGGCAACCTTGGAGAGCAAAGTGTAGCCCATACCCGTGACACAGGGACAGTAGAACCGAGGGAAGAAAAATCGTTCCCAACATATTCGCTTTCTCTGTTTCATTAAATAACGGGCTTTAGCGCGAAGGCGCTTAAAGGTAATAATGCTGGCAACGGATGGGTGCATCTTAAGGTGTTGCAAAGCTCTACTGCGATCACGGATGGCAATGTCCGTACTCCACCACGGGAATGGCCGGAGACGAAATGGTCCAGATGAGCGCTGTACAGCAAGGGGAGCAGCGCGAACAATCGCGTCAGACACGTCACGTAGGACCATCAATACAACCCGACAAAGAGGGAAAAAACACGACCTGTGCAGTGTATAGAGGCCAATCGGCGCGTTGGCAAGACCAACGAGGTAACCTGTCCATTGAGGAGCGGGAAGGGAGCGAGAGAATCAACGGAAAATGGTCACTATCACAAAGGTCGGCGTGTGGCGACCAGTGTAATGAGGGGAGAAGGGAGGGAGAAGAAAGAGAAAGATCAGAGGCAGTAAAGGTACCGTGACCGGCACAAATGAGTAGGGGAGCCATCTTTAAGAAGGCACAAGTCGTCGTCTCTACTAAACTGATCTAAGAGAAGACCTCGTCTAGATGGAAATGCACTGCCCCACAAGGGATGATGAGCATTAAAATCCCCGAGAAGGAGGAAGAAGGGCAGTTAAGGCAGCAGGTGTAAGAGTCCTGTCTGGAGGGAGATAAAGATTGCAAACCGTGACCTCAGAGTCCAGGTGGACCCTAACAGCAACCGCTTCCAATGTCGTTTGAAGAGGAATCCACGTGGTAGCTGTGTCTGTACGGAACAACGTACAAACGCCACTAGAAGCCCGCAGGAGTCTGACCTGACTGACAGAAAACACAGAACCCACAGAGGGTTAGTGAGTGATCATCAGTAAAATGAGATTCCTGTAGAACCACACAAGCTGCAGAGTAAGACGAAATAAGGGATTTCAATTCCGGAAGGTGACGGTAGTATCCATTACAATTCCATTGGATAACTACAGACCGATGATTTAAATGGGGGGGTTGAACAGGCTAAAGCCAGTCATACCGCCGAGTCACCACCCATCACCGACAAGGAGGGTGTGACATCCATGAAAGACAGGTCAGAATCTGGTGGTGAAGCCGAGGATGGGACCTCTGCTGACACCAGAGGCTCTTTGTCCCAGTACTTATGTTGTTTCTTCTTTTCTGTTTGAGATCGAGGAGGGCTGTGTGGCATAAAGGATCCAGCTGCAGCAAGATCGGGAACAGATAGAGGTCGGGCGACCTGGACGCCGACAGACCGCGGTTCTCGCGGTCGTCACGTGGCAGTAGACCTTTGGCCTGGAAGGTGCCGGGAAGGGGCATCCCGGGAGGGGCGCCCTTGACCAGCAGAGGCCAAAGGAGTGGGACACTTCTCCAGCTGGGGAGGGGGAGCAGCGCCTGGAGGAGAGGGTGTGGGAGCTGTAGGGGAGGGGGGAGGAAAGGGGTCCAGGATTGGGGTAAGGAAGGGGGAGGAAGGTGTGAAGATTTAACTAAAGCATAACTAGACATCATGGACACAGGGTGAAGACGTGTATACTTCTGATGAGCCTCTGTGTAGGTTAAACGATCATCGGACTTTTGTATCTTCTTTTCCTTCTTATGTACTAGGCAATCTGGTGAACATGGAGAATGATTGCCATGACAATTAACACACACAGGGGGGGGGGGGACACAGGGACTCCCCTCATGGAGTGGACGTCCACAGTCACCACAGAGAGCAGCCTGCGAACAGCGGGTAGACATGTCCAAAATTCAAGCACTTAAAACACCTCATAGGAGGTGGGATGTACGGCTTCACATCACATCGATAAACCATAATCTTTACTTTTGCAGGGAGGGCATCCCCTTCAAAGGCCAGGATAAAGGCACCAGTATCAATGCGATTGTCCTTAGGATCCTTCTGAACACGCCGAACAAAGTGAACACCCCGCCATCCGAGATTGTGCCAAAGTTCCTCATCAGTTTGAAGGATGATGTCCCTGTGAAAAATCACCCCTTGAACCATATTGAGAGACAATGGGGGGGGGGCGGGGCAATGGACACAGGAATTGTGTTAAGATGGGTAAAGGCATGAAGGGCCGCAGACTGGGCAGCTGAAGCAGTTTTGATCAGCAACAAACCCGACCGCATCTTTCTCAGGGAGACCACTTCACCAAACTTGTCTTCAATGTGTTCCACAAAGAATAAAGGTTTGGTATTGGTGAAAGTATCCCCATCAGTCCTGGTGCAAACCAGATAGAGGTGGAAAGGTTTCGCCCCTAGCCGACAGGCCTGACTCTCTTCCCAGGGGTAGCCATGGAAGGGAAGGCCGAAGGGGCAAGAGATGAAGCACTAGCAGAATCAGTTCCACGCACAGAGAGAGCCGCAGAGTTCTGGACCCGTTTGCGTTCCAATTACATAGCGTCCGCCCTGATACCACCCACTCCAATCAGGGGCTCTCCTCACGGGCGCCACCCAGCCACAGCAAGGACCACCTGGCACGGCAGCCATTGCTGGGAGTTCTGATGCTCCAGAATGACGAGCAGCCACTCCAAGGCTTGCATGAGGACACAGCTAAGGTATCAGAAGTGTGACCCCTGTGTGTTCAGGGGGCTCAACCAAAAGGGTACATAGCGACCCCACCACATGGGCTGGCTACAGTGCTGGCTATGCACCCTAGCATCAGGCAACGACGTGAAGGAGACACTAGGTAAGGTGCTCTTCCCCAAATGGCTCACACTATGGAAGAGAAATTTAGTAATGGAGGTCAAACCCCAGTGGGGGAACAGGGAGTGCCCAAAGGAGGAGGTAAGTATGCAACAAAGCTAAATTGCAAAACCAACATAACCAGGAGGATACTGGGGTCCAACATAAGCAAGGACACCAAGAGGGAGAGGAGAGGGAGAGGGGGAAGGAGCAAGGAGGGGAAATGATGTTCCCTGCATTTGAGGGGGCCTTGCTACCAAAGTAAGTGCTTTGGGAGCAATGGAGGAAGATTTACCCACTACCAACAAGGGGATGAATGTATGCTGGTGGCCCAGAGGGCCCACTGTTCGTGGCACAGATTGAGGAACCACTGGCACTTGGGACAGCGATGGTGACTGCAGCATATGTCGACATCAACTGAATGGGGCATAATCTTTCAAATTTACATTTAGCCTCTCTGTAAGGCAACCAGTCCAGAGTCCGTTACTCCATTATTTTCTGCTTCTTTTGGAGTACTGGGCAGTCTGGTGAGCAGGGGGAGTAGTGCTCTCCATAGCTGATGCAAGTTGGAGGAGGCGCACATGAAGTATCTGGGTGCAGTGGACGTCCACAGTCTCGACATGTGGCACTGCAAGTGCAGCAGGAAGACGTGCCTGAACTTCCAGCACTTAAAGCACCACATAGGGGGAGGGACATATGGTTTAAAGTCACAGCGGTAAATCACCATCTTGACCTTCTCAAGCAATCAATCGCCCTCAAAGGCCAAGATGAAGGCACCAGTAGCAAACCTGTTGTCTTTGGGTACCTTGTAAAGGCGCCAGATTTAATGAACACCACGTCGTTCTAAATGGGCGCGGAGCTCGTCAGACTGCAGGAGGAGATCACAATGGAAAATAATCCCCTGGGCGATGTTGAGGCTTTTATGGGGAGTGACGGAAACAGGTATATCACCCAGCTTGTCACAGGCGAGTAATGCTCGGTTGGTTGGTTGTGGATGCTGTCTGAATCAAGACTGCACCATTTCGGATCTTTGACAGCGCTGTCACTTCTCCAAACTTATCCTCAAGGTATTCAACGAAAAATTCAGGCTTCATAGGTAGAAAGGAGATGATCAGTTCTGCCACAGACTAAAAACAGAGGCGAATATGGCTCTTTTCTGTAGTCCTACGTTCCTCCCATGGTGTAGCGAGGGAGGGAAAAGATTTAGGGTCATACCTGTCGGCACTGTATTCGATATTGCCCTTCTTAGGGACTGCTGGTGCTGTACAGTCACCAACAAGAGATGGCTTAGTCTGCTTCATTGCGGGTCATCCGCCCTGACGCCACCCACTCTGATCAGGGGCTCTCCTCACATACGCCACCCACCCACAGCAAAGATCAACTGGCATGGTGGTTGTTGCTGGGAATCCGATGCCCCAGGAAGACAGGCTTCTACTCCTTGACATATGTGGGGAGTTTACAGCTCAGGCATCAGCAGTGCAATCCCTGTGTTGTCAGGGGGCGACCACCAAATGGGTACATGACGGCCCCACCACAATGGACTGGCTACCATGCTGGATATTGGGCGCAGAGAAATCTAATATCGTCATGGGGCGAAATGGGACAGGAGACAACAGAAGAAGACATGCCCCAGAAAGTGTCCTCGCCCAAATAGTTGAATTGCAGGTGGAGATGCAAAGCCATGACAAGAGATTCAGGAGATCGAATCGAAGGACACTATGGATAACTCAGGCACCCCATAAGGCATTCTTCCCCATATAGCCCGCACTTCTGTAGAATTTTGAAAGTGGCTCGTCGAACCATAGAATGGGACCTGAACTCATAGGGCCGAAAAGTGAGACTTTTAGTCTCCTCTTACAACAGGCAGGAATACCTCAAGCCTATTCTAAGCCCCAGAATTGCAGGGGGAGGGAGGGGGGAGCTCACTATAGTTTGCACACATGTGGGGAGGGGCATAAGGAGCGTTCACATGCAGCAGACATCCGCAATCCCTGCAGAAAAGAGTAGCAGTGCATTGGGAAGACTTGTGTCTTAACTTCATACACCTGAAGCATCTCGTAGGAGGAAGAACAGTTTCATGTCATACCAGTAGACCATCACCTTGACCTCCTCAGACAATGCAACACCTTTTAAAGCCACATTGAAGGCCCCAGTAACAACTTTTTTCCGTTGGTCTCCAAGGGACATGACAGATGCCGTGGACACACCATCTCACTAAGTTGGCCGACAGTGCATCATTAGACTGCAGAAGATCATATTAAGAGGTGACGCTTTCGATCGTTTTGAGACTCATCGGGAGTGAGTCACAGGAATGACCCCCAGTTTTTCACAAGAGTGCAGCGCCTGTGACTGGGCAGGAGATGACGATTTAATCAGGAAGCAAACACTCCATCTCAGATGGCTGCAACTACCCCATATTCGTTCTCAATGTCTTCCATAAAAAAGTAAAGGCTGTGGCCAAAAATATGTTCCCATCAGTCCTAGTGCAGACCAGATGTTTGGGAGGAGGATTTTGCTCTTTGTTTAGTCCTGCATTCCTAACACACTGTGGCATGGAAGGGAACACATTGGAAGCGTACTTTGTTCTATTGTTCAAGGCCTTTCCATTTGAAGAGACTGCTGGAGCCATGTGACCAGCAGAAGAAAGTGAGTCACTTCATGTGCGATCCACCCTCCATGGTGCCACCCACTGAACAGATACTCTTGATGGACTATCCAGCTACAGCAACAGCTACCTGGCCAGTCATATGTTGCCAGGAGTCTCGACACCCCACTCACTAAGGGCACATACTCTGTGGTGTACATGGGGAGTGTGCAATGCAGGCACCAACATTGCAATCCCCATGTGGTCAGGGGTGCAGTTACTTAAACACCCCCGCCCCTCACAATGGGATAGCTGCTGGTCTGAGTTTTGGGCATACTGTGATAAAGTAAGGGTGCCAGGTTGGAAGGGCACAGAAGTGGAGCAGATATCACAGTGGGCGACCTTCCCTGCAATTCTGTGAAACTTGGAAAAAGATGGCAGGTCAAACTCAATAATGGGGACCATACAATCGTTAATGGTAGGTGAAGATAGTGCTGGGTGTGAAACTTTAAATCAAGACCCAAAATCTTGAACCATGTCCAAGCAGAGCCTACACCAAAAGGATCATCCGATGGAAAGTCAGAGGAGGGAAGAGATAGTCTAAGTGTAGCTTTGCAGCACAGAAAGAGGAAACAATGTTACAAAGGCTGGGGCCCCATTGTAGCCAAGCCCCCTGGCGGGATCCGTCAGATTGCATAACCGGATGAACCGAATGAAGCCCCCGTCGTCTGTTGTGGTCGTGCAAACAGCAAACATTTTCTTCCAGAAGAAGCTGCTAGGCTTCCCGAAGCCATTGAAAGTTCTCCTGTCCGACACAGACATGAAGCCGCATTGCTTTAAGTGCCACGAGAGCCACGTGGCAAAACACTGCTGCAATGCACTGCTCTCCATCAAGTCCTGAGAATAAGAAAGCCGCGACTGCGACAAAAAAAGCTGACATGCACCCACTGAGGCGGGCCTCATATTGCAAGTTTGAGCGGTTGATCGGCCTTCTCCCGATACAGCAGAGTCGAAGAGAGATAGACATGGGAAAGAAGAAGCGCCGCCGAAGGGGAAGGCGCCAAAGGTTCCCAAAACGGCTCAGCAAAACAAAGAGCAGTCAACGCAGACAGAAGATCGTGAAGCGCGAACATCAGCGCGCTTCGCGAAGACAAAAGAAGTGGGTGCAAACTTCATACCCGCACTGAATAAATTTCGAAGTACATACTGGTCCATACAAAACCGTTACTTCTTTGGGCAAGATCCTTGGACAGGCTGTCACAAATAGCGACGCTAGAACACTGAAAGAAAGGCTGTTTGCTGGCATTTTACATTGTTTTCTAAATTTTTAGCTTTTCTTTCTTGTTTTCAGTTATTCTGAGGATCAGTAGTAGCCATGTTTAACACAGGACCCTCGACAACTCCGCTCTTTTTCAATGTATTTCGTCTTTCAGTCCTTTTATCTATTTCGCTAACTAATGCTCAATTTCTTCTTGGAAACCCAGTTTCTGAACGTCTTCACACGTTTTAATGGATACCGCTGTGTCATCTAATCTTTTATGACAAACCTTTCCCCAAATGAATTCTTGCTGTTATACAGATTTCACCCGAGCTATTTTCGCTACATACCTGATAGAATCAGCCCTCCTGGATTTAGTTACGAAGTTAACTACAGAGGTATCTCTTTAATCAGCGTTGTGGGTAAAATCTTCTCAGGTATTGTTGAAAGGAAAGTGCGAGTATTAGTTGAGGACCAATTGGATGAAAATCAGTGTGGGTTTAGGCCTCTTAGAGGTTGTCAGGACCAGATCTTTACCTTACGGCAAATAATGGAGAAGTGTTATGAGTGGAACAGGGAATTGTATCTATGCTTTATAGATCTAGAAAAGGCATATGACCGGGTTCCTAGGAGGAAGTTATTGTCTGTTCTACAAGATTATGGAATAGGAGGCAAACTTTTGCAAGCAATTAAAGGTCTTTACATGGATAGTCAGGCAGCAGCTACAGTTCACGGTAAATTGAGTTCGTGGTTCAGAGTAGTTTCAGGGGTAAGACAAGGCTGCAACCTGTCTCCACTGTTGTTCATATTATTTATGGATCATATGTTGAAAACAATAGACTGGCTGGGTGAGATTAAGATATGTGAACACAAAATAAGTAGTCTTGCATATGCGGATGACTTAGTTGTGATGGCATATTCGATTGAAAGTTTGCAAAGTAATATTTCAGAGCTAGATCAGAAATGTAAGGACTATGGTATGAAGATTAGCATCTCCAAAACGAAAGTGATGTCAGTGGGAAAGAAATATAAACGGATTGAGTGCCAAATAGGAGGAACAAAGTTAGAACAGGTGGACGGTTTCAAGTACTTAGGATGCATATTCTCACAGGATGGCAACATAGTGAAAGAACTGGAAGCGAGGTGTAGCAAAGCTAATGCAGTGAGCGTTCAGCTACGATCTACTCTCTTCTGCAAGAAGGAAGTCGGTACCAAGACTAAGTTATCTGTGCACCGTTCAATCTTTCGACCAACTTTGTTGTATGGGAGCGAAAGCTGGGTGGATTCAGGTTACCTTATCAACAAGGTTGAGGTTACGGATATGAAAGTAGCTAGGATGATTGCAGGTACTAGTAGATGGGAACAATGGCAGGAGGGTGTCCACAATGAGGAAATCAAAGAAAAACTGGGAATGAACTCTATAGATGTAGCAGTCAGGGCGAACAGGCTTAGATGTTGGGGTCATGTTACACGCATGGGAGAAGCAAGGTCACCCAAGACTCATGGATTCAGCAGTAGAGGGTAGGAGGAGTCGGGGCAGACCGAGGAGAAGGTACCTGGATTCGGTTAAGAACGATTTTGAAGTAATAGGTTTAACATCAGAAGAGGCACCAATGTTAGCACTGAACAGGGGATCATGGAGGAACTGTATAAGGGGGGCTATGCTCCAGACTGAACGCTGAAAGGCATAATCAGTCTTAAATGATGATAATTTCTATCTAGCGCGAATAAATGCGATTACACAGCTACACAGTAAACACATCTACCAGAGCTGACTACAATTATTCAACAGAAAATATATGTTTTAAGTTAATAGTAATTTTACGACGATCATCACTGGGAAACTTATCCGTATGGGAATTTCAGCGTCTGCAGGAGAAAAATAGGTAAGCGAGTTTTCCTTAGTTATTCCCGCAACCATACGTCTGCTACTCAACGTATAGACGTAATAGACCTGCTGCCAATTTTGCTACTTGTCATTTCGCGTTTATACCGTTTGCTTAAGAAACAGTTATAGTTTAAGGACTTTATCTTTAAACATTCTAAGAGTCAGTAATCCTGTTTTCAACAAGCCTTTCAACTATCTTGCTATCCTGTACTTTGTGTAGCAGCACTGTAGTATTTGATAAATGACACTAAGAGCAACAGGCTAAGGGAATACTACCAATAAAATGGTTTTGTCAATTGTTTTCTAGACATTACAGTACGGTCGGCTCTTTAGACCCACGCTCTGTAGTCCTCTCTCAAGGGAAGAGAGATTTTGCGTCAGTTTTTCTTTCACTCCATTTGGTACCCACGTTAGTGAAAGCACAATAAAATCGTTACTAGTTAGTAAGGTAATTTTTAAAGGTGCACACAGTATCTCGCTAAATAAGGTGCTCGGTATTCTCAAACTTCTTACGAGCTGACGATGCAGAAACTGATCATAAACAGTATGTGCAGAACGGAAACAAAATCCATCGGGAAAGAATATTTGTTGGAGACGTACCTCCAAAGACGCTCTGAGCGATACACAAAGTATAAGTGATCTGTATGGGCCTACAGCTGCTGAAAATTTCTTTAAATGATTTTCCTGAGGTGTTCTTTTATTTTGAAATAAAGCATAATTTGGCAATTACGTTATGAGCGTTTTCAATTAAATCAAAGAAATTGTCTAGCTTATTATCCACACATCACTGTGGGGAAGTGCAACAAGCGATGGCGACCTAAGTTTACACAACCATAATACATACCGACAACTTGCATGCATGTCCAGTCCATACATAAAGATATACAACCTTTATGCGTTTCCTTTTCGCAGAACTCAAGTTTTACAGTAATATGCGAAACTTAAAGTAACTTTCGCTTTATGTGCCATTACCAAGTGACATATCTCAATGAAACGAACAAAGAAATAGCTACTACAGGAGAGAAATACAGAATTAGACGAGCAAAAACGACTAACACAAAAATAATTGTACAGAAGTAATCGCGATACATGATGGCCCTCAGGACATCACAAAGGCGGGACATGTTCTCAATAGTGTGAGAGATCACCACAGACAGATTCTGCGCAATGCTCCCTTGCTGACCACAAGGTTGTTACGGAGTTATTGGGGCAGGGCGTTCCATTCATCCACTAGAGCAGCTGATAACTGCTGGATGGTCGTTGGTTGATTTGTGCGTGCTACACTACATTCCTCGAGGCATCTCACACGTGCTCCATGGGATTTCAGTCAGGGGAACGGGCCGCGCACTGCCATCCATAAAAATTATGTCAGTGCCGAATGCAGCCTTGACGAGACGCACATGGATGATAAGTACAGTGTCACTACGTTCACTGGTGAGTGTGCCGTGTTCAGAGGTTTCGAGGTCAGTACACCCATGCCACATCACGCCTCCGGCCACAAAAACACCTTAACCACCAGAACGATCATGTTTCTGGATGTATTGTGTGTTCCACCTCACACCGTATGACGGCACGTCCGGAATCACTACTCAGACAGTCTGCCTTTCAGTCGAGAAGAGCGCACAAGCCCACTCTTCGCTGGTCGAATCCCTATGCCCTCGGCACCATAAAAAACTGTGCTGCCCATGTGCGGGTGTCAACAGATTACAACGTACTGGTCGTCGGGCAATGAGATTAACCTCACGCATCACTGTGCCACTGTGGAGCGGGCGATTGCGTGCCTTTGAATTCTGTTAAATCTGGTTGCAATTCCATCCGCTTTTTGACGTGGGTCCCGTCTTGTCTGTTGAACGATGTAGCAGTGATATGTTGCTGTAGTTGACCGTGGACTTTTAGCTCTACTTCGAGCAGCAGTGCCTGAGGCTCGGAACGCTCCCCATGCTGTAATACCAAATTCCTGTGCTATACTCTTCACGCTTCGTCGTCCTACCACTTTCCAGATTGTTCTTCCCCTTGTGAAGTCATCCAAATTTCTCCGGGCCATGTTGTAATTAAGAGTACCATTACAGCACAAATAACTCCTCGCTGCTTGACACTGTCTTACCTTTCCTTCTACCACCTCGTGATGCGCGGCCAATCCCATTCGGCATTTATGCTGACCTCTCGCCAAGTGACGTCCACCTCTCTATGTACGACAGACCTCTGGCAACATGCTCCCGCCCTTTCATTCATTTCCACCGAGTTGTTACTATACGTTACTTTTTTCAGAGTAGTGTGTACAATATCACTGCCCTACAAATTCATCCACTCAACTTCTCTATGCAGCTATCTACTCGAGAAAAAGCTTATTTCTTTCGATTTACTGACATCCAGAAGATTGTTTTTCCCACCCTGTCTTTATGAACGAAGGACAGATGCGCAATTTCTACTTTGTCAAGTTTTAAGTGGTCGCAAGGACTGAATGACCTCAGAGTATGCTGACGATAGTGGAACAGTAACCAGAAAGATCTGACGAATAATCCTTTGAACAGTTCACAAATGCTTAATAGCTCACTTAACCAAAAGTTATCAGTTTGTGAAAAATTGGCTGATTCAACAGTTGTGTTTATCAGAACTTTAGTTCCTTTATACTACTCTGTATCCGATGGGTTATGGTGAAATGCGCAACATTTAAAGTCGTTTTTCCACCAGCTAATGTTTTATTAAGTGCTACTCGAGTTTAACAAAACGGTCGTATGCTTCCTGGACGACTTTGTCAATCTCAAAATAGTTCTTTAAACCTACGTTCAGAGACAAGTCTATCCAAAATGACTGTACACCAGGCATAAACTTTCAGTGTTTCGAGCTTTGCATGAAGTCTATTCCCACGTGGTTTTGCTGTCTTAAGAGGTTACCAAGTTCCGTATGTTTTTTCAGCAAGACACAGAGGGGGAAGAAGAGCAAATAGCACGTAGGACGAGAGCTGTGGCAGACCAAGCTCAGACAGTCACTGCCCGTTCGTGGCAGAGCAGGCAACAGGGCGTCCTGCCATCCTCTCAATGGGGCGACAAGGCTGAAACGTCCTAAGAGTCGAAGGTGAAAAGCCCCTTCCCGAATAAACCGTAAAAGCACGTCAGCCGCTGAGGCATCAACCGCCAGCACCAGCGATAGCTAGTCAAACAGTAAGTTAGGACAGTCCAGCAATATGTGGACCACCATCAAAGAAGCGCCACAACAACAGCGGAGCGGATTCTCGCGACAGAGGCAGTATCCATGAGTCTTGCAAGTTGGCCAATGCGGAGCCAGCAAACGATGGAGTCCCTGCGAGGAACCCGTACAAGGAATATGAACGTAAGTTAGTTTTAGTGCAGCTCAATGTGTATAAGGCAAATACCATTTGAAATCTTCAGTCGTCCTATCTGCTAAGATGGGGCGACGTCACAGTGCATGCGATAGTCTATTGTCAGCGGCTTGTCAGTCTCAAAGTATGGAAAAATACAAGGTGCTCCAAAATTATTCAGAAATGGAAAGGTAGAAACGTGCGGTTTGAACCATAATGTTTATACACATCCATGTTCTAGTAGCCACTTATTAGTTCAATATGTTTAGAGAACCATATTTCCTAGACCCAAATTCGGAAACGTTTGATATCGCAAAAAAGATTTTACATGTAGTAAATGGATACTATCACTGATTTGTTACAAAAGTACCTTAATTTACATTTTGGTTGGTTGGTTGGTTTGGGGGATTAAAGGGACCAGACTGCGACGGTCATCGGTCCCTTTTTCCAAAAAAAGTAAACCATCAAAAAAAAACGAACAACAGGAAACACGTCAGACGACACAGGACAAGAAATACTCCTACAGAGATCAGACGAAACAAATTAAAATCACACAGAGTGTGACAGTGGTTGGCCGACCATAGAGATAAAAAGGAAAAGCCAACCACCGAGAACACATTAAAAACTCAGCGTAAAATCGTAGGCCAATGGCCAGAATCAACACAAAAGAACAGAACAAACACTCAGAGTAAATAATAAAAACCCCCTGCCCGAATAAAACGGAAAACTAAGTCAGCCATACCAGGGTCATCACATAAGAGGGCAGGGAGCGTATCAGGCAGCGCAAATGTCTGCCTGACCACAGCTAAAAGGGGGCAGGCCAACAAAATGTGGGCCACTGTCAAAGCCGCCCCGCAGCGACATGCAGGAGGGTCCTCCCGGCGCAGTAAATAACTGTGTGTCAGGTGGGAGCGGCCAATGCGGAGCCGACAAAGGACGACAGAGTCCCTGCGGTTGGCTCGCAGGGATGACCGCCACACAGTCATCGTCTCCTTGATGGCACGGAGTTTATTGGGCATGATCCGATTGCGCCATTCAGCGTCCCAAAGCGCAAAAACTTTTCGGCGGAGGACTGCCCGCAAATCAGTCTCTGGGAGGCCAACGTCCAGAGACTGTTTACTCGTGGCCTCTTTCGCCAGGCGGTCAACATGTTCATTGCCCGGGATACCGACATGACTGGGGGTCCAAACAAAGACCACAGAGCGGCCGCAACGCGCAAGAGTATGCAGGGACTCATGGATAGCCATCACCAGACGAGAACGAGGAAAACACTGGTCGAGAGCTCGTAAACCGCTCAGGGAATCGCTACAGATAACTAAGGACTCACCTGAGCAGGAGCGGATATACTCTAGGGCACGAAAGATGGCGACTAGCTCAGCAGTGTAAACGCTGCAGCCAGCCGCCAAGGACCGTTGTTCGGAATGGTCCCCTAGAGTTAGCGCATACCCGACACGACCAGCAACCATCGAACCATCGGTGTAAACAATTCCAGAGCCCTGATACGTGGCCAGGATGGAATAAAAGCGGCGGCGGAAGGCCTCTGGAGGGACCGAGTCCTTCGAGCCCTGTGCCAAGTCGAGCCGAAGGCAAGGGCGAGGAACACACCACGGGGGTGTACGCAGAGGCGCCCGGAAAGGAGGTGGAACTGGGAAAAACCCAAGCCTGCAGAGAAGCTCCTTGATGCGTACGGCGATCGGACAACCCGACCGGGGCCGACGGTCTGGCAGATGGACGACTGACTGCGGGAACAGGACACGATAATTTGGATGCCCGGGCAAGCTAAAAACGTGGGCAGCATAAGCGGCCAGCAAACGTTGGCGTCGGAACCGCAGTGGAGGTACACCTGCCTCCACTAGGACGCTGTCCACAGGGCTGGTGCGGAAAGCACCAGTGGCAAGGCGTATCCCGCTGTGGAGAATTGGGTCCAGCACCCGCAACGCAGATGGGGATGCTGAGCCATAAGCTAGGCACCCATAATCCAGGCGAGACTGGATTAACGCCTGGTAGAGCCGCAACAGGGTAGATCGGTCGGCGCCCCAGCGGGTGTGGCTCAAACAACGCAGGGCGTTGAGATGCCGCCAACACGCTTGTTTAAGCTGCCGGATATGAGGCAGCCAAGTCAACCGGGCATCAAAAAGGACACCCAAAAACCTGTGGGTCTCCACCACAGCAAGAAGTTCGTCGGCAAGATAAAGCCGCGGCTCAGGATGGACCGTTCGGCGCCGGCAGAAATGCATAACGCGGGTCTTGGCAGCCGAAAACTGAAAACCACGCGCTACAGCCCAAGACTGCGCCTTGCGGATTGCGCCCTGTAGCTGACGTTCAGCTGCTGCAATGCTAATAGAACTATAGTAAAGACAGAAGTCGTCAGCATACAGGGAAGTGGAGACAGAATTTCCTACTGCCGCAGCGAGACCGTTTATTGCAATTAAAAACAGGCAGACACTGAGGACAGAGCCCTGGGGTACCCCGTTCTCCTGGACGAGGGAGGAACTATACGAGGCCGCGACTTGCACGCGGAAGGTACGATACGACAGAAAATTTCTGATAAAGATCGGCAGAGGGCCCCGAAGACCCCATCCATGAAGCGTAGAAAGGATGTGGTGACGCCATGTCGTATCGTACGCCTTCCGCATGTCGAAAAAGACAGCGACCAGGTGCTGACGGCGGGCAAAGTCTGTACGGATGGCCGACTCAAGGCTCACCAGATTGTCGGTGGCGGGGCGGCCTTTACAGAACCCACCCTGAGACGGAGCCAGAAGGCCCCGAGACTCCAGCACCCAATTTAAGCGCCGGCTCACCATCCGTTCAAGCAACTTGCAAAGAACGTTGGTGAGACTAATGGGACGGTAGCTGTCCACCTCCAGAGGGTTCTTTCCAGGTTTCAAAATGGGGATGACAATACTTTCCCGCCATTGCGACGGAAACTCACCCTCGACCCAGAGACAGTTGTAAAGGTCGAGGAGGCGTCGCTTGCAGTCCACTGAAAGGTGTTTCAGCATCCGACAGTGGATGCGATCTGGCCCGGGAGCGGTATCAGGGCAAGCGGCAAGGGCACTCTGAAATTCCCACTCACTGAATGGAGCGTTGTAGGGTTCAGAAGCGTTGGGGCGAAAAGAAAGGCTCCGACGTTCCATCCGCTCTTTAATGGAGCGGAAGGCCTGGGGGTAATTTGCAGAAGCGGAACTCATAGCAAAATGCTCTGCTAAGCGGTTTGCAATGACATCGGAGTCAGTACAAACTGCTCCATTCAGTGAGAGTGCAGGGACGCTGGCAGGGGTCCGATAGCCGAAGACCCGTCGAATCTTGGCCCAGAACTGCGATGGAGTGACATGGAGTCCAATGGTGAACACATACCGCTCCCAGCACTCCTCCTTGCCTTGGCGGATAAGGAGGCGGGCCCGCGCACGCAGCCGTTTGAAGGCGATAAGGTGGTCCATGGAGGGATGTCGCTTGTGACGCCGGAGCGCCTGCCGGCGATCTTTAATCGCTTCAGCGATCTCAGGCGACCACCAAGGCACAGCCCTCCGCCGAGGGGACCCAGAAGAACGGGGAATGGCAGACTCGGCGGCAGTGACGATGCCGGCAGTGACCGATGTAACCACCGCATCAATGGCATCAGTTGAGAGAGGCTCAATAGCGGCAGTGGAGGAGAACAAGTCCCAGTCAGCCTTATTCATAGCCCATCTGCTAGGGCGCCCAGAAGAGTGACGCTGTGGTAGTGACAGAAAAATCGGAAAGTGGTCACTACCACACAGGTCGTCATGCACACTCCAGTGGACAGATGGTAAGAGGCTAGGGCTACAGATTGAAAGGTCAATGGCGGAGTAGGTGCCATGCGCCACACTGAAGTGTGTGGAGGCACCATCATTCAAAATCGAGAGATCGAGCTGCGACAATAAATGCTCAACGGTGGCGCCTCGACCTGTTGCCACTGACCCACCCCACAGAGGGTTATGGGCGTTAAAGTCGCCCAGTAATAAGAAAGGTGGCGGCAATTGGGCTATCAGCGCAGCCAGGACATGCTGCGCGACATCACCCTCTGGTGGAAGGTAAAGACTGCAGACGGTAAGAGCCTGCGGCGTCCACACCCTAACAGCGACAGCCTCTAAAGCTGTTTGTAGAGGGACAGACTCGCTGTGAAGAGAGTTAAGGACATAGATGCAGACGCCACCAGACACCCTTTCATAAGCTGCTCGGTTCTTATAATAACCCCGATAGCCACGGAGGGCGGGGGTGCGCATTGCTGGAAACCAAGTTTCCTGCAGAGCAATGCAGAGGAAAGGGTGAAGGCTGAGAAGTTGGCGGAGCTCAGCTAGATGGTGGAAGAAACCGCTGCAGTTCCACTGGAGGATGGTTTTGTCCATGGCTGAGAAAGGCGTGCCGGGACTGGGACGGCAGATTACGCCGCTGAGTCACCTGCTGCCTCCGATTGAGCACCCGTGCTAGTGCTATTGCTATTCACGGCGTCTGAGGGACCGGCGAGATCGAGGTCCTCAGCGGACGCCAGAATCTCCACCTCGTCCTCAGACGCAAAGCTAGAAGGTAGCGATGGGGTGGCTACCACCGCGCGTTCCTTGGGCTTAGAGCTGCTCTTCTGTGATTTCTCACACTGCTCCTTGGGTTTAACTGGCTGGGAGGGCTTCACCGATTCAGTCTCCGGGACTGAGGAGGATCAGGAAGCCCTTCGACCTGCAGATTGTGGGCACTTACGCCACTGGCTATCGTCAGCCTTCCCGCCGGTGGAAACCTGGGAAGGGAGGGACCCAAGGGACCCCTTGCGAGCGTGAGATGCCGAAGAAGTTGGACACTTCTCCGGCTTAGAAGCGGGGACCGACGTCCCCGATGGGGGGGATGGTGTTGCTCCTGAGGTAGGTGGCACAGGAGCAACCCGGTGGGTAGAGCCCCCACTGGCAAGGGGGCAGGAGGAGTTGTACCACTCGTCGATCCGGCCGGAAGGCGCGAAACTGATGGGGCTAGCACAGGTGTTGTAGCAGCGGCGTAGGAAGTTGTCATTCTCACTGGATGTAATCGGTCGTATTTCCGTTTGGCCTCAGTATAAGTCAGTCGGTCCAGGGTCTTATATTCCATGATTTTGCGCTCTTTCTGGAATATTCTGCAGTCTGGCGAGCAAGGTGAATGGTGCTCCCCACAGTTGACGCAGATGGGAGGCGGGGCACATGCAGTATCGGGATGAGATGGGCGTCCGCAATCTCGACATGTGAGGCTGGAAGTGCAGCGGGAAGACATATGGCCGAACTTCCAGCACTTGAAGCACCGCATCGGGGGAGGGATATAGGGCTTGACGTCACATCGGTAGACCATCACCTTGACCTTTTCCGGCAACGTATCACCCTCGAAGGCCAAGATGAAGGCACCGGTAGCAACCTGATTGTCCCTCGGACCCCGATGAACGCGCCGGACGAAATGAACACCTCTACGTTCTAAGTTGGCGCGCAGCTCGTCATCGGACTGCAAAAGGAGGTCCCTATGGAAAATAACACCCTGGACCATATTTAAACTCTTATGTGGAGTAATAGTAACGTTAACATCCCCCAACTTGTCACAAGCGAGTAACCTGCGTGACTGGGCGGAGGATGCCGTTTGTATCAGTACTGAGCCAGAGCGCATTTTAGACAAGCCCTCCACCTCCCCAAACTTGTCCTCTAAATGCTCGACGAAGAACTGAGGCTTTGTGGAGAGAAAAGACTCCCCATCAGCTCTCGTGCAAACTAAGAATCGGGGCGAATAACTGTTACCTCCATCCTGGGACTTACGCTCTTCCCACGGCGTGGCCAGGGAGGGGAACGTTTTCGGATCGTACTTCTGAGCATTAAATTGAGCCCGAGAACGCTTAGAGACTGCTGGCGGCTGGCCGCCAGCGAGAGATGATGTACCACGCTTCATTGCGGGTCATCCGCCCTGATGCCACCTACTCCGACCAAAGGCCCTCCCCACGGGCGCCACCCAGCCACAGCAAAGGCCACCTGGCAGGACGGCCGTTGCCGGGAGTCCCGATACCCCAGGAGGATAGGCATCTACTCCTTGGCATACGTCGGGAGTTAACGGCGCAGGCATCAGTAGAGCGA
The DNA here is from genome assembly GCF_023864275.1 of Schistocerca cancellata. Lineage (NCBI taxonomy): Eukaryota > Metazoa > Arthropoda > Insecta > Orthoptera > Acrididae > Schistocerca > Schistocerca cancellata. Next base: position 477,309,481 of record NC_064627.1, read on the forward strand.
TCCCTGTGTTGTCAGGGGGCTACAACTAACAGGGTACATGGCGGCCCCACCACAACGGGCTGGCTACCGTGCTGGATCTTAGGTGCAAAAATGTCCAAGGTCGTCGTCGCAGTTAAAAGAAACACTGCCGAGTACAGCGTGGTAATCGCACCCAGGGACGTATCCTCGCCCAAGAGATCGAAAACGAGCGGGACACCATTGCAACGACGTGAAAGCCGGCTAAAGGTCTAATTGCACGACGGATACAGTGCACCATGTAAGACGCCCTTCCCCAATTGGCTCGCTCTTCGGAATAATTTAGAAAGATGGAGGTCAAACCCGAGAGGGGACCATCACATAAGGCCAAAACATGTGAGACTCCTTTTAGTCGCCTCTTACGACAGGCAGGAATACCGCGGGCCTATTCTAACCCCCGAACCCGCAGGGGGGCCTTAATTTACATTTTATTCGTACACCTAAGAAGGAGTGCAAGCAGACTATTTATCAATGCTGTCAATTTTCTTCTGCATGTCTATTGAACAGCAGGTGGAAACATTCAAGTCATAATTCACTCTAGTCACTAACACTGCTTTCGCAGTTTCTACAATAAACTGTCTACTCCATACATTACTCATTTGGGGAAAACATTTTCGGTAGCAGCATTCTGATACAGGTTAAATGAGTAATTTGAGATAAATCACTTCATAATTGTTAAATCTGGGACTAATAGGTGTCCCGAATTACTTTTGAGAAAATTCGTAACAGAACTGCAAAAATGTTTTCACGAAAGGGAAGGGGGACAGGACGACAGATGGTCACCTCAAACGTGTGCGCCATGTGTAGCACGCAGGATATCTAAGCGATACTCCAGTTCCATATCTGACCTAACATGCCCTTAACTAACGTGTGCTATTGCTGCTCTGATACGAGCTCAGAGTTATGCAGGTCCCGCCCGAAGAAAAAATGAATGGGGCTCTGCACCAGAATTAAATCAAAGAAATTGTCTAGCTTATTATTCACACATCACTGTGGGGAAGTGCAACAAGCGATGGCGACCTAAGTTTTTTTACACAACCATAATACATACCAACAACTTTTATGTCCAGTCCATATATAAAAACAAAGATACACAACCTTTATGCGTACCAAATATTCGACAAACTGTGCCAACTATTTGGGGGGGGGGGGGGGGGGCAGTCAGTAACTAACATGGGAAAATAAAAAGCTTTGTGTGTTTGTAAACTTTATGCCGAAAACCACACTTTTCTATTTCCATTTCTGACATGTGATCAAAATTATGAAAATCATTTTGCAACATCTTGTCTACATATAGAGTGTCTAAGCGCCCTTCATGCTGGGTTTTTAATAGTCTAAAACGAAGGAACTACTTAAGGGATGGTCTTCATTTAATGGATTTAACTAAGGTTTATTACAGTATGTTTCCAATCAACCTAGGACCAACCTGGAGAAAGCTGGACATACTGCAGCTCCTGTTGGGGTACAAAGGCGAGTATAATAGCACACTTAAGGCTATATGAAGAACAAGCATGTGTAGTATTTGACAGGTAAGAAGTACTGCTAACATTCAAGCAATGGTATTTCCTCTTCACTGTTAGGGCTATCTCAAGGCAGCATTGCAAACAGTATAACGAAGTTGACATCCCTCTACCACCTTGGGCGAGTCAATTTGACTCTCCTGACCACCGGGGTGCACTCAATCCTTAGCTGAAATTAATAGATTGTTTTGATGCTGTTAAATTATTGTTGACTGCACTCAATCGAGCTCACACCGCACCTTAGCAGCAATATTAACTGTTAAACATTCTCGACAGGAGCAGGAAAACTGAAATAGTGGTACACGAAGTACTCTCCGCCACACACGAGGAAACAATTTTTGCATTGTCATCCAGTTATTGGCTAAATTGAAAGTTTCAAGTCTCTAGCTTGTCGGAAAGTTAAGAGTTTAAAATCGATTGCACATTTTGTATTTAAGAAACAGACAAAATGACCTAACCAAAAAGTTTTAAAACTTTTGTTTATATAACAAAGTTTACAGTGCAGAACCAGATATTAAACTTTTAAAACCAACCAAAGTAAATACATATATTTTAAAAATATTTTTGTTTAGGAATATACTTTTATTAACATGTTGAAATAAGATACTTTGTCTCTAAAAAGTTATCAACCCTAGTTAGTCTTCATGTATGCCTAAAGGCTGAGAAAGAGAATAAAATCACTGAAGCCCGGAGACTGAGTAAAATAATAACAGCCGCAACTGACGGAGACTTTTCAGTCTATCTCGCATTAAGTGAAACCACTCAAACCCAATGACAGTGAAAACATCCATATAGCTGCCATGGCCGCAGACTAGTTTCATTAGACTAAAAACCGTCTAAGCGAAAAACGTCTTATTAAAAATAGTGTTGTCCCGTCACTACTAACGAGCTGCGAATCAGTCTTCGACCAACCATTTTCGACTCTACGCATTCAGATAGCAGGGTCTAAATAAATGCAAAGTGATTTGTACTTAACAACACTGTGAAATTAATTTTTGAAGGCTATTTTTTGGAATTCTTTTTCATGAATTTGGTAGCACTCCTTTAGGAAACTGGTACCTGGATCACGTGGGTACAAATTCCGTAAGTAAGAAGAAAATACTAGAGAGCCAGTCCATAACACCATGTCACAAGACGGTATGTTTTTACTCTCACAGACGTAAAATCTACACTACCTGCTGTCTGACGGAAGTGCAAACACTTAAAGGACATGCCAAATACGAAAGATACTAGTCATTTTCAGAAGTCTTGAACAACATTAAAACACAGGAATACACTCAACACAGGAATAAAGAGACCCGCGAACAAAACGTGGCGTCGCTACTGATCAGCCAATCATGTACTACTTCACCTGTGCCCACTGCGTACATAGACCCTCGAATTACTGATGCAGTAAGGTGCTTCTGCCGGTGCTTTCAAATTAACAGCACGTGCGTTTCCAACCAGACGCGACGGCAATGATTCCCGAACTGCATTGCGTACGGTGTAAGAAGCAGGATGTTATAATTCTGAGTTTCCATTTTTTAATATCTGTGGTATACTAGAATGTTCTTACTATATCGTTTAGCAAATTTTATAGCGCTACCGTCTCATATTTTCAAAATTATGTTTTTACGAATAGTCTTAACACTGAAGATTACTATGCTCCACTTCTGAACCACTGGGTCGATTTCAGTCGAACTTTGTACACGACACATTGTCTGCAAAAACCACTGAACGTAAGAGCCACCTAGCTCCTATGGGAGTGTGGGTCATACGTGGATAAAGAGTGGGGGTGGGGAGATCAAAAGATAGAAACAAAGGGAAGGGACGAATAGTTAGTTGCTTAGCTGGTTGGTTGGTTCTATTGACTGGAAACGATTTTCAGAGAAGAAAGTATATGGTTCGGATCGATATTTAGGTTACAGAAGACTAGTGGTCTCCTAGCGCTCAGCCATGGCTGAGAAACCCCACCCTCATCCAATCCTCACCAATTCGACTAAGGATGAAATCAGCTACAGAGTAAAAGAATGCCTCCTAGTCGGGAGATCCAGAATAGCAAAGGGGGTAAGGGTAAAAATGTAATGCACACCACTTGGATCGTCAATAATGAAACAAGATGTGAAAAATAATCGAGGTAGCAGGCGAGTGTGTCAGGTAGACACCTGCCAAGGGTACAAGCCACACCACAGCCGTCTTACTCTCGATCTATCACAGGCAAAACATTGAAGAGGTAGAGCGCCCACTATTAAACAGTGCTACTGCTAAAATGGGAAAGAGGTTGCAGCAGAAAAAGAGAAACCCTAAAACAAGCGGGAAAAGGGCTACTTACCATTACAGCATTATTTTGCAGATTTAGAGCTTTTGGCAACGTTGGCCGGGCTACACACAAAGTTTGAAGAAGGGGATAAAATACAGGAAGCTAGTGATTATTCACAACTTGCACAGAAGCCAGGATGCTGCCGTAAGAGTTTAGGGACATGAAGGGGTAGTGCAGTTGAGAAGAGACTGTTTTAGAGTAGCCCCGCTGTTTATATGTGCCTTGAGCAAGCACCAAGGGTAACCAAGGAGAAGTCTGGTAGCGGTATTTAGTGATCAGGGAGAGGGGATAAAGACTGAGGTTTCTGATAGCATTTTTGTCAGACAAGGTAACAAGGATATAAGATTAACGGCAACACAACGTAAATCATGCGATGTTGAATTGGGTTACGAAATGACCCTTACAATATTGATATCCGCAGTAAACAAGAATGCACACGGCAGGATTGCGGCTGCGAGTGAGACTACGTATAGGGTAGCCAACAGTAGGCACTTTTGCAGAAACATTCCTATGAATGCAGTTACGTCAACGCTGGCTTAAGACAGTCAAACACATTAAGACAAAAGAAACCGACTCACTACGAACGAATTATCCGAATGGGACGGGAATCTGCAGATGAGATGTACATGTACAGACAAATTATTGCAGTTTCCGAAAAAATTTGTTCAAGAGAAAGCTTCACAAACTGAGCAAGTCAATAACGTTGGCCCATCTCTGGCACTTATGCAATCAGTTATTCGACTTGGCATTGATAGTTTTAGGATGACTTGAACATCGTGCTAAATTCTGACAAACTGGCGTGTTATATTGTCAAAATTCCGAGCTGGTTGGAGGACCCAGCCCATAATGCTCCAAGCATTGTCGATTTGGGAGACATCTGGGCGGCGTTGCTGACCCAGGTAGAGTTTGGAAAGCACGAAGGCAAGCTGTAGAGACGCCGTTCGCGGACGGACATTATCTTGCCGAAATAAAAGCCCAAGGGGGTGCTAAGAAGGGCAAAATCTGGCCGTAGCACATCTTCGACGTACCACAGTGCTGTGAGGGTCCTGCAGATGACAAAGGGTTCCCGCTATCAAATGAAATGGCACCCCAGACGATCGCACCTGGTTGCCTGGCCACATGGCCAGTGACAGGCAGGTTGGTATCCTTCTGATGTCCGGGTCGTCTCCAGGCAAGTCTTATCTGATCATCGGGGCTCAGTTCACAGTGGGAATCACTGCAGACAATTCTCCAGTCAATAAGATTTTGGGCCGAAGACTTGTCTTGAGACGACCGTGACAGCGGCGGGACACCAACCTGACCGTCGTCCACCACAGCTTGACAACCAAGAGTGAGTGTGCCATTTCTTTCCGCAGCAGGACCACTTTGGTTGTCATCCATGGCTCCGTTACGGCACGCGGTACATCTGCGATACTCTACGCCCTAGTCTGTTACACATCAAGGCAAGTCATCCTGGGCTTAAATTTGCCGCCGTTGGATAAGCAGCTGCAGCAGCAAGTCGTATACTCCTAGCTCATTTGTTACATAGTTTAATTCTTAATTTCTTTGCGTGTTTTTGGTACTTGCATTGTTTAATTCATAAATTTCGGGCGTATTATAGTATTTGAGAGTTGTAGCATAGCGTTTTAGTACCTGAATAGTGTAAAATCGCGTAGTCTCCTTCCGCCGCCGAGCAGTGCGTCAGCAGTGCACAAGTGGCAGTATTACTGCATTTACTAGGCAATCTCTTATTTTAATAACCGTTTAAATTTTGTGTAGATTTGTTTGCGCTCTCTGTAGATTAGTTCAGACGTTCATTGCACAACAGTTTTTAGCATGGATAGAGACTGCAACTGCTGTGTTCGGATGCAGGCTGAGTTGGCATCCCTTCGCTCCCAGTTTCAGGCAGTGTTGGCTTCGGTCACACAGCTTGAGGCTGTTGCCAATGGGCATCACTGTGAGGGTCCGGATGGGGGTTTGTCGGGGACGGGCAGCTCGTCCCACGCATCCCCCGATCGGGCTACAACTGTGGTTGCCCGGGATACTGCCCGCATTGAGGCTGATCCCTCACCTGTGGTAGAGTGGGAGGTCGTCTCAAGGTGTGGCAGGGGGGCGAAAGACATTCCGGAGGGCTGAACGGAAGGCCTCTCCAGTTTGACGAACCGGTTTCAGGCTCTGTCTCAGGCTGATACTGATCTTCGGCCTGACATGGCTGCTTGTCCTGTTCCAGAGGTTGCCCCTCAGTCTGCAAGATCCGGGCGGTCGCAGAGGGTGGGCTTACTGGTAGTTGGGAACTCCAACGTCAGGTGCGTAATGGGGCCCCTTAGGGATATGGCAGCAAGGGAGGGGAAGAAGACCAAAGTGCACTCCGTGTGCATACCGGGGGGAGTCATTCCAGATGTGGAAAGGGCCCTTCCGGATGCCATGAAGGGTACAGGGTGCACCCATCTGCAGGTGGTCGCTCATGTCGGCACCAATGATGTGTGTCGCTATGGATCGGAGGAAATCCTCTCTGGCTTCCGGTGGCTATCTGACTTGGTGAAGACTGCCAGTCTCGCTAGCGGGATGAAAGCAGAGATCATCTGCAGCATCGTCGACAGGACTGACTGCGGACCTTTGGTACAGAGCCGAGTGGAGGGTCTGAATCAGAGGCTGAGACGGTTCTGCGACCGTGTGGGCTGCAGATTCCACGACTTGCGCCATAGGGTGGTGGGGTTTCGGTTTCCGCTGGATAGGTTAGGAGTCCACTACACGCAACAAGCGGCTACACGGGTAGCAGAGGTTGTGTGGCGTGGGCTGGGCGGTTTTTTTAGGTTAGATGGCCTCAGGCAAGTACAGAAAGGGCAACAGCCTCAACGGGTGCGGGGCAAAGTCAGAACATGCGGGGACCAAGCAGCAATCTGTATTGTAATTGTAAACTGTCGAAGCTGCGTTGGTAAAGTACCGGAACTTCAAGCGCTGATAGAAAGCACCGAAGCTGAAATCGTTATAGGTACAGAAAGCTGGCTGAAGCCAGAGATAAATTCTGCCGAAATTTTTACAAATCCTGTAGTGAAGTAGAAGTGGATAGTTCCTGTGAATTATTATGGGTGGAGGTTACACTCAACAACCGAGCTAGGTTAATAATTGGCTCCTTTTACCGACCCCCCGACTCAGCAGCATTAGTGGCAGAACTGAGAGAAAATTTGGAATACATTTCACATAAATTTTCTCAGCATGTTATAGTCTTAGGTGGAGATTTCAATTTACCAGATATAGACTGGGACACTCCGATGTTTAGGACAGGTGGTAGGGACAGAGCATTGAGAGACCGTATACTGAGTGCACTATCCGAAAATTACCTCGAGCAATTAAACAGAGAACCGACTCGTGGAGATAACATCTTGGACCTACTGGTAACAAACAGACCCGAACTTTTCGACTCTGTAAGCGCAGAACAGGGAATCAGTGATCATAAGGCCATTGCAGCATCCCTGAATATGGAAGTTAATAGGAATATAAAAAAAGGGCGGAAGGTTTATCTGTTTAGCAAGAGTAATAGAAGGCAGATTTCAGACTACCTAACAGATCAAAACGAAAATTTCTGTTCCGACACTGACAATGTTGAGTGTTTATGGAAAAAGTTCAAGGCAATCGTAAAATGCGTTTTACACAGGTACGTGCCGAGTAAAACTGTGAGGGACGGGAAAAACCCACCGTGGTACAACAACAAAGTTAGGAAACTACTGCGAAAGCAAAGAGCTTCACTGCAAGTTTAAACGCAGCCAAAACCTCTCAGAAACAGAAGCTAAACGATGTCAAAGTTAGCGTAAGGAGGGCTATGCGTGAAGCGTTCAGTGAATTCGAAAGTAAAATTCTATGTACCGACTTGACAGAAAATCCTAGGAAGTTCTGGTCTTACGTTAAATCAGTAAGTGGCTCGAAACAGCATATCCAGACACTCCGGGATGATGGCATTGAAACAGAGGATGACAAGCGTAAAGCTGAAATACTAAACACCTTTTTCCAAAGCTGTTTCACAGAGGAAGACCGCACTGCAGTTCCTTCTCTAAATCCTCACACAAACGAAAAAATGGCTGACATCGAAATAAGTGTCCAAGGAATAGAAAAGCAACTGGAATCACTCAACAGAGGAAAGTCCACTGGACCTGACGGGATACCAATTCGATTCTACACAGAGTACGCGAAGGAACTTGCCCCCCTTCTAACAGCCGTGTACCGCAAGTCTCTAGAGGAACGGAAGGTTCCAAATGATTGGAAAAGAGCACAGGTAGTCCCAGTCTTCAAGAAGGGTCGTCGAACAGATGCGCAAAACTATAGACCTATATCTCTGACGTCGATCTGTTGTAGAATTTTAGAACATGTTTTTTGATCGAATATCATGTCGTTTTTGGAAACTCAGAATCTACTATGTAGGAATCAACATGGATTCCGGAAACAGTGATCGTGTGAGACCCAACTCGCTTTATTTGTTCATGAGACCCAGAAAATATTAGATACAGGCTCCCAGGTAGATGCTATTTTTCTTGACTTCCGGAAGGCGTTCGATACAGTTCCGCACTGTCGCCTGATAAAGTAAGAGCCTACGGAATATCAGACCAGCTGCGTGGCTGGATTGAAGAGTTTTTAGCAAACAGAACACAGCATGTTGTTATCAATGGAGAGACGTCTACAGACGTTAAAGTAACCTCTGGTGTGCCACAGGGGAGTGTTATGGGACCATTGCTTTTCACAATATATATAAATGACCTAGTAGATAGTGTCGGAAGTTCCATGCGGCTTTTCGCGGATGATGCTGTAGTATACAGAGAAGTTGCAGCATTAGAAAATTGTAGCGAAATGCAGGAAGATCTGCAGCGGATAGGCACTTGGTGCAGGGAGTGGTAACTGACCCTTAACATAGACAAATGTATTGCGAATACATAGAAAGAAGGATCCTTTATTGTATGATTATATGATAGCGGAACAAACACTGGTAGCAGTTACTTCTGTAAAATATCTGGGAGTATGCGTGCGGAACGATTTGAAGTGGAATGATCACATAAAATTAATTGTTGGTAAGGCGGGTACCAGGTTGAGATTCATTGGGAGAGTCCTTAGAAAATGTAGTCCATCAACAAAGGAGGTGGCTTACTAAACACTCGTTCGACCTATACTTGAGTATTGCGCATCAGTGTGCGATCCGTACCAGATCGGGTTGACGGAGGAGATAGAGAAGATCCAAAGAAGAGCGGCGCGTTTCGTCACAGGGTTATTTGGTAACCGTGATAGCGTTACGGAGATGTTTAACAAACTCAAGTGGCAGACTCTGCAAGAGAGGCGCTCTGTATCGCGGTGTAGCTTGCTCGCCAGGTTTCGAGAGGGTGCGTTTCTGGATGAGGTATCGAATATATTGCTTCCCCCTACTTATACCTTCCGAGGAGATCACGAATGTAAAATTAGAGATATTAGAGCGCGCACAGAGGCCTTCAGACAGTCGTTCTTCCCGCGAACCATACGCGACTGGAACAGGAAAGGGAGGTAATGACAGTGGCACGTAAAGTGCCCTCCGCCACACACCGTTGGGTGGCTTGCGGAGTATAAATGTAGATGTAGAAAATAATGTCCGCCCCTACACAGCGAGAGCTTCTACTGCTTGCCTTCAAACTTGCCAAACCCTACCTTGACCAGCAAGGGCCAAATGTGGAAGTTATTCACTTGCTCAATTTGTGGGACACTTTAATAAGCCATCCAAGTTTTCTGAAACTAATCATTTGTTTGTACATACCATCTACAGATTTCCTTCCCATTAGGATAATTCCTTCGTTGCGCGTCTTATGCTGTATATCGTTTAATTTCTTCAGCGCCCTGATACTTCAGAAACATCCGACAAATTGTTTACGTCTAAATATATGCGTTAATACTGTTCACGTGCATGCTACTAATGGAATTTTTTCGTAATGATTCACGTTTCGTTATTTTTGATTAAAAGATTGTCAATGTGACTTTTCGTCTTTTTATTGCTTTTAATGTGGGTATGATTTCCGCATTCACGTTTCACTACAATTTTATACTTTGCCACTTGTAATATATCTTTATATTCGATGAATTATTCTGATACAATTCTACCCTTGAATGACGTTTACTAATTTTCTATCTTCATACTCGCAGAATCCATGCGCAAAATAGTTTCATACAATAGCTATGCCATGAGCGCATCATTATTCTTTGTAGTACTCTCTAGTGGTTGTTAGAAAAAAACCTTCCGAGATTGTCTTCGTGCCGATTAGCCTGAGCTTGGTTTGAACAAACTGTAATAATCTTATTGAGATTTATGACAGAACTATAACGGATACGAAATTGTACGATTAAAAGGGAAATATACATATATATTGCTCCTTCATACAAAAGGTGTGTATTTGACATTTGAGAATTAATGATATTCATCGATATATTGCGTAGTTGTTAATCATAAGGGAACTTCCGAAAGACTGGATACGAACCTGCATTTAATAATCCAAGAGCTCCATCACTTCTTCGGAAGGTTAAACTTCATCAAAGCCAAATATCCGCTTGATCTGAGGTTTCCCGATTGATTATACAACGCTCCCAAAATTACGAGGCATTTTATTTGTACAGATTAGCAGACTGCCGCAAAGCACGAGCCTCCAGAGAAGAAGAATCATCGCCTGATTTCATTCTAACAAGTAAAATTTCTGAATCATTTTGATTGAGCTATGACTGTTTCATATCGTGAATGACTGATTGCTCGAACGAATTGAGAACTACATAATTACATAGACAGGAGGAAAAATTACACACTGATGCTTTAAATTGAAAATCAGAGTAACAGACCGTACATGATACACAATGAAAAATTGATAACGACAGTAGGAGTAAAGCTATATTTTTGCTGATTGTCAATATAACAGATCGGTCGCAACCGCAGTGCGGAGGGTATGAGCAGAAGGATTCTTTCCCCACTCCTCTCCTCACCTTCCCCAAGCACTCAACCGCCCACTGCGTTTTGCCGTCTGAGCAGCAAAATAACTATGGCCGAAGCAGAGGAAATATGAAATGCACACTAGCAAAAGCAAGAAAGATTTGTGAAAAAGACGAATTTGTTAACTTATAAATTTGAGTATTTAAGTTTCCTCTGAAGGTATCTCTTAAGTCTAGCCTTGTATGGATGTCACAGGTGGACAATAAGCCATTCAGGCAACAAAAGAATAGAAGCTTTTGAAATTCTAAACATGAGATTGATAGCTCGAGTAACTAATGAGGTACTGAATGGAATGGAGGAAAAATCTGTGGCACATACTGACAAAGGAACTGGTTGATAGGACACATCCTAAGGCATCAGGAAATAGTTTCATAACATAGGGAAGTGTGAGGGTAAGAACTATAGGGGGATACCTAGGCATGAACAATTTTTGCCACAGCTCGGACTAACCCAGATCTCCTGCTTACTCGACAGATGTGCCAACCACTACACTACCGTTGCACTGGGAGTATCTCAGCCCAGTGCCCTCCCTAACACAAACTTCAGTTCACACCTTCAGCCCATTTTCCCCTTCTTAAGTCTTCAGTATTGCCGAGGCTGTCCTATATTTGATTAGGACCTAGATTTGTACGTAATTGGGAAAGTCTAGACTCAGGAATAGTGATCTATTGATCTACCTCACAGACAGGATTTCCCCATTGTGTTCAAGGCTAGGGTGCTAGTCCAACATCTGAAAGCCTTGGCAATAGTGACGATTTAAGAAGGGGAATATGGACTGAATGCGTGACCTGAAGCTTTTGTTAGGGAGCGTACTGGACTAGGATAGTCCATACAGTTGTGATAGCCACAATGTTACGCTGGTATGTGGTTAGCACATCTGCCTAGTAAGCAAGAGACCCGACTTCAAGTCCCTGCTGTGGCACAAATTTTAATTAACTAATAGTTCATCTTCTATCATTGAACAGCAAGGAAGGTCAAATGGATCTATGCTGCAGTACTTATTCATAGATGAAGAGGCTTGTACAGAATGGACTAGCATGAAGAGCTGCATCAAGCCATTCTTTAATGCAAACAACATTACTATCCTACTACGATATGGCACTTGGCATCCCATGGTCATTATCGGAAATGCACTATGACATTACAATAGACAAAAAAACAAGTTCTTCGACGGTTGTATACACTGGAGGTCCAAATGTCTTCAATATCAAGTTAAGTTGTTGAAACAGCATAGCACATTCCGATCGGTTTCAAGCACGTAGGTAACCACAAGCCAACTGAAGCTCCCGAGATACTGTGGTCCACTTAACACCAGTATTTCAGGAGAGTTGTTAGATTACAGGAAATTTGCTAACAACGAGTATTAGTCTTTCTGAGCTTTAACAAAATACGTAAACGTTTGCACATACAACGTTTAAGAGGACACACTAGAGAAAAATTTTTTGGTAAATGTCAGTTTAAAAATTCCAAAAGCGCTCCTTACAAGGCGAGTCGGACATTTAATTCATCTAGCAGCCCTCCAACGTAACTATAAAAGTATGGAAATTCGATCACGTACAGAAGTATACCGACAGATCCCGTGTCGCACCTATTTATATGTAGGCAGGTAGCAGATCCACCACGCAGCGTACGTTCTTTGTGTACTGCTGGTTTACATCTAATGTCGAAATGGCATTTCAGATGACGCTATTTTAATCCTGAGGTCGATAAGAAAGCTTTGACGGCACAATGACATGTAAGAGTCAGGCAGCCAAATCTGTACTTTGAACGGAACTAATGTCTACGTCACAGACTTAAGGAATACAGTTAGTACAGTCTGCTACGTCTGTTTTCCAGCATTTATTCTCAGAATAACACTTTAGTGTCAATGTAGGACCACACACTAAATTCATCACCGAGCAAATGAATGACAGCTCTCGTGCATACCAATTCTTGTACAGGGAGTTCATTTCTGTCCTGTCGTTAGTTTCTGTGGATTCTGCACTGAAGTGCGGTACGTTGGTCATGGAACTTAATGTTCACAGCAAGAATTCGAGGAAGAAATACAGGGCTTTAACGTGCCACCGATGACTGTCAGACAGCATCACGTCGTATTGGTCATGAGCGGGAAAGAAAGTCCTACGAGTCGTCCTGAAATGAGCTAAGCAAGGATTTGCCTTAAGCGTTTTAGGGAAACCACGGAAAACACGAGTCAGAGGGTTTTTGTGATCCTCGCAAATGCAAGTCTCTAATCTCACCACTGCGGCCCTTCACTTGGTTCCTAAGCAGTGTTCCTTGCCAGTTTGCATGCGAGTCTCTACTACCCAATTGCTTGAACTTTCTAACATTGGTGCCGTCGTGGAACGAGGTACGGAGGAAGAAACTATGTCCATCTTTTTAAAGATGGTTGCGGGACTCTGCTATTCGATGCAGGATGTCAAACACCTTTCAACCGTCTAGTTTCGAAACATTTTATTTGGCTACCAGTGTCAGCATTTTCCTAAATCTTAAGGCACCTAACCGACAGGTAGGAAGATCCTACCTCTTATCGAAACAGTGCCGTCAATAATCTAATACCAGTATTTCTGGCCCCTGTTGATCATAACCGAGGTAGAATGTTCTTACACGTCGGTCAGGAAGCCTGAAGATGGCGTAGTAAAACGATGTAACTGATAACCAAATAAAATAAGTTTAGAAATTAGACGGCTGAAAGGCGTTTAATTTGACATCCTGGAGAAAGAAACTTCTCTATGAGCGTCGGTTTCGTAACACGTGACGACAATATGTTGATCATTACTATGTAACATCGATGACTACAAGAAAGTCTGACACGTTCCACATCATTACGAAATGTATTCATGATCCATGGAACAAATATTAATGTAATTTAATCAACTTGCACAGGCAGGCGGAAAGAAGTATGTGAGAAGATACGATTTTGTAGCTGCCGTTTTGAAGTGTTAATGCTAATCCAGCTAGCTGCGACAAGCTTTTCAGTTATTCCAACAGACGGAGAGGAAGGCAGGAAATTGCCTGTTTAACGACCCGTCGAGAGCGAGATTAGAGAAGCACTTGCTCAGCATGATTCCACCTTCAGCGATTTAAGGAAACCACGAAAAAATCAAACGATGACAGGACGGGGATTTGAAACTTCGTACCGAATACTAGTACAGGATGCTAACTAACCACTGTGACACTTCTGAACAAGCAGTTCCAACAGCATGAGAAAGCACGCGTTGTTGACAATCTAAGCGTGAATAGTTGGTAGCACTTTTACTGCTGCCAGCAACGTCAAAGTGCCTGCCATCAATTTTCGTTTACCAAACATACTGTGTTTGGCTTAGTCCAGTTTTTTGTACGCGGCAACCTATCGCTAAAGCGGATTTGTATTTATGCGCGAGCACAACTATCCTAGTTTGGAAATCCTCAGGTAAACCAATGACTTACTGTTCAGCCATTCGTTCGTTTTGCGCAACAGAACCAACTGCTCCAACCCATGATGCGTTTGATGCACGAGAATTCTACCAGGTGTTTACTTCCATGTATCAGTCATGTACTGAGGTTTAAAATCAGAATAAAAACGTTGCTAATTTATGCGAATGTTATTTCAAAGAATTTGATTATCTAGGTACCTTATCAGAGCAATGACATGTAAACAGGTCAAAGGACGAGTGAAAATGGATACGTTCTTTAGTAAAATGCATTCCACAGAGACATGGTCATGAGAGGGGTTAAACTGTTTTTCCTCCAAGTGCCTTATTTTTCCGTTGCTTTTGATTACTTGTGATCTAACGTTCCAATATATGTTAGAGTTATTCATATGACAATTACGAATCCTCCTTAAAGGTGTATAGCATGAACCGCGTTCAAATGGAACGTATGACTATTGGAGAATCATTTCAATACACATGGCTTCATTCTAAGTATGTATATATCCTTCGGTATTTATCGATTGGACTACGATTTACATTTTTCTTACGTTAAGCCTGATACAACACTTGTGAGACTCATTGCACTAATGCTGTAAAGAACATCCGTGTTGATACACAGCTCAAAATAGACAAACGAAAATACTAATAAAGACTGACATTGTCTATTACATCCCTGTATTGAAGGTTTCGAATTACTTTACCATTCCTTAATCTGCCTCACGCAATGATTACAATTAAATCTCGCTGATTATCGCATACGCTCAACTAGCATTTTGACATTTCGAACTGAACAGACGTCTGAGAAATGTGTTTCATAATGACATGTGTAAGTACTTCACAACAACCATCAGTAGGAAAAATCTCTGAGCTAACAGTCTTTCACGCCAGTGACTTAACTATTCTGATACGGAAACCGGAATGGTTAATGTTCAGGGATATGACAGGAACGATCATTCGAAGCAATAAGTCCAGTAAAAATGGACCCACACGCATGCCTTAATAGCTATGAGCACTTTTCTTCGTTACTGTGGAACATTGTCTGCTGAACTAGTAGGTCGACGTGTTCACTTTAGAGCCCATATTTACTAAGACATCGAATGATCGTTTCTATCTTATTCCTCAATACTGACCATTCCTCTTGCACAATCTGTGTAAACGGCTCTCTTCTCTCGCTACAAAAACAATTCACGAAGTGCTGAAGTCTTCACACAGAACGTAAGCTCGTCAAGAAGCCACAATACATACAAATATTTATTTTCCCGTGAGTGTAGAGCGTTTCGCCGAACAAGTTACATTGTACAGTGGCATTTAATGTTGGTTTCCACATATTAACTATAAATTTATAAACACTCAGCTACATACTGCAAAGATATCAGCACACCTATTCCTACAGTGGTCCTGAATAAACAACGGAATATAATCACCTGCAGTTGGTAGTGACAGTTAATAGAATTCTGATGGCGCTTCAAACAGCCTGCACCGTGCCTCTAGCGAAAGTGCAATGGAAACTGGTTCTTTCTCCAGCACAACAGAAGACCTAGGGGTCACGCTACCTGGTGTCCGTGATAGGAACTACGACATTCTATATAGAGTAAAGGCCCACATACAAGCACCAACCGACCGACCGACGATTTGGACGTCTGTAAGCCTTTTGACCGACCGACCGACCGACAAACATTCCTCGTCGGGATGTCGGGCCGGTAGGACTACCCGACAGCCAACTTCCCCCACCCCCAGGCCACCACTCACCCAAAAAAACTGAGCCGTCTATAGCGCTGTCGTGCCAGCCTGCAAACAAAAGTTCCGTCTTTTGTCACTGCGCTATTCTCATATACATCACAGGATGCGTGGCGGCCGAAAGTTCAAGGACAGAGTTTCTGGAGAAATTTAAAAACTGCATTTGTGGAACGCGTCGTAATAGGAGTACAGCAATACAGAATCAAGAAACGAAGCACTCTTTAATTTTTAACGAATTTTTTTAACGAATCCATAATTGTTTCGGGTGGTAAATAAAAATCCTTCGACTTTCTGTATTTCTATTTTTAGATTTTATTTCCAATACTTATCGGAAAAGAAATCTAAAAATCTAAGTATCGACATTCGATGGACGTTAATTCATAAAATGTACTTGCTTCATTATTATAGGTGTTAAAAAGTCCAGCCTATATCCGAGCTCTCTGCTATGAAAAACAAAGTGTGAGATTCTTTAAAAGGTGTAACAGTGTTTCACTTCTTATGTATCTGTTGTCATATTTCATAGATGATGTGCTCCAGCACCATGTGTGGTCTTCCTTCTTCGAATCTGTAGTGAGTTTTTCAAACTTACAGGTGTTATTTTATGCTACATACATAAATAAATTAATAACGTTAACACGAACGTCTTTTGTGTTATTTATTTTGCTTTACCTTGATGTATTTCCCCACACAAATATAAATAACGTTGTAGGTTTCAGGAATCACTTTAGTAGAAAATTATAGGGATACAATAGCACTGACTGATGTCCTCTTCTGTCAGCGGCTAGAAATCATGATGTAGCTAACAGCCTCTCATCGCAGCTTACAGCCTCTCTTATGACTGTATTCTTTTCCTTTAAGAATGGTTTGATGATGTTCAACAGGTCCGAAATGCATGATTAATTCATTCTTAGATAATTATTCCAGCTGCTTGAGTAACAGAACGCAGGTGGATTTCGTTCCTTGGATTAGCCACTTCTTTGGCTACAGCTATCTCTCGTCTTTTGTGTCCTTGTTATCTCTAAAACAACCAAGGCAAACACCCGTTTTTGTTTCAGTGTAAAACCAAGCGCGGTTTCGTATTACATAAACACAATGAACTTAAGATAAACAAAGTAAAACAACAGGACGACGCTGTGATCGCTGGGTGCAGTCGGTCGGGACGTGTTTGGCTGCCACGAAATGTCGGTCGGTAGATGAAGTGGTGCGTGTGGAAGGGCGTTAAACAGACCCCTGGAATGTAAATCACCACTAAATGGTGCATTATGTTCGATATTCCGCCTGTGGCGTACATTATAAAATTTCGTAACCGGTTGTAGGTACTAAAGAGTTTCTTAGTAAATGACATTATGCTGAAAGATAGACTTTTTGCTGTAATAATAACATCATTATCTTCTTATCATGAACTTGACCCTCTCAGAACCAAGTTGATTAGTTCGGCAAGAGCTCGTTAGTATGTTAATGTTGAAGGATTTGAAGTAAGAGGTTCATTTACTACATATTCCAGCCTCAGTGGGAGGTTGGGCTGCCAAGCTCAACAAGTTAATAGAATCGATCTAAATCAATTACCGTACTATTACTTTCTTCTGTGTATTACTGATATCTGAGAAACGTTGCTTCATTGTTCTCACTTACGACCAAAATGTCACGTACAGTTTAAAACTGCCTTATTTTATTATTAACAGTCCGTTATTGTAATTATCATTATTATTGTACACGAAGTGCACATTACATAATGTGCACTGAAGCGACAAAATTCATGGGATACCTCCTGGCCGGCCGCTGTGGCCGAGCGGTTCTAGGCGCTTCAGTCCGGAACCGCGCTGCTGTTACGGTCGCAGGTTCGAATCCTGCCTCGAGCATGGATGTGTGTGATGTCCTTAGGTTAGTTAGGTTTAAGCAGTTCTAAGTTCTAGGGGACTGATGACCTCAGCTGTTAAGTCCCATAGCGCTGAGAGCCATTTGAACCATTTTGAATACCTCTTAATATCGAGTCAGGTCTCTTTTTGCCCAGCGTGGTGCAGCAATTCGACGTACCATGGACTCAACAAGTCGTTGGAAGTCTTCTGCAGAAATACAGAGCCATGCTGCTTAGATAGTCACCCACAACTGCAAAAGTGTTACACGTGCAGGAATCACACACAACTGCAAAAGTGTTACGCGTGCAGGATTTAGTGCTCGAACTGACCTCTCGGTTATGTCCCATAAAAGTTCGATAGCATTCATCTCGGGCGATATAGGTGGCCAAATCATTCGCTCGAGTTGTGCAGAATGTTCCTAAGACCAAACACGTACAACTGTGCCACAGTGATATGACGCCCTGTCATCCATAAAAATTGGGTGCAAGTGGTCTTCAAGGAGCTGAACACAACCACTTCCAGTCAATGATCGGTTCAGATGGACCAGAGGACCCAGTCCATGTCATGTAAACACAGTCCACACCGTTATGGAGCCACCATCAACTTGCACAGTGCATTGTTGACAACCCCGGTCCATGACATCATGGGGTATGTACCACACTCGAACCTTACTATCAGCGCTTACCAACTGAAATTGGAACTCATCTGTCCAGGCCATTGTTTTCCAGTCATCTAAGATCCAGTCAATATGGTCACGAGTCAAGGAGAGGCGCTGCAGTTGATTTCATGCTGCTAGCAAAGACACTCCCGTCGGTCATCTGCTTCCATCGCCTATTAGCGCCAGATTTCGCCACACTGTCCTAAATGATGCGTTCATCATATGTCCCACATTGATTTTTGCTGTTATTTCACTCAGTCTTGCTTTTCTGTTAGCACTGACAACTCTAACCAAACGTCTCTGCTCTCGGTCGTTAAGTGGAGGCCATCGCCCACTGTGTTGGCCATCGTGATACGTAATATGTGAAATTTGGTATTCTCGGCACAATCTTGACACTGTGGATCTTGGACTATTGAATTCCCTAACGATCTGCGAAATGGAATGTCCCATGTGTCTAGCTGCAACTACAGTTCAGCATTCGAAATCTGTTAATTCCCCTCGTCCGGCCATAATCAAGTCGGAAACCTTTTCACATGAACCACCTGAGAACAAATGGCAGGTCCATCAATGCACTGCCCTTTTATACCTCGTGTCCGCAAATCGCCGCCATCTATATATGTGCATATCGCTATCCCATGACTTTTGTCACCTCCGTGTAGTTACTAAGTGTACTAAAACTTTGTTCATTATGTGGTACCTATTCATCAAAAAAATTTACACTGCAAATTATGTGAGTAATTATTAAAAATAAATACAGGTATTTAAATAAGCTAGAACAACTTATTTGGTTTTCCAAATTTTTCGGCAATCTCAGCCCTTATATTGTCCTTGATGCTTTAATCTTTGTAGGACTATTTGACAGTTGCCACAGTGGCAGATGAGTCGCCACTTCACAGACAAGATTTTCGTCATCTGCATCGGCTAGAGAAGGAGCCATCATGCACGTGGTCTTCCACTACAGAAATCGCTGGAGACTGACAATTACAGTCAGTCTTCTTCCGTACGACTATTCAACTCAACGACTGCATTGGTCGACGCTCGAAGCAACGCAGCTCCATAAGAAATGCAAAACAACAGTCCTCCACGATTATTGTTGCACAATCATTGTTGAAAATTCCTCCTGCTTAGCTGGGTGGTAACGTGCTTGCCTCCCATGCGCTAGGCCCAGGTTCGATTCTCAGCCGGGTTGGAGATTTTCTCCGCCCGTGGACTGGGTGTTGTGTTGTCATCATCATTTCATCTTCATTACCGGCCGCACGTCGCCCAACATGGCGCCAAATAAACTAGGACTTGCACTTGGCGGCCGAATCCGAATGGAACATCCCGGCCAACAATGCCATACAATCATTTCATTTCATTGTTGAAAAGTAACTGAGGAAAATGTACCTTAACAACAGTTTTGAGACAGGTCAACGTCCATCTTGAAGTTATCCGTGATGACAAAAATAAGCAGAGTGGCATCGAAGATTGAGACTTTTCAGTTGTGTAATCACGCGTTTATTAAAGGAAAAGTGATACACTGAATTGAACAAACATCAATTCAGACTCTTGTGCGTCTTGCATAAAAGGGAAACAGTCTCCACAACTTTTTGCTAGAACATCAAGTAGAAGAGTAAAAGGTTTTCTAGACATGGTGCAATGTGATGTTAGTGGACCAGTGAGCGTGGCTTTGCATATAATCTTCTCACTTTTATGGGTGATACAGGGCCTGTCCAGAATGAAAGTTCTAGTGTTAAAATCGCTGTAGAAGTAGAATCACTGCTCAGAATGACGTCAGATTTGAATAACATACTGTTAGCGAAGGAGGAAACGTCATGGAAAGCATATTTAAGGAAAGGGTCAGAATATGAACACCAACAGACACGCATCACACGGCTGTTCCTCAGTTTGCGTCCGCGATGCCCAACATGACTGTCTCCGTGAAGGATAACGTGCTGCTGGTAGTGTGTGTGCAGAATAACATGACTGGTAGACGCGCATTCGGCAGGGCAGGCGTGGGGAGACCGGTAGTGGTGGAGGCTGCGGGCAGGTGCTGTAAGTGAAATGCCGAGTGCTGGAGGGGAAGTGTGGTTCAAAACTGAAACCTGCACTCAGGTTTTCTATAAATATTAACTGGAGCCCCTCCACACCCACACTTGCATAGTGACCATCCAAAAAGATCTTCTGTCTCCTCTGCTATGGTTAGTACCTAGAAAGAATTCCGCTGAAAATGCAACAAAAACAGCGATTTATCTTCGTCTGGCTTTTTAATCATTTCTAACTTTCAAAGAAGCATCATTGTTACGGTGCTCGCTTATTTCCGAGTCCGTATCGATCTTAGAGCTGAGTTTTCACTCAGACGGCACTTTGGCGTTAGGCGGTTGTTTCCGCATGTGATCGCTGGCCGGAGCTTAGCTGGAGGCGTGTGAGGAGGTAAGAGGTGGCTGCCTTGGCGTGGAGACAGTTCGGCTCGGCTGGGGTCGTTTGCGTCTGGACGCCGAGTGGGGCCCGATGGGAAGACAGTACCGTGATTTTACGGTTAATAGTGTGGACAGCGGCGTGGTGTGCCGTTTAACTTGATTCTCAAGGGGAGCAAAATCTCGCCTGTTGTAGTTTGTCGAGCCTGAGTTTGAAATACCTTCTATGTGTGGCGGGATGTCATTTCGTCCTCCTGTCTCTCCGTCGCTGGGATTGCTATCCTCTTTTACCGTCCCATGGATGTATATCGATGTGGTACGCTGCTCTCCGTACTCTACTAGATGGTGGTGATGGAAGTGCGTCCTTCAGCGGCACGTTAGTCTGGGTGCTTTATGTTTGATCTTCAAGTGCGTAGTCTTCGAGTGGCACTCCTTAGAGTTTGCCTTGCGCAGTTAGATTGGAGTTTATTTTGTCTTGCGGTGCTTCCGCTTTCCGTTAACGAAGGTTAAGCTTGATTCGGCGCTTGGCACCTCAGCAGGCGTGTCGGAGCCACCTTCGCGACTAAACGGAAGACTTTGGACTGAGAGGTCTTGTGTTTTGCATATTGTTCATAAATTGTTGTTTTGGTATTAAGTTGGCTGAGGTTTCTTATGGATTTCCCTGCATTTGGTCTGTTGTCCGGCCCGGGCTAGGTCTCGTTATTTCAAAAGTCGGTCCTTGTTTTGGCTTAGTACGATTTCGGTTTACTGCCTGGTGGTTCTGGTAGTACGCCGGGTCGCTGTGGTTGTGTTGCATTTGTATGGGGCTGTGTGCTCGGAGCCGTGGAGTACCATTTGTGTGAACTGCTTCAGTGGGGAGTACTGATCGGGCCATTCTTGGACCTCTGCTGTATAAAATGATTTTATTATTATTTTAAAGTAACATTATCACTTAAATAATTTATTTTTTGTTGCGTTAATTGCAGTTTGGGTACTGAGAAATTTAGTAGTGTAATTACGGAAGATTTAATAGTGGCACGTGCCCCTTTACCTGTTTCGTAATCTGTTAATTACCGAAAGTCCTTAAGCTCATAGTCATATGAAGTCATTTTCTTAAATTATTGTATTTTTATGTCATGTTATTGTTTTTTTTTAATTTGCTGATCACTGGTGTACTGTTCCAAGTATTAAAATGTTTCAGGTAGCTATTACTTGGGTGGAACGCGCGGAACCGTAACGGAGAGAGTAGTTGCGTGCCTTACGTGTCCGTTGTTGACGCAGCCTGGTGTCCGTTGTTTGTCTTGGTGCACCTGAGTTAAGTATGGTGTTGCCTCCTCCCTTGTGGCCCCGTCGTGTTCTTCTCATAAACATTTCCTTCAAGGCATTTTAGTTAATTTTATGCTAGTGTTATTTTAATTTCTTACATTGGTAAAATTGTACGGCCTTCATTATGCACACTGTTTGTCACAGCGGAGTTGATGTGCCATTGTAATTTCTTAAACTCCATTGTGTGTGCCCTTCGTGATACATATTGTTTGTCATAATAGATTTGAGTATGGCAATTATAATGTCTCATATATCATGATGAGCGTGTGTAATGGTGCAATAAATGGATGATTGTTATTTATGTTTTTGGCGCCCTTCATGCCACCTTCCTTGTCGCTATTGGTACGCTATCCTTGTACTTGTGTTGGTTAGCCACATCAGTCATGTTCCGCGAATTTTGACTAAAACTTGCATATATCTTCTTGCCATGTCAAATTTTGCTTCTTTTCCTCAAACACAGCAGAGTTTACCTTGTGTCCCCTCAGTAACATCTTTCGCAGACGCAATTGCGAGCATATACTGAAACGGTGGTTTATTAAGTGAGGAACTGAGGAGGACTACGGTCAATAGCTCACAAAATAAAACATCTTACATACAAAAATTAAAGTGTAATGTGTTCACTTATGCTGTTCCAAAACCCATTGCATTTCTCGTTCCAACAGCTATCGCTGGCCCATAAAAATTACATTCTTTCACGTCGAAAAATTCTGTACTTACTGGAATAACACAGTAGATAAAGTTTTGCATAATGACCATGTGGCAAAATACTCTTCTCTCTGAGTGCTATCATTTACCTAAATCTCATTTCAGTATCTCAAACCGGTTATGAAATATGAAGAAAGTTGTGCATATTTCATTCTGGCTTTATCAATGGCTTGTACAATAGCAAATGAGTGTGCTACATCAGATCAATTATCTTGACAATGGTGAGATAGAGACCTCCAACCAAATTCATTATCTCAGCAAAATGTCATATCCAGCAACATGTTATGTAATTTGCACCAAACGGAAACTCATAGTGATCCCTCTTTTTCATTGCAAACTTTTTCGAATTTTGCACAGTTTCATACTAAAATGCAAATATCACAGTAACTATGACCATAACGAAATGATGGGCATGTCATCTTGACGCTGACACAAAAGGCTATAAGTAACTCAAAATTGATTTTTTATACTGTATAGTTTCTGTAAAATCGTTTGAGAAAGACTGCAAGCCATACACCGCGATTCTGTCATTCTAGTGCACTGGAAGCCAACCGAAAGGGGCAGACAGTGTCGGATTCCCCTTCCAAAGAAACGAATGAACCTGCCTAGAGCTTAGAACGAAAATTGGTTACTGCACATCAGCCACCACATCCTGCGTGGACTTTAAAGCTCTTTCACAAGAACAGTGACCATGCAACTGTAGCCCTCCAGAAGTTCTGGGGTATGAAAAAAAAGCATTGGTCCGTTGTCTGCTAAGGGGCTGCAGAAAATAATTACAAAATTCGAAAAGACAGGTTCTTTTGAAGCGCAATCTGGGAGTCGGAGGCAAGTAGTTGATCCGATGTCTGTCAAAGATGTGGCCACAGTATTGCAGAGGGGTCGAACAGTGGTATGCAAACATGCACTGCACAGTGAATTGCTTGAACTTTTGACATGCCTCCAAGAATGGTGCAAAAAATCCTACAAAATATTCTACATTGCTATACTTACAAAATCACCCGTGTTCAGGAGTTGTTTCCTGCTGACCTGCCAGCAAGACAGAAGTTCACTCAGGAATTTCTTGCTCACATAGAAGTGGACAATGAACGGCCATGGAACATTCTGTTGACAGCCAAATCTCATTTCTGTCTCCAAGGAGATGTCAGTATACAGAATTACAGAATGCGGACAACAGAAAACCTGCACGCACATCGACCAGTACCAGAACATTTTGCAAAGGTCTCTGCATGGTGTGGGTTGACAGCAACGTTTACCATTGGGCAGCATTTATTCTGGGAGATGAGTCCTGTGGGTCGTGTTATCGGTACCGTAACTGGTAAACGCTATGAAAATCTTTTGTACACCAATGTCATTCCAATCCTTCAACAGCTTGGACGTGAGGGTAAGACCATTGCTATGCAAGAAGGCGCTCCTCTGCGTATTGCACAGCCAGAAGCACTTTGGATATGCTGGAATTATCGCCGTTACTTTCCTACAACATGGCCATTCCAGATCACCTGACCTTAATATGTGCGATTTCTGGCTGGGGGTTATCTGGAAGATAGTGCTCCAATTGCAATAGTGGGTGAATTGGAGGCTAGCTTTATGAATGCATTCTGAATGCGACAGCAGAGATATGCTATCTGTTGTAGACTGTTGTGGAACATACTATTCCTCGATTTCAACTCGTGACAGAAAACGAGATGCAGCATATTGAACACGTTTTGCGCCAGTCTCAAAACAATTAGAAGCCGATGCCACTTTGGTTTTTATTCGGTTTTTGGCCCCAAGACAATTAAAAATAGATGTTATTTTCTTTTTATGTGGTTTTTGGCCTCAGAACTGTTAAACACCGATTTTTCTCATCTTACGTGGTACAACTTTGCTCGTGGTGGATGGGCTCACCTAACTAACACTGCCACAACTGTTGACTGCCAAAATTGTGCAGTCGTGCACATTGAATGCTGTGATGTGCAACTCATACCGTAACCGTCATATTGTGATTCATCTGTCATTAATTTGTAGCCGACGCCATTTACGTTAAGAACTTCGACCATAAATATAATAGACTGGCCCTGACGTCATTTTCGTGGCTCCAACATCTCTGGGCTGAAGTCACGTGAATGTTGGCAAAATATGGTTGTTTCGTGTTGCGCTTTTGGCTGTACTCAGCGTTTTGTCGGGAAAATGGCATTACATTTCACGTGTAAGTGTGTCTAAGATAGTGCAGATGCGTTTATTGAAATCAGCTGAAGTGACTTTTATATGTTTTTTACACTTGAAATAGAGTATCACGTAAATTAAAGTGTTGAAAGTGATGCCTATAAAACATTTTGGAAAGTATCTGTGATAATTCGGTTACAGAAGTAAGTATAATCGTTTCTCGTTGCTACTCATAGGTTCCGTAAGGATGAAAACCGAAGGCAGCTTTGGATACAGGCCCTGAAACGGAAAAACTTTAAGCCGTTTGCACATACGCGCCTTTGCTCGAAGCACTTCGCGGAGAAGTGTTTTGATAGGTTAGTTATTATTTACAATGTATATCTATAATTTGTATTTCAGTGTCTGTCATTTTTAAACCTAGGCTCTAAATGCTAATAGGCTCGTGGTTAGCAAAGGAAAGATTTTGTTGCAGAGCAAACAATGTATTTAGAAGATTGTACCTTAATCATGCGACATCCTATTGCAAAAGTATATAATCGTCCATGACATCCAGTTCCAAAACTTATATAATCGTCAATAATTCCATTATCTACATTTTACAATCAATGTCCAACCGATATTAAATCTCCATGATAGACACAAATGCAGACCATCTGCTTGCACTAACACTGCTTCTAACCTCCATCACTGCTAACTATTAACTTCTAACTGCGAGTTCAATCAGCTACAGAGTCTCTCACGGAGAGCGCACAGCGCTGTCAGTGATATTAATGTAGCCTATAGCGCTGCTTAGCGCTGCCAAAATAGAAACACATAAACAGGCATGCAGTCTATAGCGCTGCCAATATACAAACACATAAACAGGCTGCTTACATAGCTCTCCTGCTCCTCTCAAAAATTTTACAAAGTGTTTTGGGCAGTGGCCAAGGCTAATTTGTTAATTTTTTTATTTTAACAATATCAAATCGATCAGATGCACACAGTTAGTAATATACTGTAGATCAATAAAGCAAAAATTGTCTCATAGTCCCTAAAGACAGACCTAATCATTCATCAGAAGAGTAATCTATGACAGTTTTATGCACAAAGTATGAGCAGGAAAAGAAAATGCACAAGGAAGTAGTGGATCTCCATTCAATCTTGAAGAAGTAGTGTTGTCCTCCCAACGGAAACACAGTGCTTACTCCTGACATGAAGATTGGTAATGGGCAACAAGAGAGCAGACTCACAACAGAGTCAGTCAAAGCATTGAAGAATATTGGTAGAATTGGTAGGTCACCACAGAGCAGACCCACAGTATTCCTTGTAGAGATTATGGTAGTAAAGGGCCACCAAAGGTGAAGACCCACTGTAGTCCTTGTAGAGATTATGGTAGTAATGGGCCACCATAGGTGAAGACCTACTGTAGTCCTTGTAGAGATGGCCAGCAGCCATCCGTTGCGCCTGTGCAGGTGCACCATCACAATTGAAGAGTCTTGAGGATAATATAGCAAGTCCATGAACCACCACTTGTGCACCCACAATTTTTTTTGCAATGCCCTTAGAACTAGCAATGCTTTTAACAATCTCTTGCTGAATTATCAACACATGTACAAGCACTAACACGGTCATATAACCTCTGAGACATACATATAGCATGACCAACAGAAAATTGTGTGCAGAAAAAAGAATCCCTACTATTTACTTAACTTGAAGAACTGGTGGCTATACAATTACAATTTTACAGCATAAAAATACAATTACAAAGGTGAAGAAAACATCATTACAGTAAAGCACATGATACTACAGATAACATTTGTAGTAATACGGGCTTTACAAAAGAATAGAAATAAGCATATACATGAGTATTACAGGAATTATGACATAAATAAATAAATGAAAAATGAGAGTATCCTTAGAAACATTAACTTCTCACATGAGCATTGAAAGAAAACATAACAGAATAAATAATGTCTGAACATCTTTCCAAAGTAAACAGTATGCTACAAAAACAGATTAGGTTTGAGGATATCAGTATTCCTCATCATAGTGAATGCAGTTTGGTATTAGAAGGAAAAAAATCCTATTAAATCTATCTTGGTAAAACTAACTTATCACAATAATACCAAGTAAAATTCGGTAGGATATTGCATGACAAATAACAGCAGCAGATGCAATAACTTATACCTAAATATGAGAAAGCACAAGCAGAAAAAATATTACAGTAAAGACAGCAATGCAGATAAGAGAAATGTTTATTCACATGTTAATGTCTATGTCACATCTTAACACTAGAGTTGCGCACCACAAC
The DNA here is from genome assembly GCF_023864275.1 of Schistocerca cancellata. Taxonomy (NCBI): domain Eukaryota; kingdom Metazoa; phylum Arthropoda; class Insecta; order Orthoptera; family Acrididae; genus Schistocerca; species Schistocerca cancellata. The sequence goes on from NC_064627.1 coordinate 477,336,775, forward strand.
AACTCATTCTACCAAAAAATTACCAAGTCCTTGAAAAAAAAATTATGTATAATATTCCTGTTACTAGTTCCTTCTCCTTCTTATTGTTCTTTCCTTTCCAAGTGCACTTTTTTAAGAATGTGGATCATAAAAATATTATTTAATGGATCTGTTGACAGAAAGTGTTTACATTAGCATATGTACTGATTTTTATTTTATAAAACCAATACTGCAGGGCAGCTAGGAACTAGATATCAAATAAAATAAGCTAATATGTACAAAGTAAAGCATAAAAACATCATTCACCAGTATAGGTCATTTCATAAGTCAGTAAAAATTCTCTCAACTCTTGTAGAAAGACACTTGTCATAATCAGGTGTGTAGATGTACGAGCTCCAGAGTGTTATCATATGTTTCCAAGTAATAGTGTGTCGGGTTTGTAGTGCGTTCTGCAGAGAAATATAAATAGTGAGGTCAACAGCCTCTCTTTGCTACAGCTGTGCATTTGAAAAGCAACATAACGATGTGTTTTTCCATGTGGGTAGTGCACAGCCGGGTGCAGCAGAGCATTACGTCAAGGTCACATATACTCCTTACCAAAATATTTATGACAGCAGTTTGAGATACAATGCAGTAATAGTTTCACAGAAATAAAAAATTTCGCAGGTTGAAAAATTACAGTAGAAGTGTGTAGAAACGAAATTTCATCAATAACAGTGTCCAAAAATTTCCATCAGCATTCTGGTACTCACATTCACTATATACTCACTTTTCATAACTCTTGAAGTACGATTTTGGTTTCCAGCATTCTTTTCCACAAACCAGAGTCCCTAATCCCTACTCATTATTCATTGCCTTGTTACACATATACATAGTCGTCGATACTTCTTCAATATTTCATCATAATGAACGCATAGCATAATCATATTCCTCATATAGTATCGCCTTATTGATCACAAACATATCTCAACATCACAATACACATAGCCTTTGTAAAAATATCATCATAATACATCAATAAAATCTCAGAATCGTCTCAGCTTCCTTCAACAATCTCAAAACCTCTAAAAAATGCTCTCTGCTCGTTTCAATAATGTTGTCGGGTTCAGCTAAACTAGTGGCTGTCCGACCTTCGCTTAACGTGATTCAGAAGAATACAGACCTTCAGTTCAGCAACAATAACTTTATTGCGAGCGCGTATATGACGACGCCCGGCATGCATGGACTGATCGGAGTTACAAAATTTGCTTCCGGCCTCTACAGAAGGATCCTTAATCTCGGGAAAACTTCCGTAGTTATTGGAGAGAAAACAGTACTCGTCCACACAAGCCAGGAGGCATGGAACTACTGATTAACTCAAAATACAAGGAATAATAATAATAAACAGAACGTATATAAAAGCTAGAAAACACAGCGCCTCTAGAGGCTGGGCGCGGAACTACACAGACGTCGTGTACAGTAATTACAACCGCACAGCACTGCACTTACACATGCGCACAGACCACACACACACACACACACACACCGGCGAGCTTGAAACAGCGCGCGGCAGCGTCGCTATAATGTCATCTACCTCAAACGTACTTCAAAAATCATGATCCCATGCAAAATACATCTCTCGAACCTCTTGTAGTTTCACAATGGTTCCGAAAGTATATGTGAACAGTTCACAAAATGCAGACGAAGTAGAACTTCATAAGTGCAAAGTAATCGAACTGTGTAATTAGGTAAATATGTGTCAGGGACATAGTAAAAAAGTTTATTCCTCTCAGTTAAATGACGAGATATGTGTGTAATTCTATGTTAGAGAAGTATCGTACTGATGTATAAAACTGTATAAGCAAATACCATATTAGCTAGGGCTTCTTGCGCTTGCTACACACATGGTACACAAAGTAGGTGTACCCCCATGATGGAGTTTATTCCTCTGAGTATAAATGACCAGATAGCTGTGTAATTCTGTGTTAGAGAAATATGGTACTGATGTGTAAAACTATGTACGCAAATACCATATTAACTAGGGCTCCTTGCGCTTGCCACAAGCATGGTACACAAAGTAGGTGTACCCCCATGAGGGATAATGTAGATATACCTCAGATTTAACAGATAACTGTGGAATGAAATGTATTGCCGAAAACCTTCTCTGTATCATTGTAATTCAAAAATATTCCTAAAAATGTTCCAATTACAAAAATTAATCCCTCAAATGTGTGTCATGTAGCGGTAAACTATAGTTCTTGCTGCAAGAATTTTTCTGTCATTGCCTTAACTGTAAAAATGTGCCAAGTGTCGTAGCTATCGTCATTCATAAGCATAGTCCTCCAAAAATCAATGTACTTACCTTTGTCATACACAAAAGTATAGTGCTATGCGTATAAATATTGTAGTTATTATGTTCATTCCCATGACCTTGAAAGTACGATACTGTAACACATTATTGTGTTGCGAAAATAACTGTCTCACCCTATCTATGCCACAAATGTCACTACTAAAACATGCTTTACTTTTCAGAAGAATGCAGAAAACTGTACTGACATAAATCAGACACAGCACGAAAGCAATAATGAAGATTGTGTCACTCATAAGTAGCATCACAGTATAATCATGTAGCTGTCAAACAAACCAAATACTGCGTCATCTGTGATTTCTAAGAAAGTACTTTAAATAATAAGAAAATGTTTCTTTTCAAGTAAACCAAAATGTTGCAGTAAAACCTCATTAGCAGAAAGTGTATATTTCAAGAATGTGAACCTTATAGTAGTGATGTAATCATGCAATTAACAAGCAAAAATGTACACACCACAAGGCTGTGTAGTCTGTTCCTATAAAAGTGAACTTGTAAAATTACTGTTCTTGACTAGGTTCTTGACTAGATAGTTGACTTCAAAACATCGCTGTATGCTAAATGTGACAAAGCGTAATAGTAACTTTAAGCGAAAAATTTAATGGGAAAGACTAAGTCAGAAGAAATGTGGAATAATCTCTTGTTAATTTTTCTTAGTCTAATGACCAATTAGGAGGAAAGCAATAAGAAAATTAATGAAGCCAAGCCTGTGGATGTACGTTATTACTAGAATTCTTGAATGTTTTAAATTTACACGTAGTTATGAAGAGCTTATAGTCAAAGTCATCGTGGCGCTGAGTCGCAAATCGGTCAGTCTTACGTTGTGTCGGCGGTTCCATCTCAAGATTCGGTGCACCCTGCCGATTCCTTTCAAAATCTTTGAAATCCTCGGTGTTATTACATTGTGATTTCAAAGTCTTTGAAATCCCCTGTGTTATTACATTGTGACTCTTCTGTATTTCTAAATCCTACTTCCCGTGTCGTAGCGCGAGTATCCTTTGAAATATGTAATTCTTGAATCACATGCACCAACTGATCTTGCACTTCCAACATTTCTCTTTTGTGTTGCATATTAATTTGTTTCTGACTCCATTTGAATTTTCTAATTTCCTCGTACTCTTCTGTGTCAGTAAAAGCTACCGGTCTTGTATCATACAAATCATCATCTACCTTCATAGATAAATTTGTTAACTGATCCGAAAGTTCGGCTACTTTTTCCGATAATGTGCTGATTTCCTCCGTTTGTTTTTCTGAACCAAATTGTAGAATGTCAGTTTGTGCCGAAATCGTATCTACTGTGTCCTGTAAGTTTCCCGATCTTTTACTAGTTGTGGGACCGTATCGGTAGATACAACTGAGTCAGTTTTATCCTGCAAAGTGTCGTGATTTTCGTGATCACTGATCTGCAGTTCTCTTATGGCCGCTTCATTATTCTATAATGCGTTTTTATGTCGCGGAAAAATAGGCTAAAAATGCTCACAAATTTGTGTTTTTACATCTTTACAAATTTTTTGACATTTAGATTCGATTTTCACGTGTTTGTTCAAGCGTTTGCTCAATTATGTCTAACTTTTGGAGTTGTTGCTGTGTTTGCTCCTGATTTTGTTCCAATATGTCTAACTTTTGAAGCTTTTGGTGTGTTTGTTCCATTTGTTGCTGTGTTTGTTTTTGATTTTGTCCCATTGTGTCTAGCTTTGACAGAATTTTTGCATGAATTGCAATAACAATGCATTAGTGACTTATACATGTTCCTTTGTGGTTTTCGTCAGTGTGTTTGCATCGGCAATATTCGTATTTTGAAAAGCAGAGCATGTGTCTTGACGTAACTGAGAAAAGTGCAATGATGCAAAACCTGAATCTATTCAATGGTATTTGCAAGATTTTGTTCTGTCATTTCGCATTCCTGAGGCGAACTGTTATCGTCTGATCGATCGACAATACTTCCCTGTTCACTGATTGTTTCAATGTCCACCCCATTATTTACTCCCTGGTCCATGTCCCTATGCACTATTACCAAATTATTGTCTTGGACATTTGTCACTTCATTAGCAGGGGGTGCTAACTGGCTTTGCTCACCGTCACTGTCATTTCTCACTTTGCTTTGGAGCCTAGTTTTACTCTTTTCACACACCATGATAATCACAGTATTTCACACGATAACACAGAAAAAACACAATTTGAAAAACAAAACTACTAAGACACACTAGAATAGCACTGAAAATAATAAATATCTAATTAGTTGCAAAAGTGATTGCAAAAGACTTAGTGCAAATCCATGTGCATGCCACAACTGCTTTGCTCATTACAATACACTACAACAATAGGAAACTACAACTACAAAGGAAATTCCATATACAATTATGTGCTAGCAGTAAACAATAACTAATTTCTAATCATGTACTGATTATTCAAACTACAAGAAAATCAGAAGATTCCAGTGTGGTATCCATGGCTAAGGATCGACAGGTGAAATTTCTTTATTTATAATTTTTTTACTTAAACTGAAATAACTGAGAAGGTGAAACTTCTACATTAGTACTTAAATTGATTAATGCAACTGAACCTTCTAAAACTATTGAATGAAACTGAAGTACAGTCACTTTGCTTGTCTATATCTTTTCAAGACTGACCTGCAGAATTATTCCCTGAAAAATACAGCTTAAAGTTATTCTATTCATTTATGACCCACACTATACAAGGATAATGCTTAATGACTATTAATTAACACAAAAGAATGGGCCTGAATTAGAAGAATTCCTAACAATAACCCAAGCATTTTATAAGCCACTTACCTCACAGAAAATCTTCATGACACAAACTACAGTAAGTATGCAGCCAGCTAAATAAAATGGTCCTAACTACTGTAGGCTCTAACTGCTAATAGGCATGTGATTAGCAAAGGAAATATTTTGTTGCAGAGCAAAGCAGATTTTACCTTAATGTTGGGAACATTCATATTTTACTCTTTGATGTGTTGTACGTATGGTAGTTTATGATTTCTCCTTGATCTTCGTTATGTACATCGCTGTATAAATGGTCTCTAAAAATGTGTGTTCCTGGCAATATGGTGTATTATGTATTTGATTAAAAGGTCAACTTTATAATCTCACAGAGGACTAATTAGAGTCAATATCTAATACTTAATCATGTGGCATCCTGTTCCGAAAATTATATAATTGTCAATAATTCCATTACCCACATTTTACAATCCATGTCCAACCAATATTAAATCTCCGCGATGGACACAAGTCCAGACCGTCCACTCGGGCTGACTGATTCTAACCTCCATCACTGCTAACTATTAACTTCTAACTGTGAGTCCGACCAGCCACAGAGTCTCTTACAGAAGGCGCACAGCGCTGTCAGTGATATTTAATGCAGTATATAGTGCTGCATAGCGCTGCCAGCATACAAACACATAACAGGCTACTTACAAAAGATTCGGATTCGTATTGGGCAAAAGATTTGGATCTGGAACCTTAAATTGTCGAACAAGCGATTTCTCCTGTGCATGAAATTTTTCAGTTTGTGCAGTGGTCCACATCGTGTGAAATGCAACCCACATGAAAATGCACTGCAAGACGACACGTTCTGGACGCGAAAGTCGAAAAGCCCTATTATATTTCAAATATTAAATAATCATTTATTGAGTGGACAGTGCAGCAAACATGGGAGAAAATTTCGTCATTGACGAATAATTTGATGATTATGTATAATAGCGTTATTGGAAAACACACACACACCTATATATACTGGGTGCTCCAGTGATCATGACCGGGCCAAATATCTCACGAAATAAGTGTCAAACCAAAAAAGTACAAAGAACAAAACTTGTCTAGCTTGAAGGGGGAAACCAGATGGCGCTACGGTTGGCCCACTAGATGGCGCTGCCATAGGTCAAACAGATATCAACTGCGTTTTTTTTTAAATTGGAACCCCCTTTTTATTACATTTTCGTGTAGTATGTAAAGAAATATGAATGCTTTAGTTGGACCACTTTTCTCGCTTTGTGATAGATGGCGCTCTGCAACAAAATCTTTCCTTTGCTAACCACGAGCCTATTAGCATTTAGAGCCTATAATAGTTAAAATATTTTTGTTTAGCTGGCTGTATACTTGCTGTATTTGCTGTAGTTGATGTCATGAAGATTTTCTGTGAGGAAAGTGACTTATGAAATGTATGGGTTTTGTTAGGATTTCTTCTAATTCAGGGCCATTCTTTTGTGTTAGTTAATAGTCAGATTGCTTTATTCTTGTATATTGTGGGTCATAAATGAATAGAATAACTTTGAGCTGTATTTGTCAGGGAATAATTCTGTACATCAGAAACCAAATGATAAAAAATAGCAAAGAGATAGTACGTTCAGATTCATCTGCAGTTTAAGAAGGTTCACTTGCAAACAGTTGCACTCAGCAGTTTCAGAATTAAATAAAGAAGTTTCACTGTCTAATGTTCTTTTTGTAATCTTTGATCCTTGTCTCGGTTGCACATTTAATGTTTTGAATTGCAAAGACCACAATTTCAGTATGCCTCAACCTTGCTTCAGCAGGCCAAGAACCACGTCCTTTATTTTACGTGGCGGCTCTTTGTTTTTGAGTACCAAAACAGAAGGGAGCATAGTCGTCCTGTTCGGCACCTCATTCAGTATATCTTGAAACTGGTTTATGTGTGTATCCCACAACTGATGGTCACGAATGCTGTATACACGACAAAGTTTGCCAATTTCCTTCATGCAGTATTCGCTAGGACTAGAGGAAGAATGGTATAGTGAGATATACACCGCTTTAATTTTTCTCCTGGAAAGCATATGCTCCCAGAACTTCGATCTGGATTGTGAGCCAGTACCAGAAATGACTTTCTTCACTGAACCCACTTCTACCAGGAAATCATTGGAGAATGCAGCTGCAACTGGCTCCCCTGTGGCTTTGTGTAGTATGGTCAGGCACACAAATTTGGATGTGAGCCCCACTGCGACAAAGACATACAACCTGCCCTAGAGAATACTAGAAGACCGAAAATATTGACTGCACCTCGATCTCGGAGTTCACTCGGAATAACGAGATGCAGTGATGCAGCATACTACTCCATGCGCGGTTTGTCTTGCTGACAGGGCCTGCATACTCTAATTACTTTCCGAATACGATGTAGCATATCGTCAAAGTAGTAAGTTTCCCGCAACTTTAGCAAACATTTGCGTGCGCTAAAGTGCCAGTTTATCCACGAGTTCCTCCGGGATTTCCAGCAGCCACCTGGAGTCGTCCGGGGCTCGACGTTTATACGAGACCCCGTTCCGAACTAAATAATGCAGATGAATCGCGGCATTATCTTTGTTGTGACATTTCTCCTTTTTGGTTTTCAATACATTCTTCTTATCATGCTCCTGTCCGACGTCCCTCAAGGATGTGGGCACGAAGTTTTAGAAAGCAACATTCTTCAAGTATAAAACACCGAAGCTGTTTTCTCCAAGCTCGTCATCTTCTGCATAGTCTAATCCCTATGGGCACTGACGAAAGCGTGTCTGCCATCACGGTCTTTTCTCCTGTAATCTACTCGATAGTAAAGTCAAATTCTTGGAGAAATAAAGTCCAGTGGGACAATCTCCTGTACCGCAGTTTTATACTCATTAAAAATTGTAGAGAACAGTGGACCGTAAATACTCTAGTCATTCGAAAAGACAAAAAATACAGAAATTTCTTCAACGTCCAGACGATTGCAAGTGCTTCGAGTTCCATGACATAGTAGTTTTTCTCCGAGCGCGAGAGCACTCTACTGACAAAGGTAATTGTATTACAAGAAGATGAGTCATCCTCACCATCTGTTTGGAGGAGAACTACGCCTGAGCCAGACAAAGAAGTGTCCGTCATTAGCCAAAATTATTTCGTCATATCAGGATGTGACATAAGGGATTGCACTGGCTAGTGCATTCTTTATCTTCTTAAATTCCTCTTGTGCCTCCTGGCCCCAATCCCACACTGCGTTTTTGCTCGTTAAGGTGCAGAGACGGAGGGATGGCAGGTACACTCATGTTTACAAACCTCTCATAGAAGTTGCAGAGACCTACATATTCTCTCATCTGTTTCATATTTGTCAGCGCTGCGCACTCCGCTGCCGCTGCAATTTTTCCAGGTGCCAGTAGTATTCCATCGACCGATACAATATACCCTGGGACCTTTATTTCTTTCTGTTCAAATTGATACTTTTCTAAATTCACAAAACGCCAGCATTCTCTAAAACCTCCAGTAGTCTACATAAAACTTCGTTATGTTCTTCCCACGACTTTACAGTGATGAGAATATCTGCGACATAAACTGTTACACGTGCCCGTAATTCCCCACGCAAAATTCTGTTTAGCCTTGTAATAAATGCGGCTGAAGATATGTTCAACCCTCACGGAAGGCACCGGATCTGGTAGCAATTACCGTAACAGAGAAAGGCCGTGTACTGTCTACAAGAAGGACCCAAAACGATTTTCCAGAAGCTGGCTCAGAGATCGATCGATGACAAAATTTTTATACCATGGAAGCGCTGTAACAATTCGTCCAGGCTCTCCGGCCTGCCCGTCTCCAGCAAGATGACATTATTTATCTGTCTGGAACCCAAAACAAGGCGAACATCGCCATCACATTTTGGTACGACTAGGAGTGTAGAACTGTAAGAACTTATGCCATGCTCTACTACACCATCATCCATCATTTTATTTAGTTCACGGTCAACCTTCTCCTTATGTGCCATGGGTGTCAGATGAGGGCGAAAAAAAGAACTTCTATTCGTCCAGTATCCTAAACTTGTAGACAAATCCTTTAATGGCTCCTGGTGCCTCAGAGAAAACCAGCTCGTATTCCCCAAAGATCCGAAACAATTCCCTTAGGCACCGACTGTGGTACCCACATTGGCAACATTTCAACTCAAATTACCCGCAAAGATGACATTTCTTCCGTGCAACTCGATCTGTAAATGCAGGAAACAAGGACATTTTGAACCAGATGAACCTGGTATTTAGCACGAAAACTTAGGCAGCTGACAGGTTCATGGCGCAATACCCATTTCTTAAATACAATATCCACAAGTTTGCCATCAACCAGAAGCATATTTCCTCCACCCGCATCAGTCACTGCGTGGTGGGTATACATAAAGTCTGTTCCCAGTACAACAGGCACATTTAATATGGGGACAATATAAAAATTAAACTCAAACTCTTTTCCCTGACATGTAAAAGTTAGTTGAGTCTGCCAACGTATTTCAGTGCTCTTTCCCTTTACTTTTGTTCCTCTCAACCGAAAAATACTGCAAGTACCATCTTCCTCACATTTGAGAAATGCTGCCTCGCTGATAATTGAGAAGGGGCTACCGGTGTCGATAATGCACTCTAGTCGCACTTCCCTAATCGCAATTGTAACTAAAGGGCTGATTGCCGTCGCCTTCGCACTGGAGACTTCCTGCAAAATTTACTCCCTAAAGTCATCCTTTCGTAAATATATGTCTGTGCGGGGTTGCCACGGTCTAATCCATACCCTCGTCCTCCGCATTTGCTAACTGTCATTGCTGATTGTGGCACCTGGCGCAGGGGTGGTTGTAACTGAGGTTTGCTGGCCTCATCTCGACTCCTGGAGGAGGATCTGGTACACCGTTGTTAGCTCGTCTTCCAGCACGAGATAGGTCACGATTCTCGTGGCTACTACGTTCGTTCCAGATGTCATGGTTGCCGAAACTTTCTCTGTTCCTGAAATGCTGTCTGTTACCATTATTTTGATGGTTAACGTAATTTTGTTGATTACCCTAATGATACATATGTTCCCTGTTATTACCGTGTCATTCGCTGCGGCAGCGAATACAGTTGCGACGCCTCTGTACGTATGAATATGATCCCCTGTATTGTGCGCCGTTACCTGCATCTTACTGCAGTTCCTGTGGCATAGTTATAAATCTCTCTGTGTCGTCATGAAAATGCGGATTAGTTCTGCTGGTCCGTAAGGATTGTATGAGAACTGATTTTTGTGCAGCTTATCTTCGAAAAACTGAGCCGGGCTTTAAAAGCCTCAGTGATGCAAGTGCGACATCATAATAATCCGTGTTTAACGCGCCGGCCGCGGTGGCCGTGCGGTTCTGGCGCTGCAGTCCGGAACCGCGGGACTGCTACAGTCGCAGGTTCGAATCCTGCCTCGGGCATGGGTGTGTGTGATGTGCTTAGGTTAGTTAGGTTTAAGTAGTTCTAAGTTCTAGGAGACTTATGACCTAAGATGTTGAGTCCCATAGTGCTCAGAGCCATTTGAACCATCGTGTTTAACGCGGTCCTGGGCTGCCTCAGTCCAGTAAGCTGAGAAAAACACTGGTGGAACTTCTTGACGGAGTTGCAGCGCATGCGGCCACTCCCATGCGTATAATTCGCTCACTCTCGAAGTACCGACACATGTATTCAATCTTGTGCGCGTCTGGCCAGGCAGCAGGAAGGGAATATTGGAACTGTTGTAACCAAGACACATCAAGCTTTCTCACCGAGAAGAAATGTTTAAAATCAAATACGTGCATTTCCTGTCTTGGAGACTCCCATTTCACTTTCTTCTGCCCCTATCCTTGTCCGAATCAGTTCCATATCCAGAGACACGATCTGTACTCTCCCATCTGTATTTACAGACTGTGGTATCGATAGCAACGCATAGTTTCAAAGGTTGGCACTACCACGATACACAGACGACAGCGCCCTCTAGCCGGTGCTGTCGAGTTCTACGAGCTCCGCGACTGCTTCAGCTCATTTCATCAGGTGCAGACAGCCAGGACATTTCACTTCAACTCTGCACCACCTTGCAAGTTATGTAATATGTTTTCTTATTGCTTGAGTGAAGGGGATTTAAATTCATACAACAGTACCGACGTGTTTTACCTTTTTCTGATCCAACCCACGCGCCGTCTTCCAGGAGGGATACAAAACAGACACTTCCGCATGCCTCTCCATTGTACCTGAGGTTCTCTAAGTGCGCTACCCACTCTCACAATCCGGTCATAATGTCCCTATGCTGTATACTTGCATCCCTACTATCTAGGCTTCACTGAGCGGTGCGTTTTTGTTGCAATTTTCGCCAATGAACAAATCCCCTCACTTTCTGGCCATGTTGGCGGCCTTGGCATCCAATATCTGGATTGCTTCACTATTAGTGTCCACCCGGCTGTTAATGCGCTCTGGTACCTGTGCCACCGGGTTTCCCACAAGCGTCCGCACCTCCCCGTCTCCGTGCTTACGTGACTCAACTAGCACACGGAAATCCCCTGTAAGATGCTCTTCTGCATCTTAAATTGTTCGCTAGCGTGCAGCTGCCCCTCCTCCAAAGTGCAAACACGCTGCTCGAGAATTTGGATCTGGTCTTTAAAATCTGCAACTATGTCGTTTTCCATCTTTACTGGTAGAACCACCAGCTTCTGATCCAAGTCCTCAGACATTTTCTCTGATTATTTTCTATTACTTTCTTCTAAAGCCTCACGATCCTCCTCAGATAATATTCTTGCTAACTTTCTCATATCAAATTGATAGTTTCCTACTGGGTTGATTGGGGACTCAGCGATACTTTCACTACTATTACTTAAGGTCTTTCCTGAATTTTCCGACATGAAAGTGGATGGCATCAGTTCGTTTTCAAAATTTACATGCGTGGAATTGTTGCTAACGTTTCTAGTTCTAAATTGTTCATTACCCTGCACTACATCAGAGAAGTATGGTAACCGATATGCAGCACTTTCACTTTGCTCAGCCTCTGCAAGTGAACCATTACTCAGTTCCATTGGGTCAACGTTTTCACGCCTATTATAGCTTTTGGACCATGTACGAATCACCATACATGAAGCCTTTTTCTGCAAAATATTACTATTAAAAATCTAGAGCCACAGAAATCTTAAAAATAATGGAAGTCTACTTTCCAGTACAAGCAATCAGAATATAAGTTTCACTACCAGTCTAAATACAAGTATCACAAACAACCTGAAACATGGAATTGACACATGCAATATATGCCTAATCAAAATAAGAGAGATCCAAAACTTACAAAATGCATATATATAACAACATAACTCCAAGTAAGTCCAAGTTAAGTATAGAACAATGTAACTTTAGGTCAAGAACAATGCTGTAAAATCATCAGGAATCGTCTTGGAACAATGTGAAAGTTGTTTGAGCTTTAAATGAAAAAAATGCAATTAATCAATCCTACCTACTGACTGTTTCTATTAAGCTTCAATTATATTTGCATGCATGGTCGCCATATAAATGGTTGTTAGTGGGTGAGTGGGTATGTGGAAAGTTACTTCCAAACAGAAACGAGAGAAGTTACTCACTGTGGAACTCTGCAGAAATTTCGTGTGACATAAATTTTTGCAGAGTCACAACCCATTTCAATTGAAATTGGGAAAATTTAATATAATAACTGAATTAGTCACTGAACTGGTAAGCATAAATAATGTGTTAATATTAATAATAAGATACAAGTGAATAAATGGAACAAATATATGGGAACAATTGAAACACAAACGATAAATCAAATTATTCAGACCAAGTAGAAGCTTAAACCTCAACAAAAAATAGGATAATCAGACAAAAGTTCACAAATTTAAGGCCTGCCTTTTGTTCTTCAGAAACGCCAGGTGAGATGTATTAAAAATAATCTTACTAAAGGGGAGGGGGTTTGTCTGAGAAACGGTCATCACAGTTTAACATAGTTTTTCAAAATAAAACATCATATTACATATCAACAAAGGAATTCTAAACTATGATATGTCATTTCCTGTTATTTAATTAATTAACTCACTTATATTACTATTTTGAGTGCAGAGGTACATTGCGGTGATAAATAAAAAGGAAATCTTAGCCACACGGGAAAAGTTCAAACAAACATACACGATTCACACACACAAGAACAGAGATAAAAATAATTTTGTCCATTACAATATGTCAAAGGCTCCAAGGTTTATCCCTGCCACTATGATTGGATTATTGTGAATACTAATACTATGGAACACTTTCCAACAAAAAAGTTTATCTGTATCACCCTGCACATAAAACTTAAGTACCTTGACATGAACCACCTGCAAATGCTGTGAATATTCATGAACAAAGCAGAATTACTATGACTTGTGAAAACTTCAGGAACATAAATATAAACCTTATAGACACAAATAGCAATAAATATCTCATGAAATTAAGAATAAAACATATTCAAGGTACTACTGAAATTGCATGTGGTGAAATCACCACCACATGGTGTGAAAAAAGCTACACAATATTAAAATTTAAACAAAATGAAAAGTAGAATAAATAAAGCACACACACACACACACACACACACACAAGAAAAGTTCACACATACATTCCAGGCAACAGAATTTTAAACCTGTGCTGCAGTAACAAACTTCCTACACTGCGTGTTATGGTTACACAAAGCAAGGGCTGGAAAAAGTCACTAAATACAGAAAATACACTCATGACTACACTCTGAAAAATGTAAGATGTAACTACAGAACTTTAAAATTGACTAGCAAATCAAAACACTCACCATGACAAGTCACTCTTAAGACTACCATCTTCACTTATCAAGGTCCAGTCCCGAGTTCCAAGAGTGAGCTCTCCCTGCAACAAACTCCTCACAGGTAGCCTAAGAGATCAGAGGGATCCTTTCTGTCACTAACTTAACTACTATCGAATGACTACTGGAAGGATGCAAACCTCTTTGCCTTGACTGAGAAAGCTACATTGGCTACACTGTTACTACCACAGCAGACAGCCAAATGCTGTACTAATACCATATAAAAGACAAATTCAACACACACACTCACTCACTCATTTATACAAGTGATGAAGAGAGAAAGGAAAGATGTAGGTAATGTACATAGCAATAGGTGCTTATTGGAAAAAATGATACTTTAATGTAATTGTGTACCACTGAATGGGGACAAACACGAAGTATAAAACTAAATTACAAACAACTGAACGGCACAACGTGAAATACAAGTTAAGTATGAAACGAATATAGAGATATGTTTCACCAACATACTAATCTAGTCAGAGCGTTAGTCAAAGTGAAATGTTGTGCAAATTGCTCACTTTAAGAGCTATACATAGAGCCATAATATTCGCGTTATCCCTTTAACCCTCGAGTGGGTGCACTATTTTTTATAACATGACCAGGTGCATGCCATACTTTGTACACAGGTAAAAAACAGCTGTGTTTATGTTACCACCTTATGTTATGCAGCTCATGGTCTTGCAACAGCATTCTCGCTTCCTGCGCACAGGCTACCAGTGATTGATTACCAGCGGGGTCAGGGATTTTCCCTACCTCGAGATGACTGGGTGTTGTTGTCATCTTCATCACCATCATTCATCCCCATTACAGTCAGAGAAAGGCAATGGCAAACCACCTCTGCTACAACCTTGCCTAGTCGGCAGGTGAGGGTCTCCCACATCGTCCCCTAAGCTCCGCTGAATATGGGGACCGCATCATCATCATCATCATCATCATCATCATCATCATCATCATCATCATGTTACCAAGGTAAACATGTATAAGCAAAATCTTAGTTTATGTAAATGATGATAAAATAAAATAACGTTATATGAGCTAAATCACTCTTTAATTAAACAATAATAAAATAAACTTTCGTTATATCACTCTGCTGCTGCGCACAAATGCTACCTTATGGTAATGAACCACTTTAAGCATTAAACAGCACAGCAGTTGCGGTGCACAGTCAGCCACTTATTCGATTGCTAATAATCTTGTAGATAGCTGCCTCGTTGTTGAATTGTGCCACTACCTCAAAACCTGAGTCATTTTCTTGCAGGAATCATAAATTATTTTCTCACTTAGCTCGCTATTTATTGTATATTACTGCTGCTCAATTGGGCATATGACAGCACAACATAGCACTGTGTTAGCTAAGGCAGTAATGAAGGAACAGGTCTGGGCTTTTAGTTGTAAAGCAACAATGGAACGGTACAAGACAATGTTATTTGTGGATGGAGCACTTTTTACGCTAGCCTGTCCACTCGAAGGTTAACTTGGAGCACAAAAATTTAGAGGTTAGTTCTTCAAGAGGTCGCCGGTCCAGTTAGTTTCGGAGAATTAAGAAAAATTCTGCACCACAGGTTTTTGCAAAGTTAGAAACCCAGTAATTACAACTTCAATAATTAATGACAGGATCGATCATTTTTGAACCAAATCCTTTTGAGGGAACAAACTAGACATTCATGCAAACTGAAACAATGATTCTAAATTGTCTTATAATTTAACTATTCTCCAAATGAGGAAAGATGAAATACTGATGAAGCTATCAGTTACTCTGGGGTTTACAGTTCATTGCTAACCACACTTACAATACATGTGTCTTATGATTTCAGCATGCAGCCTGGAGCATCTCCCTGTGGCAGCAGCCTCTGTGGTCTTCCATCACTCATCTACTGCATCCGACAAGAATCTGATCAGTGCAGTCCCCAAAGCTTATCTGAGAAACCCAGCACAGAATTTACTCCCAGTAACTTCCAGTTTTTATCTGACCATACCCAGCAACGAAATTATTCTTCGTATCCCTGTATCTTTCCAATGCAAACTGACTCAACTTTATACCAATACACAAATATCTGACTGCACTTCTAGCACCGCCAAAGCTACCATGTCTTATCTCCTAACGCCCAAAAAGGAATCTGCTTACACTTTCGTGACCAAGACAGCACCTTGCCTGCATTTTCTTCACAATCCTGGCCGACCATTTCGCTTCAACACTTTTCTGTGCAGTAGTATAGACAAATAAGAAACTGAGAAGAGTGCATGTAAATACACCTTATTTGGGGCTCGTCTGTCGAGAGAAAGCTACCAGAAACTTCTAGAAGCCTCTTCTGAAAAATCTGATGAACCTATGAATTGCCCCTCCTAAAATTTGGAAGGGGGATTTGTTTCTGCATGGGCGCACACCTACAAGTCATGTAGGTTGCACAGGACAGTGCAGTTGGCTGTTCCTACATTTTTTTAGCGAGTCCATCTTGCTATTGAGCCACAAAAGCTAATGGAAACTTCCTGTTCTCCCTCACCAAGGAAGACCATAAATCCATCCTAACACTCACCTAAACTTACATCCTCATGCACTACAGAGAACTATCACAGAGTTGGAATTTACTGATCAGAAAGGACACTTGAAAACTGAAACAAAATGCAGGTTATGTGGAGACTTCCTGTGGGCATCAGAATTATTCCACAGAGTTGAAAAAAGGCAAAAACATAATATGATTCCAAGTTAAATAAATCAATCCCAGAATCAGTGAAAAAGGTTCAAAGACTAAGTATATCTTACAAGAGCAATATGATTTAAACAGTAAGATACCTTGACATATCACAGAAAATATTAACTAATAGCATTTTATTATTGAAGGTTTCTAATAATTGGTGAGTGAATGTGTAGGTAGTTGAGCAACCCTTCCAGAATCCAGTCTGTGATATGACAAGTAAAAGGTTTCTTCTTAAATGCGCAACTGTTCTTGAGTACTTTGCTCTTTCAAATACTTTGGATACATCAGTAAGGGAATTGCATGATAATCATTTTGATATATCTGAAGAATATCCTATGCCAGCCATTCGTTACAGATATATCTCAGGATGTTGCTTGTTAAGTTAGAATAACACTTCAGAATTCTGTACAAATTCGATTACCACCATAGGGGTTTCTGTTTTATTAACTTTTGCAATTTTGTCAACTTCACTGAAACGTGTTGGTGCTACTTGTAGTTTCTTAAAATTTTGTGATACTACATTTGTAAAATATATTCTTGCTCCTTACCATTTTGTAATAATTTTTCTGCTATATTTAGAAACTGACTGTTAAAAATACTCATAGCTTGTGAATTATCAATCACTATATAGTCATTCACTTTAATTGTAATAGAATCTGGTGTGCTGGCCAATTGTCCTGTCTCTCATTTCACAATATCTCTTACAGTTTTAATATTTATTTTCATTGCTAATTTCTGTTATTGTATGCATACTTCATGGACATTTTAATTACTTTCCTTAAAACACTGTAGTAGTGTAGAATGCAAGTAATACCAGGTCCTGACTTGTAACTCACATTATAGAAATTTCCATTTTTATTTCACATAACATTTTAATTCCTTTCGTTATCCATGGCTTACTTGCTTTTTTTAACAGACCTTCTGAGTAAGGTTTTAGAAAGCTACTTTCAAATATTGACACAAATTGACATAATTTTAGCAACATGAAATGACTTCCCACATACATTCCATAGAAATACTGCTCGACCCAAACTCTGTAATGCCTTCCCTACCCCACAAAAAGTATAATTGAACGTAATGAATTAATCATAACTACCTTCCAACATATCTACCCCTAGAATGATACATATCCTTCATCAGGCCACACTGACTGCTTACTCCATATCACATAAATACTGTGGTCACTTATTACCAGCAACAATCTCATTTCACATTCTTCCAAGTAGATATTCTTGTCTGATTCCACTTGAGCCTCCCACATGCACCGTTTGTAATATTGTTATGTTATGTTATGTTAACCGGGGACCTAGAAACGATGGAGAGGTTCCGTCCCCGCTGCAGCCGCAGTGGTCCCCAGCCCCACAATGACCACCAAAGTCCACTTTACCCCTCCACCGCCCCACACCAAACCCAGGGTTATTGTGCAGTTCGGCCCCCAGTGGACCCCCCAGGGAACGTCTCACACCAGATGAGTGTAACCCCTATGTTTGTGTGGTAGAGTAATGGTGGTGTATGCGTACGCGGAGAACTTATTTGCCCAGCAATCACTGACATAGTGTAGCTGGGGCGGAATGTGGGGAACCAGCCCGCATTTGCCGAGGCAGATGGAAAACTGCCTCGAAACCATCCACAGACTGGCCGGCTCACCGGACCTCGGCACAAAGCCGCCACCGTGCCGGGGACTGGCACCCCTTCCCGCCTGGAAAGCTGTGCGTTAGACTGCACAGCCAACCGGGCGAGCATTTGTAATATTACTGCATCAAATCCCTATCACAAGTATAACCAGACCCTATCCAGTAATTCCAGTCCTCACAAACAAAACCTAACAGGTTATCTCCCCCACTTCCTAAGTCAGCTTCCCATGTAAGTACAGTTTTTATTTTCTTTGGTTTTGATCCCATTCCACTAACACATCAACCAGGAACTTGCCATAAAACCTCAAAATATTATCTTCTTGCTGTTTTATAGAGGCACCATCATCACTAGCCAGCCAAGAATTGTTGACAAAACTGTCATAGACACATCCAAATCATTTGTTTTTAACAAGATCGTCACTATATTTATCGTCTTATAGATTTATTCTAACAACGTCCGCCCCAGTAGCTGAGTGGTCAGCGTGACGGATTGCCGTCCTCCGGGCCCGGGTTCGATTCCCGGCTGGGTCGGAGATTTTCTCCGCTCAGGGACTGGGTGTTGTGTTGTGTTCATCATCATTTCATCCCCATCCGGCGTGCAGGTCGCCCAATGTGGCGCCGAAGGTAATAAGACCTGCGCCAGGGCGGCCGGACCTGCCCCGCGAGGGGCCTCCCGGCCAATGACGCCAAACGCTCATTTCCATTTCCATTCTAACAACATTCTATTCGAGGAAAATGAATAACAATTTACATTCTGCTACCAGCATGAATATGAAGTAAATAATAATGAATGAATAATGAAACAATAATAAGCACATTCACACTAGATGTAAATGGATTGAAATGCTACATCATCAACCATTGGTGGTTTGATCACACTAGACAGAATATCACCACAGTGTCGCTTTGCAAAACCCAGTACCAAATGGTGAAAGTAAGATTAACAGATACCGTTTACTTGCTAGAAAAATATATATTGGGTTGCTGCATTAGTTCACAGCGTTTTTTCATAAGTTTAATAAACACAACATACACATAACAGAGACTGAAGTCATCAATAATATAATTATTCTGCTTCACTATCTATAACACTCCGCTAGCACTGAGATAACTTTTCCACATCGCAGTTGTAGAAATGACGTGGTTTTGAAGTAGAGAATTCGTCGAGTCTTGTTCGGAGCGCATTTTCATCAGGAAAGGAAGTTACTTGAAGGTTGTTCGATAGAGAGCAGAAAAGCTGAAAATCTTAGGTCGCAAGATTATCTAATTAAGATGGGTCCAGAATGATTTCCCAACGTAACTCTTGTATAGCGTTCATCAGTCCAGCAGAATATGGGCAAGCATTATCATGGAGTAGGATTACTTCACGCAGTTTCCTGGTCGTTGTTCTTCGATTGCATCTGCAAGACGTCTCAGTTGTTGATAATAAATGTGAGCAGTGATGGTTAGACCTTGGAGAAGCAATTCGTAGTACACCACACCGTCGCTGTTCCACCAGTTGCACAACATTATATTTTGTGAATGCATGCAGTTCTTTGTAGAAGTAGTTGCTGCTTTGTTTGGGCTCAATCATTTCTTTATGTTAGCCTAAGGACACCATTTCTAGTCATCCGTAACGATACAACACGAGAGTGGTTGGTGTTGTTCCTGAGCAAATTGATGACAAGCAAGCAGAGATGCACAAATGGCCACCAGCTGATTTTTATGCAGTGCCCATACACCCATTTTTTGAACCTTCTCCATTGCATGCAAATGTTGCATCATGGTGGAATGATCGCATTTCAGCGCTTTTGCCATTTCTTGCCGTGGATCATTGTATATTAACGTGTTTGAATGATCTTCATCAAACCCCAAAGGTCTTCCTGAATGTGGAGAGTCACTACTGTCAAAACGATCCTCCTTAAAGTGGGAAAACCATGTTTTCGCTGTGCTCTGTCCAGTGGCATTATGCACATAAATGGCTCAAATATTTCTGGCTGCCTCTGCTGCTGTGAAACCTCTATTGAACTTCAACAGAAGAATATTTAGGAACTGTTCTGATTTCTCCGCTTGTCACTCCATTTTTTGCGTCCACAGCTCCACTCACTATCTCCAAATAACAAAATGACAATAAGTTAACTCAAATAGCAACAGCGAACTACAAATAAAAAATGACAATCGATAAATAAACCCATAGCAACCCTATTACCAACATGCAAAACTAAATCGTTATGAACTTATGAACCAACGTGACACATGCAAAAACTTCAAACAGTAATGTATATACAGCTTTTTCACATTATCCGTTGTGTTCTTCCCTTTCAATGCAGAACCAAAAAACAATTTATTTTCTCCTTCAGTAGAGCTGATTTTTTCACTGTTGAGAAAAGGTTTTTTTATGGAACTGTTTCATCTATTTATGTTCTTATTTATTTATAGTGTAGGCTTTTCTTCCATCCACGTTTTCTAAAACCTAAATAGTTTTTAGATTTCATGTATCAGGCCTCATTAGTGCAAGAATGTCAGGAAAACAAAGCAAGCTTTAAAATTAACACTCAGAAGGCACAAAACCACGAAATCGACTTCTATAAAATGACTGGGTGCATCGAGGGTAGATTAACTTCCATTGTCGACGGACGACGGCATCATCCCCCCAAGCATTTTTGCAGAGAAACCATGACGTTGATGCATCATTCCATTGACAGCCTGTGTGGACGCCGCCATTTGCAATACGTTGTGGAATGTCTTGACATCAATTTCCTTCATGTGTGAACTGATATTAAATGAAAAGAAAAAAATCGGATAGGAAACAATCTGTATGTACTGCTGTTCCTTAAGCTTCAAGGTAGCCAATTAATAATGACGATTTAGTCAGTTTAGTTTACAATAAAGAAGTTATTGGAGTAAAAACAGGTAACGGACAGCATCACTGTATGAGGCAATGTCTAGTGCCTAAAAACTATACATTTCATTGTTTTTGCATGTCTTTGGATGTCGTTTCTAAGGGGCAATACATATAAGCGATGGACTGAAGCAACCCTCGCTAATCTGCACAGTCTGTCTGTAGACTGCATGTGAGTAGACAAATCACAGATCAATCGCATATTGCTTGAAATTCACATGCAAGTTAGCGAATAGCATGCAACAGTTAGCCCATGTGGGGAAACGTGGCTGCAACTCGTTTGTTTAATTAATCGTGGTTATGTAGTTTTGATTAGTTTCGCTTTCCCCACGTAAAATAAGAATTTTACATTAGGATTTACAGATTCAAGAAGCTTGAACCACTCTGAAAAGTATTGCTGAAGCCAGAGTTGCACCTTATATTAAAACCAGTTCAAATTTAGAAAGTCTGACACACTCAGATTTTGTAGTGTTTATCAAAAGCTGATGCTAACAGTTGTGAATATTACCAAACTATTAGTTTATTTACTGAAAAGTGGAAAACTGTAGAAGCGAACCTTGATGAAGATCAGTTTAGGTTCTGGAGAAGTGTGGAGCACGCAAGCCGAGACTGACTTAATTACTTATCTTAGAAGATATGTTAAGGAAAGGAAAACACATTTACAGCATTTCTAGACTTGGAGAAAAAAATGTTGACCAGAGTGCACTCTTTGAGATTCTGAAGGTAGCTGGGGTAAAATAGGAGGAGTGAAAGGCTATTTACGATGTGTACATAGAAGTGAGGCAGGTTTTATCCTATCCTTGATGTTATTCGGGCTGTACATTGAGCAAGCAGTAAAGAAAAGCAAAGGAAAATTTGATGAAGAAGTTAAGGTTCAAGGAGAATAAATACATACTTTTATGTTTGTGGAAGACGCTGTAATTCTGCCAGAGACAGAGAAGGACTTAGAAAAGTAGTTTGGTGAATTAGACACTGTCTTGAAATGAGAATATAAGATAAACATCAACAATAGCAAAATGGAGGAAATGGAATGTAGTCAAAATCAAGCAACACTGGGGGAATTAGATTAGGAAATGATATACAGATGAAGTCTGAAGTAGAGAGGACTGAATGTGATAACTAATAACTATTCTGTCCCTTGTTTCAGTGTTTGACGAACGTGAACACTAAAAAAATTATTGTGTATAACCTGCAAGATACCTCAGCAAGCTCCTGAGATGCCTGTCTTCACTCATGGCCAATCGCCAAGTCTCACCCTGAACACGTTCACACCATTTTCGTGTCACATTCGAACCATCCACACGCTACATTTACCATACTAGGAGAGTATTATGTCCAATACCACTTCAGGTGTTCCTAACATCTTTCTCAGACATCAGTCTTCCAGAAGAGATTATTACATGATTTATTCTCATTTTCTGCAGCATTGTTATTCCTTCCAATCCTCCCTCCCCCACCCCACCCCTCTTCCACAACCCAAGTGGATGAGTCCATCCAGTTGGATGAGAGACGTATTCTTAGGTTTCCTGCCTCTTTTAAATATCTGTAGCCCAGAAAACCACTTATTCAGATTGTCCTAGTACGTTCTTGAAGCTCTTATAGGCTTTCCATGTGGCTGTCTTCTGTTCACACCCTAACTGCTTATTTCTCCCTGCTCCAAGTGCGCGCTCATACGTCATATTCACCATTATGCCGCCCTTTAAGACGAATACAAAACTGGCTTCCCTTGTGCTTCCCTGTATCATGACGTCTCTTACATGTATATTAAATTAGTTATCTGACTGCATTTGTTTCTATGTATAAAATAATTACATCAAACGATTCATATCACTGTGATCTTTCGTCTGGAAACATTAGAATAATTCACCCATTGCAGTAGCATGGTATTTAACATTATTAGAAGGGCGGCACAGCAAGTTTGCAAAACTATTACGTAAATACACTCAGTTAAACTATATATGAGAAAGGAGTTGTATTAGCACAATGGAAAGACGTATACAACCCACTTGGCGTCAATGAAAATTTAATGTGTTCTGTAAGATTGCATAGTTTCCATGGAAAGAATTTCAAAATAAATTCAATAATTCTCAGGCCTTTTTTTGTTTCGAGTACAGTGTACGTTCTGAGCTCCATTGCTGCTATCGTTAAACATATCAGTTCATTTTCCATATTAGGATTTCACGACACAGTGGCGTTCCTGTATTGCTGTGTGTGGTGGGGTCGAAGTGAGCGACCGATAGCAGACGATGTCGCCAGCGATCTATCGCTTGTGCGTAGAATTTCCAGTTTTATAACATCTTTGAGAAATTCTAACACCTTTAATGTAACATGGTCTTCAGATTATTTACAAACAGAGAGATGCAGTAGTGAGTAGTGCTAGTGGAGTACTACTCGGACTAGTATTGGTTATGGTGTGAGGGGAAATATCATCTGTAAGTGGAATGTTACGTGTAATATATGTAGCATGTAATTATATTCCCGCAGTTTACAAGCAAAGCTTCGGTTTTTAATTGCAGGTGTTAAAATGAACAAATATGCGCAACTAGCAACTGTGGCATCAAACTATGCTCGACGGATGAACAGGTTGAGCAATCGCATTTTTGGCGAAGTCGTAAGGCCGACAAATCAAAAATCTATGAAAGTAGTAAAGTTATTTAGCGAACTGCCGATACAGAAGAATCCAGATATAGTTGACTATTATCCACGACATCCGGAGACACATTTGTTAATGTTGAAACTTAGGGAGTACGGCCTATTCAGGGATGAACATGAAGACTTCAATGATGAAATGAAAAGACTAAGGGAACTTCGTGGCAAAGTGAAACCAAAAAAAGGTGAAGGTAAAAGAGCATTAAAGAGGAAGTAAGCTGTTGGTTCTCACAGTGTAGTAAATATTTGTACACTGCAAAAGATGTGAATTTAAACTCATAAAATAAATTTTGTGTTAGGATCACCTGTTGACATTCTTTTTGACCTGTGTACTTTCAGCAATCTTGCCGGATGTTCCAGCTCTGCCAGTTCTAAGATATGCACATCTCAAGACGACTATTTAGCGGAGTCTCTATGTTTCATTCAACTTTTCACCACATGCTAATACAGTGTTTGTTACGAATTACCTTATGCTACATATATATTATATGTCAGCATACTGAGATGGTTGTTTTAGTGTATTGAAGTCGCCACAGCTGTTCTCCCATTTGTTGCTCTTATAAATTATATTTGTGTTTGTTTGTCGTTGCCCATTCTTTCTCTTTTTAAACTGCTGGGAAGAGGTGTACTGCTTACAAAATTGGTTGTATTTACATTAGACGTGCTGCAGACTGTATTTTAATTATGTCACCTTAACGTAGGAGTGGTAGGCACATTGAAATGTTTCTGCTGTTAAATATCAAACTGCATAGATACAAGTGTCCTACAATATTTGCAGTACTGTTGAGTGGCACACATGATTGTAATACAAATGGCTATCAAAGTATCATACAATTGTGATTCAGTGGATCAATAAATAAAGAATGCATGAATGAATGAAAGACGGTGACAGTAGAATACAGATTGAAGGAAACAATGTGTCTTTCCATATATTTTGTGTTGCCATTGTGTAGCATTATCTGATTTTTGTTTTGAGGCTGTGCGGTGTGTGTGGATGTGGCAGGGGTATCAGTGAGCTCGGATTGGTTATTTCAAACTCTTTACAGGCAAAATGGACAACGATGAAATGGAATAAGTGGCAGAGTATGGTCATAACTGCCACATTACAGAATGATTTCAAATAAAAATACAGTAGAGTATGTATTTCCGTGATGAAAAATGTACTGTGTCAGTTCTGCAAATAATAGCCATTATGGCTACACTTAATTTATAACACCAGTAATGTTTATTTATTTCATTCTTCTACTTTTCCATAATCCTTCTGTCCTCCTACCAGTGCTCCACAAATATCAGGTGGACTGTTCAGAACATGTAATAAATATGTAAGGCTCAGTAAAGAATCTTCTACTGCAATCAAGAAATTAATAACAGAAAATATTTTGCTGACAGAAATTGCTTTTCTTGAAGTTGTGTAATTGTTTAAAACAAACAGACTATCTTATTCATTAGAATTGCCAAATTGGAGGATGGCCTCCCTAGAGAAGCAGTGGAAAAACACTCCTATTCAGCTCCTGTAACATGTTATTCCCACTATTTCCTCTATAGTCAGTTTTTGCTATCCAACAATGAGGAGTCTTTCTTTTTTTTTTTTTTTTTTTGTTTGCTTAAACCTTTGTGGATTAATAATGCAGCACCACAGAAATACGGAAGCGTCCGATCCCAGCCGTCTGCTTTGACCCATGACGTCACAAATATGGCGGAAACGACCATAAACCATGATTCCAATATGGCGCATATAAAGTCGGTACGTACACATTATGAGGACGAAAATACATCGAAAAACAAACACACACACTTTCCACAAAAAGCCTAATGGCACTAACGGGACAAGCGCGGGAAATGTTTTTGTGTGGGGGGGGGGGGGGGTAAACTAAATATAGACAAATTTAGACACCCACCCCCATACAAAACCACACAAAACGAAAAAACCGACATCACAAACCTCCTCAAATCCCACTAAACACAATATCATCTGGAATCGGACACTTCTCTTGACCTGTATAGCTCAACAGCAGCTCCCGATCCCATAAATTAGGATCAAACACTTCCCTTGGCATATATAGCTCAAAAAAATCTCCCGATACCAATATCAAGATACACAGCCACACATTGGGATCGAACACTTCCCTTAACCTGCGCACTTAATTTTATCCGTCATATCAATTCCTGAACAAAAACAACAACCGATTAATTTTACTAAAATTACCACACGATGTACAGCGAACAACACTAAATTAACCTTCATACAAAATTGTTAACTCACTGAAGCGAATTCCACTACAAACACAGCCGACACTAACAATTCTGGATAATGAGCAAAAGCAAACTGAGCCCATTACAGCACAGAAACGAAAACCCTGAACACATCACCAGAGAGCACAACAAACCACAACACGACGACATCTACAAACACGCCACTCTCAGAAACCAAACTCCTTGCCGACATGACGTCACACACGACAACACCCTTATGTCACGGTCAAAGCCGCCATGAAGGATCGGACACTTCTGTAAATGTAGTGTCCCCATCACTAGTCATAATGTTGCAGGTGATGTGAATACAGGAAAAATGATTCCCACCAGTGGAGACGCACAATAAACGTGTTTGCAACACAAACATGTTCCCATTGGTACATTTACATGAAAGATGTGCCGGAAAAAAAAAAAAAACTGTATATCGACAAGCTACACTTACCCTGCCCCCCCCCCCCCCCAATACCAAGCAAGGTATCACAGTGGTTAGAACACTGGACTCGCACTTGGGAGGACAATGGTACCATCATAAATTGCTCCAGGCAAGTGGTTCCTTTGAATGGGCACAGCCAGTTTCCTTCCCCATCCTTGCAACAATCCAGCCTTGTGCTCTGTCTCTAATGACCTCGCTGTTGATAGGAAGTTAAACCCTAATCTGTAATTATGATTTACTGCTTTCTACCCTAGAATAAAGTTGACATCTGTTATTAGTCTACGTCTATGAACACCACTTTTTTCCCTTCCCATAGCGTTATTAATAACAAGTTTAACAAATGTGTATTTTTGAATAGTTAAGTACCAACTCCTAAAAAAATAATAGGTTTTTTGTGATTGTCAACATTATTAGAGAAGCAGCTTAATTTCTTGGATAACTATTGGGGTACTTAGTAAACGGTTACTTTCTTCTTCTGCAAGAAGTTTCTAGTGTTCAAATGACAGGTACTTCTGTCTAGTTGTAGAATGCTTTTTTATAAGGACAGTTCCTTTGTTGGTCATGGGTGAGTCGCAGTTAGTGTTGACTATACTCAAAGCTGTCATGGTATGAGTAGGGTCTGTATGTTGACAGTGAACTGAAGTTTCTTAAATTTACTTATAACAGTGTTCATGTTTAGGGAAAAATATATCTAGTTTTTGTAGAAAAAGAAAGCCTGTTTTCTTAGAACCCCTAAGATTTCACAGCAGTTTTTTGAGCATGACATTTACATCTATATTCGTCTTTCCCAGCAACTCTGAAGTCCATGGATGAGAGTACTTAGTGTGGTATCCTTACCTCGTGTTTGGGCTTCTTCCTGTTCCAGTTGAGTAGAGGGCTCAGGCAGATGGACTACTTAAATCCTCCTGTGTGTACAGTAATTAGTTTAATCTTCTCTTCAGATTCCCTATGGAAGCAATTCACGAGGGCCTGAAAATTGTCTCAGTATTATTCACTCGGTACTGTTTCTTGAATATTAAACTGATAATTTTCACATTAGATCCATCTGTTAAACAACTGAATAAAATAAATTTTATCATGGCATTTGCATTTCACCTGTAATTTTTGAAAGGCGTTATTGGTGGCAAGGTTTGTAGATGCTGCTGTACATGTGTTCTTGTTCTGATTTTAGAGTAGCTGCTCTGCTTTCTGCCATTCAAATTTTCATTGTAATGGCACTGCGCATATGAATACTTGTTTACTTCATGCTATGTAAGGTATGAAGTAATCAATCAATAAATGGAAAGTCCGGGATGAAGGAAAACAATATGAAAGAGTAGATTGGTAAACACCACACAGAGGAGGATCTGCACACTTATCAGTGTGTAGCAGTGTGGGTGTTTGCAGCTCCTCTGTGTGGTGAGCAGCAGTGTATCCCTTTCCCATTATTTTTCTACTGAGAACAACTTTCAAAAGTTAAAGGCAAAACGTGTGGCAAGATAAAACTCATTTTATTGAGTTGGGCCTAACGTGAAACATGCAGCTGAGTAGAATTGGACAGCAAAAGATAAAGCTGTTTCTTGAAACCTTGTAAGAAGATTTTCATGGAATAATTGGTGTTCCATGATGCTCTCCTATGAATCAATAAAATCTGTGACCATTTGTGCTGACCATCTTAGGTATGGTTCCCACACACTTTAAAAATATTATAAGATGAGACACACAAGTGATTTGTAAGCAGTCTTCTTTCAAGTATTGTGCCTATGAACAAAAGTCTCCACTTTCAAGCAATGAACCAAAATCTCCACCTGCATTAAATACGTTTCAAACTGTGTAATCATTTCATTTCATATCCTTACAAATTATTACATCCTGGTACCGTGCGTCAGCAAAGTCTCTCTGCAGTGGCGAGCGTCATCTGTCCCGCCTCACGGGGCACGTAAGGTGGCAGCACATTCAAATCTCACCTGCACGTATTCTGTGGACTTGCAATGGTAAAGTGGGGTAGTAGTGTTACGTGTGCCTTGCAGCTGTTAGTTGTGTTATTGTCTAGGTGTTGTATAAGCTGACTGTAGTGAGAGTGCCTACTATTACAGAGAGAGCATTTTTAGTATAAGAGATTTTCCATGCAGGAGGAAGCTTTATGGAGCAAATGTTTTACTGCTTCAAGGTGTCCACATCATGACACTATATGTGATTTAACTCTGAAATTGCAGACAACAGGTTGAGTTAACGATACACCACGAACTGGTGGGCCCATAATTTTAACGGAACGTAAGTTTGATGACATTTCAGACATAATGTTGCGGAGTCCATCAAAATCAGTGAGGAAATTATTGCAAGAGACTTAAGTTTCTCATATGATAGTACATAAGGCTGTAACCAAAGAAATGGGAATGTCTACATATAAAATTACTGCTGTGCAACAATTACATTGCCTGGACCATGCGAAACGAATAATGTATTATGAATGGTTGCAGCGATTTGTTAACTGATGTGATGTTGGTGCTTTAGATTGAATCTTTTCACTGATGAGGCTTGGTTTCACCTATTTGGTTACATTAATTCACAAATTTGGTCATATAAAATCTGCACGCCTTAAGAGAAATGCAACTGCATGCAGAGAATGTCAGAGTGTGCACTGCCATAGTGTGAGTGCAAATTAGGGGGTCAATATTTTCTGCTACTACTGTCAACTTCTGATGTCTGTTGTTCCCAGATAATTTATCCATTTATTGCCCAGCTGAATAAAAATGAAGTCAGATGTTCATTTTTCCAACAAGACGATGCTACTGAGGTCTATGGCCCCCGGGCCCACCACATCCGCCTCTGTCCGACTATTTCCTTTGGGTTGTGGCTAGAACATTTGTGTATCAAAATAATCCAAAGGCAATAGATGAACTGAAGACAGCAATAATTTATTATCTACATTTAATTACATGTGAAGCATTGGTGAAAGAGTTTGCAAATAAATGTTAACATGTTGAACTATACTTTCAAGAAAGAGGAAAGCATTTCCAGCACCTACTGTGATATTGGTGAGTACAGTTTATTTAATTGTATTTAATATAATTTATTTGTTTCATTGATTTAAATGTAATAATGTTGAATCCCATCTCCCATCATAACTGCACCCGCTAGCAGTGAATCCTGTCCCCTATCTTATACAGCAACGTGAATATACTGCCAATCTGACTCGTTCCGCAAGGTGAGACATGTAGAGTTCGCCACTGTGGGGAGACTTTCCGAACACACTGTATTTGTACGAGTGATTCCAGTTATGACTCATTGGTATTGTAGCCCAATGATTCTACATTTATGTATTGTGTGAAGTGCACAGTTTTACATTTATGAACATCTAAAACAAGCTGTTGGCTTTGCACCACTTCTAAACATTATCAGAAAATAACTGGATACTTTTGCAGCTTTTTTCACGTAGTACTTCATTCTAGTAACTGCATCGCCTGAAAAAAGTCTGGCAAGGAACCCTCAAGTGTGAGATCGTATGTTCAGTCTTCAGTGAGGCTCATTTGAAAGTGTCATGTTAACAATTGTGAGGAAAAAAAGAAATTGCTTCCAATGACTCGCCACATGCTTCATAAGGGTGATAGAAAATGAGTGTCCGAGAGGTGGAGATATCAACCTCCTGTGGGATGTAAGTATTATGCTTCACAAAATGGACATCGACGACATTCGTGAAATGTTCAATATAAACCATTAACTTGCACCGTGAACACCAAATGAAAAATGATGTGCCACAGTGATCACAAATGTTCCCACCATCTAGATCAGAAGGAAACCTCTTGGGAGGTACAAACTGTGAAGGACATTGAGCTGGGCATCCACTTTTCCAGAATGCATATAGGTTCATATTGGTGTAATGGGATGATGAGAACTAATGGAATGCAACCAAATGTGCAACAGTCTGTCATGGAGCTTATCAGGAAACTGGCTCTCCTTCAAGGTGCAGCTGCAGACAGTGCGCTCACATGTTTTATAGGAAAAAAAAAAACAAGCACCCAGAGGTTGAATTTGTCCATTGGTTCCAGGTGATACGAACTGCAATGTCACACACTTTTTAGGAGGGGTAGTTTGCACTAAAGTAGTGTGATTTTTGTCAGACCAGAAATTTAGCAAAATCAAGTTACTTTGATGAGCTATTGGCCAAAAGCAGTGCTCATACCAAAGTTATAGTTGTCTTACATTCATTTTTCCATTCTTGCTTGCTGTTGTGTAAATATTTCCTACTGCCCTTACATGAGCTCGTCCACAAGAAAGAATCATAGGAGGCAGATAACCTCCAACTTCTCGCAACACAATAAATAACTTTCCAGACAATTTACCATCCAGATTAACAGTTGGCATATTTGTATGTGAAACCGTTACAGCGTTGATGTTAGTTGATCTTGATAAAACTGTCTTGGTACCTCTAACTGCCAGGATTCCTTTCATATGCATTTCCTATTCAAATGCCAACTGGTGTGATTCGAAAACTAATTTCTTACTGAGCAGTGGATAAGTTTGAAACTTCCTGGCAGATTAAAACTGTGTGCCGGACCGAGACTTGAACTCGGGACCTTTGCCTTTCGTGGGCAAGTGCTCTACCATCATATCAGTGCACTGCAGAGTGAAAATCTCATTCTGGATGGATAAGTTTGTTTATCTAATCTACAAATTTTTGGGTCAATTCTGCAGTTTGCTGTGCATCATCGAGTTGGTGCTTTGTTTGAAATTCCATTATCTTACATCTTCCAATTCTGTAGCACTGTTTGAAGTTATGCAACCATCAACTGCTTCTCTTGCAATCACTGGAATCTATGTTGGGTGCTATTTGATGTGCATAATGTAGTAGGTCACTGTCATGCACATCCTGTAAACCGTACCAAGCAAACACCAGTTTTTGTAACAAGTGCACCTTGTCCTCCCTTGAATATCCATAGTTTTTATTATGCATTACACATTCATATTGCTGTGGACGAATCTGTTCATTTTGTTTTTTTATTATGCTGTGGATGGTCTTCCATGTACTTAATTATGTTTAGTACCCACACCTTGGACAGCTGTTGTCCTTTACTATGTTTCACTAGAGATGATTTTGGGACTCCCTGTCCGCAAGAATGATGAACTATGTGGCTCGACAAGTATTTCAGTATCACTTTCACTTTGCAATTTGGTCACAGTCATGTTGTATGTGTTCCTCCAGGTGTCTCAAATCACAGATGCTCTCAGCATACACTATCTGCTTAAGATGTCCCCGTAGATAAAAATCAAGGGGCGTTAAGTCAGGGGATCTGGGCGGCCACGTCACGGTGACCAATCCACTTCCCTGGCAGTTGTGCCTCCAACCATTCACGGACACGAGTGCCATAGTGTGGAGGGGCTCCATTGTGCTGAAAATAAGATGGGAAAATGTCATCAGCGTTCAGTGTGGAAGGGAACACAAGGTCCTGCAGCAGCATCAGATACTGTGGTGTAGTTAAGGTGTTGTAAATGAAAAATGGCCTAATGATGCAGGTGTCCCATATGCCACACCACACCATCACCTTCGCTGGAATATGTTCTCTAATTGGGGCAACCCAGTTTAGATTTGCGTCACTCAGTATCGACAATTATGTCGATTAACCTCCCCGTTCAAAGTGAAATATGCCTCGTCGCTGAACAGTATGCCCTTGGCAAACGAAGGATCCAGTTTATGTTGTTCAGTAGCCCACAGGCAGAAATCCAACTGGCAATCAGGGTCATCCTCGTTAAGTCAATGTTGCATCTGCAGCTTGTAAGGATGCCACTTATTGGTGTCCAATATCCGGACAACGGAGGTTTGGCTTATTCCACATGCTAGGGCCACACGACAGGTACGTCGTTTAGGACTTTTCACAAACAACGCAACAACCGCAGCTGCAGTTTCCTCATTGGTGGTAGTCCTTGGTCGCCCACTACATGCCCTGTTGTGAACAGAGCCCGTCTCCCGGAATTTGGTGATCACATGAGCCACTGTGCTTTGCGATACCGATTCTCTGTCTGGGTGCCGTCTGTTGTAGTCAGCTGCTATTGTTCGGTAACTGCGTTCCCCTGATATAAGGATGATTTTGATCTGTTCACGTGTGAGACTCATTTTAGATCACCTGGAACAAAGAGAGACATGAGTTGGTATCAAGGTAACTTTGAACATTAAAACTTCTAAACTGTACAAGATAGACAAAAAGAAATTACACCACTCAATTACAGAGCTCAAGCGACCGTTATTTGATGTGTCATACACCCCTCCCCCCTTCCCGGTTAGAAAAAAAAAATGACTTCAGTCCAAAATGGCGGATTTTAAGATGGCGGCCATGAATGACATTCACTCCAAAAGTTGCGGCCCCATGTCAAACCAATGTTCCCATCATCACATTTCAATTTTCCCTTTAATCTTCCAACTTATGAAGGTGTTCAAGGACTTTTGACTCGCCCTGTATTGTCATCATTGTACTCCTCACATACATTGCCTGCACAGTCGATTGACACCATGCATTCCACTTACTCATCTTGCAGAGCCTCCAAATAGAAAACTTTGACATCACAACCCGCTTATACCTCGACCATTGGAGGTACCAGATGCTTCACAAGATAATTTATTTTGTGGTACCTTAGAAATAGCTATTAGAGCTGTGCGGCACATCAAATATCGCATCTTTGAAAACATTTTTGTTTGTCTGATTTACAGTAAAAATATGATATTCCTTCCCACTAAGTGACTTGTTACTTCCCTGCTGGGTTTGCAACTTGTCAGAAATTTCTACCAATCATCTGGATATGACATTGCGAACATAGCATTCGAGTGATCAGTGGGCTGGATATGAAGCAGTTCTAATTGCTGAAAAATGATAGTAACTATGTAACACAAATGAAGATATTTGACTCCAACTCAGTCATAACACTGTCCAACTGAGACCAATACTGTAGATCTTTTATCTAGTGGGATGTCATCAGGGAAACTACAATCTTCCCAAGTTATGACGACACAGACTTTCATAGCTCACTTAACTACTTTGTAGTTGGACTCAGCATGAAATACCTTGTAATTCTCTTCCAGAAATACATAATATATAAGCTTTGACTGTTGAAGGATGGGCATGAATGCCCCATCAACATTTCAGAATACAGCTATTACCAGAAAATATTGTACATAATGATGTGAGTTCTGTGTTTTGTCCAAAATCCATAAGACTTTAAAAAATCTGAATTCCAAAATCACTGCCCTTAAATTACAAACAGCAAAGCTTTGTTGAATACACATGAGCTAGTAAGAATGCTTTCCTGCAAATATCATGCACTTAATAACAGAACTGAATTTCCATTGCAGTAAAAAAATTGCACGTTACAAGATGTCTTTATGTGATGACTATTTAGACTGATTATTTCATCATATGCGCATTTTTCTGTGCCACCTAGGAGCAGTATTATTGTTTGGGTTCAGGACATTCAATGTCAAGGGTATCAGCTTTTGGTCTGGACCTGTGAGTGTAGGACACCTAATATATTTGCTTTCAGTATGTTGTAAAGGCATTAATAGCCTTTAGATAAAGTACTTCAACTTAAAATCCAAATAAAATGTGGAAGTATTTGACACTGTTTCTCACATATGTGTGACTGACCAGTGACTAAAAGACCTAGTGTAAAATTAAATATGCAGTTGCAAAAATATCCTAGTATTTTAGGAAGTAGTTCTGATGATTTGCAAAAGTTTAAAATGTGTGCTAAAGTCATCTTATTGGGCATATCCCTATCTTAACCAAGGGCCGCCCTTCAGTCAGTGTATAAAATACAATAAGTTAAAATATGTTTCACTGTAAGTAGTGCATCACATGCAGGTGGGTCCTTGCAGCAGAGCAAGAAGTCATGAGTTAATGGAGTGTAGCCAAAGCATAATTGTGCAAGACCAAAATAGTCCTTTCTTCGTGGTTGGTTGGGAGTAACCTATGACCTTGTTTTTGGCTTCACACTTCACAGCTTCTTGTCACTTGTAGCCATACACATGAATCTCATTGCCTCTTGATTTTTGACTGAATAGAGAATAGAAAAAAGAGGGGGGGGGGGACCATCATGGTTGGCTCCTTACAAATGTCTTTTAATGCTATAACTGTTCTTTTGTTCTCCTGTATTCCCACATGACTTAGCTGCGTGGGTTGTACTCATTGGGTGTCTTGCTTTGATCAATTTGCATTTACTCCATTGCCTTTAGAACTGCATGACATTCTTATGTCAAAGATGGTAAATTCATTTGGGAGATATTTTGAAGTCACAATGGTTGCACAGCCAACACCATCTCCAGCTTAGATCAATCTGTGCACCCAGACTTCAAAATCCTACACATATCTTTCAAAATCTCATAAAAAATGGATTTAAAAGTATAATTTGGGATGTAAGGTTTACCATATATTATCAAATTTAAAAACTGACAATGCTGGAAAAGAAAGATTGCTACTCACCAGGTGCTGAGTTCCAGACAGGCACAACAAAAAGACTGCTAAACAGATAAGTTTTCAGCCAAAAGGGCTGCTTCTGGTTTAGACGAAACACACGCACACATTCATACAAATACAACTCATACACACAAATGACCACTGTCTCTGAATGGCCTCTGTGTGTGTATGTTGTCTAATTCAGAAGAGGGCCTTTTGGCTGAAAACTTAACTGTTTTGCAGTCTTTTTGTTGTACCTGCCTGTGACTCAACATCTCCACTATATTGTGAGCAGCAATCTATCCTTTTCAATATTGTCATTGTTCTATCCTGGATTTTCCATTGTCAAATTTAAAAACTTATGCTGCATCCATAGGCTCATAAGACACTGCTGTGCTAAAATCCCTAAAGACTTTATGATGTATGCAGTGCATACAAGCATTTGTATATGAGTTGTATGCAAGTGACTGCACAATGGAACAAAATTTATACATATGTCTCATCATTGAGAGCTGCTATTGGATTGATAATGGTGCCTCTCTACCTGCCTCAGCAAAAAGGCTGGGTGTGGTAATTATTTTGTAAGTGCCAGTGGCCAAACTAATGCCCACCATGTTGAAAAGTGCATCTGGTACCTTTAAGTACAAACATAGTGCATATCTGTACACGCTGCAGCTATAATTGAGGTGAGATTGAACCGAGCTTCTGTAAAATCATACCAGGAAAGTTCTGTATGTCCCAGTTTTCACCACTGATGTATTTCTTTGTGAGCAGTCTAACTGTGGCAACAAAATAAATTTCCCAACAAATGTAAGACCTACAATCCCCAGTAAATTCTTAAAAGCTAATTGAGTATCTCTCAGGTAAGGTACTCGAAAATTCTCATACAGATGGTTAAGATTTATGCACACAGTTTTGTCTGCAGAAAACTGAAAACCCACGTTTTCTTGCCATTACTCTAATCTCCTGAATGTCAGCTGAAGTTGTGGTTGCAAAGCTTGAGAAAGAGGCAGACACCAAAACAAACTGTCCACATACAAAGAACAGTGGACAAAATGATGAAAAGACCAGGCTGGATTAATAACAATATGAAAAGGATAGATTACAACTCAACACATATAGAAGGGCATTGAGCTGACTCCTCTATGTGGTGAGTAGCAATCTATCCTTTTCATATTGTTGTAATTCCAGCCTGGACTTTCCATTGTTTTATTTTGCCTTTCCTTCCACCCCACAACACAGTGCTATGTTCCTTTGTTACTATTCTCTAATGCATTTCTATACTCAATGTCCATCCTGTTCTTTCTCTTCTTTCCTGCGTTTTAATGTCACCTTCCAAACTGCATGTACACTGACTTCCAAGACACACTGTGATCAAAAGTCTTGTCCATGCACAAGACTACATGACCATTCAGACTGCTGATGCAGCATCTTATGTCCCACATTTTGCCCATTGATAGAATTGAGCCTAGACCTTCAAATTGATCTCACTTCCTCCCTCACTCTCACATTTATCGTGTGCTATTTACCGTACCTTCCTGTGCCACACGTACTTTGTTGAGTGCTGCATCTAACCACCCTCCCCACACCCCACCCTCCCTGATCAAAAAATCAATCTCTCTCTCTCTCTCTCTCTCACACACACTCTCATACTAATCCAGTTATGCCAGCTGGCACCGTTCATCGTACATATTCACCCACTGACCTGCATCCCACTTTTTATTTAATTTTCTTTTTGATGTCATTGTGTTTTCACATTTTTAGTTTTGTCTTTCTCGATCAGTTCCACCCCTCTCACTCTTTTCTCCATACCTCATCCATTTTGTCTATCTTTTGAATTTCCTATGTATTTTTGCACTTCTTTTATCCTCCACTATGCATTCTTGCTCCTTCCATCTGCACCAATAAAGTTCCTCCCTATGCCTAGCCAGAAGCTAGCCCCTTATACTGTCCCTGTGGTTTTGCGTAGCTTACAGAATCCCCCCAAATGGTCTGAAAATCTAAATACCAATCTCTGGCTGCAACCCCTCCTTGCCCAATGACATCTGTCTTTTCAGACTCCATCAGCCAATAGCCCTCACCAAACTGGACATAAAAATTATGCCCAATACCTCCACTCCACCCATAAAATTCTCCTGCCATGCAATGCCAAATTTCTACATCCAGTCCCCTAGATTGAAACTCTTGCCCTCCAGGAACTAGCATGCACAATGCTATCTCAAAAAATTCCCTGACTTGTTCACCTCCTTCTCCCATCCTTGGACTATCACTATCCACCATCTCTACAAGAGCCTGCCTCAAATCTTCCCTGCATCCCATCATAGCTCACAAACCTACTAAATTTACCACCCCTCAAAAACTTCCCCCCAACACTATACAGAATCCAGAACATAAACAGACCAGAAATACTGTCATGAACATGCCCTCCAAAAGACTCAGTCCTGAAGAAGTATCAGTCCTTTCCTAAGTCCATAAACCCAGTCAGCCAAGACTTATTGTGGCCAGCTTACTATGCCTCTACTGAGAGAACGTCTGCTCTCTCATGGACCACCAAATCTAGCCTGTTACCTATAAGCTACCCTTTTGTATAAAAAAAAAACAATCTTTTCCACCACTGACTTTCCACAATTCTTGTTCCTTTATTGTCTGGCACCCTGCTCATCACTGTTGGTGCCCCTTCATTGTACATTAACATCCCCAGTGCCTGTGGCCTTGCTGCTACTGAACACTACCTTTCCCAGCATCTGACTGACTCCAAATCTGCAACCTCCTTAATGGTTCCCATGACCATGAACTAGCATGCACAACACAATCTCAAAAAACTCTTGCTTGTTCACCTCCTTCTCCCACCTTGGACTACCACTATCCATCATCTCTACAAGAGCCTGCTTCAAACCTCCCCTGCATCCCCATGATTTCTTCTACTTTGAAGGCATTACCTACAACAAATCTATAGTACAGCAGTGGGCACCTGCACAGCACTGTCCTATGCCAACATACTCATGGGCTAGCTAGAGGAATCCTTCCTAACCAACCAGAATGCCAAACCCCTCCCCGTGTCCAGGTCATCTTTCTGATCTGGACTGAGGATTCGTCCAGAACCTCAACACTTCCTCCTCTATTCGGTTCACCTGATCCTCTTCAACCCGAAAAGCCATCTTCCTCGATGTTGACCTCCACCTCAAAGATGGCAACCCTCCCAACTCTGTCAAGAAACAAATCTCCTGTGCCTTGTGTCTCCAGTCACCTTCCCCCTTGCGGGCTTTCCAAAAAACTACGCACCCTCCGACTCAATGTTGAAATACCTACTAAAAGTTTTGGCTGGTTTCGTTGTCTAGGGGCTGGGATACGTAGTTGCCGCATTACAGGACAAACACTGCTGAGTCTACAGTATACGATAAGAATACACACATAAATCGAATGGTCGAAGGTTTCTATCACGCGGCAATTGCGAATTATGATTGTAACATATAAATGAAAGATTGCAATTAAGTAAAATCTGCAGGTACTATATTAACGACTTTAAATAATGAGTACGATAGTAGAAGGACTTTTGAGAATGCAGTATATTTCTTCAAAACACTTATTGGTGTCGATGGTCCAGCAATTAAATAAAATATAAGTTGAATAACAGGGAAACAACAGATTCCTGCTGCACGTAATTAGTTATGAACGACAACATAGCTCGCGAGATATTTACTTCTAAACGCACACTACGTCTTCACTGTAGAAGCCACGGAAATCTCGCACGTACACAAGTCCGCACTCTGAAGTATCTCTATCTCTCGCGACCACGTGCAAACCGCTCCACACTGTCCAAGTCTTTCCGCGTCCCGCACTTCCCGTGTCGTATCGTACCGCATGTGTCCAGTGCGACTCTCCCTCGCGCCGCACTGCCCAAACTACCTCGTGTCCTCTCCGGAAGCCGTGCTCTCCTCCCAATTCCATCCAGTCTCCCCATTCACGAGCGCTGTGATTGGCTAGAGCGCTCCCGCCATATCTTCAAGCGAAAGCACATTCACAGACTTAATGAAACACATACGAAATGATGGATTTACATTTAACAACTTGAAATTAAATAAATATTCCTACGGCTGGACCATAAACACGCTCTAGCACACATTATTAAATACATAATCAAATTAAATAAACATATATCAAAGGAATAGCAGCAAAAGGTAGGCCGGTAGCTTAATGTCTCTCTGCTTTCTAAACACAGTAAATATTTAACCATTTTCTTCGTGAATGGTATATATCGGATATAAATAAAGACAGATGAATAACTATATTTATAAGGATGCTGCTACTGTTGTTTCGTGTAACTGTGGAGTACTTATAGCCTGATGTGATCGATAGTAATCACTTTGACCTCAAAGAACTCATGTACTATTCCAGTTACATAACTGTAATTAATACCAATTTAGGTTTACACTAATAGCTTTCTAAAGACGCGTAGATCGACGAAATCAGATGAACCATTTAGATTTTGGAAATTCTTTGCTGGGTGTTACTTGTATAATTTATCGTCAGATACTAAACTTTAAACTAATAAAGA
Source organism: Schistocerca cancellata (assembly GCF_023864275.1). NCBI lineage: Eukaryota > Metazoa > Arthropoda > Insecta > Orthoptera > Acrididae > Schistocerca > Schistocerca cancellata. Next base: position 477,376,183 of record NC_064627.1, read on the forward strand.
TATTGAAAATCTGATTACCCCATCTGAATCGTCATGCAAATAATGGTAATGTACAGTCTTAGACATAAAAACTGACCGCCGGCCGGCCGACACAGAGACAAAGTCCGAGTCGTTCGCTTAAGGTGGCCAATAGAACTGACCGCCCCTAAGTCCGGCCATCTGCACAATCTGGCAACACTGTAAGACGCGGCAGTGTTAGGAGGACGTGTTGTCTACTTCCTATATGTTGTTGGGTTGTGAGAGCCCTTGGTCTAGTAAGCTGGCACGGTAGCTCAGCGTGTTCGGTCAGGGAGCTGGTTGGCCTCTGTAATAAAAAAAACTGAGTAGAAGGATCAACAAAATAAACTTGGCCAGATGTCATGTGACGTCCGCAACGACCAAACACATCGATCAACAACAACAAAAAGTGGTAATCGTCGTGCATTCTAAACTTACAGTCGTCTGTTCGCGTCCAACTGTACTTTTTTTGTTTTTTTAACCACATGTCGGCCCTCGCCTAAAGTTATGAGTCTGACTGAACATCGAAGATAATTCGTTTCACATTCTACCCACCAGCAATAACAAGTACTTCCAAAAACAATTCCGCAGGACAGCTCGTGGTTGCGTTGCGATCGTAAAGGCCGGTTCCCACTAGAGCGCGGCGTGCGGAAACGGCAGCGGCAAGCGCTTTCCGCTTTGACGCGGCGGCTCGCGGAATTGGCGTTCCCATCTGGAAGCGGCAGACGTTAGCGGTAGCCAATGACGGACAACCACTGAGGTACGGGGCAGGACCCACTGAAACGCGCGGTGCGTTTGATTAACTATACTTACACCTACATGAAGGAAAGACGAAGTTGGGTGAAGACATACCAATTTTTCATTTTCTGTGCAATGTAATCTTTCACATATTTCATTATTCATGTTTTCTCATTTCACCATAAACAGATTTCATGACTACCGTTCACGATTGTTCACTATCTCCTAACACATTGAAACAATGTACAACAAGAGAGATTATTCAGATAGTTAAGCGAGACAAAAATTTAAAATGTGGTACGGTAGCAGGTACACGAAAACAGTAAGACCACAAAGGCTAGGTGGAAGGGATGAAAGTGGAAGCCACCTGATAGAATTTCCCACAGAGCATAATGTAATCATCGCCAGCACCTTGCTTAAGAATCACGAAAGAATAATATATATTTGGAACAGTTTTCGAAACCAGATTTTAAATTGTAAGGCATTTCCTGGTGCAGACGCAAACCTGACTGAAGACTGTCAATAGCAAGAAAAGCGTTCTGAAAAAGAAAATTTGTTCACACCGAATATAAATGCTAATGGTTGGATACTATTTTACAAAGGTATTTGTGTGGAGTGCAGCCTTGTATGTAAGTGAAACGTGGACGATGAACAGTTCTGTCAAGAAGACAATGGACGCTTTCAAAACATGGTGATTCATAAGAATGCTGAACATTAGATACGAGGATCGTGTGACTAAAGAAGTGGTACGGAATTGAATAGAGGAGGAAGAGGAAATCACGGCACAACTTTGACAACAATAGGGGTTAGTTGACAGGTCATATTATGGGGCGTCAAAGAGTGAGGACAAAGGGGTTGGGTGATAGTATTCTGATAATAATCATCTCTTGAAATACTATTCTACTATTTTATCTATTAATGTAAGCAGTGAATTTACTCTTCCATGCACTCCTTAAAACATTTAAACCAAAACTGCAATCAGCAGTCTTTCAACCACTGTCTGACAACTACTGGATTCACTTTCAACTTTCTATAACTATCACTGGCTAGTCACACACACATACAGATATAAGGAGAACAAAAATAAACAAACATTAGTTTTCAGCATATAATTCTGCAGGTTGGCAACATGTACATAAACAAACCAGACAGGAAGGGACATGAGGTGAACACACTGTAGTTACGACTTTAAATCAGAGTTTTCGGTAAAACGTCTACTGCTAGTGACAGAAGAAAAAAGAGTGAACATGAAAATGTGCTTATGTTCCATAATCTAAGTTTTAGTTCAACCTCCAGCATGTGACCAGGTGAGGGAAAACGTATATGTCCGCCAAAAACTCAATTCACTGTAAGTAATCAGTCATTCACGTAAAAAAAGATGTGAACTGTTATATAATCTGCAAGTATCACAGATCAAAACAAAACTGAGTCATTCTAGATTCCACCGAAGACGCCTTAAAGTAAAAGGCGAAACGCGTCTTGAATCAGTAAAGTACACTGAATAAAGAAAAAAGAAAGGAAATAATCAATAGCTCTACATATTTAGTAAATTACGTCTTATGACATACCAGCAAATTAGTTTCGGTTTAACTTCTCATTCGACATTCTATTAATGCCATTTAAAAAAATTCATCTATCCCTTCTGAAAAACTGTAGTTACTTTCATATCTCGGTAGATAAACAGATTTAGGATATTTATCATGCGACGAAATACATGACTTTTCACAAGTTATCGTTTGCACAAAAAAAAAAAAAAAAAAAAAAAAAAAACGCATTCGATTTCTTGAACCGTTTACGAAATTTGCGGTTGATACAACCACATGGTTTACGACGAGCAGGACGAAGTACCGGTCGCGTCGCGAGCAACCCTCGCACGGTCACGGCACAGCCCGTCCGCCGACATATCAGTCAATATCTCGAGAACGGTGATAGCTATCGATCTGCTCTCAGCTTTAAAAACAATTTCGATATGTTGACTAAATTTCATATGCAACAATGTATTACCTAAAATGAACTGTACGCAAAGTCCACGCAATGCGTTTTTACCTCTGCACACTCATTAAAATTTCGTGTAAAGGTTTACGTAAATGCGATACAGCAAGTAACCACCACGAATAACGAAAAGAAATTCGGTTCTTTATCGAGAGAATATATCAGGCTGTAACATGCCCAAGAATCAAATTTTTCTACCGAATAGTTTCCTTGGAATCGGATGATAAGTATTTCATAGCTGCCGCCGCGTCCGCGCCAGCGGTTCGGCGAAAGTTCTTGTGGCCCGGGGTTGCGTACCTGACGTCACGCTCAGCGCGGTCTGTGAAGGCCGGTTCCCACTAGGGCTGCCGCGCGTCAAAACCGCGCGTCAACGGCGTGGTTGCCATGGAAACGGCGTCAGCGGCAAGGCGCGGCGGGCTCTGCGTCGCGGTTTGACCATGTCGAACCGCTTCCGCTGCCGCGTGACGCGCCCCAGGTGCGCGCCGCCAATCACAGACCGCGCTGAACGTGACGTCAGGTACGCAACCCCGGGCCACAAGAACTTTCGCCGAACCGCTGGCGCGGACGAAGCGGCAGCTATGAAATACTTATCATCCGTTTCCAAGGAAACTATTCGGTAGAAAAATTTGATTCTTGGGCATGTTACAGCCTGATAATCTTCTCTCGATAAAGGGCCGAATTTCTTTTCGATATTCGTCGCGGTTACTTGCTGTATCGCATTTACGTAAACCTTTACACGAAATTTTAATGAGTGTGCAGAGGTAAAAACGCATTGCGTGGACTTTGCGTACAGTTCATTTTAGGTAATACATTATTGCGTATGAAATTTAGTCAACATATCGAAATTGCTTTTAAAGCTGAGAGCAGAACGATAGCTATCACCGTTCTCGAGATATTGGGTGATATGTAGGCGGACGGGCTGTGCCGTGACCGACCGCGGGTCGCTCGCGACGCGACCGATACTTCGTCCTGCTCGTTGTAAACCATGTGGTTGTATCAACTGCAAATTTCGTAAACGGTTCAAGAAATCTAAAAGCGTTTTTTTGCAAACGATAACTTGTAAAAAGTCATGTATTTCGTCGCATGATAAATATCCAAAATCTGTTTATCTACCGAGATATGAAAGAAACTACAGTTTTTCAGAAGGGATAGATGATTTTTTTTAAACAGCATTTAATAGCGTGTGAAATGAGAAGTTAAACAGAAACTAATTTGCTGGTATGTCATAAGATGTAATTTGCTAAGTATCTACAGCTATTGATTATTTCCTTTGGTAAGTAACAAACGTTTTTTTTCTTTATCGAGTGTACTTTATTGGTTCAAGACGCGTTTCGCCTTTTACTTTAAGTCATTTTCGGTGGAATCTAGAATGATTCAGTTTTGTTTTAAATGCATAACTGATTACTTACAGTGAATCGAGTTTTTGGCGGAAATATACGTTTCCCCTCACCTGGTCACATGCTGGAGGTTGAACTAAAACTTAGATTATGGAACATAAGCACATTTTCATGTTCGCTCTTTTTTCTTCTGTCACTAGCTGTAGACATTTTACCGAAAACTCTGATTTGAAGTCGTATCTACAGTGTATTCACCTCATGTCCCTTCCTGTTTGGTTTGTTTATGTACATGCTGCCAACTTAAAGAATTATATGCTGAAAACTAATGGTTGTTTATTTCCGTTCTCCTTATATCTGCATGTGTGTGGGTGGCTAGCCAGTGATAGATAAAGAAAGTTGAAATTGAATGCAGTAGTTGTCAGACAGTGGTTGAAAGGTTTGGTGTTCAGCTGATTTCAGTTTTGGTTTAAATGTTTTGTGGAGGAGTGCATGGAAGAGTAAATTCACTGCTTACATTAATAGACAAAAAGTAGAATAGCATTTCAGCAGATGATTATTATCAGAATACTGTCACCCAACCCCTTTGTCCTCACTCTTTGACGCCTCATAATATGTCCTGTCAACTTACCCCTCTTGTAGTCAAAGGTGTGCCGTAATTTCCTCTTCCTACTCTATTTAATTCCGTACCTCTTCTTTAGTTACACGATCCTCATATCTAATCTTCAGCATTCTTATTGATCACCACGTTTTGAAAGCGTCCATTGTCTTCTCGACAGAACTGTTCATCGCCCACGTTTCACTTACAAGGCTGCACTCCACACAAATACCTTCGTAAAATAGTACACAATCATTACAATTCATATTCCATGTGAACAAATTTTCTTTTTCAGAACGCTTTTCTTGCTATTCACAGTCTTCATTTTATATCCTCTCTACTTCTGCCTTCTCAATTACTACTTCCCTTTCAAGTCATTGAAGTCTTAGAAATGCAGTTTTGTTTCTGTACAAGTTGTAGATAATCTTGTGTCCCAGTGTTTTATCGATGACATCTCCAGAGCTTCAAAGAATGTTTTAATTAAGATTGTCAAAACCTTTCTCTAAACATGCAAATGCTATAAACACAGTTTCGCTGTTCTTCAGTGTGTCTACTTAGTTAAGTGGTAGGATCAGTATTGCCTTGCGTGTTCAGACATCTCACAGGAATCTAACATTGTACTTATGTTAGTTTGTACAACCCCTCCCCCTCTCCTGTCTACATATTCCTTCCACTATCTAGCCTTCTCTTATTCGCTTAGTTCTGGCTTGCCAAATGAGTTCTTGACAGTTGCTTCTCCTTTGAGCAAAGTTTTCTTTGTTCTTTCTCATTTTCATTCCCTTATGTTTTCCAAGTGCAAAATCAAGTTGCAATTTTGGACTTTCTGTCAACGTCATGTTTAGACATTTCTATTTCCAATGGCCTACTTTATTTGCTGCATTTTTATATTTTTCCCTCTTGTCAGATTTAATATTTCACGTTTTATCTAACGATTTCTACTGTACCTTCTTCCCATTCTCATACTCGGCTGCATTCACCACTTCTTCTTTCAAAGATATCCATTCGTATTCTAGCGGATTCCTTCCTCTATTTCAGTCAGTCGTTGCATTACGCTAACTTTAAGATTATCGAGAAACTGTGGGTCTTGACTTATTCAAGTTCCATTTCCTTAATTTGCTACCGTTTACTGTCTCTTTAGTTGTAAACTGCAGCTCGTAACTAATAAAGTATTGTAGGTTTGCGTCTGCACCGGGAAATGTCTTATAATTTAAAATCTGGTTTCGAAAACTTTGTTCCAAATATTTATTATTCTTTCATGATTCTTAAGCAATGTGGTAGATAGTGAACAATGATGAACGGTAGTCATGAAATCTGTTTATGGTGAAATGAGAAAACATGAATAATGAAATATGTGAAAGAGTACATTGTACAGAAAATGAAAAATTGGTATGTCTTCACCCAACTTCGTCTTTCCTTCATGTAGGTGTAAGATATAGTTTTTCAAACGCACCGCGCGTTTCAGTGGGTCCTGCCCCGTACCTCAGTGGTTGTCCGTCATTGGCTACCGCTAACGTCTGCCGCTTCCAGATGGGAACGCCAATTCCGCGAGCCGCCGCGTCAACGCGGAAAACGCTTGCCGCTGCCGTTTCCGCACGCCGCGCTGCCGCGCTCTAGTGGGAACCGGCCTTGATTGGGGGCGCGTCACGCGGCAGCGGAAGCGGTTCGACATGGTCAAACCGCGACGCAGAGCCCGCCGCGCCGTGCCGCTGACGCCGTTTCCATGGCAACCACGCCGCTGACGCGCGGTTTTGATGCGCGGCAGCCTAGTGGGAACCGGCCTTAACAGCTTACGCTCGAGCGTTTCCTCGCGCTGCAGCGGCTACCGGCCAGACGCCACCCGCTGCCTGAAATCCGGCGCCGCCCATGTGAAAGCAGCACGACGCTTATGTATCATCTGTCATTTTCGAATTTGAAGTTCTAGCTATCATCTTGCAGTTAAGCACTTCCTAAGAAGAAATGAAAGGCTGAGCCCCACCAAAAGACGTAAGCTCGAGCAAAGAGTAGTGTGAACATAATATTTTACATCTTATAGCTCCAGAAGTGTGTTTTGGGGTACGAATTCTATCCCAAGGGGTGTGTGCATCACAGCTGGAATTTGTTGCCAACAGCTGAGACATCTTTCGGTCACAGTGTAAGAAAATCGAGCAACAAAACTACATCACCTGTGCTATTGCATGATAACGCACTCTGTTGATTTGAGAAACAAATCTGTCCAGGAGATTGATAGGAAAGTCGTCTCTCAGTCACTTGTATTGATAGGGAAGTCCTCTCTCAAGCACTTGTCCCTCTCTACCTTTCCCGCTCTTGATCGATCAACCGTCAAGGCAATTCATTTCTAGATGAAAATACTCTTAAAACTACACTGGTTTAATGACATCGTTAGAACCAGTAGGTCTCCACAGGCGTAGAATTTGTAAACTACTTTAGCATTGTCAGATTGTTTTAGGTATGGTGAAAGAAAATACTACTGCTGATTAATTTCTCTTTAGTGATTACTGTTGCGTTCAGTAAACTAATGAAAAATGCAATTAAAATATTCATTATACTAATACACATTAAATTCAGCTTACTACAGAAACATCACGACGGCAGTCTATCTTAATAAAGCATTAAGTATCTGTAAGACGATTGAGCCTATTTTAACACGAATTAGTAGAATATTACAGATTTCTGACTTCGAAAGGTCTGTATTTACTTCATTTTCTGTACCATTCGCAAGTATTATGAAAATGTGGCAGTTCAAAGATAAAATTACTTATTCACAACAACAACAAATATGTCGGTGGAAAACAAAAGTGGCATTATGAATTTCGCAGTACTGTAAAGTTTTCTCTTCGACACTAAGGGTTACTAACAGTAGCAAGACGAATTTTTCTCGAGCGTTGGCTTACGATTCCCTTATTGAGTTCGTATCTGCCTGCTTGTAGCTCTGCTACAAAAGAATTAAAAATCTAGCTTTCAGCGAGTCTCGAAAGGCGAACAACGGCAGCGAGCACCTGACAGGCAAGAACTTTACCTTTTTTTCCATTTTGTTCGTTATTGATCGTTGTGTTTGGTCGTTGAAAACGTCGCAAGACATCCTGTTCAAGTTCGGTGGTTGATCGTTCCACTCAGTTTTTTATTACAGAGGCCAACCGGCTCTCTGACCGAACACGCTGAGCTACCGTGCCGGCTACCTAGGAGCCAGCGAACAGGTGCGGTATCTCTGGCTTAGTTATTGACTCAGTAGCCACTATAGCAGATAAATCGCAACATAAGAGACGAGAGCAGTTGTATTTCCCGTGTGATGACATCTTCATGTCACATCTCAAGAGAATATCACAGTATTCAATTGAAATGACACCATAATATCAAGCGAATTTAGCAGGATAGTTCTGTGTCATCAAGGAAGTAACTCGTCGGTCACAGAGTTGCCAAACATATTCTGCGCTGTTGCCAAGTATCAGTTATACTGCAAGGAAGGATACCAGCTGACGTGTTCTGTGAGTGACGTCGGAAGTGACTATAGCTGCGTCTCTGAGTTGCGGGTGGCAAGGGCCGCAAGATCCTCATTATATTTCAATGAGTCTTATTCGCGTTTCTGTAACTAGGTTTAGGGGCTAGAATGCAATTACTTGTAATACATCGATGCACTGAATGCAAACTGAATGTCATAAATTAATAACTGCGACAATTATTTGTGTTTTACTGTCTTAATTGGACCGAAACCTTGAAAGCGTATTCACCAGACGCGATTCACAATTTTGGAGCTTCTCCAGTGGTTGAGTTAGCAATGTATCTTTGCTGTACAATATTGTTATTTAGATCACTGTCATTGGCACATCCGCCAGAAGACAGGCATTGCCTGGCTTACTGTTGTCAGCTTTTTCTGACGGATATTCTGCCTTTGCTCGAAACGTGAAGACTTAAGGTGAATTCGAACATTCTAAATGGCGAAAATTTGGTGCTTCTATTCTTCCAGCTCTAACATTCAAAAAACAGTTTCAATAAGCGGCAGAAAAGCGCCTGTGAACCAACAATTAATAATGCAATCATAATTAGTGGAATTTGACAAATTCCATCTGTCATCTGATAATTGCGAAAAACTACTTTTTTCATCTGCACAGCACCGCAGTATGAACTCAAAGGTTTCATAGGATTCCTACATGTAATTTCGTTGTGATCGTTTTCAATGACAGTAGGGGAGGACCAAAACCATCTGACTTGAAACATACTTTTCCAGCGTGATTTAAATGTTTGGCTACAATTGCAGTAGCACGTCCAGTGAGGTATCAAGAATGTGAGCAATCACTCATTGCTCTAGCATAGGCTAGGCCAGAAAGAAGCAGGTTTCCAACAAAGTAAACGATGAGAGACACTGTCGCTGTCACTTATTAAATAGGAATTGTTCAGAAAATTACAACTATATCTAGTGCAATGAGTAGGTTGATGCAGCACCAGTCCGGCACTATCACTGAATTGCCAAACATTTTCCGAATAGCACTTAAGATAAAAATATGTGTGTGTGTGTGTGTGTGTGTGTGTGTGTGTGTGTGTGTGTGTGTGTGTGTGTGTGTCTGTTTTTTCGGACATTTCCGAAAGAAGAGACACTACGAATCGAAATGGACAAACTTGTTAATCAATTAAATATCGAAGGACAAATGTCCAGGCTGTCATGGGCGTTAAAATAGAACAACAGCGTCAGATGAAAATTTGTACCTGACCAGATTCAAACCCGGATTCCTAGTGTCTTTTCTTTCAGACATGTCCGAAAGAACAGACACCACACATATATCCATATTCAGGGTGTTTCAGGAGGAATAGTACATATTTTAGCAGGTGGTAGTACAGACGAATTGCATTAAAAAATTCCGTATAGATGCGTCCACTTTTTATTGAGTACAGAGATACAGCTGTTAGTACGTGACCCTAACAAACTCAAAGCAAAGGCAAATGAGGACGTTCAAAGTTGATTTTCAAAAATTCCTCCACCAACTTCAATACACATTTGACTTCTCTTGATAACACCATATGTAGCTCTTCTGAAGTCGTCTTTGCGTTCTTTTATGAGGGCTGCATTATTCGTAATCCGAACGATCAAATCGGCTCTTGGGTTTACTTTTTCTTTGCAGACTTCGCCTTTGACCATCCCCGCAGGCAAAAATCCAAAGAGGTAAGGTCTGGGGACCTTGAAGGCCAAGAAAAAGTGCCCATATCTACTGATCCATCTTCAGGGAAATGTTAGGTTTGGATAATGTGTCACCTGACGACTAGAATGTGCAGGAGCCCCGTTATGCTGGAGGAACATGCATTCTTGTAGCTAAATAAACCTCTTCCAATAACGCTATATGCTCATTTTCAAGGAAGTGTAGACAACTGGGTCCTGTAAAGACCAACATACGAAACGAAAATGCGTTGAACCCAGCTATATGTACGCCATAAAAATTGGGCATATGTTATATGGCATTTTTTCTGCAATTTGTCTATACTGTCACCTCCTACAATATTTACTATTCTTCCTGAAACATCATGTATAATTATTCGGGTCTCGACGGGTCATCGAAAGTTTTCAGTGCTAGTAACACGTCATCGTCCGAACCCTCGCGGGAATACAGTGTGGCCGCGACCGAGTGGAATAAATGGACGACGGTGGGGGGAGGTACCGCGCATGTGGTATGTGGCAAAGATGGTTCAAATGGCTCTGATCACTATGCGACTTAACTTCTGAGGTCATCAGTCGCCTAGAACTTAGAACTAATTAAACCTAACTAACCTAAGGACATCACACACATCCATGCCCGAGGCAGGATTCGAACCTGCGACCGTAGCGGTCGCTCGGCTCCAGACTGTAGCGCCTAGATCCGCACAGCCACTCCGGCCGGCGGCAAAGATGGGAATTCGCGTCTGACGAGGAGCGTGGCGTGTGTAGATAGGTGCTACTGAGAGGTTGGCTGCTGTGTCCCGACAGTGCCCACCGTCGGAGGTTCGAGTCCTCCCTCCGGTATGGGGGTCTGTGTTGTCCATAGCAAGTTAGTTTAAGCTAGATTAAGTAGTGTGTTAGCTTAGGGACCAATGACCTAAGCAGCATGCTCCCATAAGATCTTACCACAAATTTCCAACATTTTAAATCCAAAATACTGCATCTCGGTTCTTATAATAGTGCAATAGGTCCGCACTGGTTAGATGTAACCGAAGAGAGACTCAAATTCGGATTATGGTTAAGGGCGAATCCCAAGCGCATGGCTACGAACAATTAGGAGCGGAAACTTAATGTCATCGGAACCTTATTGAAGGACCACGACATGCGATCGTTAGACCGACTGCAGAAAGTTCAGTTTATAAATACATACATACTTAGCAAAATATATCATGTCGCAACAGTCTTACCGATACCGCAGGTCACCGCACGTAAATGAATAGCTGTAGCGTCTTGGTATGTGTGGAAACAAAATATCTTCAAAGTATCCTTCCACATGGCGACTTTGCAGAGGCAAAACAGAGGACTTGGAATTAAATACGTGCTTTTAAACTAATACATGCCACTAAGACAGGCATCACGAAACTTCTGTTCCTGTCGTTAGATCCTGGGGACAGGAACGCTCCTGTTAATGTAGCACATATAGATGCAAACGTAGATTACGTCCGAAAGTACTAAGGTGATTGGAGCTGTATAAGACTTCCACCAGCGCAAAGCAACACTAGAACCATCTATGATTATATTACCACACATCGTCTTCACAACCCAATTCCGGTAAATTAACCTACTAAAAACTGGATGAACGTCTGTAAAACTATCAACAATAAAATTCTACCAACTAGAGTCAGTGCCGTATGGTACGACGTTGTAAACGAAACCATACCCACAGCGGAACGATTATGGAAAATCAAATTGAGACCATCTCCACACTGCGACGAATGTCGACATGGAGAAACAGTAGCGCACATCTTCTTACGTGACAAAAGAATCAGAATTTGGAACTGGAATATGAAGAAAGTAACACTATCAACAGAACCGCAGAAAGTCATATACCGGTAACTGAAGCTTTACAACCTGACTGGAAATGTCACCCGTCCGCAAAGTATAACAGTTATTCGTGGCTTCTGGTCCAGTTTGTGTTTTACGTCTTAACAAACAAAACTTCGAACTTAGAAGAGCACATGTTTTATATTACAGAAGCAGAATACTATTCATTCACTTTTTTTATTCCTGGAATCTTCTTTTATGTTGGCTCCAAAATCAGAACTGTTCTAATTTGGCAAAACCCGCCCGGCTCCAAAATTTCCTTCGTTTGTTGAAAAATATATGGCTTCCTTACAGACCTCATATGTATCCAGTGCATAATAACTTAAATTGTGAATATATTTTTGAATGAATGTTACCCGTCCGCAATGAATGTTATGTGTTTTTCCGTCACCCTTTTCACTGTTATAAGTTATGTTCTACAAGGAACGCGCGCCATTGGAGGCGGCAATCTGTAATTTATTTTACCTTAATTACTACTTCAGTTTTGTTCTACAATTTAAGGCATATATGGGAACAAACTTAGAATACAGGGGAATAATGCAGCTAATCAGGACAGGCATTGGGGAGGCATTGTGGCCAGGCTTCGGATCTTCGACCCCTGCCCTCTTTGCCTCCGCCTACCTGGTGCTGAAAATAATCTCAAACTGCAGGAGGTCCAGGTTCGAAGCCCAGTCGGTCACAAATTTTCATCTGCCGTCGTTGCTGTATTTCGACGCACTGTGACAGTGTGGACGTCAGTCCTTTGATATTTAAGATGCAATTGTTTTTTGAGGCAATAGAGGTGATTTGCGAACATTTGTCTTGCCATCAATGTAACGGGAATTCAACGGCATACAGCCCTTAGTCATTGCTTTGTGACGTCGCTAACCCATGTCATATACATGCGAATCAGATTGATAAGATTGTAGTGCATATTTAGTCAAATAACGAATGGTCAGTAGACAAGTATTTACGAACAGTAGAAGCAGGATTGCAGCAAACTGATCACTTAACCAAGTGCGACATAGAGTGCCTGTGTAATGAGGCATTCCAGCTGCATAGCTGAGGGTAATATTTGTTAAGCAATTCACTGCAGAATTAACGTAATTCCCGCACGATGATCTCTGTAGTCATACTGTATCATTAGCAGCTCTTGAATGGAGTACTATATTCGTTAAATCGGATTACTCAAGCTGATGCCAAACAAAGAGAAGCGACGACGTCGCCAAAGAGAAGCGACGACGTCGCAACACTATCTTTACTTAAGTAGGTAGCCAGCGCTAAATTACGTGCGCCACTATTAACGTTACTGTAAGCAGTTTGACAACACCACCACCACAACTACTGACAACCTGTACAATTATCAGGATACAGTTGTAACTCGCAGTGATTACAAGTTGCTGATGTTTGTCAAGAATAGCGGAAAGCGCCTCATGAATGTGAAGTTCCATTTGCATTACGCCTAGGACGGAGAGAATCCTAAATAACAGTAATAGGTCACCCAGCGAAGAGAAGAGTCCACGTATTAAGTTTGATATTAATGCAGTTCTCAATGGTTTCATACTAACGGGTTCTTTTGGCTATCGGAATACTCATATGGGAATTATTAAAGTGTAATTGCTAGAGCGCTCAACTACCTTAATAACACCGCATTCTGGATTGAATACGACTCGGAAAGCGACGTTAATTTGACGTTTCCGTCCATCTCCTGACGTCTTACTGAATGAAATCTTAAGTACACGCACAGTTGTGTTGCCTGCCGCATGGATTCTGTGAAGTGTTGTGGCAGCTGGCAGTCATTGCTGAATACAGACATGGTGCAAATATCCTCACTGCTCTAGGGGAGCTCGTCTTTGTTGCATTTTTTCCATACCGTAATTAGCATAATAACTTAAGGCTTATTCTGCTGAAGAACTTGATGCCCACAAGTTCTTAAATAAGAATCTCCGAGCGGTAGTAATGCATGAAAGGAAACAGACAGACAAAAAAATTGACAGCTCCCTGCTTTTTGCGTTTCCGATAGCGCCTACGATAAGAATTGTCATATTATGCTTCAGAATCCTAAACTGTTTATTTTCTTACTTCATACTAAAACAAAAGCTATGATATGAGAAGAGGAAATGACATATGCTTCTCAGGAACTTTAGGTTTTCGTGTTTATTTTCTCACTTCATACTAAAACAGTGGCGTTGGTATGAGAAGAGGAAATGAAATACACGTTTCCAAGACATAGTATTTCCTTGTGTGTTACTACTGCGTACATGAAAGCCCTGCAGTTAATTTTTGAATGTTGGATAAGTTTTGATATCACCTCACATTCCTTTGTGAGAAGGTTCCTATTTTCTTGGGATTCAAATAGAGGTGACATTTCATCACTGGTTAATATTCTGATGACTAATGACATGATATCCATTGCGATTGCTTCATGGCACCTGTGAGTAGAGTCTCATGCTGTTTACTATAAGAACACGCAGGCAGTGATGTCCGCTCACTGCAGTCAGAGCCAAGGTGATTTCTTTCCGTTTATGGCGAAGCGTTTGCTGCTGTGTCCACGCTCAGCCAACATAAACAAATCGCGGCGGCATTGGGCACTGCTAATCGCTGCACTTGTCGCGAGCCTCGACAACAAGAGCGCACTATCTCTGCTAACGATACCATGGAGTTAATACATTTTTCTTACTCAACGTGATATTCAGGACGTTGATTGGGTAAAAATTCCGTTTGTAACTTCCTATCGCATTAAAGTACTTTACAGTCATATTTGTGCAATATTTATTGTTGGTTGTCTCTCTAATTTTAATAGTATTGATTCAGATTGTGCGTGAACATGAAAACACACACACACACACACACACACACACACACACACACACACAGTCATTGATTCCAGTGAGGGTGACGACTACTGTGTGTTGAACACCACATGTACCAATGTATTCCTCAGTTGGCGTCGTAAGGAGGAGACTGAAAGTAAATGGACTTGTATGCTAAAGAGCTGCGACAAAGCAAAGCTTGACCGATTATCAGATAATTGTCCACATGGGTTTTGTGGACGAGTATACTTTTAGTAACCAACCCACCAGCCATCATTACGTAAGATTTCTCGAAGGCGTAGGGGCATTGATTTCATTAAGTCGTCGATAACGTAGCGTGATGGTTTACTCCCCACTACATGTTTTCTATATTCGTGCAAAGGTCGCTTGCATTTGTAGGTCCACATGGCAATGACCTTGTTACCTCTGCCCACATATTCTCTATCTGGTTGATGTTCGGTGATCGTGGAACAAACGGCAACAGCTTTATCCTTCCTTGGCCCTGAAACCAATCTTGCACTGCTCTGCTTTGATGGATGGCGCTCTGCTCCTGTAAATAAACTGTTATCTCGTTACATCATATATTTATATTTAAAAAACATATTTGTAATAAGCACATTGTATTACTATTTTCCATAGCGTTTAAGAATTCAGGCCCTGTCATAGTTAAGTGATCTATATTCAACAGTCCGATTAAGAATATGGTTTACCCAGTCTATCATATGATGCGAGCCGTAGTCGGATATCCACATTAAGACTGACTGGCTGAATCAATTAGAACGATCTGGTATCGAAATGAAATTATAGAAATCGGATAATCTGAACGTCTTTACTGCAACAATGCTACGCACATAAATTCCTTTGATGGAGTAACAGGTAGCAACTGTCTAAGAAAAAGTGAGAAATATATATACTAGCAGCAATGTAACGTAATTATAACCCATATTTATGTGATGGAAATACTGACTCGAACAATACACATCTATTTCAGTATAGGGAAGATACACCGTCTCGGATTTGCTCCCCCTTATGAGTGGTACCAAGGAAAACAAATACTTGGGGTGAATCAAATACTAACACAATCCTGAACGGCTACTCAATCCGTTGAACCCAAAATCCAGACACGTCTGAGTAAAATCGCCGCTACTCTGGTCACCGTCTATTAGCTCAATGAGCTCGGCTGAAAATATTTGCTTCCAAAGGCTTCAACACCCTCTGGTCGTGTCCGGTCCTGGTATCACCCAGGCCAAATCAATGAAACACAAGCAAACATGAACTGTGCAAGCAAAGTCAACTTTACCCCAGGTGGTACACAACCCGCCCGTCGACAGGCGGTAGCTGGATTTTCGGATTCTGGGGAGTCCAGTCTAGCACGGCAGAGAATATCGAAGATCTCTAGTAAATTTCCCTACAAGAAGAAAACATGCATTTGAAAACTAAACATCGATACATTGATCCAAACACGAAAACTAAATAATCTCACATAAGAAATCGACCGACAAAAAATTCTCAACCTTGCTCTTCAAGAACCACAACTAACTGACACTGAAACCTTGCATTACGGAAACCACTGCATCTTCAAGAGCAAAATACAACAAAAGGTAGCGAAAGGCGCACCAATCTTCGACATGGCATTTCTCGAACACAGATCTATCATCAACTCTGTCAAAGAAACCACACCCATTAACAATCGACTTATGACTATGCTCATTCAGAGCCCCAGTAAAAAATATACACTCATCAATGCACATGCCCCCACCAACATCGAAAATGAGAAAAACACCAAAAATGTGGAAAAATTCTGGAATACACTCGAAAAAACTATGAGCAAAATTCACCAAGATGACGTGAAAATACTAATGGGAGACTTCAACTCTCTATTTGGGACAGAAAAAACATATAAATAATTATTGGTACAAATTCAACACACCGAAACACTTACACCAACGGCACACGTCTGACTGACATTTGCCAACAATTCAACCTCAAAAGGATGTCTACCCACTTAAGGAAAAAACCAGTTCCCAGGTAACGTGCTTGGCTACCAGGTGCAAGCTGTTCTCGTTCGCATTTCGAGACTCGCTAAAAGCCAGATCTTTAACTCGTTTGTAGCAGAGCTACAAGCAGGCAGATACAAACTCAATAAGGGAATCGTAAGACAACGCTCGAGAAAAAGTCGTCTTCTTACCTTCAGTAACCTTTAGTGACAAAGCGAAAACCTTACGGTACTGCGAAATTCATAATGCCGCTTTTGTCTTCTGCCGACATATTTTTTGTTGTTGTGAATACATAATTTTATCTATGAACTACCACATTTTCATAATACTTGCGAATGAAACGGGAAATGAAGTAAATACAGAAGAATTTTCTTTCACCATACCTAAAACAATCTGACAATGCTAAAGTAGTTTACAAATTCTACGCCCGTGGAAACCTACTGGTTCTAACGATGTCATTAAACCAGTGTAGTTTCAAGAGTATTTTCATCTAGAAATGAATTGCCTTGACGGATGATCGATCAACAGCGGGAAAGGTAAAATTTTGCGAGGATATGACGAGAGGGACAACTGTTTGAGAGAGGACTTCCCTATCAATACAAGTGCCTGAGAGACGACTTTCCTATCAATCTCCTGGATAGTTTTGTTTCTCAAATCAACAGAGTGCATTATCATGCAGTAGCACAAATGGTTCAAATGGCTCTGAGCACTATGGGACTTAACTTCTGAAGTCATCAGTCACCTAGAACGTAGAACTACTTAAACCTAACTAACCTAAGAACATCACACACATCCATGCCCGAAGTAGGATTCGAACCTTCGACCGTAGCGATCGCGCGGTTCGAGACTGTAGAGCCTAGAACCGCTCGGCAGCAGCGCAGGTGATGTAGTTTTGTTCCTCGATTTTCTTACACTGCGACCGAAAGGTGTCTCAGCTGTTGGCAGCAAATTCCAGCTGTGATGCACACACCCCTTGGGATAGAATTCGTAGCCCAAAACACACTTTTGGAGCTAGAAGATGTAAAATATTATGTTCACACTACTCTTTGCTCGAGTTTACGTCTTTTGGTGGGGCTCAGCCTTTCATTTCTTCTTAGGAAGTTAGCGATAAAGGCATCATAACACGTCACCAGTAACAGTACTGCATACGAATGCTCAATTAGAGGCCTGATGACGTTCAATAATAGTCACTCCGTTGATTTTTGTTGTTGCGAATTACAGCACGCAGCACTCCTACACCAGACTTCTGCACTTTGCCTGTTGAATGCAAATGTCGCATGATGGCTAAATGATAATCCATTACATATATCAGTAGTCGAGACTTCTTTAATGTGGAAAATCATTCATGCCAGAACGATCTGGCGTATTTTTCACTAAAGCACTCGCTCCACACACATTTCGAAACTTTCTAGCTGCCTCCTCTGCATTCACTCCTCTGTTGTACCAAAAATACCTATTGTGTTGCAGATGTTACACCTATTTCCACTTGCGACTCAATTTTACGATGCTTAACCGTAGTTCATGATTTTCAGGTATGCAAAATCCAGTGCTTAACTGCAAGATGATAACTAGAACTTCAAATTCGAAAACGACAGATAATACATACACTGACAGCGTCGCGCTGCTTTCACATGGGCGGCGCCGGATTTCAGGCGGCGGGTGGCGTCTGGCCGGTGGCCGGTAGCCTCTGCAGCGCGAGGAAACACTCGAGCGTAAGCTGTTATGATCGCGACGCAACCACGATCTGTCCTGCGGAATTGTTTCTGGAAGTACTTGTTATTGCTGGTGGGTAGAATGTGAAGCGAATTATCTAAAAAAAAAAAAATACACTTGAACGCGAACAGGCGACTATAAGTTTAGAATGCACGACGATTAACATTAGACCACGGGTTGTCACAACCCGACAGCATCTCGGAAGTAGACAACACTTCCCGCTAACACTTCCGCGTCTTACAGTGTTGCCAGATTGTGCAGATGGCTGGACTTAAGAGTTGTCAGGGGCAGTCAGTTTTATTGGCCACCTTAAGCGAACGACTCGAAGTCTCTGTGTCGGCTGGCCGGCGGTCAATTTTTATGTCTAAGACTGTACATGTTTCTTTTTGAGGTATCATCATTCATCTGGCTCACGGCCGCCTGTATTAAAGGCCGGAGTCGTCAAGCTGACAACGTCGTAGCCTGTGACGTCAGTAGGCCGGCTAGCGTGACCCGCTAGGCCGAGACTGAAGTTTAGATTTCGTCGAATGCAGACGACGTCTCAGATATAAATATGCAATCACTTTCTTTTTTTGTAGATTTGGTCCCTATAAATAACACAGTAACCTAGAAAAGCTAATTTCTCGCAGTATTACGCCGACTTTATGTCGGAATTACGCATTTTATTCTCGTTTCCTTGCAACGATGAACTTTTGAATAACTCACATGTGCTTCATAGCAGTATATTATGACGTTTCTTACCTGAGATCTGGAGATACAAGTTCAGCAAACAATTTTGTGAGGTACCTACTAACATTATTTGCAGACTTGCAATTATTTCAGTCTGTTATTTGAAATGTATTATCATGTTCCTTCCAATATAAATGACAAACTAATATAAAAGTTTCTGACAGCTGCAACACATCTTTCACACCTTTATATATGGGGGTGGCATAATAACAATAATTTTAACGAACGTTTTTTGTGTATTGTTCATTAGTATGTTAGATTATTTTTTAAATCACAGGTCATACACAGTCTACACATCTTTCTGAGTCAGAATGAACTGGGGACCTTGCTGTAGGATTTGCATAAGAAGCTTGACTGAAATTTATCAGTGCATTAAAGTTTATTTCATAGTGGCCACCTCTTCCTTGCCAGTACTAATCAGAGCATTTAAGGACTGAGGTTATAGGTAAGAAAGAAGTTTCATAATTTTGTGTCAAAATTTATGTAATGTTTTTAATTTTCTATTAACTCCTTCCTTCTTGGAACATATTAAATGATCATTTTGGAGTTTGGTATAATTATTTAACAATATGTTACACATAATGGAAACCAGCTTTTTGTAGATATCAGTAAGTGGTCTTCCACAGAGACATGAATCTGTTAGGGAATCAGTAGGGAATCTGAACACTGAGATGTAACCCTCTTCCTTGCTGGATTTGTAGTTGCTGTTGCAACCAGGAACACATTTTTCTGGCATCTGCAAATAGAATGATGCATTAATTGCTAACATCTTAAACCAAAATACTATTATATAAAAATAGCAAATGAGAATTTGAGTGGACTGGTTTTTTCTACTGCTTGGACATCACGAAACACAAATCTACAAATAGAATCAAATGTGTAAAAATATTCATAATGTTAACACAAAATCACTTAGGAGACGATTCTGATACTAAACTTATGAATTCAAAACTTTATTTTCAAATTATATCTAGAATATAGTAGAACTTTTGTTGCAATTGTGTAGACGAAAGTCGATCACGTAGCACACCTGCACATATACGTGTAAAAACACTACAAACTTCACAGAATTGTATACTTACATTGTGTTATATCTTCGACTGTAGTCAAGACTACTTGCTATAATTTTTGCAGAGTCCAGTATAGCATAATTACACTGTAATGTCAGATAAAACAGACACCGCGTAAGTATGTAAGCAACTGCTTCCGTTCGCTACCTTATAGCCACAGCCATGCGGTAGGCCTTAACGTAACGTTGCCACATTTCAGTCCTCCGGCCTCTAATACAGGCGGCCGTGTCTGGCTCTAAATGGTTCAAATGGCTCTGAGCACTATGGGACTTAACAGATATGGTCATCAGTCCCCTTGAACTTAGAACTACTTAAACCTAACTAACCTAAGGACATCACACAACACCCAGTCATCATGAGGCAGAGAATCATCTGGCTACTATTAATTTCTATACGAACTGTGAAGTGTCTGCCTTTAAGGTTTCACAAAGTCCACCATCTTTGGCACTCCCCAGCATAGACATCTCCTTCATCGACACAAAGCACAGTCCTCGTCACAGAAGAATTCCCAGCCACACGGCTGGACCATGTGCTGGGGCTACCCCTCTCTTCCGGCTAACGTTTGGCACCATGTGTTTGCTGTCAGGCCCCGGCTGGCCGAGCAGCCTGTGCGGCCACACCAACTCAAAACTTAGAATACTTCCAGGGCACCACAACTCGCCTGTTACCTCACACCCTCCCACATGCTCACTGTCCGCCCACGATGGAACAATGTTCTCGTGGCTCAGTACCAAGAAGAACTGGGCAAATTGAATCATTTTTTTCCATCAGTGTTTCAATTAACATAACGCCCTGAAATGAGGAATACCCTAAATACTATCTTTTCCACCCTTTCCACATTGATATTTCACCACCCACTGTACCTACACAGTATCCTTGTCCATCTCTGCTCCCAACTCCTTGCTTCATGGCTAATATTTCTTCAGCAGACATAAATGCAAGACCTGATTCATACATGCTCCCACTACCATCTACTCCAGTCCAGTCACAGGCATCTCCTACCCCATCAAGGGCATGACTACCTATGAAAGCAGCCATGTTATCTACAAACTAAGCTGCAACCATTGTGCTGCTTTCTATGTTGGCATGGCGACTAACAAGCGCTCTGTCTGTATGAATGGCCACCGCCGTACTGTGGCCAAGAAACAGCTGGACCACCCAGTTGCTTAACATGCTACCATCACAAAGTGCTTCAATTCAGTGACTACACCATCTGGATCCTTTCTACCAGCACCAGTTTTTCAAAATTGTGAATGTGGGAACTCTCCCTACAAAATATTCTTTATTCTCATAATCCTCCCTGGTCGCAGCCTTTGCTAGTCTATGTCATCTGTCCCCTTGCCTGCTCCCACTCCAGCACTAAGCACACCTTCTAGTCTTTTCCCCTTCTCTATGCCTCTTCTCTCCCTTCCCCCTCCTCAGTGCAGCCTCCTGACTACATCTGGCAATCCTATCCTGTCCTCACTATGTCCTTGCTCACTCTCAATGCAGCGCATCATCTTCCCCCACCCTGTTAACATGTCCCCTTCCCACACCACACCTCCACTTAAGCTACATCACCCACCCCAGGCTGCTGCTTCTGTCAGACACAGGCACACCCAGGCCCAAACAGCTCCAGACAATAGCCCTGTTTGTGTGTGTGTGTGTGTGTGTGTGTGTGTAAGGGGGGGGGGGCATGTTTTTTACTTGTGAAGGACTTTTTTGTCCCAAATCTACAAGTTTAGTAATCTTTTTGTTGTGCCTGTCTACAATTTAAGACCTCCTGTAAGTGGTGAGTAGCAATCTATCCTTTTCATATTTTTGTTATTCTAGTGATGAAGAGAGTCCCTGAGGGATACCTTTCTCCTGAAGAAGATGGTCTCATAATGCATAATGGCACAGTATCTAGTGTGTGTCATAAGGGAAAGTTTACAGAAAAATGGGGAAACATCCATGGAGTTCCTAGTTGTGAACCTGACATTTTACCTCAAACTAGTGTGATACACCCTTTCTAAGAAAGGAATATATATATATATATATATATATATATATATATATATATATATATATATATATATATATAGAGAATATCATCATTTAAGACTGATTATGCCTTTCAGCGTTCAGTCTGGAGCATAGCCCCCCTTGTACAATTCCTCCATCCCCTATTCAGTGCTAACATTGATGTCTCTTCTGATGTTAAACCTATTACTTCAAAATCATTCTTAACTGAATCCAGGTACCTTCTCCTCGGTCTGCCGCGACTCCTCCTACCCTCTACTGCTGAATCCATGAGTCTCTTGGGTAACCTTACTTCTCCCATGCGTGTAACATGACCCCACCATCTAAGCCTGTGCCCTGACTGCTACATCTATAGAGTTCATTCCCAGTTTTTCTTTGATTTCCTCGTTCTGGACACCCTCCTGCCATTGTTCCCATCTACTAGTACCTGCAATCATCCTAGCTACTTTCATATCCGTAACCTCAACGTTGTTGATAAGGTAACCTGAATCCACCCAGCTTTCGCTCCCATACAACAAAGTTGGTCGAAAGATTGAACGGTGCACAGATAACTTAGCCTTGGTACTGACTTCCTTCTTGCAGAAGAGAGTAGATCGTAGCTGAGCGCTCACTGCATTAGCTTTGCTACACCTCGCTTCCAGTTCTTTCACTATGTTGCCATCCTGTGAGAATACGCATCCTAAGTACTTGAAACCGTCCACCTGTTCTAACTTTGTTCCTCCTATTTGGCACTCAATCCGTTTATATTTCTTTCCCACTGACATTACTTTCGATTTGGAGATGCTAATCTTCATACCATAGTCCTTACATTTCTGATCTAGCTCTGAAATATTACTTTGCAAACTTTCAATCGAATCTGACATCACAACTAAGTCATCCGCATATGCAAGACTGCTTATTTTGTGTTCACATATCTTAATCTCACCCAGCCAGTCTATTGTTTTCAACATATGATCCATAAATAATATGAACAACAGTGGAGACAGGTTGCAGCCTTGTCTTATCCCTGAAACTACTCTGAACCATGAACTCAATTTACTGTCAACTCTAACTGCTGCCTGACTATCCATGTAAAGACCTTTAATTGCTTGCAAAAGTTTGCCTCCTATTCCATAATCTTGTAGAACAGACAATAACTTCCTTCTAGGAACCCAGTCATATGCCTTTTCTAGATCTATAAAGCATAGATACAATTCCCTGTTCCACTCATAACACTTCTCCATTATTTGCCGTAAGCTAAAGATCTGGTCCTGACAACCTCTAAGAGGCCTAAACCCACACTGATTTTCATCCAATTGGTCCTCAACTAATACTCGCACTTTCCTTTCAACAATACCTGAGAAGATTTTACCCACAACGCTGATTAAAGAGATACCTCTGTAGTTGTTACAATCTTTTCTGTTTCCATGTTTTTTAAGATTGGTGTGATTACTGCTTTTGTCCAGTCTGACGGAACCTGTCCCGACTCCCAGGCCATTTCAATTATCCTGTGTAGCCATTTAAGACCTGACATTCCACTGTATTTGATGAGTTCCGACTTAATTTCATCCACCCCAGCCGCTTTATTGCACTGCAATCTATTGACCATTTTTTCCACTTCCTCAAATGTGATCCTATTTCCATCATCATTCCTATCCCTTTCTACCTCGAAATCTGAAACATTACTGATCGCATTTTCACCTACATTGAGCAACTCTTCGAAATATTCCCTCCATCTGCCCAAGGCATCCACAGGATTCACCAGCAGTTTTCCTGACCTGTCCAAAATACTTGTCATTTCCTTCTTACCTCCCTTTCGAAGACTGCTAATTACACTCCAGAATGGTTTTCCAGCAGCTTGACGCATAGTATCCAACCTGTTTCCAAAGTCTTCCCACGATTTCTTCTTGGATGCTGCAATTATCTGCTTGGCTTTGTTTCTTTCTTCAACATAACTTTCTCTGTCTACCTGGGTTCTGGTATGTAGCCATTTTTGATACGCCTTCTTTTTCCTTTTACAGGCTGCCTTGACTGTATCATTCCACCAAGCTGTTTGCTTCATCCTACTTTTACACACTACTGTTCTAAGACATTCTTTAGCCACTTCTAGTACTGTGTCCCTGTACCTTGTCCATTCCTTTTCCAATGACTGTAATTGACTACATTCAACTAACTGGTACCTTTCTGAGATCGCTGTTATGTACTTGTGCCTGATTTCCTTATCCTGAAGTTTCTCCACTCTTATCCTCCTACATATGGACCTGACCTCCTGCACTTTCGGCCTCACAATCCCAATTTCACTGCAGATTAAATAATGATCAGTGTCATCAAAGAATCCCCTGAATACACGTGTGTCCCTCACAGCCTTCCTGAATTCCTGATCTGTTATTATATAGTCAATGACAGATCTGGTTCCCCTGCCTTCCCAAGTATACCGGTGAATGTTCTTATGTTTAAAATGTTTATGTATATCAATGAGATATCATTTATGTAGGAAGAACTCTCATATAGCCACCTCCCACTGGGCAAAAATGTCCAGAGTGAGTAGCACCCTCTGGAACCACACTGGAAATGTTTCAAAAGATTCTTTTTTCCAGGATTCAAAAAAGGTACTACTGATTGGCCTGTATTTTTCACACCATTAGTAACATCAACACTCGTATGACTACTTGAAGACTTCTATGGTGTCAGGATAGCTTCCCTCCAGGAACAGGAATGTTGTCTTTCTGACTAAATCTTGCCAAAGTACTCCAGGACAATTTTCTTTGATTGGGAATTTAGTTTCAGTGGCAGGTTATAATGAATGCTGTCGGTGTGGGGAGCTGTGTTTCTCATTACAGACAACACTGATTCTAACACTCACCTGGAGAATGGACAGTGGTATGCTTTTGCCTTGTTAGACTGGAAGTCTGATGATCAACTTCTGATGTTGGAATATGGGATTCTGTCACACACTACAAGTTGTGTTATACAAATTTCCTGCTCTAAGATACAGCAAAGTGATAAGCACTCTGTTCCACTCTTATGGCAACTACTGCACTTGCACTCTTCCTTCCAGAAATCATCCTGGTTGTTTGGCATTCTCTGTTGACTGCAGTAGAGTTATTGATGAAATGTTAAGGGGAACAGTGGAGGTTATTGCTTTGTCCATATATACATCAACATCTACAAAGTCTTTTTCATTATCAAAATGAAGTGCTCTGAAGGCTTTAAGGTGGCTGCATTTGCTTTTCCTTTGAACTTTCTTATAGGTTTCTCTCTACACATGTGGAGTGTTGCCAGTATAGGACCAGATGATTTTGCACTATATTTCTGTGATTTTATAGTGATATCTTGCTGTCTGCGTTGTCCCTTAGTCACCAGTTTGGGAGTAAGTGTGAGCAGAACAACAGTGATTCCCATGCAAGTCAATGTACTTGCAGCACTATCCACAGTCTCAGCATATGTAACAACATTAACTTTAGTGCCATTGCAAATGAGGTTGTCAAGCTGGGAGGCTGCATAGCATTGTGTTGCATCCACTGCTTCACTGAATGATCACCCTGGCAGTTAACATATTTTTGCTGGAAATGTATACCATGATTCTGTATAGTGTGCTGCATGTCTGCAAGTAAGTTTGCATTACATAGAACTGTGTTGTGCCCAGAGCTCTGGCATTTGAAACACCACATCGGAATTGTTATAAAAGGTCATATTTTCACACAGTGAAGTTTTGCTATAAGTTAAAATAAATGTTTACCTTACTTATCGTACCTTCTACTTGTATCATATCTCAGCTAGTAAAAGGGTTACTTCAAAAGCCTATCAACAACTTAATGTTTCTGCTTTTTGTTGTATGGTCTTTAATCCAAATGTATTTATGGTCTACTTCAGTTACTCCTAGTTTTGACCACTTTCCTGCAATTCTTTCGTGTCAATATTCATTATGGCATGACATCCTCACAAAAGTTGATGATGGTGTGGAATTCTTAAGCAATAGAGTAACCACATAATTTTGCTGCTTGTTGTTCAGTAGAGGCCTCAATTACAAAGTAACATTACACAGCCTTTTCACAGTTTTCAGAGTAGCTGCTAATCCTTCTAATGCTTTCTGCATGTGTAGAACAGAGAGATCTTAAAGCTACCCACTTTCCCTCTTTATCACAGTTAACTGATTGACACAAAGGTGTCTGGATTATCAGGACTTCTCTCTAGAGCTATTTTGGTTGACCGATTGTTAATCTCTCCTGGCAGTTTACTCAAGCACCTGGAAATGTTAAGGGATAGGTTGTTCAATTCCATGAATTTCCCACAGCACCTAGGGTCATAATTTTGTGTTTACTTAGCAGGCCTTCTACAACTGAGGTGCTATGGGTTCCCTATAGGTTACCCGTAGTGACTGGTTCAATCCAAGTCATCCATCCTACTGTCATGTGCAAACTGCTGTCATATGCAATACATGAGGTACTATGTAAGTAATGTCTTACATTTTATTTCAGAACATAACATACATAAAAGGCAACAGTCTAGGTTTCAACACAGTTTGATTCATACAGGAGCTTTTCTTATCATGAAGTTTCCTGGAAACAGGTTGGGCAATATTTGAAAAAGGAGGCATTGGCAAGTTAGATCTTTTTGCAACTCCATTACCTTGAAAGTATTAGCGGTGATCCTTTGGGGAGTGTTGGTGACCAGTTCAGAAAAATTAATAGTGCAGGAGAATTATAGACATGATCAGAAAATTGATGTCCTCAAAACAAAATGAAATAATAGGGAAGACTTTCACGGAGTATGCCTTCTGAAGCACCAAAAACAGGCCTCTCTGTGCAATGGGAAAGGAATACTTTGAGCAACTGGGTGGCATAAACTTAAACTTTATGCACTGAGCACGCACGCACGCACGCACACACACACACACACACACACACACACACACACGCAAACACTTTTATGTGGAAATTATACCACGAAGGCTGCATATGACTAAAATTGACTTTATATTGGGTATTAAGTATGAGTGCATGGAGGTGATGAAAGTCCAGGAATAGCAATATGCACATTTACAGATGGTGGTAGTGTCACATACAAGAGGTAGAAAAGGAAAGTGCATTGATGGAGCTGTCATTTGTATTCAAGTGATTCATGTGAAAAGATGTCTGACATGGTTATGGCCTCACAATTGGTATTAACAGGCTTTGAATACAGAATGGTAGTTGCAGCTAGATGCATGGGACATTCCATTTTGGAAATCATTGGGGAATTCAATATTCTGTGATCCACAGCATATGTGTGCAGATAATACCATATTTCAGGTATTACTTTTCACAATGGTCAACACAGTGGCCTTCAGCCTCCACTTAACAACTGAAGAGCAGCAGTGTTTGCACAGAGTTGCCTGGGCTAATGGACAAGCAATACTGTGTGAAATAACCACAGAGATCAATGTGGGATGTACAACAAACGTTTCTGATATGGTCGTGTGGCGGAGTTTGTATTGATGGGCTATGGCAGCAGACAATCAGTGTGAGATCCTTTGCTAACAGCACATCATTGCCTGCAACACCTCTCCTTGGATTGTGACCATATTGGTTAGACCCTAGATGCCTGGAAAATCATAGCCTGGTCAGATGAGTCCCAATTTCAGTTGGTAAGAGCCGATGGTATGGTATGAGTGTGGTGCAGACCCCACACAACCATGGACCCAGATGTCAACAAGGCACTGTGCAACTTGGTGGGGGCTCCATAATGGTGTGGGATGTGTTTGCACAGAATGGACAGGGTCCTCTTGTCCAGCTAAACCAATCACTAATTGGAAATGGTTATGTTTGTCTAATAGGAAACCATTCACAGCCATTCATGGACTTCACAGTCCTAACATGTCACAGGGCCAAAATTTTTTATGACTGGTTTGAAGAACAGTTCAAGCGAATGATTTGGCCTTCCACATCACCCAACATGAATCCCATCGAAAATTAATGGGACATAATCGAGAGGTCAGTTCGTGCACAAAATCCTGCAAAGGCAACACTTTCGCAGTTATGGATGTCTATAGAGGCAGCATGGCTCAATATTTCTGCAGGGAACTTCCAGTGATTTGTGGAGCCCATGCCACGTCAAGCTGCTGCACTATGCTAGGAAAAATGGGGTCTGACATGATATTAAGAGGTATTTTATATCTTTCATCTCAGTTTATAGCATTATAGAACCATATATGATCCCATAACTCCTGAATGCAAATGTTGGTGCATGGGAGCAACAATGGCCTGAATGTGTTCTTTATGAATGTTCCTTGAAACTGTTTCAAAGAGTGTCTACAAAGCATTACTAGTGGTTGAAACTTCCTGGCAGATTAAAACTGTGTGCCGGAAGACTCGAACTCGGGACCTTTGCCTTTCGCGGGCAAGTGCTCTACCAACTGAGCTACCCAAGCACGACTCACACCCTGTCCTCACAGCTTTACTTCTGCCAGTACCTGTGGAGGATGCTGTGAGGACGGGGCGTGAGTCGTGCTTGGGTAGCTCAGTTGGTAGAGCACTTGCTCGTGAAAGACAAAGGTCCCGAGTTCGAGTCTCGGTCCGGTACACAGTTTTAATCTGGCAGGAAGTTTCATATCAGTGCACACTCTGCTGCAGAGTGAAAATCTCATTCTGATTACTAGTGGTTGCTGGAGGAAGAGGACCACCAAGTTACAGACCTATCATATACTGGAAATGTCAGTCAGCAGGCAGCTGGTTCAGGATGGCACATGAATTGATGAAGACCCAAGTAAGTCACATTACAAGTGCAGAATGTACTGTGCTCTACTACTGCTAAAAAAAATTGAAAAATTATCAACAGTACATAACTCCACCATTAAAAAGTAGGGACAGGTATGCTGAGGTTAATGTTTTCAGTGAATTGCTTGCAAACAGTAACAGACAGCTCAATTTTTTTTTTAATGACTGTCAGTCAAGGGCTTTGAATATCACAAGCCTGTCTCATGACTGACACAGTGGCAAGACCTGCATAGGGGTTGCATTTTCCCCTTTCTACATATGGACTTCATGTCTGAGATACTTGTGCCATAACTCCCATGGCTGTAAGAAACTGTTATTAAGGACACCACCAGGTACTGCCTCCTCCACACAGATGTGTGGAATATAAAATGCTATATGAGTACAATTTTTTAGTGTGATGCAAGTCACAGCGGTAGCCCATGGGAGCAATATTAGCTAATAGCTAAATCATGAAATAAAGTGGTATTTCAAAAAAAAAAAAAAAAAAAGCTTTTGCACAAAAATGACTTCCATAAAGAAAGTCTGGATACCTGTCAACTGCAAGTGAATCTGCAATATTAAATGACACGAATTACAGCAATGTTGTATCTGCCAAAGAGATGCGAGCAATATCTATGCACCTTTCTGCCAACTGAAGATTCCTTTACAACCTTGACGTGCCTGTTCTAAACATTCTAGAATGTTATTGAGGTCTTGAACAAACTTTAAATGACTTGATTGTGTCATAGCAAAAAGCAATATTTTCTTCCATTTCATTTTCAGTTTTCTTTTCTACATGTAAATATGAACAGCACTGGCAGCTAAATTAACAAATTCCTTCTCATTCACGGACAGTGTCATTTATTGAAAACACTTCATGGTCACGGATGACTGAACTGGTGCCAAAGACTAGCGCAGCTGTACATGGCTTGTTCATGAATGTCATCCTAATTTTGATCAGGGATTAAACAGATGCAGTCCAAATGAATTCCAATCAAATGGACTGCTCATATGTGGTGGTCTGTAAGATGTATATGGCCATTATCATAGGACATGTTGAAGTGGGACTAATCTGAAATCACTACATTTATCATTCAGCATGTGAGCAATGGTGTTCACATGGCCATAGAAACTGATGAAATGACATGCATACCACCAATTGATGTTACAGCAAATATCATTGAATAAACTGTAAAATCTATAAACCAATAACATGGTGTTGGTCATCTCTCACTGTGGTCCAGTATTCACACACCCTGTACACAACCCTCTTCTGCTACAGCAGCATGCTCTTTAACATGTTGACTGCTACACACAATGATTGATGTTTCAGTGTCAGGCATAAGGCTCTGCTGCAATTGCCGACGGCATCGTAACAGACAGCATGTTAAAAATAAAATGTTACAATATGATAAACTCCTGGCAAACATTCATTTGCTCCATCTGAATTCTCATCATAATATTGCACTAATTGAGTTGAACATAACACTGACGTTATTAGTGACATAAACGAAAGATGTGCTGAGTCCACATGCATCTTGTGGTGAACAATTTTGAAACATGTGAGACACTACTATTCTGTTTCAAGATGAATTAAATCCACGAAATTCTGCTTCTGAATGGCTGTTCCAGGAAATTCTACCACAGTTTTATATTATCACATCTGCAAGTGTTAGAACAGAAATGGATCCTTCCTCGTAACAAACTTACAAATATTAGACAATGATAAAGGTGATTTAATCTCATATAGATATATAGTCTACAAGCCACTATGAAGAGCATGGCATAGAACAGCTACTATATAGAGCACATTAGTTACTTCGAGCAAGGAAAGAATGCACACATGCAGTGCACTAATTCCTGTTGCCTCATTCTAATGATTCCATGCAAGATATGTAATGACTTCAAAAAGTAAGGTACATATGTAGTTCCATGCCAAGACCATTGCACAACAGGAGTGGCACATTGTCAGAAGAGAACATATGTTCAGAGTTTCCTGCAGAGTTTTCCAGGAGAGTGAGTGTGTGTAAAAATGGACCAAATGCAATGATGTAATGTTCGGCTATAGCGAAATGGTGGCAACAATTTGGTCAAGGCCAAACAGATGTCAGTGATGCTGATTGGAAAGTCCAGATCTTGCACCATGCAATTTCCTTCATTGCAAAGGAAATGAAGGATAGGTAGAATGTTCCGACCATTGTTTATAAACACTTGGTGACTGCTGAAAAATAGTGTCATGTATCTGTCACTTTGATGTGTGGTGCACAGAGAAGTGAATTATGTGAATACATGTATTTGAATACACATTCTATTTTGCATTTGAAATACTTTTTAAAAAAGAAAATTGTATTCCATTTTATTTGAAATACTTAAAATATAGAAATTTTGTATTTGTAAACTGCTTCTCTTGAATTTTTTGTTTCATACTTCACATTTTCATTCATTTAATGAGACTTTTATTTAAACACACAGTTCCACAATGGTTACAGATAGCACTATAAGCACCAAAGATGTAAGTCAACTTAATGTGAACATGACGCTAACTATTAGAAAAGGCAGTAAGACTTAAGTATACATTACTGTATATGTTTACCATTATTGTTTGTTCACTGTAAAATGTACCAAAATCATCTGTTTTGAGATGATCAGTTTACTCATGGGTGACAGTAAGAGTTCATTCAATGTAGCAGTGACAGCTATGCCTTTGTAAACAGTGTGCCTATCTATATACTTTTCGTTTGGAATATTAGTACTGATAGTTTTTGTCTGCCATTGATGATACAATGCACAGTAAGTGTCTTTGAAGTTCAACATTACAGCACTCTCAGGGATTGTCTGTCTTAAGTTTGGACGCAATGAAAAATTGCCTTGCCACTTAGTCCTTTTGGTGCCCTGTTGGCACAATTCAGAACAGTTTGTCACCTGTCTTCTGTTTTCAAGTGATGCTAAAGCCAACAACAATCTGACAATAGTGGCTCTTTAGAGTATTTTTCTTCTACTCATTGGGTAGCACTGCAACAGCTTAATTTAATTTTCCAGTCTCTGCAGCAATATGTACCACTTTTGAAGATGACTGTTCTACAATTCACTTTCTTGAACACCTGTTACTTCCATGTACAATGTATACCATAGTTGTTGACCACTACGTGGAACATGCATTAATATGTTGGCACTACATATGTAAACACACTTCCTCATGAATTCCTTCTAGTCCAGCAGCCAGTGACAGGTTTTCATGACCAAGTACCTCCCAATTGAAAATTCATGAAATGCATTAGGGATTTATATTATTAATATTCGCAACCGTCAGCTGAGACTCCGTGGGTGGGGCGGGCAGTGGCAGCCTCCCATGCATGGGAAAAGAAAGTTGTTTTAGTCATTTCCTTCCATTTGAAAATGTCAGATTATAGTTTACCTAATATTTTAAAGGAAAAATTAAGTCAGCTGACCA
This sequence comes from Schistocerca cancellata, assembly GCF_023864275.1. Lineage (NCBI taxonomy): Eukaryota > Metazoa > Arthropoda > Insecta > Orthoptera > Acrididae > Schistocerca > Schistocerca cancellata. The sequence goes on from NC_064627.1 coordinate 477,408,311, forward strand.
TAACATGGTGGATTATACATCAGCTGGCTGCTTGAGCATGAAAAAAAATTATATTTTCAATGATTTCCTCTCAACTAAAAATTTACCTGGTGATCATTTATATGCTACTATGAATGAAAATTAATGTAAGCTTGCTGTATCTTAGTGGAAAGTTTGTCAGCTGGTACCTTGAAAAGTGTAACGCAGCAGCATCTATCACCTACTGAATCTTATCAGCTGACAACTTTTCCCTTGACTTACAGCTAGCTGATTTTGCAAAAGACACAATAAGGTATTACGTTAGACAATTTTATTTTATACTGAACTGTTACTACACTAACACACTGTTCGACTAAACAAGTTTCAATTTCTTTTCGAGTCGCATTATATTCCCCACCTATTTTGTTTTTACCAGCAATCTTTTACATGCGCTATACACAGCAAAGGGCCTTTGTATGCACTCATGGGTAAAACGTACCGCCTCCAAGTGTACCTTTAGCATTCTATACCTGCTATAGCATAGCATCTGGAGAAGGTAATTTTAATCCCCAATCTAGATGCAATATCGAAAGGGTTTATGTACAGCTTCAATCTGTAAAAAGATGAGAATAATTAAGAAACGTGATTTCCTCCCGGATGAAAACTTATAAGAGAATTGTTAACATGCTTTAGTAAATAATGAAAAAAATCAGCTAGCTGTAAGTCAAGGGAAAAGTCATCAGCTGATAAGATTCATTAGGTGATAGATGCTGCTGTGTTACACCTTTCAAGGTACCAGCTGACAATCTTTCCTCTGAGATACAGCAACCTAACATTAATTTTCATTCATAGTAGCATATAAACCATCACCAGGTAAATTTTTAGTTGAGAGAAAATCATTGAAAATATAGTTTTTTTTCATGTTCAAGCAGCCAGCTGATGTATAATCCACCATGTTATAGTCAGCTGACTTTATTTTTCCTTCAAGATATTAGGTAAACTATAATCTGACAAATTTTCAAATGGGAGGAAGTGAGTAAAAAACTTTTTTTCCTCCATGCATGGGAGGCTGCCACTGCCCACCTCACCCACAGTCGCAGCTGACGGTCACAAATATTAATAATATAAATCCCGAATGCATTTCACAAAGTTTCGCTCAAGAAGAAATAATTGACCGAATTTGTACCTGGCTCTTGGACTATTTGCCCCTTAGCGGTCTATCAATGTCAGAGGACTTCTTGACACGTACAAAGTTCATTGTTCACTGCTGCCAACCCTTGTGATCTACCCTATTCGGTCTGAGGTATAGTATGTGAGCTGGACAACATGAAAACTAAGTTTTTAGTATTGCATGATATATCAATTGACTACTTGAGACAAGTGCGTCTACTGTGGAAGTTCTTGTCAGACATTGCGAGGTACATTGCTCATACTCCTGAGAACATACATTTCTTTGCTCGAGAAAATATCTGCTTGCAAACACGTCAGACACCCTGTAGAATGCAGTAAATACTGCCTTTTTCCTTTGTATCGCGCCAAGTAAGAATGTAGAATCGAGATAAACCTTACAAGGAAGACACGTAAAATTGGGGGAATTGTATCATTGATCTTACGGGTTTTCACAGGGAATACGAGTTTATGGTGTAGAATCGGGAAAAATGTAAAACTGAAGTTCCAGTGTAGAGGTATTTTATTTGAATAAAGGTAATTTGGAAAGATGTATTTTGCATTCACATTTGAAATAGAAAAAATAACCAAGTATTTGCATTTTTAATTTAAATACTTTTAAGAAATTACTTAATTATTTTGTACAGTCCAGTAGTGCAGCATTCAATGGAAGGTACTTGGCCTGTCATAACAATGTGTAACTTACTTTTTAAATTCCCCTAGTAAATAACTGAGGTAGCATAATATTCACAGTCTACCTCAAATATAAGTTCACTAAATTCAGTCAGCACAAACATGAGAGAATTAAGTATAAAGTTGAGATTTGTACCCCACTATCAAAGATCCCCATTTAATTTCCCTGAGTATCTGTATTACACTTACTTTTTAAATTCCTCTAGTAAATAACTGAGGTAGCATAATTTTCACAGTCTACCTCAAATATAAGTTCACTAAATTCAGTCAGCACAAACGTGAGAGAATTAAGTATAAAGTTGAGATTTGTACCCCACTACCAAAGATCCCCATTTAATTTCCCTGAGTATCTGTATTACACTTATATACAGGCATTAATGACCTCTTAAGATACTAGCACAGAGGGGGTGAGAGAAAGGGGGGGGGGGGAGGAGAGCGCATGTGCCATGGGGAAGGAAGGAAGGAGGGGGAGGGGGTGGGGGTGAGGGGGTGAGAGAGAGAGAGATACCTTTGTCAGAAATTTGAGAAGGATCCCAACACTAAAAGATTTCCCTAGTACAGGTTGCACTAGGCCTTTGTACTTTGTATGGGACTTCCTTAACAAATGCACTGTTCACAGAACCATCTCAACCAATCCACTTGTTCCACTCCTAATTTCACACATTCACTATATTTGGTATGGCTTCAAAGTATTATCCCTTGTTATTTAAACAATAAGTTAGACTCAAGAAGTTTATCACTATATCACTATTTGGAAACAACTGGAGTGTTTGTCTTGATGGTGATTGCTATCTTGCATTTGTCCACATTCCAAGAGAGCTTGCGTGCAGTGGAAACAACCACTAATTTCCACTGACAATAGTATAACAAAACAAAACATTCATGGCCTATTAAAAACTAGCTTTATCAAACTAATCACGTATTTCAGAAGATAGTCTACAATCGCACCAAAAAGTATTGGCACAGTTACATTTTAGTGGTTGTAGGTTAATCGAAACATATATTTCAGAACAGAACCCAGACACATGCCACCTCACATTACATAGGTTACAAATATGTCCAAATCACCTGTCCGTAAAGTAACATACAGTGTTATGAAAATAAATATCGCTCTTCTGCATCCAAAAAAGTATTGGCACATGCATATGAATTGGACAGTGTGTTCATTTTCTTCATTGATGTTCACCTACCAATAGCTAGTGTGCATCCTTTAGCATCTATAACAGCACATAAATGGCTAGGAATGCTTTGTATTAAATTCCGGGTGATATCAGGGGTAATTTTTGACCATTCCTCCACGAGCACTTTCTCCAAGTCGTTTTTACCAGACGGATGCCTTTTTCTGACTTGCGTGTCAAGATGAGCCCACAGATTCTCAATGGGGTCTGAGGGGGTGTTACAACCCTTCTGGGGGCATTGTACAGTAACTACTCCCAGGTTTTCGTGGCGCTATGTTTTGGGTCGTTGTCTTACTGGAAATGAAACACCCCAGTAAGGCCACCAAACTTACTTTCTTGCATCAAATCCGAACACATTGAACTTTGATTTGTCGCTAAATATCACAGTGTTCCAAAACTCCATCGACTTGCTGATGTAGTCCTTGGCAAACTGCAGGTGTTTCTGCCGGTTAATTTGCGATATGTATGGCTTTTTCCCGCGAGAATGTCCGTGCATGTCAGCCTCATTCAACACATTTCGTATAGTTTGAACACAAACCGTCTTGTCAGACGTCATCTGAACAACCTCAGAAATAGTTGCTGCACTTGTAGCAGGTTCCTTCCGAGCAAGTGCGACGATATGGAGACGCTCTCAGGTTGTAAGCACTTTTACACAAAACTTATTCACTGTTGTTCCAGTCTCTTTATATTTATGTATGATAGCTCGTACCGTGGTGTAGCTAGCAGACACCTCTGCTCCGATTTGTCGATAGCTTCTCCCTTGTGAATGGAGCAATACCACTCTCTCAAACAACACCACTGAATGTTCCTTCTTCTTCGGTCCCATGCTGACCACTATCACGAAATACAGCAACATACTAGTGACTGGGCCGTCAACAATACGCAGTGTCTATTGTGTCAGCAGATGATGTTGTGGTACCTGAAAACCCAGAGAAGCCATGCTCTGTGCCAATACTTTTTGCGTGCAGAGGGGATACATGTTTGACCTTAACACTGCATTTCTTTGTTAATGGTAGGCACTGTGGGCAGAATTGTAATGTCTGGTATGTGACGTAGCACGTACATGTGCTGTGTACCGGAAGGTGTGGTGTTTGTAACCAGCAACGATAAATACGCGCGTGTGCCAATACTTTTTGGTGCAATTGTATATGATGATATCTTCTTCATCAAGGAGCAGAGTGGTACATTGGAATCTACTTTTTAATCTGAAAAGAAGCTATTATTTCATATGACTGGTGTTTCTTGAAGAGATGCTTCATTTCCTGTGACAATGTTATGTTCAAGTTCAAAACATGCTCCTACATACCATAATATGCAGTCACTGGGAATATTGGTCTGTACATATGTTGATTTACTCTTCTCATAAACGCACCCCGTTTCATTCATGTAAGGCTGTTCATGGTCTAGGAAAGGAGCTAATCCCACACTGCATCATAAATAGAATCTAACAGAAATTTCATTGGACCACACCACAGTATTTGCTTTGAGTAGTGTGTTATTTTTCAACATCAATCATTTGGGAGTTTGTTCAGTGCTCAAACAGTGCTATGTTATTCCAGTACTTATGTATAAATGCAATTTAAATGCAGAATTTAACACATCTTAAACATTGTTTCATATCTAAATGAATCCATGAGGCACAATAGGTGCACATTTTCAGTCAATTCAATGAGTGTTAGATAAATGACTTCACCCAACAATACCCTATAACAACATGTTCTACTGCTACACTCTATGGCAGTGTTTACTATGAATGTGCAGAAATGTCAAGTCGTTTAAAAATTATACATGGGGAAGTATTTAAAAAATTAATTAATTTACAAGGCCTTCAATTCATGAATAACCTATACTCGCATTTTAACTGTATTAGAGCTAAGTTTCCTCCCTTCTGAAGCTAACTTGAAATACTTGATAATTTGCCCATTCACATTATCTCCATCTTTTCAATTTTGCCTCACGTTATAAGAAAATATAATTGTGTGCATAGGGAAAGTGGGAGGGAGAGTGTATCATCAGAAAATGTGATAGGCATTGAATGTCTGCCCAGTTCAAACTGCTACTGAACTGTTATTGTGACAAAATAATTCTTGGTCAGTGGCAAGCACATTTGACACACTTGTGTTCCCCAGTGTACTTCAAGATGATCAAATCTGGAAATCGTAATTAAACTTTATGGTAACATCTATTACCTAAGTAACAAAATTGTAAATAAAACCATCACAATAGTTCATCCAAAGATGAGACTGACATTTGGAAATGTTAGCAATTACAATGTATGAGAAATACAACATACAAAAAATAAAAGCTTTAATGAACTCTAAATGGTATAATCGGACTTCATATGACTAAGCTAATACAAAGATGTTTGGTATAAAGAAGTTGCAACAAATGCAGATTAATATAGAGGTGAACTGTCACAGGTCTCATTATTTGCTCTATTTCTAGTTTTAATAATGAGACATGAGTGTATTACAATATTCATTGCCCTGGTGGAAACATGTTAAAAATTTAAAGCTATCGGAGAAATGAATATCTGAAGATGCTCTCTCCTGACGAGGAAATGTAATAATAAAGCAAAAGTAGCATACAGCCTGTGACAGTTTACCTGCACATTAATTCCTAACGGTCAATGTGACCCCTTTCATGTGATGCCTATGTTTACTAAGCATTCAAACTAACTAAAGTTCATCTTTTTCTGATTTCTCAGTCTCGTCTAATTCATTATTTTCTTCTTTCTTTTGTGGTTTCAGTGTTTCATTTAGGCATGAATCATCATTGCCTTTTAAAGCACGTTGTGAACACAGAAATGTTTTTAGAGAGATATCTCCCTGACGCCGCCAGTACCAATCTTCAATATCGGACTCATAATCTTCCAATAATGTCTCACACTGAAAGAAAGAATCATAAAATAATCACTGTAATATATTGTTAATTATCTGTATGCAAAATAATTCACATAACAACTGGATCAATGAAATCACTCAAAAGTCATACATAAACCAGAAGTTGCAAATCCAAATCATCTAACTTTATATGTAATTTATGATCAGATTTCAGTTCTCTTAAACAGGAAAGAAATAAGTGTAATGGAAAACCAGCCAAAGTTGCAAATTTTACTGTTTTATTTGCTTGGTGACTAGTGCCAGGCCAGGACCCATTTTCAAATCATCCAGATATATATACTATCTTGACATGGTTCTTATATATTTGGAACTGCCATTTTGACTATCTAGATGATTTGAAAATGGGTCCCAACCCGAAACTAGTCATCAAATAAACAAAATACTTGAATTTGCAACTTTGCCTGGTTACCATAGTACTGATTAACAGAAGTTGCTGCCCTGCAATTACACACACAAAATATCAGAGTAAAATAGTAATTTAAAATGATACATAAAATTTGTCTCTGCTAGCAGCATTCTTATTGTTTGTTTCTCGACTTCCGTAGATCTTAATATGCCATCTTTGCTTAATTCAGTTCATAGAAATGATATTTTCCATAAATATGAATGAAAATGCAACATGTGATCACTGAGAGCTATTTACATTTATACTAATGTTCACCCCCCCCCCCCCCCCACATGAACCATGGATCTTGCCATTGGTGGGAAGGCTTGCGTACCTCAACGATACAGATAGCCGTATCGTAGGTGCAACCACAACGGAGGGTTATCTGTTGAGAGGCCAGACAAACGTGTGGTTCCTGAAGAGGGGCAGCAGCCTTTTCAGTAGTTGCAGGGGCAACAGTCTGGATGATTGACTGATCTGGCCTTGTAACATTAACCAAAACGGCCTTGCTGTTGTGGTACTGCGAACAGCTGAAAGCAAGGGGAAACTACGGCCATAATTTTTCCCGAGGGCATGCAGCTTTACTGTATGATTAAATGATGATGGTGTCCTCTTGGGTAAAATATTCCGGAGGTAAAATAGTCCCCCATTCGGATCTCCGGGTGGGGACTCAAGAGGACGTCGTTATCAAGAGAAAGAAAACTGCCGTTCTACGGATCGGAGCGTGGAATGTCAGATCCCTCAATTGGGCAGGTAGGTTAGAAAATTTAAAAAGGGAAATGGATAGGTTAAAGTTAGATATAGTGGGAATTAGTGAAGTTTGGTGGTAGGAGGAACAAGACTTTTGGTCAGGTGAATACAGGGTTATAAATACAAAATCAAATAGGGGTAATGCAGGAGTAGGTTTAATAATGAATAAAAAAAATAGGAGTGCAGGTAAGCTACTACAATCAGCATAGTGAACGCATTATTGTGGCCAAGATAGACATGAAGCCCACGGCTACTTCAATAGTACAAGTTTATATGCCAACTAGCTCTGCAGATGATGAAGAAATTGATGAAATGTATGATGAGATAAAAGAAATTATTCAGATAGTGAAGGGAGATGAAAATTTAATAGTCATGGGTGACTGGAATTCGACAGTAGGAAAAGGAAGAGATGGAAACGTAGTAGGTGATAGCTAACACTTGGTTCAAGAATCATGAAAGAAGGTTGTATACATGGAAAGAAGGTTGTATACATGGAAGAACCCTGGAAGTACTAAAAGGTTTCAGATTATATAATGGTAATACAGAGATTTAGGAACCAGGTTTTAAATTGTAATACATTTCCATGGGCAGATGTGGAGTCTGACCACAATCTATTGGTTATGAACTGTAGATTAAAACTGAAGAAACTGCAAAAAGGTGGGAATTTAAGGAGATGGGACCTGGATAAACTGAAAGAACCAGAGGTTGTAGAGAGTTTCAGGGAGAGCATAAGGGAACAATTGACAGGAATGGGGGAAAGAAATACAGTAGAAGAAGAATGGGGAACTTTGAGGAATGAAAGTGAAGGCAGCCGAGGATCAAGTACGTAAAAAGACGAGGGCTAGTAGAAATCTTTGGGTAACAGAAGAGATACTGAATTTAATTGATGAAAGCAGAAAATACAAAAATGCAGTAAGTGAAGCAGCCAAAAAGGAATACAAACGTCTCAAAAATGAGATCGACAGGAAGTGCAAAATGGCTAAGCAGGGATGGCTAGAGCACATATGTAAGGATGCAGAGGCTTATCTCACTAGGGGTAAGATAGATACTGCCTACAGGAAAATTAAGAAGACCTTTGGAGAAAAGAGAACCACTTGTATGAATATCAAGAGCTCACATGGAAACCCAGTTATAAGCAAAGAAGGGAAAGCAGATAGGTGGAAGGTGTATATAGAGGGTCTATACAGGGGCGATGTTCTTGAGGACAATATTATGGAAATGGAAGAGGAGGTAGATGAAGATGAAATTGGAGATATGATACTGCGTGAAGAGTTTGACAGAGCACTGAAAGACCTAGTTCGAAACAAGGCCACGGGAGTAGACAACATTCCATTAGAACTACTGACAGCCTTGGGAGAGCCAGTCCTGACAAAACTCTACCACCTGGTGAGCAAGATGTATGAGATAGGCAAAATACCCTCAGACTTCAAGAAAAATATAGTAATTCTAATTCCAAAGAAAGCAGGTGTATACAGATGTGAAAATTACCGAACTATCAGTTTAATAACTCACAGCTGCAAAATACTAACGCAAATTCTTTACAGACGAATGGAAAAACTGGTAGAAGCTGACCTCGGGGAAGATCAGTTTGTATTCCATAGAAATGTTGTAACACATGAGGCAATACTAACCTTACGACTTATCTTAGAAGAAAGATTAAGGAAAGGCAAACCTACGTTTCTAGCATTTGTAGACTTAAGAGAAAGCTTTTGACAATGTTGACTGGAATGCTCTCTTTCAAATTCTGAAGGTAGCAGGGGTAAAATACAGGGAGCGAAAGGCTATTTACAATTTTTACAGAAACCAGATGGCAGTTATAAGAGTTGAGGGGCATGAAAGGGAAGCAGTGGTCAGGAAGGGAGTGAGACAGGATTGTAGCCTCTCCCCGATGCTATTCAATCTGTATATTGAGCAAGCAGTAAAGGAAACAAAAGAAAAGTTCAGAGTAGGTATTAAAATCCATGGGGAAGGAATAAAAACTTGGAGGTTTGCCGATGACATTGTAATTCTGTCAGAGACAGCAAAGGACTTGGAAGAGCAGTTGAACGGAATGGACAGTGTCTTGAGGAGGGTATAAGATGAACAACAACAAAAGCAAAATGAGGATAATGGAATGTAGTCGAATTAAATCGGGTGATGCTGAGGGAATTAGATTAGGAAATGAGACACTTAAAGTAGTAAAGGAGTTTTGCTATTTGGGGAGCAAAATCACTGATGATGGTCCACGTAGAGAGGATATAAAATGTAGACTGGCAATGGCAAGGAAAGCGTTTCTGAAGAAGAGAAATTTGTTAACATCGACTATTGATTTAAGTGTCAGGAAGTCATTCCTGAAAGTATCTGTATGGAGTGCTGAAGATTAGATGGGTAGACCACATAACTAATGAGGAGGTGCTGAATAGAATTGGGGAGAAGAGAAATTTGTGGTACAACCTGACTAAAGGAAGGGTCCGGTTAGTAGGACATGTTTTGAGGCATCAAGGGATCACCAACTTGGTACTGGAGGGCAGCGTGGAGGGTAAAAATTGTAGAGGGAGGCCAAGAGATGAACACACTAAGCAGATTCAGAAGGATGTAGGCTGCAGTAGGTACTGGGAGATGAAGAAGCTTGCACAGGGTAGAGTAGCATGGAGAGCTGCATCACACCAGTCTCAGGATTGAAGACAACAAAAACAACAACTAATGTTCACCAATGCAACCACACAATGTCGAGATTTGTATTAAAATAGGTTTGTTTTGCCTTTGTCTACCAGATAATTCAAGTTGTCCACATATGGTTGCATCTATGGATCATCTCTACCTTACTGTCTGAAATACATTTTCCTGATTACGGAGAAATAATCCCCCCAATCGCATAGTGGGAAGAACAAAATATGTGACATTCAGCAGTAATTTTTATTGTCAATTGATATTCATAATGGTCAAGTATAACCTAAAATATTTATATTTAAGGGATTTCCATAGTACACTCGCTTTTAAGAGGAGAAATGGTAGTGAACAGTTTGTATAGGGTGGTCAAATGTGTCAACTGGGAGTGTGTTCAATTACTGCTTTAAATCTGAGATCAGAACAATCATCTCCTAGAGTTAAGAGATCTTTGAGATTTGCAAGACTCTCTGACACATGGAAATAATGTCGTAGGACAACTCAGAAATACATGGCACACCAGCAAGAAACACTGTGGGCAGAGGTCTTGAGTAGTTGTTTTGTTTTGGACGAATGCTGTGAGCAAACAAGTCACATGGATGCAAGATGGCATAGTCAATACATTTGGATAACAGTATGCTGTATGGCTCACTGACAGATTACAGGACTGCCACAATAAGTCTGAAATGGATTGCGAATTGACTGTTGCCTGTAACATTTTTTCAAAGGCATCAAGAAGATTCTGAGAGATATTTATTTATTATTTATGGAACCATGCTAGCCAAAGCAACTTGATCATGGAATGAGTACGTACATAGTTCATAAAATGCCAATAAAGAAATTGTTATAAATAAAATCTCTAATTACAAAGGGAAAAAGCCCCAATGACTCACTGACAGACTGACTCACTCTCCATTGCCAGCCCAAACTGCTAAGGATAGAAACTTGGAAGTTGGGGAGGATGTTCATCTCATACTGTAGGCATCATTTAAGAAGGGATTTCTCAAAATTCCACCCCAAGGAGGTGCAAGAGCAGATGAGAGGTTGTATAAAAATATGTTACTATTAAGAAAATTTTGAAGCTAGAACTGTGAAAAATGATAGTTGGTTTCTCAGCCAGAATAAAGAAATACATGTTTCAACATTCTTGGAAATTTAACCAACAAAGAGGTTAAATTCGAGATGAACTGTTTTATGAAAATATTTCATTACGAAAGCATTTTTAAGGCTAAATCTACGAAAATTGGTACTTGCCTTCTTGGTTAGAAATAAAAACTACATGTTTCAGTGTTTTTAAAAATTCAAACCCGAAGTGGTTGAAATAAGGCACGAGTTTTTTGAGGAAATATTTCATTATGAAAACATTTTTGAAGTTAAATCACTGGAAATTTGTATTTGGATTCTTGGTTAGAAATAAAAAAATAAGTATTTCCTGTAAATTCAACCCCTAAGTGGGTGAAGTAGGGGATGATATTTATGAAAATATATTGTCATATTACACTGGTATCTGACTTCTAAAGAAATATGTACGAAAATAGTGCCTCAAGAACCCTGAAGGCAGGATTAAGTCCTCTGACTACAGCTGTAAGAATCATTTTTAGGTCGAAAGTACATTCAGAAAAGACCATGCCTCTATGACCTTATTTAGTGTGAAAAGTTTAGATGATGTTGCAATTTGTGAACAACATAAAAATTTGATTAAAGGACCACAAAAAAGAATCTGTGCATACCAAACAGTTTACATGAGCAAAGTAGTATGTGCTAAGCTAGTAATTAACCAAACAGAAAAAAGAGAGTATACAAATATACGACACACTATGTGAAAAAAGTTTTTAACTACTGCAAGGACATCTTGTAGAGAATGATGGAGTGCACCTTTCAACTTTGATTTGAATACCTGTGGTTTATCACTCAATTTTTTCAGTTCTGCTGGAATCTATTGACTGAAACCAGCTGAATCTTGTAAGCCTTTCTGTACAGTGCTTAAGGAAATGTTATCCAAGTGTGTATCATCATCTGTGTTCAGTTCACTAAATGAACAGTGTAGTTTCCTCGGAATGAGTCAATAATGTTAACAACAAATCTCATAATGGAATGTGTGTGTGAAACGGCACAGCTAGATTCCGAGACGCCTGAACAACAGCCCGCAAGAAATTCACAAAAATTATGAATTAGTATAACAATGTTCATCACAAGGCTACAACCTGGCACCAGGAATGTTATTATCTTGCCTTAAATGCCCAAAATTTTAATGGCACCTACCCTCAACTGACATCTAGCAAGAGCCTCTGGATCACACATTTCCCATGAGACATTGTATCACTGACATTGAGAGGTGGTGCTACTACTGCTTTGTTGGGGATCATAGCCTTCCAGTATATATAAAAAGCTGCACCACAAGTGGCCTATGGCAAAATTCACAGGGACTCTAATGGTGAACATCACCACTGCAGTTCCCATTGCATGCCTCGCCAGCAGGCGGCATTGCATGCCGCGCCAGCAGGCGGCATTGCTCCACGAAGGTGCAGTCAGCATGGGCCTACCTACAGGATCACGTGCTCAAAAACATGTCTCATGGTATACTGGTGTTTCAATAGCACTAAGGATGATATTCAGCTATACCTAGCCAGATTTCTACAGATGAGCTCTCTGGGCTTTACACTAGCTGCTGCCGGAGTTCCTTAATTAGAATCTCTCCTTGAATCATCCCACAACCTGCCACCTGACACCAGTCTACCAGCCTGGGATATTTGCCTCCGACTCTACATTGAGCCACCAGCAATCATCTTTGAGCTACACCGAGACCTGACCGCTACAGTGCAGAACTCCAGGATATCCGTAGTTTTGAATGACAAAGTGTTTGTGTGTAATTAGAGACAGACAGTTCCTCTTGAACCAGTACTTTGCCTCTAGTAACTATGACTCAGTTTTCTGTATCTGACAGTTCACCAAACCTATCACTCACTTCAAAGACAGAGACTTAACTGAACTATTTGTGTTGTGTAATTATGCTCCAAAGGAGGAGAGTTGAAGATTTATGTTTGTCTCATTTCTTTACACTGTCTACCTTTGCTTTAATTTTTTTTACATTGTCTACCTCTGCTTTAGTTTCACTCTGTCAGACCAGCACAGGCCACTTCAGCTATTAAGCTCAGTGAGCCACCAGACATATGCCCTTTACTCAAAACCAACATGGGTCTTGACAAACAATGTCTTACTCAGTGCCTGTGGACTTGGGAACAATGGAGTCGCAGTTTATCTTGTTGAGTTAATCTCATCATCAAATTATTTACTGTGTCCATAGGAAAGGTTATAACCCATCCAATACTGTAGGAAGAGCAATATGACAGCCCTAGTGTTCTCTGGGGTAGCATAATTTTAGGAGTATGTATGACTTTACAAGCATCTTCTGATACTAGATTTTATGTGGTAGATAATAATGCCTGCCTACACAGATCTGGTCTGGTGGATACTTGAACATCGGTATTGTAACTGTAAACTGCAGATTTCTCGACTTGTACCATAGGGTGGCGGGGTTTCGGGTTCCGCTAGATAGGTCAGGAGTCCACTACACCCAGCAGGTGGCTACATGGGTAGCAGGGGTTGTGTGGCGTGGACTGGGCGGTTTTTTAGGTTAGATGGCCTCGGGAAAGTACAGAAAGGGCAACAGCCTCAAAGGGTGCGGGGCAAAGTCAGGATATGCGGGGACCAAGCAGCAATCGGTATTGTAATTGTAAACTGTCGAAGCTGCGTTGGTAAAGTATCAGAACTTCAAGCGCTGATAGAAAGCACTGAAGCTGAAATTGTTACAGGTACGGAAAGCTGGCTGAAGCCAGAGATAAATTCTGCCGAAATTTTTACAAAGGCACAGACGGTGTTTAGAAAGGATAGATTGCATGCAACCGGTGGTGGCGTGTTTGTCGCTGTTAGTAGTAGTTTTTCCTGTAGTGAAATAGAAGTGGATAGATCCTGTGAATTATTATCGGTGGAGGTTATACTCAACAACCGAGGTAGGTTAATAATTGGCTCCTTTTACCGACCTCCCGACTCAGCAGCATTAGTGGCAGAACAACTGAGAGAAAATCTGGAACACATTTCACATAAATTTCCTCAGCATGTTACAGTCTTAGGTGGAGATTTCAATTTACCAGATATAGACTGGGACACTCAGATGTTTAGGACGAGTGGTAGGGACAGAGCATCAAGTGACATTATACTGAGTGCACTATCCAAAAATTACCTTGAGCAATTAAACAGAGAACTGACTCGTGGAGATAACATCTTGGACCTACTGATCTGTAAGCGCAGAACAGGGAATCAGTGATCATAAGGCCGTTGCAACAATCCTGAATATGTAAGTAAATAGGAATATAAAAAAAGGGAGGAAGGTTTAAGAAGAGTAATAGGAGGCAGATTTCAGACTACCTAACAGATCAAAACAAAAATTTCTGTTCCGAGACTGACAATGTTGAGTGTTTATGGAAAAAGTTCAAGGCAATCGTAAAATGTGTTTTAGACAGATACGTGCCAAGTAAAACTTGGGAAAAACCCACCGTGGTTCAACAACAAAGCTAGGAAACTGCTGCGAAAGCAAAGAGAGCTTCACTGCAAGTTTAAACACAGCCAAAATCTCTCAACAAACAGAAGCTAAACAATGCCAAAGTTAGCATAAGGAGGGCTATGCATGAAGCGTTCACTGAATTCGAAAGTAAAATTCGATGTACCGAACTGAAAGAAAATCCTAGGAAGTTCTGGTCTTACGTTAAATCAGTAAGTGGATCGAAACAGCATATCCAGACACTCTGGGATGATGATGGAATTAAAACAGAGGATGACACGCGTAAAGCTGAAATAACAAACACCTTTTTCCAAAGCTGTTTCACAGAGGAAGACCGCACTGCAGTTCCTTCTCTAAATCCTCACATGAACGAAACAATGGCTGACATCGAAATAAGCGTCCAAGGAATAGAAAAGCAACTGAAATCACTCAACAGAGGTAAGTCCACTGGACCTGACGGGATACCAATTCGATTCTACACAGAGTACATGAAAGAAATTGCCCCCCCCCCCTTCTAACAGCCGTGTACCGCAAGTCTCTAGAGGAAAATAAGGTTCCAAATGATTGGAAAAGAACACAGGTAGTCCCAGTTTTCAAGAAGGGTAGTTGAGCAGATGCGCAAAACTATAGGCCTATATCTCTGGCATCAATCTGTTGTAGAATTTTAGAACATGTTTTTTGCTCGCGTATCATGTCATTTCTGGAAACCCAGCCTATCTACTCTATAGGAATCAACATGGATTCTGGAAACAGCGATCGTGTGAGACCCAACTCGCTCTGTTCATGAGACCCAGAAAATATTAGATACAGGCTCCCAGGTAGATGCCATTTTCCTTGACTTCCGGAAGGCGTTTGATACAGTTCCGCACTGTCGCCTGATAAACAAAGTAAGAGCCTACGGAATATCAGACCAGCTGTGTGGCTGGATTGAAGAGTTTTTAGCAAACAGGACACAGCATGTTGTTCTCAATGGAGACATGTCTACAGACGTTAAACTAACCTCTGGCGTGCCACAGGGGAGTGTTATGGGACCATTGCTTTTCACAATATGTATAAATGACCTAGTAGATAGTGTCGGAAGTTCCATGCGGCTTTTCGCCGATGATGTTGTAGTATACAGAGAAGTTGCAGCATTAGAAAATTGCAGTGAAACGCAGGAAGATCTGCAGCGGATAGGCACTTGGTGCAGGGAGTGGCAACTGACCCTTAACACAGACAAATGTAATGTACTGCGAATACATAGAAGGAAGGATCCTTTATTGTATGATTATATGATAGCGGAACAAACACTGGTAGCAGTTACTTCTGTAAAATATCTGGGAGTATGTGTACGGACCGATTTGAAGTGGAATGATCAAATAAAATTAGTTGTTGGTAAGGTGGGTGCCAGGTTGAGATTCATTGGGAGAGTCCTTAGAAAATGTAGTCCATCAACGAAGGAGGTGGCTTACTAAACACTCGTTCGACCTATACTTGAGTATTGCTCATCAGTGTGGGATCCGTACCATCCCGGGTTGACAGAGGAGATAGAGAAGATCCAAAGAAGAGCGGCGTGTTTCGTCACAGGGTTATTTGGTAAGCGTGATAGCGTTACAGAGATGTTTAGCAAACTCAAGTGGCAGACTGCAAGAGAGGCGCTCTGCATCGCGGTGTGGCTTGCTGTGCAGGTTTCGAGAGGGTGCGTTTCTGGATGAGGTATCGAATATATTGCTTCCCCCTACTTATACCTCCCAAGGAGATCACAAACGTAAAATTAGAGAGATTCGAGCGCGCACGGAGACTTTCCGGTAGTCATTCTTCCCACGAACCATACGCGACTGGAACAGGAAAGGGAGGTAATGACAGTGGCACGTAAAGTGCCTTCTGCCACACACCGTTGGGTGGCTTGCGGAGTATAAATGTAGATGTAGAATGTAGATGTAAATCATGTATTTAGCTTGTTTTCGAAACTTAAATTCAACAGGAATACACTGAATATCTGAGACTGAAAGATTACAATTTTAACACAACCAACTCAAGACAACTGCTGACGTCCATAGCCTTTGTGCAATAATGTGAGGAATTACAACAAGCCACACTGAATAGGCCTGATCCACAGCAGGAAGAGATGTGCAACCAGTGCTGCCCCCATGAGAACGTACCCCGTATTGACTTAAGTATGTTGTCAGCAGTGTCACCACACAGCCTTATACATAATTATCTTCTATCAGTGTAGTAAGGAAATTTCTAGCAGAATGTAAATAATTCAGAAGTAAAGCACCCCCCCCCCCCCCCCAACACACACCTGTACAATCGCACAATGCCGGCTGGGCACACAATGCCAAGATTGCAAACTGGCAGGTGGACAGGGGTCTTCATCAGGTGTGGTGGGTAGAGGGAGAAAGAGGCAGGAACAGAAGGAGGGTTGGGATCAGGTAGCTGAGGCTCAGAAGGAGACAGGTGTGCAGGATAGGAATTTGGAATAGAGAGGCAGGTAGATGCATAGGCTAGGAAATTATGAGACAGCAAAAGTTACTTGTCCCCAACCCTCCTCCTGCTTCCTGCCTATTTCTCTCTCTACCTCCCCCACCCTTTTGACTCCAGCAATAAAGCAAGTAATGTGTACCATAAACTTATGACTAGTGACAGGAAAAAGTCATTTTATTTTATTGCCATTTTTGGTGATATTTTCTCTATGTGTGTTAATAAATTTGTAATTTTTTGTCTTACTTAATTGTTTTCAGAGCTATGTAATCAATAAAAATATACCTTTCGAGTAGATCATATTTGTTCGACATTAAATATCAAATTTATTTCAATTTTTGAACAGAAAAAGAAATTTTCCCATGGATATTTACAGTCGTTTTTGTGTTATTTCACTGTAACTCAGTACTTTGTTAAGAATGAAGATGTACCTGTCAATTATAGTGTTATTTATTACACACTAGACATCAAATTTATTTACATTATTGTACAGGAAGGTAAATGCTTATAGTAAACCAACAGAGTTCCTCAAAGAAAAATTAACACTTAACTGTACATCAAAGAAACTTTTTCACATGAAATTATTGTCATTAGTTCTAAGTTCTCTTCTGAGACATTTTACCACCAGTCTGTTTGTATCTCATTACATTGTGAAAATAACCACTCCGAGTCTGTTTTTGAACACTGAACCCAAACTGCCTTCAATGCACCTGCAGCAAATTTTGGCTGTCAAGTTTAGTCACCTGCAGGCATTTGGCAATGTCCACAGTTCCTGCTGAAAGCTGCTGTTCAACTAAATTCTGCACATATTTGTATCCCTTCAGAATATCTAGCTTGCTAAGAGATGCTGTGGCAGGTAGACATGGAAGACTCTTTGCCCTGTCAACATTAACAAGTTTGTGATTACTGTCCTAGGGTTGAAACAGAATCCTACAATTGAGAACCTAGACTTACATGGGTTTGTAGCCAAGAACATCATCAACTTTGTTTGATGATGCAATCTGGAACATTTAAGCATTTCTCTCATCTCCACCTGAAAGGATATGCCTCTTCACTATAGTCAGAAGCTTGCTGATTTTCTCACCAAAAATTCCATCTGCCACAATAGCAATGCCATTTTCCAGCTGTTTAACTCTGAGTATAACTCATTCGAGACAGGATGATTTGAAGACTAAGTGCACCTTGATGTTTATCAAATAATTTGCATGTCCTTAATGAACACGGCCTCCAGAATAATTGAACTTACATTATCATTATACAATAAATTAACATAATCAATTTCTGCTTATCATCAATGCAGAAGAATTCCACCATGTCTTCAAAATATTCTGCTACATGAAGTGGCTGTGGAAAGCCAAGATTTCCAACACCAGAAGAGGAAATGCCTTTGTGTCCCTTTTCTTCTCTGGTAAAAACTGTAGATATAAATGTTTTCTATTTCTGGTATGCAGGAAAGCACTCTTTAACTTAGTTATAGTTGAGTTCAATTACAAAAGTTTCTCCAAGCATTTGTGACCAGATTCAGCTTGTGCGTCCAACACTGAACATGGCATAAATGGTCTCCTAAAATTGTTTCCAATGAATTAACACATTTATTCATATTCCTAGCACTGTCAGTTACAACAGCTTTAACATTCTCATATTGAATATTACAGTCTTGCAAAACACTCAATATTGAACAATCACAATGAGTAGATTTAACTGTCAAGAACTTGCACAGTCACAACAAAAAGTTTCTGTTAGTTCAATGCCTCAACTGTCTTTACTATCACAGCAAAAACACCACAAACTCTTGTCAGTAGTCTTGTCTGACAACACTACAACATCCTTCCTAGCTAGCTGGTGCATCATGTTATCCTTTCATTGGTTTTGTGTTGAAGGTACAACAGTTTCCACTCATCGTCTTCATGCATGGAATGTCACCAGCATCTTAAACAAAATTAACCTCACTGTTAGCATTAGATTTAAAAATAATTTAATTTAATTCTTTGCTAACATTTGTTACTTTAATAAATATACAGTGGCAAGCTGAAAACCACAATTTGATCATCATACTGCTTCATATCAGTGGCCACATCTTACCTCCAATGAATTCTTTAATCCACTGCCGAAAATCTTCATCTTCCAATTTGTGAAGTGGAACTTCACTTTCAAAAACTTTTGACAGTTCTTTGAGCCAGATATTAATAGTCATTTTTCTTTTTCTTAGTTACTTCAAACCTGCCACTAATCGAAGCTTGCCACTTTATCTGCACACTGGAATTCTTGAATCTATTCCCTTTGTGATTCTCAAGCTGCATATGTTTCAATACAATACCTTTTCTGTACCACGATATCTTGCTGTTGCACAATATTGTAGATTTATTGGAAGCATACAGACCATCAGCTTCAAACTCTTCCGTTGGCAGTAACTGCAGGCTTTGGCATTTTTTTACAGTTACAAAAACTGCTTCTGTGAATGAGATCAAAGTAAACAGCAAGGAAGCACAAGAAAACGTGGACACTGCTGTGATGTTCAGCTAAAGATGTGGAACACAGCAACCACTCTGCAAAACCAAAGATCTTGCAGTAAGATGGAATTTTTACTCACTCAATTCAGCTGTAAATAATTCACTTTCAACACAGAAACTCTTTCAACTACGTCACATGGCAATGTACACACAGTCCAGTCGTTATTAAGTAACATTTTCGTTGGTTAATATACGCAATGCAACCTGAGTTTACAACATGATAGGAATGGAGTATTTCATGCTCCAGGTAATGTCAAAGAGGTATACTCTATCTCTTTGGTCTTGCATCACACACTTTCAGTGCATTGTAGGAATCAATTTTTTCACAAGAAATAATCATTTTGAAGGTGAAATGCAAATGTCTACCTTAAGATCCAATTTTAATGTTAAGTAACTATCAGTTACCAATATTAATAAACTGCTGCCCTAAGATTTATGACATTTTTAATACACAAATTGGAAAAAAAGCCAAATTTTGTTTGTTAAAAATAGCCAATTTCATGATATGTTGCTAAGAACTGCCAATTATGCATTAATGTAACCCAAAATTTTTCTATCCTTACTTATGTCAATATTAACAGTTTACAAGTGTAACATATATGCATTAATTAACTACTTGTGACACAAAGAAAATGTATTTTTACTCACCTGAATTTTCAAGTTCGTAATTTCAACAGAAGGCTTATCCCACAACTCATATGGTATACCTAACTCCACTTTCACTCCTTTGTTTCTGAAATGAAGATGAGAAGCATCTCAATATGATTCTACAAGACTACATAGGACATATATAAATACTGTACTATAAATACTAACCACACAATATACCTGTTAACACACACACACACACACACACACACACACACACACACAGCGAGAGAGAGAGAGAGAGAGAGAGAGAGAGAGAGAGAGGGAGGGAGGGAGGGGGGGGTTAGAAGGGTTTCTTACTGTACAATATCAAGCATGTCTTACACTATCTGTTCAGTAATGACTGTTGATTGGTTGGTTTGTGGGATTGAAGGGACCAGACTACTAGGGCCATTGGTCCCTTTTTCCACGAACTTTAAACATCCACAAAGAATAAGAATAAATAATGGAGATGACAAGAGACAACACAGGACAAGAAAGACACAGACAGAGACCAGAAAAAAGGAATTAAAATCACAATGAGTGTGACGGTGGCTGACCATAGAAACAAAAAAGGAAAAGCCAACCACCAAGAAACGCACTAAAAACCCCAGTCTAAAATCATAGGCCAAAGGCCAGGCTCAACACAAAAAACGACAAACACTTAATTCAAGCGATAAAAACCCCCTGCACGAATAAAACTCAAAACTAAATCTGCCATCACAACATCATCTGATAAAAGTGCAGGAGTTAAAAGCGGGCAGTCCAACAAGATGTGGACCACCGTTAAAGCCGACCCGCAGCAACAAAGGTGGGTCCTCGCGGTGCAATAAATAGCTGTGTGTTATCCAGGTGTGGTCAATACACAGCTGGCAGAGGTAAAAAGAGTTCTTGCGAGAGACCCGCAAGGAGGAATGTCACGCACTGGTAGCCTCTTTGATGGCCCGAAGTTTGTTGGGTGAAGGAAGGGTGCGCCATTCTTCACCCCAGGTGCGAAGTACCTTCTGCCGCAAAACTGACCAGAGGTCACTCTCCAAAAGGCCAAACTCCAAGGCTGGTGCACCGACAGCCTGTTTGGCCAGCGTGTCAACACATTCATTTCCTGGCATGTCAACATGACCCGGGGTCCATACAAAGACCACAGAGCGGCCACAATTGACAAGATTAAAGAGGGACTCCTGGATAGCCATCACCACACGAGAGCGAGGGAAACACTGCTCGATAGCTCGTAAACTGCTCAGGGAGTCACTACAGATAATGAAGGACTCACCAGAGCAGGAGCGGATATACTCTAGGCTGCAAGAGATGGCAACCAGCTCGGCAGTGAAAACACTGCAGCCAGCCGGCAATGAGTGTTGTTCATAATGATCCCCTAGAGTAAGACCATAACCAACACGACCAGCAACCACTGAACAGTCAGTATAGACAATGTCAGAGCCTTGAAACGTGGCAAGGATTGAAAGAAAGTGGCAGCAGAGGGCCTCAGGAGGGACTGAGTCCTTTGGGCCCTGTGCCAAATTGAGCCGAAGGCATGGGTGGGGCACACATCACGGGGGTATATGCAGAGAGCCCGGAAAAGAGGTGGAAGAGGAAAAACCTCAAGCCCAAAGAAAACAGCTCTGACGCGAACCGCGATCGTACACCCTGACCGGGGCCGCTGTTCTGGAAGATGGACGACCGACTGAGGGAACAGGAGACGATAATTGGGATGCCCAGGCAAGCTACAAACGTGTGTAGCATAAGCGGCCAGTAGTTGTTGGTGCCGGAACCGCAATGGAGGGACACTTACCTCCAAAAGTATGCTGTTGAGAGGGCTTGTCCAGAAAGCTCCAGTGGCGAGTCGGATCCCACTGTGAAGGATGGGGTCAAGCAACTGCAACGCGGAAGGTGATGCCGAACCATAAGCCAGGCTCCCATAATCTAGATGGGACTGAATTAACACCTGGTACAGCCATAGAAGGGTAGACTGATCAGCACCCCAGCTGGTGTGACTCAAGCAACGAAGAGCGTTAAGATGCCGCCAGCACATACGTTTAAGCTGCCGAATATGAGGGAGCCATAGGATTGGGGAGAAGAGAAATTTGTGGCACAACTTGACTAGAAGAAGGGATCGGTTGGTAGGACATGTTTTGAGGCATCAAGGGATCACAAATTTAGCATTGGAGGGCAGCGTGGAGGGTAAAAATCGTATAGGGAGACCAAGAGATCAATACACTAAGCAGATTCAGAAGGATGTAGGTTGCGGTAGGTACTGGGAGATGAAGAGGCTTGCTCAGGATAGAGTAGCATGGAGAGCTGCATCAAACCAGTCTCAGGACTGAAGACCACAACAACAACAACAAGTCAACCGGGTATCAAAAACCAATCCCAAAAACCAATGGGTTTCCACCACAGCAAGAGGTTCGCTGTGAAGATAAAGCCGTGGCTCACGATGAACAGTGCATCGCCGGCAGAAATGCATAACACAGATCTTGGCAGCTGAAAACTGGAAGCCATGCGCCACAGCCCAAGATTGCACCTTGCGGATAGTACCTTGTAGCTGCCGTTCAGCAGCTGCAATGCCAGTGGAGCTAAAGTACAGGCAGAAGTTGTCAGCATACAAGGAAGCTGAGACAGAAATTCCCACTGCCGCAGCGAGCCCATTAATTGCAATTAAAAAGAGGCAGACACTTAAGACACATCCTTGCGGTACCCCATTCTCCTCAACTCTGGAGGAACTACGCGAGGTCGCAACTTGTACGCAAAAGGAACGAAGCAACAGAAAATTTTGTATGAAAATCGGGAAAGGGGCTGTACAGATGATAGACTCCAGGCACACCACATTATCGGCGGCACAGTGGCCCTTAGGGAACCCACCCTGAGACGGCGGCAGAAGGTCCCGAGACCCAAGTAGCCAACTCAACATCCGGCTCACTATGTGTTCGAGCAACTTGCAAACACACCCTCAACCCAGATATGGTTGAAAAGTTCTAGGAGGCGTTGCTGGCAGTCCACCGAGAGGTGTTTGAGCATCTGACAGTGGATGCGATCTGGCCCGGGAGCCATATCAGGGCAAGTGACTAGGGCACCTTGGAATTCCCACTCACTGAACGGAGCATTGTACAATTCAGGGTGGCGTGTGCAAAATAAAAGGCTCCGACGTTCCAACCGCTCTTTTAGGGAGCGGAAGGCCAGAGGGTAATTTGCAGAAGTGGAACTCTGCTAAGCGGTTTTCAATTGTGTCAGAGTCAGTATAGACTGCTCCATTCAGTGCAGGTACGCTGACGGGGGTCCGATAGCCATAGAGTCGCCTAATCTTGTCCCAAACCTGGGATGGAGAGGTACGGAGGCCAATGGTGGAGACATACCTTTCCCAGCACTCCTGCTTGTGTTGGCGAATGAGGCGGCGGGCTCGCGCATGGAGCCGTTTAAAGGCAAAGAGGTGTGGCAATGAGGGATGCCACTTGTGACATTGGAGTGCCCGCCCGCGATCTTTAATCGCCTCAGCGATCTCGGGCAACCACCAAGGCACAGTCCTCCACCAAGGGAACCCAGAAGAACAGGGAATGGCAGATTCTGTGGCAGTAACGATGTCGGTGGTGACCAAGTGAACCACCGCATCGATGGCATCATTGGAAAGATGCTCAATAATAGTGGCAATGGAGGTGAACAAGTCCCAGTCAGCCTTATTCACAGCCCATCTGCAGGGGCGCCCATAAGAGTGACAGTGTGGCAGTGACAGAAAGATCGGAAAGTGGTCACTACCGCACAAGTTGTCATGCACATTCCATTGGACCGATGGTAATAGGCTAGGGCTGCAGATCGAAAGGTCGATTGCTGAGTATGTGCCATGCGCCACACTGAAATGTGTGAAGGCACCAGTATTTAAAAGAGAAAGGTAGAGCTGTGCCAATACTTGCTCAATAATGCTGCCTCGGTCTGTTGCCACTGATCCACCCCACAGAGGGTTATGGGCATTGAAGTCGCCCAGCAACAGAAAAGGCGGCCGCAATTGGGCTATCAGCACAGCCAGGACATGCTGCGGGACATCACCATCCGGTGGAAAATAGAGACTGCAGACAGTAAGAGCTTGAGGCATTCACACGCGAACAGCGACAGCCTCTAAAGGTGTTTCTAGAGGGACACACTCACTGTGAAGAGAGTGAAGGACGTAGATGCAGACGTCACCAGATACCCTCGCATAAGTTGCCCAGTTCTTATAGTAAACCTAATAGTCATGGAGGGCGGGGGTTTGCATTACCGGAAACCAAGTTTCCTGAAGAGCAATGCAGAAGAAAAGGAGAAGGCTGAGAAGTCGTCGGAGCTCAGCAAGATGGTGGAAAAAACAGCTGCAGTTCCACTGGAGGATGAAATTGTCCATGATTGAGAAAGGCATGAAGGGACTTAGGAGGCAGATTACGACGCTGGGTCACTTGCTGCCACCGATTGAGTACCGACACGAGCAACATCCATCATAACTGAGGGACAGGCAAGATCTACGTCCTCAGCGAACGCCAGAATCTCCATCGCATCCTCAGACACAGAGCTTGTAGGTAGCAGTGGAGTGGGTGCCACCGCAATTTCCTTGGTCTTAGGGGTCTTCGATTTCGATTTCTCACGTTGTTCCTTTGGTTGCCCTTGCTGGGAGGACTTCTTTGATTCAGTCTCCAGAACTGAAGAGGACCGCGAAGCCCTATGACCAACTACCTGGGGCTTCTTCAGCCCCTGGTAGGTGTCTGGTTTGCCACTGGTGGGAACCTGGGATGGGAGTGACCCAAGGGATCCCTTCCTAGTGAGAGAGGCCGAAGAAGACTTACTCTTCTCTGGCTTAGAAGTGGGGACTGGTGTCCCCGATGGTTGGAGGGGGAGGGGGGGGGGCTGCTCCCAAGGTAGGTGGTGTGGGAGCAACAGGGAGGGAAGTGCCCCCCACCATCAAGGGGGCAGGTGTGGTTCTTCGGCTCTAAGAGCTGACTGTATGTGGTCTTGAGCTATAACTGGAGTGACAGTGGCAGCATAAGATGATGTCATACGCACGGGATGAAGCCGTTCAAATTTCCGTTTAGCTTCAGTGTAGGTCAGTCGGTGCAGGGTCTTGTATTCCATTATTTTCTGTTCATTCTGTAGAATCTTACAGTCCGGCAAGCAAGGGGGTTGGTGCTCTCCGCAGTTGACACACATGGGAGGCGGGGCACATGGAGTATCAGGATGGGATGGAGCACCACAATCGTGACATATGAGGCTGAAAGTACAGCGGGATGATGTATGGCTGAACTTCCAACACTTGAAGCACCACATAGGGGGAGGGATATATGGCTTGACCTCACCCCCCATGAAACATGGACCTTGCCATTGGTTGGGAGGTTTGCATGCCTCAGCGATACAGATAGCCGTACCGTAGGTGCAACCACAACGGAGGGGTATCTGTTGAGAGGCCAGACAAACGTGTGGTTCCTGAAGAGGGGCAGCAGCCTTTTCAGTAGTTGCAGGAACAACAGTCTGGATGATTGACTGATCTGTCCTTTTAACACTAACCAAAATGGCCTTGCTGTGCTGGTACTGCAAACGGCTGAAAGCAAGGGGAAACTACGGCCATAATTTTTCCCGAGGGCATGCAGCTTTACTGTATGGTTAAATGATGATGGCGTCTTCTTGGGTAAAATATTCCGGAGGTAAAATAGTCCCCCATTCGGATCTCTGGGCGGGGACTACTCAAGAGGATGTCGTTATCAGGAGAAAGAAAACTGACGTTCTATGGATCGGAGCATGGAATGTCAGATCCCTTAATTGGGCAGGTAGGTTAGAAAATTTAAAAAGGGAAATGGATAGGTTAAAGTTACATATAGTGGGAATTAGGAAAGTTTGGTGGCAGGAGGAACAAGACTTCTGGTCAGGTGACTACAGGTTTATAAACACAAAATCAAATAGGGGTAATGCAGTAGGTTTAATAATGAATAGGAAAATAGGAATGTGGGTAAGCTACTACAAACAGCATAGTGAACGCATTATGGTGGCCAAGATAGATACGAAGCCCACGCCTACCACAGTAATACAAGTTTACATGCCAACAAGCTCTGCAGATGACGAAGAAATTGAAGAAATGTATGATGAAATAAAATAAATTATTCAGATAGTGAAGGGAGATGAAAATTCGTGACCGGAATTTGTCAGTAGGAAAAGGAAGAGAAGGAAACGTAGTAGGTGAATATGGATTGGGGGTAAGAAATGAAAGAGGAAGCCACGTGGTAGAATTTTGCACACAGCACAACTTAATCATAGCTAACACTTGGTTCAAGAATCATGAAAGGAGGTTGTATACATGGAAGAACCCTGCAGATACTGACAGGTTTCAGATAGATTATATAATGGTAATACAGAGATTTAGGAACCAGGTTTTAAATTGTAATACATTTCCAGGGGCAGATGTGGAGTCTGACCACAATCTATTGGTTATGAACTGTAGATTAAAACTGAAGAAACTGCAAAAAGGTGGGAATTTAAGGAGATGGGACCTGGATAAACTGAAAGAACCAGTGATTGTACAGAGTTTCAGGGAGAGCATAAGGGAACAATTGACAGGAATGAGGGAAAGAAATACAGTAGAAGAAGAATGGGGAGCTTTGAGGGATGAAGTAGTGAAGGCAGCCGAGGATCAAGTAGGTAAAAAGACGAGAGCTAGTAGAAATCCTTGAGTAACAGAAGAAATATTGAATTTAATTGATGAAAGGAGAAAATACAAAAATGCAGTAAATGACGCAGGCAAAAAGGAATACAAACGTCTCAAAAATGAGATCGACAGGAAGTGCAAAATGGTTAAGCAGGAATGGCTAGAGGACAAATGTAAGGATGTAGAGGCTTATCTCATTAGGGGTAAGATAGATACTGCTTACAGGAAAATTAAAAAAGACCTTTGGAGAAAAGAGAACCACTTGTATGAATATCAAGAGCTCAGATGGAAACCCAGTTCTAAGCACAGAAGGGAAACCAGAAAGGTGGAAGGAGTATATAGAGGGTCTATACAGGGGCATGTACTTGAGGACAATATTATGGAAGGTGAAGAGGGTGTAGATGAAGATGAAAGGGGAGATATGATACTGCATGAAGAGTTTGACAGAGCACTGAAAGACCTGAGTCGAAACAAGGCCCCGGGAGTAGACAACATTCCATTAGAACTACTGACAGCCTTGGGAGAGCCAGTCCTGACAAATACCACCCTGTGAGCAAGATGTATGAGACAGGCAAAATACCCTCAGACTTCAAGGAGAATATAGTAATTCCAATCCCAAAGAAAGCAGGTGTTGACAGATGGGAAAATTACCGAACTATCAGTTTAATAAGTCACGGCTGCAAAATACTAACGCAAATTCTTTACAGACGAATGGCAAAACTAGTAGAAGCCGACCTCGGGGAAGATCAGTTTGGATTCCGTAGAAATATGGGAACACGTGAGGCAATACTGACCCTACGACTTATCTTAGAAGAAAGATTAAGGAAAGGCAAACCTACGTTTCTAGCATTTGTAGACTTAAGAGAAAGCTTTTGACAATGTTGACTGGAATACTCTCTTTCAAATTCTGAAGGTAGCAGGGGTAAAATACAGGGAGCGAAAGGCTATTTACAATTTGTACAGAAACTAGAGGGCAGTTATAATAGTCGAGGGGCATGAAAGGGAAGCAGTGGTTGGGAAGGGAGTGAGACAGGGTTGTAGCCTCTCCCCGATGTTATTCAATCTGTGTACTGAGCAAGCAGTAAAGGAAACAAAAGAAAAGTTTGGAGTAGGTATTAAAATCCATGGAGAAGAAATAAAAACTTTGAGGTTCACCGATGACATTGTAATTATGTCAGAGACAGCAAAGGACTTGGAAGAGCAGTTGAACGGAATGGACAGTGTCTTGAAAGGAGGGTATGAGATGAACATTAACAAAAGCAAAATGAGGATAATGGAATGTAGTCAAATTAAATTGGGTGATGCTGAGGGAATCAGATTAGAAAATGAGAGACAAAGTAGTAAAGGAGTTTTGCTATTTGGGGAGCAAAATAGCTGACGATTGTCGAAGTAGAGAGGATATAAAATGTAGACTGGCAATGGCAAGGAAAGCATTTCTGAAGAAGACAAACTTGTTAACATTGAGTATAGATTTAAGTGTCAGGAAGTCGATTCTGAAAGTATTTGTATGGAGTGTAGCCATGTATGGAAGTGAAACATGGACGATAAATAGTTTGGACAAGAAGAGAATAGAAGCTTTCAGAATGTGGTGCTACATAAGAATGCTGAGGATTAGATGGGTAGATCACGTAACTAATGAGGAAGTATTGAATAGGATTGGGGAGAAGAGATGTTTGTGGCACAACTTGACCAGAAGAAGGGATCGGTTGGTAGGACATGTTCTGAGGCATCAAGGGATCACCAATTTAGTATTGGAGGGCAGCGTGGAGGGTAAAAATCATAGAGAGAGACCAAGAGATGAATACACTAAGCAGATTCAGAAGGATGTAGGTTGCAGTAGGTACTGGGAGAGGAAGAAGCTTGCACAGGATAGAGTAGCATGGAGAGCTGCATCAAACCAGTCTCAGGACTGAAGGCCACAACAACATCACCTTCTCGGGTAATGTGTCACCCTCGAAGGCCAAGATGAAGGCACCGGTGGCAACCTGATTATCCCTCGGAGCCCGGTGGACGTGCCAGACGAAATGGACACCTCGTCACTCTAAGTTGGTGCGCAGCTCGTCATCGGACTGTGAAAGAAAGTCCCTGCGGAAGATAATGCCCTGGACCATATTTAAGCTTTTATGGGGTGTGATAGTAACAGAAACATCCCCCAGCTTCTTACAAGCGAGTAATACCCGTGACTGGGCAGAGGATACTGTTTTCATCAAGACTGACCCAGACCGCATTTCTGACAAGCCCTCCACCACCCCAAACTTGTCCTCTAAATACTCTACGAAGAACTGAGGCTTTTTGGACACAAATGATTCCCCATCAGCTCTCATACAGAGTAGATACCAGGGCGAATACGTCTTGCTGCCATTCATAGCCTTTCGTTCCTCCCATGGAGTGGCCAGGGAGGGGAACGATTTGGGGTCATAGATGTTTGCATTAAAGTGAGCCCTCGAATGCTTAGAGACTGCTGGTGGTTGGCCACCATCAAGAGAAGATGTACCATGCTTCATTGTGTGACATCGACCCTGATGCCACCTACTCTAACCAAGGACCCTCCTCACGGGTGCCACAGCAAGGACCACCCTGGCAGGATGGCCCAGGGAGATAGGCATCTACTCCTTGGCATATGTGGGGAGTTAACGGCACAGGCATCAGTAGAGCGATCCCTGTGTTGTCAGGGGGCTACAACCAACAGGGTACATGGCAGCCCCACCACAGCAGACTGGCTACCGTGCTGGATATTAGGTGGCAAGTGGTCCATGGTCGTCATCAGCGCAGAAAGCGACACTGCAGAGTGCATGGCAGAAATCACACCCAGGAATGTATCCTCACCCAAAAGATGGAGAGCGAGCGGGACTGCAATGCAACGCCGAATAAGCTGGCTAATGGTCTCAATGCACTATGGATACAATGCACCAAGTAAGGCGCCCTTCCCCATTTGGCTCGCTCTTCGGAATAATTTTGAAATATGGTGGTCAAACCCAAGAGGGACCATCACATAAGGGCCGAAACGTCTGAGACTCCTTTTACTCACCTCTTACGACAGGCAGGAATACTGTGGGCCTAATCTTACCCCCGAACCCGCAGGGGGGTGAGTAATGATTGTACTCACAACCCAAAGTACCAGCAAATATTGAAGAATATTAATGCTCCTCTTGTCCATGAACCACGTGAATACTGTAATCTCCGGAAACATCACCTACAATACTAAACCACTCTTCAAGTTATGTATCTAAAAGCTTCCAAGGGCAAAAAAAATTGGACTTTTTGTATTTCATATACTGATTGACCAAATTTAAAAATTTAAAAGGCTCTCATATACTGTTCATTAAGAGTTATAATCTTATATTAAAGGTTTAAGATAGTAAGACAAGTATTACAGTTTAAAACTGTATTTATGTTTTGAGGCAGCGTAAATCATGGGGCACACCCATATTATATTTGCCCAGGATTTGAGAATGGGAGCAATGAACTTTGCATATAATTTCAACCCTTTCTGAAACTGTTTCTCCCCAACATCCCCAGTAAAATTATGCAAGGAAAAAAGTTTAGTGCTTACTATATTTCAGTTGTTCATGAAGTGCAACCTTAGCAACAGGTCTGACATTTTAATTTATTATTTTTTTACTACTAACTACACTACTGGCCATTAAAATTGCTACACCAAGAAGAAATGCGGATGATAAACGGGTATTCATTGGACAAATATATTATACTAGAACTGACGTGATTACATTTTCACACAACTTGGGTGCATAGATCCTGAGAAATCAGTACCCAGAACAACCACCTCTGGCTGTAGTAACAACCTTGATACACCTGGGCATTGAGTCAAACAGAGCTTGGATGGCATGTACAGGTACAGCTAACCATGTAGCTTCAACACGATACCACAGTTGATCAAGAGTAGTGACTGGCATATTGTGACGAGCTAGCTGCTCGGCCACCATTGACCAGACATTTTCAATTGGTGAGTGATCTGGAGAATGTGCTGGCCAGGGCAGCAGTCAAACATTTTCTTTATCCAGAAAGGCCCGTACAGGACCTGCAACATGTCGTCGTGCATTATCCTGCTGAAATGTAGGGTTTCGCAGGGATCGAATGAAGGGTAGAGCCACGGGTCGTAACACATCTGAAATGTAATGTTCACTGTTCCAAGTGCCTTCAATGCAAACAAGAGGTGACCGAGACGTGTAACCAATGGCACCCCATACCATCATGCCAGGACATAAGCCAGTATGGTGATGACGAATACATGCTTCCAATGTGCGTTCACCACGATGTAACCAAACACGGATGTGACCATCATGATTCTGTAAACACAACCTGGATTCATCCGCAAAAAATGACATTTTGCTATTCGTGCACCCAGGTTCGTCGTCGAGTACACCATCACAGGCGCTCCTGTCTGTGATGCAGCGTCAAGGGTAACCGCAGCCGTGGTCTCCGAGCTGATAGTCTAAGCTGCAGCAAACGTCTTCGAACTGTTCGTGCAGATGGTTGTTGTCTTGCAAACGTCCCCATCTGTTGAATCAGGGATCTAGACATGGCTGCACAATCCATTACAGCCATGCGGATAAGATGCCTGTCATCTTGACTGCTAGTGATACGACGCCACTGGGATCCAGCACCATGTTCTGTATTACCCTCCTGAACCCACTGATTCCATATTCTGCTGTCAGTCATTGGATTTCGACCAACGCGAGTAGCAATGTTGTGATACGATAAACCGCAACTGCGATAGGCTACATCTGACTTTATCAAAGTCGAAAACGTGATGGTACGCGTTTCTCCTCCTTACACGAGGCATCACAACTATGTTTCACCAGGCAACACTGGTCAACTGCTGTTTGTGTATGAGAAATCGGTTGGGAACTTTCCTCGTGTCAGCACGTTGTAGGTGTCGCCACTGGTGCCAACCTTATGTGAATGCTCTGAAAAGCTAATCATTTGCATATCACAGCATCTTCTTCCTGTCAGTTAAATTTCAAGTCTGTAGCACGTCATCTTCGTGGTGTAGCAATTTTAATGGCCAGTAGTGTATATTCACAATACATTTTACAGACATTATCTAAATACACCATTGGATGTATTGTATCACTGTATGAAATATAGTTGAGAAGATATGACATCATAAACATTGAGATCCTTCAATTGGAGCACAAATTACCCCCACTATACTCATCCAGTGCTTGATAACAAGATCGCTTAGTGCCTTCCAAGAAACGTTATACATTATTTGAAACTTTTTCTCACTTACATACTTAGTGTCTAATATTTAACACATCAATTCATTTGTAAAATAATCAGAAGTATGATGCTGTTTTACACATCGGAGTTTGAGTCTCTAAAAAATCAGGGTTTAGTGGCAGATAGCAACAGGGTAGTTTATGAAGAACAAATGAAAGTTAATGAATTTTTAATGAAAATGAAATATACGAAAATTCAGTGTTTTCAATCAATCTTTATTTTGTACTGTTTCACTTGTTATTACTAACCATGATATGTTATTTTGGGTGTTTCAAATAGTATTTTTACAATATGATCAGTTAAAGGTACAGCAATGTGTCTTTTCTTTTAGATTTCATTTGATGCTAATGATGTTGGAAGGCTGCTTTAAATGTGAGCTCATATCTGTGCACTGGATTTTGCGACTTCATATTCCAACTTATATAAAAACTCATATATATAAATATACAACATAATATTATGAGAAGGACAAGATACTGAGTCGTAGATAGGCGCAATGAAAAGACTGCTTTACACTCAAGCTTTCAGCATTCACATAAGCAGAATTCACGCAATCATGATCACTGTCTTGGCTGCTGTTGCCAGACTCGGTGGCTGGAGCCATTCATCATCGTCTTGTGTGTGTGTGTGTTTTTTTTTTCTATATCAAAAGAAGACCTTTTGGCTGTGAGCTTAACTGTATGGCTGTCTTTTTGTTGTGCCTGTCTGGGAGTCAATGTCTCCTCTATATGGTGAGAAGTACTCCACCCTTTTCATAATATTGTTGTTATTCCATACTGTTTAATATACAGGCATAACCCATATCACTTCAGGCAGGGGGGTTACGTTCATAATCTTTGATGTTATTGAATTTACCATATGTTAAAATGCAGGAGTAGGTAAGAAACACAATTTTTTTTGTATTCTCCAAAAAACTTCCTGCCCCGATCTACAGGCCGCCACAGATGACACTGCGAACACCATTCTGACGGTGCAAATTTCGGAAATTTTTTTTAAAATGCTGCATCTCTGTAACAGTTCTAGATATTTTGTTACAGTTTTTTTATTTGAAAGATAATTGCTTTAAGATTACAGTGGTATCCTCTGTTTGGACATATCTGCCAAAGTTCTTTTAATGTCGCTTTTTGAAATTTTTTTTTATAATTTACAGAAAAAAAATTATTTTTCAAACATGCCTATCCAGAAAAGTTAAATATTTTTTCTGTGTATTAGTACCATGTAGTACTATATTCTCTGTAAGGGAGAGCTTCCACTTTTAAGTTGGACAGGTTTTGTTTTAAAGTTTAACTTTCAATGGTAATGTATGTCTTCACTTAAGTTGTTTCTCACTTATTTCTTGGTTACAGTGTGTATTTCTATTGTCTTTGTTGCAGTTACTTCTTTTCACTTTCTTTGTTGCAAGTTACTTCTTTTCACTTTCTTTGTTGCAAGTTACTTCTTTTCACTTTCTTTGTTGCAGGTTACTTCTTACACTCTGTTGTAGTTCTCTGTCACGGTTGTTCATTGCAAGTTTCTGTATTGTAATTGTTCAATGCTTCTAAGAAATCTGAGACCATCCAGTGAGTTCTGTGTTTTCAATAGGAATCTGACAATTGACACAGTTGCAGTGTGTTTTGTGAAAAGGGCTGTCTGAAATGCCTTCTGACTGGGGCCACAGGAGAGTGAAGTGTGCTGACTATTTGCATATCCATAAAAGAGTGATAATAAGACAAACAAAAAACAGACTTCGTTCAGGTTGGGACTAAGTGCTCTCATTTAAAGACTGTTTCAAAGTGACGACTTTTTGTGTTCTTAATGTTTTGACAGAATAACACCATCAACAGAGGAAGAATTAAATACTCTCAATCAGTCAACTACAAAGGTAAACCTAGATGTTACTACTATTAAGATGGTCAGTGAAATCGAGCCATAAGCTCTATGCATCAAGAAAGTGCAGAGAAATTACTAAAGCTATGAATGAACACACTACAGCAAAATTGACCACACTCTTCAAAACAGAAATTCCATCTTCAGAAGACAATGAACCAAAGCACTCCTGCACTTCTAGCCAGGAATTTTTCACAAATATCAATTTAGGCATTGAATATTGTGCATCCTACAGTGAAAAGATGCAAGTTTTAACTATTATATCAGTGAGATAAGAAAACAGAGACATTTTCAAAGAAAACAATTTTGAACTACATTCCATCAGTACCAAAGTACATGGTAGACAAATCAAGAAATGTGAGGTCTGTAAAAGGAGTCTTTGGAAGATCAGATCCCTATTATTGTCATCCTGTAGAAACAGCTCAAGTTCAGATAGTGCAGTCATTTTATCTGGAAGATAAATGGGACTATTCTCACCAGAGTGCTGGCAAAAAAGTCACTATAACCATAACCGTTGAAGGTCAAAAAGTTGTGAAAGTGAAGAGGTACACGACTCGCAGTATTAAAGAAACTTTTGGAATTTATAAGAACAACTTTACATAATGGAAGATCAAGATTTTATGCACTACAACGTAAGTGGGTAGTTCCTCACCAACCTAGAAATGTCTGTTTACATGTGTACTGCACAAATTTTGAACTTCGTGTGGTAACTTGAAGAATTTACTGGAGCACATAACATCTTGGTTGGGCATGTGAAGTCATTAGTAGTCTGTGACGTAAAGCGAGAGACTTGTTTGTTTCAAGAATGAGGTGACTACCCTGGAAAGGGAGGGCTGTCTTCACAGATACTTTGTCTGGAAGACGTAGCAGATAGCTCTGCAGAAATTACATATGCAACATGTGGGGAAAGAAACTAATAAAGAAAACTGTTGCCTTTGATAGTTTCATTGATGAACTTGATAAATGGTCTGTGGAAGCAGTAACACCCCAGCATCTGAAGAAATTGCAAAAGTGAAAGGGTGTGTACAGGCTGAAGAATTATGTTTAGTGCTTCACTGTGATTTTGCTGAGAACTGGTCTGTAATTCTCCCACAAGAAGTACAAGGGTATTATTGGAGCAATGACCAGGTTTCAATTTTTACAGGAGTGACATATTTTCAAAACAAGACCACAAGTGTTGCAGTTATAAGTGATGACACAGGACATCACTTAGCATATGCTTTGCTAGCAGTGGGCAAAATTCTTCAACTGCAAACAGGGGCAGAGCAGATCATCATTATTTCTGATTGTGCTCCTAGTCATTTTAAAAATCGTTACCAGCCGAGTAAGTCGCTTGTGCCAACTGACTGGGTATACAGTGCTACTGGTCATGTGAAGGGGCCTTGTGATGGTGTAGGAGGCCTGCTGAAGCACCATGCTACAAATCATAATCTTTCCAGACCAGATACAGCCGACATTCAGAATGCCGAGGATTTTACAAGAGTCGTGAAATCTTGTACATCCACAGCCCTCATTTTTTTTAGACAAAAGGAAATCCAAGAATTCAGTGAGCAGAAAAAAGAATGATCCAAACAAACTACTTCTGTGAAAGGAATTCAGAAGACACATTTTTGGAGTCAAAGTGATGGGCGAACTCATATTGCACGCACTTTAAAGATCAAGAAAGAAGAAATTTTGTTCTTTCAGCCAACACACCAAAACAGCAGGATAACATTCAGATTCACAACCTGAGAAGAGGGATGTTCGTGGTGTGTGTGTGTGTGTGTGTGTGTGTGTGTGTGTGTGACTGTGAATGGTGGATTGCAGAGATTATAGACACCAGTTATGAGTTAAACAAAATTATAGTGAACTTTATGCTACCACATGGACCGGCTGCTAGATATAGGTTTCTAGCTGAAGGACAGCAACAACACCATCAGTGTTCACTTCCTGTTCGCAATGTTTTGAAGATTGCAAGTGCATAACAAAGTGCACAGAAGGTGAATGAATTGAAACATTTAACTCTTTGGACCTTTCATATACATTTTGGAACCATTTAAAATGCTTGAAAACTGAGTCTCTTACTCATCTTTCAAAACTATAATATTGTTGAATAAGGCTAGGTTTCGATTTTTATGAGCCTGTTATGTGATAATTTGGTAACAAAACAGGTTCTATGCATGGCAAAAATTTCAATTGTTTATAAAACCTGTTCAACCTGAAAGTGGAAGCTCTCCTTTTCAGATACTAATCAACAGGAAAAAAAATTCAAAATTTTATGGATTAGCAGTTTTTAAAAGTTTTTTCCATAAATTATAAAAAAATTTCAGAATGCTATAGTAAAAGAACTTTGACAAATAAGTCCAAATGGAGGATTTGTTTGTAATCATAAAACCATTATCTTTCAAATTATATATATTTTTCAGAGACAAAGCATTTTAATTTTTTCCAAAATTCGCATCTTCAAAATGGTATGCGCAGTGTCTTCTTTGGAGGGCTGTATCTCTGAGCAGAATTTTTTTTGAAGAAAACAAAAACATGTGTGTTCCTTCATTTCATTTCAACATATGCTACATTCAATAACATCTGAGACTACGAAGGTAAGATTTTTTCCTAGCCTGCCTGAATTGATATGGACTATCCTACAACTTAATTATTTTAACATGTAATGGATAAAGTTACAATTGATAAATTTTGGTAGTACTTACACCAAACCATGAAGTGTCTGGAATGTCTGGCTCATTCCTTTTGCAAATCTGGTACTGTCACCCCTCTCCTTGTGGATGTTATACTCAAGAATTTTGTCACATATGCCTTCCAGAGACTCTATCAGGCGAAGTTCCCTGAAGAAATGATTAATTTTGTCAAAGGTGTGCCTTAATAAAATAACTTCTGCAACAATGGTGAAAACTACCTTCAAATTAATGCCTAGTACATGCTGCCCAAGAACAGGTGAATTCACAATTAAAGAACAAGAACAAGAAAAAGAAGGAGCCATCTCGGCCCTTAATAAAGGTTTGAATTTTGCTCCTACACCAGGTACTATACCCACTGTGGATCTTATCAGTGGAGTAGAACAGGCGGTACAGCATCTTATGCAGGATGACACCGACAAAGCAAGACTTATTACCAGTTGCTTTTTAGCCTCAGCTAAGACTCCCAAATCTAATATCAGTAGAGAGGAGAGAGAGGGGTTGCGTTTACTTAGGAGAGACGAAGATCTTCTTGTATTACCAGCTGACAAAGAAAATGCCACCGCCATTCTTAATAAAATCAAATATCATAGCAAAATGTGGTCACTACTGCAGGGTAGTTAGTACAAATGTCTTCAATGGAACCCAACTCTGACATACAGCAGATAAACTACAGAGCTACTGGAGAGTTCCGGTCTACCAGATGATGTTACAAAAAATCTGAGAGTCCGAGATTTTAGACCTCCCAGGTTGTACGAACTACCGAAGATCCACAAGGATAATGTTCCCTTGAGACCTACTGTCAGTGCAATTGGTTCTCGTACCTACAAACTGCCTAAACATCTAACAAAGTTGACGACTCCTATAGTCGGCCGTTGTGAACATCACATCAAAAACTCCCAGATGTTCATTGACAAAATCAAACAGCTTAGAGCTGGTCCAAATCACATTTTAGTCAGCCTGTTCATAAAAGTTCCTGCAGAGGACACTGAAAATGCTGGCAGAACTTTTTCCTCCTGAAACTATAAAGTTGCTCTGGCCTGTGATGATGACCACCTATATCTTGTATGGTAGTAAATTTTATGAAATGACAGATGGTATGGCGATGGGCTCTCCGTTGTCTCCATCACTGGCTACCTCTTTTATGGAGAAATGTGAAGAAAGTGCATTAAATTCGGCTCCCCTCCATCTAGCCTTGTTTTATCGTTTTGCTGACGATACTTTATGGTCTGACCACACGGCACGGAAGCTATCTAACAATTTATCAAAAACATGAACAGCATACATCTGAACATCCAGATGGACGGGCGTCTCTGCCACTCTGTGTAATGTAAGCCAAAGCATACTGATTTATATCTTAATGCACAGAGTTTCCATCATACTGTTCAAAAGAGAGCCGTATTCAACACGTTGGTATATAGAGCTAAAACTGTTTCTGAGGAGGGACACTTGAAGTCCGAAATTAACCATCTGAAGTACATGTTCCAAAAGGATGGCTACGGTGCATGTGATATGAAGGCAGCGTTCTCCATAAAAAGGAAATATCAAAATGCTGCACTCTCACAGAATTAACCACAGATCGCAGTTCTTCCTTTTTTTGGCACTATATCCAGTAAAATAGGAAGAGTCCTGGGTAAACGGGGTATAAGAGCGATTTTTCGTCGTCCTTAGACAATTAAGACAATGCACCCTGTTAAGGACAGTCTCAGCCTCAGGGTCCCTGGAATTTATCACATCCCCTGTGAGTATGGAAGCAGTTATATAGGACAGACCATGCGTACCGTTTCTGACCACTGTGCAGAACACCAATGGCACATTAAAAACAGAACTACAGAAATCAGTGATTGTGGAGCACAGCCTCACTAACAAACATAAAATACTGTTTGATGAAAAAAAATTTGTCCCATGCCTCCACATACTGGGATTCTATTTGTAAGGAAGCTGCTGAAAAAAGAATGAGCAAGAAGAACTACCGTGGTAGCTGATATTATCCAAGCAGTGTATGGGAACAAGTGTTTGATGGAGAGAAGCACCAGAGATGTTCCTTGAAATGTTTACAATCCCACAGAAGCAGTGGCACCATCAGCACAGACATTCACACTGTCTGTGACAGCAGTATGTAACAGGCGACCTATTACAAGCCAACCAATCAGAGGCCATCCACGGGCTATATAAGGCCACCACAGCAGCAGTGAAGACAGTCAGCTGCGCCTGACAATGATAATGGAGGCTATCATCAAAAGCTCGAGATTTTAGTCTGAATTGATGCGGCAAGAAAATCGACAATGATTTACATATCAGTGCCATCGGAAAAGACTTCGTTCTCATATTCTATAATATTCAAACTTGATTCTTAGATTCCAGTGTAGCTGCAACCTCAGAAATTGGGACACTTCAAAAATAATCCACAAAGTTTCTGAAATGATCATTGGGCTATGGTAAATGATTAGTCCACCATCACAGAAAGTTTTCCTCTAGTCATCAGTATGTTACCAGAGCCAGTTTTCCTCCAGTGACAATCTGTAATTAACTTTATGAACCACAACAGCCAGATTAATAATAATCAATATCATACTATCCATGGTGTAAACAAAAGTAATCAATTCGTATCTTCAACGGAATCACTCCATTAGATTCTGAGATTCTTACTGGCTACTGTATACTATCACATAATTGGCCACAACCAACAGAAAGAAACTGAAAACAGCAGCACACAGCAGAAGAACCGCTGACACCAAAAGTGCATTTTAACCAGCAAAGAAAATGTTATCAGCATGCTACTGTCTTGACACCTTTGTCATCAGTGTTTAACACACAATGCCTTATGGTCAGAGACTATTCCCATGTGTGTTCCATTTTTAGCTATGGAATCAATTTTTGTGTTCCCATACGTGAAACATGTACGGTCTTCAGACTACACAAAAAAAAGCTACTAGAATAATAGCTATAAATAGCAATCAGGCTTCCTGTAAAGATCTGTTTCAGCTGCTGGGGATTCTAACTGCACCAAATGAGTACGTCTACCAACCTGCTGTACATATGAAGAACATCAGTAATTATGTCACAGACAGCAGCGTTCACAATCATGGAACAATAAGAGCCAGCATTAACTTACATTTACCACTGATGGTAAGTAACGAAAAATCACAAAACAGCATTTTCAACTATGAAATAAATTTTTGTAATGAACTGTCCAAGAAGTTTGAAGAGACAACTAAAACCCAAATGTTTAAAAAGTCTGTTAAAACACAAATTTTGACTAATTCATGCTACAAAGACAAGGATTATTTAGACGCCAGAGATACAAACAGTAACACCCTATCATTCCTTAACATAAAACAACTGTAATTCTACAGTAAACTGTCAGTTTAATGATCCTTAGTGTAAAATCTTATTCCCAGGACAAGTGAAGGACAATCCTAACCTTTATCAATTCTGTTGAGCTCAATCTCTCATTCATAGTGGTAAGGTGCTGACAGGTTTTTCCGATGGGCCACAGGGACAATACGAATAATTCAACAGCATGCAAGGTTCAGCCATAGTGTACCCATCTGTGCGTGTGTTTGGAGGGGGGGGGGGGGGGGGGGCATAGTGACCAGTGGAGTGGTATGATACATATGAACAATGTTAAAACTTTTTCTGAGAAGATAATCTTACTGTATGCATAAATTAGTATTTTTAATAACTGTTTCCTTTATCAATTACAATGACAAGTGTGAGACCACTTTACAAAAGAATTATGGATGAATGCACAACTAATTAGCTAACAGATCAGAATTCACAAGACTTCCAATGAAATAATATTCTTATGAGGAAGAGGCATATTGCTTGACATAACAATATAAACATTTACTGTGGGTGTGTGTTTGTGTGTTTTCTTTTTGCAAGTAAGCTGTACTACGTAACCATTATTGAAACCATGTAGGATACCGAAAAATAATGTACAGTATGGAACATTCAAATCTGCATTAGATTTTGAACATCACTAGTATGTAAGGGGGAAAACTTCACTTACGATTTTTCATATTTGTACTTCTTCTTTGGTTTCACATCATCTAGAGAATATCCTATCTCCAGGACATCACGCTTTTTTCCCGTTTCTTCAAGTCGAGATTCTAGTTCTACTGCAAGAACTTTGCATACTGAAACATTTCCAGACAATTAAACATCAGAAAGAGAGAAATATATTTATAACATATTTTAATAAAATCCCACCTAGTTTCTGGTTATAATTATATGCTTTCATCTTAGAGGCCCTCCATTGCATTGCACCTGCTCAGTAACATTCTTAAAAATGTTTAAATGTTTTGATTGGAAGTCAGGTGATCGCACATTTTTACTTGGCCCATGAGTGAAGACCACTGGCAGCATGAGCTACCAATCGATGCGTAGTAGATTGGCTGCCGAGACAAGCCTTGCCTCTTTTTCCCATAGCAGCCAACTTACAGCGTGTAAAAGAAACAAACACGTAAAGGATTACATCACAGCAAAAGTGGCAAGAGAGTTTATGGCGAGTCACGAGAAGGGCCAGGTACAGCCTATTTGCTTATTTTGGAAATAATATTAACAATCACTATGCACAACGCCACACACTGATCATCACTATATTCACAACATTAGTTTATTGTTAGGGTACAAATACTGTTACATACCTAAGGATGGTGCAAGTATAAACAATCCGGAGACGCATGAATTCAGCTCACAAAACAATCACAGAAGGGCCAAGTAAAAGTGTGCAAACAGTACACACAAATGTGTAAATAAAAAAGTTCCCAAAATTTGTTGCTTAACCTTCAGGCGACAACCATTGTTTCATTTCATTTTGCTTTGAAGCAGGTATCTCTAGCTCTACCTAGCCATGACATTAGGGTGTTGTGGCGTGTGGATGACATTATGATGCAGAGTAATGAATTGGTTTTGTTTGATGGTGCCCGTGTGTGTGTGTGTGTGTGTGTGTGTGTGATTTAACTGGTTTTGTAGCTAATGTTAGTTACCTTCTATTCAGTGCAAATCTGGGTATCTGTGCATGTTTCCTTCACGTATTATAATCGAAAATTAAGTTAATCTCTTTATCTAACTTCCACGTTCTATTTTTCCTCTTAATCGTTACTTTACTCTAATTTGAGTAATCTATGACCATAGCATGTTTCTCCAAAATATCACTTGTTCTGTTAAAAGGTTTACCCATAATAATTTCTGTTTGTTGTGTACACCAGTAAGTTAAATTTTTAGCATCCATCAGCAGGATATGTATCAGGTGCTTGTTGTTTTACCTGCTATGTAACTGCTGTATAATTGTGTTCCTGTGGCAGAAGCATTACTCCCACAGTACTACTTCCACAAGTACTGGCTCGCACTCTGATTTGACAAAACAATTCCTTAAAGCGGGGAGACTTTACACCAATTAAGCTGATCAGTTTCGAAATTCATAAACTTATTAATAAAGCCTGATGATTATATGCAAGGTGATATTGGACTTAAAACGTAGCGTTTACAAATGAAAGAGAAATATTTATACACCGTACAAGATATATTATATAAAATTTAGTAATTAAAAAAACTGAAGTTAATTTATTCAATTACTAGTAGCACCAGTGGTAATGTTGAGATTCTGTAAATAAATATTGCATGAATTTATCTCTAGAATTAATTTAAATCATGTGGAAACTTGACCAGTTTTATTCCCGTATCGCCTATTCCTACTAACCTTCACATTTGTTTGCATACTTCACGCCTTCATCTTCTTCAGTAACTCCGGCACACAAGTTCGTCACCATAAGAACGGAGAACAGAATTACGACCGCAATATCCATAGCTAACATTTACCCAGCCTCCAGTATCACGTTCCCATAAACATACTTCCGACTTCATATACCTTTCTCCAAGTATTGTTTTATCGCCTGCTCTTGTATGCCAAGTCTTACCTTTCTTATATTGGTTACAAGCGATCTCACGAGCACTCAACAGAATTTGTCATCAAACACAACCTGGGCTAATCGACGAACACAAATACCCACAATTGTCATCTGTCGACTTCCCCTAGACGTCAACGGTACACGTGTTTCTGCTTCGAATTATTTTTACTGACGCATTGATTGAAAATGTCATATAGTGCTAACTGTCGTTACTTTTCCCTTAATTATTAGAATAATAGTTTTCTTTGTGCACAACAAATACACTCCAAATATCAGCAATATATTGTTCCCCCACCATCGCAGTGACAAGTTAACTGTCCTATGAAAACACGTGCGCATATTTCCTCGACCAAAGATAAGTCGCAACAGTGCACTCAACCAATCAGAACAAGTTACCATCACCCAATGAAAACGTTCGGCGCGAATCGACTGGAAATTAAATGGTGACGTTTACAAAACATTCGTGCGTCAGTAAATAATTGGAAAAACGAAAGAAAGAAATATCCGCAACCAAACAGCTAACAGTTGCAAAAGCCACAATTCGACCCGATTCGGCAAACCGTGAGACTGTGTGTTGCCTCCTTTTATCCCCACGAAGTCATGTAATATTTCGTGTTCATTAATGTTGTACTGTGGAGTTCATTGGATGTGGAACTGAAGTCTATGGCAGCGTAAACGTTGAGCACCATCGAGATGCGACAAAACAAAGATTAATCTAGTGGCCAGCTTTGCTGCCTCTGGATCACGGGGTCCCGCGTTCGATTCCCGGCCGGCTTGGGGATTTTCTTCGCCCGGGGACTGGGTGTTTGGTTGTCCTCATCATATCATAATCATTCGAGACGTACCGATACGGGAAATGGAAAGATTTTGAACATGTACGGGCGCTGATGACCACGGTGTTGAGCGCCCTACAAACCATCATCATCAAAACAAAGATTAGCCATGAATTTTTATGTTTAGTGTGTGTAGGCCTAATTTGGATATGTATTGTGGAAGTCATTAAAATCTTGTTGGCTATAGAGTTGTTGCCGTGTAGC
The DNA here is from genome assembly GCF_023864275.1 of Schistocerca cancellata. NCBI lineage: Eukaryota > Metazoa > Arthropoda > Insecta > Orthoptera > Acrididae > Schistocerca > Schistocerca cancellata. The sequence continues at coordinate 477,451,526 of NC_064627.1, forward strand.
GTGGTTTTTTTTCCCTACTTACTCATAGCGGAACTTTTGAATTTGTGCCCTCTGTGGCCTTGGTGAATATTCTAAAAAGCTAATGATAAAAAAATCGTAGAGTGATAGTTAGTTACAAATGGTCGTGAAATGTGTGCAATGCTAGAAATTACCAGGTATTTAGATAAGTAATACCAATTTATTACTTAAAACGTTTTCAACTGCAGTACAACCATGATTTTATTTTATTTATTAATCCATCTTTAAGCATTTTCCATGCTACTGATGTCATTTTACACAGCTACAGAAAAACTCGTACATTTTAGCATGTTCAAGGTATATATATGTGTTATACTGGACGCATTCAGTAATTATTAAATCAAAATGTGTCGTCCAGAATGACAAAAGGAAAATGCATACTGATAAAAACAGTTTAACAAATATAACTGAGACTTGTTTGATAAATGTTAATCATTAAGTGTAAATGCATTATGAAAATAAAACGCAACAGTCTGATACAATAACACTTTTGGAATAGCTCAAGTGATGTAGTGGTGTTATCATACAGTAGCTTTAGTAGATCAGATCATTTTTATTATACATTTTAGATTCTTCTATTTCATAGAAGGTGTTTTGTTCACACCAGCTATTTTTAACATTTCTGAAGACATTCAGTGATACACTGTGTGCTTTAGGTGGTAACATATTAAATAATGGCATTACAGAAGCATCCGATCCCATGCGCCTGCTTTGACACATGACGCCATCAATAGGGTGGAAATGAATACTTCTAGCGTACACAAAATGACAATGACGAAACTACAAATAAACGTGAAAAAAAATAAAAATGACACAATAAAGTCTCACTCCAAAAATAAAATGAAACTAACAGGTCACCCCCAGAAAGTTGGGGGTTTAAGGTTGGGACAAGCTAATTATACAACAATAAAAAAAACACCACATCATCCCAAAACAAATTATGTCAAAAAAATTTAATTTCCAACATTTCGCTAGACCAACAAAACTGCAGCTATCGATACCTAAGACCAACACCTACAACCCCAAAAAATGGAACTGGATATTTTCCTTATCTTATGTAGCTCGACCGAGATATCAGTACCAAAAAACTAATACCTACAACTGCAAAAAGTAGAATTGCATATCCCTTGAACTATATTGCTCAAATGCAGCTATTGATACCAAAAATAACCAGCACCTAGAACTCCAAAAAGGGGACCCAAAACCCTAACAACTCAAAAACTCCACAATCACTACAGCAATTAAAACACAATCGACCTACCATAAATAACACACAAAACATCACAATGTGAAACCCAACTCTCACTTTTGACTCAATACTAAACCTATGCTTATTCTCAAAAGTATGATCATATGGTGTATCAAGTGAAATTTGTGCCTGGATTGAGAACATTTTGGTTGGGGCGGACATCGAATGTTATCTTGTATGGAGAGTCATTGTCTGATGTAGAAGTAACTTCGAGTGTGCCCCTGGGAAGCGTGTTGTGACTCTTGCAGTTGACGTTGTATATTAATGACCTTGCAGACAATATTAATAGTAAAATCAGGCTTTTTGCAGATGACACAGTTATCTGTAATGAAGTACTATCTGAGAAAAACAGCATAAATATTCAGTTGGACCTTGATAGGATTTCAGTGTGGTACAGAGATTAGCAACTGCTCTAAATGTCTATAAATGTAAAATTTTGCACTTCACAAAACTAAAAAAAAATAAAAAGCATAATAATTTTGACTATAAAATCAATGAGTCGCTATTGGAATCAGCCAACTCATGCCAATACCTGGATATGAAATGACTGATCACAAAGGTTCAGTTGAAGGTAAAGCAGGTAGTGTGGCCAGTTCTACAATATTGCTCAAGTGTGTGATTCCCGTACCAGATAGGAATAAATGGGAATATTGAACATATACACAGAAGGGCAGCACAAGTGGTCACAGGTTTATTTAATCCATGGGAGAGTGTCACAAAGATACTGAAGGAAATGAACTGGCAGACCCCTGAAGACAGATGGAAACTCGAGAAAGTCTATTAACAAAGTTTCAAGAACCAACTTTAAATGATTACTCTAGGGATGTACTACAATCCCCCACAAATCGGTCACATAGGGATTGTGAGGATAAGATTAGAATAATTACTGCACACACAGAAGCATTCAAATAACCATTCTTCCCGCACTCCATAGGCAAATGGAACAGGAAGAAACCCTAATAACTGCTACAATGGGATGTACCCTCTGCCATGCACCTCATGGTGGTTTGCAGAGTATAAATGTAAATAAAGATAGTCCTGTCTCTGGTCCGAGCTGCTGGAACTCTCATCAATCTCATGTTGTTGCCACAAACATGACACCTAACATATTCAGCAATAAGACCAAACATCTGCAGAAACTGTGTCAGACATAATATCATTACCCGTTTCAGAACATAATGATGCACAGTTTCTCATTCAGCACTGCTGTTTAAGAAAGTGAAGTGTAAATAATGCAGCACAAGAAATACTGCAAAAAGCCAAAAAACTGCCAAGTGAATATGTGAAATCCAGCCTTTCGACACCAACCGCTGCTAGCAAAAGGGTAAGAGCAGAATATGTAAAGAAACACCAATAACCACAGGAGATGTTTTATAAATAAAAGTGAAATGCATCTGGTGTAATTCTTTTTTATTAGACTGCAGTCAGCTCAAGATGGATAACCTATAGTAACAGAAAAAAAGAACTTAATAACTCACTGAACACTTCCACAACCCACATTACCACACCAAATAAAGGCAAAAGCACATTAGTTTGATGACAACCAAAACTCAAATGAATCAGACACCACACGTTAAACTCAGCACACCCACACAGAGGGCATGACCATACAACAGCACGACAACTACAAACACAACCAATTCAAATATGCCGCACCATAGTGAAGTCATACAACACAACATTGTTGCATCACAGATCAAAGCAGGTGGGTGGAATCGGACACTTCCGCTGATCCTAAATAATTGTATCTCTCTCTATGTGTAACTGTTTTGGGTTTCTTTAAATATAGTAACCGGGATGTCATCATCTGCCTTTGACGTGTGTCATGGTTATGTATTGATTCTCATCATTTATGGCTGTCTTGGTTATCCCTGATATTCACCAAGCAGCTGACAATAAATAAATGGTGACACGATTGGTGGTATTGTGAACTCTTTAAAGTATTCTCTGCATGGTACGTGGTTTCTTACTTCAACAATGCACATAATGGCCCTTTTCTGCCAAATAAAAATTCTTTTTGCTCCTGAGTAGTTGCCCCATAACATCATTGCAAATGTGAGGTGGCTGTGGAAAAAGGCACACAAGTTCTGAGTTTAGTTAGCAGATAAGTGACTCGAGCTAAATTTTACGTATATAGTTAGTGTGTTTTTCCTAACTTAATTTTGGATCAAAATGAATGCCAAGAAGCTTAACTGAGGCACTAGGGTTGTCATTGCAACAAAGACTAAAAAGAATGTTTGCAGTTTCAGAATGATTAATTTTTAATTCATTTGCTCTAAACCATATACTGGGTATTCCCAGTTGTTCTGCACTTTTCTGCTTGAGTGTGTCAAAGACACTATGAACTGTAACAAAGGTGGTGTCATCTGCATATAGTATGCAGGTACGTGGTATCTTACTGGACAAATCACTTATATTAATTATGAAAAGCAAGAGTCCAAGCATGGAATCTTGTGAGACACCTCATCTTACACCCAGAGTGTCTGATTTGTTTTTATTAATTTGTACAATTTGTCTTCTCTCACTCAGATAAGATATGTTCAGAGATTTTACCTTTAAAACCATAAGAGTAGAGAATTCTGTGGCAGGCGGTCGAAAGCTTTACTCAGGTCAAACAAGTGTGGCTCTGACAGGATTCGAATGCAGACAAAGTGAATGAAATAATATTTTTCTCTGCTTTCACAGTTGATAAGCCAGGTCTGAATCCATACCGAGAATCAATAAGAATGTCTTTGACAGATAGGTGTGTTTGGATTTGGAGATGCATGCAGTGCTCTACTACACCCAATAGACTGGGTATTAGATAAATTGGTCAATGATTACTTGGACATGACTTACCTCTTTTTTGTGTAGTGATGTGACCACTCATTTTTAAACATGCTGGAAAAGAGCCAATTTTGTAAATATCCAATTTACAAGAAAACAGAGTTGGTTTGCTATTATGTCTCCCTTTTTTTTTAATTACAGAATCAGATAAATCATTTAAATGTTGTTTCTACTTTTGAGCTGCTTAATTTTGAAATTGATTTCATGATATCTCTTAAATGAACCTCTTTCCAATCACATGTAGAAGAAATGCATTCAGAATGTCACAGGAAAGAGATGCATCCTTTAGGTCATGTTCATATTTATTATTTGACTCAATTGTAATACAGGAACATATGCCACCGGCTTTCACAAAATAGGCATTGAATTCATCTGGTGTGGTGTTAACAATACAGTCATCACTTTTATGATTCTTGCTTCTCCCCAGTTCAGACTTTACAACATTCCAAGCAGCTTTACACTTGTTGTGACTAATATAATTATCATTTGCTTTACACTTTGCAAACCTCTTTTCTTATCTGTATTTACTCTGTAACTCAATGCAACTAGCTTTGTCTGCACCATAATTTTTATACTCAACATAGTAAATCATAATGAATGTTATAAACCTATGCAGAGTGGGTGTGAACCACTCGGATGTAGAGTCATGTTTTCAGGCAGTTGCAGTCTTCTCTTTTCAGAACCTTTGGGCCACAGGTCTTAAAAACATCTTTGAGTAAATCGACAAAAACTACAAATACATTGTCAATATTCTCACTTTCAAGCAGGTTATCATGCCATCTATTCATCTGTGCTACACTGTTAGATTTAACAAAGGCCTTCGACTCAGTCACACATGGAATAATGATTAAAAAAAAAAAAAAAAGAAACTAGAACGTTATGGTATTGTAGATAAACCATTACAATTATTTCAATCATACTTAAGCAATAGGGTACAATTAGTAAAAACAAAATATCGAAAGTCAACACCCATGAACATAAAGAGAGGAATTCCACAAGGCTCAGTGCTTGGCTCTTTCCTGTTCATTGTTTACATCAATGACTTCTCAAATTATATGCCATGCAACAATGTACTGTATGCTGATGATATGACACTAATAACAGATGGAGAATATATGCAAGATGTCATAGAATACAACAAAGTAGTGACTGGTGCAGAGCCAACCTTTTATCAATAAACAAATTGAAAACTGAAGAAATTTACTTCACCCTGAAACCAACTGAACAGAACACAAAAAATGTCAAGTTACTAGGTTTACATATAGATCAAAAACTTACATGGGACAGACACACAAATTATCTATGTGGCAGACTTGCTCGAACTCTCTTTCTGTTACACAAGCTGAGACACGTTATCAGTAAAAATCTGCTAATCTCCACATACTTTGCTTTTTTCCATTCACAACTGCAATATGGGGTACTTCTTTGGGGCAACTCAGTGGGTTCAAGTACCATCTTCAAGTGGCAGAAGAAATCAGTCAGGTGTATTTTAGGACTAGCACCAAGACAAAGTTCCATAAATCATTTTAAAGACCTAAAGACAATGACACTACCTAGTATATACATTTATAATTGTTTAATATATGCTAAAGAGAACATCAAGAACTTTAACTTAAGATCTGAAGTGCATGTTCATAATACTCAAAATAATAGTAACGTAGACCTACCATACACAAGGCTGACATTAACACAAAAGAGTCGTAAACACCTTAACTTGAAATTTTGTAACAAACTCCCAAAGGCTGTGAGTGAACTACTGATGAATAAGTTTAAGCAAACAATAGAAGTGTGGCTCAAATGTATGCCATATTACTCACTTGATGAGTTTTAAAACAGTGACACAAAAGAGATATGCTACATGAAACAAAAAACTGCCATATGAATTATACCTATATGTTTGTGACAGTAATGTACCAACAAAGACTTTTTACATGGATACGTAAGATGTACCATAAATACATCTTGATACTATTTTATATTTAACTGTTATGATTTATTATTATTATTATTTATTATTATTATTACCATTGTGAAGGAATAATTGTTGTATTATAAATATTACTTTAGCATGCATATCTGCTTGCCCTGCACAGGCACAATTATGTTCAATAATAATTATTGTAATTTAAATTTAAAAAAAAGTATTGAACACACTGATGATGCCAATTGTATGGAAAAGATACTGAAAGGCAAATAAAGATTCTATTCTATTCTATTCTGCATCTGTATCTTGTAGCTGTCAATATTTTGATCATACAGCGGCCTAATATGCTTTGCTTTGAGGCAGTTAGATACAGGCTTATTAATTTTTAATTTTAACTATATACTTTCATTGTGTGAAAGAAAGTAAGTATTGAACTATTTTTTCAATGTTGGTGATGACATCAAGACAGAATGACTACCTTGTTGGATTATTATTAATGCAATATAAATTATGTGATCTTAACATGGTAATTGGCTGAATAGACCCACCATGCTTGTAGAGGAAGAAAATGAAACATAAAATCACTCACATGATGGTGCGCTGTACTACCACATCAATAATGGAAACTTCACATCCACAGAATCAACAATACTGTATATTCTCCTTCACTATTTACTACAGTCTGCCAACACTGGGGTATCTTTTCAATTCCCAACTGTAGAAATCACATGGTTTTGAGGTGAAGAAATCATTGAGCCATGTTCAGAGCCAACATGGATTTAGTTCCATCGGGAATTTATGTTCATAGAAATGAACAATATACAGTGTACACAATTTGTTTATCAGCAAAGACGTATATTACGTGTGGAACCCTGGCATGTCAATGAAGTTAACATGTTGTTGTGCAATTCTTTCCATCTCAGAGGTTAAGTATGTGTTACATTGATGCAAAAAATGATTGCTGCTGAATTATGTCCTGCAAATGAGTTTTCCAGTTTGCAATATACATTAGACAAAAAAAAAAAATAGTTACAAAAACTACTGAGGATTAGGGCCACCCAAGTAATTTTCCCTGACCTTAATTGGTGGTGTTCTGGTTGCAGTCAGTGAATCTGCAAGTTATTCATAACTGCACTTTAGTTCTGACCCCTAGTTACAGAAATGTAAATGAAGTTCATTGGCATAGTCATTTAGTGAACTCAGCGGCTGCCTATTTCGTGTTTACAAATGCAAGTAGGACACATATCACAATTAGCTCAGCTGTGGAAAATTTTTTTCCTGGTGTCCTAGAGACATAACAACAACCCAGAATATGTTTGGCAACACTGTGACCTTTGACTTACTTCCTAGGGGAGGCTGAGAATCATCCTGCTATATTCAACTGACATTTTCTTGTCATTTGTATTAAACGTTCTGAATGATTCTCATTTAATGGTGAAAAATTCCTGATGAAGCAACCATTTGATGCGAAAGCTTGGATTTTGTGTGTATATTTGTGTTTGTTTGTGTGTCTATCAACCTGCCAGCGCTTTTGTTTGGTAAGTCTCATCATCTTTCTTTTTAGATATATTTTTCCCACGTGGAATGTTTCCCTCTATTATATTCATATCATTTAATGGTGACATAGAGTTAGCAGATTTATATTCTTGAATTCAGGGAGCTCATTCCAAACTGAAACTACAACCACTCTCATCTTTCACATTGCAAATTATCCATCTGAGACACTAGGGGAACAAACAGGAAGTTGTCTGTTTTAGTCATTGGGAGCTCACTGGTAAACTGTTTGTCATTTGAAGTAAGAAATGTGGAAGTTGTCAGTTATAATCTCACTGGAGACAAGAATTTTACCTCATCTCTAACAAAGCTACACTCATGCAGATTGAGAACCAGTAAAGAAATCTTAACAAAACCTCTCCCGTATAAGTTTTCTTGCTACCTCGATTCAGTACCCTGTAAGTCTAAGGGCGAAAAACTTACAGATCTGCACACACATTAATGATTGCCTTTTCTACTCCTAACAAAATAATGTTTAGTTTTTTATGAAGAAACACTTGCATTGACTTAATTGTGGCACTGAATAGCTCGTTAACTGGATTTTGTTATGTGTCTGGTCTGCCCCCATTCCTACATTTCCATACTTTTATGGTAATCCCGTAAAGCCACATCAGTACGACTGTGACGAGGAAGTTCACGTCATTTACACCAAACAACACTCCCATTTTGCAGTAGTTCGTTTATTCACCTCCTTACACAAGCAAGGTTTACAAAGAACTGGATGGCGGAACTACACAAGGATAATGTTTAGCTTAGTTCAAAGACGATACTCAGATCGATACTGGTGTCGACCTCATCTGCCCCACATAGCCCCCCCCTCCCCCCACCACCCCGGATGGAGTACTCTTGAGAGGCTGGGGCTGGGGGGGGGGGGGGGGAATGACTATGGCATCAGCAGGGGTGGTCCGCGGGAGCCGGACAATGGTCAGCTCGACAGCGTCGTCGGGGAGCTGTATCAATAGATGTCGTGAAGGAAGGTTCGGCCACTGAACCCAGAAGTCGCTGAAGCGCGCCAGTTGTTGTGCTGGTCGTGCGGCGACAGGTAGGCCGGCGGTTTGCGGGAGGAACAGAGCATCGATGACGATATCTCCGGTGGGCATGGCGAACACTCTAAGCATGTCCAGGTCGACGTCGGGCGAGAAGGGAACACATTTCACCAGGTGGCAGGGAATGGCGAAGGTTGTGCCATGAGCACCGGATGAAGGGAAACACATCATCGCGTAGTATTATAGAGATATCATGGATTATGTCCGGGGGAACAGGCACAAACACCTCGAGCGAGGGCACGTACAAGATGGGGGGTGTGAGAAACCTCGACAGGGCAAGGCAGGCAAAGGGGGAGAGGTCAAAGGGACCGGTGAAGGGCCCGGCGGCAAGGGCGTGATCGTAGGTAAGCTCAACGTGGGGAGCTTGGGGTCACTCAACAGAGTGCGTGAGACCGGAGTAGGGAGCGAGGTCGGAGGAGAGCTTGATGAATGGAGCTGGAGGTCACTCGATTGAATGTGTAAGTCCGACCTGGAGGGAGTGGTTGGAGCGTCGTGAGTCATGACAGTGAGTGGCATGGTCATGGCCTGAAGGAGGGGTAGAAGAAGGCTTGAAATGAGCAGGCTTAAGTCTGTTGATAGAGACTGTGACAGCTGAATCCTTTATCTGGATGTCATAGGTGTTGGGTGAGCGCCGGAGAACTCGGTACGGGCTGGTATATGGAGGTTGGAGGGGAGCATGGACAGTGTCATCTTGGAGCATGACGTATTCACAATTTTCCAGAGATTTCGGGATATGAACCTTAGGGTGGGAATGGCTGGCGGGCGGAGGGATGTGGAGGTTGATGAAGTGGCATCTGAAGTGATCCACAAAGGAAGGTAAGTCAGACTGAGTGAGAGAAGCAGAAGGGCTCATGAGTTCGCCAGGGAGAACAATGTTCTGGCTGTATACGAACTCGGCTATTGTGCCTTTGAGGCCTTCGTTATAGATTGCACGAATGCCGAGTAGCAAGGGGAAGGGCCTCTGTCCATAGAGAGTCGTGGCATTGAATAGCCACTTTGAAAGTGCGCTGCCAGCGCTCTACTAGCCCGTTACTTTGTGAGTGATATGTTGTGGTATGGATGCGCCGGATGCTGCAAATGTTACAAATCTCGTTGAACAGAGCCTACTCAAATTGTCTGCCCTGGTCAGTCGTGATGATAGCTGGACATTCAAAACGCGATACCCATGGCTCGACAAAAGCTCGAGCAACAGTTTCTGCCGTAATATTGGGGAGGGGGACAGCCTCGACCCACCGAGTTGTTCGGTAGATAGACGAGAGAACATAATGAAAGCCGTTAGAGGAGGGAGAGGGCCGACAATGTCAATATGAATATGCTGGAAACACCCAGGAGGGATCGAAAAGGCGCCGGGAAGGGGGGGGGGGGTGTGAAGTGTGCTTGTGTACTTTGCATCATTGGCACACGACACAGGAGCGTGCCCATTGCTGGCAATCCTTGTTGACATTGCAATGCATTGAAGACAGCTCAACGGAGCATGGTTGGAAAGAGGGGGTGTAACGTGCCCGTACTGTCATCACACCAGATCTCACCAGAAATGCCAGGGAAGGTGGGGCAGACGAAGTGTGGTGAAGAGGAAGAGTCTGAAATCAGGTTTTGTGTGTCCTCGTCGGCGGGTTGGAAGTTAGGCAGTTCAGAGAGGTCTAACAGCGAATGGACAGCATCGACTCATGAAAGGATATCAGAAACTATGTTGTCAGCACCCTTTATGTGTCTGACATCGGTGGTGAACTGAGATATGAAGTCCATGTATCTGAAGTGGCGAGGAAGCGGGTCAGCTGGTCGGTTTGTAATGGCTGCAGCCAGGGGTTTGTGGTTCGTGAAAACATAGAAAGGGCGTCCCTCAATGTCAGTCTTAAAATGCTTGATTGCTTCATAGACGTGAGCAACTCCCTGTCAAATATGGAATATTTCCATTGTGCATTGGTGAGCTTGCGCGAGAAGAACTGCAGAGGCGAAGTCTGGCCGTCGATTGTCTGGCTAAGGACAGTGCCGATGACAGTATCACTTGCGTCTGTGTGAATGAAAAGCTGTGCATTGGGATGATGATTCACGATGGTGCAGGACGTGGAAGGAAGATTTTTGAGGGCGGTGAAAGAGTCAGTCATAGCAGGGGTCCATGGAACGGGCCAAGATCCAGAAGTGTGGGTGCCTGCCAAGGCATCCATCAGTGGAGCCTGAATCTCCGCAGCCCGATATAGATGTTGGCGATAATATTTAACTGACCCCAGAAAGCGCCGGAGCTCTTTGAATGACGCAGGTCTTGGTAGGTTTAGTATTGTTTGTACTTTCTCAGGGGGCGGTGCAATGCCGTCGGCAGAGGCCCGAAAACCAAGAAAAGTGACAGCGGGTTGATGTAGCTGCAGTTTGTCCTGGTTGGACTCAATGCCTGCTGCGGCGAGAGTGTTCATCACAGTTTGCACATGTCGCATGTTGTCCTCGCCGGAGGAGCTACACACAAGAATGTCATCAAGATATGCAAATCAGAATTTTAGGTCGAATAGCATTTCGTTGCTGAAGCGTTGCCATGTCTGGGTTGCGTTTTTCATACCGAAGGGCATGAATTGAAACTAAAATAACCCGATTGGGGTGGTGATTGCTGTCTTCTCAATGTCTTCAGGTGGCATGGGGATCTGGTGGTAGGCGCGTTTGCAATCAATGACAGAGAACGTGGTCACACCTGCGAGGGAACTGGTAAAGTCGGCAATGTTGGGTATGGGGTAGGTGTCCATAATTGTTTGTGCGTTTAGTCGATGGTAGTCATCGCACATGCGCCAGAACCCGGCTTTCTTGGGTGTCATATGTATGGGCATAGACCACCTACTGGCAGAGGGTTCAATGATGCCGGAGCTTAGAAGTTCAGAAATCTGCTTTTTAAGGTCGGAGAGGCGCTTGGGACAAAGTCGACGTGGTTTACTGGAGATCGGTGGACCATGCATCAGGCGAAGTTTGTGAACCATGCCATTGGTGACAACGGAAATGTTGCTGGCGGCGGTGGAGGCAGTTTGTTTATAATGTGTGGCGGGCAGGGCGGGCAAGGCATGGTCATGGTGTTTGGAGCCACTAGGCGGATCCGACGGGAGCCAAGGCGGCAATGTGTCCCAGGAGTCAACGCGACAAGATGGCCGCCGGCTTGATGCAGTGGCATCAAGGTCTGGTGAGCTCGGTAGAGCTCGTGAGCCATTAGTGAGTCCACGGTCCGAGGGCGCGGCCTGTGGCAGCACGGTCGCAGGAGAAGCGCTAGGTGCGAGTGCACTGTTTGTGTTGTCAGTGGCAGTCGCACAGCGGCGCGCAGGAGCCAAAGTTGCATAGTTTGAGGTGCTGTCCACGAGTGGAGGGGTAGGAGCTGTCAGTTCGGGAACATGTGATGCTTGTCGCGCATGCGAACTCGTGTCTGGCCGAGTGTCAAACGCTGCTGTGTTAGGAGGGTGTGGCCCTGTGGAACTGTCAGTACACATTATGGCAGACTTGATAGCACAGTTGTGAGGGGTAGCAGGAGGTAAGCACACAGGGGCTCGATTGCTGGGACTACAAGCAGATTCGGCGCACTTACTGACCTTGCTTTGTCCTTGCTGCAGTGTCTGTAATTCCTTAACTGCATCGGAGACATAGAGCTGAGTTTCGTGGAGCTGGAGGGAGAGCTCAAAGTTTTCCTTGCGTAGGCGAGCGACGTTGTCAACCTCGACAAGGCACTTTTGCGTTGTTTCTTGTAACGTCGTCGACTGAGACAAGCATGTACGGATGAGATGAGCCCAGATCGATGTGTCCCGGCGGGGGTTTGCTCGACATAGCACAGGGGAAGTGAGTCTTGGATGGGTGATGAAACACAGTGTTTTGCACTAGGTCCGGTGAAAGTTTGTGGTGTCACAAGAAGTCAATGTCTAGTATAGGTTCATCAATTTCGCACATTAAAAAAGTCCACTCCAGTTTTCAGTTTTCGGAGAGTGAGATGATGTGGGAAGTTGAGCCCGTGCATTGTAGTTTAGTTGAATTCACGGCCTGCAGTGAAGTATGATGAAGGTGGATGTTCGACAACACTAAGGACGTAGGCAGCAGCGAAACGTCGGGGCCTGTGTCCACTAGGAAAAGGTATCTCGACTAAATGTCTTTAATGTAAAGTCATCCGCAATTATCCGGTCATTCCCGGACAGAATGTAGCACTGGGGGGTGCCTGTCACGTTGTGCGCAGGAGGCGTTTGGGAAGTAGCAGGATCGTCTGCAGTTCCGTGCCGCCTCACCAAACCATGTGTGGAAGTAACAGTATGAGTGTTGCGGTTGCATTTGCTGCGGAATGTTCATTGGCAGTGGCGGTGGCCGCAGCAGGCTCAGGTGCATGAGGGGGCGTGCACGTGGGCAGAGCTGGTGACGTCCCAGTAGCTTGTTTACTGCTTCCCGGAGCGGAACGGTCGGCACAGTACGGCCCCGTCTGCGTCCATCCACAGGGCGATGAGCCTGAACCTGAAACTTGCCAGGTAGGCAGTGGCTGGCTAAATAGAGCAGTGATGCATCGTGTAGCTTGTCAGCAATTGACACTGTTTGCTCGAGAGGTTCGGTAGACCTCTGAGCCAGAGGAAAGCGGGTGTGAGGAGATAGTTTATCTGACCAGATGGCGAGAAGAGCTGTGTCAGAGACTAGATCGGCGCTGACCAGGGCATGTAGCCGTCTCCAGAGCTGGGAAGGTTTGTCGTTGCCTACTTGCTCGACGCGGAGCACTTGCTGTATTGCTGTTTCAGTTGAGCACGCAAACCCACATAGAACTGTCTTTTTTGGCTCGAGTGTACCGGGTAGCTGAGTCCGGGGCATCGAACAGGTCAGCAATCAAGTCCTCCTGGTCGTGCATGTGGGTGACAAGGCACAGAAATCTGGTTGACTCGTCGAGTTTGTAATGGTCGAACACTTCGTCCACAATTTTGAACCAGGTTGTTGCCCTGTCTGGATTAAACGGCAGCAGCATCGGTAAGCATGTGTGAAAGAACAGGTTGAGTTGAATTTGTCGGAACACTGCCTGAAACGAGCTGTTGTTGCTCTAGTATTCCAGGAGAATGTGCCTCCAGGGGATGTGGTGTTGATGGCTGGTCAGGTAGCAGCGTGAAGGTGATGCGTTGTGGTTGACCGCGATCCATTGTGACGCAGAAGGCCGACGCGGGTGAGACACCATAATGTGTCAATTGCGGTTGCGGAAACTTAAAATGTTGTGGGTGTGTTTGAATTGATGTGTTGTGGAAGACCGACATGGATGAGGCACCGAGATGTGCCAAGAATGGTAGCGGATGTTCGACTGGAGCCAGCACGTGGGCGACAGGTGAGAAAAGGTCCAAAGTTTGAGAACGCGTGTTAGTCCGCGGAAAGCTTGACATAGGAACAGAGCCGGAGCCACCTGTGTTGCAGGGAGGGTGCAGAGGTGCGGGCTGTCCAGAAGCACAGTGTGGAAAATGATGTCGAACGTCAGACGGAATGTGTGAATGTTCACTGTTCATAGGCACTCCACTCAAAACGGTGCGCGGGTAAGGTGAATGTTGTGGCACAAAACACTGAGGCATAGCAGTGGGACAGAGATGGAGGTCAGGCACAGATAACAAGCAATTGTTCCTGTAGCAGGCTGAGGTATCGAAGCAGGAAGGCATGTGCTGATGCTGAACCAAGGCAGGCAAGGGGGTGGTCGGATGCTGAGGAAGTTGACCTGTGAACAAAGCGGTTCCAGCCATGTGGCTGGAATCCACATGGTACTGCACGGATTGTGGCATGGCAAATCATTGTCCTGGCGGTGGTAGGTTGTCCAATGAAGCATTTTCAGAAATTGGCATTGGACGCACACTGCACGGAGAACCATAAGAGCTAACTGCACCATCGATGTGGGAGGGCACATGTGGTGGGAACAAAGGCGTCTGATAGCCAGAGTCATGCACACTCCTAAGCTCACTTATTGTTGCAGGCTCAAAAACGTCCGGCGAAATTGGTGTAATTGTCAAGTGAGAGGCATTGTGTTGCAGTTCTGGTGGGTGTACGTTGCCCGCAACTCGATGCATGTCGATCACAAAATCCAGCGTTTGGCATTGGGCTGTAGCCATTGTTTGAATGTTGTGTTGATATAATACACACAAAAATAACTGACACAGAGGCCATGCACACAGTAAAATGGCGAAAACGGAAGACATTACAACTCGGGGTCACCAGTGAGGAGGAAGTTCAGGTCGGTTACACCAAACAACACTCCCATTTTGCAGTAGTTCATTTATTAACCTCTTTACACAAGCAAGGCTTACAATGAACTGGATGGCGGAACTACACAAGGATAATGTTTAGCTTAGTTCAAAGATGATACTCAGATCGATACTGGTGTCGACCCTATCAGCGCCACAACTGTAGACTGCATGTGGCATGGTGGCAGCCAGCACTGTCATGTCTTCAAAGTGTGAGTTTGACAAATGTTAGCTAGCTCAAAGTATTGCCTGAGCAAACATGTTCTCCCTGTTGTTAGT